>NC_138075.1:200632337-202115670 GCF_964212035.1 Myotis nattereri | reverse complement strand
CAGAATCGAACCCTGGACCCTTCAGTCCGCAGGCCGACGCTCTATACACTAAGCCAGTGGTTCTCAACCTTGGCTGCACATTAGAATCACCTGGGAATCTTTTTAAAATCCTGATTTCTGGGCCTCATCCTCCGGAAATTCTGTTTCTTTGTTACTAATGTTGTGGCCCCACCCCATAACAAAGAAACAGAATTTCCGGAGGATGAGGCCCAGAAATCAGGATTTTAAAGAGATTCCCAGGTAATTCTAATGTGCAGCCAAGGTTGAGAACCACTGCACTAAGCCAAACCGGCTAGGGCTACTCCAGTATTTTTATCTTAAATTGAGGTAAAGGTAAATTTAAGTTTTTAATTATTTAGCAACAACTTTCATATATGGGATATTGGGCTCCTAAATTATAAAATTCTGCCTTTTATTCAATGTACCATTCTAATATTCTATACAAACACATCTATACAAAAAATATCTGGAGAGATATTCATGAAATAGTAAATGTTTGGTGGTGAGATTTGAGATTGTTTTTTAATTTCTGCAATACATATATTATTTTTAACAATCATGTATCATTTTTACAAATAACAATGAAGTCATTGATATTTTAAATAAAACAAATGGAAGGCCAATAATAATTGAGAGAGAAAAGAAAAATGAGACATCTCAACTCTTGCAATACCTCTAGAGACTCATGGCCCATCATTCCATAGTTCATACAGCAACCAGGTGATTTATCTAAAACTGAAGCATAGTGTGTTCATTGTCATCTTATTATCCAGCAAGAATTTCAATAGATTGCCATTAAACTGAAATCAAATCCAAACGTTTTAGTAATTTACACAAAACTATCTCTAATCCGGCCCTACAGGTACTTCCAACATCAACAGCTACCACTTCCCTGCATTCACTTCCCTACCCCCACCCCTCATTACCCTGAACTATTTATAGTTGGAGTTCCCCTCTAAGTTCCAAATCTATACATCTCTTTTCATGCTTCAGGTGGTGCTAAAATGGTGCATTTGTTGTTTGTCTATTTGTAGGAGTACACAGAGGGGCTAGGATCCCAAATTATTCTATAAATATCAGTAATATCTCTGTGAAGGCTTCCCTGCCATCCCCATCAATTAAGTTATAAAATTGCATGTATCTTTTTTCTACCCTGTATATCAGTGCCATGCCAAGTAATATTAGAGTCCGTTGCAAAAGAAAATATCATTAATACTGATCTCATTTCTATATAAAATTTAGTTATTTGATTCACCCATGAATTTTGATTTTTTAAAATATTCTTTTTTAAAATATGTTTTTATTGATTTTTTTAGAGACAGAGGAAAGGAAAGGGAGAAGGAGAGAAACATCGATAGGTTGTCTCCTGCACGGCCCCTACTGGGAATCGAGCCCACAACCAGGGCCTGTGCCCTGACCAGGAATGAGCTGGTGACATTTTGGTGCATGGGACAATGCTCAACCAACTGAGCCACATCGGCCAGGGCTAAATATTCTTTCAAAATATTGTTTATCTGCTTATTGTGGTTTTTGGTACCCTCATATTGATAGGAGAGGGGCACGTAATAGAAATAGAATCACAGTTGTTTAATAGCTACTCAGTATGAAGAGATTTTCTTACAGACCCTTGGGAAACTGGAGGGTGTATTGCAAGCAGAACAGGCCCTGGAGATAAGGCAGCCACGGAGCCCAGATGAGCCTGTCACTCAAAAGAAAATCCCGATCAAGGACAGGACCTATCTGAAGGGAGACAGTGTTCCGGGCTAATCTTTTCCAGGGCGAGTCTTTGCAAGGAAAATGAAAGAGGGCAGACCCTGGGAACTAACTTTAGAAATTTTCCCTCCAACTACCCATATATAAGGGCTGATTTGAGATGAAATGTCAGAGTGGTCTTTTCAGGCTGTACACCTGCCACTCTCTTAGATAAATGCGCCGCAAGAATTCAACCTTGTCTCTACTTATTTGATGGGCAACAGGAACCTTTTGTCTGGTTTCAAATTTATTTTTGTGCCCAAGGTGAGTGCTGAACTCATATTACCCGAGTCTCAGCTCTATTCTATACTACTGTAGCACTTATGGTTCTTTGTCTACACATATGTCATTGCTACCAGACTGGGACCACCTGTAAGGAAAGGAACCAGTTTTGTTTATCCATGTACATCTAAAAATCAGCACAGTATCCAACATTACATACAGTTGGAAATCATTTAATTCAGATGAATAAAAACCCAGACAAGAGAAATAACCAAAATTCTTCAGTCTTTATAGAATATAATCTTCCACAGGGAAGAAAATATATAATCTAAATGGGGAGATTTATTTCTTTTAAGATAAGGAAATGATGCCCTGACCGGTATGGCTCAGTGGATAGAGCATCGGCCTGCGGACTGAGGGGTCCCGGGTTCGATTCCGGTCAAGGGCATGTACCTTGGTTGCGGGCACATCCCCAGTGGGAGGTGTGCAGGAGGCAGCTGATCGATGTTTCTCTCTCATCGATATTTCAAACTCCCTATCTTCTCCCTTCCTCTTTGTAAAAAATCAATAAAATATATTTTAAAAAAGATAAAGAAATGTTAATATTAAGATAAGGCCCAAGTCATGAGCTAAAAGTAATTAAGCAATGAACTAAAATCAATTCCTTCTCCCCCATAAATATATATTTATGGCACAAAGTATTGAGTGTATCTATTCCAAAAATATAGTCTATCTGAGAACCAGAGAATATTAAAATGGAACGAAATCTTAGTTATTTTTTAATTTCACCTTCTTTTTGTAAATAGAAAATGAACTTAGAGAGTTTAAATGACATATCTAAAAGCACAATAGAGTAGGCAGAGCCAGAACTTGGAGTCAAGTCGTCCGTTTCTCTGTTGGTACTTTTCCACTAGAGGTTATTCACAAATCTAGAAGAGGGGACACTGGGAAACAGGGGAGTGGAGGGTAGGCACTTTTTCCTAGGTCAGACAGAATCACCAATTCATTGATAAAATAAACCACAAGTTTTATGTATTGCTTGAAACACAGTCACTGCTAAGGAGAGGTGATTGAAAAATGACCTTTTAAAGTTCATTCCAGCCTTATGCTTTTTATCTTTGTCACTAAATTCTCTGTGATTCATTTCCTTCTGTAAAAGAAGGCGCTTCTACTCTCTGCCTACTCTAATTTAAGATCGGTGAGGTCCAATTTTAAATACACATTATTCATATATTCTGTATTTGAACAAATGCAAGCCATTTTTAACTGTGGATTGACCATGTAAATCAATACTTGATCATGCTTGGAGGAAATTGGAAGTAATTATGTAGCATTTATTGTCCAATTTGGTGTTGAAAGCTAGGATATAGGTATTGGTACTGAATAAAACAATTCTGAATTTTATATAAAAAAGAGAGACATACAAGGGCACTATTCTCAGCCAGAATTATTATTCTTCACAAATTGCCAGGACGTTGGGGTCTCATATGACTAATGAGATTTTCTAATGGTGAAAAGTGACTGGTTCTTCACAAGTGTTACATTTAATGTAGCTCTGAGTTATTAGAAAGATAGAAACGATGACCCCCTTGCCCCCCCCCCCCCCAAAAAAAATTAGCCTTGCCCTAGCCAGTGTGTCAGTGGTTAGAGTGTCGGCCTGCACAATGAAGGGTCTCCTATTCGATTCCTGGTCAAGGGCACTTACCTTGGTTTCCAGTTCACTCCCCACCCTCCACCACCCCCCACCTCCCCAGCCCCCATCCGGGCACTTTCAGAGGCAACCAGTCCATGTGTCTCTCTCATGTCGAAATTTCTCTTTCTCTCTCTCTCTCTCTCTCCCTCTTCCTCTATCCCTTCCATTCTCTCTCAAAAAGGAATGGAAAAAATATCCTCAGGTGTGGATTAACAACAACAACAAATTAGCCTTGAATTAATTTGATGGAATTCAGTTAGGGAAAAGCAAATTATGCATTATTATTATTAACATTGTTTGCATATGAAATAATTCCTTTTTGTACTAATAATTAGACTTTCTGATCGATATATTATTCAAATTAACAATTAAGAATTCTTGGTTAATTTTGCCCTTTCTCTTTATATGGCCACTTTATTTAAAATGTTCTTCATGTGCAAAAGTAAGAAAAATACTATGAGTTCACTTGGATCTCTGCTCTATAAATCTAAAATCATTTATTTTTATCCATTGACCATCTATAAAATTTATAGGAGAAGAATTTATTCTTTAAAAGGGAGGCCAATTAAATACTTCTTAAGAATAAACTAATAGATAAGCAAGGAGTAAGTTTCTCAGCAAAGAAATAAGGTCATTTCATTAGAAAAACGAACAATCATAGCTTCCTATATTTCAAGCATTGTCCTCAAGGCTAGAAATCTATTTACATTCATGAAATAATGCTTGATAAGTTTTGTGTACAAGAACTCTTTATTAAGTATATACATTTATACAGATTTTACTGGGCCTCATATTACTGGCCTCAATTTGTAAATAAGGGGTTTAGATTGGGTGATTTCTAAAGCATATTTCAGCCTTCAAACTGTTGATTATTTTAAATATCTAAAGAGATGACCAGTAAGGAATTCTCCAACATGACTCACAATTAATATTTGGCATTTGCACATGTTACAGGTCTCATACAAAGTTACTCGAAGGCAATGCAATAACTGAAAAACTAATACAAATTAATATCATTTCTTTTATAAAAAAAAAAAAAATAAGAGATCCTGTTTTCAAAGTGGCCATTTCTTTTCAAATGTTCCCTCAAACATGCAGAACACATTCATTCACAAAAACTAGGTTAGGGAGACAGAGTAGTATAAAATAAAAATTTGGAAGCAATACAACACAAAAAATTGGACCTAGATTTAGCAGCATAAGACAGCTGCCAGAAATTCAATTAACTTGTTAAGCCTACCTAATGAAAAAGAAAAGTCAGTACATGAACATCCTGATAAATTGCATAACAGAGTCAGTGGCATACCCTTGGGCTAGGGTTTTTTCTGTACCCCATTCCTGTGCTATTGCTCTTTTAATTCCAAACATCTCACCTTAGTTATGAAACTATACAGAGCTTCCCCTCCAAATGAACATGAAATTGTCCTGAAATACAGAACTACAGACACAGAAACCTCCCAGAAGTTTAGCATTTCACCAGCTAATACATTTCACCAAATCTATGTTGGGAAAAACATCTAAAAAGCCCTTGTGTTGAGTTCCTAATTCTGATGATTCTGTGATTCTGATCAAATTCTATTATGTGATACTGATCAAATTTCAGATAGGTAATCCATAAGGTCTTACAGTGCCCAGATTGCTACTTTCAGGCGCACAGTGATTTTCAGGTACAGAAAAGTCTGTACCACATTTTCATGATATTTTGATGTCAATTGCTGAAGTACTCATGTGTACTTATCTCCAAAGTGGCTATGTGAACAATATACCTGTTATCTCTATCAATGTGGGAGACAAATATTTTGAATATGTTTTCAGATTCTAGATCATGTATCTTCATTAAAGAATGCACTGGTTTCTGCTAGTTTATGGTTCATTCGCATGCGTTGACTATTCTATTTAAGTAATATTGTAGGCAAAGGTGAAGGAGCTTTCCTAGAGAGACAATGTCTAGCATAGTGCCTGGGACACAGTAGGCTCTGAATAAACACACATTGAAGGAGTACAGAACTGAATGAACTACTATCAAAAGAATTAATACAATGAGTTAAACTTTGGCTCAAAGCACAAATTTCCAAGTCAACTGTTAAGTCCTGTTTGGTCAACATATGACAGGGCATGTATTTTCCCTGGTCTCTGTATTTCTTTTTGATGCAGCAGAGGTTTCACTCCATTGGTCAGTATTTGTTTAGTTCCATTTTCCTTTTAAAAATGTTTAATTTAACAGGAAAAGTCCTTTTCTGCAGAAACTAGGTAAGAGGATCTCCAAAGGTCACGGCATATAATATCTGATAAACAATTCTGATTAAGGGCAGTGCCACTGGGAAATTTAGGGTGGTTGGTTGATATTCATAGTGTATATTAAAAAATGCCATAGTCCGTTTTCAAATTTCAATGCATAAATATGCACCACATATTTCTAAGAGCCCTATTTCTCTCGTCCCAACTTTCCAAGATGGTCTGTATTCTGTCTAATTTGAATGCTGAATTGATTCTATTTAAATCATTTTTCTGAAATGAAAATTGGCTCACTTTCTTTTCACTGAGGAATTAATTAACTCTCCCAATAACTGGCTTGAATTTTTTCAAATGGGAAAATTACATAGGATGTTTATTTTAGTAAAGAACAATTGTTTATCTTTAAAAACATTTAAAAAGACATTCTGCATTCAAGTTCATCATATTTTAGGAAACTTCTATAGCAAAAAAAAATTACAGTAGACTTTCTGATTTCTCCATAGTGTCCTTGGATAAATAAACAACCCAATAGACCATGTTAAATGCCCCAAATGTTACTGGAAAGAGAATGCGGGCATACTTGTCTATTTTACTTGTGCCAGATCCAGGAGGTGGTGGGGCAGAAGGAGGAGGAGTGGCTGACAACTTCCCAGAAGCCCCTACGGTATTAACTGTTGTCTTAATTCGCCCCAGTCTTGATCCAAACACATGGTGGGTAAAAGCAGGTCCTGCTGAAGCTTGCGGGGACACATACCCAGTTCTGCTAGGAGTAGAAGAAGCAGATGGTAGTGCTCTTGCAGCAGATATAGTTTCAGCGGCATTTGCATGGCTGAATGGGTTTGGACTGGAAGCTAAGTAAGTCTGCGATGTGGCCTCAGAAGCTGCTTGAACAGTCATGGAAGATCTGCTCGAATGGTTTCCTACCTCGGTTCTGATGCCAACGTCAGATTCAGACTGAACCAAAACATTTGTTCTTTTCCTCATGTTCAGATTGGCATTTGTGTTCTGAAAAGATATAATCAAAATTACATTGGCATGTCATTTTATATAGATTTATACAACATTTAAATGGATCAAATCATTAGAACTAGTTGTTTCCATAAAATAGACCTTTATGAGTATGCTATAATCAGCTTGATATAAAGGCTTACCAAAAAGAATGTGTACATATCTGAAACTGAATCAAAAATTTTCTTTTTTGAAATTGTTATCCATTCCTATAAATAATTAGGATTTAAATCTATAAAAAGAAGATTAGGCTTTTATGAGCATAAACTAGAGTTATACTTGACTTTAAGGATTCAGGATGATGGCAGTACAACTTATTTGTTCAGTTTTATTGTAAATAATATTCTGTGATATGTTGTGTACATTTCAGTGATTTTTATATAGTTTGCTTTATAAACAAGAAAAACTTTACTTATTCTTGTGCATAGAATAACAATAATAATAACCATCCACATGTGCATGCCATTCTTTAAAAAAAATCCAAAAGCTTTCATTTCTAAGTCCCTGGAATTTATTTTCATACTAGTAGTCTTCTATAAGCAATCATACACAACATTATAAATCCAGAAATCCTAATGCATTTTAGATTTTTACCATAATCAATAATGCAAAAACAAAAAAACCAGATTTTAAATAAAATGTTGTATTAGACATATAAACAGGATCACCATTGCATAAATATCTAAATTCAAATTATTTATGTATAAAATGTTTCAATAAACATGAAATTCAGTATTTTCCATCAAATTATATTCTGTGTAAAACAAAACTACACTTGAATGAAGATGCATGAAAAGTATTAAAAGTAATGCTCCTTGTATTTTGACAGACATGATAAATAACTGTATAGCCAACTATAGATTGTCCACACTAGTGAAGGAAAGCAATTGCTCAAATTATTCAAATGTCTGTCCTTAGCTATAGTTTGATTGTTTTGCAAAGATGTTTGTTTCTTAATTACATTTATTCTAAGTTATATTAAGGGTAAATAGTAATTGCTTTCTATATACTCTTCCCCTACCATTTCATGAAATAAATGATGGGTGAGAAGATGGAGAAGTAGAAGAGAGACAGAGGAAGAACAGCTCACAGTGTATGATTCAGAAGCCAGCCTACAAGAAATTTCACAGATATTACATACAATTAATTAATAATCCACTTTACAGAAAAATGGTTGGTCTACAAATATAATCTTTTTTCAATACCACACTCATCAAGCAGGTTAAATGTGTTCAACCCATATTTCATATATTTGTGAATTATGACTTCAAGTTTTCTGAGAAAGAAAATAAGCCTCACAAGGTGAGAGCCATAACAGGATCTGAGAGTCTTCGAGAGCGTTCTTCCTGTCAGCCTGGAGGATTCTTCTAAGTAGATTGCAGTTGAACTCTTGAGAACTTGTCTAACATATGGCATCTAATTTCAGTGGAGACAATTTAAACCAAAATTGACATCAACCTAAAAAGTGAATTATCATAATTTACCCAGAACATTTACTCTACAAAGCACACTGTACACATCACTTAATTAACCCTCAGATTTTGAGTCCCTTTTTTTTTTTTTTTTACAGAAAAGGATAACCATTCATTGATTACCTTTAATTCTAAAATGTAATACACATGGTGAAGAATATAAAGAAGTGTAAGGTATATCCACAACATTTAGAAAGCTTACACTATTATTGGTAAGGTAAAATGAATACCCATGCACATGATACAATAAAATATGTAACAAATATACTAAGAAGACAAGGAAGAGAGTAATAAAAGGACCAATTGGACGAGCAAGAGAGAAATATGTAGTTTCAAATACCGTATAATCTGATACTTTCTTATTGCCTTTTCCACCAAAAGTTAGGTCATATATAATCTTTAGAAACCCATCTTTTCATAAAAATAAACTCTAAGAATTGGATACAGTGGGGCCTTGACTTACGAGTTTAATTCGTTCCGAGACCGAGCTTGTTAAGGAGCTCGTTAACTCAAATTACTCTATCAACTCAATGCAAAAAATTGGCCGAGAGACAGCAGATATCTCAAAAAACGCGTTAGTCGGGACACTCGTAAGTCAAGTGTACTTCCATTTCTGGCCAAAATGGAGCCACAGAGACAGAATTTACTCTCCTGCATGAAGTGACTGGACAAAGCCCCACCCGGGTTGCTCAGTTGGTTGGAGAGTCACTCCCTACCCAAAAAGGTTGTGATTGGATTCCAGGCCAGGCACATACCTAGGAGGCAGGTTTGATCTCCAGATGGGGCAAGTATAGGAGACAACTGGTCAATGTTTATCTCTCCCATCAATGTATTTCTCTCTCTCCACCCCCTCCCCCTTCCCCTCTCTCTCAAATCCATGAACATATCCTTGGGTAAGGATTTAAAAAAGAAAAAAAGGATTTAAACTTAAAATAAAGGAAATATGTGAAATAAAAATTGTTTTTTGAAGAGACTGGGCACTAGACAACATAGAACCATAATCACTGGGAGAAAAAAAAAAAAAGGAAAGAAACAACCTTGAGAGAGTCCTATGCTTTGGTGCAGAAAGGGAGAATCTGGGCAAAAGCTGGCAGACTCCCTGAATTGAGGAGATGGAGCTGAGAATCTAGGGAAATCAAGGTGGTTAGCATTCACAGGAAAAAGTAACAGAGAAGTGTATGCTGAAAAAAGGAGAGAACTCCAAATGTCTGAAGAGTCCCATTGAGTATTTTGCTAAGCACAGATCAGATTAAGGGGGTGGGGAGAATTAACTACCAAAGGCTGCAAGAAGAACCACCTGAAAGGATTAGAAGCAGTACCTGGCATATACTAAACCAGTGGATATGCCTGTTCCCACCAGCCAGACTGGAATATCTCAAGATTCAAATAAAATTTGGCAGAGTACTCAGAAGGCATTTGCCTCAGTAATATGAATGACCAACTCCATACACTGATCTAGTCTTGCATAATGAATCTTAAAAGTAAGACCTAAAAAGATGAAACTAATTCTAAGTAACCTAAGTGCACCCCACAAGAAATCACAAGCACATTTATCGGATCTTATCTTCTTTTCCTCTAGATCAATATCCTTCTGGAACTTCCTGAAATCCCAACTGTGAATTATGTTCTAATGGTTGCTTGAATAATTCATCCTCCCTCTTCATATCCCACGCCTCACCTTCAGGATCTGGAGCCTATTTTCCTATAGGCTTCCTTATGACTTTCTCTGGCCAACAGTGTGGTGGAAGTGATAGTGTGCACTTCCAGGTCTTCGCCTTAAGAGCCCTGGCTTGCCTTCTACTCTCAGAACACTGCCACCATCATAAGAACAGAGGTGGGCTAGCCTGATGGAGAAATCTTTTAGAGCAGAATCAGTCATCCTAGGGAGGTTTATCCTAGAAGCCAATAGCTAACTGATCACTAGACATGTGAGTTTGCTCCAGCTAAGAGACAATGGACTGCCCAGCCAATCCTAATCCAGATCAACAGAACTTTCTAATTCACTCACAGTATTAAAAGCAAAAATAAATTGTTGTATGCTAATTAAGTTTTGTAGTTGTTTGTTATGCAGCATGGTTGTGGCACTAGATAACATACGTAGACCAACTAAACCAAGGGCCCTAAAGGAGGTATTCCCAAAACTCTGGAGAGGAGAAGTTCCCCAGACATTCTGGGATAATTAGAAGGTGTTCCTGCCCAGAATGTATCAAAGACCATTTGTAGACCCTATTGCCCAACTCCACACACTAGTTAAAGGACCAAGATATTTTGCCCTCTATAACCCCATTCTTAAAGAATAACATTTTAAAACTGCAAGAGTTTTTTAGTGATCAACTTACTCCAGTTCCTCATTTACAGTAGGGAAAAATCCAAGCAGAAAGGTCATGACTGAATGGAAGGCATACACTGAGTTACTTAACTAAGTGTTCTGCCATATTGTACAGCCTCTTCGTGCACAGATGTGGAGGAGGCATTAAAATACTTAATAAACTACTCCTTTTGAGTCATTCGAGTCAGTCAAGTATATGTAAGTCAATTATATTGTTAAAAATTATTTGAGACTTGGAAGTCAGAAATGAGTACAGCTTGTTCTTTCCATGTCATAATGGAGCATTAATTAACAATTCCATGCAAGGATTATTAAGTTTCTAGGAGAATTTACTTGAGTTTGATTTTGCTATTTAATATTGGATTTGAGCCAAATACTATGAAGTTATATATTAACTTGAAGGCTCTTGTCCAGTAAAAAGACCACCAAAAGTTATGATTTTGTTGGCCTGTAGGATGTTAACCACTTCTATATCTGACATAGCAACCTCATCCTAACATTTACTTTTTTATTTTTTAAAAACGTATTTTATTGATTTTTTACAGAGAAGAAGGGAAAGGGATAGAGAGTTAGAAACATCGATGAGAGAGATCGATCAGCTGCCTCCTGCACACCCCCTACTGGGGATGTGCCCACAACCAAGGTACATGTCCTTGACCAGAATCGAACCCAGGACCCCTCAGTCTGCAGGCTGATGCTCTATCCACTGAGCCAAACCAGTTCGGCAACATTTATTTTTTTAAAGTTACTTGTAGTTATTACTCATAAAGATTTTGAACCCATTTTATCGTTTAAGTGGTTCTCTCATTAATTAATGAGTTGAACATTACTTTGCCTTAATGTCCATTCAATATTTTTTTGCAATGTTTTTGAAAATTTGAAAATTATATTCTGACAACATCTATAATTAGACAAATTATAATCTATACTAATAATAGAGGAATATGCAAATTGTCCAGGACACCGTCACAGTAACAATAACAACCGAACAGCAGGCTGTGTGGGGCGACCAGGCTGGCAGGGGGGTTAGTGAGGGATGACCAAAAGACTAAACAAGCAGGCTGCATGGGGTGACCAGGCTGGCGGGGGGGGGGGGGCAGTTAGGGGCAATCAGGCCAGCAGGCAGAGATGGTTAGGGGTGATCAGGATGGTGGGGGGGGCAGTTAGGGGTGATCAGGCAGGCAGGCTGGTGAGCAGTTAGGAGCCAGCAGTCCCAGATTGTGAGAGGGATGTCCCAGATTGGAGAGGGTGCAGGCTGGGCTAAGGGGACCCCCCTCATCCCCATGCACGAATTTCATGGACCGGGCCTCTAGTTATCAAATATGTGTAAAGAAAATGTCTGGAGAGAAAAGTGATCCCAAGTCAAAGAGATGAGCTCAATCTATGGTGACTGAAAAAAATAATCAACAAAGTGAGAGACTTGATGAAAATGGAGGGAGCAGTATGAAGTGTGCCACTTAGGATTATCACCTGAAAAGAAAGGTTGAATCTTTAAGATTACCAGTGAACTTCTAGAGCAGGGGTCCTCAAACTACGGCCTGCAGGCCACATGCAAATACAAATACTGTATTTGTTCCCGTTTTGTTTTTTTACTTCAAAATAAGATATGTGCAGTGTGCATAGAAATTTGTTCATAGTTTTTTTTTTTAAACTATAGTCCGGCCCTCCAACGGTCTGAGGGACAGTGAACTGGCCCCCAGTTTAAAAAGTTTGAGGACCCCTGTCCTAGAGTATAAAGACCATCTTACTAATCATTGTAAGCTAATGAACAGAGCAGGCACCTACTTCATTTTAAAATAAATTTTAATGGAATGGATATAGAACAGAATCAAGATTATTTTTTAAATTAAGAAAATTAAAGAAAAACTGTACAAATATTTTCTACCTGACCTCCAGATTACTATTTCTTTGTTTATGGGTCAGATTTCTAGGATATTGCAGACAGTCCTAGCGCACGGAAATTATGTTGACTCAATCCCAAGGGTGACTGAGAATACCTAAAAAGTCTCTCAATACTCTATTATCAGAACATATAAAGGAAGGAAAATTAGACTGATTTGAGGCTTAAATCTTTGCTCTCTGCCAAACAGCCAAAGAATACTCAAGTTATTTGGGACTAATGTCTCAAGGTCTACTATGTAAAAAGTGTGTCATTTTCCATGGTGACAAACCACAAAAGGATTGAGAATTCTGATGATCTACCTGGCACAGGACTCACTAGGAATAATATTCACACAGTTTTCAAGTTTTGAAACAAACTAATGTGTCAGTCAGAGTAATGTTATGTTTCATACAGTGTTCAGAGACTTGAGTGGCTCCATCAGTATTCAGCAGACACAGTGGTTACAAACAAGAAAAGTACCTCAGCTTCATTTGAATTTTAAAAAATGATTTAGTTTGAAATTATTTTGTCATTAGTCACAATAGCCCGAAGCAGGGAAACTGGTGGGATAGAGAAGGGAGGTGGCAGATTCAAACATCACCAACAAATTAAAGCAGCAACAGGCAAACAGGAGCAAATCCAAGCAATTTGTCAATCATGACTGTGATCTGACACAGTTTCTAAAGAAGTATTATCAACTGCGAAAATGAAAATTCATCTAAACTTATTACTCTAACCACAATGAGATAAAGTGACTAATACGAAGTTTGTAGAACACAAGCTACATTCATATTGCCTGCTTGAGAAGCTAAGGAAGTTTAATAAAATGTAATTTAAGTCTCTAAATTAAAAACAAACAAGGCTAATAATGAACAGGTTTATCTTCTAGAATATCAATGAGTCACATACAAAAAAAAAATCCAATAATGTAAAGCTATGTATTCAGGGCCATTTCGACAGGGCTTCGGGGGCTAGCCACACATCCTATTTAATAAGGAAATAAACAAGTAGGGGGGAGCAGCTGAAACCAGACTCCAAGGTAGAGATTTACTGAGGGCTATCAGTAGTGTTTTAAGAAAATGGAAATGAAAAACACCCCCTTCAAATAAACATGCTAAATATTTCATACACAGTCACCACGGGGCTCTGTCAGACATTGAACAACAAAATGCAGTAATGAAAACGCTGAGTTTCCTATTTATTGTATTTCATTTCCTCCCAATGTTAGCATTTAATTGAATGTTTGTATTTCCATAAGCTATAGAAATATTACTTTCAATATCAGGAACTGGGATAAGAAATTTATGTCTTCAGTTGGGGGACTACCAGAGAACAAGGTCTTAAAGAGTTCATTCATTTCCTATTTACATATTTAGAAGTTAAAAATGTAAAATATTAGGATTTCTTGAAGATCTGTGACTTTTGTGGTTAGTTTTGTTATAGGGATTCTTAGTACTTCTTCTCCGTGCACCGCCCCCCCCCCCCGCCATGCTTTGTATATTAAATATGTGTCTCCAGCAAAAGAAATCTCTTTGTCAGAGACTTCAGTAGTCAGAGCACAGGGTCTAAGTTTGATCAAGCGATCTTGGCCTGGATTTGCTCCAGGAGATACATTCATTCACTATTGCGGCCAGCATAGCCCTAGAGATGGTAGAGGGCAAAGGACACGCCACTCACTTTCTCCAAATGCAAACACTAAGCTGGATGATTCTTCTCTTGCTCAATAATGAAAAGCAGCATTGTAGTCACTCTAAATGTTTATAAGAATGAACACTGGGCTCTAGCCAGGTGGCTCAGTGGGTTGGAGTGTCATCCCATACACCAAAAATAAAGGTTGTCGGTTTGATTCCCAGTCAGGGCACATATCTAGGTTGAGGGTTCAGTCCTCAATTGGGGTGTGTAAGGGAGGCAACCGATCGATGTTTCTCACATTGTTGTTTCTCTCTCTCTCTTTCATATATATATATATATATATATATATATATATATATATATATATACAGACACACACACACACATACATACACACATCCCTAAAAAATCAATAGAAAAATATCCTCTGGTGAGGATTTAAAAAGAAAAGAATAAACATTGGGAGTTAGTTAAAAACAGTTATATCAGATCACTGGTCTCTCTCTGTGACTTTTCCAATTATCAGTGAAGTCCAGATACTGGAACTCAGGGAAACCACAAAGACTGGAAGAACTGTTGCCATCCAAAGTACAGGACTATATTCACACCTCATTCTACGAATAAAAAGACACACCTAGAACATTGGCTCATAATTAGAACTTTGGCAACCCAGTTTGACTGGCACACTTTCTAAATATAACAGAATATTTTTAAAATTTGTATCTGTGAATATATTGGCCATTATAGTGTCACTCTTCTTTTTTATCTATTTTAATTACAGTAATCAAAACTACTTTCTTCCACATATAAATTGGAAGCAAGAAATGAGTCCATGAAGGGCATCAAATGGGATGTAGAAAGAAACAAATGTCCAAGAAGGCTTTAAAAAAAAGAAAAAGAAAAAGAAAGAAATATTAAGAGGTTTTAATCACTGCTATAGACTGAATTGTGTCCCTTCAAAATTCATATGTTGACATCCTGATACTCCCCCATTCCCAATAAGATCTTGGAGGAAGTGATTAGGTTAAATGAGGTCATAAGGATGGACCCCTGCTGAGACAGAGCTGCTGTGCTCCTGAAAGAGGAAGAGACATCCAAGAGCACTTCTCAGAGTCACACAGGGACACAGCAAGAAGACAGCCATCTGCAAGCCAGGAAAAGAGCCCTCACCAGAGTCCAAAACCTGCTGGAACCTTGGTCTTGAACTTCCTATCCTCTAACCAATGGGAAAATAAATTTTGGCTGTTTAAGCCATCCAATCTATGTTATTTTGCTATGGTTGCCTGAGCAGACTAAGACAATCAATCATCCAACTTTAGTAAAAATAAATTCAGAACACACACAATTTTAAGATTTTTAAATATTGTATATTAACTGACCTTTTCATAGGGAAAAAAAATAAAAGCTAAACAAACCTGCAGCTTTCTCCTTTCAGATACTCTCTTCGTTTCTGGTCTGCTCTGCCCTCTCTTCCTCATTGAGTGAGTATACTTATCTTATAACCCCAAATCCTAGGTAGAGTCAAGATAAAAGGCAGAGAAACTGAGATGCATTTGGCAAGAATTAAACATTGATCTGTTTGCAGTATTTTTAGTCATCCTTTATTAATAAAAATGGTAGGGGCTTCTACAGCCTCTGCCTAAATTATCCCAGCTGCCTGGATACCTTGAGTCACTTTCAGTTTCTCTTCACCCAAATCAGAGGATTTCAGTTAACTGGGGCTTTTTTTTTTTTAAGATGTTTTTAAAATTGATTTTGAGAGAGAGGGAGTGGGAGAGAGAGAAACATTGATTGGCTGCCCCATGCACACCCCCTACCTGGGATTAGGGATCTAGCCCAAAACCAGGGCATATGCCCTGACTGGGAATCAGACCAGCAACCTTTCAGTTCATGGGAGGATGACCAACCAATTGAGCCACACCTGCCAGTGTTAACTGGGGATTTATTTGACCTTCAGTTTGAATTTAGCTCCAGATTTCACTTCAACTGCCCACTATTTTTCCCTAAATATTTTTGCCTCTCTTCAGATTATGACTTTTTTTAATCCTCACCTTAGGATATGTTCATTACTTTTAGAAAAAGAGGGAGAGAAAGAGAAACATTGATGGGTTGCCTTCCTTATGCACCCCAACCAGGTATTGAACCCACAACCTTTTGGTGTAGGGACAACACTCCTACCAACTGAACCACCAGACCAGGGCCAGATTATGACTTTTATGTGTGACTGTGTATGTTTATGTGTGAATGTGTGTACACTTATTATGGATTTCAGAGCATGTATTTATTTAAATATTGGAAAGGTGTAATTAACCTAACTTATAACCTTTTCACACTTTATATTAAAAATATTTTTTAATTCTTAAAAGTAGATTAATATATGTAATGATATCTGATAAAACATTGTAAAAGGAATCTTGCTAGGTTTTTCAATTCCTAACTTGGGTGGCCAAATAAATTCATTTTTTAAAGCATCCACATCATATGGAAATGAGTTATTTCGGTTTCAAAATATTCAGAAAATCTCATTTAAACTTAGAAAATGCTTGTACAATGCCTTTTCCTTAATATAGACTTGATATGATTTGTTCATAATGACATTGTGCTATGACAAATAGCCACCCAGAAAGACGTAGATTCATGCCGACACTATAGGAGGCTGGCATAGCAAGTAATCTAAGTCACAGTTTTATCTGCATCAGCAAAGGCAAAAGGGGTACTATCCAAAAAGCAATAATTTATCAACACCAAATCCTCAGTATATACTTCTGCTGGGGGAGGGAGAGGAGGAATTCCACAGCCCAAGCATTATCAGCCACAGCCCTTTGTGAATTCATAGCTATGCAGCAGAGGAAGTCTGTGATGAGCCAAGGACCTTACCTGAAGTAGCCTGAGTTTGGAATATTGGACAATGTTTGCCTACTGAATCTAAACATTTATAATAGCTTTAATAGATTTTTTGGAGAAAAAAGCTCAAGTCCTATGCTTCACCTTTTGTTGGAAGTAACAGAAGGGCCACAATTAATCTCATAAGCAATAAAGGACCCATTAAATACATTGATTGATTCACTCAACTAAATCATTTATTTACAAATATGTATGAAGTGCTCAACTTTTAAAATTATTTTGCTTGGGATTGGGAGTACAGAGATGAAAAATAGTCCTTGAAATTTTTCATAGGAATTATAAAAAATTATAATACTAAATGGTATAAAGGAAAATTAGAGGAATTAAGAAATACATTACCTAGCCTGACTGCTGGGAAAATCTCTTGGTGAAAGTGGCACAAGAGCTGGAACATTAGGAATGAGCAAGAAGGTGAAACTAGGGGAAAGGTGAACTAGGGGAAAGAACTATGGGAAAGGGAAGAAAAGTTTTGTGGGGTGGGCACAATTGTCAAAGATTTTTCTCAGTGGGATAGAAATAAGGAACGCCAGTCATCTTCCTTGTCAATTAAAATTTGAGATCTCTTAAGGATGTTCTAAAATTCGCCTTTTCTCAGTTTACTCTTATTGGCTTTTGAAGTGGGCAATTAAAGCAATGTTTTCCATTCAGGGACCACTCTCACATAACGAAGGTCTGATATTGGCATTTCCTGACAGGCACCTTGAATCTATATCAGCCTCTCTACCATTTACTGAACACTTACTATAAATCAAGTACTACACTAAATGGTTTCCACAAATAACCTCCCATATTTATTACAACCACCAAGAAGATAGTATTAATATTCTATTTTTTCCAATGAGGACACTGAAGCTTAGAAAAGTTGGTATTTCTCCTACGGTAAGATAATTATCGGTTAGTCATAATTTGAATCCCAAACCCACATGTCTAACCACTTCAGGAAACTGTCTACGATAGCAAATATGTATGTTAATGGGACTGAAAGAAAGCAGAAAAGAATTTACCATAAATATGTCCACAGTAACATAAACTAGGTAAGTGACATTTATGAACAATTTGATTTTTCAGACTTTGATTTGATTTAAATTTACTTAGTTTTATTATAAGCTAAAAACTGTATTATCCTTATAGCTACATTATCTCACGAAAGCAAAACAAATAAAAAAAAACCTTCCTCTGTTTAATTCTACCTTTCTAATGTGTGTGAAAATTGCTCTAGAGTTTTTATGAATTACTAGAGGCCCGGTGCATGAATTCATGCACAGGTGGGGTCCCTCGGGGTGGCCTGCGGGGATAGGCCCCCAGCTTATGCCCCCAGCTCACAGCCCCACAGCCCCACCTGGCACCCTGTCTTGGCTTAGCACCGGCCCCCTCACCTGCTCCACCATCCTGTCTGTGTGGGGCAATAGGTTGGGGCCTGAACCCCGCCCCCCCCCCCCAGCTCCCTCAGTGCCTGGGAGCCAGGTGGCAGCCCAGCCCCCCGCTGCCACTGGTCATTGTCTGTGGGGCAATCGGCCCCCCACTCACACCTGCCTTGGTCTGGTGCTGCCCGCTCACCTGCTCCACCATCGCACCATGGTCCCGCTCTTGTTGGGGCCCATCGGGGCCAGCAGTGTCTCCACTGCCAGTGCCGAGTTACCGACACCCATCATGTTCCACGCTGCCCCCCCATGGTCAGCGCACATCATAGTGAGCAGTCAAACTCCCAGTCGAACGACTGCCCGAGGGGACAATTTGCATGTTAGGCTTTTATTATATAGGATTTTTGCTTCCATTCTTCCTAATATTCTTCCCATTTCTTTGGTGATTGGTTGTCATAATGTACTTATAGAAATTACTTTGTATCCTAGATATTTTATACATTTAGGCCTAAAAAATAGTTATAAATAGGTCTACATTAGATGATTTACTCTACAGAAAATTTTATCTTAACAACAAATACAATCCACTTGAGCAAATATTTTTAATTGAGTAAAAGACAACCTATTCAAGTTGTTTTAGAAATTAATCAACATCACCACCTAAAATCTGCATCTCCTATGTGATAAAAAAAAAAAATATTTCCATCATGTTCTTCTGCAAGAGGGAAACTGTGCTCCAACTTTCTTTGATAAATTTTCCCTTAAGTTTCAATATAGCACTTTCAAAGATGTGTAAAAATTGACTTCAAATAGATGGTGAACCTGAAACATTTTTTTCCCCTGGTGCAGAGGACCCTGCAATTTCAACTTCAACTGTAACCCAGGGAAGGTATCAACATAAGCATTATCCTAGTTGCTGACTTGAGAATGATTCTTAAACATGTAGTTATCTACAAATAATTAAAGTTAATAAAGTTCAATAATGCATGTGCCAAATTAGGTATAATGTAAATGTGTGTATACATGTGTATGTAGCAGAACAGGTCTCCTGAAGCCACCTATTTTTCAATGCTCTGATATTTTCAAAATCAATCTCCTGCTATACTCTTTACAAATGGAAGCACAGTCAATTGGTATAAAGCCTACGTTGAATTATCCTGTTAACACAATTCATTATAAATCTACTCCATCTACTGTAAAACAGTACAGCAGAACAAACTGATATTCTACCATGACATGGATTGGTAGCTCTTATATTGTCAAATAGATAAGTCCCCCAATAGTTGAAGCCACTTTGGTTTCCCTCCAGGAAATAATTTGGCTTGTCCCGAGGAGGAGTACCATGCTGTAAGCTACAGTTTCCAACGGGGCATTATCAAAACCACCCAACATTTAACAAGGCTCTCATCCTGAAACAGCTCGCTCATCCAAAGTGAAAATGTTAAACCTTCCTCTGAGCCTAGATTATCTTACTTGAGCAAGAAAATAAGGTATTAGACTATTTGGCATGTTGTACCACTTTAAAACAAGAAAAGCCAATTTTGCACTTCAGTAAAGGCAGATTGCAAATGTAGCATGAATTGAACCAGTAGCTGAGTTGCAATTTACAGCAAGTGGCTCATCAGCACATTAATGTATATCACCAAGATAACTGCTTCGGCCAAGCAGACCTGAAACTAGGAGACTCACATATCTGGTTGGAAGCAAGGCAAATGTGCCTTCTATAAAAATCTATAACACAAATCTTAAAACCCACAGCTACCAAAAACCTATCTTCATTATCATTCTTGTATAGCAGTATACTAATAGTTAGAAAAAAATTACCAGAACCATAGGTTCTGAAATTGGGTTGATTCAAGATTTAGCCTCTCTGCTTCAGATTTGTCTTGGGTAAAATGAAGATAATAAGGATAACTACTTCTTAGAGTTATTGATAGAGCAGTGTCTGTAAAGTGCTTAACAGACTGCCTACCGTGGTTGGCAAACTGTGGCTCGAGAGCCACATGCGGCTCGTTGGCCCCTTGAGTGCGGCTCTTCCTAAGCCTTAGGAGTACCCTAATTAAGTTAATAACAATGTACCTACCTATATAGCTTAAGTTTAAAAAATTTGGCTCTCAAAAGAAATTTTAATCGTTGTACTGTTGATATTTGGCTCTGTTGACTGAGTTTGCCGACCACTGGCCTAGAATACAGTAAGTGATCCACACTTGAATATTATTATTATATTGTTGTCATTTCATATCCAAAGACAAGTAGGTAAGTAGGTAGGTCCCATGAGGTAAAATAGTGCTATGTAAGTTTCCATGAATTCTGTACTCAGATATTCACTGTATTTTCTCAACAGAACTAAATGTTAAATGAATACTATAACTACCCATCTCAGGAAATGTTGGAGATTTATGGGAATGCTACATTTTGTGCTCTGTTCAAAATTCATCTCCTTTCCTAATCCCTAGGTGAAGATAATCAGCTCCACTCCTTGGAGCAATGCTAAGAACTAGCAAAAACCTAACTTGCCTAGATCTGCCAACTGTAGGAAGAGATAATTAAGGGCTCCAATTTAAAAGGTTTCCTTCTGGGCTGATGGATGCTTAAAGATAGGAATAAAATCAAGAATCCTGTAGGTATTGTTCTACTTAATTATATTAGCAATTTAATGAATGTTTGCACTCTCACAACATATTACGGACTTAAATTTCTCTCATGTTACAAAGAAGCAAATGCAGCCCAGCTGGCATGGCTCGGTTGTTGAGCATCCACCTATGAACCAGAAGGTCATGATTCGATTCCTGGTCAGAGCACATGCCCAGCTTGTGGGCTCCATCCCCAGCATGGGACTTGCAGGAGGCAACTGATCAATGATTCTCTCTCATCATTGATCTCTCTCTCTCTCTCTCTCTCTCTCTCTCTCTCTCTCTCTCTCTTTCTTTTTTCTCTCTCTCCCTTCCTCTCTGAAATCAATAAAAATATATTTACAAATAAAAAATAAAAAAAATAAAGAAGCAAATGCAAACATCATCTCCAACAATTTCTTGAACCTTTGACCCTTTCTAGTTGCTACTTTATCACTGCCAATTTGGGGGAAAATTGTCTACACATACTGTTTCCACTTCTTCATTTGCCATTTATTCTTTAGCCCACAGTTATTTTATTACCTTCCCCTCACCATCTTTCTCTTGAAACTCTTTGTAGATTATTCCAATAGTCTCTTTTTGAAATCTGTGTCTTACTGTCAGCGCAGCATCTAACACTATTGATCACTGCTTCCTTCTTTGAATGTTCCCCATAAAATCCATAATCTAGTGCTGTTCATCCTATTTCAGTCTCCAGTGTGGGATTCTCTTCCTCTACTTAATCTTAAATGTTATCTTTCCATAGGATTGAACTCTGGGACATCTTGCTATTCTGATACTTCAGGTGAGTAAACCTATCCTGTGGCTTGAATTACTATCTTTACAACAATAGCATAAATTCAATGTCTACTTCCCAACTTTTTTCTAA
The DNA here is from genome assembly GCF_964212035.1 of Myotis nattereri. Classification (NCBI taxonomy): domain Eukaryota; kingdom Metazoa; phylum Chordata; class Mammalia; order Chiroptera; family Vespertilionidae; genus Myotis; species Myotis nattereri. The sequence continues at coordinate 202,093,679 of NC_138075.1, read as the reverse complement.
CCTGTAGACCTATATGTCCAGCAGGACACCATTCAGATGAATACCATTTATTCATTCAATTATTTCACACATATTTATTAAGTGACTATTTATGTTAGGCACTGATCTTGGCTCTGTTGATGCAAAGTGGGGAAAAGTCCCAAATTTCTACCCTATGACACATTCTTACCACTGTCCAAAGTCTAATTTTTGTACAAATATATTCATATTCAATGAACCCAATATATTTAGTCAAATAAATACATCCCTATTGTTGTATTTTAGATTTTAGATATCAGCACACTATCCAGCTATCTTTCCAAGCCACAAAACTTCAGTATTACTTACTCTTTTCCACTAATGTCAGTACTTTTCCAATCTATTTTTCTATATCTCTCCCCGTCCCACCCAGTGGGATAGTTTTGAGGCATGTTCCACACATACCCTGGGAGTCTCTCGCATGGTAAGCATGCACTAGTAATTCTACTCATTGATCATACTTTATTGGATTTTCTTCTTTCTCCTTTTTTTTATCCCACTTCCCTCACAGAGCTTCTTGCCTTCACCTCAAAATTAAATTGCTTGCGCACAAATCCTTGCAATGGTGACAGTTTTGGGAGAAAGCCAATGACAATGCCTGGATTATAGCCAAGATGTCTTCACTTACTTCAAGTGTGAGCTGTACTGTCTTGCTTCTGGGTCTTTGTGCATTCTCTTCTAATTGCCTTCTTTCCTCCATCTTCTTTGCCTCCCTTTTATGTTCTCTAAAATAGTATTTAGCGATTTCTTCCTCTGAGAAGTTTAACCTGATACCCCCACTACCCTCATCAGAATCCCTCCACTCCCAACCCCCAACAGAGAGTCTAATCCAGGTGGTTTTATCTTCACACAGTTTCTTATGCTTTTTCCTAGCCCAGTAGACAGCACACTGTGTGAGTTCCTCCCAAGAATATACATTTCTTTAGGGCTACTACAGAGGCTTACTGTTCTCCTTTCCTCACTGACTAGCACAGAACCAAGCTCTAAAAAGTGTTCCATAAAGTAAGTCGAATGAACAAATAATAAATCTATACAAAATCATTTTGAAATAAATAAACAGCAAAATCATTCCCTCCTATACGCTCAGCACAGCAAAAATGAGTCTCACACAATGTGTCTCAGGAGATAAGTAGTTGGCAAAGCTATATAGCCAAAAGCAGCACTTTTAAATCCACTTGAAAACCAGATGACTGTCATTTACTCTATCCAGATTATACTTCCTGGGCCACTATAGTAGTTGATGGACTGTTTAATGAGTTGATCCTAGAATATTAGCTGATAACCAGAATTAAATGTGTTCCCTCTCCTAGTTCATACGCTGCCTGTTTAAAAAGTATGCCTAAAATTTTAAAAAGAAGAAAAATCACCTAAAAAAAATGAAAGTATGACTGCATGATTGCTGCTGAGCACATGAGAGTCCCCTCCTGGATCAACCTCCCCTCTCCTCTTCCCCCTGCCGGCCACACAGGAAAAGCACGGGGCCGCCGGCACCAGCCTGCCTCCCCAGGAGCAAAGTGATGAGGAACAGAGCTTCTCCTTCTTCCAATGTCCTGAAACGCATAGCCTGTGGCTGAAATAGCTTCTTCAGCAAGGGCTGGGTTTTTCCTCTCAATCATAGTTGTAAAGCTATCAGTTATTGAAAAGCTGATTTTCAAAGCACACACTAGAACAGCTTTTCTGTACAGCTGCAATGCTATTTAAATCTCCCATGACTCTATCCACAAACCCAAGAAAATTCTAAGCTGAAATACTGCTCTTAGAAAGGACATAGCAAAATAAGACCTGATGGGGGGAAAACTCAGAAGTGAAACCTGGCCATTCATTTTAATACTGAAATTATAAAATCAGGCCTGTGGCTTCTATTTCCGCCCCCCCCCCCGCCCCCCCCCCGCCCCCGCCCCCGCCACCACCACTCGCCCCTGGCTAGAACACCTGAAATCACTCTTTGGAAGGGCAGCCCAGAAGGCTCTTCTGTGAGACTCTGGCAGGCATTCGCTTTCGCAGTCTGCCTTGGAGACATTCTTGAACAGACCTCTGAAGTGCGGATGAATGCTGCACCTTCTGCTGTCATGAGGTTGGAAGTGGGAGTAGAATAAACATTAAAGACAATGCTTTGGAGACGGAGGTCAATGGGAGGCACAGACCAGCCTTGGAAAGACCCAACTTTGTAACCCAAGGTTCTGCTCCACAGTACATCTCAAGTCCTGTCTCCAGTACTATTGTGGGAGAATTCCCAGTAACCCTATTGGTGATCTGGCAACACTGATGCCACATCTCACATAACCAGCCATGCCATGCCCCTGCTGTGGTAAGCAGTTCCACCGCGACTGTCCAGGTGTCTCTGTGAAAACTTTTAGACGCCAGACAGCTACACTGCAATCGAAGTTTCCTTCATTTAAGACATTCGATTTCATCAAATTACCTACCAAACGAAATTATACTGAGCACAAGTCACTATTATAAATATTTCAGAGCCATTCACTTGGAAGCTGTTGATGAAAACAAGCTGACTATGCTTAAGAACGTTTACTGAAATCATTGACCAATGAAGAGCCATGATGAGAATTGTTCTGTGCCCCATCAAGTATTACGCAGCCCTGTGGTTCATTTCTACTATTTCTTTTTTTTTTTTAAAGATTTTATTGATTTTTTACAGAGAGGAAGGGAGAGGGACAGAGAGTTAGAAACATCAATGAGAGAAACATCAATCAGCTGCCTCCTACACACCCCCTACTGGGGATGTGCCTGCAACCAAGGTACATGCCCTTGACCGGAATCAAACCTGGGACCCTTCAGTCTGCAGGCCGACGCTCTATTCACTGAGCCAAACCGGTTAGGGCCATTTCTAATATTTCTTAGCTCCCAGTAGAATAGACTTTCCAGCCTGGGGCTAAATGAACGCTTGCTAAATTATTGATTCATTTCAAGTAAAGAAATGCCACGATATCCCATTTATATGACAGGATTATTGTAAAATGTAAGGCATGGGATCTTACACAGCCTCAAAACCTTGGCACTCGACAAATATGTGTCACATGAATGAATAAGTGAATTTGCATAATTTTAGATCCTGGTGTTTATGAAAAAGTTACTAAATACCTGTGCATTGACAGTTCCACACAACGGTCTTGAGTCATTTGACCACAACAAATGAATAAAAAGCTCAGCAGGGCCAAAGAAAATTAGGATCTAATCCATATGCTAAAGCATTGCATAACTAATAAATGAAAATGTAATGCCATTTTGAGCTCTTGTTGAGCTGTGGAAGCCTGCTGGTCCCTGGGTTTTAAAATACTTTCCCAGCATACTAAAATTAGAACTCTTTCTCATGTTGTTCTTTCCTTTGTTTCCATAGGAAACAGTGACTTTCAGTCATCCAAGATGACACAACATAGACTGCTGAATTGAATGCCACACTGCAGTTGCCAAGGAGATAATGTATGTCATTCCTACAAATAACACGTTGTTCATGCCTTCATTTTCTTTATCTAGCTTTATAAGGTTTTTTTTTCCTGCCTCAACTGAATTCAGATAATGTTCACTGTGAACTGACGGAAACATTGCTTTTTTAAAAATGTGTTTACCCCATTTCCCAAAGCACTTGATCGCATCACACATGCCGTCTGTGGAAGGTCTGAGCATATTTTATGCCGATTTTGGAACCAATGATTCAGCAGTTTTCACCGGGGGGGAAAAATGCATCCTGATTTCTGTCTGCTTGCGTTCTAAGTAAAGGTCCAATTAAATCCACACCTGGCACTAACATATTCCAGTTTAAAATGGTCCACCACAAGTGCAGCTGCATTCAGTTGAATTTACATAGGAAGGAAAGGAGTAAGCAAGCCAGAAATAAAAAGATGGAAGGAAAGAAGGAAGGAAGGAAGGAGGGAAAGAAGGAAGGAAGAGGAAGGGAAGGAACGAAGACAAGGAGAAAAGTAGGGAAACTCATGTTTATTGAGCACCTGCAGTATTCTAGATTAAACACCTGTAAGATAAACAAAGAGAATTTTAAAAATTTAAGATCTTGGCTGACATCATCCAGCTGGCAAGAGTTTGAGTACGTATTTGAACTTGAGCATGCCTCATTTACAAATATGTGTTTTCCAGGTATTTAGTGCTGCATAACAACCCCCCTAAATGACCATGGCTTTAAGCAATGGCAACCATTTTAACATTATCCTTCATGGGATTGGAGGGTAACTGGACTCAGCCAAGAGGCTCTCATTCAGGCTCTCTCATGTAGTTTCAGGCAGAGAGGCTGGGGCTGGCGTCACCTTGAAGGTGTCTTCCTTCACATGCCTGGCAGTTGGTGCTGGGGCTGTCAGTGGAATACCTTACCTGAGGTCTCCTCATGTGGCCTGGGATTCAAGAATGGGGTCTCAGGTGGGCCAGCCTCAAAGTCATAAAGCCCCACTTCTACTGTGGTCACAAGCACAGCCCAAATCAAGGGTTAGAGAACACAGACACCACCTGACATTGTAAGAAATGCATGTAGACGGCCATTGTGTGGGGGGGAGCAGAGGGTGGGGAGTGGGAGAAGTGAGTGGGCGGCTGGAAGGGGTGTCTTACTCCAGCCATCTTCAGAATTGTTTTCTAGTACAACATATTTTTGGCAATACACAGGAACGCCTCAAAAGGCCCGAGATTCAGGTTTCACAAGCTCTTTGTCTGCTTGGTAGAGCAATTGGGAAGGAAACAGTTAAAATGACCAGTCTAAAAAGAGAAATGGAACAACTCTTATTGTCAACTTGATGAATTGTGAGAAACAGAACACTGAAATTAAACTTTGTAATGAGTTTTCAGATTAAATTTTGTGTGCATTGTCAATTTTCAAAGCATTTGGACATCATAAAAACCAACTTAGCACTATGACTGTATTGTAGCATATTAAGATAAGTTACACTATATAACATTACTCAAAAATTGCTCTTATCTAATTTAGCTTTCTGGTACCTTGAGTACCTGGATAAATGGGAGTTTCCTACATTAATTACAGGTATACCTGCTCAGCATAGGGAATGCATATGTGGAAACCATAGCACCAAAGGAATTTCTGTTATAGGGAGTAGCTTCCACTTGGAGCTATGCTCTTATCATCTTAATCTATTACCTGTGATCAATATATCAGGAGGCTTCTGGCTAATGTCTTATCTTATCAGCACTCTTTAATGTTGTTCTGATACTGAACCTAGCTGGCCAAGACCATGCACCCATCCAGCTGATCTGAAACAGCCTTAAGACCTCCACTGAACATTTGAACTTTCACCATTAAAATACTCACATTTGTTTATCCTTTGGAAATCTATCAAATTACTATCACAAATAAGAATACCTCAGCCAGAAAATAGGATATTAAAGACACAATGGGAAAACACCATCAAGAAAATACAATAATCAGATGGTGGGAAGCTTTCAAACTGGGGAAGAATATTATGGTGAGCTAGGGGAAAAGCAACAGCAAATTTCATCTCATTGCTTGCATTGCTGAGAGGGTATGATTGTGCTCACTCTACTGTGCTGGCAGATTGGCCTGGAATAAACATATATAACGTTCATGTTTAATGTAGCTATTTTTGAGACGAACGGCTCTGTAATAAATCAGGCTGTGCTATGCGGTGCTAAATTGGGTCTATCAAGCAGAATACCAGCAATAATTCCAAACAACTGCAGTGGTCTATCCAGAATGTGACAATTGGATTTGTACCTCTTTCTTCCCATATGTGTCCAGCATCTATTCTCATTCAGGCCAACATATATGATGAAACTTTAGTGCTTCACAAAAAATACCCTAAAAATTGAAGTGCTCAGGAAACACACAAAGCAGATCTCAGGAAGTGACATGGAAGAAAAGACATCTTATTCAATACTTCTCGCTTTCATATTCCTGATTTCACCCTACATGTTTCAGCCTCAAATTTTACATCTTCCTGTATCTTGAGTCCACCACCCCCCTCCCCATGAGAATCTGATAACAAAATTCCTGAGAGCAAAGCAAGAGTATCTATTTATCTTAAATTGCATAACAATTGTGCCGTGTAATAAACATTGCAGCACAATGAAGAGTTGAGATCCTTTTTACTCTCAGTTTTCTTCAGTATTATGTGTCTTGGACCTTTATAATGCTATGATTTTTAATACTGAGTAGCAAGTCTCTCTTAATGGCTACAAAATGACTGCAGAGTAACCAGGAAGTTAATTTTAGCCAATAATTATCTCAAATTGTCTTATGAGATTCTGAAATCCCCTATTTGTTGCAATTTTAACCTTTAACTCTATTATAGCCTACCTATTACAGGCATATATATCTAGACTACTATTGGAAACATTTAATTTAAATACTTTGGCAAATGTTCAATGCTAGAAGACTGCTTATTTTATATTTGCTTCTTCATTAAGTCAAGACAAGATACTTTTGTCCAGAACAAATGCTAAACTGCATAGGTACAAGGACAATAGGCATAAACTCAGCAGCTACAGTAAAACAAGGACAAGATCAACCTATCCATTATACATTAATTGAAAAAAAATACTAATTTACAATTTGCTAGGCATTTGAAGATGACAGGAAAGTTATGCATGTTTCAAGATAATTTTTAAATCTTTCCATATGTTATCTCAATGATGCTCCAAAATACATTGCTTTAAAGTATATATATAGTAATGACTTTGATAAAATAAATTTGGCCTTGTACAAGGAGGTATTATCCATTGCGAATGTGCAAAATGAATAATTTATGGAGTTTTGAAAAATAAAATGCAATTCATAAAGAAACACCATGGAACAATATGTGTAAGAGAAAAAACTTAAATAGCAAATGCTCCTGAAGGAGAGATTTGTGTGATTTTTTTAATTAACAAAAAACAAATAGGATTCACCATATCAAATCTCATTCTATTTTTATGAATTGCTCGGGGATACTCATATAACTTTCTGTCGGCAGATCAAGTCCCCATTGAACATAATCTATTTAAATCTTGTTCATGGATAATAGGTAACCTTACTGGTGCCATTTTTAGATCAGCCCATTGGCAAACATTAAGCAGAAAGCGTGTTAACATTTTTCAGGATCAGCTAAGGCTTTAGCAAAGTGGCTTTCTTGCTTGCAGAGAAGCAGTGGTGAGCTAGGCATAGGGGAGAGGGCCTGTAAAGCTCTGCATCTGTACATGCCTCCACTGCTTCAAGTCAAAATAAACTAAACTAACAAAGCTATCCTACTGAGATCATGAAGACGCCCACAGAGGACAGGCCCCAGCAGCCTGCAGGCACATTGAATATAGCTCCAAGGCATTCTCAGCTCCAACCTAAGTCTTTACCTTGAAAACAAGTAAACTAACTAATGAATTTTAGAATGCTAGTCATCACTATAATACAAGGACAATTTTTTACTAATTACCTGTTTTGTTGTTAAAAAAAAAAAAAAAAAGGCAGCTGATAAAGGCAATTGTAAGTCAAATCCAGGCCACATTTTTAGTTCAAAAGACCATTTTGCTCTGTTGTGTGATTTTTTAAACCAGTTTTGACCAGCAAAAATGGTGTTTTCAATAGTGCTTCACCTAATAAAACCGAGCTTTTCTCAAAACAAACACGGGCCCATTTCTTCATGGAAGGAGCAGCCAGTGAAGGTCAAGTGCCCAGCCCATGCTGCCCACTTATTACTGCTTCCACATTTTTAGAGTTTAGGATCTGCTCTAAGAATATAACTAGTCAGTTACTAAATGGCTGTACAGCTCTTGCTAATTTTCTGGGAAGCACCTTTCCAGCTCTAAGGAGGCTTCCTTTTCTCTTCTTGCAAGCAGGATGCCCTTGTTAGAGCTTTTCCATTCAAACCAGCTCTCAGAAGGGTAGCGATTAGATCCGTTTGTCCCCATATAAAACCAGAGGACATTTCCAGGTATAACCTGGACAGCAAATTGAGCATGACTCTCACATCTCATGGAGTAGCCCATCTTCATTAGGAGAAAGAGATACCCAAACAACAAAACTAAGAGTCCAAGGCACAGCCAATGAAAGAACTGGGAGAGTAGTTGCTTCATATGAAAGTCCACAGAAGCCAGGTGGCTTTGGGTCAAGAATTAAAGCTTTATGGATTTCCTTTAGTAACCCCAAAGCTATGTGTGGGCCTCAAAAATTAAAAAAGCAATGCTGAAATGAAAGTTTATGAAAGTTTTTCCTATTGTTGTTGTCATCTAGGACTTCTCTTTCCTGTCATTGTTAATATTAATAATATTTTGCAGAGATTCATTCTTTCACTCATTGCATTCATTTATTCCTTCACTCATTGACTCAGTCAACAAATTGGATGGGCATTTTCTGGGCACCAGGCTCTGTGTTAAGCATTGGTCTTAAAGTTTGTAATATCCATACCCCAGATGTTCAGAAGTGCCCATAATTGGTTATGCTAGACACAACAGTATACTCATATTGTATAAGAAGAGTTGACTTTCTGCTCTTTGGATATAGACTCCTCACCACCTTTGGCCAAGTTCTCTTTGAAATTGTCAATTCTCAAGTGCCAAAGACCTGGCCAAGAGAAAGTAAAGGTGTGCTAAATGGTGGAGTCTTTCTTCCCTTATACCTCATCCCTTTATCTAATATTTTCATCACATAATATTTCATAATATTCACATAAAGGTGGTTGGGCTTTGGAAAACATTTTAGAAAGGCAAAAATAGAAAGTGCTCACAGAGAAACTAAAGGCCACCTTCATCCTCACACTCCTATTCCTTTCTCTGAATCCCCTAATAACAGCTTCTTCTCTGACCGTGGAACCCACAATTGTTTCCAATTAGCCAAACAAAAGTAAGTAAAAGTAACTTGTTTTAGCCAACTTGTCTCCAAAAGAGAGAAGGAATTTGAGAGAAAGGAAAAATTCACTGGACTACATGAAACTTGAGAAAATTAAGAAATCCTCCTACTAGTCATCTATATAAAAGCATTAGAATTATAAGAACTGAAGCCAAGTTCAAGAAAGAGAAATTGAGAGAGGCAGAAGAGAATCCTACAGAATAACTGATAACAGAAATGTGAAAATCCGGGCCCACTAATAAAGGCAACAGTACAAGAAAGCTTGGAAAAGAATAGGGTTTGTTATTCAAGCAAAATGCTAGGCAGGGTAAGAAGCCTGTGGAATATCAAACACCAGAAAATATTGAGAAAAACATATTATGCCATATAATCTGAGTGCAAAGTGTCCTCTTTTTAAAATGACCAGAATGTATAATAATTTCCTTCTACCAAAGACACTTTATACATAATGTTCTTGAATTCATTTAAGTAAAATAATAATACCCAAACTGATATTTCTTGAAACTTTTACATCATCTGAGGCCAAGGGAAAAGCAGGAGATTAAGTGATGTATATTATAAAAATTAGCCTCTCAAAATAGCAAAAGCAACACTGGAAATTTAGCGAAATAAACCAAAAGAAATGAATAATCTTACTCAGCAGCTTAAGGAAAAGAACTTGCTGGAAACATTAAGAGAATTTGTTTCAGGGTGGCTGCATCTTTTTGAAGATGACTGAATTTTTATTTTTTTCACTCCAAAAAGAAGTAGTGGACCATTCACACTGCTAACATAGATGGAAAACACACCACCAAATTAATAAAAATGTGACACACCATACAAATATTTTGATAATAAAACTTCCCGAGGGAAAACGTATGGTTCTCCCACACACGGCTGTACTAGGCAATCGTGCCTCTATTTCAGTTGTATGAGGAATGAAATCAATCAGTGGGTGGTCCTTTGAGCATATGCTAGGCTCTTAGCAAATCTGTGCCAGATGTGCTGGAGAGGTAACAGAGTAAATGGAGAAGTAATAAAAATTCCAACAATATGATAATAGCTGAATTATTATGTGGCAATTCTAGAATAATCTTTAAGATAGTCCATAAATATCACAAAGGAATTAATGATATTAACAGTAACGAGCTGGCTCATTTCCTTGTTACTTCCCTTCAATTTGCTGATCATCAATAAAAGATGCCTCATAGACAGGCTGAGTTCTCCCAAAGACCCTCCCAGAGTTCAGCATTTTTCTTTACAGATCCCTTGTCCCTCCAGAATATTTGCTCCTCTTGATCATTTGCATCACTATACTCTGTCACATTGTATAAATTTGTTGAGGGCAAAAACTCTCTCATGAACTTCTTTAAAATTTTCCCCAAAATCTGTAAAACATTCTACTGGATATATGTTGTAAATAAATAGTATAAATTTAATATATTAATGCATGTAAGATAGATTTTTCAAACCAAAAAATAAGAATAATGCTTTGAATGTTCTTTAAATGCTTAAAAGGTGAAAAAATATAATTTGGAAAATTATGGGTTTGTCTTCAGTTTGTTGAAATGGCTATGCTAAATCAAATGGGGTTTCTTTTTTTTTTTAGCCTTGACAAAAACCCATATATATTTTATGCAAATTTGGAGGTAAGGAGAGTGTTAACTAATTGTGACTTGGGCATCTATGTAAATGGAACTACTAGCTAAGGCAGGGGTGGGCAAACTTTTTGACTTGAGGGCCACAATGGGTTCTTAAACTGGACCGAAGGGCCGGAACAAAAGCATGGATGGGGTGTTTGTGTGAACTAATATAAATTCAAAGTAAACATCATTACATAAAAGGGTACGGTCTTTTTTTTCAATAGTTTTATTCATTTCAAACGGGCCGGATCCGGCCCGCGGGCCGTAGTTTGCCCATGGCTGATAAGGGATTGGGCTTATTTATAAAGTTTTAAAGCATAGCTTATATTTTCTGCAATGGAGAAACAACACATTTTAGGAAAAACTAGGACTGTGTTAATTAGTGAACATACAGTGATAGTCATAGTGAAGGGTTGGCAGTCGTGGTCATAGGTTATAACTGAGGGATAGTAATTTCTAGTGGATTTAAATCTTGGCTCAGTTGCTTAGCAGCTGTATGATTTTGGAAAATTACTTAAGTCTCTGTGTCTGAAAAAAATAGGACAGGATTGCTATAACAATTATATGAGTTAATGCATGTAAAATGTTTAAAATACTATCTGCAATGTGGTAGTACAGTATAGTTGATGCTTTTGTGGCTGTTGGAACAGTATGGACTTTTGCTGAATAGGTGAACATAAAATAAGCTGAATATTTAATTTGATCTAACTCAGTGAACCCAAAAGGAGCCATCCTCTCTCTAATAAGTTTTTATTAAATTAAGCACATGTTAGAGTATAAACAATCTTGCATTAGGTATAGTGTATGAGTTTGTAATAACATAGATTTTTAAGTTAGAAGGAAATTTACATATAATCTTCCCTATTTTTATCTTCTAACAAATAGAAAAATAAAAACCCAAATATTGGGTTATATGATCAGAGCTATACTGGGGAACTGAGGACAGAGATGAAATCTCTTTATGCCCGCCTGTTTTCTCTAGGTGAGAAGCAACAACACACATCTGAAAGTGTCCAAAATACTTCACCAAGGCTCATTTTCATCAACCATAAAATTATATAGATAGCAACACAACAACTCATCCTGGATTGTATGTATATATAACTATATGTATATGCAACAACATATATGCAACAACATACACACACACACACACACATTATATACAAATGGCACATAGTAGACAGTAATGATAGTGGTGGTGATAATGATGATGATGATGGCAACATGCTACCTCTTTAAATTCTATGTACTATATAAGTACACTTCATAGCTTATTCTTTTGTCATGATATTTGTAAACCGATAATACATGAAAATAAATGAACAAAGTTACTAATAATCTGTATCTATACCACACACACACACACATACACTACACTAAATTATACTAAGTTCACAAGATGCCTTACTTCTTCCCTGAACACTAGCTAATATATCTAGCCCTCTTAATGTAGCATTAAAATCATAGCACTTCCCTTCTGGAGGAGGAAATAGCCTAAATTGTCAATTATGATGCTAATGTTGGCATTTTACTTCCCAGGTGATGTTATTATCCATGATTATCAAAATGTGCACAATATTGTTTCACTAAGCTACTAAAATTGATTGCCTCTCCTCCTTTTGTCATTTTGAATGATATCCTTTATTTATTTATTTGCAACTCAAAGACTAAGTTGAAATCTCAGCTTAATTCTTTCTAATATAATTTGTCATTACTCTCTCTACCGCTCCTTCACAGTATTTTGCATATTTATCATTATTTAATTATTTGAAATTAATTATTGAATGTCTACCTCTCTATTACTCTCAGATCTACAAAGGAAGTGAGCACAGTATTCCAAGTGTATTGACACTTAATAGGTATTCTATAAATATAATAGGTTCCCAGTGTGTAGTTGGATATATAGATTAGTATTTCAACAGGGAGGTCTAAGGTAGCAGTGAAGGTTTGAGCATAAGTTTAAACTATTATAAGCGTGCTAGAATTACCCTAAAATAAAAACTCAGACCATATACTATAAACTAAATATAGTCACCCACACAATGAGTGGCCTGTTTCCTTCATGAGACTAAGTTCCTAGGTCTTGTCTTTGAATCCACAGTGCCTTGTATGGTGACTGGTGCACAGTAGTTGCTTGGTAAACTCTTGGTAAATGACTAGCTGAGATTCATCCTCATACATTAGCAACATGGCATTTTCTCATGAATCAGCACATGACACATAACAAAACTAACAGATAACAAACACAGCTGGAGATAAAACCTAATCCGGATATTCTTGTCACTTAAATCATACAGTTCAATAATTGTGCAATTAAACAATTACTCATTGCCTAAAGAGCATTACTACCTACAGAACATTCTGTACTGAAAAAGGTATGGGTTTGGGGAGGTACAGTTTATATAAGATTTAAAGAATGTCATTAAACTACTGTCAGAAGCACATCTAAATGTCAAGTGAATTGACAGTACTGCTTCAGGTCCTTGTTCAAACTGCCAAGGAAAGAGGTTTGAAACTAAGTCAAGATATGAACAAAATAAGGACAAATGGAAAAATGAAAGTTTTTTGCATACTAGCTTAAACTATTTTAAAAACAGCATTTCTAAGAGGAGCTTTGAGAATAACTGAAATGAAAATCTGAAACTGACCTATTTTGTACACCCCCTTGGAATGGAATGAAGCTTGCACATTACCAACCACTGGGAAATCATTGTATTTAACATCAATGTCACTCACAGTCACTGATATCTGTGCAAATGATATGACTAAAATGACCAAAAGACAGCCAACCACACTTTCCTCATAATGCACAGCTGCACTTGTAGGCTTACTTCAGCCTTTTGTTTTGCTTTATTTTCTTTTAAAACATCCTCCTCGGTTATCTCTTGCTGCCACTAGCGAAGTCCACCTGCTGACAAGGGTGTCTCAGAACCGTAAGAAGATCATCTGCTGTTCCAGAGGCTCATAGTGACCCAGCTCAAGCTCACTTCTTCCATCTGCCTGATGTTCACATTTACTCCAGGAAGAAAGAATCTATCTATCTATATATATATAAGCCTAAGCAACTGTTTGACCATTCGACCGTTCAACGGGTCCCTATGATGACCACCAGGGGGCAGACGTTCAATGCAGGAGCTGCCCCCTGGTGGTCAGTGCACGCCCACAGTGGGAGCGCAGCTCAGCTGACCAACGGGCGCCAGATGCCAGGCTCATGGCTGGCAAATGCAGCTTCGGCAACATGAGCCTCTCCCGTGGACACTCCCGCTGTGCGCTCCAACCCCAGCCAGACCACAACCGGGTTGGGACCAGCATTGGGACTGACTGGGCGCGAGCCCGTGTCCCGCTTCTCGGTCATGGGCATGCCGGTATTGCCTCAGACGGGTGCGCGGAGACTGCAGCAGAGCGGCAGCAAGCCTACCGAGCGGAGCGGCAGGGGCGGCAGGCGCAGCAGGGCTGGGATGAGCAGGAGCAGTGCAGTGCCCAGCCTAGGCTCGGGCTCCCCCTACTACATCCCTGGGGGGGTGTTGGACTGATGGTTTCGCCGCAGGCCACGCGGAGGGACCCCACCGGTGCAAGGTGTACCGGGCCTCCAGTTTTGTTTAAAAGACCAATGTTTTTGGAAATTGGTGATAAATATATTAGTTTTGGAGTCACCAGACCTCCTATCATCTGATTTCTATAATTGGCTCATTATAATCCATCAATAAAAACAACTGTATCTCTTACATACTATGTTATGTGCTATATGAAGCCATGAACAATTTTATTAAAGAGCTCACCTCCTAGCTAGGCAAATATAGCAATCATATGAAACAGTTCAAGCAAACTACTTCAGGATATTATAAATGATAAATTTTGTAAAGCATACCTTTAAACATTGAAGATGCTGAAAGAAATAAAAGATAATAATAATCATAGCCATTACTTACTGGGTACCAAGCATTGTTCCCTGTACTTTATATGAATAATGTAGTTTAATTCACACTATAAGCTTTTCTGGTAGGTTTTATTATTAACCAATTTGTAGATGTGGATTCTTGAGACCCTATTCCGGAGATCCTTGAGATCAGCTTGAATGAGCCAAATATGAAAAATAAGGCTAGAGTTTTACTTTGAAGGATGGGGAGTGAAAATGGAGCTTTTCCTCCATGCTCTTGAATTATGGAATCCAAGGTGTACCTTGAATTATTCAGATATTTTTATATTGTCTTTTTCTTAAAAACCCTAATTTTTATATTGTCTTTTTCTTAAAAAGAGCAAATCGCTCTTTAATTTTAGAAATATTCTTGTAAGTATCTATGAACACTTTAAAATGAAGAATCATTACAGTAAAAGTAAAATAGGCAAAGCTATTAGGTAGATGGGGAAGGAAAGGCAAACAGTGAAAAAGTATGCACTTGTAGTTTTAAAAAGTAGCCATTATTATCCTGGGATAGGAGAAAATATTCTACTGTGGAACTTTCTACCTAGCTAAACTTGAACTAATTCGCTACTTCATTAATTGTGCCTCCTTTCCTTCTTGTCCTAGTGAATGATGCTACCACCATCCATCTCATCCTCCATTTCCCTCACCTCACATTTCTAATTAGTCATTAAGGCTTGAGGCTTAAAAGTATAGGGTTTGCTGGCTTGGCCCTGCCACTTACCAGAGAGATGACCTTTGGCAGACTACCTCATCCCTACATATTAACATCTTCCCTGGCTAAAACATGGATAAAAATAGAACATATGTGATATGTTTTAAGAATTAAGTTATATATATAGTAAAAGATCTTATTATTGGAACATAAAAAGCATTCAAAGAATTTTACTATTATTATTGATTCATAGAAATATGAACAAAAGACTGTGTTAAGCTGATCATTTTATATGTATACTAGAGGCCCAGTGCACAAAATTCGTGCATGGAGGGGGGAGTTCCCTCAGCCAACCTGCACCCACTCCAATCGGGGACTTCTCTCACAATCTGGGACCGCTGGCTCCTAACCACTCACCTGCCTGCCTGCCTGATTGCCCCTAACCCCACTGCCTGCATGCCTGATTGACCCTAATTGTCCTCCCCTGCCAGCCTGATTGAGCTCCCAACTGCTCTCCCCTGCCAGGCTGAACTCACCCCCAACTGCCTCTGCCTGCCTGATCACCCCTAACTGCCCTCCCCTGCCATCCTGATCTCGCCCCCAATGGCCCTCCCCTGCTGGCCTGATCTCACCCCTAACTGCTCTCCCCTGCTGGCCTGATCACCCCTGCCTCTACCTGCCTGATTGCCCCTAACTGCCCTCCCCTGCCAGTCTTATTTTTCCCCCAACTGCCCTCCCCTGCTGGTCTGATCTTGCCCCCAACTGCCCTCCTCTGCCAGTCTGATTTCGCCCCCAACTACCCTTCCCTGCCAGCCTGATTGCCTCTAACTGCCTCTGCCTGTCTGATCACCCCTAACTGCCCTCCCCAGCCGGCCTGATCTCGCTCCCAACTGCCCTCCCCTGCAGGCCTGATCTCACCCCCAACTGCCCTCCTCTGCCAGCCAATTTGGTTCTGATTGGTCAGTTTCTATGCCAGTCAGCATCAAAAGCTCTGCCTCCTAGGCAGCCATTGGCTTCTCACAGTTGACCCAGATTTGGTTCTGACTGGTCAGTTTCTATGCCAGTCAGTGTCTCTGGGCCTATCAACGGGGCCTGATCAGAAAGGCAGGGCTGAGCCCAGGTGGAGGCCTGGAGAGAAATGGAGGCGGGGCTGTTGGCCAGGCCAGGAGAGAAAGAAAGGCAAGTTCTGATCAACGACTGCCACAGAGGCTATGGATCAGACCTTGTCTCCCTCTCTGCAAGCCTGATCCGTAGCCCTGGAGGCAGTCAGTGCTGAGTCCAGGCGCCCACAGCAGCGCCCGCCATGGCAACCCAGCACTGACTTCCTGTCCAGTTGAGCCTTCAGTTGTAACAACCCTGGCTCTTTATTATATAGATTAATATCTTCTTTATAGACATAAATAGTATAAAATGCAGTATCGGAGAGCAAGCTCTGTACTCACACACAGCTGAATTAATTTAAATATTGGGTTTACTATCTCTGAATATGTCACTTAACAACTAACTGCAAGCCTCAGTTTCTTCATCTCTAAAATAGTTACTGTGAGCTTGAAATTATGCAATATACTGAAGCATATCACATAGTACCTAACACAATTTAAGAGCTTAAGTAATGTTAGTTATTATATCATTATTTTTTTCCCCCACAAGATTCAATACGTAGGTACATTAATGCATACTTTCTGACTGAATAAGGACCACAGACTCTATTTTCAAGTGATTTTTTTTTAAAAAAATATAATTTGATTAAGAAATCTTCCTTTTTATTTTATTGTTACTTATTTTTCAAAATACCCTATTAGTCCAAATCATCTGCATCAGTGAGACAGTAGACACTCTAAGAAGCAGCAAGGGTATGGAAGGATAGAACCACAAGAATGGACCTCAACTCAAACATTGAAAGGACAGAGTCAAAGGCAGAATCAGAGTGATGCTGAGTCAAAACAGAACAGCTGCCTTTGCCTCTTGAGATGCTCAAAGACATATTCAAGCTGCCCATAGCTGCTATTAGATCTTGCCAATCGGCCTTTTTCCCTTGCTTCATGAATATTCCATAAACCATAAGCTTTTCAAGTCCCAAAGAATAGAAATGGTCACTATAAACCTCTGCCAGGCCATTAACAGTTTATAGATCCCATATAGTAACAACAGGTCAAACCACTACTGATGTAGACTCTGAAGGCTATAACAGAGGAGGATTTTAAGCACATTTTAAACATCATTCAAATAAGCAAACAGCCATACAAGTTGAAACACATCTTTGAATTAGCAAATTTCACCTATCTGATCAGAATCTCCACTGAAACGCCAAATCTTATAAGATTCCAGAATATTTATTTACACTAACGTGTTTTAAAATTTTGCTCTTAGCATAGCTTTCCCCTTGATTTCCTCCTCCTTATTTATCCTTTTATTTTCTTCTCTCTCCCTCAATTTTAATATATCCTCAACCTTAAAAGTTGAACTTAATATTGAAGCCATTCAATGGCAACTGACACTCCAAAGCCAGCTGTGCTCTGGCAGCAATCTGGAGTCAGGAGGTTGGGTATGCCAACCCATTAATCACTGTCTTTAGAACACAGACATTCTCCAAGTAAACTGCTGAGGAGATCTAAGTCATCACACATACACAGTACACTTGTAGAGGACATAAAGCATACGATGGATATTTTAACTACATTTATTATAAAATGTCTTTTCAACTTTTAAATGCTAAGACTCTATGCCCTTCACAAATTTCATCTTCTTGATCTTGAGTATGCCATTTGCACACAGCACGTGACCCAATGCTGTCAACAGGAGTTGCTGAAATCAGAGCAGACTTAGCCAATTGGATGTGCTCAGCCAAGCATTTACCAGCAGTGACAATTACTATAGTGAAGAGATATGTTACAAGGAGCAAATAAAATATTATTGGTTTTGTTCCTACATTTGGAAATTCTGAAAAATAGTTTTATTCTGATTAAGTGGCACTTTTAAGTATTTATAATATTCTACTCTAATACTAGTGCAAGGAGTCTCATTACTTTGCAAAAATGAAAAAAGAACTATTGCAATTCACTATAAACAGAAAAAATTATATATGTAAAATGTTTCTACATTTAGAATCTTTGGAAATGAGCAACTACTGGGTCAAGAGGGAGTTAATAGCTATATGGGAGAGTCAGTATACTTTATAATTTCAACATTACTAGAAAATCATAAGTAGAAATATGTTGATCTAAAATTTAAAATTAACCACCAGTGATATAAAACTATGACATATAGCTTCCAAAGTACATGAGAAACAAAAGAATATGAAAATTTTAGCAATAAAAATACATTACAAACCTTAATATTAAGAAATAATGTTTTAAAATATTATAACCAGACCAAATATAACTAGAAGCTAAAGGCATTATATGGGGGGAAAAGTTATTTTATGATTAAATGCATAGACTAATATAGAAATGGAGCAGTTATAAATCTTTACATGTTGAGTGTCACGTATCAAAGAGTATAAAACAAAAATAGTTAAAATACAAAACAAACATAAATAATCATAATATTAGTAAGAAGATTTTTCATATCATTTTTGGTATTTGAATGATTAAGAAGCGGTAACTGATTAAGAGGGTGATATAATGATGTTTTAAGTAAAATTGATTTAATAACTAAAATTAACTTTCAAATTGCCATTAAACATTTATAAGCTTTCAGCATAACTCAGGGGGTAACAAAAATATCAACAACATTCAAATCTACACAGGTAACATCTCTGAGCTAAAAATAAACAGGGAGCTAAATAAACAAACAAAATCCCATTTGGAAACTTTAATATTTTCTTCCCAATAATTCTTAGCTTATAGAGAAAACCAGTAACATAATTGAAGAATATTTCGCAAATAATTATGATAATATAGAAAGTTATGAGTATGGTCAAAACTATATGCAAAGGAAATCTCATTGTAATAAGAGAAACTTTATTATTAAATAAATAGCCATGAAAATAAGTGAGAATTAAACTCAAGAAGCTAGGTAAAAGAGTTAACAGAATTAACCTGAAATTAAACAAATAAATATATCCAAGAATTGATATGTTTTAAAAAGGGTGATCTCACTCATATGTGGGACATACTGATCAACATGATTTGATGAACAAGAATAGATTCAGAGACAAATGGCGGGGGGAGGGGAGGTTAGAGAGCAATCAGAGGACTTGTATGCATGCATATTAGCATAACCAATGGGCACAGACACTGGGGCGGGTGGGACTGGCTGAGGGGTGGGTCAATGGAGGGGGGGAGGGCAGAGACATATGTAGAACTTTAGACAATAAATAAATAAATAAGGAACAGTAAATAGAATTATTCTACCAAGATCTCAAATCAACAAAGGAAAGCAAATAAGAGTAAAAGGCAGAGAGGGCTACCTACGGGGAATGGGAAAGAGAATAATCAGGGTTTTTAACTGAAAATAGTATACAAAATCCATTGTAATAATTTTGAAAATCTTGATGAAATGAATTTCTTTAGAAGAAAATGTAAATAAGCTACCCAAACTTTCTCAATGGGATGGTAGTAATTTTCCTACCAGCTCACATGCCATTCTAGAAGAACCAGCACCCAGGGCCTTCTAGGGGCAGAGTTATAAACTGTAGGACCCAACAGTTAATCCCTGCCCAAGTGAACACCAAACCTAATTTGTTAAACTGCCATCTTCTCTCGGAGGACTTACTTCCTGATCACCTGTATGCTGAACGAAATCCCCTCCTCCTCATACTACCCCAGTATTCCTCCAGAGTGTCTCAGCACTACTATCATCTAACACTCCGAGTGTTTTATTATTTACCATTTTAAAATATCATGTCTCCTTTTCTTTGTCTTACATACTTACATGTAAACTCTGTAGTGTAGGATATTCTATTGGGGGTGGGGGGTGTATATTTTTGATTCTCAGACCATAAACAGGGTCTGGTACATCATTGGTATTAAATGTCTATTTGTTAAATGAGTAGGGGGTTGGGGGAGAAAGAATGAATGAGCAAGTGAGAGAATGAGTTATTACCTACAGAGAATAAAGTTGATGATTTATATACATTTGGATTTGGGCACATACAAACGAAAGTAGTTTTAGACTACCATTTGTGGCAACGACAATAAAGCTGTGTATAAATGACCACAGACACTGCTGATCCAAGAAAGAAGCTGAATGAGTGAGAGTGAAAGAAGGAGAGCAGAACATCCCAGAAAGAGGGGGAGGGGAGGGTGAAGAGGATGGGGAAGGGGAGGTGGGGGGCTTCCTGTTTGTTTTCTTACTTTCATGATGATCTTGCTGTTTGTACAACTGGAGTCCGTAAGGAAAACATCACTTTAAGGTTTTTTTGTGTGTTTTTTTAATCACGTAAATGTCCAATGTGAATTACAGTAGCTCTTGTTTGTTTCCACATCCTTTGGCTCTGTCCCTTGACAAGAAGATTTCTCAATCTTCAATGTACATCAACTACAACTCTAGGTCTTCCTATTTGTAGGTTTTATTTCCTTATGTAATACAAGGGCACAGGCCCTGCCCAGCCCCATGGGCTAGTTCTCACATGTTCAGAACCGCTGCTTTACTCTGTTCAGTGGACTCTGTTCAAAGCACATTTCCAACCCAGTCAAAGATAAGCACAGGTTCCTCTTAATAGTACACAGAAGATGCTGCCCCTTTCTCTGAAAAACCTTTAATGTTGAAAAGAACTTTCAAACAACCAGCACCATCTGGCTCTTCCAAAGCTATTTAATCTTTAAGTCATTAATCATAATTATAAAATTTAAATTTATAATTATCCCTTCATATTTTCCTGGATTTTTAAATGTCTTACAAATTGTCACTGGTATTTCAAGTTTTCATCCCCACCCCCACCCCCGCAATGTAAATATAACCAAGAAACTCAAATCTTAAATTGAAGGAAATTGAGTCAAATACCTGCAGGGGGGTTTCAGGGTGCATTGCTCTCAGCAATGGAGCAGCTGTCATTTCCTGGAGAGCTTTCGATGTCTTCTTTTTGGCTTTTTCTATTTGAATATTGGTAAAATAATTGACAGCAGCAAACTCAATAAGGGCGGAAAATACAAAAGCAAAGCAGACAGCTATGAACCAATCCATGGCAGTGGCATAGGACACTTTGGGCAAAGAATGCCGTGCACTGATGCTCAGTGTGGTCATGGTGAGGACTGTGGTGATGCCTTTAAAGCAAAAGAGCAAAGAGACAAAATACTTCACCATTACTTCTCTGCAAAAACAAACAGAACAAAGAGGGTGGGGTGGGTGGTGGGGTAACAAACTTTATAATTCAAACCGAATCATCTTTGATGGAAGAGACTAAGCCTAGTGGTTCAATGGAATTAGAATGGGCTTTTCCATTGTTGGCTCAGAGTGCCTTTGATTAAGTTATGAAAACTCACTTGATACCAACCTATTGGGTCTGCCATATTGATTAAAAGTATATAAGGCACCTAGTGTAATATTGTATCTGAGCCAACATACCTGAGAAACTCCACACACACACCTACTAGGAAGTGCTACTCATTGAAGCACTGATTCTCAACCAGGAGTAGCAAGTTGGTAGCATGGAATATTGGGGCATTTTTTGTGGTAGGCATGGTCCATTGCTATTGAGACTCACTACCAGAAAAAAACACAAATTGTAGATTCTTATCATCTTTAACTAAATATTACCTATTGAATTAAAATAATAAATTTACTAGTTGTGAAAGACAATTTATATAAAACAATAGATGTATATTCCTGAACAAATAGATTTATAGAACATTTTGGTATTAAAAATATTAAACATCTACCACCCACCACTTTATGATTGGGAGGAAAATATTTACAACAAGAATAGAGGTACTTCCCTTTCATCAGTAGGCTCCTAAAGAATATCACCCCCAGAAGAGCCTTTTCCTCAATCTGGAAAAAGGTTAGTCCCTATTCTCAATGGAAAAATTCTGCTTGCCACTGAAACTATAGAGAAATGAATTATTTAAGGATGTTAGTATTTGTACAGTAGTTGTCCCTTTCTTTATCATTATCTATCTTTATATTTAACCTGTATTATCTAGTTAAGCTTGGATATTTCTCTGGGGATTTACTAAACCCATTCTATATATTGTGTATAATTGCTCCATAATTGACACGCCTAGTTGTTTGGGGATGATGATAATGATGACAACAACGATGATGATGGAGGCATCTAAACTATATATTCCAATCCATGCCTATCCTTGCTGAAAGCCAAACTATATATGTTAGACTGAAGAGATTATGAGCCTCATACAACAATAAAGGAATAACAGTATTTTTATTTGGGGAGAAATTATCTTGTCTTCTCAGATCAGCATTTAATTATACCTGCCTTGTATTGTTTCTTAGTTGTTCCAACTTTATTGGATGTAGCCTCTGTGAGAGCAAACGTGTCTAATATTGCTCCAGGATTTACCATAATATATATCATAGCGCCAAGCACATGATAAATGCACAGTAAATAAAAACTCATTTTTTTTTCAGCTCCTCACCAATCCATTTTCTCTCCAGTCCCTTCTGAATTGTCAATGTTTAGAACATGAAAAATTAGAACACTGTGCAGTGTACGAGCTATAGATCTTAAAACAATCCATAAACTATATAGTGAATGGAATTGGAGAATTTGGTTGTATTCCCTTTTAAAAAACATTTTGTGTTATTTTTAGCACTTTATTAGTATAAAATAGATTTTAAATTTTTTTTTGGTCAAACATAAATCTCTATGAAAATGCAATATGAAATTACTGGAGTTCGTTTCAGAAAAAGACCTTACAAAGTTAAGGCCTCCTTTTTAAATCTCAGGAAAATGGCATCATTTCCATGCTGGCTGGGAGATGCATTGAATAAATCCTAAATTAGTTTTGAAAAATTTTAGCTAAAAAGTTTAAAAATAAATTAATTTATCTTCTTATTCATAATACTTTAAGTTTAATGGCCTATTAAGTGTTCAAGAAAATTCGACAACTTTCTTAGGTATATTTCCTCTAACATCATAGAAATTATGCTGAAAGCAGTAGAAAATAAAATATGAAGAGTACAGCTTAATAAGAATACTACCCAGAACTCATAAAATTCTACAGAGATCATAATGTAACAACAACAACAAAAAGACCCTAAACAATAAAATTGAATATAAGCAACTTAGAATTCCTCATGTTGCTTTGAACATTTTTTGGGGGGTGGGGTGGGGAGAAGGGATAAAACAATTTATCCTGAGGACCAAAAGTAGCGCTCTTCTTCTTCTCCTGCTGTCGTAGGAAGAAATTACCTTATTAATGTTGAGCAAGCAGAATACTAATGCAATTATTGAGCCATGAATTGAAAAATTACTTTCTGATTGTTAAGGGGTAAACCATTAAGTTCAGGATGTTAAATGATACTACGGCCATCAATGCAAAAAAAATGTTGGATATGTGGCCACTTTCTAATTCTATTTCATTATTTCGAGTCAACTTGATTTTAAAGTTTGTGGAGTAGCCCTCCAAATAGTATGGCTCATATTTTATGACTGGTGCCAAAATTAGGATAGTGATTGGCATAAACAATTGGCTAAATATTTGAAGTGTCCATCTCTTTAGATATTAAAAAGTTCTCTCTGCCAGAAGTTCAAATTTAAAGAACTCCCAGCATGATAGGGATGTGCTTCTTCCACCTGCCTTAGGTGAAGCATTTGGTTAAATAAACACCAACAGAATAAGAAACAGAAGCCAACCCTTCAGCTCAGAAGCCATGCTTTTGCTGTATCTAGAAAGACAGTGCATCTGTTTCATTGGCTTAGCTGGCATTTACCCTTGAAAACATTTCAATAACCATAGAATATTTTTGACACATTCAAGTATTGATGCCAGTCCGTTTTTAGAATGCTGAATATGCACTGCATTGGCTGGTTCAGGAGCTGGGAGAAGACGTGTGTGAGTAGGCTAAGGCTATACCCAAGAGCAAAATTCTGGCTGCTCACTCCTAGAAAAATGAACTGGTAATGACTTAGATATGCCAGTTGGCATTTATCCAGGTTTAATGTTTTACTATACTGGAATAATTAGAAAACTTAAAGGCATACAACTTTGGAGATAGAAGGCCTTTGGAGAGAGAGATTTAGCTCACTGTACTTCTCATATTTACACGGATTGGTTTTATGTGTGTGTGTGTGTGTGTGTGTGTGTGTTTGTTTTTCGTTTTTGAATTATCTCTAATGAATACCTGACCCAGCAAATTCTCTTCTTGAGCAAAAAGGAAAGTAAGAATTAGGGAAGATAAATACAAGCCTGGAATTTTTTTACCTAACTCTCAAATGAAATAGATTGCTAATGCCCCTCAATACTTAAAACTTAACTTTCTTAGAAAAATACCATCCCAGAGCCTCAATGAATAGTCTAATTATTACCATTTTGACATATCTTAGGTTTTTGAGGACATACTTGTTGGGCATAATTTAGCTGGTCAATCAAAACCAAAAAATATCTTGGCACATGAGCATAAGACAGAGGCAAATGTCACATATTAAGTTGAAAAGGCTACCCACAAAGTATTTTCAGCTCATATCCATACAATCTCCACTCAGCAGCTCTGGAATTTTCCACAAGCCACAATGATAGTTCCTGAAATATTAATATTATTTTTACTAGGAGACGTTAAGGGACTAATTTGGTGCTCAGCTTTACCTACCCCCTGTAAAGGCAGAATGTCAGAGTAGAAATGGCAGAGAAATTGTCTTGGGTCCATCACTTTTAAGTATATGACTTCATGAAAGTTTCTTCATCGCTCTGAGTCATTTTTCTTATTCATAAATATTAATAAAGCCTACTCGCTGAGTTATTGTGAAGATGAAATAAGATGTCTCCTATCAGCATATGGCAAATCTTATAGTCATTATTAATAGAATTGCCATTATCTTTACTGTATGCTAATTAATTTCCTTAAAGGGTCTTCTCTGGAGAGGAAATGCTGGGTGGGTGCAGCTGTGACCAATGCTATCACTCCCCACAGCACTGAACGTTTTTATGACTTGGGGATATACTGGACAGAACAGTGGCTACCAGTTTGTAGGCAACCAAGAAAACTTTCAAAACTTATCAAACACTAACAATGACATACAGAGAACCTTCACATTATAGCGTCAAGTTGTGATTCTCAAATGAGGCAGGTGGCAGCATGGTTGCCATAATAATAAATGATACTCAAATAATATTTACTGTCAGGTAGGCACTGTTCCAAGTGCTTTATCCAAATTAACTCATTTAATCCACATGGCAGCCCTCGGGATCTCATCCTGCTTTGACACATGAGGAAACAGGCAGAAGTAACTCACTGAAGGATCACAGCTAATCCATGGTAGACCGTGGGGTTAGAAGCTAGGCTTCTGGAACCAGAGAGTCTGCCCTATGACACCATGGCCTCTTCATCAGAGGCACCAATAATGGGTCAGTCTTTTCTGTTCTAGAAATTCTTTAGGACCATAAAAAATGAGAATACTATGTGCACAAGTGATTTGATTTTTAATGATGACAGTTCCTGAAATGTTAATATTATTTATACTAGGATAAGTGAAGGGACAGATATGGTGATCAGCTTCACATCCTTCCTACCAGGTCAGGCGGCCTGTCCGGTTAGTGTGAGCACTAAACGAAATAAATGAGATAACTTAGCAGAGAGCCTGTTGATACACAACAGAACAATATTTTCTTTAAAAAACAATTAAAAGTCAAGGAAATCAAGTCAGAAAAAAATTAACCTCCCCTACATAAGAGAAGTATGGGAGAGAGTAACTAAGATGTTCTAAGGGCCCCATACACCCTGTATATAATGAGCACTGCATGTAAATCTAAATTCTCATTAGTCTGTGAAGAAGAGATGTATTGTCACAATTTTATGGGTGGAGAAAATAAGTGGCAGATTGCAGTTTGGACTACTATTGTAGTCCCAAACTTAGATTTGTTGCTTTCTCTCTTCCACACCTATTTTTTTCTTTATTGATTAAGGTATTACATATGTGTCCTTATCCCCCTATTGCCGCCCACCCCTCCCCATCCATGCCCTCACCCCCTGGTGTCTGTGTCCATTGGTTAGGCTTATATGCATGCATACAAGTCCTTTGGTTTATTTCTCCCCCTGGCCCCACCCTCCCCTACCTTCCCTCTGAGGTTTGATGATCTGATCGATGCTCCTCTGTTTCTGAATCTGTTTTTGTTCATCAGTTTATGTTGTTCATTATATTCCACAAATGAGTGAGATCATGTGATATTTATCTTTCTCTGACTGGCTTATTTCGCTTAGCATAATGCTCCACACCTATTTTTAATAGTTTAAATGTATTCAATGCTTGCAATATGCAGTTTACTCTTTAATTCTCACAACTCTACGTATCTTGTGCTATTATACAAGCTCGCTGCCTTCCTAAGGTCACACCCTGGCCCCCATCAACCCTTCTGGGAGTTTCCCCAATAAGATTTCAATGCCTTTTCTAAGATTAAAGGTGTGTGGGTGGGTGGGGGCTGCCTATGGAAAATCCCCATAGTCAAGTCCACTGAAGAAACTATGACTCCTCATCATTTGTTTTCTGCAGGATGGGGAAGTGGGATGAAAAGCTCCCAGGCCCCTCCCTAGCTCCTTCTCACCAGCATCCCTTCAGCTCTCAGTGATAAAGGCTATTACATCAGGGCTTTGACTCTACCAAGTAGAAAAGGCAGGGGGAGATTGGTATCTCTTGTGAGAACTGTTCTTCCAGAGAAATTCTGATTTTTTTTCCTTCTAATATCACTATTGAATGCTTCCACTACTCACAATCAACAGAAAAATAATGAAGAAATATATTTAATCAGGTAAATAGCATAACTAATTTTATTTAAAAGCATGGCTGATATATAAAAGATTTATTTAACAGCTATAAAGTTTAAAACTCTTATATTCTGGACTTCATATAGTTTAGAATATAATATATAAAAAGCCACCTTAAAAACAAAAAAAAATGTTCTGTTTAAAAAAATGTAGATAGGTAACAATGAGCTAATAACCTAAGCATATACCTTCCAAATCAATGCATTTAAACCATTTGCATTTTGTTCCTCTTCATTAAAAGGCAAATGATTCTAGACTTTCATATTCATCCAGCCATGATTTTTGTTTTATTTTAAGCTCCCAGTGCATTTCATTTTAACACCTATATATAATTTTAATTCAATTACATAGCATTAGGCTAGGAGCCCAAGAATACCACCAAAAGTGAAACTATATCCAGATTCACACTCTCCACTTTCCTGCTCTCAATAAGGGAAAACTGATGGGCCCCAAAGAAAGGGATGAACTGCCTATATCCCCTCAAGCCTTATTACTTTGTATTGGCTGGATAAGAAATGAAAGCTTATATGATTCTTTACTCAGCACAGTCTGATATATTACTGTTTAATATTTTCTTAGAAATTATATCTAAAAGCCATTCCCATGAAATCATGAGCAAATATAATATGAATAAAAATACACAAGAAATGAATTTCAATTACCAAATACAGTCCTAGCTGGAACGGATTCCTTATTTATCCAGAATGAAACTTGTGAAAGAATCACTGTCATAATACATGGAATGTACGTCTGAATCATAAAATAACCCATCTTTCGTCTGAGGTGGAAGTATACCGTCATAACAACATATTCACCTACAAATAAAACATAAGGAAAATGTATTATTGGTCCTGCAGCTATTCAATGGCTTCCAAACCATATTTTAGACTCACAAAAAGCATTCTAGGCAAAAAAAAAAAAAAAAAAAATCTGTTGTGCACAGCAAACAAACATGGAGAAATATACAGTTCCTAACTTGGGGGTGGGGGACTATACTGTATATCATTACGTAGAAAAGCACTTTTGTTCTACATGGTGCTTAAGCAATTTAAGAAAGTAAGCTATAACTTTCAGAAATGTCTTATAGTGCTTTCTATTTTAAAGGCCTAGTACTATGAAAGCAATTAGATTTCATTTCCAGCATCTTCAGAGAAAATTTAGACCTAACTTTAAATCACTGGAAAATGAAAATACATACACCTAAACCTTAAATTTAAAAATAATTTAAATACACAGATAAACATTTTAGATATGCATACTAGTATGCTGCTTTATTGCCTTAGTTTTAGGAAAGAACTGTATTTCTCAATGTTATACATATGTATACATATATGGATAAAGAGACATAGATAACATAGAGCCATATATATCATTCCCAAGTTCAGGAATATTTTATTGACATTTAGACAAAAATCTAAAAAGCTGATAAGGAAAACAAATCATAAGATTTCTTGGGTTGATAAATTTGTTAATGTTACATCTAAGAGGAACATATTAAGAGAGACTTAGGAGTCAGTAGCCTCATTCTCAAACTGTGAAACCAAAGATCCAGAATCCTCAAATCTCACTTGTTTTCAATTCCACTTGCAGGCTAGAAAATAAATGTTTTCAAAAATACTTTTTCCTGGCAATATGTGCATGTAAGAAATAGTTTCAGAACAAGCAATAATCAGGCAATTTTTCCCATTAAATATAAAGACAAAATCTTATGATTCTTTCCATTTACATTTTAAAAGCAAATACAGACCAAGAATCACTGAGAATAATCATCCATCTACCCATGTGACATCTTTAACATATACCCTCAATGTATTTTGTAACTAAGCTTTATATTTTGCTTTTACTTTGGTAAAGAGAGGGAAAGCAGCACCACAAAATTGGGCAAGATAAAAAAAAGATTTTGGAAAAGCATCAATAAAACAGGAAAAGCCAGTGTCCAAACATCAGGGGTCAGGATTCCTGTCTCAGAATTCTGTTGAAAATAATGTTAATATAACTGATTACTGGCTTTTATTTCTGAATAAGAAAATTAACTTACATCTCAATAACTCAGAATTTATTTTAAACTAAAAATATAAATTTAAAAATTCTGAACTATGATTTATGCCTCAACTCTATTCCTAGAATATTTTTGTTGTCCACCCCCCCCCCAAAAAAAAAAAAACAACAACACACTAGATATTTCCATTAAAAAGCTAGGACAAAACTCCATTGCTATTAACTTTAATCGTTAAAAGATCTCACCCGTAATGGATTTGATGGTTTCACTTGATACGGTTTGCCCAATCAAGTCATACTGAACTAAGCTGGAAGATTCCTTGGGGACTTCTACTGATTTCTCGGGACCTTTTGTCCAGGTATAAATCATCTCACTCTTCGGGTAAGCATCTGAATAAGAGCACAGAATGTGATTAGAGTCCGTGCTCCTTTCTCCTCAGCACTGATTGATGGTAAACACGCTTTAAGAATATTACACTTGTTCAAGAAAGATGGAATAAATGAAAAGCAACAGTCATTATGACTTACTTAAACACGTTTAAGATTGAGAACACTGTAGAGATTAAATAAATAGCTTCTGCATATTTATTTTATGCCAAAGAAAGTGAAGGAGGAGAGACTAAAACTAAAGCAACTGTAATGCTATGTCTGCATCAATGCGCTTGGATATGTTTCCCTACTAATCAGCAGCTGAAAAGCAGAAATAATAACCCCCCCCCCCAAAAAAAAGCAGCCAAATTGCTACTTCTTTCCATTCCAATTCACTTCCAATGCTTGACCAATATTAACTCTTCTGTCCTAATACAACTCTGCCAATTAGATACGTATGAAAGGCTGCCTGTAATAATACAACAAAAACAAAATAAACCCTACTGTTGGGAGAGCTCTCCAGGAGGCACCTATTCCAGACTCTGCCTTTGGGCAATACCCATGCTGTCTGGCTATGCGGTTTGTAAAGCTCTTCAGGGAATATAATTACACAACCAGCTCCACTACCTTTAAACTCTTACAATCAGGACATTTTTCCTTCCATCTTCAACAAATCCCTCCCAGCAGCAATTTAAGCTCATTTTCTATTATTCGATGTTCAATGTAAATGGAGACCAGCTGCTTGCTTACCAGTCTGCCCAGAACAGAAAGCCTGGCTCACACACAAGTAAGTTCAAAAGAACCAAGATAAATTGTGTACTACGCTCCACAAACCTTCCTAAAATGGCTAGAGCACAGTAGGTCCTCGGTGGAATTGTTTAATTCTACAAAAGGAGTTGATACCTAGGGAAACTATCTTTACAAAGGACTTTGCAAAACAAACTATGAGGCCTGTGCTGTCATTTAGCAGTATATAGTCATGTCTCAATATTGATCTCCTGGAGAGTATTCAAGTGCCCAAATACTATGTTCCTGCCCCTGATATTTTAAATCAGGTAGCCTTCTCTGGGCTAGCCTACCTTGCTAGACTAATCTTTTTCTTAATGATCTAATATTTGAAGCCAGGTTGGGGGGAGGGGGGGGGGTGCATGAAATGGGTGAAGGTAATCAAAAGCTGTATCTCTCTTTTTAATTCCAAATCTGAAAAAATCAACTTCCAAGGAGTAATTTCTTTATTTTGTGCATGCCTTTATCTATTACTAGCTATGTTCAAGTCACTCTGAAGAGTACTTTCTATGAGAACCCCCGGGGCGGGGGCGGGGAGTGGGGGGAGCGGTGTGGGGGGGGGGGGGTCGGGGAGGAGTGGAGTGGTGGAATTGGGCGGAAAAGATAAAACCCTAGATAAGAACTATCTGGGTGAAATATAAATTACTATAGCTCAAATGAATTTTAATTCTGGCCCCAGTTGGAACAACTTGTCTGTCTATGTATTTTTCTGTTTTCATCTTCTCTCACCGAGTTACTGGTCAGGGAGCAAGCGAGTCTTTAGCTTCAAGTTCATCCACTGACTATTGTGCTTACCAGAGGTTATAAAAAGAATGGTGACTGCTGATTCTCATTAAGTTAAGCAATGAGCAATGATAACAGCAGGCAAGTTTCACAATCAGTGCGACTAAGAATCTGAAGCAATAGTAAAATCCAGCATCTATTTTTGGCAAATTCTGATTAAATCAAATATTTGAGGCAAACATTAGAAGAGGCAATCAAATTTTGCTGCCATTTCAGAGAAGGGAACTTAGGGGAAAAGAATTCTATATTCTTTCCTATTAATCCTCTTGCTTTCACTTCCACAATATATCCCAAATCCATTGATCTCACACCTTTTCCTTTAGTACCATCTGATTCTAAGCCATCTCAATCTTTGATTATACTAAAACAATAGCCTCCAAATTTTCTCTGCTTTTATTCTCTGGCCTCTCTACAATCCATTCTCCATAGAAAAGCTAAAGTGAAATTGTGAAATGTTAGTCAAAGAACACCACATCCCTTAGTTAAGCCCTCCAGAGGCACTATATTACTTGGCCTTGCCTACAAATCAGACCAATCTCCTACTATACTTTTTGTCATGCTTCAGCCACTTTGAAACTAACAATGCTGCTTATATTTTTCTAACCTATGTCATGTCAAAAAGCCCTGACCCATATTTGGCCTTTTTCTTTTCAAGTCTGCCATAAAGGACTCTGCTTGTAACAGAACAAAACAAAACAAACAAAATAGTTTATGACTTGTTATGTTACACCACCAACACAAGGAGTTCAGAGGCCTAAATTTCACACTAACCATTAGTCCGTTTTTTATGACACAGCCAGTCTACCTAGGCTATCTGCAGAAATAAGGTTTTGGTTTTGGGGGGAAAGATGATTGTTTTGACTTCTTTACTTAAATATATTAGATAACAAACAGTCTCCTAAAAGTCAAATTTTGTACAGTTGTTGTCATGGACAAAAATTTAAATATAGGATTATGTAAAATTATGCAAATATATAGCTATCAGCTTACATGAGATAATGATTAACACTAACAAAATTTTTATTATAACTTACAACTCCCAAATTTCAAAGGGCATGCATGACCATCCATGGGGAAATCCACCAATCTCATGGGACACTCCGCACTTATGGTGAGTCTATGATGGAAAATACAATTAGAATAATTTTTTTCTCTAAAAATAAAATTATAGAATCTTAAAAGGAAGGAAGGAAAGAAGGAAGAAAGGGAGGCAGACAGGCAAGAAGGAAAACGAGGGAGAATAAAGATAAAAAGGGAATAAGGAAAAAAGAGACTACCTCATTGTGTATAAAATAGTGCCATTTCTCATAATTCTAAAAAGCTTATTTGGGGCTGTCATATTATGTGAGACAGACT
The DNA here is from genome assembly GCF_964212035.1 of Myotis nattereri. Taxonomy (NCBI): domain Eukaryota; kingdom Metazoa; phylum Chordata; class Mammalia; order Chiroptera; family Vespertilionidae; genus Myotis; species Myotis nattereri. Next base: position 202,061,481 of record NC_138075.1, on the reverse strand, counting down.
TCTTTCCATTCCTGAAGAAAGTATCAGGAGTCCATACTTTTGTTACCATCATGTTGTTCAATCTCAAAATTTCAATGGGACCATCATATTTTAGTCTTTTGTCAATCCATGTCTGTCTGAAGAACACATCCATTGTGTATTCCTAAGAAAAGTAGTTTGTGACATATTCAAATAACAGATGATTACACATAAATATACAAAAAAATGAATTAAATTCTAGTCTCTTTCCCATTCATATAAAAGACTGCCCAAATAAAAACTAAATTAATAGCAGCAGAAACTTCCTTAAATCAATGGAACAAAAAGATTTTCAACAATTAAAGCATGTTATACTAGTATCCATACATTTATTAGATAAATTACCATACATATTAATCATTCACAAATAATAACTATAGCCCTGGTTGGTGTGGCTCACTTGGTTGAGCATTATCCTGTGCACTGAAGGTTGGGGGTTAATTCCCAGTCAGGGTACATACCCAGGTTGTGGGCTCCATCTCCAGTAGGAGGTGAGCAGGAGATAACCTATCAATGTTCCACTCTCACATCATGATTCTCTCTCTCCTTCTCCCTTCCTCTCTCTCTAAAAAATCAATAAAAATATTTTTTAAAAATAATAACCTATAATAATAAAAGTATAATATGTTAATTAGACCAGACAGCCAAATGACCTTCCCGATGAAGCCGAGGCTGCAAGGGCTGAGCTCCTTGCACAAATTTCATGCACTGGGCCTCTAGTAAATATAATAAAACTGCCAGCACCAGGTAATTATAGTTGCACTTTACTTTAGACCAGGTAGCAAAATTAGTGACTGTGTAACAAATATCATTGCACAATGAACCATAAAATTGTCAGCATGTCTTTAAGACAAATTAAAATATATGAATAAACTTTATGCTCATAAAATTTATTAACCCTTTGTATACCATAAGCATCTATAGATGCTTTAAAAATCATTTTTTGTAAGAATTTGCAACTGAAAATGTTCAAGCACATCCGAATTGTGAGTAATATATTTATTTTTATACTATTCATTGCAAATTGATTTTTGAATTAAATTCAAAATATCGCGGCATGTGAAGCTGGTTTCTGTTTTGGACGCGTGGCAGTTAACTGGTTAAAATTAGTCCAGGAGCCCCAGAGTCAAGTAAAAAAGTTAAGTGGTCAAAATGTTTGACCTTGAAACAAAACATATTTAATATTAGCACAATTGAATGGATGAATTCATCTTGACCAGTGCTTGGTGTTCTAAGTTCCTTAAACATGAGAGGAAGCAAGGGAGAGGAGGGGCGGGTGGGGATGGGGAACGAGCCATTGAGCCAACATGGAACACTAAATGCAATCAGGACTACAATATAAAGTTTCATACCAAAACTAATTGCAATCACTACTTTTCTCCCCTTCAAAAATTTTCCAAGGGAAAAGAATACTACGTACAAGGTTGTGTCACGGAGACCAGTAACAGGAAAGTTCTTTTCTTTGTTGAGAATGACTCCAAGCCAAAAACTCCAATGTTAGAGCTAAAATGCAAATTCAATGTCTTACTTCTTATAAACTTCTGAGCCTAATTAGGCTGTTCTTTGACTTTCTAGCTCTAACTTTGTGTGATTGACAGCAAAATACATATTAATTGCCCTCTTTTCTGTTTCTTTTCTTCAAATCTCAAGAAGTGCATTAAATTTTCTTAACTACCTACCATTTCAACATCAGAAACAGGTCCAAAGCTGGTGACATATATGTCAGTTTTTACTTCTGTAACAGGACCTAGTGGGTATGAAGTAAATAAGTGTGAAAAAATAATTACCAATTTTACAGGCAAGGTGGGCTTTGATTATCAAAGAGTAAATACAGATACGACATCTCATATTTTTACAAACATCTTCAATTTTCAGTGAGATAATGCATCTCTACAAAAAAAAAAAAAAATGTAGCCAAAAAAAGAACAAAACCAGAAAGCAGTATTTACTTACAGGCAAACCAAACAAATCAAAACCAAAAAATACCAATTACTTACCAGGAACTTGTTTCTTCAAAGATATATCACCCCCAGGCACTGTTAAGACAGGCAGTGCAGAGAACAAAAGCTTTAGCCTTTGTAATTTTTTTATAATCCGTCATCTGATTGGCCTTTTAGTAAAGAAGTGAGCTTTTAAAAAGAGAGAACTTAGCCGCAGGTAAGGAGGAGAAAAACATAAAGTCTGCAAGAAATGTACCTTCAGAGAGCTGAGGATACTGGTAAATAACAGGCACAAATATAATTCATGTCACCTTTAACAATAGGCAGACCATCCACTGGCAATTGGGATCAAAGACAAGCTCTCCTCTAAATCAGACCTATTCATGCTCTGCCACCTAAAAGCTGTGTGATCTTGGGCAAGTTACTTATCCCCTCAGTAGCAGCAACCATACATATAAGGCAAGATTGTTGATAGGGATCAAATGAAACTGCTCATATGAGACTATGAACCAGCGAGTCTTTCACAGTATTTATTAAGTACAGTGGGGCCTTGACTTACGAGTGTCCCGACTAACGAGTTTTTTCGAGATACGAGCCATCTCGCGGCCGATTTTTTGCTTTGAGTTGCGAGCTAAAATTCGGGTTACGAGCCAGATTCAGATACCCCACCGCTAGTTGGCAGAGCGAAATGTCACAGTGAACGCCACAACATCAGCCCAGCATCACGTGTCTCACTCGTTCACTTTTGATTTGACATAAGAGTAATTTGAGTTACGAGCTCCGTCACGGAACGAATTAAACTCGTAAGTCAAGGCCCCATTGTAGTAGCTTCTCTTTGCTTCTGATAATGGCCACACTGAGATTCTTTCCTAGGCCTAAATAAGACTGGTGCAGGAACAAATATATAGGTGTGTTTGCATCTTGACAATGGGCTGGCACAGACTGTAGACAAAGGAAAATTGCCACAACCTGGATTTAGCACGATGTGAAAAATCAAGAATTCTGGAATTCAAATTTGAGTCTAACACTTTTTAATTGTTTGATTTTGCCCAAGTCATGCATCCTCGGAGGTAAACGTTTTAATAACAGAAATAACATATGTAAATCACATGTTCCTGTCTCTAGAACATAATGTGTTCAATAACGATAGCAGTTATTTGTACATATAATATAGCTTTTTATTATTAACAAAGATAAAAATTGTCTTCTTGAACATCATTTCCTTACAAGATGATTTATAATACTCTATGACCTGGGGCTATGTACTCCATACTGAAGAAAAAAAATAACATCTGTTATCAAGATAAACTATTCCCCTTGGATACTGGTTGGGTGAATGAATTTATTCCAAAAATGACAAAGAGAAGTTGGTATAGCTTAATGCCCTAGGTCTAAAGTTATCCTCATAAAAATGAATCAGAATATTTCTTCCTGTTTAGGATGAAGCATGAGCCATAGAAAGAAAAATACTTTGAAGGAAAATGAGAAAATTCTTTCCTGAATAAGTATCCTAAAATATATATATATATATATATATATATATATATATATATATATATCCTTTAGAAGTACAGTCAGAGAAAAGGCATAGATCAAGCTGATCTGTCATGAGTTTTCATTTTTATTTATTTTTTATTTTTTCTAATATATATTTTATTGATTTTTTACAGCGAGGAAGGGAGAGGGATAGAGAGTTAGAAACATCGATGAGAGAGAAGCATCGATCAGCTGCCTCCTGCACACTCCCTACTGGGGATGTGCCCCAAGGTACATGCCCTTGACCGGAATCGAACCTGGGACCCTTCAGTCCCCAGGCCGATGCTCTATCTAGTGAGCCAAACCGGCTAGGGCATGAGTTTTCATTTTGAAAAAATAATACCTTTGGAAAACAGAGAACGTATGAGAAGTTAGTTGAATTGTTATTTGAATGAGCAATTTGAAACTACAGAAGATAGTAGTAATAACTCATTAAAGCAGAACTGTTCCAGGAAGAGATAGGTATCCAGGAAGCGGGTAACATGTGTTGAACCTTAGAAGATGGAAATTTCACTCAGAGTGGTCCAAGGGTGGGAATAATCACTCTGCTAGTTCCTTAAGGACAACTACTAAAGTATTAAAAGAACCGTTTAACACTGTAAGTCTGGACAAGGAGAGATAGAAGAATTAAAGTTGAGTATATTGGGACAACTAAACTGTTTGACAAGATTCTTGAGAAAAATCAAAAGTTACTTTGAAGATCAACTTAGGGCAGTGATTCCCAGACTTTTACTGGATCAGAATCCCCTGGAAGCCTTGTGAAAGCACAGATTGCTGATTCAGTGGGACTAAGGTGGGGCCTATTTGCAAATCTAACAGGTTCCTAGGTGATGATGTTCATTTTACTCCAGTTTACAGGCAATGTGCATCTGTTGTTTTTAGATAGTATGACTCCTGGAAAATATGTACAGGATAGGTATCTATGGGAGTGGGGGAAGTAGAGGAGAGGGAGGAATTAAGCCAATGACATTTTTCCTTATAAATTTATTTCAAGGTGTGTGGGTTTATGCTAATTCTACTTGAAGCATAATGGTTCTATGATATTAATGGGTAGTTTCAAAGATTACATAATATATCACTTTTCAGTGATTCTTGAAAAGGTTTTGCATTCAGAATTTCAACCTTGGCGTTTGTGACATTGCTCAGTATTTGCTTTATCTGGCATTCAAAATCTTTGAGATTGAGGGAGGTCCTAAAAACATATGATGGGTAAAGGGGTCTCATTGAGATGCTCATTCAATAAACAGTTTTTTGAATGAGCATTTGCTGTGTGCCAGGTTCCATGCTAGGCCCTGGTGCTGACTGTGCTAAATGAGACTAATGAGTTCCCTGCCTCGTGGAGTGAACATGTTACTGGAGAAGTCAGAGTAAAATAAAGAAATAAATTCAATGGAAGAATACTGTCATTCAAAAGGGGAACAAAAGAGGCTGGTAACTGTGTGAGAGGCTGGGAGGGCCACTCTTGATTTCTTAGCCACTCTTCCAGCATAAACCATAGAAAGAGCTGAAATGATCGCACAGAGAACTTTAGGGGGAAAGCTCAGAGGCAGAAAATACCGTAGTGTGTTTAGGGACTAGGAAAAGGCCAATGCAACTGGAGCAAAGCAAGTGAAGAAGAGAATGAGAAGAAATAAAAGCCACAGAGGCAGAGCAAAAACCAGGGCGAGCGGACATATTCTGAAAGTGGCATCTTTTAAACAACATATTTATAATATATGTTATAGTAACAGTTCTTAAAACTACATGGGAAAAACTTGTAGAAATTGCAGTGACTGATGGGAAACACATAAAGAGGTTGTTGTGGGCTAAATTATGGTCCTCCCAAATTTATATTAAAGTTCTAACCCCCAGTACCTCAGAATGTGAACATATTTGGAGTTAGGGTCTTTAAAAAGGGAATTCAATTAAAATAAGGTCAGTAGGATGGGCCCTAAGCTAATGTGACTTGCGTCCTTATAAAAAGAGGAGATTAGAACACAGGAACACACAGAAGAAAGACCATGTGAAGACACAGAGGCAAGACAGCCATCTATAAGCAAAAGGTAGAGGACTCAAAAGACACCAACCCTGCTAACACCTTGATCTTGGACGTTGAGCCTCCAGAACTGTGAAAAAATAAACTTGTTATTGTTTAAGCTACTCAGTTTGTGGTACTTTGTTATGACAATCTGAGCAAATAAATACAGAGGTTCATCATTTTTCCCATGTTTCCCCCCAGTGTTCTCACTCTCATATGTCGCACAGCTCTGCCTCTGCGTACAGGTTGTGTGTGATAAGATGCTTGATTTGTATCCTTTAATCATCAAGGATTCAAAGTAAGGAAATTTTATGATCTGAATTGTATGTTTTACAAAATCACTCAGGCAGTTGTATGGGCAACAAAGTTTAGGGGGGCAAAAGCATGAGAAAGGTTCTTCTAAGAGGCTGTCATCCTAGTCCTGCTGAGGAATGATGCTGCCCTGAACTAGAGATATGACCAAGAGGATGGGGAGTGGACAGATGAAGGGGCATGTTGTGTGTGGAACTGCTCACAGTGAATGGGGTTTCTCCAAAGGACAATAAACAGGTATATAATAATTCTATGACTTGAAGGTTTACTATGTATAAGGCAGGCTACAAGGCTCTTCCCATATGCTATTTCATTTTTAAAAAAATATATTTTATTGATTTTTTACAGAGAGGAAGGGAGAGGGATAGAGAGTTAGAAACATCCATGAGAGAGAAACATGGATCAGCTGCCTCCTGCACACCCCCTACTGGGGATGTGCCCCCAACCAAGGTACATGCCCTTGACCGGAATCGAACCTGGGACTCTTCAGTTCACAGGCCGACGCTCTAGCCACTGAGCCAAACTGGTCAGGGCTGCTATTTCATTTAATCCTCTCGCCAACCCCCAAAGGTGATATTATCATGAGAATTTTATGGATATGGAAACTGAGCTAACAGAGATTAAATATTCTATGCCAGAGTCAGAATTATAACTCCCTTGTATTGATCTTCATAGTATGTTCTAGCTTTACTACACTAATTATATCCTTAAATAATTAATCAGTAATTAATTATGTTATATAATTTTATATCTAGTATGTAACTGCCATGCCTACATGTCCTGTTTTGTTTCTGAGTAGCTTCTGAACTGTGTTCCTGCAGCTCTTTCTATGCCTTTGCTCAGCTTGAGTCTCTCTTTCTCCCATTAACAGCAAAGACAGAATCTTAAGCCTCCTTGAAGTCCCCAACTTTCATAGTGCTTTGCACACACTAGATGCTGAGTAACTATGTGTTTGATTGTGTTCCTAATACCATCCCAGTCGTGACGTAAAAAACCTCCCCAAAGGAAAAATTACTGAGATTCATTTGTTACATCAGTTAAGCTAAAAATATTTCCCGATAAAAACAAGAACTGCAGCTTATTTATATTTGTATCCACTCCCAGAACTAATCCCAGGCCTTAGATGTAATAGGTTTCCAATAAATCAGTTCTCAGGGAATAATGGTAGCTATGCAATTAAGAATAATTCTTAGGGACGCTTCCTCTAACAGTACTGTTTAAGATGTTCAAATCAACCTTACTAAGAGCATAATGACATAGAAACCAGATAATTTTGGCTTGGGAGGCCTTCTTATAATTTTATACGCATTTGTATAACATCAAAGATGTGTTCTATTTTAAAAATTCCACTTCTTTGGAGATGTGTTTTAATCCCAAAATATGATGGGTAGTTTGTAAGGCAAATAAAGTGACTTTGAACAATCTTTGAAAGAGCCAAAACTACAATATCAAATTCAGGGAAATAGTCTGGTATTATTAATGGAGCTAACTGGCTTGGAAGGTAGGAAGGCAATTAACAATGTTATCAGATGATTTTCCATTGTTAATTACGTTAGCTCTATAGACCTGACCAAAGGATATCACTATTTAATTTCTCTTCCAATAACAGTGTCCAGTTTGCTATCACACCAGGAGAAAGACCTAGCCTTTTGGTGCTGTTGAAACTAGTCAATATTTGTTCTCCACACGGCCTCCCCATGTATGCACTGGAGGAGACGTTTCTGCTTTCAGACATCTACATCTATGCATCAAGGTTTCTCTTACTAAATACTATTGATGCATCTCCAAAAAACAAGAAACTTAAAGTATTTAAGAAGTACATCAACAACAATAAGGAATCTTGAGTGAAATATTTCCTAAAATCTCTAATTTTGCTCATCATTTAGAAAACAGAAATACTAGCCTTCCTGCATATTAAACAAACAAAGGATATCAATTGACATCACAGAGTAAGCAGAAAACTATAGAGTTTTACTTAGATAACATTAAAGATTAGTGTTGCCTATGTCCCTGTGATCCTTCTAACAGTACAGGTCAACTTTTTATATAAAGAAATTACATAAATATGAAAAACATTTTTTTAAAAAAACAGTAAGATATGGGCAAAGATGAAATGCAATTCACAGATGGAAAACTCTTGTAGGCAAAAAAAGATTTAAAAAGCTGTTCAACCACATTAAAAATAAAAAAAAAATTGAAATCATTTCAAAACAAAATACCATTTCAAGGATTCTATGGAGATTGTACATATATTTATATATGAGGAGAGTTGAAGGATTTGTGGATCCTGAATCTCATATTCACTGTAAATGGGAGTTTGAATTTGTAAAACTATCACAGAAAACAGTTTGGCATTATCTCATCAAGTTGAACTCCCACTTACACTAAGATCCACAAAAATCTATTCCTGAATACATATGCAAAAAAACACAAAAAAAACCAAATTCTTGTACATTTAAAGCAGGAAATTTAGGCCAGAACATTCACAGCATTACAATCTTGGAAACAAGCAAAATGCCTCCTGCCAACAGAGCAGATGAATAAACTCGTTCCTTGCAATGGGAATATCACACAGCAGTCAAAGTGATCGATCTATGGCAGCATAAGTGAAAAAAGCATCAAAGGATTATATATCATGTTCAAAACAATTACATTTTTAAAATTTAATTTATTAAAAACTAAAGTTGAGCTAAAACAATATTCAAAGAAAAGCTATGGATCATGTTTAAAGGGACTCAGGATGCTGATTACTTTGGGTGGAGAAGACAGGAAGATAGGATGAGGGAAACCACACACCAGAATAAAAGTTGATTCCAAGGTTGTGCTGTTTGATGATTTCACTGGTATGTTTATTATATAATGGTAAATGAAGGAATAGATGAATGGGTGAATAAAAAGAAGGCTATGTGTGACCAATGATGAGAATCTGTCATGAACCAATGATGAGTAATCAAAATCCAATTCGTGCACTAAAGTCTTTTTAAAATAAATACAGTAAAAAGGCCTAGAGAATGATAAACAATTGTAATATGATGTATTTTCTTTTCATCTAAAAGAAAACTAACAACCAAGTGAAGTATTATCTAAACATCCACCAAGTTACTAATAACCTATATTTAGATTTTACAATGCCTATTTCAGGAAACACCAAAAGCAATTTGCATATCCTTTCCCAAAAAAAAAAAAAAAAAGCAAATATATAATAGCACTATATATCTTTTTTTGTTATACTGAGAGCATAAGAAAGTAAATTATGTTCTGGGTTCTATAGTCCCTTGTCTTCTCAAGGGCATCATTCTTTCAGTTATCCCTTCCATCCAATCTAATGTTAAATTATCCTTGAACAGATTATTCTAGTAGTACACAAACAGAATACAATATTTCTAATCTTAATAAAGAGGCAACCTTCCCTCTTCTCTTCACTTTCACTTGTAAGTTTCCGGGGTAACAAACCCCAAATAAAAAACTATTTCGTTGCCTCTAATTCTTCCCTTTTTATTCACTCCATCATCCATTGTAATTTGGTTTTCATGCTCAGGATCCACTAAAATTCTTTTTGTCAGTATTATTTGTTTTTCCCTTTTGGTAGTAACTATTCCCACAAACTTTAACAAATAATCTTATTCCTCCCATCTTTAAAAAGGCTCTTTTGATTCTACTTCCCCTTCCATTTACCATCCAATTGTTCTACTCCCCTGTACAAATGCCCAGACAAAAAACTCCCATTCTCTCTTAAACCCAAGCAGAATTACATACCCATCACACCACCAAAGCTGAGCTTGTCCAAATTACTAAAGTTATAAATATTGGTAAATCTAGTGGTCAATTCTATGTTATCTTTCTTAATCTTTCAAGAGAATTAGATATAATTGATCAATTCTGCCTCCTCTTTGAAAAAGAAAATTTAACACATCCAGTATACACACTCTTCTTGCACGGTTTTCCTTCTACCTCAAAGACCACTCCTTACTCTTCCTGGAACAGAGATTCCTTCTCCTCTTTTCCCACCTCCTAACACTGCAGATTTCAGAGATCAAATATGTGGACATCCTTTCTATCACCCTTTAACTCCTTGATAATCCCTTTAGTGTTATGGCTTTAAATTCCATATATATTGTCATACCCATCATCCCTGCATTCCAGGCTCATCTCCACTTAATGTCTAATAGGAACCCCAAACTTAACATATTCACATGCAAATCATTCATCTGCATCCCCAGTTTGCTTCTGCCACAGTCTTGGCAACTCCAGTTTTCTAAATGTTCAGGTCAAAAACTTTGGAGTCAGACTTGATACCTCTCTTTTTCTCACATCCTACATTCTAGTTGACATCAGTAGACTAGGACTTTAAAATATAACCAGAAACCAATCATTCCTTACAACCTTACAAACTTCTCTGCCACCAACTTGGTCAAAATGCCCATCATCTCTTGCCTAATTTATTGTGAAAACCTCTCTGCATTTGCCTTGGACCCCGACCCCTGACTGCCTGTTCTCAATCCAGCAACCAAGGTGAGCCTTTGAAAATTCTCCTTGGGGCCCTGGCTGGGTAGCTCACTTGGGTAGAGCATCATCTCTATATGCCAAGGTGGTGGGTTCAATCCCTGCTCAGGGCACATACAAGAATCAACCAATGAATGCATAAAGAAGAGGAACACGACATCAATGTTTCTCTCTTTCCCTTCCCCTCTCCCCCGCCCCTCTCAAATCAATCAGTAAAAATAATAATAAAACAAAATTAGCCTGGGGTCTTTCCCCCTGCTGGAATCCCTCTAATTACTGACAAGACTCAAAGAAAAGTTCTTACCAGCCTGCAAATCTTTATATAACATCAACCTTATATCACACTGGCCCCTTCTCACTCTTGCAGGGACAATGCCTTCCACGCTTAGGGTCTTTGCACCTAGAGTAGCCAAAAAACTCCATCCAAATGTGGCCTTATGCCCTTACCTACTTAGTATCATTGTTCAAATGTCACCTTCTCATTTAAGTATTCCCTAACTACTAGAGTTAAACCTGCAACCTCCTCACTTGCTTTAAAGCAGTTGTCAACCTGACATGTTCTATATTTTATTTCTGTTGCTTAGTTTCTAGAATTCCAGCTCATGAGGGCAGAAAATTGCACCTCCTTCACTCTCTAATGTATCACCAGTGCCATCCTAGAACAGTGCCTGGCACATATTATAAGACTAATGAAGATTTGATGAAAAGTTAATGAAATAAAATATCTCCATGTAGCCAAGGCCTAAGCTTACTTAATATCTTAGAGAAATTTGAGAGGTGCATCAACCCTCCTCCTTAATACATTCTATTCCTGTGAATTATATAACTTCATACTCTTCTAGTGTCTTTATCATCTTCTACTCTTTTTCGATCTCCTTTGATAACTCTACATACGTTTTCTACATTTCCTCAATTGTTAATGTTCCTCAAGGCTTGGTCCTGGTCTCTTTTTCTGCTATTTTCTATGTTCTCACCGAGATATCTATTCTCACAGCATTATACGCTGATGACTCTCATATATCTCCAGACAAAGCCTTTCTCTGATATCTAGACCAGTACAACCATCCAGAAATTACATCTGTATCCTTAATTTAACATGTACAAATATCAACTCTTGATTTTACCCCCACCCTTATTGTTCCTCCCCCAGTCCTCCCCAGTTTAAATAACACCATTCTTTGCCCAATTTCTCAAAATAAAATTCCAGGAGTTATTTTGATTTCTCTCTTTCCTTTAACACCCATTTGCAATCCATATCCATTCTTTATTGAATTATACTTCCAAAATACATCTAACTTTTATCCACTTATACCCTTTTTTACTACACCTACTATCTTATTCTAAGCCACCATTAACTTAATGGGGAGAACTAAAAAAGAGCTTCATTTGTCACCCTGCTTCCAATGTTGTCCCATTTCCTCATCTAAGCCTTTATTCTGTAGCCAGAGATGTCACATTACAATCTAAGTCATGGGATGTTATTACCTTCAATATTAACTAAAAACTCCAATGGCTTCCAAGTTCACTAAAAGAATAATCTAAGCTCCTTTAGAGGAGGATATTTAAGGTCTTGCTTGATATGGCTTTGGCCTACCACTCCAAACTAGTCCTGTGAGATTCTTCCTCCTGCTTTCTGGCTAAAGCACACTGAATTCCTTTCACTATCTAAATCACATTAATTTCGCAGAATCCTTGGGATCTTTAGAATTTTCTGTTGCTTTGTTTGTTTGTTTGCTTTTTTTGCATGAAAACAACTTTTGCTTACCCTTTCCATGTCTGGCACCCTTAGGTCTCAGCTTCAAAGACTTCTTTGACCACCGTATCTAAAATAGGTCCCTCACCCTATTTATTCTCTATTCTTACCTTGCTACTGAATTGTCCCATAGCAACATCTTTGTTTTTGTTTTTGTTTTTTCCTTGTTTTTTTCATCCCTCTACACCACTTACCTATTAATTTCACCAGGGCTTGTGTCTGATTAAAAATTATATCTTCACATCCTAACATTGCTACTGACACATAGTAGTCTAAATTTCTACTGGTTGAATGAATGAATGAATGAATATGGCAAATCAGAAGAGAATGAAGCTGTAATTTTCTGCTGCTTTGTGGATATGAAGAGTTCTTTTCATCTATATATTTTTTAAAAAATATTTTTCTGTTGACAGAAAATTAATAAAGCTAATTAGTTGAATATAAACAGAAAATGTATTTAATTTTTACGTTGGGATATAGACTACTTGAAAATGTGAGGCCATTTTCATTTATGTGGAAAATTATTCAAAATTTACCTGAGTGTATATATACACTTTGCCATGTTGGCTTTTCCATTTTAAAATGTTATTAAAGCTTTAAAATAAAAGTTCTCATTTCATTCCTTTGGGGGAAATGTAGTTTTGCTTATTTTAATGACCTACTTAGATAGTAACAAGAAGAAATGTTAATGAAAATCTGACTCTTGGTAAACAGAAGGATTTAAGGAAGACTTAGAAATGGAGGTAGCAATACAGCAGTAGCCTAAGGTTTTAAAGACTAAGGTGTGGGTGGTGGTCTTGTCCACTATTAGTTCAAGGGTTCTCGGGCAATTCATTGGAACTTTTCTCTAGCGCCCTTTGTAACAGAAATGATGTCTGCCCTGTTTATTTTGTTGTGTTATTACAATAATCTTATTTGATATTGTTATATGAAAATGTTTTCAAAACTTTAGAGGACTCCATGAATGTGAAATCCTATTATGCTAGTGAGCACCCTTGCAAAACTGACCCTAATGCTCCACTCTTATTTCAGAGAGGTTGAGAAAGATGTTCTAAGGCAATTTTATATATTGAGGCCCAGTGCATGAAAATCGTGCACTGGGAGGGGGGGGGAGTTCGTCAGCCTGGCCTGTGCCCTCTCGCAGTCTGGGACCCCTTGGGGATGTCCATCTGCTGGCTTAGGCCTGTGGGAAGCGAGCCTACGCCAGCAGGCGGACATCCCCCAAGGGATCCCAGTGCTGCTGCAGAGGCGGGAGAGGCTCCCGCCACATCCACTGTGCTCACCAGCTATGAGCCCCGCTTCTGGCTGAGCGGTGCTCCCCCTATGGGAGCACACTGACCACCAGGTGGTAGCTCCTGCGTTAAGCATCTGCCCCCTGGTGGTCAGTGCACATCATAGCAACCAGTCGTTCCACCGTTCAGTCTATTTACATATTAGCCTTTTATTATATAGGCTAAGCATTTATTATTTCAAATCATGTACACCAAGAGGCTGAGATGAACAACAGTTTGTGTAAGCCTTCAATAAGTGGGAAATGGGTAAGGGCTGGCTTCCTGAACAATCTCCTGGTGGTCAGGACCCTAGCTATGCATCTTTCAGAAGACTTACAACAGTGTTGAAAGTGGATAATGGCACAGGGGGATGCTTTTCTAGCTCCTCAGTGGCTTGGATGCCACTTCTAAGCAGGTAGAAGCTACTTCAGGATGCTAGCAGACTGATTTGTCAGAGACTGAATAAACTTCACCCATCAGAAGTCCTAATCTAGCTTTCACACCATGCCTCCTTCCTTCTCTTCTCACCTTTCCCCCTTTTCTTCTCCAGTTGGAGAATGTGGGAAACCAGTGAGAGGAGATCCTGGAGGGATGAAAAGAAGAGAACTATTTCAGTTCCTTTTAGTTCCCCCATTGCAAGCTGTGCTGCTGAGTTAAAAATATGTAATTTAGTTTCTAAATCTATTTCAACCCTTTCCTGGCCTACTGAGCAATCACAAACCGTCCGGTTTCAATTCAGATCTTTGCTTTCAGCTTTACTTTAAATGGAACACAGCTAAGTTGTACAAACAGATATAAAGTCAATGATCCACAAAGAGCAAAGGTAGGATGAAAGGAACCAGGATGTAGATCCATATTTATAGCATACTGGTCAAAACCTGAATTGTTTTCATTTTATTTTTAAAATGCCAAACTTTCCACAAAGTATAAAATTTCAAAGAAGGGATCACACTTGTGGCTTCCAAGAGTCTCTGCTAAGGATGCATTTAGTTATTATTTTCAGTGAATTCTATTTCATTTACAACAGCCTGTAAACAGGTTACACATTTTCTGCAGGTGAGAATTACTATTCCTTTGTCACATTTGGCATACTACGCATTTATAGACAATGACCCACTTCTAAAAAATGAATCACATTTACCACCAACATTTATAAACAGAGCCAAAAAAAAAAATTGTGCTATAGTAAATTTGTACTGATTAATCAACTGCTAACACTCAAAGTAAGGTGAATTCAACCCCTTCCCATAAAACTATAAAAAGTATCTCCAGGTGGGTAAAGCAGATCACTTGGCAGTGACAAGTAAGATGACTAATAATGCCTTTGAGATATTTCAGCAGCACTGCAGCTAACCAAAATCCAGCAATGGCCCACGTAGACTGATTTCACTCATGTTATTGTCCGTATAATATTATGGGAGAAGGTAGTTGGTAAAAAGAGCCTATCTACGGTGGATCCCTTATTCCTTTTCCATTAGAATTTGTATCATAACTAACTGGGCAAATATTATTTTAGCTCTCAACGTTTAATAATAAAACCATAGTTTTGATTATAAATTTTCACTTTAACTTATGTTCAGGTGCATCAATTCTTTAAGGAATATTTAAGCAACATGTGATTTAATACTCCTGCTTTTTCTCCCCTTTACTTGAAATGTCACGTTTAAAACCTTTATGAGCAGATAAATCTTCTTTTATTGGCATCATATAGATTTAAATGCTATCACATCACCCGAAACATTCTCCACAAAATTATGTTGGATCTAAAGTGTTAATTCCCCAGTCACTTATGAAAGACTGTGCACTGACAAATGATTCGCTTTTGTAAGAGAGCCTCTTTTCAGATTTGCTTAAAGGCCATCACAGAGCTGAGCAGCCTACCCCTGGAGAAGCATGTGAAAAGGACCAGGAGAATCTTTCATCCTCCTCACTCATATTTATCACTGTCAACACACAAAGGTTGAGTTAATACCCTCATGGCTCTCCATAACCTTCTCATGAAATCCAGAAAAGAGTGGTTTGGATCAGAAGACCTGGCCCGACTCCAGTCTATCATTACTAATATGCTGTGTTCCTGTCTAAACATCTTTGTCAAACGAGAAGAACAAAAGGACTCCAAAGATTCATCCAGTTCTACTTTATCCGATTCTATTTTGTTTTTTCCAACAGGTCTTTGTAACCCGGGACCACACTCCTTCTATATCACATCTAATCCTGTACTCTTTCACAGGATTGTTCTGCTCCCTTTTACTCTCTCCATTTTCCCATCATCTTATCTCCTACACAGCCTCAACAGGAAGCTGAAATTCCTCCAAGCTTCCAATACATGTCATGTGATCCTCATCGCACAGCATGTGATCTCCTCCCAATCTGCATGCATTTGTCTTTTAAATACACAACCTGAATTGGGCTCACATCATGCCCGGGCCCCTTGCTAAATGTAAACTTGCACCACCTCCTGACCTCCCGAAGCCTCAGTTTCTTCATCTGTAAAATGGGAACAGTAATAGCTTTCGCTCACAGTTGTTGTGAGGGTTGAACAGTAATGCCTATGAAATAGATGATATGAACATTCTAATAAATACCTACAATATTAGTTGTCATTGTTGTTATTACTACTGCTACTAGAATGTCAGCTCCCTTAAGAAAAAGTCTGTATCTTCAACTCATTTCCTGAGAAGGATCAAGCGCATTGTGTGATGGGAATAAACAGGGACTTGTTGGTCAGAAGACCTGGGCCCACACTTCTGATGAAGTCCGTAGTCTTCTCCGAATTGGTCTGAGAGGGAGTCTGAAGGGAAGAATCGTTATCTTGAGATTTCTGTAAACCTTGTACTTAGCACAGTGCCTGCCACATAGGTTTTTATTATGTAAGCAAAGGGAATAGAAGTATGCAAAAGAGCAACAGTATTGTTATGGATGCACCTCTATTCGACCTTTTATAAATATTTATTATAGAAATAAAACCGAAACACCTCTGACTGCAAAGTCTTAGGAGAGAAGCAAATGGCCCCTCCCCAAATAAATAAAAAAATGCCTCCCACTGTAGAAGAGAAAACAGCGGGGTTCTCCAGCAGAGCAGGCAGCTTCCTGCCCCAGATTCATGTCCTAGGTAGAGAACAAGGCCGAGGTTTTGGCTGGGGGACTGACACCACGTGGGAGCACAGGGGACATAGGATCAGCTGTTTCCAATGCAACCTGCTCTGAGACAAATGGCCAGGTCCAGGGGAACCCCCTGCTCAGGGCAGGAGGCAGCGGGGCAGCTGAGCCCCAAGTTCCCATTTTTTACTTTCCCCTCCAACCTCCCCCTCCCAGCCGTCAGGTCCCGGGGAGGTAATTAGTGTGGGGGAGAAGCAAAGCTTCCGAGGGGGCAGGGGCGGGGGAACATGTGTTTGGGGGCGGTCTTCCTGCCAGAGGTCTTTCTTAGGGGAGGAGAGGGAGGAAGGGGTGTCAGAGGGGAGGGTGGGATGGAGAGGAAGAGAAATAGATTGATATTGCAATTTTACACGCGAGGCATACCTAATGATACTCCCACAGACAGACAGACAGGCAGACCGAGAGAGGGACAGACAGGACACACTTGAGCGTTTGAAATCGTTCATACCCCCAAATCCAGGACGCAGCCTGTTGTCGTAACCATCCAGTAAACTGTCCAAGATGCGGGTAAAATTTTCCGGGCATAATTTCTCCTCCTTTGGGTTCTGTCCTGGGGATTCGTTTAAACTGCGGATGAAAAAAAAAAAAAAAAAAAAAAAAAAAAAACGGGGGTGGAGGGGGTTATTTTAAGAATCACGGAACAGGTGGGTAACAGGTTTATCTTCCACGGAAAGAGTTGTTGCCCCAGGCTAAAGGAGGCAAAGCTGAAGGATAATGGAGAGGAAGGGTCAGGGAGACGCACCGCGCGCACACGAACCCCAACACCCCCACTCTTCTTTGCACCCGGTGGCCCTCCGGCTCTCCGCGTCTACGCAGTCACAGAAAAGCCTGGCTCCGGCTCCTGACTTTACAGCGCAGACAGGAGGGTCCGGTTTGCCCTGTGAGGGGCAGACGGCCGGAGAGGTCCGGGAGCAGGCCACATCGCCACCTTCCCCTAGGGCCCCCCAACCCCCAGGACCCCCGAGAACTCACCAAGCCTCCAGGCACAGGATGTGCAGGAGGGCGAAACTGACTCCGAAGGACGTCGCGATCGCGGGTACCTTCTTGGCAGAAACCATCTTTGCAACATGCCATACTTTAAGCCTGATCACGGTTCCAGGCTCTCCGGATGCCCTGAGCAGGATGCGAGGCGAGGGCAGAGCTCTGCACGGCGTGCGCACACTCGCGCTCACACTGGCCCGCGCTCACTCCCCCCTCCCTCCCTCGCGGGGCTCCCGATGTGGATGGAGAGCGATGTACACGATCAACACCCTTTCATGCCCGCACCCCGCAGCTCCCGGGTTGGTGGTGGCTAGCTTTCGCCGGAAAGCTGAGCAAGTTCTTCCCGACCTTGAACTCTGGGGCGCAGGGCCGGGGTCTCCCGGCGCGAGGAGGGGCCCACGCGCCCCCACCCCAAGCGCATCACTGCCCACGGCCCTGCTTAGCTTGCACTTCTCCTTTCGGTCCCCCTCTCTACCGCTGGGATTTGGATCCAACCAAGGAAGCTCCTCCCTCCTAAGGTTGTTCGGGACCTGTTTGCACCCATTTTCAGGCTGGAGGCGGAAAAAGGGCAGGATGACAAAGGCTTGCTGGGCGGAAGGGTGGGAGACCGCGGTTAGGGAAGTGATGCGGTCCAGGCTGAAAGCAACCTCTGAGACTCCCTTTGAGGTGCTGGGGGGCGGCGAAAGAACTGAGATTCTTCCTGGCAAAAGGGGTTGCAACTCACTGAGCGGACTCCTGAACTATTCGGAAGTGGACTTGGGCCTCACTCTGTAGTAGATGCATTTCCCAAGCTGTTGCTGTGAAGATACCGAATTCCTTTACTATACCTGCCCCCCACCTGGCAGACACAGGGCCTCGCTGTCTTGTCCCATTCTTTCCTCAGAAGAGGGGGAGAGATAGAGACAAAATCACTACATCTTTTGCTTTGTGTGACACTCAACAGGCACTCTTTTCTTCCATAATAGAGCTGACTGAATTCAGAGGTTTGTTGCTTTAGGGAGGTAGAAAGGATGGCTGGGGAGAGGGAGAGGAGAGATACAGGGAAAAGAGAAAAATGTGTGTGTGTGTGTGTGTGTGTGTGTGTGTGTGTGTGTGAGAGAGAGAGAGAGAGAGAGAGAGAGAGAGAGAGAGATAGAGAGAGAGAGAGAGGAAAAGAGAGTGCAGACTTATGAAGGTGTTCAGTTATACCTCTTAACTTTTTTCTTTAAAGGTAACATAAGTCTTTGATTGCTCTGTTTAATAGAATTTGAATTGGGTCCAAGTACACTATCCCCAAACATCATTGTATTATGTCAGCCACATATTATAAATTTACCATAGAGATTTATATCTGATTTGGTGGGATGCAAATAATATAGATCATCCTACTCTTAAAGTCTTAGGATGGACCCCCAGAGTCCACAATAATTATGAAATTCCTTGAAAATGAATGCATGTAAGTATTCGTATTTCTGTGGGACTGTTCATAACTTTCATCAGTTTCTCAAAGGTTATGGACAACTATAGTATGGACTGATGTTTTAATATAAAAGATAACACATGTAGTAGAACACTCAACCAAGTGATTCAACACTTGTGACTAATGTGTGACAGTGTGACAATCATCTCTATCTCATTTGGTAAACTTTCTATTGCCAGTTTCTATACACTATTATGTTGACTTTGGATCTCCTTTGAAGGTATTTGTTATGAATTTATCAAATGACCAAATAAAATGAATAATTTGAAAGGTTTCAACCTGTTCTTACTTTCCCTTAATTATTTCTGGTAAATATTGAACCAATTTTAACCATTTGAAAAGGGTAATGATGTGAATTACTGTTTTAAAATCTAAAGGTTTGTGGATATACACCAGTTGAAACATTTTGGTTTCAAGAGTATAGAAGCTACCAATTACTTTTATGCTAATGCATTTCTTTGTCCCATGTGTTTAAGATAAGTGAGAAGAATCAATTTGATGCTCTTTAGTCATGCCTTTCCTTGTTGGTATGAAACCAAAGTTTCTACTGAAAGTTTACTTGTATGCTGGCCCATTATTGTCTGATGATAGATTTTGATATCCATTCTTAACAGGTCTCAAAACTGTGCCTATTGTATTAAAAATTACTACATAAAAATAATAATCTGGGGTACCTTAACAGATTCTATTTGAATGAACATTTCATGATAGCAGTTGATACTGGTTCCAAAATAAGTAATTTTTTTGCCATATAGCTAATGCAGATTTAGTTATTTCAATGTGATTATTTGAAAGAATAATAGTTGGGCAACAATTGTATCTTATCTGAATAATTTCTATATATAAAATTTGAAAATTTAACTATTATATTGTTTTTAAGTTATTAAGTATTTTTCTAATTCTCCATGATTAAGTTAGGCATTGAAGTGATACATCTATACTTAATAGTCTCCCATTTCCCTCATTCATTTAAATTACAATAAGAAATACTAGCTCTCTAATATCAGCTTTTGTTTCATTGGAAAATCCAATGTTTTATAATAAATAAAAAAATATATATATTAAGGTCCTGGAATCGAAGTAATGAATTTAATAAATACTTTGTAAACTCATTTTCAAATGGCTAGTAATGTGAGAAGCATTATTTTATTTTTTAGAGCTTGAATTTTGGAATGACTTCTTAGAGTAATTTTAAGACTACTTTATAGTCAGTTCCAAAGAGATCCATGATTTCATGTTAGTGTGTGTGTGAATGGTTTATAAAGTTTATACAGAAATATTAGAAGGAACATTCCCTTGATTGTACATGCATTTATGTGTGTGTATTTCCAAGTTTCTAGGGGAAAAATACTATTATCAAGTGATAGATTTTTTTGTTCAATACCTGATAGTAATGATTAGCAAGGTCAATTTATGCATTACCAATAGTGCCCCAAATTAAACATATTGTTAAATTTGCTGCCAAGTTCCTACTTTGTGATAAGTATATTATCTTTATCTTCTTTCTTTCTTTCCTTCTTTCTTCCTCTCTCTCTCTCTCTCTCTCTCTCTCTCTCTCTCTCTCTCTCTCTCTCTCTCTCCTTTCTTTTTGAGGGTGGTGTTCTCTGAGGCCTCTCTCCACAGTTTATTGATGGTCATCTCCTCACTGTCTCCTTATATGGTCTTTTTTTATGTATGCATGCATGTCTGTGTCCAAATTTCCTCTTCTTAAGAGGACATAGTCATATTGGATTAAGAACCACTCTAAAGATCTCAGTTTAACTCAATTGTCTTTTTAAAATCTTATTTCCAAATCGAGTCACATTCTGAGGCACTGGAGGTTAGGACTTAAGAGTATGAATTTGGTGCTTGGCCAGCTCAGTGGTTGAATGTCGACCTATGAACCAAGAGGTTATAGTTTGATTCTCCATCAGAGCACATGCCAGGGTTGCGGGCTCAATCTCCAGTGTGGGGCGTGCAGGAGGCAGCTGATCGATGATTCTTTCTCATCATTGATATTTCTCTCTCTCCCTCTCCCTTCCCTTCTGAAACCAATAAAAACATATATTTTTTTAAAAGAATATGAATTTGATTGGGGAAACATAATTCAGTCTATAACAGTGCTGAAGCTTCAACTATATAAAAAAATGAAACTAATATACATATGAGTTTGTAAGTTCATTAAGCCATAAAAACTATACTTGTTATTATTATGTCTAGTAATGATGATGATCTTTATTATTATAATAATACCAATTCTTATTTATTCATAGCTAATATAATTTAAATGTTCAGAAAAACACAAGTAGTTAGATATTCATTTCCAAATTTTGTAAAGAAACTGAACCTTAAAAATGTTAACTAATTTGCTCATAGTTAGTTACATGACCAAAAAATAGCAAGGTCAAGGTTTTATTCAGTTTATCTGGAGAATTACTTTGGAAGAATTTTTTTCGTTTTGTTTTTTAATTTGATATGTGTATGTATTGTGAAATGATTAGCACAATAAGGTTAGTTAACACATCCATCCCATTATATAGTTGCCTTTATCTGTATGTGTAGTATGAACATTTAAGATCTATTCTCTCAGCAAATTTCAAGTA
This sequence comes from Myotis nattereri, assembly GCF_964212035.1. Lineage (NCBI taxonomy): Eukaryota > Metazoa > Chordata > Mammalia > Chiroptera > Vespertilionidae > Myotis > Myotis nattereri. The sequence continues at coordinate 202,039,953 of NC_138075.1, read as the reverse complement.
TACAACACAGTATTGTCAACTGTATTCACCTTGCTATATTTTAGATTCCTAGAACTTCTGCACCCTGTAATTGAAAATGTGTACCCTTTGACCAACATCTCCCACACCCCCAACCCTTGGCAAACACTAATTACTCTGTTTCTATGAGTTTAGCATTTTTAGATTATACATATTAGTTCTCTTTCTATATTGTCTTGTTTCAAGAGTGATATGGGACTAATACCACCAATTTGGAAAGCCATTTGGCAAAATATTAAAGTTAATTATGATCATACCCTATGATCAAGCCATCACATGCCTGTTTTATAGGCCATAGAAACTCCCAAACATACAACAGTATATTTGTAATAGTGGACAATTTGAAACAAATTAAATGTTCTTTAGCAGGGAAATGGATACATAATATTGTGGTATAAATTGAGTACTATTAAGCAATTAAAATGAAAGAAATCAGGTATATGTATTAATATGGTTTATGTCAGGAATATAATGTAAATAAAATGCAAGTGGTGGAATAATACCTTCAGTAAAATATTATTCATACAAAATTTAAAGCATAAAAGATAATGTACATTGTTTAATGGTACATTTGTAGTGATCTGAAAGCTGCTTGGAAAAGTTAACACCAAATTAGAGATAATGAGTATCTGTGGAGAGGAAGAAAGAAATGGGATAAGGAACATTGGTTACTACAACTTTTTATTTAAGGCTTTATTTCATTTTTTAAAATCTGAAGCAAATATGACAAAATGTTAAATCTTGACAAATCTGGTAATAGACACTTGGGTTTTCATTATATTACTTTTTCATATTTTTCTGATTATCTTTTGCCGTATATAACAAAGCATTAAAAACTAGCTTAAAACAACAATTTATGATAATCTCTCAGTATTCATGGCTAGACAAGGCTCATTTGGCTGTTCTCCTTGGAAATTCCTCACCCTGGGTGGTTAGATGGTGGGTACAGGTGCAGTTATCAGAAGGTGTGACTGAAAGTCATAGAAGTCATAGAGTGACACCACTCTTGCATTCTACTGGTCAAATTAAGTTGCAGGACCCAATCAGGTCCGTATAGAGGGGATGCACAAGGTCAGGTTACTGGGAGACATGGTTCATTGGGTGGCCATCTTTGAAGATTATCATATATACTTTTTATATGCCTGTAATATTCATAGAAAAAGTCAAGAACATTTTATAAAAATGGTGTGATGGATAATTTTATGTGTCAGCTTGGCTTGGCCACAGTACACAGATATATGGTCAAACATTGTTCTAGATGCTCCTGTGAAGGAATTTTTTTAGATGAGGTTAATATTTAAACCTGAAGATTTGAATAAAGTAGATTATGCTCCATGACGTGGGTGGGCCTCATCCAACCAGTTGAAGGCCTTGATAGAAAAAAGACTGACCTACCCAGAGGAAGGGGGAATTCTGCCATTGGACCACCTTCAGACTTGAACTGGAACTCTTTCCTGATTTGCCAGTCTGCTGACCCACCCTAGAGTTCAGATCTTGGACATGCCAGTCTCCATTATTCTGTGAGTCAATTTCTTAAAATACGTGATCTCTCTCTCTCTCTCTCTCCCCCTCACTTCTCTGTTTCCTCCTCCCTATTGGTTCAGTTTCTTAGAAGAACCCTAATTTAGCACAAGTAGTGTGGAGATACAAGACTGTTTATCAAATCTTTTAGGTAAAGTAAAATTTAATCACTATGTCCATTCAAAAAGTTAAAAATGTTCTCTTTTCTTTCAAATGCCAATAAATTGTTCCCCCAAAAGTGGTATGAAATTATTATAGAATTTTGAATCTTATTTTATAAAAGCTTATTGTCATTGTGGCCTATAATTTGTGACAGAGGTAAGGACTCATGTGAGCATTTATAAATGTTAATACACATGAGCCATAATTTTGGTTTTAAATTAATCACTATATTTTAATTTTATATTTTTGGTTTTTTTAATCAGTTAAATAATACATGTTTATTATAGGAATTTTGGAGATTATGAAACACCAGCAAAAAAATAAAACAAATTGTGTATAGTGCAATTATTCAACTAAAACTATTCTTGACTCTTTCTTAAAAAAATGGGGGCAGGGCTAAGCCTTGAAAGAAATAGCACCATTTTATTTATAAGCTTTGGGGAAAATAATAGTGCATGCACATATTTGGCAATTAAATAAGCCCAAGAAGCAAAGATGTGGAATGTGTTGTATATTTTATTATACATATTTTCATTAGATATTTTCATTTTATCAGTTTTTTGCTAGTGATATTGAGATTCCTATTCAAATATGTACATAAATAGAAGAAAACTAAATTAGCCTAAAGGATATATTTATTTTTACTAATTATTCTAGATACATATATTCGGCTCTTCAAAATATTTAAATAACAGAAATATTTAAAGAAAATCATAATGGCAGATATTTGTGTGACTTTTCCAGTATTTTAAGATTCTCAATACTGATTCACAGATCAGATTTACACAAAGTAAATAATCAAAGTATCACAGGTGTACACTGTCTGCCATCAAGCCCACACAACATTTGCAACTAAATTTTCCCGTGAAGACTCAACACGACACAACGGTAATACATTTGGTCCTCAGAAGATTATGAAGCCAGACTGCTCTTCATTACCATCTGGTGGCAACTGCATGGAGTGGCATTAACCATAATTATAAAAGAGAGTTAAAGGAACTGAATGTCATACTTAAGAACAGAGAGGAGAACCTATTACTGATGAATATTAAAAATGTGTGAGATAAAATCAAAACCAAAGAAGAATTTGGGACTTCCTTTACAATAAAATGTGCACCAGAAAAAGCTATTTATTGGGAACATTTTACAATTGATGAAAGTTGAATGTCTGATAAATATGATATCTGAATAGCATGTTTTCCAAATCATAACTATTTGTTTTATAACATAAAAAAGACATTGCAATTCTTTTTATTTTATTGATAAATTAGATGTAACCCTTTTTCTGGATTTACTAAATCATTTAGTCATACATATATTTCACATGCCATTTGCCAAGAAATACCCTTTTCTATTTTATTTACCTGGTAAGCACTTACATGTCCTTAAAATTGTAGCTTACATGGTGCCTTGCTATCTGTGCCCTCTGGCTAAAGGTCCTGCTAGTCATCCCTCCAGACTATTGTTGCATTATCTGCAGATCATTTGCCTGATGGTTTCTTTTCATTACAACAGAGTTTCTCAAGGGTGGGGAAAGTGTCATATTCATTCTTATAAGCATTTAGTATTTATGCAAGGAATGAATTCAGGAGGTTCACTGTTTCTTAGGAAATTTAAATCAAAGGAAACCTTTCACATGTCAGGCTAACCAGACAGTGAAACAAGAACAGAGATAGTTAGGTTTTGGAGAAAGTAAATGTTGATAGTAAGCTTTCACATTTCCCACTTGCATCATAGAATTGCAAAGCACCAGTAGAACCCAAGAAATCTGTACTTCTTAATCTCTGCACTTCTTTCATCCAGCCCCCCAAATCCCCTCCTCTCTGACATCCATCAATCTATTCTCTATATCTTTTTTTTATTGATTTTTTTTACAGAGAGGAAGGGAAAGGGATAGAGAGAAACATCGATGAGAGAGACACATCAATCAGCTGCCTCCTATACACCTCCTACTGGGGATGTGCCCACAACCAAGGTACATGCCCTTGACTGGAATCGAACCTGGGACCTTTCAGTCCACAGGCCGATGCTCTATCCACTGAGCCAGACCGGTTAGGGCAATTCTCTATATCTTTAAGCCTGGTTTTACTTTGTTCATTTAGGTTGTTAGATTCCACATATAAGTAGAATCAGGTGGTATTTGTCTTTTTATGTCTGGCTTATTTTCTTTAGCATAAGACTCTCCAGGTCCATCCATGCTTTAGCAAATAGTAAGATTTCATTCTTTTTTTATGGCTGAGTAGTATTCTATTGTGTAAATGTACCACCATTTTTTTTAATCCACTCATCTTCTGTTGGGAACTTGGGCTGCATCCATATCATTGCTATCCTATATAATAAAAGGCTAATATGCAAATTGACCAAATGGTGGAACAACTGATAGCTATGACATGCACTGACCCCCAGGGGGCAGATGCTCAATGCAGGAACTGCCCTTTGGTGGTCAGTGCGCTCAGCAAGAAGCCAGGTTCACGTCTGGAGAGTGCAGCGGCGGTGGTGGAAGCCACTCCCACCTCTGTGGCAGCACTAAGGATGTCCAACTAATAGCTTAGGTCCCCTTCTCAGACGAATGTCTGACTGTCAGACATCCCTGGAGGGCTCCTGGACTGTGAGAGGGCACAGGCTGGGCTGAAGGACCCTCCCCTCCCCTCGAGTGCTTGAATATCGTGTACCAGGCCTCTAGTTATAAATAATACTACAATTAACACTGGGGTGCATATATTCTTTCAAATTAATTAGTCTTTTAGGTTTTTCAAATATATGCCCAGAAGTGGAATCACTGGGTCATAAGGCAATTCCATTTTTTGATTTTTGAGGAACCTCCACACTGTTTCCCACAGTGGCTGCACCAGTCTGCATTTCCACCAACAGTGCCTGAGTGTTTCTTTTTCTCTACATTCTCACCCACACTTGTTGTTTATTGATTAAGCGCCAACACTTGTTTGTTGATTTATCATGATAGCCTTTCAGGCAAGTGTAGGGTGTTATCTTATTGAGGTTTTAATTTGCATTTCTCTGATGGATAGTTATGTTGAGCATCTTTTTATATGTCTATTGGCCATGTATACGTATGTCTTCTTAGGAGAAGTATCTATTCAGGTCCTCTGCTCACTTTTTAATTGAGTTATTTGTTTTTTTGATGTCGAGTTCTTTATACATTTCGGATATTAACCCCTTATCAGATGCATCATTGGCAAATATTTTCATTGATTCAGGTTATCTTTATGTTTTGTTGATGATTTCTGTGCTATGCAAAAACTTTTTAGTTTGATGTAGTCCCATTTGTTTATTTTTTCCTTTTGTTTCCCTTGCCTGAGAAAATATGTCAGAATAAATATTGCTAGGAGAAATGTCAGAGATTTTACTGCCTTTGAGGCAGCAAGTAGGGACCTAAAGAGTATTATGCTAAGCAAAATAAACTAGTGAGAGAAAGACAAATATCACATGATATCACTCATATGTGGAATCTAATGAACAAAATAAAATGACAAACAAAATAGATCCAGAGACATGGAAACATGCAACAGACTGAGAATCCTCAGAAGGAAGAGGTAGTAGGGAGGGAAGAGATCAACCAAAGAAAGAACTTATACACATAACCCATGGACACAGACAACAGTGGTGTGGGGTGAAGGCCCGGGGAAGGGATGGGAGGGGGAGGAGGGGGCCAAGAGGGAGGAAAAAGGGAACATTTGTAATACTTTCAATAATAAGGATAAATTAAAAAATAATAACATGTTAAAACAAGAGATTTGGATGGGCCGTCCAAGCTCTTGCAGATAAACTAAGAATTCTTAGTCTGCCAAAGCTGACAATTAAACCAGGTTTCTGCTCACCTCTGGTGAAAGGTGGCTGTTCTGTCCCAGATTCTCAGCCAGTCTTAGCTGTGGTGCATATTCAAGGAAGCTTTCTCAATGAGTGGTACACAATGTCTTGACCTCTCTTTGATAAATAACAAGGCAATGTAGCAAAAACTGCATTGGTATTTCTCTTCCATAAGCCCCACAAACATCAAGTGCACATCCCTGCCTCTGACATAATGGCTACTATAGAAATTTATGTTTTCTGGGCTCTCACAATATGAACTAGAAAGAAAAAAAAAGGAGTGCTTAAGTCTGGAAGAATTAATGAGGTCAAAAATCTCTTATTGAAAGAATATCAGAGGCAAGAGTCATGTTCAAGCAGTTTCATCAGAACAGTCTAAGACTAGACTTCAACTTACCCTTGCAATTTATATGATTCAGAACTTGCTCCTTATTCCCTGAGACTCAGTCTCACCGGTAGCTTAGACTTGAATCTGAATCCTGTTGTTATTCTCTTTGCCCAGGTAGTGAAATCCTGGGTTGGAGTTCCCATTCTTATATATTTCCCTGGTACAACTCTCCATATGTCAACTTGGACATTTGACTGCTTGGTGCTCTTCATCCTCATAAGGATGTGCCCTAATCTTATCTGTCTGAACACACTGTTCTTTATGTTAGATTTCACTAAGCTGCTTGGTACCAGTCTTCACTGAGACAGACTTGTTGTTTACATTTCCTGATTTCCATGTTCTCCTCCCAGTATCTGGGTTTCTTCCAGACTTAAGCTCTCCCAAAGCCTACCTCCACTTCCCAGTGTCTTCTAGGCTCTTCCACATGATTGATGCTGGCTGGGCTATTCTTAGCCTTTCCCTCCTCTGCCTCACATCTGAATACACACACTACTGTCTCCAGAACTGAATCAGCAATGGATTTCAAGTCTCAAGTATTCAACAGGTATGAGGACTCACGAGTCAGTTCACAATCAGCTGAGTAATAGGGTTCAAAACGAAGACACAGAACATTGGACAACAAAAACAAAGTATTTCTTTTCCTTTCTTTTCTTTTTAATGTTTAAGGCATGACTAGATGATCATATTAACAGAGCATCATTCTATAATAAAACATTGCCAAAACACTATCCAGACCAGACCTTGTCATAGACTATCCTATATAATAAAGAGGTAATATGCAAATTGGCCATTACACCCTCGCACAAGATGGCAGCCCCCATGTGGTCACAAGATGGCCAGCAGGGGAGGGCAGTTGAGGGCGATCAGGCTAGCAGGGGAGCAGTTAGGCGTCATCAGGCTGGCAGGGGAGTGGTTAGGGGGTGATCAGGCTGGCAGGCAGCCAGCAGTCCCAGATTGGAGAGGGTGCAGGCTGGGCTGAGGGACAACCCCCCAACCGGTGTATGAATTTTGTGTACTGGGCCTCTAGTTAAACATAAAGAACTTTAAAAATTATTTAAATCAATTCTCTGTTTCCTACTCTGGTTTTCCTTTAATGATTACATTGTAATTACTGTGTTGCATACTAATGAAAGTAATACGGTAAGCAATGCAGAGATCAGTTTATTTCGTTAGTACAAGTAAATATGATTAATTGAAATGTTGGCTCATTTCCCTGACAACTTTTATTGTTGTGAAGTATCATGCCATCTCTATATTACACTTATAATGTAGCAATGTTCCTGCATCCTCCTCCCCAAAGCTTGAATTTTATGGGCTCTGACCTATTCTATTGGCTCCCCCAATTTCCAGCTGTTGCTTTTTGGGAACATCTCTTCACTGCTCTGGGATTCATTTTCATTATTTGCAAAATAAGGACTACGATAGTACCTGTTTTCTAGAACTGTTAACAAGGATTAAATGTGTTAGTATATGTTAAAAAGAATCCCAAGAGTGCCTGGAACATAGTGAGTGCTAACAAAGTGTTAGTTATATTAGTAACTAACACATTAGGTTTTTAAAACTGGCACTTTTTTTAAAAAAAAACAAAAACAAAAAAAACCTCATTGCCACTGATGGAGAGAACGTCTTTCTATGGCTAGAGGTAAAATAAACTCAAAAGTGTTAAAACATTAGGGAGTTAACAATTCGGTGCGAATAAGTTTTAGTTCAGGTGAGAATGAAGGCATGAGACAATTTGCAGTTTTAATGGCGGATGGAATACCAAGGTCAAGGTACCTGGAAGATGAAAGGAAGTGCAACTGAGTGGGGAAAGTTGGCGAAAGAGGATACTGGTGGCTCCGAGTCAAACTGTAAAGATTTTGCAGTTGGTTGGAGCAGGTCTTGGAGAGGAAGTGGCTTTCAGTTGACCAGTGATCCTGACTTTTGGAGGCTCCTCACCCACTCACTGTCCTTGGAATCTACCGTGGGCCCACCATCCCCTACACCAGGAGCTGTTTCAAGGACATAGCCTTGAGAGAATAAGGTGTTGTTGAGACCTTAAGCCTCCCTGTTACTTTACAAGATTCTAGCGGGCATGGGCAGAGGTATACCATTCCTCTGCAAACGACAAGGAGCCAGGATGCGAAACAACACAATGTTGTCCTGAAGGCCTCCTGTTATTGCTGCTGCTGGAGAGAACTCCACTGTGTGATCAGGGTACGCCTGTCTTTCCTGATTGACTGTGGACACACACGGAGCCTGCAACAGGGATCCTGCTCTAGGTTGAGGGGGCGCAATAGGCATCAAGCCCAGCTGTGAACTGTCTGGGCAGCCAATACTAAGAAAACTGGCAGCGAGATGGCTGTGGGGCTGAGCCAAGGACATCTACATTTTGTACTGCTTGCCTGGGGCTAAAAACCAGGTGCAGGGATGGATGGATGGAAGTGAGGTCCTACATGGGGCCAAATGGTCATGCTTGCCGGGAAAGTGCAGCACGTACCAGACGCGCGCCAGACTGTTCCCACGGAGATCTGTCTGTGGGCGCGCGGACCTGCTCTCCGCGGTGAGTGTGGTCCAATCCCTTGTGGTGGGGTTTATGAATATGACTAATCCAGGCTTCACTTTGTGTTTTTCAAACTGTTCCAACTCCGGGGCAGCTCATATGTTTATACGCTCTAAGCAAAATACGTTTCTCTGGAAAGGGAAAAACGCTTCCCCTTTTCAAGTTTTATGATTTGTGCTTCAATCTAATTTTACATGTTTGATGAATATATCAACATTTTCTCCCCAGCTATTTATGATTTGTAAGCTCCTATCTAAACATCTACCTATCATTAATGTTCATTTTTTAAAATATTTCAAAATACAGGCAAAAAACCAAGCACCCACCCAAAACAGAGAACGATATAACACACATCCAGAGGCTCCATATTCAGCTTTATTAAATTCTAACATTTCGTCAAAATTGACTCAGAATCTATTTCATAGAAACAAAACATTACAGATATTATTGAAATTTCCTGAGTACTCTACCAAAACTGCCCTTCCATCTCTAAAAGTAACCATCATATTGAACTTGGTCATTCTTTTTCCATGCATCCTATATAATAAAAGCCTAATATGCAAAATGTTTAACTGGAAGTTCGACCGCTCACTATGATGTGCGCTGACCATCAAGGACAGGCATGGAACATGGCGCTGGCAGTGGGCAGCAGTAGAGGCATTGCTGGCCCCAATGGGCCCCAATGAGAGCGGGACCGGGGTGGGATGGTAAAGTATGTGAGCAGGCAGCGGGTGCAAGTGGGGGCCCGATTGTCCCGCTGATCACCCCACAAATGGCGACCAGTGGTGGCAGTGGGGGTGGGGGGAGTGCGTGGGGCTGCCATCTGTCTCCTAAGTGCTGAGGGAGTCAGGTGGGGGGTCCAGCCCTGATCGATTGCCCTGCAAGCGAGATGGTGGAGCAGGTGAGGGGGCAGCACCAGGCCACAGTGGGGTGCCAGGCAGGGCTGCGAGGCTGGGGGCGCAAGTTGAGGCCCAATCCCCACAGGCCACCCTGAGGGACCCCACCCCTGCAGGAATTTGTGCACCAGGCCTCTAGTATTTACATATTATCATTGCATATGTATTCAAAATCAATAGCATTATCGGGCTTTTTAAAAAATATATTTTTATTGATTTCAGAGAGGAAGGGAGAGAGAGAGATAGATACATCAATGATGAGATAGAATCATTGATCAGCTGCCTCCTGCACACTGTGATTGAGCCTGCAACCCAGAACCTAGGCACGTCCCCTGACCTGGAATCAAACGGTGACCTCTTAGTTCATAGGTTGTCACTCAACCACTGAGCCACACTGGCCAGGCTACTTATCATGCTTTTAATATTTTTATATACAGTATCATCATGCAATTTTCTTTTTAAATTAACTTTATGTTTTTGAAATTCCTTATTTTTGTTCACATCATGGTAATTAACCCTAGCTTATACAACAAACAACAAATAGCAAAATAAGATAAAAATGGTATTTCTCTTTCATGTAAAATCCAAGGTTGTTTACTCCCATAAAATCCCTAGTAGAGTTCCTCCAAGAAATGATTCACAGATCTGAGCTTCTTCCATCCCATGGCTCCTCTTAGACTCCCCTCCCCCTAGTCACTGAAGTGGGAAAAAGAGGAAAAGTAGGGAGAATACACTAGGTATTTAACCATGTTGGCTAAAAAGTAACTCATATTTCTCATGACATTTTTCTATTGCTTGGAACATGCCCCACGGTCACTCTAACTGCAAGGGAGTTTCTGAGATGCAAAAACAACAACAAATGGTTTCATAACATTAATTACAAAGTGGTGCCATTAATTGTCTAATTTAATTTGTAGAGATTTGTCTGTGGTATATCAGTGTACTACATAAGTAATGGGCAGATGTGCTGCACTCAGCATGGCCATGGGCGAACCTTAGGCGGGGTGGGCGGTGAAGGATTAGAAAAGACAGACAAGAGAATTCCTAGAGGAGGACACAAGCTGGGCCGGGGGGGGGGGGGGGCGGGGGTGTGTGTGTGTGGTGTGTGTGGTGTGTGTGTCGGGGGGAAAATATATCCAGCTAACTACAGAACTGTGGGAAAATGTTCAAATAGAAGTTTTAACCAAATGCTGCAGCAGCTAGAATATTAGGCATAACTATACTTTGAATTTCCCAGGATGACATGGGCAGAGAAACACTGTAGAACTAGAATCCAGCATGTAAAATGCTTGCTCCTCTTTATACAGAAAATCGGAGCAGTTCAGTGTTGAATATCAAGTACCTTGTAATGCGGAGGAGTTTAATGAAGGAAAACAATAGAAATAATATAAATTATAAGGCATGGTTTCTTATGTCCCTTGGGACAAAATATGAACCAGGCTGCAAAAGCCAAAGGTTCTTTAAAAATGCTTAACTCTTTGCTATATAAAAATTAACATTCTTGTGTACAAAATAAAAAGTAAAATCTGTTATTTTTGATTATTTTTCTTTCCAATAATTAAAAATGTTCCAGGTCTTTAATAATAATTTAATAGAAAAATTTTGGTAAACTTCAATCATTTGAGTTGTAGTTTAGTGACATTTTAGTGAATTATAAAATTGATTAATGATTTGCTGAAGAAAAAAAAATCACATCCAGAAATGTTCTTTACTGTCCTCTAGGTGTCAACATTTTTATTATGCAGACAATTCAATGGACAAAATGATGTTTTTTGGTTGAAATGAGTGTAGAAACAGTTTTTGAACTAGGTCCTAAAAATGCCTGACTTATTTTATTAGAAAATTTAACTTTTCATTAATATCATGGTTTGTTTTAAAAGAAGAGATAGAGAATAACAGAATTAATGCATTTTTTTAATTTTTTTGGACTGGAGAAAGGGCTAATGAGTTATATAGAAACAGAGATGTTTGGAGTTAGCTGACCAGAAATTACATGTACTAGATGTGTGGCCTTCTTCACATCGTATAGTTTCTATGTATCTCACTATTTCTCACCTCAAAATGCGAGTGTTGGATAAGAATGTTAAATTTCCTGCTGATGTTATCATTCAATAAGTCTAAAGAAGTGTTTGGCGCCCTAACCGGTTTGGCTCAATGGATAGAGCATTGGCCTGCGAACTCAAGGGTCCCAGGTTCCATTCCGGTCAAGGGCATGTATCTTGGTTGCGGGCACATCCCCAGTAGGGAGTGTGCAGGAGGCAGCTGATCGATGTTTCTAACTCTCTATCCCTCTCCCTTCCTCTCTGTGAAAAATCAATAAAATATATATTTAAAAAAATGTTTGGCAACATGCTTTTGATATAACTGTCATAAAAAGTATTATAACTCTGACAACGATGTGACATCATACACCATAAGCATGATGCTTTGCTGATGACTGCATTATTCACTCATTTACTGATACTCCTCAGAAAATTTAAAATGAACATTTTCTTAACTGAGTACTATATACAGTATAACTTCAGAGAAATATTGAGAAAATGAGATAGGCTTGTAGGAAAATTGTACTGTGGCAACTAGTGTAGGAAGCCACCTAACACCTAACCCCAAATAAATACATAAGAAACAATTGGAAACAAATAGGAAAATATAAAATAGAAAAATATAACTGTAAATACCCATATGACTTCATTTAATTTTACCCCTTAAAGGGCCTATCTCAAATACAGTCACATTGAGGGTAAGGCTTCAAAATATGAATTTGGGGGAACACACAATTAAGTCCATAACAAATCATCTGCATGTGGATGACTTTTTATTTTATATCTCCAGCCAAGACCTCTTTTTTGAAATGGAGTTTTCCACATAGATCCAATTTACATGTCCCAAACTGAAAACATAAACCCCCTTTCCCAAACTGTTTCTTCACATCCTCAACTCCTCAGACAGTGGCAACCCTGCATCTGCTCAACTCAGAGACTGCACAGTCATCCTTAATTTCTCTCTTTCCTGCGCTCACACCCATATCCAGTCTGTCCAAGAGCGCTAGTAACGCTAGCTTCAAAATATAACCAGGAAATGACCACTTCTCATCCCTTCTCTACTCCTGTGATTTCCCACCTGGTTTAGGGCCTAACTCCTTCCACCTTTACCCTTTAACAATCTATATTCTAGAGTAGCTACAGTGATTCTGTTAAAAAAGCATGCCAGATTATGCTATTCTGCATATCAAATTTTTGCGGTGGCTTTTTATCTTACTTAGAATAAATCCTTTAACTCTAACGCATCTCCTATTGCTTTATCTGCCTCTCACTCTTCCCTAGCATCACTGGCCTCCTTAAATATACCAGACCCATTCCTACTTAAGTTTCTATACACTTGCTGTTTTCTGTTGGCAATGTTCTTCTTCCTCATAGATCAACATGGACCACTCCATGACTGTCCATAGCTCTTCACTCAAATATTAACTTTTCAATGAGATCTTCCCTGACCACTATTTTTAAAGCTTTAACAAACATTCCTTCTCAGATTCCTATTTCTTTCTTTTCTTTTTCTTTTTTGGGGGGAGGGGGGTCATTTTTTGTCATTAATTTATTCATTTTTGACATTATTTAATAGACACCTAAATAAGCACCTATATCAGGTGGTTAAGGATACAAAGATGATACAATACCCCTACTCTCTTTTTTTTTTTTTTAGCTTTTTCCCTTTATTGATTAAGATATTACAAATGTGTTCTTGTCCCCCCAATGTCCTCTCATCTCCCCAATCCTGCCCTCACCCTCACCCCCTGTTGCCCACATCCTATTTCTATTCTCTGGTTTGCCCTTTTTTTTCCTCCTACCACTATCTTAATATATAGTATGCTTTACGTATTACCTTGCTTAAGGTCCCTCTCCCTTACTGGAATATAAACTCCATAATGACAAGAATGGTTTTTTACCTGTTTTGGTCACTGCTGTATACTCAGTATTTAGAATAGTGTTTGGATCATATTAGACATTCAATAAATATTGCTGGATTTATTTATGTATTTACCAATAATTCAATGAGTATTTATTGTATATATAATCTGTGGCAGACACAATTATAGATAAGAGGTATGCAAAGGTGAGCTAAAGTAAAAGTTTATTTTCCTTACAGAGCTTCAACTTTGTGGTTTTATTGTAAGAACTAGAGGCCCAGTGCATGGATTCGTGCACTGCTGGGGTCCCTCAGCCTGGCCTGTGCCCTCTCACAATCCGGGACCCCTTGGGGGATTTCAGAGAGCATGTGCATGAATTCGTGCACTGGGCTGGTTTCAGCCAGATCCCTGCAGGCCGGGCCGAGGGACCCCACCAGTATATGAATCCGTGCACTGGGCCTCTAGTATGCATATAAAATCTTTGGTTAATCTCTTCCCCCTTCCCTCTAAGATTCATCAGTCTATTCCATGTTTCCATGCCTGTAGTTTCTGCTCCTGCGTTGAGCATCTGCCCCCTAGTGGTCAGTGCTTGTCATAGCTGTTGGCCAGTCAGCCAGTTGGCCAGTCGCCTAGGCTTTTAGATATAGAGATGCATATGAGAGTAAAAAGCACAGAAGTCTCAGACACAGGAAATGCTGAGCCACTAGGGATAACAGAGATCATGAAGTTGGAAATGGAAATGGAAGTCATTCATGGCAGCCCACAAGCGTCTCTATTTTGGGCTCCTCTCCAGGTGCGGAGATCTTCAGTCATGTGTGGTCTTCACCCCAGGGTTCTACCCTATCATTATCTCAACTGCTATCCCAGGTACTTCTGCTTGCGGGGGGAATTCTCCATTATCTGTTCACCAGCACTTGGATATCTCTCCCTCCACCTTTTCTCCAACAGAAGCAGTGTAGCACAGTGGTTAATGATGCTGGCTTTGGGCTTTTACTTTTGTGAGCGGGAACCCGGCTCTGTCCCATCTAAACTATGTGACCAATAACAAGTTGACCTTTCCATCTGTTGTTCTCTTGAAAAATCCTGGAAACTGAATACAACATTAGCAAAGTTTAGAGTTGATATTTATAAATGTCCTAATGTATGAAAAAAAAAAAAGACTTAAAACAGTGCTTGGCATATAGTAAGCACTAAATAAATTATTGTTTTCGTTTTTAATTCATAGTTTCTACTTAAGAAGTATGGTTTATTCAAAGGATATGCTTCTTTCTTCCTGCGTTATGAGAACCTGTCAACTTCATGGCACCCCCTCTAACTCATAAATGTTTAAGTTCTGGGCTTTTTGCCTGTGGCTGCAGAATAATTCCTGGACTTTTTGCCTATGGCTGCAGAATAATTTCTTAACAATTACCTTCCATTTCACTGACTTTAACATAAAAATTAGAGAAGAATTTGCTGTGCTGGCTTACCACTTCATTTTGTGTCTTAATTTTCTCTTCCTTGTGTTGATGTTTTGTTTTGCTGTAATAATCTTTAGGCAATTCTGCTGAAAGGAACTATGGGGGCAAATCGTTCGCAGTCCTTTTATGTCTAAAAATGACTTTGTTTTGCCCAAACAACTGAATGCTAGCTTGTGAGAATATAGAATTAGCACTTCAAAGTCACTTTAGCTCAGAATTTTAAAAACAGTGCTTCATTGATTTGTCTGATGCACAGGTTATTAAACTTGTGTTTGTTTTTCTCTCGCTAACAAAAAAAAATTCTGGACTAAATTGCTGTAAAAATGACAAATTATTCCCTTTTCTATGTAGATAATATGATTTCTTTTTCTCAAGAGAATTTTGGATTTTTTTTTTTCTTTATCCAGGGTGCTCTGGAAATTCACCAGAATATGACTAATTAATGCTGTTTAACATTCAATGAGCTTGTTCAATCATAAAACTAATAACTTTTGTCATTTCTGGGACATTTCTATTTCTTTTATTATCTCCCCTCCTTTTCCTTCTTATGAAACTTCAGGATCTCTTTTCAATGACTATTTTGTCCTTTGTAATGCAATTTTGATAATTACTTAATTTTATCATCTGCCTCACTAATAAAATTTTCATTTCTGTCATTCAATTCACCTATCAAATTTTCTTTTAAAATTTTCCATTACATTTTGATATCCTCGGACACCATTTTTTCCCCTCCTTATTTATTTATTTATTTATTTATTTATTTATTTATTTATTTACTTAAAGTATTACAAAGGGTATTACATATGTGTCCTTCCCCACCCCTCCCCCCGACAGTCCCCTAGCCTCCCTTATCCCCCAGTGTCTTATGTCCATTGGTTATGCTTGTATGCATGCATACAAGTCCTTTGGTTGATCTCTTACCCCCCTCCCTCCTGCCCCTCAACCCTCCCCGGCCTTCCTGCTGCAGTTTGACAATCTGTTTGAGGCAGCTCTGCCTCTGTAACTATTATTGTTCAAAAGTTTATAATGGTCTCTATTATCCATGAATGAGTGAGATCATGTGGTATTTTTCCTTCATTGACTGGCTTATTTCAGTTAGCATAATGCTCTCCAGTTCCATGCATGCCGTTGCAAATGGTAAGAGTTCCTTCCTTTTTACAGCAGCATAGTATTCCATCGTGTAGATGTACCACAGTTTTCTAATCCACTCATCTACTGATGGGCACTTAGGCTGTTTCCAGATCTTAGCTATGATGAATTGTGCTCCTATGAACATAGGGGTGCATATATCCTTTCTGATTGGTGTTTCTGGTTTCTTGGGATATATTCCTAGAAGTAGGATCACAGGGTCAAATGGGAGTTCCATTTTCAGTTTTTTAAGGAAACTCCATACTGGCTTCCATAGTGGCTGCACCAGTCTGCATTCCCACCAGCAGTGCACAAGTGTTCCTTTTTCTCCACATCCTCTCCAGCACTTGTTGTTTGTTGATTTGTTGATGATAGCCAGTCTGACAGGTGTGAGATGATACCTCATTGTTGTTTTGATTTGCATCTCTCGGATGATTAGTGACTTTGAGCATGTTTTCATATGTCTCTTGGCTTTCTGAATGTCCTCTTTTGAAAGGTGTCTATTTAGGTCCTTTGCCCATTTTTTGATTGGATTGTTTATCTTCCTTTTGTTAAGTTGTATGAGCTCCCTATAAATTTTGGAGATTAGGCCCTTATCAGATATGACATTGGCAAATATGTTTTCCCACACAGTGGGTTTTCTCGTTGTTTTGTTGATGGCTTCTTTTGCTGTGCAGAAGCTTTTTATTTTGAAGTAGTCCCATTTGTTCATTTTCTCTTTAGTTTCAAGTGCCCTAGGAGCTGTATCAGTGAAGAAATTGCTTCGGCATATGTCTGAGATTTTGTTGCCTTTGGATTCTTCTAGAATTTTTATGGTTTCCTGTCGTACATTTAAGTCCTTTATCCATTTTATTTTTGTGTATGGTGTAAGTTGGTGGTCTAGTTTCATTTTCTTGCATATATCTGTCCAATTTTCCCAACACCATTTATTGAAGAGACTATCTTGGCTCCATTGTATGTTCTTGCCTCCTTTGTCAAATATTAATTGAGCATATTGGTTCGGGCCGATTTCTGGGCTCTCTAATCTATTCCATTGATCTATATACCTGTTCTTGTGCCAGTACCAGGCAGTTTTGAGAACAGTGGCTTTGTAATACATCTTGATATCTGGTATTGAGATCCCACCTACTTTGTTCTTTTTCAGGATTGCTGCAGCTATTTGGGGTCTTTTTTTATTCCAGATGAATTTTTGGAGAGTTCCTTCTAGATCTGTGAAGTATGCTAGGACACCATTTTTTTATTTTTTTATTTTTTGTCGTTGTTGTTTGTTTTTGCCTAACAATTTGTTCTCTTTATAAGGTACTCTGTATATACTTGAATTTTTCTCAAGCTATTAAAGTAGTCTTACTTTCCATAAGGATTTAGTTTTCTGCTTGTGGAATTTATTCCCATTCCTTCATGAATTGGTTTTCCTTAAATATTTGCTACTTATGGTGACCTGTATGTATATTCATATTAAACAGTATTTCATTTCTTAAACCCAAATTAGAATTGTTTTATGCTATGGTTATTACATTTCTGATTCTGGAAGGGAAGGAACCTGTAACTTGTGAATATTCTTCCCCATATCTATTCAGCTTTAATATATAGAAATGACTTTATGACTGAAGAAAATATTTGGTTGCTTAAAATGTTTTAAGATTTAGCTAAAACATTTAGCTAAATGTTTTATCTCCAAGAGGGAGGATGGCTTTATACATTTACTTTCTTTACTCAGAAATTATTATTTTTTTAATTAATGAATTGCTCTGTCACTGTATCATTTAAGCGCACCGTTCAAATTTCTAGGTTTTCCAAAATTTTCTTCAAATCCCGCCTAAAATAATTAGAAAAATTTCAATGACAACAAGATAAAAAATGACCAGCTAGTAATGTTATGATCTCCACTTAGTAATGGTGAACAAGTATTTAATATAGGGCAAGAAAAACTTGTTTATTTTCCAACCAGATTTCCTACTTCCTTTCTCCAGTTTAATTCTTGTTTAGCTGACAGCTGATACCCAAAAATGTGGATGTTGCTTGAGTCCCAGTTCTTGTCTCATGAAAATGGAAGAACGAAATTGCGGACAAAAACAATGAATGAAACCAAAGTGTATTAGAAGCCAGTCCCGGAAAAGGTGCACTAATAGCTGGGGTTGCAAGAGTAGGCAGTGCCTGGAGTTTCCTTTCCCTGTCGTAGTTGGGAGTAGCTTAGCATCCGAGCTAATTAGTCTAAGCCCAGGTGTGGAGGCCCACAGCCCACCTGGGCGCAAGGACGTGCCCAGCCACCACGCGTGGAAGAGAGGAGGGAAGGGCACGCCCTTTAACTTAGGGCAGGTAGTCTTGCTAGCTCCTAATTGGTCTTTTCAAAGAATTCTGCCTTAGCAATAGCCTTTGGATTGGTTTACACGCCCAGCTGCTTTGTGATTGGTCATCGGCAGGCTGCCTGTCTTGGCATTACCCATACATTTTAAAGTTCATGCCGGTGGGCGTGCCCTCCCTTCCCCCAGTCTGGGGACCTTACTGGGGCTCCTGGTTCTATTCCTTTCCTGTGGTCCCTCCGCTATGCACCTGGCCTCCTCCTGTCTCCTCACAGCAGGACTTACTCCCTTCTTCATGGTAGTCCCTCCTGTCCTCCTCCATCACCCCAGTCCATCGCCCCTGCGAACTCAGTTTTGCTTAGTTCTCCCTGAAGTACCACCATCTTGTCGCCACGGGCTCCGCTGTGTAGCCAGGAGCCGTGGCCTATGTTCCCTCCAAGGTCTGACCTCTGCGAATTCAAGGTCTGGCACCAAGTATGGACTCCCTTGGGGGCCTTCCCTGACACTGCAGGGTAAGCTAGGAAGTTCTGGTTTCTAGCATGTTTTGCATTATAAGCTGGGTGTGCGGATGTGTTTACCCAGGTGTTTATCTTTTATTTTGTGTAATCCTGAACATCTTTTTGAGTCAATGAATGAGCCCGGAGGCTAGTGGTCGGCAAATTCATTAGTCAACAGAGCCAAATATCAACAGTACAACGATTAAAATTTCTTTTGAGAGCCAAATTTTTTAAACTTAAACTATACAGGTAGGTACATTGTTATTAACTTAATTAGGGCACTCCTAAGGCTTAGGAAGAGCCACACTCCAGGGGCCAAAGAGCCGCATGTGGCTCGAGAGCCACAGTTTGCCGACCACTATAGACCAGTGGTTCTCAACCTGGGGGTCGAACGACCCTTTCACAGGGGTCTCCTAAGACCATCGGAAAACACATATATAATTACATATTGTTTTTGTGATTAATCACTGTGCTTTAATTATGTTCAATTTGTAACAATGAAATTGGGGGTCACCACAACATGAGGAACTGTATTAAAGGGTCGCGGCATTAGGAAGGTTGAGAACCATTGGTCTAGGCAGAAAAATGTTCCCCCGGATACTCACCTGGCTATTTGTAACACTTTTGTTACCCGGTTAATCCCAGGTACTAAAAGTTTAGTCTGTGAAGCCAGTGAGATGAAAAGTGTAAATAATTTCTACTAAAAAAAAAAAAAAAAATACCAGTAAAATCTCCGCACATGGACGGTTGTGAATGGCAGCATTTTTAGGTGACAGTTGACAGCATCATGTCACTGGTAGCAGCCTTAGCAGCCATTGTCTTTGACATTCTCCTTCCCGTGGCACCACATTGGTCAGCCAGCTTTCAGGTGACCCTTTATAAGATTCTGTTTGGGGAGCAGAGGCCTATTGTGCTTAAAGAAAAAAAAAATCTCAAATTCTGGCTTGTTCTGAAAATGCAAATAACTCGTAACACAGATAAATCTAAAGGCATTTAATTACATAGGCTTTACAAAAATCACATAATTACCTCAGTAGAGGTTAATAAGTATTTGGTGGTGGCAAAATTTTTTTCATAGTTAATAGTGTACTGGTAAAAGAGTATAGACTGCCATTAGATTGCATGAATTTGGATTCTGTCTCTGTCATTTAATTTTTGATACTGGGTAAATTAATGAACTTTCTGTGTCTCAGTGCCCTCATCAGTAAAACACAACTAATTATAGTATCACACTTCATAAGGTATTATAAGCACTAATTATGTTAAGTGTTTAAAAAATTATTGGTAAATAATAAGCTTATAAAATGTTTATTATTCTTACTAATCAGTATTGGCATTTTTAATAAAAGCAGTAACTTGAAATCTATTAATAAGACACAGTATATATTTTAAAACAAGGAATCATATATTCGTTTAGGTAGAATTCTCCTTAAACAAGAAAATAATACCCTTGTAAGCACTAAAAAATAGTGGAGTTCCATTTTTAGTTTTTTGAGAAAACTCCATACTGTTCTCCACAGTGGCTGCACCAGTCTGCATTCCCACCAGCCGTGCACAAGGGGTCCTTTTTCTCCACATCCTCTCTAGCACTTGTTTGTTGATTTGTTGATGATAGCCATTCTGACAGGTGTGAGATGGTACCGCATTGTTGTTTTGATTTGCATCTCTCGGGTGATTAGTGACTTTGAGTGTGTTTTCATATGTCTCCTGGCCTTCTATATGTTCTCTTTCGAAAAGTGTCTATTTAGGTCCGTTGCCCACTTTTTGATTGGGTTGTTTATCTTCCTTTTGTATGAGTTCCCTGTAAATGTTGGAGATTAAACCCTTATCAGTGATAACACTGACAAATATGTTCTCCCATGCAGTGGGCTTTCTTGTTGTTTTGTTGATGGTTTCTTTTGCTGTGCAGAAGCTTTTTATTTTGATGTAGTCCCATTTGTTTACTTTCTCTTTAGTTTTTATTGCCCTAGGAGTTGTTTCCTCAAAAAAGTAAAAATGGAACTCCCATTTGACCCAGTGATCTCTCTTCTAGGAATATATCCCAATAAACTAGAAATAGCAATCAGAAATGATATATGCACCCCTATGTTCATAGCAGCACAATTTACCATGGCTAAGATTTGGAAACAGCAGTGCCCATCAGCAAATGAGTGGATTAAAAAACTGTGGTATATCTACACAATGGAATACTATGTTGCAGTAAAAAAGAAGGAATTCTTACCATTTGCAACAGCATGGATGGAACTGGAGAGATTATGCTAAGTGAAATAAGCCAGTAAGAGAAAGATAAATATCACATGATCTCACTCATTTGTGGAATATAATGAACAACATAAACTGATGAACAAAAACCTATCCAGGGTCAGAGAAGAATCAAATCAGAACGCCAGACCTCAGAGGGAAGGTAGGGGAGGGTGGGGGTAAGAGGGAGAGATCAACTAAAGGACTTGTATGCATGCATATAAGCATAACCAATGGACACAGACACCAGGAGGGTGAGGGCATGAGTGTGTGGGGGGAGGGTGAGGGGCAAAGTGGGGATAAGGTCACATATGTAATACATTAATCAATAAAGAAAAAAAGAAAAATACTGGAAATAGAGTTCCTGGACATAGTAATTTGAGAAGTAATTCAAAAGAAGTATAAATATATAAAAATAATAAAATATGAATTCATTTATTGAAGATAACATAATTTACAAAAATGCTATAGCATGATGCTTAAAAAGTAAAAATAAATTAAAATGTACTTGGATATATGACATGATATAAATTTTAGTCTCAAAAGTCCACATTATATTATATAAATTAGAAGAGCTGAAAAATACCAAGTAAAAAAAAAAAAAAGGAAGACATTTTTTCATATTAGCAGCTAAAAATCTGTTAAATAACTGGCTTTTATGTAGCCTGAAACACAAGAGACTTTTTAAAAGAATATAATAAACCCATAGATAATACATTCATATGGAAAAATTAAGTGAGACCATTTTCATTAACACAGAAACAATACCACTTAAGTTAATTAGTAGATTTACTATAATAACAGTTTCACAAGATTTTATAATCAATAAATTAATACAGTGCTTAATCTATAAAATAAAGTGTTAAAGCATAACAAAGGATATGTAAACATTTTAAAAGGTAATAATAGTGTGGCTACCTTGCCAAAATTAAAATTTTACTAATAGTGATAGTGATAAAAATATATCATGTCATAAATGAAAGTGTGTACTTTGATCAATTATAAAATGAATAAGTTCTTGAGATCTAATGCACAGCATGATTATAAAAAAAAATACTATATTGCATACTTGAAATTTGCAAGGAAAGTAGATCTTAAGTATTCTGATCACACACACAATGATAACTATGTGAGGTGATGGACATGTTAATTAATTTGACTGTGGTAACATTTCACAATGTATATGGAAGCATCATTATATGTATTATATAATTGAGTATGTTATTTTCAATGACATTATGTGTTACATGTTACATATTGCATATTTTATATATAAATAATACTAGGTTAAATCAGAAAACATGATCAATGAAACAGAATGAAAATTCCACATATAGATTTAATAAATAGTATAATGTATGGCTATTAATATTAAAAATTGTTCTTAAGATAAATTGTGGTAATATATATTATCTCCAAAGTTTCTGAAATTATATTTTCCACAGTATTCGTAATACTTGGTGTTAAACCTTTTTAAAACAGATAACTAAGGGGCTATGTATCCATCTGTAATACCTTTTTGTGCATGTAATTAGGTAAAGGTTTACTTTTTTTGTCCCTGACAGGTCATAAATTGTCTCCACAGCATTTATCGAATAGTTTATTTTTACCTAAAAGAGAGGGATATATTTATGCTCTTTATTTGGTTGTACTATCTTTTCTTGTCTCTATGTGAATCCCACTGTTTCATGAACTGAACACTCACTGCTTCAATTTCTATCGTTCAATAGGTCTTGGTATCTCAAAGATAAGTGTCCCTCAACCTCCCTCTTTTTTTTTCTTCAAAATTTTCTTGTCCTTTTTCTCTTCCGGTTTAATCTTGCATTTGAGTTTTAGGGTTGGTTTCTTAATTTCCACTGCAAATGTTTGAACTTGATTCAAATGGATGATATTTCTTAGAGTGGGTACAATTGACATCTTTAGTTATTGAGTCTCCCGTCTCAAATATGGTACATTTTCCTTTGTCTAGGTCTTACTTTATGTCCATCCATAATGTTATATAGATTCTCTCTAAAGCTCTGCAACATCTCTGTTTTAGTTATTCTTGGGTACATTGAAGTTTTTGCTATTAGTGTAATGAAGTAAGTTTTCCCATTATGTTTTCTTGTTGGTAACTGCTGTGGATAGTAATGCTGGTAACATGTATTTAAGTGTTGTTTGATCTTCATTCCAGCCAGCTGGCCTAACTCTCTTATTGTAGTCTTATATGTATGGAGATGCTGTTAGATTTTCTTTCTAGGCAGACTTACCATGTGGAAATAAGGAAAGCTTAGTTCCTTTTTTATTTTTCTATGATTTCCCCCCAATTTTATTTGTCTCATTGAAATATCATACCTCTGGTAAAATGTTGAATATTCATAATTTCATGGAAGTGCCTCTATCACAATTAATTATTTTTCAGGTATATGATTTAAAAACAATTTTATAATTGTATTCATATCAATATACAGTTTTTCAAAATTTTTTCTCCTTTGACCAGCATTTGTCAAAGAGAAAATATGTTCTATATTCACTTATTACATGATGAATGGTTATTATGCATGTACCTATCTATTATTTCTATGATTTCATTTTTTACCTTTAAGTCCTTCCTTCATCTGAAACTTATTTTAATGAAAACTATAAGGAAATGCTTTTATAATGTTAATTATTTTTTCAAAGCGATATTTTTTCTATTATTCATTAGAAAACATGTTATTTATCCACTAATTTGAAACATTAATTTAACCAAATGCTTAATTTTTTATACTGAAGTTAATATCTGGAAAATGCAGGATTGAATTAGGATAGGCACTTCTTTATTCTTTAATTATGTTTAAGAACCTCCTTTATAGTACTTCCAAACAATTATTATCACCTTTCTTTCACATACATCCAAGCTAATATATCCATTCACATAAGGTTTTAAACTAAGTTGAGGA
The DNA here is from genome assembly GCF_964212035.1 of Myotis nattereri. Taxonomy (NCBI): domain Eukaryota; kingdom Metazoa; phylum Chordata; class Mammalia; order Chiroptera; family Vespertilionidae; genus Myotis; species Myotis nattereri. The sequence continues at coordinate 202,016,150 of NC_138075.1, read as the reverse complement.
CAAATAATAATGGACTAATTATGACTGCAGAGTTGCATACTTGCTAGGCACATAATAGATGCTCAACAAAAAGAAGCCATACTGACTGCAGTGAACTTTAGTTATAATCTTAAACTATAAAATTAAATACTTACTATTTTGTTTTAACAAATTCTGTAGTACTCCTTTTAGGGTGTTTCATCTACATTAGAGCTACACAGTGTCTTTGATATAGCTTATTAAAGAGAGCTTTAGCCTATACATTATTTGTCTGGATTCAGTATTTACAAGAATAAATAAATAAGCCGGACTAATTTGTAAGTGAAACCATCATTTCCAAGTTTGATCCCAATTCAAAACAGAATTTAAAGCTGCTTATTCTATATTCTAATCAATAAGCATATTCACTAAGAGTATGTAAGAATATGTCTTGATCTTCAGACACTTCCATCTTAGTTGGGTGATTATTTTTAGGATCCTCCTTCATTCCTTCTAAGAGTTATCAGAAGATAATAGTTGTAGGAATAGCTTGAACAAAAAGTGGAAATTGATTTGAATCTTGAAGGAGGGAAGCTCTTAATTAAGAGCGTTGGTTTTGGGGAAAGACAAGCAACTTCACAGAGAACGTAAGTATTGGCTTTTTCAAGCCATAATAAATCCCACACTGTTTCTGGATCTGGTGATTTTTAATTTTTTTAAATTAATTACTTATTTCTTATTTTAAATTTATTTCTTTCCCAATTAGTGCCAGAAATTATTCAAGGCAACTTACACACTATATATATTCAGTGCAACATACTGTTTTTAAGTTAGTAAAGTGTGAAAAAGGAAAAACAAATTTAGAATTCCAAGTCATCATGGAGAAATGTAATATATCAAAATTCAGGTCATTAAGATCTTACATCATTATTAAAGCTGAATTGTACCTATAAATCTAATATTCTCAGTGGCCAAAGAAAATAGGGAAATTAATGAATTACAGGATTCATATTGCCCATAAGATAAAAGCTATTTAGGAAGTGAAAAAATTTTCAGAGTACTAGGTCTCATACATAAGATACTAAGTGATACACTGGGCTTTATCCTCAATAGCATCCCAATAAAAGATGTGATAATGAATATCTTATGAGTTCTTGTAGTGTGCTTCCATGTAGGTGGAAGGCATAATAATTTAAAAGCCAAATTCAGTGAAATTGATCTGAACTGGGGCATGCTAAACATTAGAATTCAAGTATACAAAGTCAGTGATATTCTTTCTTAATGCTAGGATAAAATCTTGGCTCTTTAACAGACATTGTTAAATAAAATCCTGGTGGTTGTTCAAAAGGAGCTTTGGGGATGTATGACCAACTGGAAAACATATATCCCAGTAAAAGTTTTATAAGTTACACAAACACAGTAAACACCAAACTAAATGCTTCTTTTATGAATAGAATTTGGCTAGCAAGGCTGACAATTTGCAACCACCCATAGATGGATCAATTGACAAATTCCATGTGCAAAGGGACTCTGTATGCTGTCTTTTTCACTGTTGTATCACCAGCTTTTAGCATAGTGCCTGACAGTTGATGTTCAATACATACTTGAGGAATATATGAGTGAACAAATGAAGTAAATGTCCACAGATCTAATTTTCTACAGCCTGGCTTTTGCAAAGAGCTGTGCAGTATAGAGAGGTTCTTTGCTTCAGTGAGAACCTGAATAACAAATATTCTCTTTACCAATTAAAGAGGATCCATATAAATTAAAGAGGTAGACTTCACATACTTTTAAGAAAATTAAGAAAACAGATTAAGAGCTAACATTGTCCCCAGAAGAAGTAGCCTCATAGTTTAGGTATGAGGCTCAAAGGAGAAAATAAAATTAATTTATGTGAATAGTTTCAAGATCTACATTTTTATAAATGTTTGTACAGTTCATTAGCACCTTCTGAAAGTTTCCAAGCCCTGAGCCCCCCAATTATTTGATGCTCCCATTATACTTTAGAAACCTTGCACTAGTCTATGACCTCTCCATGCTGCAGTTCCCTTTGCTTGGGGTTGTAATAATAACCCTTCTTTCTTCTCATTTTCCCTGTCTGTTTCCTCTTTTGGGGTCTATATTTCAAAACATAGGGTAGTTAGGTTCATAAATTCTGGGTTGAAACACAGATTCCACCATTTATTAGCTGTTTGATATTAAACTAGTTACATTACCCTAATTCATTCCTAGCATCATTATCTATAAAATGAGAATAATATATATCACATTTATATTATTATAAAGTTAAAAGAGGTAATAGGTAATGTATACACAATAACCAGTAAATAGTCAGCAAATGACAAATGTTAATTGTTCTTATGATTATTCTACCAGAACATTCTGTCTAAAGCCTAAATCTGACCTTGACCATTCCTACTTAAAACCTCCAGTGATTTCCAGAAGCTCATATCTGCATAGTTCTGTATGTAATTTTATTTATAGTCTGGCTTCAGTTTCCCTTTACACCTTCATCACCTACCATCCCTACCTCCTTGGTTTATATTCTGCTCAGTCTTTTCAGGGTGTAGCTATTCAAGCAGACCAGTATTTTAAGTCTCTAGGATTTGGCAGATGTTGTTCCCTCCTTCTGGAATACCCCTCTCTCCCTGCTCTGGCAAAAAAGATTTCTCCTCTGAAACCATATCCTACTTCTCCCTGGTAGAATTAACAGCCTTCCTGTCACCATAACACTGTCTAGAGATCTATATTTAATATGCCTATATTTTTACCCCTCTGTCTGATTGGTGAATTTGTCTAGGACAGGAATCCTCTTTAATGAACCAACCCCTAGCCCAGGGCTTCCCTCCTAACTTGTGCTCAGTGACATTTATCAAATTGCATTGTTTGAATTTATTTTAATTCACACAACTGTTGCTCCTACAGAACCCCAATCTGCTTGCAAACAGAGGTTAGACCCTCTGGGTGTTTCAGAGCCCCTTCTGGGTTACTATATACCAGCTAACATACTGGCAATTTATGAAAGAGATTTTCCTCACTAGAACCTAGAAGAAAAGTGGAACTTGGGCCCAGTGGCCATAGAAAAAGGATAGCCTGCCCAGAGATGCTGTCTCATTGCTTGTTCCCCCCTCCTACCTCCATCCTAGGCTGCAGAGACTAAAAGGGGGAGGGAAGAAAGGAAGCGGGGGCGGGGGAGGAACTGACCCGCCCCTCCTCCTCTCCCTCCCACAGAGATGGGCTACTCTAACAGGGAAGTCTTAAAAAGCCTCCCAGGGGGACCAGATTCTTGGAGTCCTCAAATATTCCTGGGTTTCCTCTGCCTTTTCCCTTCTTCTCTGGCTTTCCCTCTTCAATTCACTTCATTCTCCACCCCACCCCACCGCCAAGCTTTCCTCCCTCCCCCTTCCCATCACACACACACACACACACACACACACACACAGGCGACCAGAGAACCGCCCTCTCTCCAAACTCCCAGTTCTGGGACCACTGTGACTGTTAACGAAAGGTTCCAATCACAGGCAGCCTTAGCCAGATGCCTGCGAGTTGAGTTAAAAAAAAAAAAAAAAAAAAAAAAGGCAGGTTGAGGGCATAGAGGAAAAGATCATAGCAACCTCCAATCCCCAAACACATGCACGTAGGATTCCCAACAAGCAGACAGCAGGAAATCTCCGACTACTCCGAGGACGCAGAGCACCACAAACAGGAACTTTAAAGGGATTGAAATCTGTTGCCTGTTCCACTAGGAATATTGTTTGCAAGGCACAAGGTGTCTTTTGGTCGAGAGCACCCTCTGCGCATGCGCAGGTCCATTCGGGAATTACTGCCCTGCCGCCGACTAAGTTGCATTCCTTGAATCTTCGCCGAAAAGACAATTCTTTAATCAGAGTTAGTAATGTGGACAGTGCATAATCGAGAGAGTCTGGGGCTTCTCTCTTTCCCTGTGATGATTGCCATGGTCTGTTGTGCACACAGGTGAGCTATTTTTTTTTTTCCTTCCTGAGTGTTTTTCTTGTTACATGCTTGCTGGATCATGTAGCTTGTTATTTGGGGGTAGGTGTGCCTATCTATTTTTATGTCTGCTCGCAGTTTGTGCTCATTCTGAATACGGTCCCTACTTCTTCCCTTCAGCGCCAATGAGCCCAGCAACATGTCATACGTGAAAGAGACAGTGGACAGATTGCTCAAAGGATATGACATTCGCTTGCGGCCGGACTTTGGAGGTAAAGCTTCATCTTTTTTCAACCTGTAACCCACACCTAGTTCTCTTTTCCTGACAAAGATAAATGTCAGAAAAAATAAAAAGCATGTAATTTTCGTAAGCGTGCACTATGCCCTACGCCTTGGGCACACACACACACACACACACACACACACACACACGCACGCACGCACGCACACACACAGGATCCCCCCAGTAGCAGGTGGATGAAACCCCAGGCAGAGCCAACCTTACCCCGGCCCGACACACCCTCTGCATAGTCACTGCATCACGCGTGTGCCCACACCTGTTTTCCCAAGCTGTCTCCCCCCCACCACACACACACACCCTCCCCTCCCCCCCCCAGGAGGGATGGGAGTACAGGGAGCCCATTCAGAATGTAGGAAGTGCCAAGGAAGCCCCTGTCCCCTCCCCAGTCTGTCGCCACTCTGAGAATATGCCCATAATACGTCCCATCTCCCCGGCAGGGCCCCCCGTGGACGTCGGGATGCGGATCGATGTCGCCAGCATAGACATGGTTTCCGAAGTGAACATGGTGAGTGGTCTCAGGACGGGCTCGCGGCTGGGCTTACGCAGATACGAAATGGACCGGTCCCCGCGTCCTCTGCGTTTCATTGGCGGTCATCTCGCCCCGGCCGCGGGAGTCCCAGTCCGCGTGCGCTCCCCGCTCTGGCACACACACACTCCCTGTGGCCCCTGGTTTGTATCCTATTTGGGACACACACACACACACACACACACACACACACTCGGGCTACTGCGGTGTTCCGGAGGAAACGTGCGCGGCACTATTTGGGGAAAGACGGGTGACAGGCAGCCGCGGATCGGGTGGGGCGGAGTCTGAGCGGGACTCGAGCAGGGTTTCCTTTGGTGTTCCGATGCCGAGGGCACCATCTGCCGGCGGCAGGCGGCCTGCACTTGGGTGTTCGGACCCAGGTCCGCAGCCTCCTTTTCTCCAGGTCGGTTCCCCGCAGCCTGGAGCCGGACAGACCCAGTCCCAGCACCGAGTGCACAAGCACACCGAGGAGGTTTCGGTGTCCCCTCCCTGCGTCCAGGCTCCAGCACACCCCGTGGCAGGAGCAACAGGCTGAGACAATAGTCCATGCTTGCGAATGCGAAAGTGCTCAAGCCAGCTTCTGGGCAGGCTCGTGTTGTTCCCATGTGGGGGGTTGATGAATTTGCCTTGTTGCATTTTGCAAATCTAAGATGAAACAGAATGACTCCGGTTATTGCTTTGTTTTGCCCTGGAAACTTAAGCGTGCTGCAAAAGCCTGCTGATTAAAAGGATGGTGGAAGGAAGGGGGCGAGAGTTAACAGCGCAGTCTTTTCATTTCCAAGGGTTAACATTCTATTGTGGGTTTTTTCTCTCCTCCCTTTCTGAAGCTATTGCAAAAATGGATTGAAATCATATCTGACAGTTTCTCTATTGGCTGGTTCCAACCACTGAGGGGTAGCAGTTTTCTAGTTGTTAGAGTTTCTAACTGTTGCTTCCGGTAAGGCAGGGGGGAAAGCCTGTTGCTTTTCTAGAACCAACCACCTAGGGAACAGCTAGATCTAGGTGAGCAACATGTCATTTTTTTTCCGCTTGCGAAAAAAATATTGTGGCAGTAGAAATTTAGAGAGCCTGAATAATTTAAAGACTATAACCTTTAGGGATTTTATCCGTTTATAGTTGTAAAGGCTATTGAATTGTCTTTTCATTTCATTACTAGTGTGTCATTCTATTTTAACATGCTAAGGTTTAAGAATTTTTTAAAGATTTGGACAGGAAGGGGGAAATACGTTTATAATCTATTGAATATGATTATAATAAAAAGTATGACTATTACATTTCTGTATTTTATAGTTGTAACTTACCCAACTTTATATTTTAAATTGATTTTTCAATTATAGTTGACATACTGTAATTACGTCATATTAGTAACATTGTGATTAGGCATTTACATACCTTAGGAAGTGCTCACCCCAATAGTAATCTACCCAGATTTAAATAGCTTATTTAAAATACTATTTCAAAATAAGTCATCTAATTATTGTATTAGAAAAAGAAAACCAATTTTTAAAAAGTAATGCACAATGAATATTTTCTGATGTGAAAATGATTTTTAATAGACTGACTTATTTAAAATATTTTGTTCACATACATGTCACTAAAACAAAGCAACCCAAAACACAATATTTACAAACGCTGGGTAGCATAATAACATGTGTACATATGCAAATCATGCTCAATCTATGCTATTGCAGCTAAACAAATTAGAAAAAAACAAGTAATATGTATCATGTAGATAAATAATAACATTTTTATCCTTTTATTTTGGTCTCTTGTAAGTACCCACATAAGTAATTTATAAAATAGGAGATTAGGAGAGCTCAAAGGGAATCAATGCCTTTGCCAGTAGTAAGTATTCTGTTTGGCACATTATACTTTTTAGAATTGTAAAAAATGTATAATTCTGTTGACTATATTTACAAACACCTTTTCAGTTTTTTTAATTTGAATTGGGAAGTTTCTATTAACCCAAACAACCACCACAACAAAAAAAGCTCTGTATTGAATTTCATATATAAGCTTAGAAAAATAATTAATTGCGGTGCCACTGGAAATAGCTCCTAATGATGGAATAATACAATCTATTTACTCACTCCGCTATGTGTATATGTACTTGCTTTAAAAAAATATTCACTGAGCAGATAAATCAATGAAAAATACCTTCTACTAAAATATGAATTACCTTTCCACAAAAGTGTTAGAGCTCTATGGGAAAATAAAAAGCACTAGCACTGAAAAAATAATAAAACTTGACTTGCTTATTCTTCTTTGTTTCTCCTTTTAATGATAGCTACCAACATGACCTGAGGTTTATTTAATATTTTCTCTGACAAAACATTGAAGTGAATAGATTGGAAATAACTCCAAGAAAAATGGAAAACAAAGAGGAATTTTAGGATTGAGGGTTCTGTATAAACACAGCCTGGATAGTTTATCCTGGTTAAGAGAATGGTCTATATAATATGCTTTGGTTTTTAGATAATGTAAGTAGGGGGGAAATGTCTATGGGAAATAACACCATTGCTTATTTTATTAATCATGTCTTAGTAGCCCGATGGACAGTAACTTTTGAAGTTATGTAATAGGAAATGTTCACCAAAATTAATTTAAAAAATAAGAATGGACAAATAATATAATAACATAGCTTTAAGGAAAATTCAGACAAAAATTCATTACTAAAGCATTGCTCATTTTTATATTCTTATTCATTATTGCTATTATCCACCCATCTATAGCTGGGAAAATGACATGATAATCATACATTACATTAATGGGTTTGAAACTAGGTTATGTTAATTTTGTTATTTTTTAAATTATAATATAATTCCATATTGGTTTATGGGATTGTTTGTTTTAAAGACTAGCATAATATCAAAAATATTTTCTGATTTATATACTTCAGGATAGAAAATATTTTTCCCAAATAAAAAAGTAAAATAGACAGCTTTTATAGTCAATGATCTCTGCTATCCAGAATCATAGTTACTGAGCAGTGAATGCAAAGCCTCTGTAGAATAATACTAATGCAGAAAAAAATAGATACTTAAGAGCAAGGCTTTTCTTTTCAGGAAATAATATTATTGATTGAATTAAGAAGGATTTTCTTCTGACATCATGTGATATATTGTGTATGTGCCAGTGACTATAAACCACTGTGATTTCCATTTATTGTTATATTAACCTCTCAACAATTTCTGTCAAGCCCTACACACACACATACACACACACACACACACACACACACACTTTCTAGGATGATTAAAAATGAACAGGAGGCAGTTGGGACAAAAAGAGACAGTAGCCTCCAGAAATTGCCTTAAAGTAACCACTAACATCTCCTAATATAAGCCCAGTGAAACAGATAACAATAAGCAAGTCTTCTCTTTGTAGTAGCTGTAGTAGACTTGGGAAACATGATATTAATTACATGCAAACAAGTGGGTGAACTCTTGTATTTCATATTTCAAGGACTTTTAAAGAGGTGGCTTCTTTTGAACAAATAGGAGTTCCAACCACAGAGCTCCCTGATCTAAAGACACCAGGGCCCACGTGACCACTCCCAGAAGACTTTACATCTATTGAGTCCTGATTTAAAGTAGCCATTCCCAGTAATAGATGACTGACAAGTATTTATTTTCTTTCCTTCCTTCATGCATGAATGGATGCAACTGTGAATTTTCTTATATACATTATAAATAATAAAAACAACCAAAAGAAAAAAAAAGAACTAAAATAAGTCAACTGTATAAATAATGCCTAAAAGAAAAGCAAATATAATTCACTAAACATCAGTGTTGCTAAAGTCCACTGTTGTTGCTGTTGTTATTTTAATATTTGATTCCAGGTTCTGTTACTCCCTTCAGTTTATCTCTATTTACCATCATCTTGGTAACACAAAATAGTAACCACCTGTCAGAATCACTCCCCTCCCCATCTATTTCTTCAAATCAGTGTTTCTCTATCTTTTAAGTGTATCGGAATCACTCTGAACTTTAAAATATTAAAATGCAAATTCTAAATCAGAGGTCTGGGATGGGGTTGGACAGTGCATTTTTAACAACTCCCAGTGATGCCAATCACTGATATGGGACACACTCTGAGCAGCAAAGGCTGCAGTACATCATTCTAAGATTTAGCATTATTAACAAATGAACGTCTTTTTTTTCTGTTAAGTTTCTCTAGGAATAGTATTATTCCAAGTTTCCAAATTAAGTCTCAAGTTAATTTCCAGGTAGTTTAAACAGATAGCTGTGTTCAAGAGGAAAATTTAGTTTAGTAATTGATGATAAGCAACAGAATAAAGGCAAGAGCCTGGATAACAGGGCTTGACTTACGCTAATAAGCAGCCCTCCTCACTGTGTCAATACTTATGAGTCAGCCAACCTTAAATGATGGCTGTGAAAATATCGCCAAGCACTGTCATTCTGACACTGCCATCCTGCTGCTTTACAGAACACCAATGACTTCTCTTCTTCAGAATAGAGAACAGTGCAAACTGTTTTTGCCCCTATTGAGGCACTTGCAATAGCTTTGTAAAATAGCCTCAACATACTCTTGCTGCTGTCAGTAAATTCTCTGAGGTTATAACAGAATTCCTTTGCAAATAGAGGAAATAGGTCAGTACCATTTAAAGGGAGGAACAGATATCAGCAGTTAAATAAAGACATAAATAAAATTTTGTCTTATATGAGTAATCAATCAGGTCTCACTTTTAGGTGCTGGGTTACAATATTCTACCATCTGGAAAAGCTGACAGAGGAAAAACTTCCCTTTGCCTCTCTGTTTGGAGAGAGCATAAGGATCTTTTTATGCCTCAAGCCACTTCTAAGCAATCCTATCCAGATTTTTAAGAGTTTGAGTTCACATTTGAAAGCCTTTGTTCTTAGGATCACAAGGCCACACTGGGTATTAAAATGTGTAATACAATAGTAACATTTATTGAACATATCCTATGTATCAAGTATGGTTATTAAATAGTTTTTCCTTTTTGTATTAGTAGCTCATTTAATCCTCTGTTTAAGGCTATGCAGTAATTATGAGGTTGGAGAGGGAGACTTTGGTTGAGAGAGGTTAAAGAGTTGTTCAGAAGATATATAGCTGGCAAATAGCAGAGCCAGAATTTGAAACCAGGCAGCCTTACTCCAGGAGCTGGTTCCTATCTGCTAGGTAACTCAAAAATTATCCCTGGAATTTAGCTTTGGAACCTTGAGTGAGTCATTTGACTTCTCTGGGCCTCAGGTGTCTCCTCTGTAAAATGAAGGTAAATGACATGATGGCTAAACCTATTTATAATTCAGATATTCAATGATATAAACTTAGACCATTAAAGAGTTCAGATTATCAAAATCAAGATTCTTCCTCTCCATCTTATTCTCTAGTTGGAGTCCTTCTGTAAATTTTATTTTCCCGTTATATGTGTCAACCAACAAGTATTTATTGAATTCCCACTGAGTACAAACGATGATAGTCTCCTGGGAACATAGCAGCAATTACTGCAGGCAATTCAGGCTTCTTGAATCACCATTTTAGTTGGTCATGGCATTATCTTCCTTTTTTCACCTACTTAAACAGATCCCCAAAGACAGAAATGAGAAATGTTGGCTCAATAGTCTTCAAAATGAGACTTGACTGATGCTTGGTTTATATTGTATTGAATATTGGAACCAGGACCAAATTAGAAATATTTCTGTCTGATACTGTCCATTGTATTCAAACTGGGAACATTGTTCCACTACTGCCAAACTAATACTTTTTTCAACACTTAATGTGAAACAGAAGGAAACTGTTATTTTCTAGGACTGAAATATCCTAAAGGATTTACCTATTGCACCTAAAATCTTTCCATCATGTGGTCTGGTAGCAAGGGTGTTTATCTCAACTGAATATCACTTATGTCTGATGCTTTCTGTTTTGGCATGCCTCCCAAAGTCTTAATAGCACCCTCAAAACACACATAAGTGAAAATTTGCATTGCCCAGCCGGCATGGCTTAGTGGTTGAGTGTTGATCTATGAACCAGGAGGTCATGGTTAAATTCCCTGTCAGGGCACATGCCCAGGTTGCAGGCTCGATCCCCAGTGCGGGGGTGTGCAGGAGGCAGCTGATCAATGATTCTCTCTCATCGATGTTTCTATCTCTCTCTCCTCCCCCTTCCTTTCTGAAATCAATAAAAATCTATATATATAAAAGCCTAAGCAACTGTTCAACCATTTGACCAGTTGCCATGACATGCACTGACCACCAGGGGGCAGACACTCAATGCAGGTGCTGCCCCCTGGTGGTCATTGCACTCCCACAGTGGGAGCGCCGCTCATCTGACTGATGGGTCCAGGTGCCAGGCTCAGCGCTGGTGAGCACAGCTGCGGTGTCATGAGCCTCTCCTACAGACACTCCCCCTGTATACCCTCCCCCATCTGGACTGGTACCAGGATTGGGACTGACTGGGTGCGAGCCTACAGCTGCTTCTCATGGGCACGCGGATATCTCCCTAGGACGGATGTGGAGACCACAGCAGAGCAGTAGAGAGCCTACCTAGTGATTGCGGCAGGTACAGCAGGCCCAGGATGAGTGGGAGCAGTGTGGCACCTGGCCCGGGCTCAGGCTCCTCCTGGCTGCCTGCTGCTTTACACACTGCTATATCCCTCTGGGGATGTAGGACTGCTGGTTTTGGCCCGATCCCTGCAGGTCACGTTGAGGGGCCTCTAGTCTACACTAGTAAGAGAGAAAGATGCAAATTAACCATCACTCTGTCACTCTGCCACTCCTCTACACCCACAAGCCACACCCACCAGCCAATCAGGAGATAATATGCAAATTAACCCAACTAAGATGGCGGGGGCCATGGAGCTGGAGCGAGCAGGAGGCTTGGGTTGCCCCCAGCGATGGAGGAAGCCAAGATTCCCACTTGCCCTGGCTGGCCCTGGGCTCCGCTCAAGGCTACAAAGTTTCAATTATAGAAGATAAATTAATCCCAGATACCTGCTTCCAGCCTGCCCTGCCCTTCGCTCAAAGAGGTGCTGGAAAAAAAAGAAAAGAAAAAAAGGAGTGGCTGGGAGCTTGGGTCACCGGGGTGTGTGGCTAGCCTGGATACGGCCCTCAGCCCCTCACGCAGGCTGGCCACACCCCCATGGGGTGAGGATCCCCACTGGGGGGCTTAGCCAGCCTGAAAACCGCCCTCAGCCCCTCACCCAAACTGGCCAGGCACCCCAGCAGGACCCCCCACCCTGAAGGGGCTGTGGCCAGCCTGCAAATAGCCATCAGCCCCTCACTCAGGCTGGCCAGGCACCCCAGCCAGACCCCCATCCTGATCCGGGACATCCTTCAGGGCAAACCAGCCAGCCTCCACCCGTGCACCAGGCCTCTATCCTATATAATAAAAGGGTAATATGCAAATTGACCCTAACAGCAGAACAACTGGGAATGACTGGTCACTATGACACACACTGACCACCAGGGGGCAGACACTCAATGCAGGAGCTGCCCCCTGGCGGTCAGTGCACTCCCACAGGGGGAGCTCTGCTCAGCCACAAGCCAGGCTGATGGCTGCCAGTACAGTGGTGGTGGTGGGAGCCTCTCCTCCCTCCTCAGCAGTGCTAAGGATGTCCGACTGCAGCTTAGGTCTGCTCCCTGCTGGCAAGTGGACATCCCCCAAGGGGTCCTGGGCTGCCAGAGGGATGTCTGACTGGCAGTTTGGGCCTGCTCCCCTGGGGAGTGGGCCTAAGCCAGAAGGTGGACATCCCCCGAGGGGTCCCAGACTGCGAGAGGGCACAGGCCGGGCTGAGGGACCCCCCGAGTGCACACATTTTTGTGCACCAGGCCTCTAATATATATATAAAAAAGAAAGAAAACTTGCATTCTCAAGGATGGTAAAGCATTTTAAAAGAAAAATGGTATTAAATTTTTCCAAGTGATTTAGTTTCATAAATCAAATGGCATTATTATCCTTGAGGATAATAGGAAGATGGATGAATATATGCTTATAATTGATTACATGTTAGTACAGAATTTCCCCATAAAGTTTTTCAGAGCACTGAATCCTATTTTTCATAAAATCACCATCCACCAAGTTTCTGTATTTTAGAATACTCCTGTTTTCAGCAGATTGTGCATTTCATGAAATCTCTTAACTGCTATCTACTGAAAGAAGTCAATAGTCAGTAGTAAATAACAATCTATTACATGGCACTTGGAAGAAATGCTCAAGAAAGGGTTTATAATTAATTCTACCAGAGGTGATAACTTAGAAAGAAGGCTGGCCACAAAAAGGATGTGTGGGTTTCTTTCATGAGCCTAGTTACCTCATTTTCATAGTATTTTTTCTGCCAGTAATTATTTCTGCTACCCCTTATGCCTAGGGTATTCCCACCCTTGCAGCTCCAATATAACCCATCATTATATTGTATATTTAAGATTAAAGGCCATTTTTCCAAGAGCATTCCTTCAACTACTCTTGTGAATAAAGCCGATAAGATGTCCTGTGGCATTTACACTCTTTTAAAATATATATATATTTAAATCTTCTATTCCAGAGTGAAGATTTTACCCCTTTGAAAGATTTTGAAACATCCATAGTTAACATGGTCTTGGGTGTTTGGGCCCAACATATGCTTATAGACAACTACAGGCCCGGTGCACAGTTTTGTGCACAGGTGGGGTCCCTTGGCCTGGCTGGTGATCGGGGCCAATAGGGGCCAATGGGGGCCAGCTGGCTGGGGAGGGACCACTAGAGGTTGGCCAGCCGGTGCCAGTCAGGCTGATCGGGGCTGGCTGGCCAACCTAGACAATTAGTCTTTTTTCATGGTCTAAACTGGGCTCTAAGGATGGAAATATGACCAAGACATGCTTGTATTTGTCATATAATTCATCATTATATTGATGAATTATATGACAAATACAAGCATGTCTTGGTCATATTCCCTACTTTCAAGTATTTTACAGAGTACAAAACTATATATACATGAAGTTATTTTAGGACAATGTGGTAGATGCTGTGATAGAGACAGACAAGACCAGGATCCTGTGGGTGCACAGAAGAGTGGTTTCTCAGGCATGGTGAAGGGCTAATGCTTGACATGAATCTTAAAGAGGCTGGTTAGTCCGTACCATGTATAGGCTGCAAATGAATAGAAAAACCTTCCAAACCAAAGGAAGGGCATAGGCATTAGCAGGTGTGCCTGAAAACAGCATGGAGTGTTCTGGGAACTACAGGTAATTCACCATGGTGAGAACTTAAAGGGCATTGGGAAGATTGTCAAGAGATAAGACAGAGTTCTAAAAGCAGAGTAAAACAATGTTAGTGAATGTTCTCACTTATATAAAAAGAAGCCTCTCTAGAAACATATATATTTATATATTTGTATAGGCACTGGCAGTATCTGGAAGAATACACAAGAAATGAGTAACAGGGTTTCTCTTAGAAGTGGACCCAGGACTAGGAGAATGAGTTGGAGGGATACTCATAGTTCTTTATATATCCTTTTGAATTTTTTGCTTAAAAAATATTATGCTGACCCCCTCTACCCTGCACCCGCCCCTCCCAGGCCTTCACCATACTATAGTCTGTCCACAGACCCCCCATATATGTTAATCACTTCCCACTCACCCACCCACCCTCACCTGCTGTCTGAGATTCATCGATCTGTTCTACCCTTCTCTGTTTCTGAATAAGGTACTTCTGGGAACATTGAGGTTGAATAGTAAAAATTGGAACTATCCCGGAAAAGACTAGTTTCTTGGTGACTCTTATAGTTCTGTTCACAAATAAGGCAAATTGTCCAGAGAGAAATCCTGGGGCCCATAGACATGGTGGCTGAAATGGGCTGGTTAGAGATATGGAGAAAGGGTGCTGGCCAAAGACAGAGACTACAGTGCAGTCAACTTTAATCTCTAGCAACATTGTTCTTTGACTAGGAAGACCTGGGCCCTGACAGGATTGAGACCAAACTTTTCAAATTCCCCCAGAGAAGTGATTTTTATATTCTGTTTCAGTTGCCTTTATAAAACCATAGAGGTGGGGAAAATAGATGTGTGGGGAGCCCACTTACGTAGCACCTGCTCTCTTCTCCATGGTGTCCCTAAAAGGATTCCAAGCAGCGAAATCAGTGTGAGTTCTCATATAAATCGTATTTGGGATGTGATGAAACTGGGTATAACAGACAGCACCAGTGCGGCCCATAGTGTGCCCGGAGAAATGAAGCTAGCTTCTAGGAGGCTAAAGAGGGGCTCCCAGGAGCTTTGCAGAAGAACTGAAACAGTTGAAAAGCCTGGTGGGGATGATTTTAAATAAGAATTCACCCTCCCCCCCCCAAATGGTCTCCTAGAAAGAGGATATCTATTTAAACAAAGGCATGTTCAGAGATTGTTTTATTTAGTTTAGAGGAAGAGGCAGAGAAGCAGCTCAGGGAATATATTCAAATAAAGAGGGTTCATAGGTAGCCATTAGCAATCAGCTATTCCAGCCCTACCTCAACTGCAAAGGAGCACAGGTTTAAGGCCCCTTGAATAGAACTGAAGAGTCAGAGGCTAGATGCCTGGCTCCTGTCGCTGAAAGGATTCATCAGGCAAGTTGCGAGGAGTATGTCCTGCTTGAATGAGAGGGTTTGTTTGGGGGAGTAGATTTGTTGAACGCTATGGGGGGAATGAAAGGGGAGGAATGGATTTGTTGAACACTAGGGCCTCTGCCTACTCTAACCCTCTGTGACTCATGGGGAGGTTTTTCTTCTTCTGATCTATTATTTTCAGGGTGATGATATACAATTCTCTGATCAAGAGAAACAGTTTTGTGGTTTTCAGAGAGACAGTTCAATGACATTTATCTGAAATCCTTCCTGTGCCTAGAATGTTTTTTCATGTCAGAGGCCATCATTTCTCCCTCCTAGCAATCCTCTCCCACCCAAATGCACCTAGAGCTACTTCAAAACCCACCGGAAGTCATCTTGCTTCTGCAGAGCCTTTTCTGTAGCCACACTAGAGAGAATTCTGCTGGAGAACAGGTATTGGGCAGATAAAAAATCAAGACCCTGAAAAGACAAAAGACCCAATATAAGCAATGATCATCTTTCCGCATGCAGAAGGTTTTTACTTATTAACCTCGTCCTTTTCTCTCACACTATATAAGCTCCAGGAAGTTTCGGATTGTATTTTTTATTCTTTTTATGTAACTCCTTGCATATCGCAGGGACTTAATAACAAATAACATTTGTTATGATTATAAAAGAATTTTTCTAGTCATAAAAAAGAGTAATAATGGCATTTAAAATTTTAATTCTGGAATTAATAGTTTCTCTGTCAGGTCTACCTTATACCTTCATCTGTAATTTTCTTTTATGTTGATCATGAATCATGAGCTGTTTCCATAGAAACAACTTCATCACATGGCGCAGCTAGTTTCACAGACACAAAGTCACTTCATACAAATATCAATGTTTGCCTGTGTGTGTGTGTGTGTGTGTGTGTGTGTGTGCGCGCGCGCGCACTTGCGCGAGCTTCTTGACTTACAGTGGGGGTATGTTCTGACAAACCCATCCTCAACTGAAAATAGCATTAAGTAAAAAATGCATTTAATGCACCTAACCTCCCGAACATCATAACTCAGCCTAGCCTTTCTTACATGTGCTCAGAACACTTATATTAGCCTGCACTTGGGAAATTATGTTGAGTTTCATCTCAAGACTCATTGCCTTCCTCTTCTCAGCAGAAGCAGGAAACACAGATGGGTGTTTCATAGACATGATGGGATGCGAAAACACAGTACACAGTATCCAGAAAATGCTGGCAACATGATACACTTTAGAGCATGGATTGTTTGTCCTGTGATTCACTGCTGCTGCCCAGCACCAGGAAGAAAAGAGTATCATAATCATGTCACTAGCCTGGTGAAAAGTCAAAATTCAAAATTTGAAGCACTGACTGCATATTTCTACTGGCTAGGTATCAATTTTGCAACATTTTAAAGTTGGAAAATTCTAAGTCAAGGCATGGCAGGTTGGAGTCCCCTATACTTATGCATGTATATACTTACATGCATACAACTTTATTTTAAAATATGTTTTTATTGAGATCAAAGAGGAAGGGAGAGGGAGAGAGAGATTGAAACATCAATGATGAGAATCACTGATCTGATCAGCTGCATCTTGCATGCCCCCTACTGGGGATCAAGCCTGCAACCCCTTCCTGTGCCCTGACCAGGAATCGAATCATGACCAAAAGGTTCATAGGTTGATGTTCAACCACTGAGCCACACCGGCCAGGCCACACACACACGACTTTTATCAGCTTTAGAAATAATGACTGCTTTTCACTTTCAAAATGTTATTTCCATACGGGCACCTGGACTGTCACTATTTCTGGACACATTTAAGAGATTATTAAAGAATAAATTGATTAATGACTACAAAATGAATGGCATTTAAAAATAAGGAAAATCAACCAAAAAATATAGTATGGAAAAGGGGTTCTTTAGCCAATCTCGAGACGTTTTGGATCAGATAAGTTAAATTTTAAAAGATAACCAAGAAACTTAAAATTTTAAAATACTGTGTAAAGTAAAAAATATGTCTAATCCAGAATTATATATTTAATATATATGTATATGTGCCTATATATGTATATGTATGTATGTATATATATATATACATATACATATACATATATATATATATATATATATATATATTTACATCTGTCTATGTCTATCTATCTATATCTAGTCATTTTTGCTTCCAATTGTGTCCTTGCAATTACATGGTATGTTTGCTTTGAAATGTCAACTTTTGTCTGAAACTCTCACATCCACACAGTAATTTGTTATAACTAGTGTGTTAAATCAACTACCACATTACATAATGATAAAATATTCTTTCCACTGACATCACAACCCCTCTGCCCTGTCCCCCACTCCATCCCCAAAACACACACAAGTCAGTACATCTCAAATAAACAACTGAGGAAATAAAAACTCCAGTTCAAACTGACTCCTGAGTTTAGGCAGATGAGAGGAGAGAAAAAGATTCACTATAAAGGTTAATAATGTTGGTCAGTTGAACACTTTGGCTTAGTGTGTTGAGATCTGATTTTTAGAAGTTTTGAAGTTGGGAATAAGAGAAAGACAGGATGAAAAATTTGGAGAGTAGGATGTATTCACAAAACTGAAACATCATATTCAGTCCTTGTTGAGTTGTTGGTGCATCTCTCCTAAGTCAATGCAGATGCCACTTTGGGAGATACCCACAAGCTGTATCGTCATGAAGTTTGAAGGGGATTTCATAACCTGGTTCTCTGAATTTGTGGAAGAGAATGACTTTCAGGATCAACAGATGGTATCTGCCTTACTGTGTTCAAAATCAGTGTCGTACAATGTAAGCATATCTTGATGAATTGGTTTTGCATTGGCACCTATGCAGCTATTCCACATTTAAATTTTCACTTGTGTGATTCTGCAAAATGGATAGAGATATATGAATCCAAAGTCAAACAAACCAAACGCCATTATTCCTTTTCAATACTATTCAGTCTTACTGAGTGGAGGTTTGTTTTTGAGTCAAAATATGGGCCTCTGTTGGTAGTGTATGTAGGGGGCATCTACTGAAGGTGATTTCAGGTTAATTGGGAAGTGACCCGCTTGAAATGCCTCTGTCAGATCTCAATATCTTCAGCTTTGACTATACTGAAATACAAATAACCCTGAGAGAGTCAACAATGATTGTAGTTTTCATTTCCTGTATTTAAACCAGAGTGTGAATGAATGGTTGAATGAGCAAACAGGTTTGTTTAAGGGACAGAGATGAGAAAAGGACATGAGGAGAGAGGGAAAACGAGTTATTTTATACTTTTGCCCAGAATCAGCAGTTTCCTGACTTTGGGACCTGAGATGAAACTGCTAGAAAAAAATGGCTCAGGTGTGCTGAGACAGCATTGTTCACGCTGATCCCTGATTCGAAAGGCATTTGGCTGGATTTGACAGTGATGCCCAATATTTTGTAGCCTAAGATGTGAAATGAACAAATTCACCTCTATTCTCTCTAGGTGTAGCATCCATGCTGACTGGGCAAGATAATGATAATGTCTTGTAGATTAAAAAACCCGATGAATCTCATAGTTAAAATCAGTGTCTAGCAGGCAGCACACAGGCAATTTTTTAAGTCCAGACACTCCTTATCTGGCAAATATAATTTTGGTGTTTTCCCTTAAGTATGTTCCCCTTGAATGCGCTTCTGTCAGGTTCTGTTTCAATAATTTTAAATCACTTTGAAATGTCTGAATGATGTTGTATTCTAATTTATACTCTGAAGTATAAATCTAATGACATGCTTAAGTCCTTTTGTTTTTAGTTCCATGTAAAATAGAAATAATAATTTCTGTTCCACGTATTCCAGGGAGCTGTGAGAATCAAAAGAGAGAAGTCATGTACAAATATGTTCTGTACATGTGATGTATAATCTTTAAATTGCTATATAAATTTTAACTGTTGGTATTTTTATTATTTTTCTATTATATTTCAGATTTTGAATGAATTTATCTCTTATTTTTCTTTATGCATTAAGGCATTACATATGTCTCTTTTTCCCTCCATTGCCCGCCCCCCTCTCCCCCGCCTCGCACATGCTCTCACCGCTCTAGTGTCTGTGTCCATTGGTTATGCTTATGCATGCAAGTCCTTTGGTTGATCTCTAACCCCTTCCCCACTCTCCCCTGCCTTCCCTCTGAGGTTTGATGGTCTGTTCGATACTTCTCTGTCTCTGGATCTATTTTTGTCCTTCAGTTTATGTTGTTAGTTATATTCCACAAATGAGTGAGATCATGCGATATTTATCTTTCTCTGACTGGCTTATTTCACTTAGCATAATGCTCTCCAGGTCCATCCATGCTGTTGCAAATGGTAGGAGTTGTTTCTTTTTTACAGCAACATAGTATTCCATTGTGTAGATGTACTCAGTTTTTAATCCACTCATCTGCTGATGGGCATTTAGGCTGATTCCAAATCTTAGCTATGGTGAATTGTGCTGCTATGAACATAGGGGTGCATATATCCTTTCTGATTGCTTTTTCTGATTTCTTGGGATATATTCCTAAATGTGGGATTATTGGGTCAAATGGGAGTTCCAATTTTAGTTTTTGAGGGAACTCCACAGTGGCTGCACCAGCCTGCATTTTCACCAGCAATTCATGAGTGTTCCTCTTTCTCCACATCCTCACTAGCACTTGTTGTTTGTTGATTTGTTGATAATAGCCATTCTGACAGGTGTGAGATGGTACCTCATTGTCGTTTTGACTTGCATCTCTTGGATGATTAGTGACTTTGAGCATGTTTTAATATGTCTCTTGGCCTTCTATATGTCCTCTTTTGAAAAGTGTCTATTTAGGTCCTTTGTCCATTTTTTTTTATTGGATTGTTTATCTTCCTTTTTTTAAGTTGTATGAGCTCCCTGTAATTTTTGGAGATTAAAACCATATCAGAGATCACATTCGCAAGTATGTTCTCCCATGCAGTAGGCTCTCCTGTTGTTTCATTGATTTTATTTTTTCTGTGCAGAAGTCTTCTCTACCTTGATGTAGTCATATTTGTTTAATTTTTCATTAGTTTCCAATTGCCCTAGGAGCTATATCAGTAAAGATATTGCTACAACATATGTCTGGTATTTTGCTGCCTGTGGATCCTCTAAGATTTTTATGATTTCCCATCTTACATTTAAGCCCTTTATCCATTTTGAGTTTATTTTTGTGTATGGTGTATGGTGTAAGTTGGTAGTCTAGTTTCATTTTTTTGCACTTTTCTGTCCAATTTTTCCAACACCATTTATTGAAGAGACTGTCTTGACTCTAGTGTATGCTTTTGCCTTCTTTGTCAAATATTAATTGAGCATAGAGGCTTGGGTCGATTTCTGGGTTCTCTGTTCTGTTCCATTGGTGTATATGTCTGTTCTTGGGCTAGTACCAGGCAGTTTTGAGAACTGTGGTGTTTTAGTATAGCTTGACATGTGGTATTGAGATTCTTCCTACTTTGTACTTCTTTCTCAGGATTTGGGAATAGCTGCAGCCACTTGGGATCTTTTTTTATTCCATACTAGAGGCCTTGTGCACAAAATTCATGTATGGGTGGTGTCCCTAGGCCTGGCCGGTGATCAGGGCTGATCGAGGCCATGCCAATCAGGGCCGGGTCGGAGAGGAGGCGATGGTCGCCGGGCCGGGTGTGGAAGGAATGGATGCTGGATGCCACCACTGCCATTGTCGGTACCCTTCCACTGCGTGGTTCTCTGCTTCCCCCACTCCTTCTTCCCTTGCCACCAGGCCACCACGACAGTGGGCAGGCAGCAGGCC
This sequence comes from Myotis nattereri, assembly GCF_964212035.1. Classification (NCBI taxonomy): domain Eukaryota; kingdom Metazoa; phylum Chordata; class Mammalia; order Chiroptera; family Vespertilionidae; genus Myotis; species Myotis nattereri. The sequence continues at coordinate 201,995,104 of NC_138075.1, read as the reverse complement.
GATTGGGGCTGCTGTCCTGAGAGAGGGACAGGGCATGGGAGGTTGGCCAGTCACGGGGAGGGACCGCAGGAGGTTGGCCAGCCAGGGTAGGTTGGCTGTGGGAGTGTACTGACCACCAGGGGGCAGCTCCTGTGTTGAGCACCTGGCCCCTAGTGGTCAGTGCGTGTTATAGCAACTGTTGTTTCCATTCGTTCTGGTTGCTTAGGCTCATATATATATGTGTGTATATATATACACACTAGAGGTCCGGTGCACTACATTTGTGCACTGGAGGCAGAGGGGGGTTCCCTTCAGCCAGACCTGTGCCCTTTCACAGTCCGGGAGCCCTCAGGGGATGTCCGACTGATGGCTTAAGCCCGCTCCCCACAGAGAGTGGGACTAAGCCATCAGTTGGACATCCTTAGTGCTGCCACAGAGGTAGGAGAGGCTCCCACCACCACCGCTGCGCTAGCCAGCCGTCAGCCTGGCTTCTGGCTGAGTGGCACTCCCCCTGTGTGAGCACACTGACCACCAGGGTGCAACTCCTGCATTGAGTGTCTGCCCCCTGGTGGTCAATGCGCATCATAGCAGCTGGTCATTCTGCTGTTTGGTCAATTTGCATATTAGCCTTTTTATTATATAGGATATAGATGAATTTTTGGAGAGTTTGTTCTAGGTCTGTGAAATATGCCACTGGTATTTTAATGGGGATTGCATTGAATCCATAGATTGCTTTGGGTAGTATGGACATTTTAATGATGTTGATTCTACCAATCCATGAACATGGTATGTTCTTCCATTTGTTTATGTCTTCCTCTATGTCTTTTTTTTTAACATCCTGTATGTTTCCAAGTATAGGTCTTTTACCTCCTTAGTTAAGTTTATCCCTAGGTATCTTAATTTCTTTGTTGCAATGGTAAATGGGATTTTTAAAAAATCTCTCTTTTATAAGTTCACTATTGGTGTATAAAAATGCCAAAGATTTCTGGGTATTAAGTTTGTATCCTGCTACATTGCTGAATTCATTTATTAAGTCTAATAATTTTTGATGGAGTCTTTAGGGTTTTCTATCTACAGTATCATGTCATCTGTGAATAATGACAGTTTTACTTCCTTTTCTCCAATTTGAATCCCTTTTATTTCTTCTTCTTGTTTAATCGCTATGGCTAGCACTTCTAATACTATGTCAAACAGGAGTGGTGAGAGTGGGCATCCTGTCTTGTTCCTGTTCTTAGGTGAAATGGTTTTAGTTTTAGCCCATTGAGTATGATGTTTGTCATACAAGACTTTTATTATGTTGAGGTATGATCCCTCCATTGCTACTTTGCTGAGGCTTTTTATCAAGAAAGGGTGTTTGATTTTGTCAAATGCTTTTTCTGAATCAATTTATATGACTATGTGACTTTTATCTTCCAATTTGTTTGTTATGTATCACATTTATTGGTTTGCGGATATTGTACCATCCTTGCATCCCCGGAATAAATCCAACTTGGTCATGGTGTATGATCTTTCTAATGTAATGTTGGAACTGATTTGCGAGAATTTTGTTGAGGATTTTGGCATCTATGTTCATGAGGAATATTGGTCTGTAATTCTCTGTCTTTGTATTGTCTTTATCTGGTTTTGGGATTAGGGTAATGCTGGCTTCATAGAAAGAGCTAGCAAGTGTTCCTTCCTCTTGCATTTTTTGGAATAGTCTGAGGAGGCTAAGTTTAGTTCTTCTTTGAATGTTTAGTAAAACTCCCCTGTGAGACTGTCTGTCCCAGGACTTTTGTTTGCTGAAAGTTTTTTGATTACTGATTCAATTTCCTCCATAGTTATTGGCCTATTGAGATTATTTGATTCTTCCTGATTGAGTTTTGGGAAATCGTATTTTTCTATGAAAATGTCCATTTCCTCTAGGTTGTCTAGTTTGTTGGAAAAGAGTTGCTCATAGTAATTTTTTATAATGCTTTGTATTTCTGTGGGGTCTGTTGTTATTTCACCTCTTTCATTTCTGATTTTCTTTATATAGGTCCTCTCTCTTTGCTTCTTGTTGAGCCTGGCTAGAGGTTCATCAATCTTGTTTATCCTTTCAAAGAACCAGCTCTTGTTTTCTTTTCTTTTTCTTTTTTTTGGGGGGTGGGGGGGACTCTATGTCATTTATTTCTGCTCCAATCTTTATTATCTCCTTCCTTCTGCTCACTCTGGGCTTTTTTTTATTGCTCTCTTTCTAATTCTTTAAGTTGCAGAGTTAGATAATTAATTGCCAGTTTTTCTTGTTTTTTGAGGTAGGCCTGTAATGCTATGAACTTCCCTCTCAGGACTGCTTTCACTATGTCTCATAGAATTTGGATTTTCATTCTCATTCGTTTGCAAGATGTTTTTAATTTCTTCTTTGATCTCTTTGGTAACCCAATTATTTTTTAATAGCATGCTATTCAGGCTCCAAGTGTTTGAATTTTTTAATTGTAGTTGATTTCTAATATTATGCCATTGTGGTCTGAGAAGATGCTTGATATGATTTCAGTCTTCTTGAATTTGGAGAGACTTTGCCCGTGACCCAATATGTGATCTAACTTTGAAAATGTCCCATGTGAACTTGAGAAGAATGTATATAACATTGCTTTGGAGTGAAATGTTCTGAAGATGTCAATTAAGTCCATCTGATCTAGTGAGTCATTTAGGATTGCTGTTTTTCTGCTCATTTTTTGTCTAGAGCAGTGGTTCTCAACCTTCTGGCCCTTTAAATGCAGTTCCTTATGTTGTGACCCAACCATAAAATTATTTTCATTGCTACTTCATAACTGTAATGTTGTTACTGTTATGAATCATAATGTAAATATCTGATATACAGGATGGTCTTAGGCAAACCCTGTGAAAGGGTTGTTCGACTGCCAAAAGGGTCGCGACCCACAGGTTGAGAACCACTGGTCTAGAGGATTTATCAATGGGGTATTAAAGTCCCCTACTGTGATTGTATTGTTGTCACCCTTGATATCTTCAAGAAGTTTTTTATGTATTTGGGTGCTCCTGCATTGGGGCATATGTGTTTACCAGAGCTATATCCTCTTGTTGTATCAATCCCTTTAGTATTATGAATTGGCCTTAGATCTTGTTATGGCTTTCTCTCTGAGGTCTATTTTGTCAGATATAAATATTGCTACCCCAGCTTTTTTTTTTTCATTTCCATTTGCCTGAAAGGTATTTTTCCATCCCTTCACTTTCAGCCTGTGTGCGTCCCTTGTTCTGAGGTGGGTCTCTTGTAGGCAGCATATGTATGGGTCATGTTTTCTTATCCATTCAGCCAGTAGATGTCATTTGATTGGAGCATTTATGTTTAAAGTTATTACTGATAGATAGTTGTTTGTAGCCATTTTTATTTTTTGTACCTGTGTTCCTTCTTCCCTTTTTATTTCTTTTTTTTTTACACCAGTCCCTTTAGCATTTCTTGCATTGGTGTCTTGGTAGTGATAAACTTCCTTAGCCTTTTTTTGTTGCCTGTGAAGCTCCTGATTTCCCGTCCAATTTTGAATGATAGTCTTGCTGGATAGAGTATTCTTGGATTCAGTCCCTTGCTTTGCATCACTTTGCATACTTCCTTCCATTTCTTTCTGGCCTGACGTATTTCTGTTGAGAAATCATTTGATAATCTAATGGGAGATCCCTTGTAGGTAACTCTCTGTCTCTCTCTTGCAGCCTTTAAGAGTCTCTCTTTGTCACTAATGTTTACCATAATAATTACAAAGTGTCTTTGTGTGGGTCTTTTTGGTTTCATATTGTTTGGAACTCTCTTTGCTTGTGTGACTTTTTTCTTCCCCAAATCGGGGAAGTTTCCTGACATTTCTTCAAATAGGCTTTCTAACCCTTGCTCTTGTTGTTCTGAAACCCCTATTACACGTATTTTGCTTTGTTTCATGTTGTCCCAAAGCTCCCTTAGTCTCTCCTGCCTTTTCATTTTTTTCTCTAATTTCAGTGCCAATTGGGTGTATTTTGTTGCCCTGTCTTCTAATTCACTAATTCAGTCCTCCGCTTCTTGTGGTACACTGTTGAAACCTTCCATAATGTTTTTTATTGAATCTGTATCACTCTTTATTTCCCCTTGATTCTTACATAAGTTTTTGATTTTCTCATCCATCCAGTTTATGAACTCTAGGACCATTGGTCTTAATTCTTTTTCTGACATATTGCATGCCTCCATTTTATTTAGTTCATTTTCTGAGGATTCCTCCTTACCTTTCCTTTGTGGGTTGTTTCTTTGTCTCCCCATTTTTGCTCTCCTGGAGGGAACTCAGTGTTGAGTCGCGTAGGGCCTGTGACTGCAGTGATGGGTTTGGTGGCAGGTCTTGTGGTCACCAGTCCCAGGGTCGAAGTGGCAGGGTTGGCAGATGGTTGCATGGTCCTGGCTTCCGGGATCGATGCGTCAGGCTTGGCTGGCATGGTTGCAGCAGCAACTCCTCATGCAGTTGTGGTTTCCAGGGCTAAAGCATTGGGCCGGTGGGAGGAGAGCATACTTTGGAACTCACAGGAGCCTGCAGCTGGGGAGACTGGAGTCCTGGTGTCTGCCGGTCTGAAGCTGAGGCAGCAGGTCCCTGTTTAGAGTGGCTGTAGGGTCCTGGGTGGTTTCTGAGGACACCCTGGGTGGAAGTGAGCTGGGCTCCCAGTCACAGCAGCTCTCCCCTTCAAGATGCCATGGCCTCTGCAGTAGAGCCAGCTGCCCCAGGAGTGATTTCAGCATTAGCAGAGGCTGCTTGGCTAGGCAAGCTCAGTCCACCAGCCCCTGGAAGTCCTGCAGGATCTAACCGTCACACACACACAGACACACACACACACACACACACACACCATACGTCCACACACTCCTCTTTCACTTCCTCATTCATTCACACTCTCTTCCTCACTGCTATCCTCTCAGTTGCCATCTTCCAAGTCCAAATTTCTCTCTTTTTAATGCCAAGACATCAGGAGTAACATTTATATCATGCATATTCAAATATAATAATATTTTATATGATCTTTTCATTGTGCAGTTGAAATTCACAATACTTCTAATTGTGAAATTTTTCTGTGAGATGACAGAAAAAAATGGAAATAATTTCCCCCACTTTTCCTCCTGATCATGTTCTCTTGGTACTCTTGGCTCTCTGGGGTCCCTCAAACATAAAGTTTCAGCCTGTAAAGGGACCTCCCAAAGCTCTCTGAATTTCATATTTTGTATTACTCCCAATTATGTGGAAGAAATGAAATACATGGTTTTCAATGGGATTCATCTAGGGATTAGAGCTCTGGCATTGACTTAGTTATATAATTTACTTATAACCCTTAGCTTGCAAGATATGTTACTTTGGCATTAATTTAGTCTAGGGTAATCATGTAATTTATTGTCCTGATATGCACTTTTGCTAATGAATGGGAACACCATTAATATTACCTGGTACAAGAAGTGCAAACCAATACTGTCTTGGGAAAGCTAGGTTTATGATCATCCTATGCCACACAAAGCTTGAATTTTTTCATCTTTAAAATGGGGAAAAATGATACTTTTTTCTTAGGTCATTGAATGAAAAATAAGATAATGTGTTGTCTGACTTGGGGAAAAGACTTTTTCTTCTTCTCCACCTCCCCCTCCTCTTTCTTCTCCTCCTTATTCTTCATTATTGTGTACCAAGAACTGTTATCAGTTCTTTATATGTAAATTAGAGGCCCGATGTATGAAAATTGTGCACTTGGGGGCTCCCTCAGCCTGGCCTGCACCCTCTCACAGTCCAGGGCTCCTTGGGGGATATCCCCTTGCCAGCTTAGGCCCGCTCCCTGGGGGATTGGGCCTAAAATGGCAGTCTAACATCCCTCTGGCAGCCCGAGAGTCCTAGGGGGATTTCCAACTAACAGCTTAAACCACAGTCGGACATCCTTAGCACTGCTGAGGAGGCAGGAGAGGTTCCCGCCACAGCCGCTGGGCTCGCAGTCATCAGCCCAGCTTGTGGCTGAGCAGAGCTCCCCCTGTGGGAGCACACTGACTACCAGGGGACAGCTCCTGCATTGAGTGTCTGCCCCCTGGTGGTCAGTGTGTGTTATAGTGACCAGTCATTCCCTGTAGTTCCACTGTTAGGGTCAATTTGCATTTTACCCTTTTATTATATAGGGTATCAAAATATAATTAGGTGGATTATGAGATCACCTAATAAGAATCTTTCCACTAAAGTTTGAGATAATCAAACTAATAAAAACATTATCTATCAGCTCACCTTTGCTCACCAAGTACTTCATAAGAGCAAAGAAACTTGCTAAGAATTATGAGTTATTAAAAATTATAGGATTTGCCTGACCAGCATGGCTCAGTGGTTGAGTGTCAACCTATGAACCACGAGTCATGGTTCCATTCCCGTTCAGGGCATATGCCTGGGTTGCAGGCTCTATCCCCAGTAGGGGGTGTGCAGGAGGCAGCCAATCAATGATTCTCTCTCATCATTGGTGTTTCTATCTTTCTCTCCCTTTCCCTTCCTCTCAGAAATGAATAAAAAATATATTTTAAAAAACATATCCTCTGGTGAGGATTAAACAATTATATTAAAAAAATGTAGGATTTAGTTTATTCCTTCAAGGAACAGCCAAGAATTTCACTGAGAAGATAAGTTATGAAAAGATAACTGTCTTCATGATATCATACTATAGCAAAAATAGTACTAATAAATGGATCCTGAAGATGAGATCACAACTCATTATTACATGGTAGATAAGAGAGTGCAACCAAGCTGAGATGTTTAAGAGGAGAATAATGTAGGTAGGAAGATGATAGCTAGTCCAGGCAGAGAAAATGGTACTAAGAAGTCTCTAGAGATAAGATTACAAGGTCTGGAGATTTATCCTGTAGTCTCTATAATAATACAGTACTTACTGAACACTGTTACAAAGCCGGTTCTATTCTAAGTACCTTAAAAATATTAATCCACATAATCCATAATGAAGCATTATGAAGCATATATTATTATCTCTATTTTATTAATAAGGAAACTGAGATGTAGAAAAGTTAAGTAACTTCCCCTAAGTGACACAACCATGAAGTGATAGAGCTGTGACTTGCACCAAGGTGGATTGACTTCAGAGTCTATGTGTAGGAGTTAGGTTACTAAACCAGTTAGATCATAAAACATCATTACTTCTAGTAACATTGAAAGGTAGAGAAGTTTCAAAGATTAGGAAATATGGTCAATATTTAGCAAAATGCATTAGCAATTGCTATTATTTACCCCAGAATTAAACATTATAAATATTAAGTTGTGGCTTGATTAATATCTTCAGGTTTATGAAAATGTATGATCTAGTCCCTGATTGAAATCACATTGGAACGATTGTATACAAGGTATTACTTAAAGAGCTGTGTTAGGAATTTATTGGAAATAGGAAGAAAGAATAGATTTGATGCCCCTTCTGAGAGAACTCTTAAAGAAAGAAGCAAAGTTTAGATTAGACATAAGGAAGAACATCTTAACTGAGATGAGTAAGATGCTGGAAGGAGCTACCAAGAGTAGTTGGGAAATGTCCTTCCTTAAAAAGCTTCAGAACAAGAAAAGATAATTATGTCTGTCCTAGTTGGCTTATACAGCTCTTCTATCCAAAGCCAAGAGGACAAGACAAGAAATATTATTTTTTTAGGACCCTTCCTGATGAAGGGATTTTATTTTCTAAGATTTTTTTTTTACTTGATACTTATAAAAAGTCCATTGTAAGATCTTGTATAATTACCACATTTTGATCACCTTTATAGTATATATAATTCAGGATTACAGCAACACTCAGAGGCAGTGTCAGGGCACTTGGCTGGGTTGTCATTAATTCAGTTGCTCTTTCTGAACAACTAATTTATTGACCTTATGGTGCACAGTACTCACACTTATATCTCAGAAAAAGTTGCATGTCACTAACCATTAGGGTAGTTAATAAAGAAAAGATGCAGGAGACATTAAATACTCAAATGCCAAGGGTCTCCTGTAATGAGAGCTTATTGAAAACTTTGCCAGTGTCTTTCACACAGGGCAGGCTGAGTTAAACATGTTGAATTAAATTTATAATGTAATGCATTCAGCTCAAATCTGTGTATACTTCTGTATGCAGTCCAGGAAAAAGAAAGACAACCCATAATGTTAAGTATAGAAATAGTTATTAAAATATAATTAATATGTACCATTTATTTGGTACCAGAATAAATACTTGAGATCAGTTTTTACAAGATCCATCGGATAGAGGAATATTTAACATCCCAATTTCACAGATAAAGAACTGAATCCAGGAAGGTTGATTTGTGTTGGAGTTGTGTTGAAAACGCAGGCCTGTTTGATTTCAGAACCAGACATTTAACCCCCTCTTTTGGGTTCTGGGACCCAATTGCAATGTGTTTGTTTCTGTGTGTGGGGAGAGGATATTTCTCACATATACACCAAGCAAATGGGTGTCCTACAGTTCAACTCAGTTCTGACACTACTTATCCAGTGATCGATCCTATCAGGTTCCACAGGTTAAAGGTTCAGTTCTATAGGACTGCCCCCCACTTTCGATGCTACTTGCAAGCCCAGGTTGCTTGCACTTATATAACCAACTGTAAATCAGAGGTTTCCATGACCTCCTTTTAGGGTTCAATTCTTTTTTGCTAGAGCAGCTCACAGAACTCAGAGAAACATTTTACGTACTAGATCATTGGTTTATTATAAAAGGATATGACTGAGAACAGTCAGATAGAAGAGATGCAGAGGGCAAGGTATGGGGAAGGGGTGCAGAGCTTCCAGGCCCTCACCATGAACGCCACTCTGCCAGCACCTCCGCATGTTCACCCACCTGGAATCTCTCCAAACCCCATCCTTTTGAGTTTGATGGAGCTTCATTGCATAGGCATGATGGATTATATCATTGGCCATTGGTGATTGAACCCCATCTTCAGCTCCTCTCCCCTGCCTGGAGGTCAGGGGGTGAGACTGAAACTTCCAGTCCTCTAATCCTTTGGGTGGTAACCTGGCAACCTTCCAAAAGTCACCTCATTAACATAACAAAAGACTACTTTATCACTCACAGTACTTGGGAAATTCCAAGGGTTTTAGGATCTCTGTGCCAAAAAAGAGGAAGGATGGAGGAGAAGACGACTAAATATATATTTCTTATAAATCACAATATTATGATCCCTTTCTCATTTTATCCAACAATCTTTTTTTTCTTCTATTTTGGAGTTCACTCTGAATTGTGTTATTAAGAGCAACAGATCTTTTATTTCTCTAAGTGAAGGGTCAGTCAGAATCCCTCCCAAAGCATTGAGGTTTGAATTTCAGGCCACAAAGGAGCATTAGCATGGGGAATAGTTGGTGTTCTTGCTCAGATTCAACTGGATTAATTTCCTGGACGGAGCCTTACCTCTTAATCTTGTGATCAGAAACATTAAAAAAAAAATGCCTCTCACCAGAGGAGAGGGTTGTTTGATGGGAGCCCAGGTTGCTGTTTCTCCCTCCATTGGCATCTTTGTCATGGTCCGTGTCATGGTTCATGAAACAGGCAGCATAACATTTTTCCTGTTGGGTTCGCTTGCAAGGAGGATTTGTTTGTTTGAGTCCAACATGAAGACTCAGAAAATCTAAAATCTGTTATTTTCCAATTCACAAGATTTCCTGCCAGTAGACAGAAAGAACTGCTCTCTAACCGGGGCAGGATTCTCTGATGGGGGGTGGGGTGGGCAGGCTCCAACAACAAGATGGAGAAGCATGGCAACTGATTCTTGGTGAGGAGAGTAGGGAAGCTAATTAGACGACCCATTTCTGGGACCAGAAGACAGAAAAGGCTCAGGTATATTTAGCTGTTTTTATTTTTCCCACTGAACAACTGGGAGAGAAATCAAACAGGAAAATGTAAAGGTCAGATCATCTCATCACTGTCCTTTCAGAACTGGGAAATCACATTAAGAAATGCAGATGGCATCTGGAGGTTAAAATAGCAAGTTATTATTACCCACATAGCTTACAAGAGGTGTTTTTCAAATTTCTGCCTCCTAGAATAATAGGTATTAAACAATTTAAAACACTTCCATGTCTTTTGGCTTGATCTAAATGATGACAGTGGAAATATGACAATCACTTAGCTTGCTTCTACAGAAATAAAAACCAAAAGGATTTACTGTAGAAGAACAGTATATTTATGAAGGAGGAGATATTCATAGAACACGGTTAAAAGAAAAACGGCTTGCTTGAAATAAACTTGTTTCTGTGTTTCAAAAATGCAAAGTTAGGCTATTCGAGAGACTTCTAAATTGTGCTAAAGCCATTCCAGGCTTTCACATTTACCTTTTTTTTTTTTTTTTTGGTATTAAATAAAGCATAGTACTGCTACTCACCAATACAGATCTTGCTATCTTTGTTCATCCCTTACAGCTAAAGAATAATATCTGCTCTTTTGTCTCACTGGGGACAGTAGCAAGGACAGGCTTAACTACGTATGTGCTCTCACTGCAGGTGGCAGCCCCATGCAGGTTTGGGCGCGCTCAGGTCAAGGATATTGCTAAGTTCCTGGGAGGTGGGGTGGAGTGGGTGCAGCACAAGATGGAATTCAGGAAGAGTTATAATTTTAGGCATAATGCTTTGTGGGTTTTACTGAGGTATGAAATTATGCCATTTCAGAATGACTTTCATAATTGAAATCATCAGACCAGTATATTATTTTGTAACTTCTAAAGCCCTTTACCTTCTGATTTTATTGGAGAGTTACTAGAAAAGAAAAATCCTGTCAGCCAGTAAACCTATATACATATATATGTAATAACCCATATGACTGTATATGATATAACTATATATGATATAAATATATATATGAGATGAAAGTTAGAAATTCCCAAGAAGTTGTTTTTTGTATGCGCGGAAATTCTAGATACAAAGAGGAAAATAAAGGCCGATTGCAAACAGTTCAGGGAAGCAAAGAATAATTTTGATGAATAACAGTTTATAGATACCTGCTTATTATCTTTGTTGGACAGCTGCTTTGCAGATGGCTTGCTATAAGTAGACATTCAGCACTGAGAGAAGGACTATTTTCCCACAAATTATCTCCTTTGCATTCAGAAGCAAATTAACAGCAAATGTTCAATACCATCTCATGACTCTTCACATTCTCTCCTCCTCACTTTACATGAATGAAAGAAAAACTTCAATTACAAACTCAATTTCAATATCATTGATAATTCTTCTCTCTTCTATCTTTCCATCCTTTATACCATCTTTCCCCCTCTGTTTCCTTAATTTAGTAGTTAAGGGAGACTCTTTGGCTACCGTCTGTTCTGGGGAACCAGCACGGTAGAAAACGAATGGGTTGGTACTTGGCCCACCTTGGGTTCTGGCGCTCTTTGTGAGTCCTCTCTGTTCATTTCCTTGTCTCTGAGTGTTGGGGCAAGAAAAACAAATGTCATTCAAACTCTCAGAGCTTGCTTCTTTTTTCTCAAGCAGCAGGGCATAGTTTATATCAGTAGGAAAATAAATCTTTGGGGTGTCCCTTCCACTTGCTGAGAATAACAGAGAGGAAGAAAGAGATGATTTCAAAGGCCCTGCCACTTCCTCTGTGGTGGAAGACCCAGAATAAGTGGGCCTTTGTTTAGGAGGTATGTTAATGAGCTTTTGGAAACACAAAGTATGTGCTGAGTTACGAAGGGCAAAAGAGGGGGAATTCTGTGGGTAATAATATAGGGGAGGCAAGGCCAGAATATAAAATAGAGGGCTAGGGTAAAGAGGAAAACTAGAAACAAAAAGAGCTAAGAAACTAGATACGAAGTGGAAGTTCTCAGCAAACAATGCCCAGTGTTAGAGTGACTGAAAGAATTTAAAACAGGGATTTCATTATTTAGTATTATGTTATTTTCTTTGCTGTGATATAAAACATCACTGAATCTCTACTTTTTCAAAAAGTCTGTTATTGGTGCAGTTGCTTTGTTGGAATATTTCTGAGGTGCTGAGTTTGACATATGGGTCAGCATGGAGTTTAGGGAAGAGAGCAGTGTACTTAAGACCAGCCTATATAATAAAAGGCTAATATGCAAATAGACCAAACTGTGGAACAACCGAACAACCGGTCGCTGTGACGTGCGCTGACCACCAAAGGGCGCATGTGGAACATGGCAGGTGTTGGCAGCAGGTGGCAGAGCATGGAACATGGCGGGTGTTGGCCATGGCGGGATGGTGGAGCAGGTGAGCAGGGGCGCCAGACCAAGGCGGGGAGCTGGTCGCTGTCATCAGGGTGAGCCTCTGGTGGTTACTGAAAATTTTTTGCTCCCATGTGCTGCAGTTCCGCCTGGTGCTCACACCCGCTGCCGGTGCCCCGTGTTGTCAGAGGTTGCCAGCAGTGGCTGCCGGCCCCAATCGCCCCTCAGGGCTTCTCCACCTCCCCCTGCTCCTGTGGGGCGATTGGGGCAGCAGCTGCCCTTCGCACCCAATGATGGCGCTGGCCTGCTCACACCCCCTGCTGGTGCCAGCCCCACTCACTCCGCGCTGTCAGCGGGTGCAAGCGGGGCCAGGGCTGTCCTTTAGGCTTACAATAGTACATGATAAAGGGCTTCGGTTAATTGATTTCAGTCTCAAAGGATGCCAACTGACATCTGGTTATGTATAAAACATTAATGCCACCATATGGGAAGCAGAAAACTTGGTGTCTAGAAGATGCTAAATAAACCTGGAACTCCTTCTTTTCACAGAAATAATATGGAGGCTCTGCTGCTATGGGAAAGGGATATGGGAAGACTTGAATTGAGGGCACAGAAAGACAGTCCAGGGCAGTAATGTATCATCATTGCTTCCTTCTATGATTTCCTACCAGACCTCCCACAGAGGTACAGAACCTCCTGGGTGACTATTGATATCCATATGCAGATACGGGGCTGAAGGGGTGGGGAGAGGGGCCATCTGGCAATTAGTCCCATAGTATATGTACAATTATTTAAAAGCATATGGACCACCCAGTTAAAGTTATTTTATATACTTGTATACATAGCCCATGGACACGGGCAATAGGTTAGTGAAGACCTGGGGATGGGGAGGGGCTTGGAGGAAAGGGGAGGAGGGGGGAGGAATGGGAGATTTTTATAATACCGTCAACAATAAAGAATACATTTAAAAATAAATAAAGTTGTTTTGCAAACAGAATCACAAGGACAGAGCTATTAGAGCCACAGAGTGCCTTAAGACAGAGCTACTATAGCCACAATGTGCCTTAAGACCCAGTTTGTGTTTCATCCTTTTAAATATGAGAGGTACTTCAGCCCCCAAATTCCAAAGCAATGCTTTAAACTCATTAGAGGCACATATACTGTTCCTCTTGCTGGCTCTGCTGATGCTTCTGTTTATATCCTGTGCTTTCTAACTTGCTGTTCAATTCTCTCATTGTTCTCTCTGACTTTATCTTAGCATTATGAGTCTTTCTGTCAATGTACTAGGTGTACTGGTTAATAATGGTGGATTTTGTAATCAAAGAAAACACAGTAATTTCAAGAGAAACATCAAAAGTGCTTTATTCAAAGTAATGTCCATCGCTAGCTACACATTTCCCCATATTTCAGGTAATTTGTGGATACCATCCCAGTAGAACTTTTTTTGTTTTGAGGCAAACCACTCAGAGACCAAATTTTCCACTTCTTCATACGTTTTGAAGTGCTGCCAGAAAGTGTGTGTGCCATCCATCAGAACAAGTGGTAATCTGAAGGAATAAGGTCTGGTGAATACGGCTGGAGGGTTAATGCTTCCCAGGCAAGATCTTTTAACGTGTCTTTAACTGGTTTTGAAGTGTGTGATGGCGCATCATCATGAAGCAAAATTACTTTGCCATGTCTTCTGGAACATTCTGGTCATTTCACAATCAAAGCATGGTTCAAATTGATTATTTGTTATCAGTAGCGATCAGTATTAATGGTTTCACCTGGTTTTAAAAGCTCATAATACACCACACCTTCCTGATCCCACCAAACGCAGAGCAGTGTCTTCTTTCCAAAGAGATTTGGCCTTGCATTCGATGTTGATGGTTGACCTGGATTAACCCATGATTTTGTGCGTTTGGGATTCTCAAAATAAATCCACTTTTCATTGCCAGTCACAATTCAATGCAAAAAAGACTTTTGTGCCATTGAAGCAACATTTTACTGAAGACTTTTCGGTTTACCATTTGTCTTTAATTCAGTTGATGTGGCACCCATTTTTCTTCCTTTAAATCCTTTTCCATTGCTTGGAAATGATCAGAAATTGTTTGCTGAGCAACGTTTAATCTTTCCACAAGTTGTTTTTGAGTTTGACACGCATCTCCATCCGATCATGCTTGTAATTGTTGGTCTTCAAACTTTTTCGGTTGACCTGGACGTTCTTTGTCTTTCACATCAAAATCATCACTTTCAAAGCATTTAAACCAGCGCTCACAAGTATCTGAGATGGAGCATGTTCGCCATAAGCTTCCCCAAGTATACGATAACTTTCAGCAGCACTTTTCTTCAAAATAAAGTAATGAATTATAACTTCCTGCAAATGCTCTTTTTTTGGCGTGAAATTTGACATTTTTAAGCGTAAAAATAACTATGATGTTAACACCTTCAGCAAATTTGACATATGAAGTTTTTTTTAAAAAATTAAATCTTTATTGTTCAGATTATTGCATTTGTTCCTCTTTTTTCCCCCCATAACTCCCCTCCTCCCAGTTCCCACCCCACCCTCCGCCCTCACTCCCCACCCACTGTCCTCATCCATAGGTGCACGATTTTTGTCCAGTCTCTTCCTGCATCTCCCACACCCCTTTCACCCCCAAGAATAGTCAGTCCATTCCCTTTCTATGTCCCTGATTCTATTATAATCACCAGTTCATTCTGTTCATCACATTATTTATTCACTTGATTCTTAGATTCACTTGTTGATAGATGCATATTTGTTGTTCATAATTTGTATCTTTACCTTTTTCTTCTTCTTCCTCTTCTTAAAGGATACCTTTCAGCATTTCATATAATACTGGTTTGGTGGTGATGAACTCCTTTAGCTTTTCCTTAACTGTGAAGCTCTTTATCTGACCTTCAATTCTGAATGATAGTTTTGCTGGATAAAGTAATCTTAGTTGTAGGTTCTTGGTATTCATCACTTTGAATATTTCTTGCCACTCCCTTCTGGCCTGCAAAGTTTCTGTTAAGAAATCTGCTGACAGCGTATGGGTATTCCCTTGTAGGTAACTGAGTTTCTTTCTATTGCTGCTTTTAAGATTCCCTCTTTATCTTTTGCTCTTGGCATTTTAATTATGATGAATCTTGGTGTGGTCCTCCTTGGATTCTTTTGTTTGGGGTTCTCTGCAATTCCTGGACCTGCAAGTCTATTTCTTTGACCAGGTAGGGGAAGTTTTCTGTCATTATTTCTTCAAATAGGTTTTCAATATCTTGCTCTCTCTCATCTTCTGGCACCCCTATAATTCTGATGAGGCTCCTTACACTATCTTCGTATTTTCGGATTTTTTTTTTCATTTTGCTTTTCTGGTTGGGTGTTTTTTGCTTCTTTGCATTTCAAATCTTTGACTTGATTCTTGCACTCCTCTGGTCTGCTGATGGGTGTCTGTATAATATTCTTATTTCAGTCAGTGTATGCTTAATTTCTAGTTGGTTCTTTATCACAACATTGAGGGTCTCATTAGATTTCTTGTAGATCTCATTAAGTTTTTCGGCAGTTTCTAGAAAATTCTTGAAAAACCTTAAAAGTGTGGTTTTGAGCTCTATATCCTCCAATTCTGATATTTGTGTCCTGTTTCTTTGTCTCTGCATTTTTTATGTTTTCTTGGTGCACCCCCTAGTGGTCTTTGTGCGCAGTCTTGTTGTAGTTAAGCCTTGATTGTTGTAGGTTTTACTGGGGGGGATTTGACCTCCAGGCCAACTTGCTGTGAGAATCAGCTGTGTCTGCAGTGGGAGAACTTCTGTCCTCTATGGAGGTGCCAATCTAGCCTTTGCCTGAGGCTTTCCGGCAAATGCCTCTGTGCAGGGCTTGGGTGGGGCGGGTCCCAGGGGATCTACAGGGTGGGTGGAGTGAGCAGTTATGGCTGCTCTCAGTCCCGTCCCCAGGAGCTCTGCCTCTCAGAGTTCCAGCCACCGCTGCCAACCTCGGAGAGAAAGCTGCCTTTGAGTTCCCGACTGAAGCCAGACAGCCCCGCTTCTCCCGTTTGAGTCTGGGTCCCTAGAGATCTCCCAGATCTGGAGCTCAGAGTCTGAGACTCCCTCCCGATTGAAACAGACAACCTCGCCCTCAGCTGCCAGCCCGCTCCGCATGCACTCCACACCTTAGTATTTTATTTCAGCACTGCGCCTCCTCTGAGTCTTGGTATGCTTTTCTCTTTCCTCCTAGTTTTAGTACTTCCACTCAGCCAGCCTTCCTGTGGTTCTGGATGATGTCCGTTCTGTCTTTTAGTTGTATTTTTGAAGTGGTTGTTCGAGGTAGCAAACTCCAGCGTTAACCTATGCTGCCATCTTGGTTCTGACATATGAAGTTTTGAAGCTTGTTGTCAATATAGCAAAATAGCATACATATCAAATCGCATATATATCAACATATATATATATATGTGTAGCTCCAGCTATTGAAAAAATCCTCATTATTAACCGGTATACCTAGTATATATCCCTCTGTGGATTAGCTTCCAAAGCATTCAGTGGATTTAAACATATGCTTTAAACCAGCTGTCCTGATGGAAGCAGATAGAATCTGCCCTGTGCCACCTTTGTTCCTGAGCATGGAGGTCCCTAGCTGGGCTCCTCTATTTGGCACACTGTTTAGGATCAAAAAACTGGGTAGTTCATAAAGGGATAGGCATGTTGACAGAAAGCTTCATAATGTTAAGATAAATCCAGGGAAGTAAATGAGAGAACCAGACAGAACAATCACATATGTGAAATAAGCAGAGAAAGCAAAAGAAAGGAGGATGTGAGGAGGAGGAGGGAGATAGAATGAACACACAAGCAAGTGTGCTGGGCTGGGGCTAGTGTGAATTTAGTGAGTACAGTTAATGCTTGTGGAAATCAGAGAAAAAATTCAAATTAAGAGAAAAGGGAAGAGTATGTAGGTTGGGACACAGTTGCAGGTTGGGTTCCCCTGAATCTCTGAGTTTGAAATTTCTGTTTATCAGGTTATATTAGAGAACATTCTCAGGAAGTGAGGGGAATAGCACTAGTCAAAAGGAGAAGTGAAATCAAGATTTAGTTTTTGTCAATGTGTCTCTAACCCCAAGGAGAACTCTGCAGATAAAACGACCCTGCAGCCCTAACCAGTTTGGCTCAATGGATAGAGCGTCGGCCTGCGGACTCAGGGGTCCCAGGTTCGATTCCAGTCAAGCGCATATACCAGTTGCGGGCACATCCCCAGTAGGGAGTGTGCAGGAAGCAGGTGGTGGATGTTTCTCTCTCATCGATGTTTCTAACTCTATCCCTTTCCTTTCCTCTCTGTAAAGAATCAATAAAATATATTTAAAAAAATGACCCTGCAGAATTATTTGGCATTGAGGCATATGGCCTGGGTCTTAACACTCCACCTCCACCTAGTAGCTTCAGTATCAACCAGCCAGGTGATGTAGGCTATCCCTGAGAAAGAGCTGTGACCCTGAGCAGAGCGAGTGCCTCAGTTGAAGCAATTTTAGACAGAAACTCAGCTGAGAATTACCAGCCACCACTCCCAGCAGGTGGAAGAATCAGTGTTTCAGTCCTAAAAGGGGTGTGAGGTCTGGGCTGGGCTTCACAGCATCTCTCACACACCCCTGCAGTCAGAACACAGGTGAAAATGTGGACCAGAAGTAGTGAATTTCTCTCAGAAACCCTGGAGTTTAGTCTCATACTATTCACTATTTTATGTGCATTGGTCTTATCTCTTACCTAAACTTTAAACTCTTTGAGTACCACTATCATAATATATATATATATATATATATATATATATATATATATATATATATATATATTTTACCCTTTAATACTTTCTTTGGCTGAGTAATTGGCCAAATCTCAAATAGATAGAAAAATGGGTTCATTGTTTATGTGGTAATATGATACTGAAATAATAAAAACTCATATTTTGAGAAGATATAAAAGACTTTACGTTGATCAAGTTTTTTTCCCTTTCTTTCCTTTTTTTCTGTCATGCATGCATATAAATGTCTTCTGAGTGAACTGGCTCTGTAACAGAGGCAGTCCAGTTGCTTAAAAATTCTAAAGAGAAGGTAAGGGACACCAAGGGATATATGTGGGAAAGTGAGAATCTACTTGCTTCAGTGGAAAGAACACTTGGCTGGAGTCTAAGGACCAGCCTCTGTTTCTTGATATCCTGTCGCTTACCATGTGACCTTGAAAAAAATCAATTGAACTCTCTGAGACACTTCTTTCTTCCTGTAATGATTAGGCACGATTTTGTGTGCTTTACCTTCCTGAATAGCAGTGGATATTGGGTAGAAGGATTGTGATAAGGATCAATGGGTAATGCCTGGTGCTTGTTTGATATGTTTGAGGTCTAAAAAGCAGTCCAAGAATAGTCTTATTATTAGTGTAAAATGAAATTTCTTAAAATTTTAATTTCACAAATTGTATTGTATATAGTAATAAAAAACTGATTTTAAAAAAGTAACCAGTAACAATAATAGAAGAAATATACTTTATTCATAATGGAAGACCCTGAATTGTTACATTGGCTTCTAGATTCTTTTTTCAAAGCGAGGGCTGGGTAATTTATGTGACTTCTCATATATGTTTGTATACTAAACTTCATAAACGGGCATCTTTCAAACCAACATTTTCATTAACCAGGGGAAGTATGATATGGATACTTCCTGTGTCTAACAAAGTGATTTAATTGTTAGTGGGAAGAAAGATACTATAGATGTACATGTAGCATAGAATCTGGAACAGAGATGGTTCGGAAGAACTTCAAAATATTCAGGGAAGAAAGGTTAACCTTCAATAATTTCAGACTGCCAAACTTAATTATGGGTTGGAATTAAATGTTCTCCATTAATGCAGTTATCCATTGCATTAAGACTGAAGGGTCTCAGTAGTGGCCTTTTTAATTACCTGTTTTCGTGTGGAAAGCACTCTCGTGGTAGTGGTAACCAAGCAGACACCATTTACATAGGCACGCACTCCGTCTAAACATTGTTTGCAATGTTAATTACATTCTCTAAATGGAATGACTTATTTTTTTATATTTGGCTGATCTTAAATTAAACAAGCCCCTCCTTAGCAGAGACAGAAATGCTGGGTGGAAGGTGAGATGTCTCATGGTGACAGAGCTGGACACTCAAACTGACACCATTTGCCAGCTGGGGAAATTACCAGCCATAGATCCGCCTTGTCTTTTCACACCTACTGTTACCTAAGCTTTGCCCTTCCCAGCCCACTCTGGGTACCCAGTGTTTTCATAGTTTTTATACCATAGTTACTCGATCAAAGAAAAAATAAAAAGCCTGCCTTCAAGATTAGATTTAAAACCTATTTTTAATCATATTCAATCCATTGAGAAGGCTTAATCTGAACCTGTTTAGACGCATTGTGCTCATACAACATGCAAAGACTGAATTCCAATAATGGGTTTTTAATAGTGAAATTTCTAGCATTGGTGAGTCCTAGGCCAAGGCATTCAATCATCAATGAACATCTATTTAGTATCTTCCATATGGATGGCATCTATGATGCTCTGTTGATATTCTAGATCCCAACTCTTATTCTACTCATGACCCAGTCTGAGAGACAATAGTGTCATTATTTTTATTCAACATGAATCCTTATTGAAAACAGAGCTTAAATTGATTAAACACAAAGCCATAGAAACATGAGAAAAATCATTCTCTCAGAAATCTTTAAATCTGTATTCTTTTTCTTCGGTGAAGAAAATTTAAAGTCAATTATTTTCATTGTGGTCTTTTGGGGAGCCACCCTCTCTAAGTAGTTTGAGAGGCATTTCTTTAAAATCAGTGTTCTTGCCTCACTTGAGTTTGCCTGGGTTTGTGCGAGGATTCCTCAGGCCCTAACATCTTAGGGGACTAGGTGAAGCAGGGCAGGGTTACTAGTCATATATAAAGACATGCTAGTTAATCCTTTTCTCTTTACTT
This sequence comes from Myotis nattereri, assembly GCF_964212035.1. Lineage (NCBI taxonomy): Eukaryota > Metazoa > Chordata > Mammalia > Chiroptera > Vespertilionidae > Myotis > Myotis nattereri. The sequence goes on along the minus strand of NC_138075.1, from coordinate 201,975,043 downwards.
TTATTATCCAAGTCAAATATGAGTGAGGAGGAAAACCAGAGGAACACATATAAAAATGGAAAAATTAGGTGGGATGAGTTCCCTAGAAGACTCAAGCCTGGGCTTAAATTGCTAGGAAGGAAGATTGCTATTTAAATTAATTCACAGAAGGACTTAATGAAAAGAAAAGGATTTGAACTGGCATCCTGATGTGGTATTTGCCACCTCTGTGGTCCAAAATGTAGTTCTTCATTCTATTTTTTATCACCAATCACAGCAAGGGACAGACAAAATGGACTGAGGAACCTAGATCTTTCTCATGGTGGTGTCTCTGATTGAGCCTTCAATCTAGTAAAAAAGGAATGATCTCTTTAAGGATTATGGCACATGCATTTTTCTATTAAATAGCAGACATTTTTGAGCTTTTTAATACTATGTGACTCATTGGATTATTAAGATAATGATTACTATTGTTTTAAAAGAATTTCTCCAGTGTTGCGATTAAATATGAAAAGTTCCCACAAATTTAGAAACCATTAGAAAAGAACCTGGAGAAGACGATTCTAGAACATTTAATGCTTACACTAAAGATGAGTTTCTTTACAAAGTAAAACAATTGAATTTTTTCCCCCGAGAAGGTAGGTTATACAGTGTACATCCAGTACAACTGAAGTCCAATGAACAATAGCTTAGTTATGTAATCTGTCACCATCTCACACATCCACCCTGGCTAGTGACATCATAATGCACTTTACAGAATCAATCCACATTTTCTCCTCATTGCTTAAATGAGTTGCAAGTCTGAGACATCTAGAGGAGTATGTTTACTTGGTGCAAATATGGACAGCTATTTGGTAATGGTCTAACTCAGCAAGGTACATGTGGAATAGTCTCAACCTCTAAGCTATGCATGGATTTTTTTTTTAATACAAGTATGCCACCTAACGGAGATTTTTATACAAAATATCTAGGACAGAAATGGGATTAAGTAGGTTCCTGATAGGGAGTGACTTTAGCTAGGATGGCAACGTGACAACATAGTGATAAAGGGCCCAACTCCGAGCAAGAGACTAGAGTCTGGAGACTGCATAATGCATAACACAGATGTCATATAAAAATGTGCAATTGTAAAAACTACCATCTGAAAAAGGCACACAAAGCTGTAGTCGTGATAGGCAGGTGATTCATTCAGAACACAGTTTTGTGTAGCCTGTGAGGTTGAAGAATGCCAAGGATTCATGAGTCGCTGATAGTACCTAGACTTTCTATTTAGAGAACACAACATTCATTTATGTGCAGAATGGTCTGTCATCACTCAAGAAGCCCTTATTAATCACTGACCTGTACAGAGAGGCAGGTCATTGAACAAATAAGTAAACAGAATCTATTTGGGGAAAAGTCTATATGGTTTCTATAAGTGGATATCATGCCTGATTAAACAACCTGAATCCACTCAGGCGTGAACAGGTCTTTTATAAAATAGACAAATGCCTTGTAGACAAGGAACTGCCAATGGAAGTAATTTAATTAGACACGGAGAAAGCCTTTGACAAGGTAAACCTCAGGAGATATGTCATTAGAGGGACTTTCAAAAGGCTGGATATTCATGCATCCATGTTGAGAGATGTGTTCGTGTGTCCAAAAGAGGTCATATCACACAGGAATTTTCAAATTGTGCTCCTTGGACATTCACAGATGAGCCCTGAGGGCCATGGATGGCCAACGGAGCTGATAAGGGACTGGCTTCAATAAGGCAGTTCCATATTTATTTTACATGTTGAAGTTCCTAGTAAAGTTTCATTTGAATGGCTTGACAACAACTCCATTAAATTACCTTTGAAATCTCTTCTACTTTTATAAAGACTGTAATTATCATTCTGGTTTACTCCAGTGCATATAAAGTTTTATTCACCAAAGAACTTGAGTAAGTTTAATACATGAAAAAAATCCACACAGCACCATAGTGATAAATTACACATTTTCTAGTTAGAAAATAAATAAAATGCTGGGGCCTACTGAAAACCAATACTGAGGTCCATCTTATTAATTGATTAACTAATTAACTTGTAGTCAGTGAGAAGATTGCAATATCCAGTTTTGCAGCTGAGTCTAATTTATCTTGGGAAAAATGTCAATTCGTTTGGCACAAATATTACTCTAATATTTATGCTAAGCAAAATTGAGGAGGAGTGCTATGAACTAATTCTGTCTTAGAGTAAGTTCTCTGCACCATGGGAGATTTAAGACGCCTCCAAATAGTCATATCCCAGTTTCACTCACCCGTGAGTAAGGGGTGAAAAGGCATACTGTTCACCCCTGGCCTTGCTTTGTGCTGTGTGGCATCCTGTGGTAAGACAAAGCCCTTTGACTTCTCTATTTCATATGACAAGTTCATAGATGTTATTTCTATTAATGTGGTTTCCTGTTGTCTGAGGAGTAATTAACATCTTAGACCTAAATGCTTTTTAATAATAGAGGCTTTGTGTCATTCTAAATATATTTTTTAGTATAACATAAAATCCTAAGGAAAAAAAAATAAGAAATTCTATGCTAAATAAACCTGTCATCCATCGAGCCCAGTGTTCTGTCTCTGATTGTCAAAAATGGCTGTGGAAGGCCAAATCTTCCATCTAAAATATGTATGTTAGAGATTGTATCCAACTTAATTACTTTGAATATAACCTGAGTGCTGGTGACTTCCAAATACATAGCTCTGGCCCTGAGCCTTCCTCCACACGTTTAGTGCCTTATTCAACTGCCTGCCAGTCCATTCTTATTATAAAAAAGGACCAATTCTTAAACACCATTATCTCAAAACTAGATTTAGAACCCTTCCCTCCCCCAAACCAACACTTCTAGTATTCTCAGTTTCTGTGAATGACACTACGTCAGCACCAATATGTGGAGTCATCTTTGACTCCTCACTTACGTTCTTGCTACTGTTTTATACTGTCTCCAAACAAATGCACTTGAATGACAAGTCTCTGGTGTCAGCCGCATAGGAAGTGGTTCACAGTCTCTTTCCATGCTTTATCATTCATAGATTTTTCTCAGAACAGGATTCAAAGCATATATATGACCTTCCATGGTAAATTCTAACATATACAGGGTGTCCCCAAAAAATGTATACACATTTTAACAGCTGATAGCTCAATTTTGAAAATGAAATGTATTTTAATAAACACCGCCTTTATAATTATTCATAGTGTATGTATATATTTTGGGGGGATACCCTATATTCTACATAGCTGATATTTCATAAACTATATACGATCTAACACAGAAACTAATGGAACTGGAGTGTAAACACAGGCCCGCCAGACTCTGAATGTACGACCCCCTTAAGGTCATCATCACTGAATCTCCTAGCAAGTACAGCTGTAATGTTATCCATAAGTGGAGGGAAAACCCACAGATATATCTCAGCTTTCCAGAGGTTTGCCTTATGACCGCAGAATGAACATATTTGCATTTGCATTGGTGAGAATTATTTGTTTTTCTCTCGGTAGAATTAACTTCCATAGGTCATTTTCAGTTATAGTAAATACAAGCAAAGAATTATAAAGAGTTTGCAATTTGGTAGAAAGCATACTAGGGATTTTCTTTTTTTGACTTTATATGTAGAAAAAACCCCATTGTGGTCTCTGCTGAAGCCAGTGGCATGCCTGGTACCTCCTAGAGTTTCCCACTTTAACAGCCATCTCTGCAAGGGACAGATTATTGGCTGGTATTACTGGATTCAGCAGCTTCACTTTAATTTCTAGTATGGAAATAGCCTTAGAATGAGTCATGTAAGCCCCACAAGAAAGGTGGCACTTTAAGATGAATGTGGAGCGTTGACCCCCACCATCTCCCCTTTTGTTCTTCATTACATTATTCAGAGTTGGTTGGATAAATCATACCATTATTCATCTTAAGCATTTTGCTATTAAAAGTAAGTGTCCAATTCCAGGATTTTATGATTTTAATTGAAGAATTAATGTCCCATGGCGAATCTACAATAAACATATTTAATCTTCCCTCCCATCATTATGAAATACAATATTACTAAAAAATAGCTTTCAAATCCATTTGTTTAAAAATATTTTGCTAGGAATATAATCATGCTCCATATGCTTCTATTTTTCAAAAGGTTTTAATATGTGATTTGAATTTCCCTTCAGGTTGGAAGTCTGTACATCTGTAATTGAGCTGCCAACTCTCCCAGAGAAAAACTCAATTCTAAAATGACTTTTTATTTTCACCTAGCCATTCATTCTAAGGAAGCTAACAAAAGTGAACTACATGTATGGTATTTCCCCCCCTTAAATTATTGGTCTCTTCTATGAAAATAATTCAGTTAAAGTTTGAGGAGTCATGTAGGCAAAATAAAGAGTTGGCTAAAACTGTTACTTGTTTGCTAGACTCAAGACAGTGAGGGAAAGGGGAATAGGCTGGGATACTGAGGCACGGTGCTTCCTTAGTTAATCCAACTAAGAAAATAACTTGCTTTTATGCAACTAACTGGGTGGATTACCTGCACTTACCCAAACAGCGTTTTGAAGAAAAAACTGAACTAAAGAAATAAGTCATGTTAGTGAGCAAGGCAAAGTTCAAAATGCCTTTGCTTCCCACAGAAGCTACAAAATAGATCCGGAGACATAGAAGCATGGAACAGATTGTGGAATCTCAGAGGGAAGGTGCTGTAGGTTGCGGGGCTACGGGGAGGGGAGAGGTTGGGCGGGAAGAGATCACCCAAAGGACTTGTATGAGTATATGCATAACCTATAGACACAGACAATAGGGTGGTGAAGTGGTGAAGGCCCAGGGCGTGGGGTGGGGGGCAGGGGAAGGTGTGAGGTGGGTTAGAAGATGTCAGTGGGGGAGAAAAAAAGTGGATTTATGTAATACTTCCAACTATAGATTACAAAAAAGAAAGTATGTAAATCATTGCAGGAAAATGTCTTATCTTCAAAGTCCTTACTCTGGGGAGGTGGTCTTCTTAGAATCAAATTTATCCATCCCTAGTTTCTCCCCTAAATTCTCATCACTGTGCGACTGCCTTAGCAATGTTTTCATTTGATTCCTTTGGTAGTGTGTGCTTTTTTCCTCCGGTGAATTTGTCACATCAGCCTTGTTTCAGTTTAGCCCTTCTCAACTCTCACATGGTAATATCCATTCTTATTTTTCATTCCCACATTGAGTTCTGCATTCTGTAATAGTGACAGATATGATGCTGCCAAGGTAGATCAGACTCATATTTATCTTCTCTTTGGAGAACTTATTGCATTATTTAGTATCATGAGGTCTTTTCATTTATGCTGCTTTGTGCCTTATTGGGTCCCAAAGTCCTGGTGAGCCCACTTCCAATCTGATGTGACACAGCTGATAGCATTTGAACTGCATCATTAAAGGGGCACTTGTAAGCCATTTATGCCAGATTCCACTAAGAACAGAGGGAAACCAGACAGGGTCATTTTCTCAAAAGGATTTTTTCAGTCCTGAGCTATTCCCATCAGATTTCCAGTGACTCCTTCAGGTCAAGCTTGAAGCGATGTCTTTTTTTGACAAGCCAGAGAATAATTTATTTCTTGGTTCTTTTGCTGACACAGTGGAAACCTGTTTCCATCAGAAAAATACTAAGACTTTCTCTGGATGATTTGACTTTTCTAAAATGTTCTTTGATGGTATATATATTTTAAATGATAATTGGTGAAAACTCCTATTTGTAAAATAGGTAAGGCATTTTATTTTAAGTTAGTTACTAATTTATTTTAAATTAGTGACATGACTTGAATATTTAAATATATTTTAGGGCAATACAATAATTTACTTTTCTTCTCCAAAAGCAGAATTTTCTAACTCTTTGCCTAACGCTCAGGCGATTTCTTTATTACTTTCTGATTCTCTTAGAAATCTTGTAATGGAAAACACTCAAAGTCAGGAGACTCAGCCTTGTCATAGTAAGTAATGAGTCCTTCAGCATATCTCTTACATTCCTTCTGTCTTGGTTTGCTCACCTAGTGGTGGTCTTACCCAGTTGATGTCTTTAAATACTAACAGCAATTCATTGATGACTAAAATTTATGTAATCAATGTCTGTGATGGGATGTGTGAAAAACCTCAGATTTTATGCATCCAAAACATTATTCTAAACCAGTTCTCTCAGTGCTTTCCATTTTAAAACATGGTGCCACCATTAACTCAATGACCTAGGTGACAAATCAGTAACTGTCTTACACGTCATATCCCACCCATCATCAAATCCTGACAGACATGCCTTTAAATATATCCCAAATTTGATCCCCCTCACCAAGTTTGGTGCCACCACCCAAATCCAAGCCATATTCCCTTCTCCCTGAATCATCAAGATAGTCTCTCAGCTTCCAGTGTTTCCACCTTCAAATTTGTTCTCCATTAGAAGTCAGGGGGTTTATTGCTAAAACACCACTTGGAATATATCACTTCTCTATTTAAAACCTTCTAATGGCTTCCTCACTTACCTAGAATAAAACCCAAAGACATTCTGCTAGCTTTTAAGGCCCTGAGCAATCTCTCCCTGGCAACTCCCCAAGCTTACGTCCATTCCTCTCCCTGGTACTCAGTTTCCTCAAGCCCTATTGACACCCCCTCACCCCCCGTGTAGGCACTGAACATGACAAACATACTCCCCAGTCAGGGCCCAACAGGCGCTATGAGCCTGATGCATATACTATTTAGGAGACATGGTCTAGGGAAGAGAATATAAACATTGGATATAAAAGGGCATATTTAGAATAAGAAAATAAGTCACGGCAATTTACAAATTTGAATAAGCTGACAGCATAATATCATTAAGTTACTGCCCTCTGCACCTCGGCAGAGTGGGCGTAGGAGCATTCTTGGATTCCTACACTGGGAAGCCAGCAATAGCTGAGATCAAAAGTGACTGCAAACCACACGAACCCACTAGCACCTGACTACATGCGTTTTCTCAGTATTCCAGCAATGACACTGGCCACCCCATCACTGCCTGCCAGGAAGGAGGGAAGTGCAGTGGAAATAGAAGTAGCTGTGAAAAGAGGTAGCAACCATAACCAATTGTGGTTCAAGTTCCTTCTGGTGCAAATTTTATTTTTTAAAAAGTGACCCTGTGAACACAAGGCAAGGGCCCATCCCAGAGCCTTGGCAGGAGTCTGATCAAATGAGGAGCCTGAAAGCTTCAGCTTCCTTAGCATCAAGGTGGGTCTGCCTCTGGCCTGTGCATTTGCTTTTTCTCTTCCTGGATTATTATGCTCCCATTTGGTTCTCTATTTAAACATCCCTTCTTTAATGAGGCCTTTCTTGTATGTTCTAATTAAAGCAGCCTGTGCTGTCATTCTCTCTGCCCTTCCTGTACCCTGTAATTATAGCAATTATCGACCTAATATTATATTATCTATAATTTATATTATCCTATATAATAAGAGTATAATATGCAAATTGACCGAATGGCAGAACGACCAGTCGGCAGGGGGCAGGGCCAGGGAGCAGGCAGCACCAGGCCAGCCAAGGCACGTGCCAGTGGGCAGAGGGAGGGAACGGTGATGGCGGGGGGGTGGGGGGGGGCGTGACGACCAGTGGCAGTGGAGGGGGTGATCGGGGGGGGGGGGCGGCACTGTCCCCTGATTGGCCCGTCCAGTCACCTCCCACAGAGGAAAGCTGGGCTGCAGTGGCGGAGTGATGGTGGCAGTGCCATCCCGTGATTGGCTGCCAGTTCGCCTCCCGCAGAGGGAGGCTGGACTGTGGCTTAGGCCCGCTTGGGCCCAAGCTGTTAGTAGGACATCCCCTGAGGACTTTTGGACTGTGAGAGGGTGCAGGCTGGGCTGAGGAACCCTCCCCTCCAGTAAATAAACATCTCTATTAATTTATTGTTTGCTTCCCCTGCTAGAATGGCAGCACGTTGTCATTGCAAGGACATTGTTTTGCTCAATGTTGTATCCTCAAAGCCTAGAAGAGTTTTTGGTATGTAATAGGTGTTTAATAAATATCTATTGAATGAATTAATGGATGCATTATCTTGCAGATGTTTGTGAAAGCCAACGTGGTGTGAGAACAGTAAGGTCTCATTGTTATAAAGACATTAGTGATTTGGTTTCGGCATCTCTAGAAGCCTGCTTCTTCACAGACAGGATATTTAATTGGGAAATACACAGGAAGGATTTTGGCAGTGCAACGAGAGATTTGGCTGGGTTTTAATTACGAATTTGTTAAAATTGGCTTGTACTCTGTGAAGTGATTTGAATGCCGTTCCCATGGTTTTACCTCACCGCTGGGAAAAACTGGTGACATTTTAAATGGCAGTCGACGTTGGAAAGACAAATGGCATATTAAAACCCACACACCAATGTGCCATGCTCCCTAAAACCAATAACAACACTTCTTAATAAAAGCAATGTTTCATCTCACGCATAATAAAGGTTCTTCCTTCCAACCCAAATGCACATTGTCTCTTTCAGGCAGACATGGGATTTTCCCCTCTTTAACAAAAATTGTAAAACTGCCTCCTTGTTGAAGCTATGCAATTTCTCTGTTTTCCCAGGATAGCTAGCCAGCTCGTCACTCACAAGGTGCTCCAATAACGAACGGACATCATGAAAACGTGAAGGAAGTATTGTGCAAAGAACTTTAAGACAAGGGAAAAATAAACCATTTGAATACTTTGGAATAGAATCCCAATGAGTGGTGAATGGCAATATCTTGAAATGTCCCTGTTTTCAATTATTCTTGATATAACAACTTCAGATTATTGGGTGTCACCAAAAGTTGTCAGGCTTTGGATTAGCCAAACACTGAAAACTCCTACAGATTGAAGAATTGATGGTTGTTCTAATTTTCTATCCGTATGTTAGAAAATGAGGGATGAAAGGATGGCCTCTCTCCAAAATTCATAGAAGAATGAAACCATTCATAAACCTGGGATCAAAGAGTTTCTTAAGTCTGGAAAAGCTAGGTTAACCTTAACAAAAATTGACATTGAAAAGCAGCATTTGTTGATTTAATTCCTGAAAAAGAAATTTAGTGGGGCTCTCCACTAAATTTGGATAATAGGTTCTAAATAATGAGTTAGATATGTGTCCACTGATTTTGGATTATAGGTTCCAAATGTGTTAATTACAATTACGTGTCCTTCCTGTGTGTTAGGGTAAGTATGTTAAGAGGTGGAGATTTATAACTCATCAAAGTGTCTTCTATTTTGAGTCAATCAACTTAATGAATCAGCTGTAAAATGTATGAATCAGCTGTCAAGGTCCTGAGAACAGTTGCCTAGGTGCCCAGAACAAAGAAACCTGGTTCAGGAGGTGAAGCAATTAACAGCAGGGAGAGATGCCAAGCCATGGCTTCCTCCAGAAAGTAATGATTTCACCAACTTGGCCTTTTTTCACTCTGGGTTTTTATTCTAATTGAATCTCTTTTTTTTAAATTTTGCCTTCTTTCCTCCCATCCCCATCTTTGGAGGACTCATAGAATCTCCCTTACACAGGATTAATTTAGCTTTGAGCCAGGAAACCTATGATGGAACAGAAGACCACTGACCCCAAATCAATAATTTCCTCTTTTGTTACCCAGGTTAGGAAGCATCACCAGTCTTCCTAAACCCTCTGGAAACCTTGATGTTGTCTTCAAATCCTTTTCCCCTTAGTTACTAATTATCTATTTGTTGTTGTTGTTGTTGTTTTAAATTTTATTTATTTATTTTAAAAAATATTTATTGTTGAAAATATTGTATATGTCCCCTTTTCTCCCCATTGACTCATTCTGGCCAGCCCCCAAACCCAGCCCCAGGCCTTCACCATCCTATTGTCTGTGTCCATGGGCTACTGATTATCTATTTTTGAGATGTTTCTCAGATCTGTCCTATTTTTAACCTCCTAATTCAGGCCTCCATTCTTCCTCTTAAAAAATGAAATTATTTTTTTTTAGTTATCTCCATCCATTCAGTTCAATCCTCCAGTGGACTCTCCAACCCAAACGTTCTGCTAGAGTTACCATAACACATATTTGTTGAAAACCATGCTGGTTTATGTGATATCATGTACATTCTTAACTCTGCAACTAACAATCAATAGCTTCCCTTTTTTGACCTTCACTAACTTTCGTGGTTGCATTTTCTTCTTCACTCCAGGTTATGCCTTCAGGAACCACACTCTTCAGCCACACCTCTCAATACTTCTGAGCTTTAAATATGCTTTTCTGACTAGAAAGTTCTTTTTCTCATGCCTGTCCATCAAAATCCTTTACACTGCCACCTCTTTAGAGCCTTCAACTTTCTCCTTAGAAAAACCATTCTTCCCTTTTTTTTTTTAAATTTCCCATCTCTAGTACAGTTCCACTTCTCTCTTTCTCTTCCCAACAAAAATTCTTAAACATGTTAATTATACTCCCTACTTCCAATTTCTCTTCACACATTTCCCTTTGAACTCATTGAACTCATTGAAATTAGACTTCATCCTCACTATTCCACCAAGACAACTCATACCTGGATCAATGGAAACCTTCCCATTACTATAACCAGTGCTCAATTCCCAGTCATCTTACTCAGTGAGGATATTGCATATTTCCTTCTTGAAATATTTTTTTTCATTTGCCTTTCAGGATGCCACTCATTTTAGGTTTCTTCTTTCCTTGTCAATGAATTCTTCCCAGTTCCCTTTGCTGGTTATTCATTCTCTCTCAACTTCTAATCTTTGGGTCTATTTTTCAGATCTTTGCTCCTTTCACCCCACTCCCTGAATAACTTCATCCAGTCAAATGGCTTTAAATACCATCTTCACTTTAAGAACTCTCAAAGTCAGAAATTTCAAGAATGGATTCCAGGCTATTTATCCAACTACCTACTTGACATTTCATTTAGATGTCTAATGTGCATCTCAAATGTAACATGTCCAAAGCCAAAATCCTGATTCCCAACCTTCTCTCTCTGACCTAGACTTCTCCCACAAATTTTTCTTTTTTAACGAGAAGAAAATGCATCTTTGTAATTGTTCACATCTTATCATCCATTTAATGGGATCATTCTTGATGACTTTCTTTAAGATCCCATATCAGATCCATTAGCAAGCCCTAAATGCTCCACCTTTCTACTGTGTTTACACTTCTCACAACTGCTACTGTGAGTCCTGGATTTTAGCAAAAGCTTTTGAGCTAATTTTTTTCCTTCTGTACTAAACCTCCATAATCTATATTCAACAGAGCAGCCAGAGTGCTACTTATAAACCCCAAGTCAGACCATGTTTCTTCTAGACTCACACATTTCAGTGACTTTCCTTTTCACTCAAAATAAAATTCCAGACCTAAATGTAGTCTATAAAATCTTTCTGGCCCTAGCTACTCTTCTGATTTGACTTTCCCCCAATCTTCCCTATCTATACTCCTGTGAACCCAGCCACACATGCTTTCTTTCTGTTCCCAAACATTACAAGCATTCCCTTGACAAAGTCTTTCTAGTAGTTTTCTCTGCCTGGAATATATTTATTCAGATTCCTGGATGATTTTTCTGTCTCCCTTCCTTCGGGCCTCTGCTCAAATATTATTTTCTCAGTGAGGACCTCCCTGAGTATCCTGTATAAAATAGCACACACTCCCTTAACAGGGCCCCCTTCTAGCACTCCTTACCCTCATTACCTTATTTTTATTTTATCAATTCAACTTGTCAACTTATTACATATTTTCTCATGTTTGTGTTTTCCCATCTCTCTTCAATAGACAATGCTATGTCTAAAAGGGCAGAGACTTTAATATACTGGGTTATACTTTATTTCCAGTGTCTAGAACAGTGCAAAGCATATGGAAGGCATTTGATAGATATGCATTGAATAAGCTCTTTTCCTTTTTTAAAAAATTCTTAACTCTCAAGCTAACTAGTGGAAATATAATACATATATAACCAAGTTTCAGCAAAGCATAGAATTCCTGTTCTATTTTAATTGGGTGATGAAGGTGATGAGATAATGAAGCTGAGATTAGAATATCTTGAGAGCCATTATGTGATTGTAAATTCCTTTAAAAATCTCTATGATTTACAGGGGAAATGAAATCATTGTATTCTCTCAGTCATCAGCAAAAACAACAAGTAGATGTGATACAATGGAAAAAGACATGTTAACTGAATGGAAACAATATTTTCCTGCTTTGAAAAAGCTTCAAAATATCCTTTAAGTTATGCCCTCTCAAGCAAACTTTGACTCTCAAGTATATTTATTCAATCAGGAAAATTAATATTACATTGCAGTGTTTGGAGGTAGTGAGTTCTAGTGGCTTTACCATTTAATGAACTGATGACATTTACCATAGAGATATACATGGATTACAATTCTGGAGACTATATTGTTGAGCGTTTCTTTTGGTTTCACAGTCTAAGAAAAAAGTTAGAATTTAATATTTTATAACTCACAGCAGGTTACACATTCAAACTAAATATGTTTTAGCTGAAATTCTTCAAGCTACCAAAGGCCATTGCTACTAGAGGAAAAGGAAATGTTAGTTTATACTATACAAGCAGCATTATAAAGGAATCTGCTATTTTAGTCCTATAATATTGAGCTAAATACAACTTTCATTACATGGAATCACGTTTGATAATGCTCCTCTAATGTACAGCTGAAAACATAAATTGCATAATGATCAGGCAGTGCTATAAATGTAATCTACTCATATATTCTTGCTTCCTTTTTTAAAAAGATTTTTAAACATTGATTTGAAGAGGGGGAGAGAGAGAGAGAGAAAGAGAGAGAGAGAGAGAAAGAGAGAGAGAGAGAGAGAGAGAGAGAGAGAGAGAGAGAGGAGAGAGAAACATTGATGTGAGAGCAGAACATTGACCCGTTGCCTCCTGCACATCCCCAACCAGGAATTGAGCCTATAACTCAAGCGTGTGCCCCAATGGAGTATATAAACAGCAACCTTTTGGTGAACTGGCCAGCACCCAACCAACTGAGCCACACCAGCTAGGGCTCTTGCTTCTTAAGTATGATATTTTTGCAGCACTTGGTTATATATTGTATCACATAAAAAATACAGATTGATTTAGTAAGCTGGTTTCTGTTTTCTCTTGTGATAGATTTCTTGAAATCCCTATTATTTATGTGTTGTCACTAATTTAATTTAATTAACATTCAGAAATTATACAGCCAATTTGGTGGTACTTTAAGTTAATGCAGTAATTTATCTGGCATTGTTAATGTGATTTTAAATGCTGACACTGTCAGCATTATTGAGTATTTACTGAATATTTCTGTTACTCAGCACACTTACAATGTTTTGTCTCTTTAAATTAGATAGTTATTATTAAAAGTCTGTACTTATCAAAAAAGGCTATTGAAACACAGATACAGTTAATTTCAATAAGTGTCCAGGATTGGATTAAATACAGACTCTCAATGGCAAGAGCTATTTTAACTGCCTAGGCAGCTTCTCTTCTTCTTACCTGCTTTGAAAATTATAAAGGGTCAAGGAAAATAAGCTTATCCTTGGTATTGTAGGAAAGAAAAAAAATGTCATAGCCCTTCTACCATTCAAAGGCCTGGAAGTACTTAGAGCTCTCTTTATAAAAAATGGGTATGTTCTATAACAGGCATATTAAGACAAACTGTTAATTTGAAACAGTTTTTTTTTTCTTGTTTCTCCCATTCATTTGAGAAAATACTTTAGGTTAAGCTCCTTCAATGCTATATTGAGTATGCAAACATATACCAGATAGTCCAATATTCTAAGTGGGCATAGTACGAAAGTGAGTGGAATTGTAGATGTAAACTCAGTAACAGAAGGTCAAACAAGTAAAAGGGAGGCTTTAAGATTACTCAAAGACTAAGGGAAAGTTGGAAATTGTGGTCTTTTATCTATCTACATTTCAAAAGATCTCTTTGTTTTCAGTCGTTATTTTTGCCTTTCTATTCAACCAAGTTCTCTTGCATTTAAACTACCAGTATATAAATTTGAAAGTTTAATGCTCAGGGAAAAATAATTCATCTCTTCTGGCACTCAGGTACCACCTAGAGTGTCCTGTTAGTGACAGGAGTCCTTTTGCCACAGAGGTGGGAAGGCTCTCTTTCTGTTACTTAAAAATAGGTGACTTCACACACTATTTATCTGCTATGAGGTCAGCAAGCAGCCAGAATATAAATAGAAATGTCACTGGATATCATGGGATGAGTTTTTTGTGGGTTGATAGAAAAGACACAGATTAATAGGAATCTCTGACTCCCATTATTTTCTTTGGATTATCATTAATTTTAAACTATTATTAGATTATTTCTAAATAACAGAACATGTATAAGAAAAATACAATTTCCTCAGATATAATTTCATAAACAATGTTGCTCTTGCCAAGTATTTTCTAATGGTTTTTCTGGAAAAATAGGACTGATTTTCATAAAGTAAAACAACCTTACAAGAAAATATGCTTAAAGTATACAGGCATACCTCAGAGATATTATAAGTCAGATTCCAGACCACTTGTAATAAAACAAGTCACAGGACTGAGGCCCTTGCCCTATGGTGATCTCAGAAACCCTGAGGATAACCATTTAGGGTCAGAAAACAACAGCAATGGCTGCTAAAGGGGGTGAAGCAACAAGAAATCTTGCTTAAACATTTTAACCATTTCTGCTTTCCTAGGTCAGCCTGTTGAGCTTCAGCTTACAGAGCCATGGTGCTTTCTGTTTGGGGTTTAGTGAGGCTACTTTTACAATACCTGATTTCTGAAGAGAAGCTTCCCTGTCTGTTTACATTTGGGCTCTGAAAAGAAATCTGACACTGATATGATGTCACAGCAGCAGGACAACAGGCTAAGAGGGCCAATCCCATCCTGGGATATGAAAGAGGCTCCCTCAAACAGTGCCATATGGTAGGCCACCCTCCATGTATGTGTTCCCCCAAATTCATATGCCAAAGTCCCAAACCTCAATGTGATGGTATTTAGAGGTGGGACTTTGAGAAGTAATTGGCTGTAGATGAGTTCGTGATGATGGAGCCCCATGATAGGATTCGGTCATGATAAGAAGAGAAAGAGATGCCAGAGCTCGTTCTCTCTGCCACGTGAACACACAGAGAGAAGGTGACCATCTAAGCCAAGAAAGGGCCCTCACCAAGAACTGAATCTTCCATCGTTTTGATCTTGAACTTCCCACCTCCAGAACTGTGAGCAATAAATATCTGTTATATAAGTTAAAGAAAGTCACATGAATGTTTTGGTTGCCCAGTGCATATAAAAGTTATATTTACATTATACTGTAGTCTATTAAGTGGGTAATAGCATTATGCTTAGAAAAACAACGCAAATACCTTAATTGAATATACTTTCTTGCTAAAATATGTTAACCATCATCTGAGTCTTCAGTGAGTCATAATCTTTTTGTCAGTAGAGGACCTTGCCTTGATGTTGATGTCTGCTGATTGATCAGGGTGGTGGTTGCTGAAGGTTGGTGTGGCTATGGAAATTTCTTAAAATAAGACAGCAATAAAGTTTACCACCTTGATTGACTCTTCCTTTTGCAAATGATTTCTCTTAGCATGCAATGCTGTTTGATAGCATTTTCCCCACAGTAGAACTTATTTCAAAATTGGAGTCAATCCTCTCATACTCTGCTGCTGCTTTATCTACTAAATTTATGTAATATTCTAAATCCCTTGTTATCATTCAACAAACTTCACAGCATCTTAACCAGGAGTAGATTCCATCTCAAGAAACCACTTTACAGCATGGATGGAACTGGAGAGCATTATGCTAAGCTAAATAAGTCAGTCAGAGAAAGATAAATATCACATGATCTCACTCATTTATGGAATATAATGAACAACATAAACTGATGAACAAAAACAGATCCAGAGTCAGAGAAGAATCTATCAGACCGCTAAACCTAAGAGGGAAGGTAGGGGAGGGTGGGAGTTAGTGGGAGAGATCAACTAAAGAACTTGTATGCATGCATATAAGCCTAACCAATGGACACAGACACCAGGAGGGTGAGGGCATGAGTGTGGGGGGGTGAGGGGCAGAGGGGAGATAAGGTCACATATGTAATACCTTAATCAATAAAGAAAAAATAAAGTAAATGGGTTATATTTCAAGATTAAAAAGAAAAGAAAAGAAAGAAACCACTTTATTTGCTCATCCATAAGAAGCAACTCTTCTCCATTGAAGTTTTATCATGGGATTGTAACAATTAAATCACATCTTTAGGTTCCACTTCTGTTTCTAGTTCTCTTGCTATTTTTACCACATCTGCCTTTACTTCCTCAACAGAAGTCTTGAATTCCTAAAAGTCATCCAGGAGGGGTGGAGTCAACATCTTCCAAACTCACATTAATGTTGATATGTTGAACTCTTCCCATCAATCGTGAATGTTCATAATGACATCTAGAATGGGGAATCCGTTCAGAAGGTTTTCAATTTACTTTGCCCAGATCCATCACAGGAATCACAATCTATGGTAACTATTGCTTTACAAAATGCATCTCATAAGACTTAAAATTACTCCTTGAACCATAACCTGCAGAATGGATGTTGTGTTAACAATCATGAAAACAATATTAATCTCATTGTACATCGTGATCAGAGCTGTTGGGTGACCAGGTGCACTGTCAATGAACAGTAATATTTTGAAAGAATCTTTTTTTCTGAGCACTAGTTCTCAACAGTGAGCTTAAAATATTTAGTAAGCCATGGTATACACAAATATACTGTCATCTAGTCTTTGCTATTCTATTTATAGAGCACAGGCAGAATAGATTTAGCATAACTCTTAAGGGCCTGGGATTTTCAGAATGATAAATCAGCATTGGCTTCAAGTTCAAGTCATCAGCAGCATTAACGCCTAACAAGAAAGTCAGCCTGTCCTTTGAATCATTGAAACCAGGCATTGACTTATCATCCCTAGCTATGAAAGTCCTAGATGGCATCTTCTCCTGGTACGTATAAGGCTGGTTCATCTATTGGAAATCTGTTTCTCAGTGTATCCAACTTCATTAATTATCTTAGATAGAACTTCTGGATAACTTACTGCAGCTTCTATAATAGCACTTGCTGCTTCACCTTGGACTTTTAAGTTATAGAGATGACTTCTTTCCTTAAACCTCATCAACAACCTCTGCTGGCTTCCTCACCTCTCTCAGCCTTCATAGAAACGAAAAGTGTTGGGGCCTTGCTCTGGCTTAGGCTTTAGCTTAAGGGAGTGTTGTGGTTTGATCTTCTATCCTTCTAAAACTTTCTCCATTCCAGCAATATGGCCACTTCACTTTCTTATTCATGTGTTCACTGAATTATCACTTTAAATTCCCTTCAATAACTTTTTTCTTTTGCATTCACACCTTGACCAACCATTTGACACAAGAGGCCTAGCATTTGGCCTATCTCAGATTTGACATGCCTTCTTCACTATGCCTAATGATTTCTAGCTTTTGATTTAAAGTGAGAGATATGTGATTCTTTCTTTTATTTGAACACTTAGAAGCCATTGTAAGGTTAATAACAATGGTTAGAAGCCATTGTAAGGTTAATTAATATTGTTGGGTCTCAGGGAATAGGAAGGACTGTGGAGGGGGAGACTGGGGAATGGCCGATCAGTGGAGCTATCAGAATACTCATTATACTTATTGATTAAGTTCACCATCTTATATAGTTGTGGTTCATGGAGCCCCCAAACAATTATAATAGTAACATCAAAGATCACTGACCACAGATCACCATAACAAATATAATTATGATAATATTTGAAATATTGTGAAAATTACTCAAATGTCATACAGAGACACCAACTGAGCAAAGGCTGTTGGAAAATGGTGCCTGCCAATAGATTTGCTCCACACAGGGTTGCCACAAACCTTCAATTTGAAAAAAAAAAAGTAATATATTTGAAGCACAATAAAACAAGTATGCCTGTATTTAAAAACACCTATATAAAAAGGAAGCAGATTAAAAACAAATGCAATGTGCTCAAATGTATCACTGAGGTTTGTGTCTAAAAGTGGTGAGCAATTAAAGAGTCTATGTTTTGGTCTTTGAAAATTGATTTCCCCTTGTAGCATGCAAGGCTAATGTTTGATTTTTCTCAGATTAAACTTTATGAAATACTTCCTGAGATGTAGTCAATAAAGAGCCAGGCGATTGCCTGGGCAGAGATGTTGAAGGCAGGACATCTTTACTTGTATAACAGGGATACTAATATTAAGAATTATTACAAAGATTAAATGTTACAATGGCTATAAAGTGCTTAGCATGGTACTTGGTGCATAAGAAGTGCTCCAGAAATGTTAGTTTAGCTATTGTGACATTATTACTGTTATTACGAGGTAATACACAGCACGCTAGATCCAGAGGCAGGAGTAACTAACAGGAAAAACTTAGAAGAAGTGATATATGAGGCTTATCTAGAACATGACTATGCAGTCGTTCTGTAAAGATGGAAAGGAGATGAAGTTGGAGGAAATGTAATTACCAATGAGGTTGCAATTCTTAATTCAATTTCAAACCACTTTTTTTTTTCTCTACAAAGCACCAAAAGTAACTAGATGTGGTACTAGGAAAATCTAAGGATTATCTCAGCATTTAAGGGCAGATCACTTAAAATATCTATGCTACTGAAATGGAGGAATTTCCTTCCTTTCTTGCCAAGGTCTGGTGAGAAAGAGATATTTTTAGGGGAAGTTTCTTCCAAAATTAAAAAGGGCCTCCATGTGGATTTTCACTGCCAATTTGAGGCTGTACAAGTCATTTCTCTTTCACTGAGGAGCCACTAGCTCAGAATTAAATCAGTTGAGTTCAGAGAGAAGGGAAAGCTGCAGGGATTGTTTCTGTTGCAGCAGCAAATCAGAAAAATCCTGTGATTTCCCCCCTGCAGTTTCTAGCCTAACAAAAGAAGCACCCAGAAAGTTCCACAGGTCCTAGGTGCATTAGCTTTTGCAAATGTTATGAGCATGTAAACTTACACTGCAATATACGTAATTGGAGACGCATGCTTGGTGCTATTACAGTAAATAATTTAGTGATGCATTTAGAAATAAAGCCTGCATTCCAGGTAGAGCTGTTCTCATGAATAGGCAAGAAAGTGCTTAGTCTTTCTGTCACAACATGTGAGTCAAATGTTAAATCTTTTCTCCAAAAATAATGAAGGGGAGAATGAAGCTTGCATTTCATCTTCTAGCCAGCATGTTTGTGATATATAGAGCATTCTTTTAAAAAATCTTTACTATTGAAAGTATTATATATGTCCCCTTTTCCCCCATTGACCTCTTCTAGCCCACACCTGCCCCCACCCCAGACCTTCACCACCCTATTGTCTGTGTCCATAGCTTATGCATACAAGTTCTTTGGTTGATCTCTTCCCACCCACCCACCATCACCTGCCTTCCCTCTAAAGTTCAAAAGTCTATTCCAAGCTTATATGTCTCTTGTTCTATTTTGTTTATTTTGTTCATTAGATTCCACATATGAGTGAGATCACGCGATACTTATCTTTCTCTGACTGGTTTATTTTGCTTAGCATATACTCTCCAGGTCATGTTGTTGCAAATGGTAAGAGTTCTTTGTTTTTCATAGCATAGTATTCCATCGTGTAAATGTACCACAGCTTTTTTATCCATTCATCTTTTAGATGCTTTAAAAATGGACTTCTGTCTGCCCCCTTTGTGAGTCATTCCTGAAGGTGAACTGGTTGACTAGCCCCAGTCTTGGCTGTTGGTGGCCAGCCTAGAACCCTTAGAGCAGTGGTTCTCAACCTTCCTAATGCCGCAACCCTTTAATATAGTTCCACATGTTGTGGTGACCCCCAATTTCACTGTTACAAATTGAACATAATTAAAGCATAGTGATTAATCACAAAAACAATATGTAATTATATATGTGTTTTCCGATGGTCTTAGGCGACCCCTGTGAAAGGGTCGTTCAACCCCCAAAGGGGTCTCGACCCACAGGTTGAGAACCGCTGCCTTAGAGGCTGGTGAATTCATTTCTAGCCAGCCATGAGTGTTGATGTTAAGACTCCCAGGAGTACTGCTGTTCTCTAGAGAATTGCCTTTAGTCCAATGGGATAATTTCCTGAGAGGTTACCTACCACCCTCCCAGGAGCTAGCAGTCAATGACATAAAAAGGGCAGCCTCCTGGATTCAAGGTGGGACCAACTCTGTGGTGAGATTTGTATTCCAGGGTGTGGGATAGACAGGACTTTCTCCACCAGAGATCACATACTTGCTTAGCTATTTTCCCTATTGGGTTCCCACTCCTATTGCTTCCTTTCTGACGGCATTCCCTTAATAAATGCCTTTCCCAAGAAGCCCCATTTTAGGCTCTGCTTCTAAGGGAGCAGACCAAAGACACCTTTTCTTTCTCTTTGGCTCACTGCTGAGATTCCAGGGCTTGTGACCAAATCATGAGTTAACCACCTCCCATGCCATAAGTTGGGCTATAAAATCACCTCAGTGCGACACATCATCTGCCAAGCCAAGCATACCTGTACTCAGCCTGCTTCTTTGTCTCCTTAACTCCCACAGCCAGGCCCTGAGCATCACATTCTCTCTACCCTTCCTGCAAGAAAACCTTGCATAACAGTTTGTTGCATAAACCTGGAAGTACAATGGAACTCTATCAGAAACTAAAATGTACCCAAGTCCTGAAAGCCACTTTATCATTGGCACCACTGGATCCTAATAGAAAAAAAAACAACTGAGTTTCTGGAGGTTAATATTTACTCCCTTATTGCCTGGCTTGTTGGGGGCTACATTTCTGTTTTCAATAGAGTGGTTCTTTAAAAACATAATGTCACAACCATTTTAAGAAGCTTTACACACAATATGCATTAAGCCACCCACCTGGTACCCATCACCTCTTTACCATCCACCTGGAGCATGGCAGAAAAATAATGAACTCAAGTGGTACATGCAATATCAATAAAATAGCTTTTTTTTTTCTTATTCCATGTCATCTGTATGATGTACCTTAAAAATGCCTTTGAGGCAAATATATTTTGAATAGAATGTACAATCAGCAAATATTCTATTATTTACAAATTACTAAGTATAGACTGTCAAAACACTTCCTAAAAATACTTCATATTCTCTCAATCATGTTAAAAAGACACAATCACTCAAGGAAGAGTTTGCCTACAGAATATCACACCTTCTAAATAAAGTTTGAGGGAAACCACATGAGATACTTTGCTCCACTTTCATGCTTTGCTAAAAATGGGATTATTAATGACCTGCCGAGTCCTTTTTTTACAAGTCTCATTATCTCATGGTTTTTTGTTGTTGTTGTTTTGTGTGTGTGTGTGTGCTTTACATTTTTTTTAGAGAGAGGAAGGGAGAGAGCGAGAGAGCGAGGCAGAGTGAGAGAGAAACATTGATATGAAAGTGAAACATCAATCAGTTGTGTCTTGTACACAACTCAACAGGGTATTGAACCTAAAACGTAGGTATGTGCCCTGACTAGGAATGGAATTCAGAACCATTTAGTGTACAGGATGTCACTCCAACCAACTGAGCCACCATGCCAGGGAAACTCATGTTTTTATTATTGACTAGAGGCCTGGTGCATGAATTCGTGCACTGGTGGGGTTCCTTGGCCTGGCCTGCAAGGATTGGGCTGAAACCAGCTCTCCGACATCCCCCGAGGGTTGCAAGAGGGCACAGGCCAGGCTGAGGGACCCCACCAGTGCACGATCGGGGCCAAGGAGGGACCACGGGAGGGCTCAAGGGTGTGTCTGACCCATCTTGCCCAGTCCCAATCAGCCAGACCCCAGCAGCAAGCTAACCTACTGGTCGGAGTGTATGCCCCCTAGTGGTCAGTTCATGTCATAGCAACTGGCAGAATGGTTGAACAGACAGTTGGACACTTAGCATATTAGGCTTTTATTAATAGGATTAGAAATATAGCCGTATTATCAGTCACTGACATTCAACAGATGCATGGCTAATTGAAGGTATAGGCTGTTCTCTCTTTTTTCCTTCTTTACACTTCACTTTCCCTAACTTCTTACCTTTCTATCCAAATTGTCACTTCCACACCATAAGTTTTCGCTATTTACATTGAAAATAATTACTTAATTTAAATTCTTTCTAAAATACAACCATTCAGCAACCTTGAAAGTTGAGTGAAAGAGAACAACATATGAAGTGAGGAGGCCTGACTTTTATTTCAGCTCTGTTTTTTTCTTCCTGTATGTCACCTTGATTTGTTTGCTTCTTAGTCTTTCTTACAGCCTTCACTTTGAGCATCTGTAAAATGAGAGTGAGAGATCAGTGATCCTGAGGATATTTTTGAACTCTAATACCCTAACAATACTATAATTTCATTTCTGGACCCCCCCCTCCTTGTCATCCAGTATCTAGCTTTTCTTATAGCAATGACTTAATGTTGGCCATTGGCCCTGGCCAAAAAGCTACTCCCGGACCTTGTTATCCTTCAGTTCATCTTTTCTATCCTAAGGGTTCACAGTCCTCTTCTGCAGGGCCCTACTTTCTGTCTAGTAAATAACTAGGGCCCTTCCCATTACGCATGCATGACTTCTACATGCATGGCAAATGGCAGACATTTCCTTCTCTGCTTCTGTGCAAAATTGGACTAATAATAGTATTCCATCAGTTGTGAAAGGTTAGGAGTTAGGAGGATGAGCGGGAAGAGTGAGTGTGAATTATTGAGTGTCATAGAAATGTAGTGTATTATGATAAATGAACACATTAGCATAGACTGCTGTGTAATTTCTCCTAGGTACTCCTGTTCTTTTTAATAAGAACTTCAAGAGACAAATGTCTTAATCGAAAACAGTGACCCTGAAGGTCTTGTGAATACTCTGCCAGTCTGGGGGAGAGATGTCCGGGCGATGAGAGGAGCTTTATGGCACCTCTCCAGTTGTACTCCACAGTTTTGTAAGCAAAATGCAGATTTTTTTAAAGGTTTGTGTCTTTATAGATCAAACTGCTCTAGCTATACTTAACAATACTGTGTAACCTACTCAATATTCAAGATCAGTGCATCAGGTGGACGCATCTTTATGCTTTGAACAGTGTCCAGAAGCTGGGATGAAAAAGAAGGGGACTTAAATCTAATTCTCTAAGATTATGTTTTACAATGAATGGTAATCCTGAGGAATGAAACATTGTGAATTAAAAATCATCTCAGCTTAAGATGGCATAATGCAGCCTTTGATATCTCTGAAAAACTGTCCAAAACTAAGACCCAAAAGTACTTAATGGATCAATCATAACCACAAAATCAGATTTTTCTTTTCCCAAATCATTACGGGGAGAGAGCAATGAAGGCATGTTTATGCAAATAGAGAGACGCTACTCAAGAGACCTTAGGCCTGGCATTTAAATTCTTAGATCCTCACTTTCTTCCTGTACAGAATTAAGATAACCTAAAGCCCTTGGTTGTTTTGAAGGTTCAATGAGAAAATGCATATTAAAGTAGCATATATCAACTTGACACAATGGAGGTGATTAGTTCAATTCACATATGTATTTTTTCTCTCTCTGAATTTCATGCAATATATTTTCTCTGTGCAGTGCTATAAACATTTAAATAAGTTGTGCTATTTTTGTGTTCATAGATCATAGTTTTATACCTTTAAAAATACATTTCCTTCATTTTTTCTCATGCTTAATGTTTAATGAATTTCAATTTATTCAATTTTAATATATTGAATGTTTTATATAGGGGACACAATAATGGCTTTTCCCTAAGGGAAGGTTTTAGAACCCATGAAAACCCTTTCAATACCAACTGGCTATTGTGTATAGCAAACTTTCCATTTTCATTGACTGATGGGACAAGTGTCCTGACTAACAGGCAGAATAACCTCTGGAGAAAATGAATTTAACTTCTATTATTTACTTGTT
The DNA here is from genome assembly GCF_964212035.1 of Myotis nattereri. NCBI lineage: Eukaryota > Metazoa > Chordata > Mammalia > Chiroptera > Vespertilionidae > Myotis > Myotis nattereri. Next base: position 201,951,244 of record NC_138075.1, on the reverse strand, counting down.
TTGTGACCATATGAAAGGTTTATTTTTCTTGGCTTTATTATCTTCCACCGTAAAATAGGGATGGTATTATTGCTTGCTCTGCTTATTTCATGAAATTATTAAGTAGCTGCAAATAACTAGATAATATGTGAGTTATATAAAAAAATCACAATTTATGAAGTTACAATCAGTGTTATAATTGTCATTCTATATTTGGTTTTATTCAACTTTAGTCATCTGAAGCCACCTTTATGGTTTTTATGATTTTTTGTGATTGGTAAGGATTGAGCTCTGACTTACATAATATTTTATATCAACTCTATTTTGGTAACAAAGTTAATTTATTTTTAAGATAAACTTTATATCACTCTTGCAAATGAAGAGCAATGCCATTTTGGAAAACAGAAGTAAACTTTACAAATAAATTTAATTTTTAAAATGCCATTAAATTCTAGTTTGGTGCTGCCACCTGCTATGCTTCCAACCTTTTGTTACCCTGTTAAAATCAGAGACTCGTAGATATTACAGAGGACTTACAAATTACATTTGTTTTATTCCAAGGCTTTCTCCTGTATGTAAATCAGAAGTACTGAAAGACACTGAAGAAGAGAATAATTTTCTCACTGTGTTATTCTCTGTTATTTCTTTAATAACTTAACATTATCTTGCCTACTATCTGTAGGACATGTCCCTGCCTGGGAGGGAGATCAGTGCTGGGAGTCTGTATTCTACCCCAGGCCTTGGCATGTCACCTATGTCCATGATCCTTAGTTTCTTAATTTCAAGTAAGAATGTTAAGATATAGTGTTTCTAGTCCTTTTCCGTCTGACTTATTTCACTTAGCATGGTACTCTCAAGGTCCATCCATGTTGTCACAATGGTAATATTTCTTGTAGTTTTTTTATGACTGAGTAGTATTTCTTTATGTAATCATGAGTTGAATGACACTTAGGTTGTGTCCATATCTTGGCTATTGTGAGTAAGGCTGCAATGAACATAAGGTTGCATATATCTTTACAAGTAAGTGTTTTCAAAATTTTGGGATAAATGCCCAATAAATTTAATTTAAAAAAATGAGTGATTCTTTCCCCAAAATACTCTGTGGTCTATTTTATTTGTACATGCAAAAGAGATAGCACCTCATTTAGTAAATGCCTGAAAATATCTGAATTCTCATTTCTAGAAGAACAATCTTGTTCATCACAATGTTCCATCTTTATGAGAAAGGTCATTCTGAATTTCTATTGGCATCCCCAATTTAAGAGAATGCCAATTTATGAGGAAATCAGGGAATTTACTTTAATGGAAGATTATATGCAAGAGTATGTGAAATTATCAGATATTTATGAAAAATAGGATATCGTGACCTCTCCTGCTAAAGAGCTACAAAAATGTCTTGATTAATAGTATGTTTCCGAAAGGACAGATTAACCCACTTCCAACAAACTTAAATAAATACAGCACTAGATGAATTAAGGAGGCCATTAGTCTTGTATTACATGGGTTCTCATTGATTTAATGATGACTTGAAACTCAGGCTTTGATAATGTCTTCAGCTCTGCAAAGCAGGTTGTGTAAGTTGGTGGGTGACAATGACCTATGCTCCCCATCACATATTTTAGACTTTTGCTTTCTTGAGACAGTTGTTACACACATGTTATACCCATATGTATTATATATTAATACAAGGTAGGAAAATTTTATTTGAATTCCTTTCAATTTGGGGGAACTTGCAGCTTTCTGTAAAGTTTTATTTTATTAAACATATGTTCTCATAAAGCCAATGACTGTACTATCCAGTTTTCCCATTGGTTACCACAATAAAGTAACAAATGTGCATCAAAAGCTTTACTTTTAAGGCCTGAGATTAGGGGCTTACTCAGGTGAATTCTATCACATACAGGTCTATCATATTGCTAGCTACTCATCCCATGCCAAGATCCTTCATCTCCTTGCCCCACACCAATGTTATCTAATACCTAGCTTACACCTCCTTTAGAATTGTGGTTCCTACTCTGGAATTCTTGCATCTGTTAATGATGCCACCATGATTTACCTTTACCTTACCACTAAATTATTCTGGTTCCTCTAAGCTCTACTCATCTATTCCATATTCTGATAAAAGACATACCTCACTAGAGAGTTTGCACAATCAGCCACTTGCTGTAGGTTCCCAACCAGCTCACTGTCTCCCAGCCCAAGTCCTCCAGCCCCTGAGTATGGGCATTAACTTTGTATTGCCTCATAGGGAAAAATATCACAGCTGTGAAGGGTAAAAAATAAGAAAAGAAAAGACAGTTTGATTCCTCTAAATTAATACTAATTATTTTTTCAATCTAAAGGAATTCTTAAAGTAAGTCATCAATATGAACGTAAAGTAGCAATTGTTTCTTTCATGGATGATAAATTAAATTAAAAGTCTCAAGGACCAACATCAATAACAATTTAAATAAGTAGAATGTGTAGAACTGAAATGCCACTCCATTTATATTTCAGCCTTCTGTGGGAATGCTCCTGCCAATATGTGGTTTTGGCTTTGCAAGGCAAACATAGGAGAAGCTATTTTTTTGTCTTCTAGATCTTCAACTGGTAATCAGTATAACCTATCACCATTTAATTGGTTAAACTTGATTATTGTCTACCTTTACATATATCTTCAAACCAAGCTTACTTATCCCTGAAGTTCAAGGTCAACCCAATTAAAATAAAGACAAGATTATTAAAGCATCTTTGATGCGGGGCAATATTTCTCTCTCTCTCTCTCTCTCTCTCTCTCTCTCTCTCTCTCTCTCTCTCTCTTTCTCTCTCTCTCTCTCTCTCCCTCCCTCTCTCTCTCTCCTTCTCCCTCCCTCCCTCTCTCTCTCTTCAGATTCTTTGAATAACCAGCATAGAGATCAGTAATCCTTCCCTAGAATTTGTTTATACTATTTATGAAGGCATAACTTGGCACAAAATAGAATTCTGTAATGGTAAGTATTAGTTTGGGGCTTCTCATAGTGCTTGATTCATCCCTCAGGCTCAGTTCTGCTTCAGGTTCTAAGGAGTTCAGAATGAGTCTTAAAAACATAGCCCAGGTGTCCACAGTGTTCCCTGGCAAAGCTAAGATGAGGCTCCTTACAAATGAGCATTTAAGTTGTTACTACCTTCAGATTGCACTGTGCACTTGAATTCTACATCATCAAAACCAATTTCTTATTTCTCTCTTGGGTATATTCTAAAATTACCCCCTTTTTAAACTTTAATTTTGTACAATCCTTGGGGATCTTTGGGCTGAAGTTGAGAAAGGTGACAGCTGGAACTACCACTTACTATGGGACAGTGGACAAGTTAATTTACCTGCTATTCTGTTCTCTTCATTTGAGAGGGCTATCAGTAACTTACTACATAATTTAGAGTAAGACAACTCATCTTCAGTTTTCTCATCTCTAAAATGAAGACCTTGCTCTTGTCATCACTAGGTAATCTCTAAAATTCTATTTAGTCTATTTAAATATATTTAAAATATATTTTTATTGATTTCAGAGAGGAAGGGAGAGGGAGAATTAGAAACATCAATGATGAGAGAGAATCATTGATTGGCTGTCTCCTGCATGCCCCCTACTGGGGGTCAAACCCGGGACCCTTCAGTCCACAAATGGAAGCTCTATCCACTGAACAAAATCATCCAGGGCTAGTCTATTATTTTTATTCATTGTCAGATGATTTAAAAATATATACCTGTGATAAATATTTGTCAACTAGTTACATAGCATCCCCCCCTTATGACACTGAAGCCTTGATGAAGAGAATCTATGATATACAAATTGTTCTACATAAGATTTTGTGGCTTTTGTCTGTGTTTTAATCTATAAAACACTTTTTTTTTTTTGCTCCCAAAACAAGTGAAAATGAGATTCACAAGTAAACAAAATTCAGTTAGAACTGATGTAACACTTAATTTTCTGTATTCATCAATTCACAGATTGTCTATGACAGTAGAGCTCTTTTCTATATTGGCATTTGACAGAGAGATTGAAGCAGTATATTGAGCTACAGTAAAAAACAAATTTAGCCCTAGCTGGTTTGGCTCAGTGGAAAGAGTGTTGGTCTGCAGACTTGAAGGGTCCCAGGTTCAATTCTGGTCAAGGGCACATGCCAGGGTTGCAGGCTTGCACCCCAATGGGGGGCATGCAGGAGGCAGCCAATCAATGATTCTCTCTCATCATTGATGTTTCTGTCTTGTGAAGAGCGGCCGTGTTTGGACAGGTTCAAGCCTCGGACTAATGAGAGGGCACAGTCCTCTCATGGCCACGTGCAAGTCCCAGAACAATTATAGCCAGAGGATATAGTTGTAAGCTTGAACCTGTGGTCCGAACACGTGGCCCCACGTGCCTGAGTGATGTGGGCTTGATAGAGTTCAGGTGCATGTAATTGAGCAGGCTCGAACCCATGAGAATGTTGTAAACATCGTGACCACGCTCTTACTTTGCCTTGAGGAATCTGGCTATAAAATAAAGACAGGGCTTGTAGTCCATGGCGCTGTCACTAGCTCTCCATCAGAGAGGCTCTCCATCAGAGAGGACAGCGTCCCACCCAGACCCAGCTTTTTCTCTTGTCTGTCTTTTCTCAATCCTTCACTGCCCCCTCTCAGGGTCACTGAACCTGGCTGAGCTGGCGTGGCACGTAAAGTGCCCAAAGTGGGGCTGAGTATGCCATGGCCGTGCCAGCTTGTCATACTATCTCTCTCTCCCCCTCTCCCTTCCTCTCTGAAATCAATAAATATATATTTTAAAAAAACCAAAACACAACAACCCGCCCCCCCCCCCGCAAAAAAAAAAATTTTTAGAACAGCAGGTTTTTGCAAAAAAGAAAAAAGTCGCACCTCTCAAGAGACCTTATTCTTCAAGGAAAGAAAATATTATATTGAATTACTTTAGTTTGTTGTTGCTACATAACAATCCAGTCCAAAATTTAGTCTTAAAATAATATATTTTAAATTTTTGCATGATTCTTTGGGTTGGTAATGGGTCAATTTTTTTGGTAGTCTAATTTGAAGTCACTGATGTGGCTGCAGTCATCTGGCAACTCGGTGGAGGATGGCTTTATTCACATCTGGCAATACAGACTGGCTATGCCGCCACCTCCAGCTGGATTCTCACTTCCACATCATGGTAATCCAAGGTTGCAAGTGGGCCAGAGTTGGACCTGCAAGGTCTCTTAAGGTTTAAGAAGAGTTTGCAGCATCATTTCTGCAACATTCCATTGCTCAAAGCATCTCAGATACACGGTGAAGAAATAGACTCCAGCTTTTGATGGGAAGAACAGCAAAATCACATTGCAAAAGGTTTGAAACAGGGAGGAGTGATTTATTATAATAATCTGCCATGTCAGCACACTGTTTCCATAAAGACAGTGTAAATCCTCATAGTCTTAACATTCTTGATTTTAAATACTGTATTAAAAGAAGAAGAGTTTCTACAATTAAATAGAGAATAGTATGAAGAATTTTGGATAGATAACTACTTTCCAAATGTTGAGGATTCTTGGTCAAACATTCATCTGATTAAAGGTAAATTTATAGTCTGTGGGAAATAGTTAATGGTTCTTTTGAATTTGAAATGGAATTTCCTTACCAAAAATCTTTTTATTTTCTTTCAAGGAAGTTATTGGCTACATAATTCTTATGATAGTTTACCTAAAGCAATCCACGTTAAAAACAAAAAACTAAATCTTTAGCACAGTCTTTTATATTAGAAGATTTGTAATAAACATGAAAAAGCCAAAAGCTAGAGAAAGGATAATATTATTGCAAAGTATCCTATATAATAAAAGCCCAATATGCAATGTAACCAAACAGCCGAATGACCAGCAGAACGACTAGTCACTATTATGCGCAGTGACCACCAGGGGGCAGACGCTCAATGCAGGAGCTGCCCCCAGCCCGCAGACCCCAAGCCAGCCAAGGCAGGTGCTAGTGGTGGCTCCCCAATCGCCACGCTGGTCACCCCACAGATCGGCCCTGATTGCTGGCCAGGCCTAGTGACCCTACCCATGCAAGAATTTTGTGCACAGGGCCTCTACTTGGTTTATAAAGAGAAATGACAAGCACTCAGGTGATCTGAACTTAGAATCTCATCAGTGAGGAAGTACACAGTCATTGAAGAATCAATAACGGGGTATGCTAAACCAAGCTGAAAACTAGAACAAAAACTCATAGCATGGCTCTGTGGAATAAATACAAATGTGCCTGTGCATGTCAGATTATAGCACTCTTAATTTGTTGACCTATTACCCTGACCTGTGTCACAGGATGACTTGCAGTCTGCAGGAGTGTCTCTTGTGATCACTAAAATAGGGCTGTCATTTCTTCCAAGGCATCCACAAATTTGTTTTCAGTGCCTGGGAGGCTACTGGGGTGTGGTGCTCAGTACTGCTTTTGACACTTCCATGGGAGTGGTCACTCTGTTTCTCCTAAATGTTGCTAGATTTCCCTATGTTTTCACGATGCTATAGAATATGGAATTTGGGGAATGTTGCTTTCTCCCCTGTTTTGTGCCACAATTTTTCAAATTTGCCCTTAGGCTTTACTTATTATACTCACATATCTCACAAAGCACTTCATGTATTTGCAAAGTCACTTCAACCTGTGCCTGCATTATCTGCATTATCCATGAGGATGGCATGGAGTAATTGTTTTAGTTAAGGTTCTCCAGAGAGACAGAACCAATAGAGGGTATATGTAGATATATACTAGAAGAGATTTATTATAGGAACTGGCTCACACAGTTATGGAGGTCAGGAAGTCACACAATCTGCTGCCTGCAAACTGGAGAATCAAGAAAGCCAGTGATATAATTAATTCCAAAGGCAAAGAACTAAGGGAGTTACAAGTGTAAGTCCCAGAGTTCAGAGGCTCAAAAGTCAAGAGCTCCGATGTCTGAGAGCAGGATATAGATGACCCAGCTCAAGAGGACAGAGAGAGGGGGAGGGAGAAGGGGGATGGGGGGAGGGTGAAGAGAGAGAGAGAGAGAGAGAGAGAGAGAGAGAGAGAGAGAGAGAGAATGAATGAACTCACCATTCCTTTGATTTGTTGTTCTCTTGGTCCCCTCATAGGGTATGACCATGCCCACTCCCATCGCTGAGGATAGATCTTTTTACTTAGACTACTGAATCAAATGCTGATCTCTTCCAGAAACACCCTCACAGACACACCCAGAAATGATGTTTTTGCAGTTATCTGAGCATCCAGACAAGTTGACACATAAAACTAATCATTACAGTGATGAAGACAGGCTATTGTCCCCATTGACCATTTTTCTCCCCTGCTGAAGTGTTTCTCAAGCCTAGATGATGGGTATGATCTGATCAATAATAAGATGAGATCAATTTTGTCTGGTCAATAGAAAAAAATTATTAATATACTAGAGGCCCAGTGCACGGCATTTGTGCAGTTGGGGGAGGGAGGGGATCCTCAGCTCGGCTTGTGCCCTTTTGCAGTCTGGGAGCCCTCTGGGGATATCTGACTGATGGCTTAGGCCCATGAGGAGTGGGCCTAAGCTGTCAGTCAGGCATTCTTAGCGCTGCCACAGGGGCTGGGGAGGCTCCGGCCACTGCCACTGTGCTCGCCAGCTGTCAGCCTGGCTTCTGGTTGAGCGGGGCTTCCCCTATGGGAGCACACTGACCACCCGGGAGGGGGCAGCTTCTGTGTTGAGCATCTGCCCCCTGGTGATCCGTGCACAACATAGCGACCAGTCCTTCTGCCATTTGGTCAATCTGCATATTACCCTTTTATTAGGTAGGATACTATGGTTACCTTTTATACTATGCTTTTTGTTTTTGTATTTTTTCCCCATATTGATTTCTCAAGAGAGTGGAAGGGAGGTAGGAGCGGGGAGAGAGAGATAGAGAAACATTGACGTGAGAGAGATATTCATTGGTGTCCTCCCACATGTGCCTTCACTGGAGCTGTGGACCTGCAACCGAGGTACATGCCCTTGACTGTGAATCAAATCCCAAACCCTTCAGTCTGGGGGCTGAAATTCTAACTACTGATCAAAACCGACCAGGGCTACCATTTATACTGTTAAAATCTGGGAAGATAACAGAAACTATATGGAAGTAAGTATTATAAAAAATAATTTATATTAGTAATTATATTTAACAAAATAAATTCTAGGCTCTTTCAACCACAATAAGAGCAATTGAGAATATACCAGTTGTTTTCACATTATTTGCAAATAGCAGATTTAGGGCAGAAACCATACTTTTCTTTTGATAATTCTAGATAATAATATCTGGCCAATGTCATTTTAGTTCTATCTCATCTGTGACTGTTCTTTCTTCAGTAGATTGTCTAATCAGTAAACGGCTAATGTTATCAGACTTTTTCTGTTGAATATAAAAATAATTACTGTTCTGATTGAGGAAGTTATTAATGCCATATATGACCCATCTGAGGGATAAGAAATTGAAAATAAGTTTGTTTACTTTTATATCCTGTTAGCAAAGAAGTTTGAATGACATTCTATTAATGTCACAAAATAGAAAATGTCTAATACAATCAATTGTAACCAGCCTTTTCTGCAAGAGACTTATCCCATCCCATCTATTTTAGATTACAAAATTGTGCAAAAATGATTATACAAAGCCATGCTACAGTGGTTCCTTTTAGTCATCTGAAATGTTCAAATCCAGAAGTGTAAAACTGAAATCTGATGGTAGGAAGAAAAGGTAAAATGAGGAAGTGGGTGGAAATCAGTCAAACTGACTAATGAGATTTTCCTGGTGCCTGAGGAGACAAGCACAGCTTTGGAGAAGCCATTGAGGTGGTAACAATAGCATATTGGACTATTTTGGAGTTTTTTCAGTCTTCCTCCTCCTTACCTTTTCTACCCTCCAGAATTAAGGACAGAAACACTGGCTTGGGCTGACCCTTTCTATTGATCTCAAGGTACTGGGAAATAAAAAGCAGTTCTACCTTACTAACTGATGAGGATTAGAGAACCTGCTAAAATAAAAGTGTGGAAACAAGCAAACTTTACCAAGAAACTTCGGACATGTGAGTGAGGCTGGACTAGAACGTCGGGACCTTTGCAGCAGAGGATGAGCTCTCTGTCCGTCCTGCCCCTGCTGTGCAGTGTGAGGCAGGTGCGCCTGGCTTGGGACAGCTTTTTCCTACCTAGCACTCTCCTACTCTTTCTTCACGGGCCACCTCAAGCATCACCTCTTCTAGGAGACTTTTTCAAACAATGCCTCCTATCTTCCTAAAGAATATAAGCTTCTAATGCTCTGCTCCCATTGTGCATAACTCAGTAAGAACACTCATCACATTTTAATATGATCAGCTCGTTTATCCTAGAGGCAATTGTACCCTCCAGGGGACACTGGGTAGTGTCTGGAAATATTTTTGGTTGTGACATTTAAGGAGAAGGCTGCTTGCTACCAGCATTTTGTGGGACAGAGCCAGGGATGCTGCTAAACATCTTACAATGCACAGCACAGCCGCCCTCCACAAAGAATTGTCCTGCTCAGAAAGTCGATAGTGCTAAGCTTTAGAAGCCTTATAATAGCTCATTGTTAAACTCTCACTAAATATTAGAACTTGTGCTAGGTTCAGAAGGGAGAGATAAATAGCAAGAAAACAGGGTTGAGTTATTTGTTTACATAGCTGTCTCCATCTCCATATTCATGGTTTCAAGCAGAAACCATTCTTGAGACTCTGGCCTACAACCAGCCTCTTGGCCTAGTGTGTGGCGCAACCATCCATTTACTTTCCTCAAGTCTAGAAATCACCTTGGTCTGAGGTCATGCTACAGATACCAGTTGGCAATAACAGTTTCTGACATTATTCATAGTTGACCCACAGTCACTGCTCAATTATTTCAAATAACGATAAATACAAAAGGAAACTAGCAACACACCACAGATCTTAACATTATTGTGTAACTTCTTAAATAATTGGTTTTATAGGGAATTGTTCTTTTTTTCAAGTTTGATTAATTCACATAAGGAAGTTTTTGGAGAACTTTTCCTTAGAAAGATACATGTTTGGATTCCATGGGAGAGAAGTAGAATTGTTTCTTATTCCTGGTGTTAAGAAAATGGTGTAATAATTTACCTGTATTACTTTTTGATGCATGTTAGTAATAGATTCTATAAAATCACCTGTCCCTTAATCAAAATTGCCTTTAAATATGAATCTTCTTAGAGTATCTCTGCCATAAGGTAGTAAAAGTTGTCGTTTTCATTTATTATATTTTGTTACAGTTGCCCATTATTTTCACATTACTTTTCAGGTCACCTATTAATCTCTGGAGTAATCAATGGGCAATGGTCCCTATAATCAATACTGTCACCCCTCACTCCAAATAAAAACAAAACCAGAAATACCAAAACCACAAGCTTGTCTTTTTATTTTAACTCCTTGGTATTGTGATTTGCTTGATTGTGGGAAATTACAAAGTTGTAGGCAGCAATTATTTACACCATTTTTTTCTGAAGACAGAAGGAAAAATATCTTATGTCCTATTTACCTACCAGAGTTCCAGATTATCACTTAATTGAAATAGCAAGGTAATCTGAGATTCAAAAACAACTTCCTAATCAAAGTGTAAGTAAAACATTGGAGGGAAAGTAATTTCTATCTTTTAATGTATATGTATATCAGAACCTTAAGAGTTGAAAATATTTTGTAATGTCACAAATGTGCACTGATGACCATGGTACAGTCTCTCTTAAAATATGAGATTAAGGCCCTAGCCAGTTTGGCTCAGTGGATAGAGTGTCGGCCTGTGGACTGAAGGGTCCCAGGTTCAATTCCGGTCAAGGGCATGTACCTTGGTTGTGGGCACATCCCCAGTAGGCAGCTGATCGATGTTTCTCTCTCATCGATGTTTCTAACTCTCTGTCCCTCTCCCTTCCTCTCTGTAAAAATTCAATAAAATATATCTTTTTAAAAAATATGAGATTAAGTAATTCTAAAGGACCATTTTATGCTCTAAAATTACCTAATTGTAATAAATAAGTTTTTTATGTACTTTTTCTTTATATGTATCGTCCAATAGAGAGAACAACTTTATACATTTGCTACCATTTCCACCTTATTTAGGAGCTTTAGAAAAGTAGTGATCACACTGCTTTCCATCTGCCCCTAGTGCTCTGTAGTGTCCTTTTAGTGACTGTGGGTATGGGCAGAGGAGTGCTATAGAGGGAGGGTGGGCTAGCACAGCTAGACAGGTAAGACTTCTGTTCCAGCCTTATCTCAACCAGAGAAGCTTCTTGGGCTGTGGTTAAAAGGTTTAAACTATTGTTATAAAAGGTCAAAATGCAAAAAAAATAATTATAATAATTCTAATCACATACTGTTAAGATTTTATTGTTTAACTAGAGGCCCGGTGCACAAAATTTGTGCACAGGTAGGGTCCTAGGCCTGGTTGGCGATCAGGGCCAATCAAGTTCCCTGCCTCCCCACCTCTTCCTTTCCTTGCTCCCTCAGCATCCTGCCACCACCTCTGGTCATCCACCATGTTCCAGGCCTCCCCTTGGTGGTCAGCACATGTCATAGCAAGCAATTGAACTGGTCTCTCAGTTGAACTCCCGAGGGAACACTTTTCATATTATATATATATATATATATATATATATATATATATATATATATATATAAGTCTAAGTGTCTTACATGTCTAGAGGGTCCCGAGTTTTAGCTTAAACTGTATCTCCTATAAGGATTAAGACTTCTGGAGTGCACCTGTGGCACTGGTGAACCATGACAACTAGGGGGTAGAGTGGGGGGGTGGGGGTAGGAGAAAGAGAGAGAGAGCTGGCAGAAAAACTCTGGCTTAAAAACAACAATGACAACAGGAACAACAAAAAAACCCTGATACAGCCTTATAGCCTAGTTTTGAGGATTTGGTAGGGGTAGAGCTGCTCAATGCGAATTAAAACTTATTCCACTACAATGTAGTGAGACATGGGGCACAATGCTTTGGAACCCCTTTCACAGGGTATTTAACAGATTTTACATAGAAAGAGAAATAAATGCAATTACTCATTGTGAGAAAACCCCAAACAACTCGGGGAACTTAGCTGCCCAGAAGTGATGATGGTGGTGCTAGGCAGGGGCTAGGAAATGCGACAGACCGAGCAGAAGTACCACAGGCACCTGGCTGACGTGGCGTTTCCTGACAAGGGCAACAACACTCTGGATGCAGCAACATGTGAATGATATGCAGTTCCCAGAAAAAAAGGACCAGGGCAAGAAAAGAGGGAAAGTACTATGCTTGGCAAATAACGGCTACAGCTGAGGAGCCTGGTTCACAGGGCATGTGTAAGAACTTTATGAGAACTTCAGATTTGTGCACATGCATCGGGGCCCAGGAGCCTTCGGAACATGATGACTAGTGTATATGCCGCACCATTTGTACCTGCAGCCTGGTGAGGTCTGGGGGAACACTGGGAACACTTGTGACTCATCATAAATGTATTCTTGATTCATACTCATCTTTTAATCTTCACATTCTTCAGTTACTTTCATTTGCTGCCACTGCTGAGTTACTCTCTTGAAATATCACAGATGTGGATATTAATGTAGTCTTTGAAAATTGTGCTTATTCTTCAATGGAAAGGACTAGTATTTTGATAATTTAATGAGAAATTTCATTCCAAAGAGCAATCCCCTGCATCAGATTCCATAAGCCATGTGTCATCCTTACCTAGAATTTAAATGAGAATCATTACTTTATATTAACTTAAACTTTATCTTGGGGGAAGGAATCATCTGATAGACTAACCATATGTTTGAGGAATAATGCAAAGTCTTTCCAAATAAACAATGCTTAGAGTAATGAAAAATATTTCACTTTGCTTTTATTGAGCCTATTTTTATTCTTTTTAAAGGACTTTTGTCATGGAGTCATAGAACTGAAAACACCTCCATATGTCGTATAATCTGTCCTCCCGCCTTCACACAGATGGTGGTCTAGCATACTTCAATATATCTTCAGGGATCCCTTCTCGCTCTGCTCAGGCCAGTGTCAATAGTAAAACTTCCCCTGCGCGGAGAGAAAACACAGCCTCCTATACCCTGTATCGCTTTTAGATCCTAGAAGTCTTTTTGGTATTCTGTTATTCCTCTGTTTTGCTTTCCCACTGATGAGAATGGACATTCCAAGAGAAATAGTTTGTGAGACAGGCCGCACCTGGGGAGAAAGGGCAGTAGAAACAAGACATGGCCACCGAAGTGAGGTAGACCCACCCATCCATCCCTGTGGAGAATTAGTGATTTTGTAACGGGAACAAGGCACATGCACAAATAAAAATACTATAAGTAAGATATTTATTTTGTGGTAAATCTGTGTGGTAGGCAGAATAATGCTCCTGTTTCTTACTGATGCCTATGTCCTAATCCTTGGAATCTGTGAATTTGTTAGAAACTTTGCAGATGTCATAAGTTTGAAGACCTTGAGAGGGAGAGATTGTCCTGGATTATCCAGGTACATACAATCTAATCACACACATCCTTAACAATGAAGAACCTTTCCCGGATGTTATAAGGAGGGTGAACGGTCAGAGTCAGAGGCAGATGTGCCTATGGAAGAATACTGAGATGCAAGAAGGGCGATGCAATTGAATTTTATTGCTTAAAATTCTCCAGTGGTTTCCCACCTCAGTCGTAATAAAAACAAAAGGCCTCATAATGGCCACCAAAGCACTACATCATCCTACCCTTCTTCCTCTCAATCTGTTCCAGCCACACTGACCACTTTGCAGTTTCTAGAACTCATCTGATCTTAGGATTTTGAGACTGGTATATCTATAACCCAAAACCTCTTTTCTCAGACAGCTGCATGACTCACTTCTGCACCTTCTTAGGTCTTTGTTCCAATGATATCCATCAACCCAATCTTCCATGACCACAGATATGTTGTAATTATTATCCCTAATTTTTACTCCTATATTATGTATTCACTTTTCTTGAGTTATGTTCTTTGGTCACAAAGCCTTTTACACATATTACGCAACACCATTTTACTTATATTTTACTTATTTATATTGTTGTTTATCTTTCTCCCTCCATTAGAATGGAAGGCCCATTAAGGTACAGAGCTTTTTCTATTTTATTCATTGCTGACTCTTCAATATCTAGAATATTGCCTTGAACGTAATTTGTGCTTACTATATATTTGTTGAATAAATAAATAAAAATCACATTAGCATTAAAAGAGGAAATAACCTTGGGTGTTTATTGCCTTCTTGATGTCATACAAACAGTTATATTTAGTGTGATTCCAGTATACATTTTTTAAAAACAATATGAGTCTCTATACATACCAGGAATTTCATAGTTTTTCTTGGGGTTACTTATCTCACAGTTAGTCTTTCTCTAAGATATCTCAATTCTTCCAGCTTATTTCTTAAAACTTAGCTCCTTAGCCTTGGTACAATATATGCATGTCTGTGATTATGAAATTTGCCATGGCACCTGTTTGTATCACTAATTGGCCTTGTCAAACTGGGACATACTTAGCTGTATGTGTTTTCTTTCCACAGCCTCTTATTAAATTCAAGTGCATTGGACACAGTGGTTGTAACTGATTTCTTTATCATTAACAATTAGCATGGTAACCTGGAATGTAGTTTGTCTGTACACACTTTAAAAAGTGTTTTTCAATTGCATTTCTTTCTTCCTTCTCCCTTTATTTCCATTTTAACTTCATTAAAATTTGCCAAGCCTTCCCTGGAGTCAGGTCTCACTGTATCACCCCAAATCAATATAGCTATCATTTACTTTGGGGGTTTATTGATTCACTGTACCTGGTTTAAAGAGCTCATTACTGTGTTGGCATTTTATCATGAAACTTTACAAGTGAATGTTGTCATTTTCACAAAGGAATAACTCCAAACCCTTCTGCTGTCTGCCATTTGGGACTGTTTCTTTTTCTAATTAAGATTTCTACCAAATGTTATTCTTTTGTTTATTTTTTTTTCCAAATAAGAGTCCTGATATAGTTGGGTATTGAGACTGATTTATAACCTAAGACTGAATATGCTTTATATTTCACAGCATCCAATAAGACTAGGTTTTAAAATTAGCATTAAACATCCATTATCTCATTTGAATCTCACAACAGTATAGAGGCATGTGTAGGGTTAAATTTGACTGACTCACTATGACTCAGGTTTATATAAATTGTCTACAATTAAATAATTATGTAAGAATCTGAGGCAGGGAGAGTTATACTATGGTGTTACACTGTATTGTGATGGCTAGTATTGTGATGCCAATCTGGAGCTTTCCCAGGGGACCATGTTCTTTGTTCTATAATAATTCCAGGTAGATGCCACAAGTTTGTGCTTATGTATTTTCACTGAAAGAAAATGCAACTTTTTAGAAGCAACTCATTCCATTATTGGTTGTGTCTTATTGTTAGAGAGCTCTTGTATCCAGGGGGAGAAGAATCTACATTACAGTGACTTCCATCCATTGGTTCTAGTTCTGGTTTCTGAAGCAACACAAAGTACTTTATTCTTTTATTTATTTATTTAAGTTTTAAAAAATTGTGTGTTGTGTGGGTTTTTTTTGAGGTATAATTTGCATGCAGTCAAACTTTTATTTTTTCAGTCTACTGTCTATGAGTTGTTGTTTTATTACTTTAAATAATTTAATTTTTTTCAATTACAGTTCATATATAATATTAGCTTCAAGGGTACAACCCAGTGATTAGACATCATATAACTTACTAAGTGATCATTCTAATTAATCTCCCACCTATCTGAAACCATATATAGTTATTAGTATATTATTGACTATATTTCTTAAGCTATACTTTATGTCTCCATGACTATTTTGTGATTACCTATTTGTACATTTTAACCCCTTCACCTTTTCACCCATCCTCCCAATGCCCCTCCCATCTGGCAACCTTCAAAATGTTCTCCATACCTATGAGTCTTTGTTCTACTTGTTTATTTATTTTGTTTTTTTAGGTTCAATTATTGATAGATATGTATTTATTGCCATTTTATTCATATTTTGATATTTTTCTTTTTCTTCTTAAGATCCTTTTACATTTCTTATAATACTGATTTGGTGGTGATGAATTCTTTTAGCTTTTTCTTGTCTGTGAAATTCTCTATCTGACCTTCAATTCTAAATGATAGCTTTGCTGGGTAGAGTAATCTTGGTTGTAGGTCTTTGCTTTTCATCAATTTGAATATTTCTTGCCAATCCCTTCTGGCCTGCAAAGTTCCTGTTGAGAAATCAGCTGACAGTCTTATGAGAGCTAACTAACTGCTTTTCTCTTGCTGCTTTTAAGATTCTCTCTTTGTCTTCAATCTTTGCCATTTTGATTATGATGTGTCTTGGTGTGGGCCTCTGGGTTCATCATGTTTGGACTTTCTGCACTTCTGGAGTTGTATATCTATTTCCTTCAGCAGGTTAGGGAAGTTTTCCATCATTTTTTACATAGGTTTTCAATTTCTTGCTCTCTCTTCTCCTTCTGGCACCCCATGATGCCAATGTTGGTAATCTTGAAGTTGTTCCAGAGACTTCTTATACTATCCTCATTTTTTAAATTCTTTTTGTCTTTTTGCTGCTTTGATTGGGTGTTTTCTGCCTCCTTATCTTCCAAATTTCTAATTTGACCCTATGCTTCAACTACTCCACTGTTGATTCCCTGTAATGTATTCTTCATTTCTGACTGGTTGTTTTATATTTTCTATCTCTTTTTATGTTCCCTATTTTTTGAAATTCTCATTCAGTTCCTCTATTCTTTTCCTAAGCTCATTTGAGCATCCTTATAACCAGTGTTTCAAACTCTGCATCTAGTAGATTAATTGTCTCCTTTTTGTTTAGTTCTTTTGCTGGAGTTCTGTCCTTTTTTTGTCGTTGTTGTTTGTTTGCTTTGTGTGTGTGTTTTTTTTACATTTGGGACATGTTTATTTGTCTTCTAAGTCTTAAGTCAAAATCTCCTCTGGTTTTTGCTGCCAGAATTTATGGGTACTTCTTTTCCTGGCACTAGAACTCTAGGACTGGGGGCTTGGGGTGGGGATGGGACCCCTTGCTCCTCAGAGAGATCTCTGCAGCTGAGACATCCCTCCCAACTTTTATCCACCACACATTCTTGTAGTACCAACCCATTCCATGTCTCCACCCCTCCTACCCGTCTCACTGTGGCTTCTTTTATTTTTCTTTTTTAAAAATATATTTTATTGATTTTTTACAGAGAGGAAGGGAGAGAGATAGAGAGCTAGAAACATCAATGAGAGAGAAACATCGATCAGCTGCCTCCTGCACATCTCCTACTGGGGATGTGCCCACAACCCAGGTACATGCCCTTGACTGGAATCGAACCTGGGACCTTTCAGTCTGCAGGCCGATGCTCTATCCACTGAACCAAACCGGTTTTGGCTCACTGTGGCTTATATCCTTATATCCTTAGTTGTAGGACTCCTGTTCAGCTAGATTTCAGGTGGTTCTTAATGACAATGGTTCTGTAATTTAGTTGTAATTTTGATGTGGTTGTGGGAGGATGAGAGTACCATATTTTTATCTATACCACCATCTTGACTAGAAGCCCAGAGTACTTTCTATTCTTCTCCACATTTGATATAACTATATAGTTACAACTCTGGTATAGAATCTACATCTTTGTTGTGACAATTGCACTAAAGGAAGAAAACATTAAAATAAGTTACAGAACAGAGTTTAGTGGGAAAATGCCAACATTATGACCTCAGGGAACCACAGTATCTGGTCATAGAATTTTGATCATATGACCCAAGTGTATTAAAGAGATGAAAGATTGAGAGTAAGTGCTGTAGGAAATGATCTTCATCTCTCTAAGGAGAATATGAGATATATTCGACTCTTTATTCCTCCACTTTTGAGCTCTGGCAGACATATGTTATGAACTCTCCCAATGGCAAGATAAATCTACCTGGTTCCTTGTTCATTCCTTGAGCTACATCTAACAAAGATGTCTACCTGCTGATGGAAATTCATAGTGACCATAATAACTATAGCTCTCCTAAATACAAATAAATTTCATGCTAAAAAATATATGAAAAAGCATTTCTGAGTGAATGGATTGCTCAATTTCCGCTGCCTCAAAACTGCTTTTTCTTTAAGTCCTACAGAAGCAAGAAATATTTAGAGCTGGATATTTTCCCCCCATACAACACACCTGCAGAGATGTGCCTTTAGGGCTACTGGATGATTTTCAAGCAAGAAAGTTAGGCAGAATAACTACAGGATGAAAAAGGAATTGTGCATGCTTCTGCAAGTGTATCCAAGACTAAGATGTCTAGTGTTATCAATGCTCTGCTGTAATGAGCATAAAATTCATGATAAAAGAGCCAACCAAACACTTTTCTGTAAACAAGTTAAATGCCTTATTTAGTGATTATAGAAAAGGCACTTAGTTGTAAATTTGCTTACATAATTTAAGAACATTTATATTCTATTTTACTCAGAAAACAACATTCAGAGATTATCCCAAGAGAAATATAATAAAGCAATCAGATGATACATATTTACTTTAGTTACTTTTTATATTTAAGATAAATGCTCCAAGTTTTAAATACTTAAGAGACAGTTCAAGAGACTGCTATTTTGTTTTATATATTCAGAGGATGGGGACCTATTTCTAACTTAAGTGCAATAAAAATCAAATAACTAGAAAATTAATTCTAAAATAAATTCTGTTACGAAAAATAATAACATATTAAAAATAATAACTCATTCAGGAACATGTTTGTTGTATAATTTTAATTTATAAAATTATAACTAAGAGCCTGAAACTGCTGATACAGATTTCAAATGTGTTTTTATCGCAGGAAGCTCTTTGGTTCCTTTGGATACAGGGTCTGAGCAGGAAAAGGTCATCGAAGAAAAGCTAGTTAGATTTTCCTAAAGAAAAGGAGCACGATAGTATCATTTTCTTGGTCTTTTTAGTAGTATTATAAGTGAATCTGAGATGTTTTGATTATTTTTATATACAAATAATTTGGACTTATTTAAAGATATATTTTTATTGTTTTCAGAGAGGGAGAGAGAGATAGAAACATCAATGATGAGAGAGAATCATTGATTGGCTGCCTCCTGCATGCCCCCCACTGGGGATCGAGCCCACAACCTGGGCTTGTGCTCTGACCAGAAATTGAACCATGAGCTCCTGGTTCATGGGTAGATGCTCAATCACTGAGTCATGACAGCTGGGCTGGACTTATTTTTAAATTTATGTGCAATTATAAGTGAAATAGACCCTTTTCTTCTAGAAGCCTCTCCTGATTCCTCAGAATCAATTATTCCTTTCTTAGCTCCCATAGCATTTCATCGATTTAAATAATGTATTCGTCAGCACTGCACTATGTTTTTGCCACCATATGTTGTGGAGAGAAGGGATGGGAAGGGTAAGGGATAGAAGCAATAAAAAAGTGTATTTAATACTGGACTTACAGTAAAAGTAAAAAGTAGGAAGGATCTATCCTTACCTATGAAAATATTTATATGAAAAGCCTATAAAATACTTATATGGAAACCTATGGAAAGCCAACTCACCCCAAAGATCAGACTCAAAGAAGGAAATAAAGTTAATAGAAGGTCTTAAAGTTTGATAGAAGGGACTTGCAGGTACTTCTGAGATGTCAGCTTAAGTAAAATTATGAAGGTATAGAAGAGTATACATATGAGTGACATTAGAAAATCAGACACTTTTTTTAACGTAAGGGTGCATATGGGGGATGGACATACGAGGCTTGAAAGTTAGGTTGCAGTGAAATTGTGAACAATTTGGTATGCCCTGCTAAGAAGGTTAGACTTAATCCTCCATATATTAGAAGTTTTACATGATATCCACCTTCACTGGAGTAGATTTTCTTAGGACGGGGTCTATCTGCATTCACATGTTTTTGAGCTAACTGGTATAGCCCTGTAAATACTTGCTGAATGAATGTATGAGCATGAGTCATACATGAAACCAGATTATTACGATATAATCAAAGGCTATGATGCTGAAAGAAATGTGCCATGCAGTAGCCTCAGAACAAGGGGAACAGAAATGCAGAGTTCAAAGGCAGCTTTGCCTTGTAAATGATTTTTAAATGTGAAAAAAGGATCATTATGAAAAGCACTTTATATATAAATTACTATGACTTTGTTTCAGTTTGGTGGGATATATCCAATATCCAATATTTATAAGATCCATATAATTAGTACCTTTATCTTAACCACTTTGCTTTTGAGCCAAATTCCTTACTGCCACTGAACCAATAGCTCCTTTTAACAGTAGAACTAAAGAGAAGATAAAAAATATCACTTTTGCCTGAGATCATCTCTGCTGACCCCCATCCTGTGATGCTTTGCAGCTATTGTTTATGCTGGGCTCTAAGTGCTTTTTGTGAAAAACCATGTTGATGACATAGCTGTAAATATCACAGCAAGATGAAAATACATTTTTATTTTAAGAGCCAAAGCAACTAAATGATGGTGAAATGCACAGATATAGAGTATTTTATATTATGGGTTTGAAAATTTGGTTCTTAGATGTGGAGTGCTTATTTCAGAAACAGAGTAAAATGGCAGATGGGTGTCCACTATTTCTTTGAAGTTAGAAAGGCATTTTTATAAAAACACCTCCTTTAATGTTGAAGTGTATTTCTAAATAAGAAGAGGAAAAGTGTCATTTGTTTTTTTGGTAGGAAGTGCTAATAAACTCCATTCTGCCATTTTAAGTAGATTCTAGTTGAAAAATTGAAAAATGAAATGATCAAGAGTGGACCAACATTCAGCAAGTCCTCAAAAGGACTTGACTGTGAAGGTACAGGACAAAGGAAAGTCACAGTTTCACAGGCCTTACTAACCTATTTATAAACAGAGTCCAAAGAGAGAGGGAAGTTTGAGTTTAAGCTGGGATTTAAAATCAAGTTATATTTTTCTTTTGTTGTGTGTTATTCAAACACAAACCATTACCAACACACAAATATACCCTTAAGGACACCCTTCTAAGGGATTTTCAACCGATGTGTAGCAAGAGGCACACTGGTGTGCCACAAGAATTTTTAAAACATGCAATACCTGACTATTTAGTCAGGCTCGCTGATTTCTTTTCCCTTAGATTGTTTAATTAAAAAATGACAAGAGCCAATACAACAATAGTTGTTTGGTGTGAATGAAGCAAAAGTATGTCAGATGGGGCAAAAATATATTTTCTGTGTGCCACAGATTTTAGTAATTAATTTATGTGTGCCATGAGATGAAACAGGTCGAAAATCACTGTTCTAAGAGATATGAATCTAAGACTGAAAATGATCTTGCCCCTACTCTTAAGAGTTTAGGGATTGTTTTAAAGGTGAACAAGTAAGTAGAATAGTATGAGTGTGCACTAAAAGAGATAGAGGACCATAGGAGTTGCTGTGAAGAGTTGAGTTACCTTAACTAATCTGGAGATTCCAAAAAAGTAAAGTCTAAGTTGAGTCCTGAAGACAGTTGGGAGTTACTTATTTAAAGAGGGTGAGAAACAAAATAGCAGAAATGAGCAAGAAAATTCAAGCTCTGAGAACTTCAAATTGTATAATGTGGCTGAAACATAAAGATCTACAAAGTGCTGAGAGATGAGGATGGAGGAAAAAGCAGGGTTCAGTACATGGAGGACAGGAAACGTAAAACAGAAGAGTAACGTAATCAGATGGGTACTTTAGCTGCATTCATAAGACTGGGTTGAAAAGGCTAAGACTGGAGACAAGGGGAGCCATGAGGTTATTCCAACAGTCTTGATGTAGAATGCTGGGCCTCTGTCACATCAATGGTGGAGAGATACAAAAAGTGTAAGGGAGGCAAATGAATAGTACTCAGTGATTACCTGGAGGTGAGGGAGAAGAGAACTTAAAGATGACTTCTAACTGCCCACGTGGACACTGATGAGCGATTGAACATTCTTTGAAATCTGGATCATGAAGGATGAGTACGGAGGCTGGTGTAAGGGGTTGGTAGAAATGAGGAAGGAGAGGATAAATTGAGTTTTCCTTATCTGTGGGATACCAATGAAGAAGATCAAACATTGAGTTTAAGAATTTTACACAAGAGCTATGAATATATAGAAATAATGTTGGAAAAAGCCTTCTGTTCTTTATATCCTATAATCATTATTATTACTCATCTTTCACTATAACAATGTGAAAACCAGACCTATGGACGTCATAAATATTAAAGAGAGATTTTACAGTCTTTTCCTGGAAAACTTTTCCAAAATGGTAGTTTTCTATAGTTGAAAAATTATAAGGTAAAACCTATTGGAACCCAAATGATTTTATTTAATGCATAGTTTTCTTTGTAAAAACTGTCGCATAGTTAGTTTTATACTTAGATTTAGAAATACTTTTGTTATTAGATTAATACATATTATTCTATTTAGCTATATCATGGTACCAGTGGTCGGCAAACTCATTAGTCAACAGAGCCTAATATCAACAGTACTTCTTCAAAATAGACTCGCCCAGGCCGAAAACCGACTTCAGCGCATGGGCCACGATGTTTCAATCGCACTGTACATGCGCCCCCACGTGGTATTTTGTGGAAGAGCCACACTCAAGGGGTCAAAGAACCCCATGTGGCTCGTGAGCTGCAGTTTTCCGACCACGGGATATGCAATTGAAGAAATTATCTTCTGTAATGTATATATTTTTCAATACAAGAAAGTTTAAACCAGTTCAAGTTGTTTCCAGTAAAATTCAGACTATATTTTATATTTACTTGTAGAAACTAGTCAATGGCTAAAACCACATGAATCAATTAATTAAATTAGATTAATAGTAAAATAATTTTTATATAATGTGCTTGAAGTTAACATTTGTCAAGTACCAACTATGTCCTAGAGATCATGGTGTTTATCCTGCATTTCTTTATTTTCTGGTGTGTGTGTGTGTGTGTGTGTGTGTGTGTGTGTGTGTTGCTATAGTTTATGTGATAGAAAAATATTTGGTTAAATTTTTTATTATGTATAAGTATATGTAGTAAGATTCACCCTTTGTACTATATAATTCTGAAAGTTTTGGCAGGTACATAGAGGTATGTAACCACTACAGTCAAGAAATAGAAGAAAATACATCATTCCCCAAACTAATCCTGTTCTTCCCCAACCCTCAGCCCTTGGCAACCTCTGGTCTATTTTCTGGCTTTAGGAATTTTTCATATAAATGGAAGCATATAGTATGCAGCCTTTTGACTCTGACTTCTTTCACTAATCATAATCTATTTGTGATTCATTGATGTTGTTGTGTGTGCCCTTATTCTGTTCCTTTTTATTGCTGAGTTTATTCCATTGTATGAATGTACTATAGTTTATCATTCCCTAATTGAGCAATATTTGGATTATTTTTGGTGTATGCATTGTGGCTGTAAACAGTCATATACAGAGCATAGTGTGAAGATAAATGTTCATTTCATTTGGGTAAATACCTGTGACTGGGATTGTTGGTTGAGTGACAAGTATATATTTATTTTTATGAGGAAAAACAACGCTTTTGACTGTACCATTTTATGAGGAAAAACAACCCAGTTGACTGTACCATTTTGTATTAATATCAATAATCTATGAGAGTTCAAATGGCTTGCATTCTTAACATTTGTAATTATCAGTATATTTTGCTTAGACAGTTAAAAATAAGAAAATCAATGGAAAGAGAAATAAAAAAATAAGAAAAGATAAATCTTATATTTGCTTCCATTTGTACCTTTCTAGCACTCTTTACTTCTTAAAATTTCAAGTTTCTGGTATCTGATTCTTTACATATTAAGAACTTTTTTAAAAATGTCCTTTAGTGCAAGAATACTGGTAATGAATTCTATTTATATTTGTACCAAAAATTTCATTTTCTCTTAATTTTTGAAAGATATTCTTACTGGATATAGAATCGTGGGTGACAGCCCATTCCCCTTTAGCATCTTAAAGCTTTCACTTTATTTTCTTCTGATAAACATGGTTTCTAATGAGAAATATATCATCATTCTCATCTTTGTTCTTCTGCATGTAATATATCTTTTTCTACGTCTGCCATCATGATTTTTTTCTTTATATTTAGTTTGCAGTTGTGTAAATATATTTGTGTCTACTTTTTGTTTTTATTTATTTATTACTTCTTCTTTAAGCTCTGTAACTTTCATTAACTTTGGAAAAATCTCATTATTTGTCATTATGTCATCAAATTTTTTTCCTGCTGTATCCTTCTCTCTCTCTCTCTTTTTTTTTGGATTTATAATACATGTACACTAGTCCACTTTTTATTTTCCCATAGCTCTTAGATGTTCTGTTCATTTTCTGTTGTTATTTCACTCTTTTATCTCCTTTTCCTTTTGAATAAATTTTCTTAATCTATGTTCAAGTTTACAGATTTATTTTAACTGTGTCAAATTTATTAATTATCTCATAAAAAAATTACTTATCTCTCTTACTTAACCTCTCTGCACCTCTGTTTACTCATCTTTAAAATAGTGCCAATAATATTAGTTCAATTCTTATAATAACCATTAGGGTTGCTGTAGGAATTAAATGAGTTAACATAAGTACAGTCCTTATACTAGTAACAATATTTGGTGCATAGTGATTTATAAGAATTACTAATATTTGTGAGGTAGGAAGAAAATCAATCTGGAGAAAAAATGAAAGTAGCTCTTGCCTCCTTTGTCAAATATTAATTGAGCATAATGGCTTGGATCGATTTCTGGGTTATCTATTCTGTTCCATTGATTGATATGTCTGTTCTTGTGCCAGTACCAGGCAGTTTTAAGAACAGTGGCTTTCTAGTATAGCTTGATATCTGGTATTGTGATCCCTCCAACTTTGTTCTTCTTTCTCAAGATTACTGCAGCTATTTGAGGTCTTTTTTTATTCCAGTTGAATTTTTGGAGAGTTTGTTCTAGATCTTTGAAGTTTGCCATTGGTATTTTAATGGGGATTGCATTGAATCTATAGATTGCTGTGGGTAGTAAGGACATTTTAATAATGTTGATTCTACCAATCCATAGACATGGTATATTCTTCCATTTGTTTATGTCTTCCTCTATCTCTTTTTTCAGCATCCTGTGATTTTCTGAGTCAAGGTCCTTTACCTCCTTGGTTAAATTTATTCCTAGGAATCTTAATTTTTTTTGTAGCAGTGGTAAATAGGATTGTTTTTTCAGTTTCTCTTTCTGTGAGTTCATTATTGGTGTATAAAAAAAGCCACAGATTTCTGGGTGTTAAATTTTTATCCTGCTACATTGCCAAATTCATTTGTTAATTCTAGTAGTTTTTTGATGGAGTATTTAGATTTTTTATGTACAATATCATGTTATCTGTGAATAGTGACAATTTTACTTCTTCTTTTCCAATTTGGATGCTTTTTATTTCTTCTTCTTGTCTGATTGCTATGGCTAGCACTTCCAGTACTATGTTGAACAGGAGTGGTGAAAGTGGGCATCCCTGTCTTGTTCCTGTTCTTATGGGAAATGGTTTTAGTTTTTGCCCATTGAGTATAATGTTGGCTGTAGCTTTGTCATATGAGGCTTTTATTATGTTGAGGTATGATCCCTCTATTCCCACTTTGCTGAGAGTTTTTTTATCAGGAAAGAGTGTTGGATTTTGTCTAATGCCTTTTTTTGCATCAATTGATATGATTATGTGATTTTTGTCTCACAGTTTGTTTATGTGATGTATCACATTTATTGATTTGCCACAAGATAGTCTCTTAAATAAATGGTGTTGGGAAAATTGGACAGACACATGCAAAATAATGAAACTAGACCACCAACTTACACCATACACAAAAATAAACTCTAAATGGATAAAGGACTTAAATGTAAGACGGGAAACCATAAAAATCTAAGAAGAAGCCATAGGCAGCAAAATAACAGATATTTGTCGTAGCAATATCTTTACCGAAACAGCTCCTAGGGCAATGGAAACTAAGGAGAAAATTAAAAAATGGGACTAAATCAAAATAAAAAGCATTTGCACAGCAAAAGAAAACATCAATAAAACAACAAGAAAGCCCACTGCATGGTAGAACATATTTGCCAATATTATCTCTGATAAGGGTTTAGTCTCCAAAATTTATAGGGAATTCATGCAACTTAACAAAAGTAATATAAACAATCCAATAAAAAAATTGACGGAGGACCTAAATAGATACTTTTTGAAAGAGGACATAAGGAAGGCCAAGAGACATATGAAAACATGCTCAAAGTCACTAATCATCTGAGAGATGCAAGTCAAACAACAATGAGGTACCATCTCACACCTGTCAGAATGGCTATCATCAACAAATCACCAAATGACAAGTGCTGGAGAGGATGCAGAGAAAAAGGAACCCTCTTGCACTGCTGGTGGGAATGCAGACTTGTGCGGCCACTGTGAAAAACAGTATGGTGCTTCCTCAAAAAATTAAAAATGGAACTCCCATTTGACCCACTAATCCCACTTCTAGGAATATATCCTAAGAAAACAGAAACAGCAATCAAAAAGGATATATGCACCCCTGTGTTCATAGCAGCACAATTTACCATAGCTAAGATTTGGAAACAGCCTAAGTGCCCATCAGCAGATGAGTGGATTAAAAAACTTTGGAATACCACCCTGCTGTAAAAAAGAAGGCATTCTTACCATTTGCAACAGCATGGATAAAACTGGAAAGTATTATGTTAAGGGAAATAAGCCAGTCAGAGAAAGATAAATATCACATGATCTCACTCATTTGTGGAATATAATGAACAACAAAAACTGATGAACAAAAATAGAATCAGAGTCATAGAAGCATCAAACAGACTGTCCAACCTATGAGGGAAGGCGGGGGTGAGGGGATAAGAGATCAGTCACAAAGGACTTGTATGCATGTGTATGAGCATAACCAATGGACACAGGCAAATGGGGGTTGGTGGTGGTGAGGGCATGTGCTGGTTGTGGGGGCAGCCAGGGAGAGGTCAGTGGGGGAAAAAGGAGACTTATGTAATACTTTAAACAATAGAGAATTTAAATTAAAAAAATAAAAGTAGCTTTCTATCCGTGATCCCAAATATTCATTGAATTTTCTTAAAACTTAGAATTTAAACTTAGAATTTTCAGAAAATATAGTCTTTTATAAAAGAGTACCTTATATATATATATATTGTTTTATCTTTGAAAATAAAAGAAAAGTCTAGAAGAAATTAATAAAATCTGATAAAGGTGGGCATTTTTGATCATTTATATTAGTGTGTGTTCTCACTTTCCATTATCTGGAAGCCAGCAATTGTGTTTACAATAACCCAAATCTCGTCCCTTTTCCAATTTAAATGATGCCGCTTTGAATTCACTTCAGATGCATGGTTTTATAATTTTATATTCATGACATACTATTCATTTCCTCTGAACTTGCCTTGCTACACCAACAATCAGAATCCCCTCAGATAAATTTCAGACACTTTAAAATTAATTCTGAAAAGGTTGAGGGGGCCATTGAAATTTTTAAAGGACACTTTTAGTTTAGATCTCAGTGGTCATCTGAGTTAATATCCTGACTTATTACCACTTTTTAAATTATAAGTATATCCATGAAAGAACTGAGAAAGGATCAATAGAGAGGAGGAAACTTTGAAAAACTTTTGGGAATTAGCTGCCTTATGGTTTTATGGCGTAAAATTTATGCTGAAGTAGTTCTAAAGTTGTCAGGTAAATACAAATCTTGTAAGAATCACATTAATGTAAACAGTACATCATGGATTTTTAACATTTCATTACTTGTTTAATAAAAAAGCATTAATTTATGGCTCTGAATTTCAGAGATTCATCTGGAGTAATAACTATTAATCACAAACAAAATCTAAGAGAATTTTCATCTAATTAAATTTTAACGAATAAACTATCACTCTTCATCCATATTATCATATTAATTTGTTTAGAATTACATGGTATAATCTTTGTGATTATTGCTTTTGGCTTGTATGAAGAGCCTATTTAGCGAGTACTAGTTTTCATTATAGGAAGTAGTAAAACAATGGCATAATTTACTTACATGTGTTATCTTAAGAGTCTTCTTTTTTGACAAATAAAAAAGACAGTCTTTTTTTCTGACAAACTGGATCCATCCCTAATAGCCAGGATATTAAAGTGGATCATAAAAAATAAACATTATTTTTCACAGACTTTAAATTATCTATTATCTGGAGAGATTAACTCAGCTGCTGGAGTAAAGCTTGATGGATTTGTTAAAAGGCATTTGGTTCCTGAGGTGTCAGGGGTTACAAAACTGTTTATGACTTTGAGCTATTTTTAGAGTATTGAGATTGTTGTGAGAATTCAAGTAAAATAATATGTGAAAGTTTTTTGAAGTATTAAAGCGCTCTACAATTATTTATCTTTGGTAAGTTATGGTATATCACTAATACTTTTAGCAGAGTACTAACATAATCAGATTTATTTTAGGATGATTAATATGAATGTGTTCTGAAGGATGGCCAACAGTGAGGAGAGACTACAGGCTGGGTGACCGGATAGAAGGCTATTTTCAATAGAAATTATTGGCTGTGAGTGAATCAGTGGGAAAGGAAAAGACAGGACGAACAATAGAGATGTGAATGATTTAGGTGATCATTAAAGTTTCTTTGAATATTGACACTCATGATTAGAATCATTTAAAAAAATTATTCCTTGCCATCCATATGCACACAATTTTATATGATTTATCTGAAACCTATAAACATCTCTATGTAGAGTGGGAGAGAGTGGCAAATGCTAGATAGTGTAGAGGTTTGGCTGTGGATTGATTTGGAAAAATGATCATGTCTTAATAAAATCAGGGACTACAAAAGGGACTTATAGGTGAGGGTGTGCATAGACTTGGAGTGGAAGCTAGGGAAAATATGATCAGTTAGGTTTTAGACATTTTTAATTTTAGAGGCTAACAGGCTATATAAGGGCAGATAATCTATCAGGTGTCTTGCTTGGGGTCCTGAAGCTCATGAAAGTGGTAGATTTAGAAAGTTAACTCTAACTTTGGAAGTTATCTGCATACAAAAGATGAATGCTGGGATTTGAAACCTGGAGTGGTTTGTTTATTTAATACCAGGAATTAAACTAGGACCTGGCTGGCATGGCTTCAACTGTTGAGCTTCAGCCTCTGAATCAGGAGGTCACTGTTTGATTCCTGGTCAGGCCACATGCCTGGGTTCCAGTCTCAGTCCCCAGTGTGAGCTGTGCAAGAGGCAGCCAATCAATGACTCTCTCTCATCGTTGATGTTTCTATCTCTCCCTCTCCCTTCTTCTATGAAATCAATAAAAATATATTAAAAAAATTAAACTAGGGCTTTGGATGTGCATTTCCAGGTGCTTATCATTGGTTGTACATTTCTTTAGTATATGTGAAGCACAGTCCCAAAGCTAGTGTCAATGTGTAAGGCCTGTGAACTAAAATGGTACAAGCAGAATAAGAAAATGAAGGGGTTAATATTGTAGTGGAAGAAGGAAGCAAGGGATCAGAGGTTAAGGATCAACAGAGTGATGCTTATAGTCAAGAAGGAAACTATCATTTGCCAAGGAGGGAAAAAATGAAAAGAATTCGTTCAGGAAAAAATGGGAACTTGAGAGGTGAATTGGATGAGGTTAGTGGTTCTGGACCATTTCTGAGAATATAACAAGTTGTCAGGAATTTCTTTTAAATATATTGGGCCAAATTTGATAGTATGAAATATTTACCCAGATAATCAGCTGTTCTTTCATCTTCACCTTTTTTCTGTTCATTATCTCCCTTAAGTAGATTTTTAACCATGTACAAATCTGCTAATTTTATCTGTTCTTATCATTAGATAAAGCCTTCTTCCATAAATAGTGGCAACTTCATTTTCCTGAACACAAAGCTATCTTTTCTTAATTGAATTACAATGAAAAGATTTGCAAGCCAAAGTGTACATCTTTTGAATAATGCTATTTTGGGTATATCTTTGTTAAATCTTTGCTTAACCAGGTCAGGGCACATGCCTGGGTTTCAGGCTCAATCCCCAGTGTGAGCTGTGCAAGAAGCAGCCAATCAATGATTCTCTGTCAAATTATTTTTTTCAAACCATGTGTTATTTAAACAAATTTATTATAATCAGTAGTAATAAATCATATATATTTTTTATTCCAAAATACATATAAAGGAATCTGTTTTACAAGTGAGAAACATTTTTATTCATAGTAAATAAGATTGGATTTGATTTTCACTCAATTAAACTATTTTAATACATTCATGAAAGACAAGTTTGAGAATCCTATCTGCTTTGATACTGGTAGAGTGATGGTTTACTAAACACCATCAGTTCTGTCAGTGGAATCTAAAATATGAAGCAACATTAATTCCTTATTTAGAGAATCAATTGCCAAAATGTGGAAGTATGTGAGCTTCAATTTATTCAACAAATATTTACTGAGCTCTTACCATATGCCAAGGAGTTTTTAACCTAGATTTCTTTAAGAAACTGGGTGAGTTTCAACTATGAGGCAAGCAATTTCAGATTATAAGTGTAAATAAGGTTTACAATAAAAAGCTCTTATAATGTTAAGCAAGAATCTTTCACTCTTCCAAAATTGAGTTGGATCTAGTTACAGATATTTTTAACTGTGATTTAGGGAAAATAATGATGTACTCATTTTTAGTTGTTCAAGCATTTGCTATCTCTGAGTACTAACCTAGAACTTCCAGGTAAAAATTAGTTTCAGTGTTATGTCATTTTATAGCTCTACTAGACTAGAGGCCCAGTGCACGAATTCGTGCACCTGTGGGGTCCCTCGGCCTGGCTTGTGGGGTTGGGCCAAAACCGGCTCTCTGATATCCCCCGAGGGGTCCTGGATTGCGAGAGGGTGCAGGCCAGGCTGAGGAACTCCACCAGTGCATGATCAGGGCTGGGAGAGACACGAGAGGTTGGCCAGCCAGGGAGGGACCGTGGGAGGGCTCCAGGGCATGTCCAGCCCATCTTGCTCAGTCCCAATCTGCCAGACCCCCAGCAGTGAGCTAACCTACTGGTCAGAGTGTCTGCCCCTGGTGGTCAGTGAATGTCATAGCAAGTGGTTGAGTGGCCTTAGCATATCATTAGCATATTATTCTTTCATTGGTTGAATGGCCAACTGGTCAACCGGACACTTTGCCTATTAAGCTTTTATTATATGACATAAAATATGAGGGTACAATTGGCAGTTAAAGAACACTGTTCATAACTTCGTACAAGTTCTGGTATTATTAAGATTCTGGGGAAGGATGGACAGAAGTAGCATGTGTCCAATTAAGAAATTAGGTGTGAGGCCTGACAGGTATGGCTCAGCAGTTGAGATTCTAACCAGGAACTGAGAGGTTGCTGGTTTGATTCAGGTCAGGGCATTGATGTTTCTATCTCTCTCCCTCTCCCATCTCTCTCTAAAAAATCAATAAAAACATAGTTTTAAAAAGATATTAGATATGAGGGCCAAAACAGAAAACTAAATTTCAGAGAGATACAAATTCAGGCTTTTAATCAGAAGTTATTTTAAATTAAGATTAATCTTTCTTAGTGTCACTTTAGGATTTGGAGAGTAAAAGAATTGTTAACTTAAAATTGGTGCCTAGGCTGCCATTTCATTGCCTGTGAAAGATCTATCAGTATTAGAAGTCCTGTGCAATCCAGTAATCCTAGGGAGTGTTTTACTTATGTCTAATTTGAAAAATCATTTGGCATATTGGATCCTTTTTTCTCTTGATTTCCTCAGTGAAAAAAAGTAATATTTCCCTGGCCATGTAACTCAGTTGGTTGGAGTATGGTGCTGTACATACTCCCAGTCACGGCATATACCTAGGTTTTGAGTTCTCATCCTCAGGTAAGGATTTTTTTAAAAAATAGTATTTTGTTATTTTATAGAAGAAAATGTTATGTTATATATACAGGACCTTTGGAGGGAGTCAGGCAGTTCTTAGTTTGATTATCATGTCCACCCCATAGTGCTTTATGTGACCTTGGTGCAGTTATTTAAATTTTTGGACTTTCATTTGTTTTAAAAAATGCATAAGCCTGAGGATGAAAATGAAATAATGTATAGAATGTACACAGTGCCTGTCAGTTTATTTCCTTTTCTGTGTTAAGTATCCCGTATCCATAATTCATCCATTCATTTATTTATTCAACTAAGGAATGTAGTTCAATCAATGAATGCTGAGCATCTACTTTGGGCCAGACACTCGTATTGGGGAGGCAGCAGTGAAATAAAACAAACAAACAAACAAAAAAGCCCTGCCCCTATGGCACTTATTTTTGTGTGTGGTGAAATGTAATTGCATATTTATTAAGAAAATTAGTCATGCGCTTGCCTCTGAAAGTATAAATGTATGTAATTATAAAATTATTGAAACTAAAAATTCCTCTCTAAATCTTTCTTTCATCTCTTACTTCTTTTTCTAAATTAAGCCCTTTCTGTCTTCCCTTCTAACTACAATACAATTTCATATCTTCCTCTATATTAAGCTTGGATGGAGTTGGAGGGTTGGTGAGGAGGGTATACAAAAGTAAGAATTTATATGTAACCTCGAGAAACTGAATGTTATAACAAGGAAAGAAACCACATAAGTAGAAATAATAGTTCAATCCATGTGATAAAACATAAAACATAGTTACATGTTAGATGATAAGCACCAGTATAACCAATGAGCATTTAGAAAAGGGAGAAATAAGTCAATACAATTAGTCAAAATGAACTTCAAAAAGGAGATGCAATTTAAGACAACGTGAAAGGATTGGTAAAGTTTAGATGCATGGAGATGGAGAAAACAGTCATATATGGGCAACTTTTTTCTTTTCTCTCTCTCTCAGCTCTGAATGCCCAGGTCCTTAATTAATATTTTTACCCTAGTTGTTCCAGATTTCCTTTTCATAAAACGCCTTGTCAATTTAAGAAGGCACAACCTGGAACCAAAAGATTTTTGTTGGCTTCATTAATAAATTCAAATTTTCCAGGTATAATCTTTAATTATTCAATTTATTCAGCTATAAGTGAGAGAGATCCCTACAGTTATGCGTTTCAATAACAAAGAGCATACATACATAGTGTCCTTAGGCCGTCTATGATCAGGTAGGAGGGTCCGCCATCCTCTACCACCTAGGCCAGATGGTAAGGTGTGTGTCCACAGCTTTTTGGGAATCTATTATGCCTATCAGGACTCAGTTCCCTCTATTTCAAAGTTAGGGTTGTCAGACTGGTCAGTAATAGGTAATGCAGGTATGTTCAGGTTAAGCCAACAATGTTTTGCATTTTTATGCTTCTTTTCTGTCAACACTAATGAGTCAACATTGCCTGAATGTCTGAATAATGAAACACATCCCTGTTTAAAAGTATGTAACTGAAAATGAAATAAAAAATAAAGGCAGTTTTTTTTAAAAAAAGTTAGGGTTGTCTGAGTTAGAGATGCAGATGCAGCTTGCAGTCCTCCTTTGGTTCTAAAATGCTCTACCCCTCCTCACCAGCAGCATGCATTGTTCTCCGCCATCCCTCTCTCTCTCTATCTGCAGCGGTTTCCTTAGGCAGCTAAGCATTCCAGGGTGTGCCAAGAGAGGTGTCTTCACTCTTTTATCTTCCTCTACTTCCTGCACAGGTCATTCTCAGAGTAGTTTCTAAATACATACAGTGGTTGAGAAGAAATGGTTGTAACAGAAGGTGTGTAACTCTGGTTTTGGTTCATTTTAAAGAGTTTCTAAATATTTAAGGTAGGACAGCCTGTTTTTCTCTGTTCTTGACAGTCCCTCCATAGCAAATTTAAGTACTAAAAGTGTCAATGAATCAAAATGTTCATCCTCATCCCTACCTGTATATTTTGTGGCCATCTGCCTGACCATGATTCTGGGCATGCGATATTAGCTATACTGTCCAAGAATTTGCTTACCCAGTCATCTTCATCAAGGAGGCAGGTAATTGAATGCCTGCCCAGATTTTTGGCATGTGGCTTTTTTTCTTTATTAGTTTGTGGCATTATTGCCAGTTTTATTTCTGATTTCATAGAGTCACAGGTATTTTAATGAGAATCCTGGAAGACATTTATCAATTCACCTCCAGGTTGGCTGGGAAGTTACTCCAACTTCCATTTTTGAAACCAGCACAAAGCAACATAACTTGAGAAGCCCAGTGCAAAAGAAAAATGCAAGGCCTCTTTTCCAAAATTCTTGAAAAGAGACCATGGACACAGAGTATTAAATCACACATGGAACCTCCTCAGTGCTAGGTTCTGTGCACTCGCAAAGGTCACATACCCATGAAGCTGACATTACTTAAAATTCTCTCCAGCTTTGGGTTTGATGCCGCTGTTGTCTCTTGATGTTTCTTTTCTCTCTCCTAGAGCTTCTCTTCTCATTGATTGACTTCACTCCTTGTCTTCCTTAAGTTCCCTAAATACGGGTAGATCAAAGATTATATCCTTAGTGCACTGACATTCTTTTTCTCACATGTAATTCTCAGAAACATAAACTAAATTAATGATTTCAATCACTCTTTGCTGAGGATGATTCTAAGCTTAATATCTCCAGCTTTTGTGATTTTTCATAAGTTTGAGATACACATTTCTAATTACAAACAGACATTTATACTGACAGTTGATATGCCTATAACGGGTCCTTCATCTTATCTCTCAAACTGATTCCTTCATATGAATTTTATTTACTCTGGTTCTGAACATTTCCTTCCCTTGGCTTCACAAATCTAAGTAACAATTAACCTTTGATTTTTTTCTTAAATTTGGGCACTAACTTAATATTTTCTGATTTTTTCACTTACTCTTTCTTGTTACATTGCCTGAATGCTTTAAGCACTTTTAATCTCTTTTCTTTTTGATGGCGGGATTAAGACAGCATAAATAAGTAATATCTCAACAAAAGTGAGATGGAAAAATAGATTAAAATGAAAACATCAATAATAGTGTTTATTAAGGGTATGTTCAGCTTACATTATCTCTATATTTTTCTGAAACATTTGAGAATAATTTACAGACATAATAACCCTTTATTTTTTAGTATTTCATTGTGTATTTTCTAAGAAAAAGTATAATGGCTTACATAATTGTAGTTTCGTTATCCATTTCAGGACATACAACATTGTATATGGTTTTATCTAGTCCAAAATTCCCATTTTACTTTCATCAATTGATCCAATATTGTATTTTATAATATATCTGTATATATTTTTTTCTTAGTACAGAATCTATCTACTAAAGAATCATGAACTTCATTCAGTTGTCATATTTCTTTATTCTTTTAACTGGAACAATTTTCAGTCTTTTTTTGTCTTTCAAGACATGGACATTTGTGAAGATTTCAGGCTAGTTGTTTTTAGAGGATGTTTCTCATTTTAACATTGAACTATACCTGGCATATAACATATTAGTTTGAAGTGTATGACACCATGATTCAATATTTATATATATTGCAAAATAATCACCACATAAACTTATAGCATCTTTAAATCATGGGTGATACACTTGATTTTCATACACTTGATTTAAATTTTAGAAGCTATCCTACTTAAAAATCAACTGATAATTATTTTCATATAATGCTTTTTTATTCTAAAAAGAGAAAAAAAACAACTTTTATAGTATATAAATAATGAATTGGAAGACTTTTCCTGGCATATCAAGATTTTTAAATCAAAAGAACTGTGTTAACAAGATGTCATAAAACAAATTTATAGCAAGAAGAAGTTTCTCTGATTATTCAAAATAAAAATATCATTTCTTACCTCTGTAAACTTAATCCAATTTCACATGAATGCTGAAACAAACCATATGGTGCTGTGCTTTTATTTGTATTATACTTCGTAGATTCCCATTTTGTTTGCTTCATTTTATTCTTACTGTCAATGACCACATTCATTGGGCTGTGTCATTTTGCCAAGGACAACCTCAGAACATTTTCTACATTTAACCAGTATAAGCCATTCATAGCATTTATGTTAATTTGACGGAAAATAAGCTTCAGCCTTCAAAAATATTTTTTCAAATAGCCTGTGATTTTTAACTGTTAGTTTTATCTGAGCATTTTATAACAAAACAAATTGCCAAGGTTGGTCTATAGCTAGTTACCTAAAGGTTTGTTTCATTTTGCTTCCCTGAGAATTATTTGTCTGTTCTGCTGTTGAAGTATTTAGAAGTTCATTCCTAGCCCAGGACATTCATCTCAATTATTTGAATCAACTCCCTGCAGATAGCCCTTAATATGGAATATCATTCGCTTACAAAATAGTTGCTGCAGACACATCTGCCAGTGCTCAACCTGGCAGTAAAGATGTGTCAAAACCACTTCAAATTATGGACACACAGAGAATATCACTATACAGTAATGTTTAGTGTTATGATTTGTCTTCATTTACTCTCTCTAGT
Organism: Myotis nattereri; assembly: GCF_964212035.1. Classification (NCBI taxonomy): domain Eukaryota; kingdom Metazoa; phylum Chordata; class Mammalia; order Chiroptera; family Vespertilionidae; genus Myotis; species Myotis nattereri. The sequence continues at coordinate 201,914,917 of NC_138075.1, read as the reverse complement.
TATCTGGTCTCCTAAATCAGCAGAATTGTCATGGCTAAATATTTGGAACATGTAGTAGTAAATTAGTTTGGCTGTTCAACTCGCCGGGAGAGTTGGACGTGTACATTAATTTTTCATTGGAATATCTGATTAGATATTTGGTTCACTGGTCCTATGATTTTACTGTTGTGATGACGATGCTCTGGAGCTTCCAGGGGGCAAGCAGAATAAAATGTAAACTGCGGTAAAGCTATTGTACAACTTTATGTACAATAGGGTCACTAAAGATTTTTATGTTATAAGAGAAGCAGGTCCTCTGAGTTTTTAGAAGATAGGTGAGTTATTTTTGAAGACCATGGGCATCAAAGTATGCATGTTAGAGATGGGGTTCAGCCATGTGAAAATACCTAGAGTCCCCAAGGCAAGCACCATGAGGCCTCCGGGTCTTTGCACGAGTATGCTTCCGCTCTAAACACCCTCTGCAGCCTTTCCAATTGCTAGTGAGGGTTCTGGTTGCCTCTTGATGAGCCATTTGTCAGGATTCAGTTCTGGTACATCCTCCTCTCTGAAATCCTCAAAAGCAACAATATCTCTTTATCATCACACATCTCAAACCTCACACTCGTAGTTGGCATTCTTTCAAACCCTAATAGAATAGAACTCGAGAAAAGACAATACTTTTGCAATATCTCTGGTTCTACCATTTAATGTGAGTAGGAGTTATCAGCTACAGGGTTACTTTTTGGTGTTAAGCTCTAGAAAATATCCTTGTTAAAGAATCAACTGAAAATTCTCATAGTAGATTTGCTTATAAATTACTCTGCTTATAAAATAACCTTTTTGTATATAATAAGGTTAGATTATGAAATATGTTGGGAGAAAATTATTTAGACTACATAAGCTCAAGTTTTCTCATTTGTATGATAAGGAGAAATATATATGTGTATATATATATATATATATATATATATATATATATATATATATGATTAGGAACATTTTATTTTTTAAAAAATACTAGAAACATCCTATATAATAAAAGCCTAATATGCAAATTGTCCCCTTGGGTGGTCGTTCGACTGGGAAACCGAGAGTTCAACCACTTGCTATAATGTGCGCTGACCACTCGGGGGCAGTGAGGAAAATGGCGGGCATCAGCAGTGCGCTGCGACCTCTCGCCAGCTACCTGGGGGTGGGGGTGATGGGACAGAGGTGCGGTGAGAATCCAAGCTCTCTCTCACTCCCCCTGCTACCCTTCCCCAGGGTGCCAGGGCTTATGCTCTAAAACTTATTCACCTATATATTACCCACACATAGAATAGATCCTGGTACCCAGGTGGTGCTTAATAAATATTTATTGAAATAAAATATGTAGGATATAAAATATTATGATATAAATAGTTAACTTTTTATTACTGATTGGTGGAATGGGTCCAAAAAGAGATCTTTTGAATTTAGTCTAAGTGTTAAAACCTATTTTAATAAGGATGAAGATTAATTCATAGTAAAAGTCATAGAGTTCAAATGCCAATGAGTTTAAAGGACATTTAGCCCTTTAAAATATTAGTTTGCTTTCATTTTTGCCTATTAACTTCAGTGAATGTAACTAAAGACATTCATGGAATCAATATGAAATTCATTGACCAGAAAGATTCAGTCTGAAGTCATAAAAAGCTAGGTTTCATGTAACTATATCAGTGATTTCACTCTTTTTTATGTGATAAAGTATTTTATATTATTTTCAGTTTCTAAATATGAATTGAAATTCTGTCAAAAGTTCTGTTGACTTGCCAGTAATTATATTAGCCTCTCAAATGTAATAGAAAACACTTTATCCATAATAAAAGCAATATTCAGAATTCCATATATTGACTTGGTTATGTATATGTGACCCCTGATGAAGTCCTTCAATCTTTCTTATAAATAGATATGATGTAATTTTTGAAGAGTAACCTCAGAGATGCATGTACATATAGTCACACAACACACTCACACACACTCTAATGTAAATATGCAAGTATAAAAATCTATATATACCTTCAGAAATAAGCATCAGAGACTGCCAACAAATTGACTAGAAATTCATACCAACTGGATGATGAATTTCTAAGCCAAGCACCTTCCTCTTCTATTAGCAACCACAAGGTGCAATACAGGTGGTTGTCACATACACTGAGAGATAAGAAAGAAGAGGGTTAATTAAACTAGATGTGAAATTATTTGGAGATAAAATAAATTAGTAAGAGTTCAATAAAACACAAAACTTCATTTTTTTCAGTAACACTTACAAGCTATACATGCATAAGAAAACATGCTCTACCAGATTTTAAAACTTATAAAGTTACTTTAATTAAGACAGTGTGATATTGATATGAGAAGAGAATAAAAGTTTATGTATATATAAATATATTTACCTATACATGCATGAAAATTTAGTATATAATAGCTTTACAAATCAGAGGAGAAAAGATTGTCTATTCAATAAAAGGTGTTGACAATTTATACATATGCAATAATAGAACATTCTATTTTATTAATATTATACCTTAAATAAATTTCATATATACATAAAACCAAAAGTAAAACATTCAAATTTAGAAGAAAATAGAGGCAAATATATATGACTTTATGAGAGAAAATATTTTTATCAAAATACAAGAAAAAAACAAAGTAAACGTTTGCTGAATTTGACCAGACCACCTCAAAACTAAACCTTTAATTTTAACCTAAGACACCAAGAACAAAGTTAAAACACAAAATTCATACAGAGGGAAAATTTTTAAAGTGTGTATAAACACATAGCATTACTAGCTATAACATATAAAGCTACTCAGTAGAAAATTAGGTAAAAAATATAAAAAGCTAATTTGCAGAAAGGAAAACTCATGTAGCCAATACGTACCTAGGAAGAGGTTCAATGCAACTAATGAGGACATGCAAAATAAACAATGACATATTATAAACTATCCATCATGCAGGTATAAATTAAGGAGTCAATGGATATCAATTAGGAACACTCATGCCCTTCGGTAAGGAGTGTTAAGTGGTAGAAGCCTTGTACTGATAATATTTAGTATGGTTAAAGATGTATATAACATTTGACCCAAAGGATCTCACTTCCAGATACCTAATCAAGATAACTGGAACTCATAAGCACAAGTGGATATGTTCTAGAATGTTCATTGCAGCCTCATTTAAGAAAATACTGAAAACAGCTGTAATGTTTATCATAGAAGAATGGATAAGCAAAGTGGCATACTCAAAATTAAATACTTGAAGTCAGAGTGAGTGAACTAGAACTACCTTATATCAACATATAAAAATCTCAGAAATTTAATTTTGAACAAAAAATATGTTGCAAATGACATGTATGTTATAGCTTGTGTAATGTTTGAAAAGTTGCAAAAGAATTGTATCTACTTTACACAAAGAATTATATATACATATACATGAAGCAATAAAAGCATACATGTAAAAGTATAACATCAAAATCACCTCATAGCTACTTTGGCAATGAAATTTGGGAATGGATTCTGGGGGCATGCAAAATTCTTCAACCAAATTGGTTATTATTAATTCTAAAAATTCAAAATTATATATTGCAAACTGGTAAGATTTATTAATAAAGCTAGTTAAGTTTTCAATGTACATCATCCACTCTAATATTCTCTAAATTTAAAAATAGTTGATAATTAAAAATGCATTCTCTTTAAAAAGATCTTATTGCATTCCCTTTAAATATTAATGTTGATTAGATGGTTTAACATTTTGATTTTCAAAAATTATACACATAAATATATACTATGAGGAAGAGCAAAATATGGCACACCAAAAATGCCACTTCGGCATGTTGATTATTTTGAATTAAAGTTACTTAAAAAACAGTGGTACAAGAACACTCTGACCTTCCTTTGTCCCCTTGAAAGCAGGAAGTAGATCTCCCATGTGAAGTTATCCTTCCTATCCCAGGAGGATAGAAGGCATCCTTATGACCAGAGATAGGGAATTCAAGGCTGAGAAAGCTGCATAAACAACTTTGTTACTTCTCCATTAATTTGCGACCGCAAGTAAAACCCCTTTGTTTTGTCAACCTTCACAAATACTTGTTTCTTTATCTAAAGGATCTAAAAGCTTCCTGCTTTGATCACTCCTTTGGGCTTCATATCTTTGGGTTCCCTCTACAGTAAAATTAAATTGTGCTATCTTGATGCCAATTTAATAATTAGACCAGCCATAACAAAAATCCTAGAAGGGTACAAGAAAAAATTTCCTCTCCTACACTATATAACATATAAATACCATTAAACTGAGATATACTTAGACATCTGTCTATAAAAATGTATCTTGCATATAAAAATGGATTCCATCTTAAAGAATGTATATGCAAACTGATTTTCATTAAGTGCAGACATTTAAATTATTTTATGTAAGTGAAAGAAAACATTAGTTTGGAATTTTGAGATGCTTTTCTTATAGTAGGGAATTACAAAATAAATGATCATGCTAAATAAACACCAAATATGTATAATTAAACAATGTTCTTTGATTTCAATACATCTCAAACTATTTAATTTATTAAGACTTCATTCTTAAAAAAATACTATGAATTTGTTAGTCAAAATCTTGTGAATAAAAAAATAGATACTTTTATTCACTGGTTTGGTAATCCATTCCTACAATGTCTATACCTTTAACTCCTCTCCAGAGTACTGTTTGGGCTCTCAGACTCCCCAAACAGCCTTGAGCGGAGCCTCTGGGGAAAACTTGTCAGCATTTAATATGTGATCATCCTGTCACCGTAATATTGCCCAGAGCTGTACTTCCAAAATCACATAACTGGATTTATGCTTGAAAATTTGGAATCCTCAGCGGTCAAGGAAATATTTTTCTGCAGAGAGGTTTAAAATTTTACTTGACAATGTTCAGTCTTAACTTGCTGAACTCATCTGGGGTGAAATAACTTGCAGACTGGTTCTTCTTCCTTTTTTCCAGGAAAAGTCTTCCTTTTGCATTTGATATACTAGGCAACTGCAAGAGTCAAAGGACAATTATAAAATATCACGAAAGTAGCAATTTCAGAAAACAGCTACTATCCCTATGGCTGGATAAACTATGGGAAAAGTTAGAATTATTAATACTCAGACACCTGGAACTGAAACTCGGGCCTTGGAGGGGTGGGCACTGCTAAGCAGATGCTGGTGTCGCTAAGGGGACCAGGATGGAGCTGGTTCTGCAAGTGCTAGAAAAGGGGCAACAGCGGCTGTCACACGACAGCCTTGCTGGGGGAAGAAGCCTTGCTGAGGTCAGGCTCACAGGAACCTTAGTGTGCAGTAGCTCGCAGGACACCCATAGGAAAGAGCGCCTTCCCTCTTCTCCAGCCTTGCATCCTCCCTCTAGCTCAGCGGTTCTCAACCTGTGGGTCGCGACCCCTTTGGGGGTCGAAGGACCCTTTCACAGGAGTCGCCTAAGACCATCGGAAAACACATATATAATTACATATTGTTTTTGTGATTAATCACTATGCTTACTTACGTTCAATTTGTAACAATGAAATTGGGGGTCACCACAACATGAGGAACTGTATTAAAGGGTCGCAGCATTAGGAAGGTTGAGAACCACTGCTCTAGCTCCTCCCTCTAACTCCTTCTATTGGCAGATCCTAAGATGTGAACTGGCAACCCTGAAAGTTGTTTAATGGAGTTCCATATAGTCCCAGGACAGAAAGTGGAGGCTGAAACTGAGAAATAATTTAACAGCTGTCATATTGCCTATATTAATGTACAAAATTAGGAGGCTATCATTCTACAGTCTGAGGCAGATCTATGTACAGCCCAGAATTTTCCTGATGTCTGCAAATCTCTTTTTGACATCATATACATCCCTGGTGATTATTTATTCAATAAATCCAGTATCTTTTGTTCATTTTTTAAAATGAAATTTCTTGACAACCATTTAACAAAAGTACTATTCTGAGCTAAAGATGAAATAAACTTGGTTTCTTTCTTCAAAGAATTTCAAAACCTAAAAAGCAAAATGAAAACATTTGTATAAATCACTAGGAGAATAAAAAGCCATGTAATCTAACTATACAGACTGAGGTCACAAGGGCTTCAGATAATTCTATCAATTCTTTAAACTAATTGGTAGAGGAGATCAAAAGGCCAAGGAATTATTTCTAAAATAATTTATTGCAGAGACCTTGTGGTCTTAAAGAATTGGTGGGATTTAAAATTGGATGTTGGCATTAGCAGGGCTTTACAGATAGGGAGAATGGCATATTAAATCTGGGCTTGCAGAAAAATAAAATATATATTTAAAAATGACAAAAATGCTACTGGAAAATTTTGAGCAAATAGAGAAAAAGTCACAAGGGTAAGCTAATGGCGATGTGAAGGCTGAGTCAGAGGAGAGAGACATACTGCCAAATATTGAGAAAGATCAGTAATGAAGCCGAACCAATAGAAAAGAGGGAATAAGGGACTTGAGCAAAATATATGTATCTTCCCATCTTTTTTTTTTTTTCCTACAGTAAGCCTTCATTTCTGCATAGGCTGGACGTGGCGCTAAAAGTGTTTTCTATGTAGGTGGTTATCCTCTGCTTCCACACTCATAATACACAGCTGTCCCTTTCCATGTTATTTGGAAGAATTATAAAAATAGGCCAAAATCAGATATAGTTGGAATTTTTAAAAATCATAGGAATAGCTCCTTATGCTAAATCTCATTTCCTAGTTATAGCATCTTGTATGGATTAAATATTGATCATATTAATTAGAAGAGTAGTGGACTAAAGAACTTTATTGAGGTCAAGCATATAGGTATGAGATCAACATGCTTTATAAAGGACTAGGATTGTGAAAAAGACTATAACAAACAAGCATACATATACACACACACACATATATATATATACACACATATACATATATACATACATACATACAAATATACATACATAAATGAAATTATTTAGTATTAGAACATTTGGATATACAAATTAAATTAGCCTCAACTAGTTTCTATGGCCATAATGCCCATGGAAATAAATAGGAAAATGTTTAGAAAAATTACGTTTTTTCTTTGTTTACTGCTACCACATTTTCTAAAACCCTGTCTTTTTCTTCATAAATTAATTCATCAGCCATTAAAGAAATTTGGCATCTAGTCTCTTTCTCCTCCCTTTCATGCATGTTTTCTCACTATCCCTTTGCTCATTTTCTGCTCTTCACATAAGCTACCTCAGCTGGGCTAAAGTCCAGGTTTGCCTTTTGCTATTTTTCTTTGCTTCTTACAAGCTGATATAAAGTCTTGGGCAGGGATATAAAGCCTCTGTGCTGCAAGTTATTTCATCTGTAAAATGAGATTAAAAAGATTGCTTCCCACTGCAATGAATTAAAGATGTATATTTTAAACTCTAAAGCAACCACTCAAACAGGTAAATGAAGGTAAGTAGTTAGTAACTCAATAGTAGACATAAGATAAAATACTAAACATTTATATAATCTAAAAGGAAGCAGAAAAGGGCAAAAAAAAAAAGAGGACAGATAGAAAACAAATAGCATAAGGTTGATTTAAATCTAACCATATCATTGATTACATTAAATATGAACTGTATATAGACAATCCAAGAAAAGGCAGAGTGTCAGAATAATGTCTATAAGTAATCCATTTTGGGTATAAAGATGCAAATAAGTTAGAATAGTGCAAAGATGCATGCTTTAAACACTAATAAGAAAGCCAAAGAAATTATATTTTGAACTAAATGAAAATGAAGATCCCACAAATCAAAAGTGTGAAATTTAGCTAAAGTAGTGTTGAGAGGAAAATTAAAGCTTTAAATGCTTGTATTAAAAAATGTTCTTGCAGCAGTGATCTAGCCTTCCATCATAAGAAGCTAGAAAGAGCAAAAGAATTAAATCAAATTATGTATAAGACAGAAAATTAATAAAGATAGGAGAGAAAATTCAATGTAATAGAAAAACTTCTACCTAAACTAATATAGCTAGGCTAATCAAAATAAAAAGATAAGACACATTATCAATATCATTAATAAAAGAAGAGTTGTAACTTCACTTCAAAAACTGTGCTGAGCAGGACACAAAAGACTGGATATTGTATAATTCTATTTATATGAAATTCTGGAAAAGGCAGATTTAGAATATAAAGAGCATGTTTTGTAGGTGATTTAATGTATAGGTTTCTTACTTTATTGAATTTCAGTTATCATGCTTCAGAGTTTTTTCCTTCTGTATATTTAGACATAACTCTCAGGGGCGGGCAAAGACCTTTACTTCCTGGGGAAGGTGAGTAGTGCCATGACTTAGTTCTCGATGTCACTATGTGGGACTCCTGCCTTTTCTTTCTCTCTTGATCTTGCCAGGCTCTGCCTTCTATTCTGTTGTTTTCAGTCTGCATCACTCCAGTATGGGCTTGATTATATTGACTGGATCAGATAAATTGCTTAAGTACAAAATTGGTGACCTACTGGCCACCTATTTGTAGGAATTAATGAAAAATAAAATACTCTCAGCAATATAAATTATATGTATTTGACCAAGATTGTACTAATGCACCTCAAAAATGCTGCTGTGAATTTTCTCTTGGCATTTAGGAAAAGAGATTGCAGCAATCTTTTATATATCAGCCATTGAATTCATGATTTCCTGATGCTGGTCATGGACGTCCCCAGGCAAAGAACATGCTTTTAATGGGTAACTAAAATATTATAGTCTATTTCTCTATTTCTCTCATCTCTCATAAATATTTATTCACTATTGATGGGATGGCTTTGAGAGAGAGAGAGAGATAGAGAGAGAGAGAGAGAGACTGGTTTCTCATATTTTTTTTCAGAGGAAATGCATGTGAATGAAATTTGTCTCACTTCAATAGAGTGTGACTCTGTAGGCTCTATCGCTAAATTTCAACTCACAGCGCAGTCATCCATTGCTGTGGAATCATAAATGCAGCATAGCAGCAGTGCTAGAGTGTGACAATTAAAGGTAGAATAGCTCTAGATAAGCTAATACATCCCATAATCAGAGTCCTAAGAAGAGCTATTAGTAGTGATTGGATTTGCCATGAGAATACTAGTATCTTTACCAAAAGGCAACTCGCAGTTGTCAAAATCACTTCATAGGCAGTGAATTTCTGACATAATTTATTTCCAAATATGTCATTTCTTTTCACCTCTCCACATACCTCTCTCTCCGCATCCCTATCCAAAGGTACAGAAATTAAATGTTCTCTCAATTAACTGCAGGCCCATAACAGAATCTGCTTTCTACAGCAATCATTGCAAAAGAGGCATGATGGACAATCACTAGCAATGCAAGCACAAATCTGAAATAAATGAGATGTTCTCCCCATCATCACCAAATAACATAAACCAACATGTACTGTCACCCTAAAAAGAACCCAGGTATTTCAAATATAAATAATATAAATGTGGAGTTAATCATGCCAAGTAAGTTTTATTTTAATGCATTCATTTAATTGGTAAATACTTTTTCTGTTTCCATGATATTACATAATATAAAAAGGTGATATGATAGACACAGTTCCTGCCTTCAAGGCATTTATAGTTGAGTGAGAGAAACATAGAGTTAGATAAGCAACTGTGAATAGGTAATTAAGGGCCATGAGCCCTCTGCTGCAATGGGAGCCACTATGAACATAGCTGCCCTGGATTTCACTGGAGTCAATTTAAGACTTCTTGGAATAAGGCCAAAGAATTATTAGGATTAACCTACTCAGGCTGAGTAGAAGAAAGGGCAAGGAAGACTACTCCCCAAAAGAGGATGCATGAAGCCTTCAAAATTCCAGTTGAGGGGAGAGAATCAACCTGCCAGGAGTAGAAAGGAGGTCTGTGTAGAAGACAATGGTTAAAAAGCAGGAAGTTAGATGTATAAATAGATGGGTAGGTAGATACATATAGATAATCCGGCTTTACTTTTCAAGTTAATTTTTAAGCATCCAACTGTTATTTTTTCCTTTTCTTTTAAGCATCCAGCTTCTGAAAAGTATATTGGAAAGTCTGCTACAATTTTCCCAGGAGACTGCATGTCCTCACATTTCTCGCCTAGATGATAATTTCCTGTAATAATTTTCTAACTGATCCCCACAGCTCTTGCTCTCCACACCAAACCAGGGGTTTTCATTCCAAAATGCAGTTTTTTTCTTGTCACTCCCTTGCTTAAACCCTTCAGTCTCTCCACTGCTCTCAAGATAAAGGCCACAAACCTTATCCAAAGCTGGGTGGGTCAGCCCCTTCTCATCTCTGCGTGTTCGTGTCCTCCTCCAGGATGTCTGGTTCAGCTATCATGGCTTTTCTGTCAGTTCCTGGAAAATACAGTGCTCCCTGTCTGAACCAGGGCCTTTGAACAAATTGTCCTCTTCACTTGAAGCCCACTCCTGCCTTTTATTTTATTTAATCTGGTTCTTCTCAAATATGCTTCTTTGTGAATCCTTTCTGATCACTTTCCCCCAGCCCCCAATCAGGAGTAGCCAAATCCTTGTATTACATTCTTTTATAAAGGCAGGCAATCTCTCTTATAACACTAATTAACATTTTAATTTATATATTTAATTCTATAATTATTAGATTAGTGCCTGTCTCCTTCAGTAGGTCATTATCATAATGAGAACAGGGACTCCATATGCTCAAAGACCCAAAAGGATGAGAACATTTTTGTTTTACTCACTACTATATCCCCAGATCTCAGCACTGGGATTGGCACACAGAAGAACTCACTAAATATTTCTTGATTAAAGAAAATATTTTATATTTGAGAGAGCTAGTATCAAGGCAAGTTTTTAACATCCTTTAGGTAAAATTACAGAGAACAGATCTATTGAAGATTGACTGGTGGTCAGACTAATAAGTAGCATAAAACCAGAGCTGAAGGTGTGTCTATGCTTTTGCAAAACCATCTCCACTTATGTCACACTGCCATGATTCATAGCTTCTGTGTGCTAATATTCACAAAAAAATTGTGTTGTTCTTTGACCTGGAAGAAAACTGAAGAGGTCATTTTCTGATAGCTTGAGTTCAATATTCCTTTTGGAGAATCTTGCTATTTCTGAATGTAAGTCAGTTTTATATAATGTAGCCCTTGCTTTAGATTTCATCATTGCCTGTCCTGCAATACTAGGAAGCAGTGGGAAAATTTGCCAGATTTGGATATAGGAAATATTTCTAATTTTCAAATGAGCTATTCAGTGTTATAATATAATGAAAGAATGAATACCTGGAGTTTGACAGCCTAGTTTATATTTCTATTTGTTACCAACTCTCCATGAATTTGTGCAAACTATTGGTTTAAAGACTCTGAGTGTCTTCTAGTGGAAAAGAACTGTACCTAAGGACCATTATGATTTCTCTGGCAGATGAAAACAATATTTAATAGCTCATAAAATCAGAATACCATATTTAAATATATTTTCCTTAAAAAATGCAATTTAACTTGAAAACAGCCTCTTGGCTACTACTCCAGAAAGAAAAGAAGTTTAATGAGTTTTCATAATATTGAGAACTAGGTTTATTTGCTTTGTTTTATTAAATCATATTTTATTAGATATTTAACTATGGTGATATTGAAGAAGAGTGAAAGTCAATTCATAAAACATTGCATTGGGCAGATTTCATTGGGAAAGTACCATTCAGGTTTAATTTCTTTCTTTTTTTACAGTTTTATTTTCTTTTTAGCAATATGAGTCATTGTTTATATGCTATATGCTAACTTCATCTTGCTATTTCCCTCTTGATGTGAGAGATAGCATAACAACACAGATCCTCATCTTAGTATTACTATTAAAATCCTCCTATGCCCTTATGGTGTTTTAGAACCTCTATGAAAAAGTTATCCCTTTTAGGTTTACATTAAAATTGCTTTTAAAAAGCTGAGCGATCATGTTGGGAAGAATATTTTTTATGTAGTTTAAGCTGATGACCTGAGCCCAGTCATTTATGTCCTCTGCTCTTACAGAGTCAATTAGAAAGAAGATTTTGTAAGTAAGATGTCATGACAGTGAACAAAGAATAGAGCCATTAATGAGCTAGAAATATCAACAAATTTCTGGATTGTAGGAAAGTACATGGATAAGGGTAGCCTGTTGAAGTTAGATGGACATAGTCACCATTTAGAATATGTTCTGAAGACCCTGCCCCTGAGTAGGGAGTCAGCATGCCTGCAGACCCCCAGAGAGACTCCATGTAAGAATTAGAAGTATCTATAATTCCTTCAGGAAAAAACTCATCTTGCTTTGCATGTCTGATTCCTCTGCTTGTAACATGCTTCCTTTTACCCTCTCTATATCTTTCTACCTCATTTCTTTCAAGTACCTGTTCAAATACCGTCTATCAAACACTGAACCACTTTATTCAAACAAAGACTATCTCTCCCTTTCCCCTCAAAACCATCACTTGGCTTTAATTTTCTTCATAATACCTAACATATTATATTTTCATGTTTTAATTTGTTCAATATCTCTCTTGTAAAAGAAAGTAACCTTCCTAAGAATTTGTCTGTTTGGTTGACTAATTTATAAACCATTAATAACAATTTGTGGATTGATTAAGTGAATGAATGATTGAAATGTGAATATGAACTTCTGTAGATGACCTTCACCCCAACTGCACACTTCCCTACTACAATATTTATAATAACTAGTACCTAGATATTTACTCCCAATTTGGCAGTGTGAGGAAAGGAAGTTATCTAAAGAATGAATGACGGGCCCAAAGAAACTGCAGCAACTAATGTAGATGTTAGTGCTTTGGGCAGAGGGTTCCCCAATATAATGGCTGGCTTCCTATCAATTTACCAAAGTCTACAGACTTCCAGTCAGTATATTTGCTTCATCCATAAACACAATGATCAATCAAGATTTGCCATATAATGAAGAAAGCATGTGGGATGACAAAGATCAAGCAGAACAAACAGAATTAAAGCCCAGGAGGTCTAAGATATAACTATTAGGGATTCCAGAAATAGAAAAAGAAAGGTAGGAGATTATCAATAAAACAACTAAATAACATTTCCTAGAAATGAAGAAAAGCATAGATTTTGAAATTCAAAGGGCCTAGTAAATATAAAAAAGAATAAATGACAAAAATACCACATATAGGAATATCATTATGAAACTGCAGACTACTAAAGATAAAGGAAATATTTTAAAAGACTCCAGTGAAGCAGAAAAAATAAACAAACAACAGTAATTTTAAAAAATTCTTCACCAATAATGAATGAGAATCATGTTGGCATAAATTTATCTTCAACAGCATTTTAGCATACATAGATAATTGAGTTCAAAGTCTTGACAGAAAATGGTTTAAAATCTAAAATCCAGCAATTTATCAGTAAATTAAGAGTCAAGTAAAGACATTTCGAGATTTTCAGAGGCTCAAAGTTTACTTAGAAAATCACTTGAGAATGTTTATCAGAAAATCAAGAGGGTAAATTTTTAAAAAGATAGAAATACTTGGGATCCCTGGGTTAGCAAAAGCAGTAAAGAAAAATTCCATAAAGAAATCTCTGTGGTAAATGTAAAGAGAAATGAACTTACATGGGATCAAGCCTCTGGAAGACCTGATTCAATTCTGGTATCTAGAACACTAGTTCAGAAGAATATATGCACCCCTACATCAATTGCAACATTATTTACAATAGGCAAGAAATGGAAGTAACCCAAGTGCCTGACAATAGACAAGTGGATAAAAACCACTCATACATATATGCAATGGAATATTACTCAGCCATAAAGAAAGAATGAAATCTTACCATTTGTAACAGCATGGATGGACCTACTGGCTATTATGCTAAGTAAAATAAGTCAGTCAGAGAAAGACAAATACCATATAATTTTTTTATATGTGAAATCTAAAAGAACAATATAAATGAACAAACAAAACAGAAACAGACTCATGGATACAGACAACAGACTGATGGATGCCAGAGGGGAAGAGCATTGTGGGACTGGGTGAAAGTGTTGAAGGAATTGAGAAATACAAATTGGTAGTTACAAGGTAGTCATGGCAATGTAAAAACAGCATAGGGAATCCTATATAATAAAAGGCTAATATGCAAATCGACTGAACGATGGAATGACTGAGCGCTATGATGCGCATTGACCACCAGGGGGCAGATGCTCAATGCAGGAGCTGCCCCCTGGTGGTCTGTAAGCTCCCACAGGGAGAGCGCCACTCAGCCAGAAGCTGGGCTCACGGCTGGCAAGTGCAGTGGAGGTGGAGCCTCTCCACCTCGGTGGCAGCACTAAGGATGTCCTACTGACAGCTTAGTCAGGGAGCAAGCCTAATCCAGCAGTCAGACATCCCCTGAGGGCTCCCAGACTGAGAGAGGGCACAGGCCGGGCTGAGGGACCCCCTCCCTCCAGTGCACAAATTTCATGCACAGGGCCTCTAGTATACTCAATAATATTGTGATAACTATGTATTGTGTCAGGTGGGTACTGGAAATATCAGGAGAACACTTTGTAAAGTATATGATTGTCTCACCACTGTATTTTACATCTGAAACTAATACAAAATAACATTGACTGTAAACTGTAATTGAAAAATTTTTAAGAACAGTTCTTTGGGGTTAAAGGGGAATGGTGTTAGAGAAAAATAAAGTCATTTGAAATTTTGAAATAATTTAAGATTAAGTTAAAAGCACAGAATATAAGTAAAAAAATAGAAATGTAAAAACTCTAAAAAAAATTAAGTTAAAGTCAGTGTTTCTCAGAAAAAGGAATGGATTTCAAGCAATTAAGGAAGAAACCATATTAGGAATATGATTTCTTCCCCCATCTTCCAAACAAATGCAGGCATGTGTGTTTGGAAGATGGGGGAAGATACACACAAAGGTACATCCTAATATGAAGCAAATTAAAATTTGGCATTACTGGTGCAGCACTAAAAAAGGAATGTCCATGTAGCCTTCCTTTGAGCTCTGAAGACTGACCCTGGAACAGGAGGTAAGGAAGTATAATCACAGTGCACTACTTGGCTCTGCATTGAACTGTCTTCATAGTCATGAGAAAAGGATGCTATTCCTTGGTTTTTTAATTATAGACTAAATCTGTAGGCAAAGTACAAAAGATTTAATTGTGTCTATTGAGTGAAATGTTATCAAATCAGTCCTTATGAAGGAGAGCGAAACTAAAGCTGACAAAAATTGGGAGGTGGATACAAAGTGACATGAAGAAAAACACAGTGTGTAAATATCCTCATTTTACAAAGTGGGGAGTCAAGAGAAAGTCTGTAGAAAATAAGTTCTAGAAATAGAAGAAAATATTTTAATTTCAAAGATTACTAATAGAAGAAAACAATGCCACAATTAGATTGTAGAGAAGGGAAGATGTATGTGAGCTAAATCTTAATCTATAAGAGCAGAAAGTCTTAGATAGTGTTAGAATTTATAAATTATGGGAGAAATTAGGTATATTATTGAGAATTATGATAGCATCTACCAAAACTAAAAATAGAAATGTTTAAAAGTTTGAGCAGAGCCCTGGCTGGTGTGGCTCAGTTGGTTCGGAATCGCCCTATGCACCAACGGGTTGCTGGTTTGATTCCCGGTTGGGACACATGCCCAGGTTGCAGGCTCTATCCCCAGTAGGAGGTGTACAGGAGGCAGCTGTTCGATGACTTCTTCTCACATCAATGTTTCTCTTTTTTTTGTCAACCCGCCCTGTTCTGCTGAGACTTTCTATCCTCCTCCTCTCGTTTCTTTCTTTTTTTTTAAAAAAAAATATATTTTATTGATTTTTTTACAGGGAGCTGGGGAGAGGGATAGAAAGTTAGAAACATCGATGAGAGAGAAACATTAATCACCTGCCTCCTGCACACTCCCTACTGGGGATGTGCCCGCAACCAAAGTACATGCCCTTACCGGATTCAAACCTGGGACCTTTCAGTCCGCAGGCCAACGCTCTATCCACTGAGCCAAACTGGTTAAGGCTTCCTCTCGTTTCTTAAAAAGAGAAAGTTTGAGATGCAACAGAATAAGGATACTCCTTCTCTATTATTTTAGTATTTTAAAAATGCACATTGATTTTTTTTGATAAATTCTAATTAAAGTTTTTTAAAAAATGTGCAAAGACAAAAAAGTAAAAAAATTCAAGGACCTTTTCATCAAGTGCCAAAATATTAGAATGAGTGAGCATTACTTTAAAAAGAAAAAGTTATAAAAAAAAAAAAAGAGGTATATTTTGTAGCTTTTTATTTTGATGTAAGTGCAAATTTACAGAAAAGTTGCAAGAATTATACTGAAAATTCCCCTTTTGTTTACATTTTCCCCATTTCCTCCATTAAATATTTGTTGCTTACAGACACACATACACACACACATTCTCTCATATTTTTTTCTGAACCATTTGAGACTAAATCGCAGACATTATGCTCTTTTATTCCTAAATATATCAGTGAGGATTTGTTAAGAACAAGGACATACCCTTACATAATTACAGTACAGTTATCAAAGTCAGGAAATTTAGCATTGACACTTTGCTATTATCTATTCCAAAGTTCACATTCATATTTCCTTAATTGTTGCATAATGACTTTTATAGTTAGCTCTATTTTTCCCAGTTCAGTTTCTAATCGAGGATCACAGATTGCATCATGCCACTTTTACATGGACTAGTTCATCGGTCTGTCTTTGTCTTTCATGACCTTGACATTTTTTAGGAGGCAGACAAGCTACATAATAGACTATCTCTCAATTTTCCTCATTCCCTGGTGCATCCATTTCCCTACAAAAATAGCTGAACTTTTTTGAATTGATCAGGATTGTGAATCTTTCTACCACTCTCCCTGCAGACTCTTAATCCTTCATGCAGACCTAGAAAGTATATCACTGGCATAAGACAGGCTGAGAGAGAAGGTGCTTCTGAAACAGTTTCCAACAGTCAATAATCACCTCATTGCCAGTAGTCCTCAGACCTCAGCCAAGCAGACATATAACAAAGGCTTCCAGACAGTAGGCCAGACAGTAGGCTCTATAGCTTGTAGGGTCCACATCATCTCCATCTTTTTGCTTTTAACTTACCACCAACTTATACATTTACATTATTTATACTCCTTTGAACAACGAAGGAAGCTTTATAGTGGTTGACATGAGGTACTGATATTTTGAGCAGAAGAGTCACAGTATGGGAGGTGCTATGGGGGAAGAGGAGAGGGCCCATGCGATTGAGCAGTTGACAATGGGGTCGCACATTTTGATTTGCTTGCAACATATTGAGACATATGGTATTTGAAAGGTTAACATGGTGGTGTGGCGCAGGCAGGCTTATTAGTCATCTCAGGTGGTGAGAAATTGAAAAATTGAAGAGAAAAATTGAATTTATTTAAGGACAAGTGTTGAATTCAGTGGATCTATGGATTATATTCCATAGTTTTAATTAAACTAACTCTAACAAATTGGCATGTAATTTCAAAAGTTTTCTGCAAAGTAATCTCAGTTTGAAGTTCATGATAATAATGCAGGCACAGTTAAATAAGAAGAAGATGGCAGTACTATAACCAGACAACCAGTGGTTTGGGGCTGCCTGTCACTACTTGAGCCAATTAAGCAGAGAGAGGGTTGGGTTGTATATGAGTGTTTATTTCAATAATGCCAGCAGTATGGGAGCAGCAGGAAAATCTGCTCTGCACTACCCCATAAGCCGCTGCTTATATTGGGTAGGACAGAGATTATATGGGGAAGTCAGTACAGATATTTTGAAATCATGTCCTTGAGAAAGTGAAGATCTCTAGGGCTTACGCCTGTCATTTGCATCCTGATCATCTGGGGAACTTGACAAAATACAGACTCCAGGGTCTCATGCTAGTTCTGTTGGGTCAAAGCCTCTGAGGAAGAGATCTAGGAAATTTCATTTTTAACCAACTCACCAGTTGGCTTAAGTCCATAATTGGACATTACAGAATTGAAGCCAGTACATAATTTTACCCAATAACTTAGATGAATTTATGTTAAGTTATTCTTAATGCTCTACTGCACCCTTCTCTGACATTAATGTAAGTATGAATCATCTGAGTCTGTTCAAAATGCACATTGAGTAGATCTAAGGTAGGGCCTGAGATTCTGCATTTCCAACAAGCTACCAAGAAATTCTGATGTTTTAGGTCTGTGTACTGCATTTTGAATAGGGCAGCTTTAGTGCACTACACAAAGGCTATGAAAAAATCAATAAGAATACATATACAATAGCCCCCTCCCTTACTGTGGTCCAAAATATTAAATAGAAAATTCCAGAAATCTCACTCCATCCTATCCAGGACATGAATTATCCCCTTGTCCAGTGTATCCACACTGTATATGCTACCAACCCATTACTCATTTAGTAGCTATTGGTTATCAGATCCACTTTGGTGGTATCACAGTTCTTGTGTTCAAGTAACCCATATTTTACTTAATAATGCCCCCAAAAGGTAAGAGTAGTGATGCTGGCAATTCAGATGTGCCAAAAAAAAAGCTGTAACATGCTTCCTTTAAGTGAAAAGTGGAAGTTTTTGACTTAACAAGGAAAGAAAAAAGATTATATGCTGAGGTTGCTAAGATTTATGGTAAGAAAAAATCTATCTGTGAAATTTTCAAGAAGGAAAAAAAAAGTGTTTTAAATTTGCTCTCACACCTCAAATAGCAAAATTTATGACCAAAGTGTGTGATAAATGCTAAGTTAAGGTGGAAAAGGCATTCAATTTGTGGGTAGAAGACACGAACAGAAAACAGGTTTTGATTGACAGCAATATGTTGCACCAAAAAGTATTGAGCTTATGGAAGAAGTCAGCAAGAAATTCCATGAAACTTGAGACATTAAGACATTTGCTGCAAGTGAGGGATATTTACACAGATTCAAAATAGCTTTGGACTGAAAAATATAAAGTTTACTGGAGACAGAGAGACCACAATCATATAGCTTTTGTTACAGTATAGTTATAATTATTCTATTTTATTATTAGTTATGATTGTTAATATCTTACTACTCCTAATTTATAAAGTAAACTTGATCACTGGTATGTATGTATGTATGTACAGGATAAAACATAGTATGTATAGGGTTTGGTACAATCTGCAGTCTCACGCATCCACTGTTGGGGGATGGGGTGTGGGTTGTCTTGGAACATTTGCCCCATGGGTAAGGGGGGGGAACCACTATAATTAAAAGATTAGGTAAATCATAAATCTGGGCTGTGGAAAAATTAAAGTAGGACAGCACTGATACAAATGTCACATGGGCACCCGGGTTGCTTGACATTATAGAGTTGTATAAGAAGACTACAATTTGCCTGGCAGCCAAGTCAAATAAGAAATAGCACACTCTTACAAGGTCCCGGGATGCTTAAAACAATAACAAAAACATGCAAAATAAGCCTTAAGGAGAAGCACAAATTCTGTGAACACTGTGAAAAGTAATATATATTATAATTTTATAATTAAACTAGAAGCCTGATGCACAAAATTCATGCAAGGGACTCAGCCCTCACAGCCCTGGCTTTGTCCGGAAGGATGTCTGGAAGGTTGTTCGGCTGTCCGGTGTCTATTAGCATATTATGCTTTTATTGTTATAGATAATTTGCCTGACTTTTTCTTACTTTATTTCTCTTATCATAACAGGGAATTATCATTAAGAAACACTAGTTCTTGCCCTTGCTGGTTTGGCTCAGTGGATTGAGCGTCGGCCTGCAGACTGAAGGGCCCCATGTTCGATTGCGGCCAAGGGCACATGCTCGGGTTGTGTGCTCGATTCCCAGTGGGTGGTGTGCAGGAGGCAGCCAACCAATGTTTCTCTCTCATCATTGATGTTTCTACCTCTCTCTCCCTCTCCCTTCCTCTCTGAAATCAATCAAAGAAATACATTTTTTTTTAAAAAAAAAGAAACACTAATTCTCTTGGAGCCAAAAAATTCAGATCAAAATATGCAACTCTCTGATGGCTTTGCTTGGTATCAATGTAAAATTTGTAAAGATAGATAAATGGAATGGGATGCCTTCTAATCAGGTTGGATGACAGGGAAATCTAGAAATTCCCAAAGGGCTCTTAAACTCTTTGTTCCTACCTTGGAGAAAAGGACAGAATTGTCTTAACAATGATCACATTTGTCAGGTGTGAGGTAAAAATAGTACATTGACATGCAAAACAAAATGGGTAACCTGATCACATGATCTATGAGTTATTTAGCTCTGACATTCATGTTTGCTGTTACCCTTCCCTCCCACCCCCTTAACTCCCATCAAGAGAAAGAACACCTTCCCTTTCCTTGACTTTGGGCCATGTATACATTAGTCCATTATTTCTTTGATTTGTTCTTTAAGATTAAGAGATCTTTGGTTCTAAAACAAAATAGAACTGACTTAAACTAGCTCATCAAGCAGGAGGTATATTCTATGTGGATATAGAGGCACATCTGATGTACAAATTATTTAACAGACTTTTTTGCCAAGAGCCTAAGTATCCCTTCAATTGTGAATCAAATATCTCATGTTCAATCCCTCAGGGTGTCTGTAAGAAAGGTAAGTTAAAAATTGGATTTTACTACCAGTGGCTCTAAGAAGAGCAAGATGGGAAGTAGAAACACTTAAAAACTAATGCAACTTCGATGCCAATCAGTTTGAATGAGCTACAGTTATAAACAAACCGATATTCAGCTGAATCCCAGTCCTGTATAGGGATGTAAAATGCTAACCAAGGCTAGAGCTGTAGTGAGCCTCAGGAAAGGAATAGAAACTGGCATTAAAAATCTGCTAAGTGGAATAAGTCAGTCAGAGAAAGACAAGTATCACATGATCTCACTCATATGTGGAATCTAATGAACAAAATAAACTGATGAACAAAATAGATCCAGAGACAGAAGCATTTAACAGACTGTCTGTCAAACCTCAGAGGGAAGATGGGTGTGGGTGGATGGGGAGAGATCAACCAAAGAATATATATATATATATATATATATATATATATATATATAATATATTTTTATATATATTTTATATATATGAACATATATATAAAATATATATATGTATATATATATGAATAATCAGTGGGCACAGAGAATAGTTGGTAAAGGCCTGGGACGGGGGCCAGGGGTGGGCTAGAAGAGGTCAAAGTAGAAAGAAAGGGGTCGTATGTAATACTTTCAACAATAAAAATTTTTAATAATAATAATAAAGAAAATGTATCAGGACTCCTCCATTTCCTACAGTTGCTTCTGTCTACCTGCCTGCTTCATTCTTCTCTCTGTGAATAAGGTTCTGCTTCTTAGTCTGCATGATAAGTTGATGACGAGCATGTACAAGTTCTCAGCACAGAATTGTAATTTCTTAATTCAAATTCAGAATTTTCCGGAGAAAGCAGCTGGTCCGATTATTTCCTCCTAGTCCAGTCAACTGTGGCTAGGAGTGCTGAATCATATTCTATTAAAATGCCTGCTAGAGACTCAAGTGGTCATTATGCATATTGTATTTTATGTACCATGAAATGTATTTCTTGCCCTATTTTTGTTTACTCCTCTTATCTTGATTCATTTATATGCTATATTATTATTTTATAAAATTCTACAATCTTCCTTATTTTTTCTGAAGTTGGTAGTCATTTCTCAGAAACACTCCATATCTTTATTAATGGTTTTTAAGCTATGACTAAAGACCCTGTTAGCTTGGATACCTGTTTTTTTTCTAAAGAGACTCATGATCCTCATTAACTTCAATAGGAATTCAAGTAAATATAAGCATCTATTATGCTGAACAACATCCCGAGACCATGTGTTAATATGTGACTACCCTTTTAAAGATGGTTCTGCCTCTATAGACACAGGCTCCATAACATACCCCCCTTGAAATGACTTTTTTATTTTTCTGACTCATATATCAATTAAGTCAGACTATATTCCTTGAGGACAATAACTATGAGCTAAGCATCAGTTAGATGCTAGAAAGAATGGATGAATAAAATAGAATTCCATCCCTAGGGAAGCTTACATTATAAAGGGAAGGCATTAAGGAAACAGGTAATATAAATGAATGTGATAAATGGAAAATAAAGATAATCAGAGAAGAAAGAAAATTCTAGTCTGAACATAGATCTTGACAGTAAGTAGGAGAGAAGGAGATAAATTATCCAAGAGATGCAAATCAAAACAACAATGAGGTACCATCTCACACCTGTCAGATAAGATTTAGAAGTTATAAATGAAACAAATTGAGAGGGGGAAAACACCCACATAGTCATATCAATTGATGCAGAAAAAGCATTTAACAAAATCCAACATCCTTTCTTGATAAAAAACTCTCAACAAGGTGGGAATAGAAGGATCATACCTCAACATAATAAAAGCCATATATGACAAACCCATAGCCAACATCATACTCAATGGACAAAAACTAAAACCATTTCCCTTAAGAACAGGAACAAGACAGGGATGCCCACTCTCACCACTCCTGTTCAACATAGTACTGAAAGTATTAGCCATAGCAATTAGACAAGAAGAAGAAATAAAAGGCATCCAAATTGGAAAAGAAGTAAAACTGTCCTTATTCGCAGATGACATGATATTGTACATAAAAAACCCTAAAGACTCCATCAAAAAGCAATTAGACTTAATAAATGAATTTGGCAAAGTAGCAGGATACAAAATTAACGCCAAGATATCTATGGCATTTCTATACACCAATAATGAACTTACAGAAAGAGAGACTAAAAAACAATCCCATTTACCATCACACCAAAAAAATTAAGATATCTAGGAATAAACTTAACTAAAGAGGTAAAAGACCTCTATTCAGAAAACTACAGGACATTGAAAAAAGAGATAGAGGAAGACATAAACAGATGGAAGAACATACCGTGTTCGTGGATTGGTAGAATCAACATCATTAAAATGTCCATACCACCTAAAGCAATCTATAAATTCAATGTACTCCCCATTAAAATACCAACAGTATATTTCACAGACCTAGAACGAACTCTCCAAAAATTCATCTGGAATAAAAAAGACCCCAAATAGCAACAGCGATCCTTAGAAAGAAGAACAAAGTAGGTGGGATCTCAATACCAGATATCAAGCTGTATTACAAAGCCACTGTTCTCAAAACTGCCTGGTACTGGCACAAGAACAGACATATAGATCAATGGAATAGAATAGAGAACCCAGAAGTCAACCCGAACCAATATGCACAATTAATATTTGACAAAGGAGGCAAGAACATACAATGGAATCAAGACAGTCGCTTCAATAAATGGTGTTGGGAAAATTGGACAGATACATGCAAAAAAAAAATGAAACTAGACCACCAACTTACACCATACACAAAAATAAACTCAAAATGGATAAAGAACTTAAATGTAAGATGGGAAACCATAAAAATACTAGAGGAATCCAAAGGCAACAAAATCTCAGACATATGCCGAAGCAATTTCTTCACTGATACAGCTCCTAGGGCATTGGAAACTAAAGGGAAAATAAACAAATGGGACTACATCAAAATAAAAAGCTGCTGCACAGCAAAAGAAACCATCAACAAAACAATAAGAAAGCCCACTGCATGGGAGAACATATTTGCCAATGATATTTCAGATAAGGGTTTAATCTCCAAAATTTACAAAGAACTCATACAGCTTAACAAAAGGAAGATAAACAATCCAATAAAAAAATGGGCGAAGGACCTAAATAGACACTTTTCGAAAGAAGACATACAAAAGGCAGAGAGACATATGAAAACATGCTCAAAGCACTAATCATCCAAGAGATACAAACCAAAACAACAATGAGGTACCATCTCACACCTGTCAGAATGGCTATCATCAACAAATCAACAAATGACAAGTGCTGGAGAGGATTTGGAGAATAAGGAACACTCATGCACTATAGTGGGAATGCAGACTAGTGCAGCCACTATGGAAGACAGTATGGAGTTTCCTCAAAAAGTTAAAAATGGAACTCCATTTGACCCAGTAATCCCACTTCTAGGAATATATCCCAAGAAACCAGAAACACCATTCAGAAAGGATATATGCATCCCTATGTTCATAGCAGCACAATTTGCCATAGCTAAGATTTGGAAACAGCCTAAGTGCCCATCAGCAGATGAATGGATTATAAAACTGTGGTATATCTACACAATGGAATACTAAGCTGCTGTAAAAAAATAAGGATTTCTTACCATTTGCAACAGCATGGTTAGAACTGGAGAGCATTATGCTAAGTGAAATAAGCCAGTCAATGAAAGAAAAGTACCACATGATCTCA
The DNA here is from genome assembly GCF_964212035.1 of Myotis nattereri. Taxonomy (NCBI): domain Eukaryota; kingdom Metazoa; phylum Chordata; class Mammalia; order Chiroptera; family Vespertilionidae; genus Myotis; species Myotis nattereri. The sequence continues at coordinate 201,890,692 of NC_138075.1, read as the reverse complement.
CTCATTTATGGATAATAAAGAACATTATAATCTGATGAACAAAAATAGATACATAGGCAGAGTAGCATTGAACAGATTGTCAAACTACAGCAGGAAGGCCGGGGACAGTTGGGTAAAGGGGGGTAGGGGTGGGGAGAGATCAACTGAAGGACTTGTATGCATGCATATAAGCATAACCAATGGACTCAAGACACTGGGGGGTAGGGGAGGCCGGGGTAAGGTCAAAGGGGCGGGGGGGGGGAGGAGACATATGTAATACTCTTTGTAATACTTTAAGCAATAAATCAAAATTTAAAAAAATAATCTACCAACAATGAAAAAAAAAGAAGTTATAAATGAAGGATACTGGTCATTGATTGGATGGGAGGTTGGAGGTAAAAGAAGGTAAGACAAAATCAAGGATGACATCCAAGTAAATTGACAACCAAGATGGTGCTTGGAAAGGAAAAGGTAAAGAATTACCACTTAATTGAGTGATTTTCAGTCTCTTTTATTAGGATTTGTATATATATTATAGGTTAAATTTGTTACTTCTTTGTCACTTTCCTTTTATTAAAATGATCGCCACTTCATATTCTCCGTGTCCTCTTGGAAAGCATGATTTCTTTGACCTTGCTGGGGGCCAGAATTGCAGATGTATTTGTCATTATAAACTAAAAATATGCTGTTAACTGCACTAGAAAGTTTGTACCAATACCGTTAGCAGCAGTACCCTGGGATGACTTTTCTATGATGTTATGGAATAAGAGCAGCAAGCTAAAATGCTTTTCCCACCTTGTGGCTGGCAGGTGAAAACAGGAGGCTAGGAGGATGTCACCAAAAAACAAGTATTTTCTCTCTCTTATTTTAACTTGTCAATTGAATGAGCAATGCCCTTCCAGCAGTGCTGACGCCGGGCACACTGTGCATTGTATAAAATGTGTCTTCCATGGATACTCTCATTTTCTTCACCTGCATTGTTTTCCTTCCCTTTTAGGGCATCGTGTTTGAAAATGTCAAGGGTTTCTACTGATTGCTCTATCTTGACAGGAGGTACACATGCACACAAATACTTCTAGATATAGATTTTAAAGTAAACCATATACCATAGGGACATACAGACATAATACATTCATTTTTAGTGTGGTCTCCCTAGGATTTTACATATCCTGTGGATACTAATGGTATATGGATGGAGAAAACATTTTGGAGGTGCTTGTGATATCAGACTCTACATGCAATTACCTTCTTCATTGCTGGGTCAGATTGACCTTGTATCTTGGGCTTTGTAGTTGCATAGATACTTGTCTTTCAGACAATAAATTCTAAATATATAGTTATATGCTAGTTAGGTGAATAATAATAATAATGTCAGCTCACATGCATTGAGAGGCTTAATACATGCTAGGTCTTCTTACGTACCTAATGTCCAACAAACTTGTTCCTGTCATAGGGCCTAGAACTATCTTGTATTTCTCTCTGGATCGCACTGAGAATGGAGAAGTTTTATATCTTGTTCATTGTTGCTTTCTCAGCAACTAAAACCATCTTTGCTGCATAATATGCACTGAATAAACTTCTCTAAGTATATGAATAAATACTGCTCATTAATTGTTTTATGTATATTTGTATTTTCTCCCTGCCCATACTAAAGACAGAGACCTGATAAATTCCATATCTCACATAGGACCTAAAATTCTAGAACTGAAAATTCTGAGTACTAAAATATTACTAGTGCCCTGACCGGTTTGGCTCAGTGGATAGAGCGTCGGCTTGCTGACTGAAGGGTCCCAGGTTCGATTCTGGTCAAGAGCATGTACCTTGGTTGTGGGCACATCCCCAGTGGGGAGGGTGCAGGAGGCAGCTGATTGATGTTTCTCTCTTGATGTTTCTAGCTCTCTATCCCTCTCCCCTCCTCTCTGTAAAAAATCAATAAAATATATTTTAAAAAAATAAAAATAAAATATTACAGTGAGGCCTTGACTTACGAGTGTCCAGACTAACGAGTTTTTTGAGATACCAGCTGTCTTTTTGCATTGAGTTGACCGAGTAATTTGAGTTAAGGAGCTCCTTAACGAGCTCGGTCTCAGAACAAATTAAACTCATAAGTCAAGGCCCCACTGTACTGGTAAATCTGACTGAATAATAGATTTATGTTACTGAATACCAAAAACATATATACAATAAAGACAGCTTTAGGAGGTGTGTTAGTTTCCTATACCAGCTATAATAAAGTACACAAGCCAAGTGGCTTAAAACAATACAATTTTTCTCTCAGAGTTCTGGAGGCCGGAAATTTGAGATCAAGGTATCAGCAGGGCTGTGCTCCCTCTGAAGGCTCTAAGAAAGAACCCATCTTTGTTTCTCCCAGCTTCTGGTGGCTCCTGGCTTCCTTGGCTTGGGGCTACACAACTCAAGCTTGGCTTTTGTGTTCACATCACTTTCGCCTCCTCTGTCAACTGTATCTTCCATGTATGTCGCTTATAAGGACACTTGTCATTCACTTTAGGGATCACTGAATAATCCAGAATGATTTCAAAATCCTTAAGTTAATTACATCTGCAATCTACCTTATTCCCAAATAACTTTACATTCATAGATTCTGGGGATTAAGTCAAGGACATACCTTTTGTGGGCCAACATTCAACCCTTATAGGAGGTATGTGGTATACCAGGGAGTATACTACAGTCTTGGAGTTGGGCATAGCTGGATTCAAAACCCAGCTTAGACATTTACCACTAGACCTTTAAATATCTCTCAGTATGTTGTTTTATCACTACACCTGCTTTTATGAATTGCTAAGAATACTATGTGTGATAATGTATAGAAAGTGAATAGAAAAATATCTGGTCCATTGTAAATGCTCAAGATATGTTCCCATCCACTGTGGCTGCGTGACTCCGTTGGAGTGTTGTACTATACACCAAAAGGTTGTGGGTTTGATTCCCGGTCAAGGCACATACCTAAGTTGCAGGTTCGAGCCTCAGTTGGGGTGAGTGAGAGAAGCAATAGGTTCATGTTTCTCTCTCACATTGATGTTTTTCTCTCTCCCTCTCTTTTCCTCTCTCTCTAAAATCAAGAAATATGTCCTCTGGTGATGATTTAAAAATAAAAAATAAATATCCCCTTCCTTCTCACTTTCTATGGACTTGAGTGAAGGAACTTAATTAGTTTAAGGCTTTCTTCTGAATACCAGTTATAACTTTCACAGTATTTTATTGGCTACTTCTCTTGTCAAAGTCTTCTCAGGAATTATTCTTCTGTGGAATCTCGTTATCAAACCAATTAAAAAACATACTCAAGACTAAATACAACAAAACCTCTTTAAAAATTACAACTAAGCTTCTGTCCTTAAGAGTTTGCAATCAATATTTATTTTTAGATATATGGAGGTAGTTACAAATAAAGGGGATTGGTGATTTTCCTTGGGAGGGGTAATTAAATGGCTCATAAATAGATCACTGTGTCTTCTATGACACTGTATCAAAAAAAAAAAGTATCTGTGAAATACCAGAAATGCTTACCTCAAGTCCTTATTTTGGCAATGCCAAAAATCTCTGAGATAGACTGTACTTAGGGCAAAATTAGAGGATTAATGAAATTAAAGACTTCAATAAAGGAACAAAATCTAGAACTTTTCAACATGTGAACTTCAAAAAATCCTTATTTATATGCCAAATAAATTAACGTAAGCTTGGATGGGGCAGGTGTTCACCGTTTCATAGCTAGAAATTAAATTTACAGTAGAAGTTGAACATACTATGTGTCTGAATGAGGGCATTGTTTGATCAATTTATTCATCAATGCAAACATCCAAGAGTGCTGATAAATGTGTATTATACTCTGGATATTGTGCATAACATGGTAAAAAACAACAACGCATAAACACTTCCTTCCTATAAGGCAGAGTCCAGGAAGGAGTACAGACATGTAACTAGATAAATGCAATGTGGCATGCTCAGTTTAATACTAAGGCATAGGAGTAGCATAGAGGAGGGAAGAAGTAAATCCCCTGAGGTTCCAATGCTTAGGAGAATGCCTAGATAATAGTAACAACTCAAAAAATAGTTGGTAGGTGAATAAGAGATTACCTTGGGGTAGGTTTCAAACAGTAGATATGTCTAAGTCAAAAATAGTAAGATCCTAAGCTTGGCACTTTCAGCTTATAAAGAGAATAGCCCAGTTACGATTATTTGAGTTGCTAATACATGGATGAGTCAGCACCCACAATAGTCTTAAGCACCCTAATAGCTAGCCTTCACTGAGTAATAGGATTTAGGATTCAGGATTAGCTCTAGAGATCCTCAGCAGTACCATTCAAATGACTCAGCTACTTGTCTTTGCTTTACCTGTAAACACATCTGATCCCACTGCTTTTGGCAGCAACCCTTGCTAGTCTCCCTTTTTTCTACATACTGCATCTTCTCTGTGTGTCTTTGTTTCTGCTCCATGCTCCTAACTGTGTTCTCTTCTGTGTGTCTTTACTTTTAAGAGTCTCTGTTCAGTACAGAGCAAACATAATGTGCAGAATGAATATTCAAGGACAATTTATTGCCCACTGCCCAGTCTTTATAGGTCTATCTTTTAATTAGAGTTGTGGCTAGCCAGGGGAAGTCGTTTGACCACAGTATGGTCAAATATGTATAAAATTAATTACTGTGGACATGGCACACCCTCAGAGAACTATTTCCTGTACTATATAACAACCACAAAGGGGATGCCAGTAGTATTGTGAGAACAATGGAAATAAAGCAACCTCTTGGGGTATCCCTGAGTTACACTTGCAGTAGTAAGAACTACTATTTGTTAAATATGTAATTATGTAGTAAGTGCTATGCTAAGTCTTTATTACATTATCTCAATGAATTCCAATAAAATGATGAGGAAACTGGACCTCAGAAAGATTGACTTGGTAACAGAGCTAGTAAAAGGCAAAGCTTTGAATTCAGTTCTTGTTGACTCCAAATTCTATCCTCCAATTGTGATACTATTTGATTACAGTTTCTAAAAGTGCAGCTCCACAGTGGATTTTAGGGGAACTATCACAGCTAACAGCACATCATGCTCAACTAAGAAAGGAGTGCTCATGTATAATGCATTAGAGAGAAGACCGACCTATGTGCATATGACTGCTTTGCCATGTTATGAACAATCAGATCCCCAAATCTCCTCAGTTGGCTGTTTCCCTGGCCATGGTGACAATGATTTATTCAGTTTATATCAACATATTTAAATCTACTTAACATCTATTGTGTCTATGTTCTAGATTTTGCGGGCATACAAAGATAAATGAGACATGGACCACAGTCTCAAAAACATAAAGTAGGAGATAAGTGAATAGCTTAATCATGACCATTCCAAGTGGAATGGGTAAATGTTATAGTAGAGACCTTAACAAGGTAACAAAGGCCAGGGTAAGGGAAAGATTAATTTGGCTTGAACCGAGGATTGGAAGGTCTTTGAGGAAACTGGACTAAACCAGTTTAGTTTAGTGGGTAAGTAGAATTTTGACTTCCAAGAAGAGGAAAATACAACCAAAGGCATAGATAAGGAAAAATACAAGAATGTAAGTGAAATAATAAGCAACCCTTTGTGTCTATAGCAGGGTACACCTAAGTGAGCAGGTAGTTAAGGGGGGAAAATGTTGGAAAAGTAGGTTGAGAAGATTGTTGAGAACCTTGCTTGTCAAAGAGGCGTCTGGTCATCTCTTTTTGGAGGTACAGCAAGTACAAACAATTGTATTCTTCCAAGTGAATCTTCCCTAAAATACAAATCAGGAAACCACAAAAATGCTGCCCATAGTGACTCCATACTAGACTATAGCCATCATTTGCATTCATGTGCAGCTGCAGGGTGGCAAGCCAGCATGAATTTTCTACCACGCTCCTGAAAACTGGGGCTCATGATGGCTATGCAGAGTTTCCTCTTCAAATATTCCAAATATGAAGGACACTGATTACACACATACATGCACACACTTACACCCAAGAAAGGGGATGGATTGAGGGAGGGAGAGATTGTACTGTGAGAACAGAAAGGATTTTTATTGACTTGTCTTTCATCTTGTGGAAGAAATGAGCATGATGCAGCATGTCTATTCATAGATCTCTAAAAACCATTTCTATTCAGGTGATCTTGTAAAATCAGGGAATGCATATATAACATAATGAATATTTAAATGTAATGGGAACCTCAGATCCTCCTGAAATTAAGGCATTTCAGTGACAACATCAGAAGGGGACTGACTCCAAAGGGATGAAAATTGTTACCATGGCAACTCCAAGGCTGACTCATTCATAGAGAACTCCTTAAACTTGTGGCATTAGAGAAATTGCTTGAGGAATTTTAACACGGTACCAAAATACACATTGCTCAATGCAGATGAGAAAATACATCAGCATACCCTTTTTTTTTTTCTCCCAAAGGCTCTTTCTGACATTTTTATATGAGATCTCTCCTGTCCTTCAGTCTCTCCCATGTTCAGGCTGGGGAAGTAGCTCAAGAGTAAGTGTGGAATATTGGAAGGAACTCAAGTTGCTATTAGGAAATAAAATTCAGCATTATGATTGAAGATATTACTTTAGTGGCCACACCGTTTGCTGATTCTTGATTTCTCCTCACATCTGACCAGGGGATTCGATTTTCAGTTTGCTTCAGCGTTACATGTTTTAAAAATAAATGTGCAAAACCAGAAGTAAGTTGGAGGTACAGGAAAACTCATAGTACCAGAAAGTAATAGAACTTTCTCTTTCTCAGTCTCCCCCTTTTCCTCTTTTTGTATTCGTGAAAATGTCATTTTTATAGGTGACACCAAGACATTTTCAGGCCTACAGTTCCTTTGGCTGCAATGGAAAGAGAGTGTAAAAGGAAACTGATAAAATTGAAAATGACATAAGTGGAGACAGGAGCAGATTTTATAGGATGAATGAAAGCATAGTCATTGCTCATTTAGGAACCTGAAGAACACTTAGGGAATACCAAGGTCACTGTTTCTCAAATTATATTCTGAAAATTAATAGCATACTACTCTCCTTGGAAGCATCTATCAAAAAATATAAATTTCAGAACAGTTCTCCTCAGAATCATACGAAGTGGCCCAAGTAGTCCTGGTGGAAATTACGTACATTGAGTGTGAGAATCATTGATCTAAGCAATGTACTCACTTTATCAGATGAAAGAGCTCCCTGTCTGGGAATTCGACTTGCCAAAGATTATCCATATGCTTAAAATTCACTTCTCCAGACCCTTAGATTATTCTCTTTAGCAAACCAAGTTTGCCACATGGATTTTTTTTTAAAGGTAACATATTTAGAAAATAATTTTAAGTGCTACAAAGGTTAGAAAATGACTAAATTAATACCTTTTAAATATGCTTAAAAGGAATGTGTTGGAATGTGACTCCACAATTTAACTAGAAATTTGATTGGCTGGGTGGTACAATATTCTGATCCATTTTTGTAGCTGATGTCTAACTTTGAAACATCCACCCACCTCCCTTAGTGGGTGGATAGGGCCCACTAAAAAAAAATAATAATATGCTTTAAAAAGTGAGCTTTACTTGTCCTTTACATCTTGCACTTTACATGAGAAAACACTTTTCTCAGCTAAAGATTGGAGTTTGTTAATACGTGTTTGGAGCGTTATCTATAGATTTGGATACTTATGCTATTCATCCTCAGCAATACTCCATCGCTTGAGTGATGACAGATGAAATGCTTGCATTCACACACTAAAACAGCATTTTGGTTCTCAGTCAGTGGAAAAAGAAACACTGATAGGCACTAAGCTTCTGTCCAGGGCCCTTGTCTTGCCTTAATACTTTGATAATTTTATTTAATCTGGTAGCCTTAGTGTTGATAAGGACTCATTAATCTGTACCCCTGATCTCTCCACTCCCTTATATCATCTATAGTATTTATATCTCTACTTTAAGCACTTCAAATTAATATCCAAACCAAAAGCATCGGTGTTTTTCTAAATTTAGTACTTTTCTAGCACCTATATTCTTTTCTGCCTCCCCCATACTTACAGCAACCAATTTAAATCTATTCTCTTTCCTTGCTATTTTTATCTCTCTTTTCCCTTTATATGACCCCTGTTTTTCTACCCCCATTCAGACTAATAGTATGTTAGTAATAGTACCTCCACTGTAATTTTAAATTGTTTTTTAACTGCGCCGCTGCCTAGGGATTTTTCTCATACTCTAGTCCATTGATTGGACAAGTAGGCTTTGGGCCTTCACTAGACTGCAGGCCCTGTGCTGAGCACTTGGGAATCACAAAACAGATGCACCCTCATGGAGTTCGCAGTACCGTGGAGGAAATAGAAGAGCACCCAGCAGGCTGCCCTGGACAGGCTGTGATGAGAAGGCACTGTGGGAGCATATGAGGGGCCGAACCCAGACCCTCTAGCTTCTGATGAGGGGAAAAAGTTACCATTTGGCTTTCAATTTGAGGCCTCCATCAGTAAGGGGTAACCAGGCAAAAGGGCAGGAGAGGATGAATGAGTGTTCTAGGCCAAGACTTCACAACAATAGAAAATACATTGTGTTTGAGTAACTGAGAAGAGACCAGAGTGGCTGGATGACAGAGTAAAAATGGAATCAAGTAAGAAGTGCAGCTGGAGAGACAGAAGCAGAGAGAGCACATTGCTTGCCCCGAGGGAGTTTGTATTTTTAACCTCATAACATTGTGGGCCCATTGAAAGTTGAAACTTTGGGGCAACATAATCATATTTGCAATTTAAAAAATTGAAATAACACTTTATCTGCCACAACAAATGGATCAGGGAAGAGCAAGACTGAAAGCAGAAGGCTAGTTAGGAGCCTAAACCCCGTAAATCAGGTGAGAAATGATAAAGGCCCAACTAGATTATAGTAGCTGTAAATAGAATAAAGAGATATTTTTATGAAATAGAAGTGCCAGGTTTTATTGATTTATTTAATGTGAAAGGTAAAGAAGAGAAGAGAGTCAAGAAAGACTCTCAGTTTCTGATTTGATCAATAGGGTGGGTGATTGTTTCATTCACTGAGAATGGGGGTGGAAATGGAGAAGGTGATTTCAGGGTCAGTGGTCATGATTCTGTTTGGGGCATGGATAGTTCCTTCTTTTAGCATTCCATCATCTTGGTGTTAGAGGCATGGATGTAGAATATAGTAGCCCCTACCTTCAACCAAAGTATGCTCACCCGCTTCTTCTAGAGTGTTAGGCAAAATAAACACAATCTAAAGGAAGAGATTCTTAACCTGTAGGCATGTGCCAAGTTTGCTTTTAGTCTGTCACTTAGAAATAATTTCTAGCAAGGGAAATATAGTTTCTGCCTTAACTAATGATTAAGGAGGCTTTTACTTGGAAGTGGTAAAATATTTTTTAATGTGAAAGACATTCTACCATCAGAAAATCATTCTCCTTTCTGTACTCTTCGAGGATTATTATGGAACAAAAATGTCATCTTTCCCTCAGCTAACATCTGAAGAATCATCCAGAGTAGTGATGAACAATTGATTGTGTTTAGCATTCCGTGGGGATGCTGCGGCCCACGGATAAGAGCATGGCAGTGGCCTTCATTGTCACCACCAGCTGATGAAGGGGAGTTCATGGGTAACACATCAGAGAGGACTGAAAAGTCTACATTAGAACTGAATGTTAATGATTAATTGGCATCCATAAAAAAGCAAAGAAGTCAGTCTTAAGAGATAAAAGCCATGTCCTAGGATGAAAACCTTTTGTGCTTGTAATACATACTTAGGACATTGCTTGTTATGTGACACAGTGGAATTTAAAGTAAGACAGAGTTGGGTTCAGAATTGCAGCTCTGGCATTTCCCAGCAGAGTTGCTTTGGGCATTCCTAAAACTCAGTTTCATCTATAAAAAGGAAATGTTAAATTCAACTTCATAGAGTTGTTGCAACATTTAAATAATATATAGGAAACACTTAATAAACTACTTGCCATATAATTAAACCTTCAGTAATAGGCAGCTCTCATTAAACTTGATAGCTAAAGAGAATAAAAAAATATGTTATATACTAACTTGTTATGTAATGTGTTAAGCTACTTGGTTTTCCTTATTTATTCAACTATAATTTTCAAAGTTTTTTAGACTATTACGTACCTTATTTCAAGTTATTATTCCAGCAGACTTGCTGATCATTTTCCTGCCCATCACATATATAAGAAGATTGATTTTTCAGACTAGTTGACAAATTTGCTTCAAGATCACAGAAGTAATGAACAATGAATCTTAAACTAGATTTCAACATTCTATTTTAGCCAGACACCTAGTTGAGCCCAGCCAGTGTGGCTCAGTGGTTGAGCGTCAACCTATGAACTGGGAAGTCACAGTTCATTCACAGTCAGGACACATGCCTGGGTTGCAGGCTCGATCCCCAGGGAGGAATGCAGGAGGCAGCCAGTCAGTGATTCTCTCTCATCATTGATATTTCTATCTCTCCCTCTTCCTTCTTCTCTGAATTCAATAATATATATATATATATATATATATATATATATATATATATATTAAAACTTAGTTGATGGCTCAGTTTGTTTTGGCATGGTGTTAGCATGGAGGTCTTATTCCTCGCTGGGTCCAGTCTGTACTTAAATATGCATGTTTGATAATGGACCAAGGATGACTATGAAGTTACATGAGAGGGAAATTAAATTTATCAGAACTATTAGCTTCAGAATTTACAAACCATTCTTTCCATGCTTCCAAAGAAATTTCTAGAGTTTGATTTTTTTTCCCTTCCTCTCTCATTATATAGCATAACATTGCCAAGATCCTTCCCTGCAGCAGTCTGCCAAGTCACTTTTTAGCCAGATCCAATAGAAGACCAACAGAAATTTGAGCAGATGCTCAAAATGAGTTTGAGCCACTGGTGATGGCCAATATGGATATTTATGTAGCTCTTTGGTTCTGTAAACCTGACCATGTTTTTTATAAATTTGAATTTAGCTCCATATTTAGAAAATGGTGCTACCAAAGGAGCAGACTGTGGCTTTATTTTTATTTACTTTAGCAAGTTATCATATTAAACTCCTGAGAATAGTATTATACTAGGCAAAAGATGCAATAAATACCAGTATTTGATATCTATCTATCTATCATCTATCTATTGAAAAACAGCGCTTTATTGCAGAATTATTTATAGTTGTAAAAATTTTGAAACAACTTCAATGAACATTAATATAATTATGATTAATTTCCATATGATAGTGTCTTTGTAGCCATTAAATGGAAGAAGCTATATCTCTACCCATTGATTTGGAGGAATTTCTGTGCTGTACCATTAAGGAAAGAAAGAGTCACAGAACTGAATATAATGCTATATTTTATTTAAAAAATATTTTTATTGATTTCAGAGAGGAAGAGAGAGGGAGAGAGAATCATTGATCGGCTGCCTCCTGGATGCCCCACATTGGGAGTCGAGCCTGCAACTTGGGCATGTGCCCAGGGGGGAAAATTGAACCGTGACCTGCTGGTTCATAGGTCAAACTCAGCCACTGAGCCATGCCAGATATATTTTAAAAGTAATGACAAAAGCTCCATCTATATGTGTATGTGTTCCTATATAACTGTATGAGCATGAGCAACACACAAAGTGTTGCCCACCAAAATACCAATTGGCTGGTGACAAAAAAAATGGGATGGAGGGAGAGAGGTTGATAAGCAATAAACAAATAAAAAACAGTGAATAAATAAATAGCTGTGGAAAAGGTAACAATTTTCATGATTAAAAAAGTAGTATATATAGAAGACTTTTTTATTTATTTAAGTAGATAGAAAGAATAGGTAGTCACCAAACTTTTATTAAGAGAACATGATAAAGTTGAAATTTGGGTATTATAATTTGCTACCCATTCTATTTGGAGAGTTCCTTGGTGTCCAAGAGATCATTACCCACAGTCTCCCAGAATTAATAATTTGGTGGAAATCCATCTTCCCCTTTGAAAGTCTGAAAATAAGATTCCTCAGAGTTAGCTAAGGATTTCTTCCTGGGAAGGTATTTAAAAGTTCTAAGAGATTATCAGAAATATTTGATTACTAAAAGAGAGATTACTGCATCCATTAACAATCCCTTCTTTTCCACCCTATAACTTTTTAAAAATTAAGAGAGCAAGAGAGAGAGAGGAGAGAGAGAGAGGAGAGAGAGAGAGAGAAACATCGAGGAGAGAGAACCAATGATTGGCTGCCTCCAGCACACCCCCTACTGGGGATCAAGCAGTGACCTGACCATGAATCAAGCTGGTGACCTCTTGGTGCATGGGAGACAACACTCAACCAACTGAGCCGTGTCCACCAGGGCCACCCCATTAATTTTGTTAAGCTTTCCTAAGGTCTTATTCTCCTCCAACAAAACAGTTCCAGACCTAAAATCCTTGCTGTTGACTACTCTATACACATTGCAAGATCGCAAATCACAAGAGAAAACTATGTTCCTAGGCTAGAAAATTATGTCATTTATTTTCCATCTCTTCTAAGCAGTGTGCGTGTGTGTTTTGATAGAATCTTGGTTTAATTCTGATTCTCATATCCTATCCCAGCTTAACTCACTGCCTAGTTGGCTTTTTCGAGTTGCCCTGAGTTCCATATACTGCTTACCGTTCTGGTCATATATTCATAGCTCAACTCAGAATCGTCAACCGCCACATTATGAATATTTCACTAGATCCTCCATGTAGCTGATTTGATTTCTGCTCTTATTTAGATATTGGGGAAAATAGACACACTAATTTTTTATGATCCTCTAGAACTAAGGAACTTTGAAAATAATCTAGTGTGTCATATATAATTAATTATATTGTTTAAAATGTCAGTGAAGTTTATGAATCATTTTCCTGATAAATTAATCATCAATCTAATATTATTTTATTTATAGTTTTGAATATTGACTAACTTGTAAATGAGCTTGAAAGTTTCACTGAATAGAGATCCATTTTTAAAGCTTTAGTATAAATAGGCTTATACTTCCAAGGTTTTGGAACTATCAATGAAATTTCATTTGATATACTTAAAAATGTTGAAAGTCACTGTGAATTCATTCCTAAAAAGTAACTTTGCTTTTAATGCCAGGTGTTTTTACCATCTCCCAGAAATTTATCAATTTTCTATATTAGTGGGAGTTATAGACTCATTAATCTTGAGTGGTTAGCAAATAGAATTCTGGATTATTAATTTTTTAGTTAACTGAAAGTCCTTATGTATATTATCTAAGGGTGACCAGTTTTTCAGAATTTAAGATGAATTTGCACTAACATGCTTAGTGCTAATATAAGGTGACCCAAAACACACAGCATTACCTAAGTCACACTTAGCTAACATATCTGAGCAGCTGCTATCCACTGTCCACTATGCTAGGGCCTAAATATAGAAACTTGTGTCCTTAAGGAGTTCAAAATCTAGTGGGACTGAGAAGTAATTACAAAATAAGTGCTACAATCAAAGTAGGAGAGTGTTGTGGGAACTCAAAGGAATGAGTGACTAATCTTAGAATCATATTTCCCAGGGGTTCTGTCCTCTTCTCACCTTGCACTGTCTCCATGGTGAGCTAATCCATTTCCAGGGCTTCATCTATCAACATGACTCACATAGCTGTTTGTTCTCCCCGAGTCCTGTTCTGGCCCATAAGGACTTACTTGGTACCTCTACGTTCAAATGCCACAGACACCCACAAAACAAACCAGCCCAAAACACATTAGTCATCCTCAGCTCCAAATCTTCAGTTCTCATTGTTATCTTACTCACTAAGGTCAGAAACCAAGTGGTCATCTTTGATGCTTCCTTCTAATCCCCCAATCAAAAGGTCACCAAATTCTGCCTTTAAGTGTTTCGCACACTGTTTCCTCTTCTTCACTCCCCTGTCAGGGATAACTCAACTCTGACTTATTTATCTATTCTGCAGGTTAATACCAGAGCTTGTTAAACTGATATTCTCCTACTTAATAATTTTGTCTCCTTGAGTAGGTAGCTGCCAATAAAGAAAAGTGGAACCACTCCAAGCTCTCTGAGTATGTCGACTGGAGGGAATTTCATGCAGAAATTTGGTTACACGGGTGATGGAAGAACTAAGAAGCCTACGGAGGGCAGCGGGCCAGCTTAGAAACAAGCAATGCTGAGTCTCACCCACTGGCCTATGAGTTACTTGAGGCAGGCAGGGGAAATGTATTCAATTTTTTCTCCCAGGCATCTGGTATAATACAATTATTTAAATACAGGGGTAGGCAAAAGTAGCTTAATAATAATAATAATACATAATGCAATAATTGATTAATAATAATTCAAGAATAAATTCATGATTTGTGTACTCACAGCTATATACCTATTTTTGCTCACCCCTGTATAGTCAATAATCATTAAATGTTGACAAAATGAATTAATTACTCTAAGAACCTAAGATCTTTTTGACTGAGAAGTTTCTAGAAAACTGTCCCTGCTTCAGGCCCATTTCAATATATCTTACCATGGAAACAACTCTAATTATTTGAGAATTTGAGTCTTTAGGTTCTAGAACATAAGACATTTAAACTGTTACCAAATGAAACAAATATTTTATCATATCCATTTTAAGAAATTGGATTCCTTGTATAGAAAAATGTTATATTTTTAAAGAAAATGAGTATTTATAGTTTCTACAATAGATATTAAATTACAAATGCTGAACTTCTTATATTGATGTCATCTCAGCTTCATCTAGTGAGACTCTCATGTAGGTCTTTACTTCAGAACACAAGTACATACTTTAGTTGTCATGCCAATGTCATATGTGTTTCATATATCACAATGTGCCCATGTGACTCTCATTTGGTATAGGCCTATAACTCTTAATGTTTTTATTCACTGACAAAGTTGGTTAATTACGAAATTGTTCAGAACACAATGCAAGGCTGACAAAAATATCCGACTACACAGATGGATGAACCAAATGGGGTTATTTAGGATGAGACAAAGGTAAAAAAAAGATTATGATCTCTGAGGCATAGCATGAGGCTACAGTTGGTAAAAAAAATAAATAAATAAATACCAATAATAAATAAGAATGTGGGCTTTGGCAACAATAAGAATGCCTGTATTTGGAGAACCAAGATGGCGGCATAGGTTAACGCCGGAGTTTGCTGCTCTGAACAACTACTTCAAAAGTGAAACCAAAAAACGGAAGGGACATCACCCAGAACCACAGGAACGCTGGCTGAGTGGAAGTCCTACAACTAGGAGGAAAGAGAAACGCATACGGACACTCAGAGGAGGCGCAGTGCTGAAGTCAAATTCTGAGGTGCGGAGTGCGCGCGCGGAGCGGGCTGGCGGCGGAGGGCGCGGTTGGCGTTTTCAATCGGGAGGGAGTCGCAGACTCTGAGCTCCAGATCCGGGCGAGTCTTTAGGGACCCAGACTCAAACGGGAGAAGCGGGTCTGCCTGGCTTCGGTCAGAGCGAGTGCAGCTTTCTCTCCGAGCTTTGCAGCGGGTGCTGGGACTCAGAGAGGCAGAGCCCCTGGGGACAGGACTGAGAGCCGCCATCACTGCTCTCTCAGGCCCACCCTGTTGATCCTGTGCGACCCGCCCCGCCCAAGCCCTGCACAGAGGCATTTGCCAGATAGCCTCAGGCAAACACCAGATTAGCACCTCCCTAGAGGACAGAAGTTCTCTCACTGCTGACACAGCTGATTCTCATAGCCACTTGGCCTGGAGGTCAAACCCTCCCTGGAATTAGCTACATCAAGATTTAACTATAAAACCACAAACAAAGACCACTAGGGGGTGCACCAAGGAAGCATAACAAAATGCGGAGACAAAGAAACAGGACAAAATTGTCAATGGAAGATCTAGAGTTCAGAACCACACTTTTAAGGTCTCTCAAGAACTGTTTAGAAGCCGCCGATAAACTTAATGAGATCTACAAGAAAACTAATGAGACCCTCGATGTTATATTGGGGAACCAACTAGAAATTAAGCATACACTGACTGAAATAAAGAATATTATACAGACTCCCGACAGCAGAACAGAGGAGCGCAAGAATCAAGTCAATGATTTGAAATGCGAGGAAGCAAAAAACACCCAACCGGAAAAGCAAAATGAAAAAAGAATCCAAAAATGCGAGGATAGTGTAAGGAGCCTCTGGGACAGCTTCAGGTGTACCAACATCAGAATTATAGGGGTGCCAGAAGATGAGAGAGAGCAAGATATTGAAAACCTATTTGAAGAAATAATGACAGAAAACTTCCCTCACCTGGTGAAAGAAATGGACTTACAGGTCCAAGAAGCGCGGAGAACCCCAAACAAAAGGAATCCAAAGAGGACCACACCAAGACACATCATAATTAAAATGCCAAGAGCAAAAGATAAAGAGAGACTCTTAAGAGCAGCAAGAGAAAGAAACTCAGTTACCTACAAGGGACTACCCATACGACTGTCAGCTGATTTCTCAACAGAAACTTTGCAGGCCAGAAGGGAGTGGCAAGAAATATTCAAAGTGATGAATACCAAGAACCTACAACCAAGATTACTTTATCCAGCAAAGCTATCATTCAGAATTGAAGGTCAGATAAAGAGCTTCACAGATAAGGAAAAGCTAAAGGAGTTCATCACCACCAAACCAGGATTATATGAAATGCTGAAAGGTATCCTTTAAGAAGAGGAAGAGGAAGAAAAAGGTAAAGATACAAATTATGAACAACAAATATGCATCTATCAACAAGTGAATCTAAGAATCAAGTGAATAAATAATCCGATGAACAGAATGAACTGGTGATTATAATAGAATCAGGGACATAGAAAGGGAATGGACTGACTATTCTTGGGGGGGAAAGGGGTGTGGGAGATGCGGGAAGAGACTGGACAAAAATCGTGCACCTATGGATGAGGACAGTGGGTGGGGAGTGAGGGCGGATGGTGGGGCGGGAACTGGGAGGAGGGGAGTTATGGGGGGAAAAAAGAGGAACAAATGTAATAATCTGAACAATAAAGATTTAATTAAAAAATTAAAAAAAAAAAAAAAAAAAAAAAAAAAGAATGCCTGTATTTTAAAGATACAACAGAACATGACGAAGAAGTAAGCACAACAAACATATGCAGAATGAATATTAACATAATACTAAATGATGGTAAGATAAAAGTTTAGAAATTAACAGCCTATCTACAGATACAATGATGAATTTCTGTTGCAGATGTACATAATGGTGACAGTAATATGCAAAACATTAATTTAAACTGGAGGTTCCATTAGAAACAGATGTTGTGTGGTTCATTTCAATTACAGCTTATATTGGTTTATTTGTCAGGCCATTTATTACTATATTTCGTTTTCATGAGATGCAAATTGTATGGTTTTCTTTGTCCTATCTTTGCAGGAGGTATTAGTTATTACACTTAGTCTCCAGGTTACTTCTTCATTGTGGTTGACAGAGGATTGTCTTGATAGAAGTAAATGTTTTCCCTCTCTCTCCTTGTTCTCTTGGTTAATAAAACTAATATGTCTTCCCCACCCCTTTTTATTCAGTCATTTAGTAGCTCTGGGTCTCAGATTTCTCATAATACCTCTTTCTTTTTTTTAAATCAGGAGATGGACCAGATGATTGTTTTTCCTGGGTTTCCTTAATGTGTATAATTATTGTTTAATGAGATTCTAATATGGATGTTGATCAGCATCATTAATATGGCTCTTTCTGATTAGAGGAAATAAAGATGGAATCAACTTAGCACAAGGAAAGTGGAGTTTGTCATAATGAGACAAGAGCACTCATTAGAGGTTGAATTATTGAACATGTCCAGACCTCGTAAGAACTAGAAATAAAAGTAGAAAGTCTCTGTGAACTTGGTTGTTCATTCTATAACAATATCAGACCCTTCCTCTGATGGCTATTTTCTGCATCTTTATTTTCTTTCTTCCTTTGTAGGGTGGCTTCTTCTTTTCATTCAGAATCTCTCCCATCTCCAAACCTCATAATAGCAGTGCAACCCTAGTTAATATCATGACCTTTGCACTGGTCATACATCTATTGTCTCAGATCCTTTATCCAATAGCAAATTTCTGGGAGAGGACTCTGATTGATCCGTCTCATCTTTTTGAGCCAGGCACAAGTTTATTGCCTGCCTGTGGATCAAGTGCTCTTAAGCAAGATATCTAGTCTCCATTTTCAAGGTGGATGGGGACAATATTAAATGATATAGAACTTGGCCTTGCTCAACCAGCAAGGGCTGTAGACAGGGCAGTTTCTATCACAAAGGGACTGTAAAAGTGGTAAACAACAATGCACAGCTCTACTACAGTCCTCCTTTGGGAGAAAACAACCTTAGCTTTGGAAAGAGCAGATATTGAGTTCATGTACAATGGAAAAATAATTTTCAGGAAAGAGAGATTTGTATTTGGGACCCCTTATAATGTATATTCACATGATGAAAGATAAAATACAAACGTGTGCAAGAACCCTGGGAATATATATATATGACCTGATTATATATGTGGCCTTTTTAAAAAAGAAAATTTTTAATTTTTTAAAAATTTCTTTATTGATTAAGGTATTACATATATGTCCTTATCCCACCATAACCCCCATGTGGCCTTTTTTGAAATAATTTAAAAAGGAGGGGTTGCTCGCATGGGCCTTATGAATGGATGCAATATTGTAGGATGTTAAAGCCCCATTTTTTCTCTTTACTAACAAATTAGACTGAAATTTGCTGATTGTGGAGGCAGCTAATAAGGGATGCTCACTTTTCCAACCCACTATGAAGTCTTCTTAGAGCTCATACTGGTAAAATGCATACCTCAATATATTTGCCTAACACATAACTCTTTTCCCCTATTTGGGTGCTAGATAATTAATGGATTTTTATCAAATGATTTCTCATGGTAAAGTGGCAAATTATACATGATCTAATGCCACCACTCACAAAGTGTCAAGGGGTATATTAAAGTCTTGGGGTAGACATATTAGAGTACATACTTTTCATAATAAATAATGATAGAAGATTTTGATATTTTTTATGATACTAAAAAGAAAGATATATTCATCTAATGTAGGGTTTCTTAACCCTGGCACTACTGACATTTTGAATCAAATAATTCTGTGCTGAGGTAACTGTACTGTGCAGTGCAGTATATAGGGGCATCCCTGGCTCTCCCCACAGATGCGAGTAGCACACAGCATTACTCCCAGTTGTCACAACGAAACTGCCTCCAGACGTTCCTAATGTGTTCGGGGCAGGGGGGTGGGGGGGTGTCAAAATTGCCCTGAATTTAAACTGCTATTAAAACAAGTGTAATTTTTATTCTTCAAAAGAATGACTTTCATTTGTTGTAAGTATTTTCTTATTTCTTTAAACATTTTTAGATTTAAAAAGTATGCCCTTCTGGAGCTCGATTGAGTACTCCAATTTGCTATCGTCTATCTTCCTTTTCCTCAATGAATTGAATTTTGTCATGCCTGAATTAGCCTGACCAATTTCATTAGCTCTCTCATACCCATTAATCCCATTAATTTGCCTCAGTATCAAAGAATCCCCTACGGCCTGTAGTTTCTAAATATGTCCCACTTCCATTTAAGGAGTAGCTTGCAAACCTGAGAAAGCAGATTGGATACTTGTAAATACTTGGGAAGAAAAATTATTTTAGAGGTTCCCACCAAATTATTAATACCTTTGATTTTTTTTCCTGAACTTTCATTCTCCCTGGAGTGCTTGCACTTTGGACTAATGAAGAATTAATAGAAAATCTGTTGTATGAGAAAAAAATACAATAATTTTAATCTTTTCATTTCTATATCAAAATAGGCTACACCAAAATGATGTCATAGGCTTTGTTATAGTCAGATGTCACTGTTCATATTTATATTAAGCTTTAGAGGGAAAGAATAATGCATTTAAGGCACAGTTTATCATCTCTCAGACACGTAGATCATAATGTCTGTCATAGAGAATTTGCCGATCTCACAAGGTTTGGAGAAGAATGGTGATAGTAGATATGAAGGGTTATAAAAACCACAGTGCACCCTCTGGGAGAAAGAGATTATTGTCTTGAGTAAGGTACAATGTAGATGGTACAAAAAGAAGAGATTGCTGTGCTTTAGGTCTTTCCAAAATGTTTATCATTATCATTAACTTCAAAAAGTTTTTATTAAGGTTAGGAATCTCATATGTCTCTATTTCATTTATCATATAATCAGGTTATAGATTAAAATAATAACCTTAGACATGCTTAGGAAGAAACCTTCTGAAGGGTACTTGTCCCACATCACCCATTTCCAAATGTAACATTGGAGCATAAATTTTCACTGAATTACTTCTTATTGAAAATAGGGTAAGTTATTGCTTTAATTTAAAACCATGATGTGACTTTTAGTCAATGTTTATTGAAAATAGTGTGAGTTGTGTAGAGCAAAGATCTTACTGCATGTGTATAGTTCTTTCTCTACGGGAAACAAAACAGTTTCCAGAAAGAGAAGGGAAAATCACACACCCACAACCCCCAACCCCCCAAATACACACACATTCAAATGTATGCAGAGATTACTCCTGCTTACATTATTTTCTCCTTTTCACTCTCCAATGTTTACTTACCACAAACTCATATTTTAATTATAGTGTGTATTATTACAGTTTTATTTTGTCATTATAATCTTTCATACTTGACAATAATAAATGTTTTCCCAGTACACATTAAAACTATTGAGGAGAATATGGAGTAAGAATTTCACTTCATGGTCTTATTCTGAGGAAATCCTTCATAGCACTCATGAGATTCTGGAAGTTTATGGGTATTCAACATGAGTATTTTTTCCTATTTATTGAATTTATTGGGGTGACACTGGTTAACAAAATTATAAAGGTTTCAGGTGCACAATTCTACAACACATTATCTGTACACTGTCAAGTCTCTGTCCATCACCATTTATACCCCTATACCCTTCCCCACCTCCCCTCACCACCATCCCCCCCACATTGAAACATGTATTCTATTGCTGATCATGCTGATTCCTATGGCAGAATTTACAATAACATGTCTTTGGCTAGTTATTACTTATCTTACACTGGCTGAATTACAAATAAGAAACCAACACCAAAACTTACAAGTGATCACAGTTGGTTGCTTATTTTCATGGTCAAAGAGGTCCTCTGCCTACAAGTACTTTAATAAGCATCTCTTTAAAAATAGAAATGCTTATGAAAATGAATATGTAATTTGGAAGTATGATATAAATCTTTAAATAGCAATGAGCAATTTTGAAGATAATATTTGTGTAGCATGTTATAGTTTCTAAAGTACCTTCACCATAATTTTCCCAAGTAATGCTCACAGTAAGCCAGTAAAATGCTATTATTTCTAAAATGAGGCATTCAAAATATAAGGGGTTAAGTTAGTTGGTCATGGTTACATAGCTCTGCATGTGGTAGATCTTGGAATCAAGGTATTTTGGAATCTAAAGATCCAGAATTTTTCTAATTCATTTCCCTCTGGAAAGGTATGATGTTAATTTAAAGAGAACACAGATAAGAATGGTAGCAATTAACAAGGGAATTGTGTATAAACCTGTGGGTTCCTTTGTAATTGAAGGTAAGGTGGAAGGAAGTTTTAGACATTTAAAGGGAATATTGCATGATTAATAGCAAATAGCATATATCCTTGTCATTGAACAAGAAATAATAAGCTTTGAATTATTGCAAGATGGTTTCTGAGTAAATAGTGTAAGCATTCTTGAATATAATGGTTAAAGGGCACTGAAACTCATTATCCAGACTGAATATTGTGTTATTCTTAAGAAATGCATAAATATCCATCCAGAGATCTAGATAAAGCACAGTTTGCCCACATGTGAGGCATGATGTGAGTCAATGTTTCTCAACTAGTGAGTGGTATGTAGTGTACATACCACTCTGTAAAGCAATGGCATTGCACCAACATTGTGATGTCATTGCTACCATTTTTTTTTTTTTAATGGACAACAATCATTTGTATTATTGGATTTCTTTAACCCTGTCTGATGTGGCTCATTTGGTTGGAGCATTGTTCCATACACTAAAGGGTGGTAGGTTTGATTTCCAGCCAGGGCACATACCTGGTTTGGAGATTTGATCCCCAGTTGGGGCACTGCAGAAGGCAGCTGAACGATACTTCTCTCTCTCTCTCTCTCTCTCTCTCTCTCTCTCTCTCTCTCTCTCTCTCTTTCTCGCTCTCTCTCCTTTCTTCTTTCCTCTCACTGAAATTTAAAAAAATAATAAAACCAGAAAATACAAAAACAGACAATTGCAGATCTAAAATAATCATTCCCTTTCTATAATTTTTAGTGTAACCTTTTATAGGAGGTGAGAAAGCAAACTCAAGTACAAACCTATCTCTGACCTCAAACAAATTCCTGAAACAAAGCAGGAATGAGAGTAAGAGAAGAACTGATGAGCAGTTCCACCACTGATGTCGTTCTCAGGCCAAATAAACATCTCCATCCAATGCTTTATAAACTACCTTTCAGGACTATTAGACAAGTTGTCATTTCTAGAAAGATTCAGATAATGGTATTAATAATCTTCATAGGGCAAACAACAGTATTTATTCAAAAGGCATTCACAGTTTGCAAAACACCCTCTCCTTTTACGTGCATACATTTTTAGTTATTACTTAGCAAACATTCCCTCCAAACATGTAGTAAATATAATATCCAGAGGTCAATTTTTGTGAACATGGCTTGGTATAATTTTCCTTTTTGACCTTCCCTGTGATATCATCACCTTAACGTCAAATATTAAAATTCAATTAAATGTTTTTTTCCTGTGTTGGTGGGAATGGCTGTGCATGCATCTAATTATTGCTGTAGCACCTCTAACCTATTGGTTGCCTTGTGCTTAGAGGTGCAGATGTCAATATACTCACTCACATGTATCCCCTTAAGGGACAGCAGGGTGAGACCATGTGTCTCTGGGCATTCACAATACCACAAGCTATCACCTTCTTAACAAAAGTCTTCAGATGATGATGATGATGATGATGATGATGATAATGACGATGATAATGACGATGACAGTAAATTCGTTTTTGTTGTTTGTTTCCTTTATTTCACAGGATTATACGCTCACCATGTATTTCCAGCAGTCTTGGAAAGACAAAAGGCTTTCTTATTCTGGAGTCCCGCTAAACCTCACACTAGACAACAGGGTAGCCGACCAACTCTGGGTACCAGATACGTACTTTCTGAATGACAAGAAATCATTCGTGCATGGGGTTACAGTGAAAAACCGAATGATCCGGCTGCATCCTGATGGAACAGTTCTGTATGGGCTCCGGTGAGTGGCTTGTGTTGCATGTTTTACTGTTGTTGTTGTGTTTTATGTTTCTTTCTTGAGGAAATGGGCAGAGGGGAGAGAAGCAAGTAAGAAAATACCTAGACTCTTTTATCTGTATAATGCAATTATATTAAAAACCAGAAAAATCTCTTTTGGAACCATTTGAGCTAAATCTAGGCAACTTTTTCCATTGAAGGTGAGTGAATTATTTGCCTTAAACTTTAAATAATAAACGGTAGTAAGAAAATGTCTGCCAGACAGAATTCACATCTAGGTTATTGTAGAAGTTATCTATTTTTTTAACCAATTGCTTAATTATCTTAGAGCCACCCAGACTGAACTGTGTTCTAAGTATTCAGTATAACTACTTAATTATAAAAGGGAATTGGGTAACAATATTTTAAACTAGTAGGACAATATTTGTGGTGACTTTGAGAAGATCCAAAGTGTTTGTTTTTTTTTAATTCTTGATTGTTTAAAGTATTACATATAGTATTACATATGTCTTCTTTTTCCCCCATTGACCTTTCCCCAGCCACCCTCACCCCCCAGCACATGCCCAACATGGTTTTATTCCCTGAAATATCTATGTTTTACCTTGTATATTTAGGCATATGATTCATATTGAATTAATTTTTATTACATGTAAAGTAGGGATTGAGGTTCAGTTTTTCCATATGGCTATCCAGTTATTCCAGCAACACTTATTGGTGCCTTTGACTGAATAAGTAGGAGTCTATTTCTAGGCTCTCTTCTCTTCTATTGTTCTACTTGTCCATCCTTAGGCAGTTTCACAATACTTTAATTGCCATAACTCTGTTAAATTACCAAGTCAAGTACCACAACTTTGTACTTACTGTTTAATATTGTTTTGGATATTAAAGGTCCTTTGCATCTGCCTACCAAAAGAGACTGCTGGGATTATAATCAAGATTGCATTGAATCTGTAGGTCAGTTTAGGGAGAATTGACATGTTAAAATTATAAAGTCTTTTAATCGATGAACATAATATATCTACATTTAGTTAATTTATGCTTAATTTATATCAGCAATGTTTTACACCATAGTGGATTTTGTTTTAATTCTTTGCATCTTTGAGAATCAAGTAGAAAAGAGGTATCATACACTTATAGAGGTCTATTATTTTATTTTATTTTTAAATTAAATCTTTATTGTTCAGATTATTACAGTTGTTCCTCTTTTTTCCCCCCATAGCTCTCCTCCACCCGGTTCCCACCCACCCTCTGCCCTTACCTCCCCCCGCCCACTGTCCTCATCCATAGGTGTACGATTTTTGTCCAGTCTCTTCTCGCACCCCCCACACCTCTTTACCCCCCGAGAATAGTCAGTCCACTCCCTTTCTATGCCCCTGATTCCATTATATTCACCAGTTTATTCTGTTCATCAGATTATTTATTCACTGGATTTTTAGATTCACTTGTTGATAGATGTGTATTTGTTGTTCATAATTTGTATCTTTACCTTTTTCTTCTTCTTCCTCTTCTTAAAGGATACCTTTCAGCGTTTCATATAATACTGGTTTGGTGGTGATGAACTCTTTTAGCCTTTTCTTATCTGTGAAGCTCTTTATCTGACCTTCAATTCTGAATGATAGTTTTGCTGGATAAAGTAATCTTGGTTGTAGGTTCTTGGTATTCATCACTTTGAATATTTCTTGCCACTCCCTTCTGGCCTGCAAAGTTTCTGTTGAGAATTCAGCTGACAGTCGTATGGGTACTTCCTTGTTGGTAACTGACTTTCTTTCTCTTACTGCTTCTAAGATTCTCTCTTTGTCTTTTGCTCTTGACATTTTAATTATTATGTGTATTGGTGTGGTCCTCTTTGGATTCCTTTTGTTTGGGGTTCTCTGTGCTTCCTGGACTTGTAAGTCTATTTCTTTCACCAGGTAGGGGAAGTTTTCTGTCATTATTTCTTTAAATATGTTTTCAATATCTTGCTCTCTCTCTTCTTCTGGCACCCCTATAATTCGGATGTTGGTATGCTTGAAGTTGTCCCAGAGACTCCTTACACTATCTTCATATTTTTGGATTCTTTTTTCTTTTTGTTTTTCTGGTTGGGTGGTTTTTGCTTCTTCGTATTTCAAATCTTTGACTTGATTCTTTTGATCCTCTAGTCTGCTGTTGGAACTCTGTATAATATTCTTTATTTCAGTCAGTGTATGCTTAATTTCTAGTTGGTCCTTTTTCATATCCTTGAGGGTCTCACTAGATTTCTTGAGGGTCTCACTAAATTTATCGGCGGTTTTTAGAAAATTCTTGAAAAACCTTATAAGTGTGGTTTTGAAATCTATATCCAGTAGTTTTCTTTCCTCCATTTCTGTCATTTGTGACCTGTTTCTTTGTCTTCGCATTTTTATGATTGCCTGTGTTGATAGAGTGGCTTTCTGTGCTAGGTGTCCTATAGGGCCCAGTGGCTCAGCCTCCCCAATTACCTGAGGTGGATATTCTTGGTGCACCCCTTTGTGGGCTTTGTGCACAGTCTTGTTGTAGTTAAGCCTTGATTGTTGTAGGTATCACTGGGAGGAATTGACCTCTAGGCCAATTGTCTGTGAGAATCAGCTGTGCTTGCAATGGGAGAATTTCTGTGCTGGAGACACCCTTCTGGGGAAAGACTTGCTTCAATGGGGCTTTGGTGCTCACTGAGTCTACCCCCTGAGTGTGTCCATTATGGATCTGAGGAGTTGTAATCTGGATGGTCCCAATCTCACCACTAGGTACACTGGCTCTTAGATATCTAAGGAGGTGCTAATTTAGCCTCTTCCTGAGGCTACCCAGCAGGAGCTATGGAGAGATATGAAGATTCCTCTTCTTTGTTTGGGGTTTGGAGGTGCCCAGATGAGGCCCAGCTGTGAAGCAGTGCAAGCTGCTGTGGGGCCTTGGGCCTTCTTTTGGAAGTTCTGGGTCTCTCTGACCCAGCTGCAGTTTGTTAGGTAATTTTCAGATTGCAAAGGGCCAAGCCTTTCATATGCAAAAGCCTCTGCTTATGTCTTGGGTGGGGCAGGGTCTCAGGGAATTAACGGGGTGGAGCAAGCAGCTATGGCTGCCCCTCAGTCCTACCCTAAGAGGCCCCGTGTCTCAGTGTCTCGGTAATCGCTGCAAGCACCTCTGAGAGAAAGCCACCCGCAAGTTCCGACCGATGCCAGACAGTCCAGTTTCTCCCCATACGAGTCTGTGTCCCTAGAGACTCGCCTGGAACTGGAGTTCAGAGCAGTCGGGAGCTTGAGACTCCCTCTCGATTGAAAAAGACACCAGCGTCCTCTGTTGCCAGCCCTTTCCATGTGTGCTTCCGTACCTCTGCACTTTACTTCTGCACCTCCTCTGAGTCTCAGTGTGCTTTTCTCTTTCCTTCTAGTTGTAGAATTTCCACTCAGCCAGCCTTCCTGTGGTTCTGGGTGATGTCTGTTTTGTCTTTTAGTTGTATTTTTGAAGTGGTTGTGCGAGGCATCAATTTCCAGTGTTTACCTATGCTGCCATCTTGGTTTCTCCCCTAGAGGTCTATTATTAACCCTCATGTAGTAAGGGTCCTTTTAGGCTACAGTTTTAGGCTAAAATTTAAATTAGCTGTCAGTTTTATGAATATCAAAATTATGACATACTATTATTATTGTAGGAAATATAAAATAGTGTTTTTTAAATTCTTTTTGTCACCTTTTGTGATCCCTTTGAAAAGCTGATCAAAGCTATACATCCAGAGGCTCATTCAGCCTCAAATTTACCTACTATTTTAGAGTGTTTATCAGCCTCCTTAAAAATTCTTCTTCACACCATTGACTTTGAGCTAAAACCTTTATTATAGGTCATAATCCTACAATTAATGTCTGTATGTTCAGCCATACCCCCAAACAATATGCAAGTGGAAAAAATAAATCTTGATAAAACTTGTGAATTTAACCTAGTGGTTGGTTATCTTTAATCTTATTGCTGCATATTCTTTTCAGACTTTGCTCCATTCTTTTATTAAATTCCCCAGTCTTCCCTCTCTATTGGCTCTACCCCCCCCCCACCCCATGTTCTCTTGGAGCACCCCTTCTTTGGTTTCTTCTACTTCCTCATCACTCATTGACTCCTCAATCTCCAAAACCATGGTGGCCCTCATCCATGTGACCTTCCTAAAATAGCTCTTTCAAAAATTCCCAGCACCAATTTCAATCTACACTCTTGACTTCTCTGAATAATTGAAGAGTGATGACTGACCTTGACTTCAGTATTTCCAAGACCCAACACAATTATTTCATTACTCCTTGTTCTGTCTCTTCGCTATTCAATCACTTTCGTTTCTAATAGTGCCCAACTCATTGAATTTAACAGCTTAAGTATCTAAAATCTCAAAATCACTGAGTACAGAAAAATATTTGTAATTGCTTACTGAGCATCTGTATCTGGATACCCTGCCAGGTCCTCCTGACATGACCCTTATTTCATATATCTGTTTTTTCATCCTACTCCTTTCCTACCTGCTAACAAAATCATTATCACCCTAGTCAACAGGCATAAATGCAGCATCTTTGACTTTACATCTCTTTTGTCCCTGAGATCCAATCTGCTGCTTTTACTCTATCTCAACCATCTCTATTTCCAAACCGTTCCCATCACCAAATAAATCAATATCCTCACTATATGTCACTTCCTGGCCAATTTGTTGTCTCAGTTTTTCCCCTTTTCATCATTGCTATCTTATTTTTTCCTACAGTGTGTGTCAGATCATATCACTCCCACATTAAAAAAAGTTTTCCACAGTCCGCATAAAAAGTATGTTTTCAGTCTTCTGTGTCGAATCTAAGACCCTCTATGTATAACCAAAGTTCTTTCCCACATTATTGCCCATTTTCTTCCTCTAAGGCCTTTAAAAACAACTTACTATTTCTCTGAACACATCCAGGACATTTTAAATTAAATATGTCCCAA
This sequence comes from Myotis nattereri, assembly GCF_964212035.1. Classification (NCBI taxonomy): domain Eukaryota; kingdom Metazoa; phylum Chordata; class Mammalia; order Chiroptera; family Vespertilionidae; genus Myotis; species Myotis nattereri. Next base: position 201,862,519 of record NC_138075.1, on the reverse strand, counting down.
ATATTGCATGAATCGTATCTATACTAAAAAACAAAAAAGGAACAAAGGACTATTGCTATTTATTTGAAATTCAGATTTAACTGAGCATGTTGTATTTTATCTGGCAACCTTATAGCCCTACTGAAATGCACTCTCTTCTTTATCCCCAGAGACTTTCCCCCACTTCACTACTTTCTCCTTACTATCTTTTTAAGCCTTTCTCAAATTCCATTTTCTCCTTGAGGACTTTTGCAATCTTCCTAACCAGATGAAAACTCTCTCATTTGATACCTTACTTCACTTTAATCTCATAAAGGCCCTTGAGATTTGTTTGTAACTCTCTTATAATACTCTATCTTTCTGTCTTAGAGTTATTTTTCTGTGATGCAAACAAAATTGTATTTGTTGAAATGTGAACTCTATTTCCTTAACCTTTGTCTACCCTCTTTCAAACCAAATCAATGTTTGAAAAATGAAAATGAAAATGTGTAGGATATGGTCCCCCAACTCAAGATAGTTATCAGCTGCAACATTTCTGATATCTAAATGATGACTTTTAACAAAATAGAATCACTGCTGTTAATGACCAGATGTGTTCTGCCTCTTGTCCAAACATGATCCAGCTGGCTGCAAACCCCGATTTTCTCCAAGGCCTAGCCCTGTGGGTGCTGAAAGACTATTTATCTTAACATGAAAATGGCAGGCATGGGATGACTTAATTCTGGGAAGACATTTAGTGGCATATTTAACCTCCTTAAATTACCCTTTTGTTTGCATTTCCCTCCTAACCATGGCCTTGGCTTTTCTTTCAGAGTCCTATAATGCTTCTTTTTTGCAGCTTCTAGCAAATGTGAGCCCAGAGCCAGATGGCTTGAGGGTATAGGTGAGACTGGGCAGTGGAATTGGTAGTAAAAATCTTCCAGCCAAATACTAGCTCACACTGGTACTCAGTAAGTGTGTTGCAGAGTATGCATGTGGACTTGTGTCCACACACTGTAAGCAGACACAGTAAGATGTTCTTATCACATCATTTTAACTAACACCTAAATAAATAATTGAAACTACATAATGCCTCAGGCACTATGCTAAGTACTCTACTGATACTGTTGTATTTAATCATTACCATAACACTGAACTGTATACTATTTTTATGCTACTTTTATAGATACCAATACTAGGAGAGCTGAAGTAACTTTACCTTTCTCATATTTTATTATTTACTTTCCATTTGTAAAATTTTTTAAATATTTATTGTTGAAAGTATTACATATGTTCCCCTTTTCTCCCCAATGACTCCTTCTAGCCTGCCCTCCCCAGCCCAGGCCTTCACCACCTTATGCCTGAGTCCATGGGTTATGCACATATGCATGCAAGTTCTTTGGTTGATCTCTTCCTACCCACCCACTAACCCCCGCCTTCCCTCTGAGATAGGTCCAAGCTGATATACACATTACAATTGTCTGATGAATTACCTGAAATCTCTTTTACTCTAAATGTGTTCTATTCCTTTATTCCCCCTGGTAATTATTTTTAAATCATGTTATTTTTATGATTACATCTCCTTGTTGTAAATGTGTTCCTCTATTTCCCACAGCTGAGGCTTGGACAGGCGTGTATTAGTTATTATGTTGTGTTTTGGCAATACGGCTTCCCAAGCCATATTGTGTACCTCTATCAGGAGACACAAATGCCCGGATATATCTCTTTTTGTGATCTGAAACTTGATGAGCAGATTTAGGCTTTGGCAATCTGATATAGCTACTGTAATAATCCCATTAATTTATATGTAATTGTATTAGTTTGCTATGGCTGCTGTAACAAAGTATCACACAATGTATAGCTCTGGAGGCTGCCAGGTTGGTTTCTTTTGAAGGCCATGAGGGAAGGATCTGTTCCAGGCCTCTCTCCTTGCCCTATGGATGGCCTATCCCTGTGTCTCTTCAGATCTCCTTCCTTCTGTGTGTATCTCTGTGTCCCCTTTTTATAAGGACACCAGTCATAGTAGGCCTATGCTAATGATTTCACCTTAACTTGGTTACCACTGCAAAGACAATATCTCCAAATAAGGTCACATTCTAAGGTACTAGAGGTCAGGACTTCGATATATGAATTTCGTGGGACACAATTCAGGCCGTAACAGTAACAAATTTTAGCAGTCTCTGATAACCTTTCCCTAAATTTATTTAGAGTTTGCAAAATGATATTGTTCTATCACTCCTTCTTTACTTATTAACTAAATTATTCTCTAAAGAAGAACTCTCCCTCATCAACTATTGGGTAATCCTGAGGTAAAGTTGGTACAATGAAGGTAGGATCCGTATTTGATTGTTCTCCCTCATTTAGCAGTTTTCAAATTAGCAAGTTGTTTCCTGAAAACCCCCAAATGTGATCACTCAGGTTTGGCATTTTGTTGTTTGTGTGTTTATCCTCATGAAGTCACATGTTATAAACAGGTATGTCTGTTTCCATCCACTGTAGCTATTGTTATTTTTGATTTTCATTTTGTCTAACTTTGGCCAGGGGCAGACCCTTTAAATTGGTTCCTGAGTTCTTTCAACATGACCCCAGTTGTCTCTGATAACTTCCTTGTCTTCTGTTACACCAACTTGCACACTCTTTGTCCCAGAAATGGAGAAGATACATCATGAGTTCAAACTGATGTTTCCAATGCAAGTTTAGAATTACAGAGCTTTTAGTCAACTTCTTTGGCTTAATTTTTGTTTCTTTTCCATTAAAAATATTGATTCTTAATATATTAACATGCTTATTTATTTACTTTATCCTATTAAATATGCATAATATAATCATGAGCATATATATATTATTCATAATAGCTTTTAAATAATAGTAGCAACATTATTGTTACTAATGATGTGACTACCAGAAGGGGGTTAGGATTTCTCTGCAGTCTTTTGTTTGTTTGTTTGTTTTTTGTTTTTAGGATGTATCACGTTACAGATGGTGAGTAGAATTACTATGTTGAAGTTATATTTTAAGTTTCAGTTTAGGACAGTTCCTTCCTGCAGGGTTAGTCTACTAGTTTACTTCATTTTGCTTTTGATTTTTAAAATTAACTTAATTTCATAATTATGTAAAACATTTGCATGGTTCTAAAGTCAAAACGTAAAACAAAGTCTTACCGCCTTTGCTGTCCCCACCCTTCTCCCATTCCTTTCCTTCCCCAAAGGTAAGCATTTTCATTTGTTTTGGGATTTCCCCTCCGTTTTAACAGACACATATGTCTATTCCCACCTGTGCTAGAAGGTAGCATTGTACACCCACTAGTCTTTACTTTTTAAACTGATTTTGCAAAGCCACCATAAATGTTGGAAGCAGAGTTTTAACCCAGATCTTCTCATTTCAGCTCACACCCTTTGCACTTGCACAAAGCAGCCTATTACAGTCCTGTGTGAGTGTTTCTTTCCCTGAAGTTCATTTCTAGGAAGACAGTTGTTCTTGTGGATGCTTTCGCTTCTCACTATTATAGAAATGAAAGTAATTGCAGAAGGTGCACAGCATGAATAGGGCTAGCTCTGCCAAGTGGGTGAGTTTTTAAAAAATGTACACAACTGTGTCAGGTTCGCTAGCACGTACTCATGACTCCAAATTCCAAAGAGACTCCTCTAAGCTTCTGCTTCAGATATGTATCTAATGTTTACCAGAAACCTGTGGCCTGATGGGTGTGAGAACTCCCTACCGCATTTGCTTACTGAGCTCTACTCTGAATCAATATTTTGATGTTCTTGACAGTGCCTGACTATGGGTTGTACAGGAGAACAAAACCAATGGCTACGTTTATTGAATATAAAAGAAAGAGAGAGTTTTCCACTATTCCTTGGAGGATCATCTCCTCCTGTCTTGGTTTTCATGATAAAGCAAAATAAAAAGTAAAAACAATGATTTTGAGAATACAGATCCAAGAGGAAGCCTGCAGTGTTGATTTTAAAGGTAGTTTGGGGATTCCTAAGTGTTTATGTTAGCGTTCTACATTGATTGTACACCCCGAAAAAAGTTATTCTCTCTCCCTACAGACTTACCCTGTATAGAAGCAGTTACTATTATATTCAGTAGTTCTGATCAGATCGCATAGGGCTTACTTTCAGATGTTGGGCAAAAATATTGTTGATTGTAGAGAATAAATATGGGGGCTGGTGCAGTTGTTTGCAGAGGAGGGCTGGCTGGTATTGATAAATGCATCCTGTTAAGAGAAAGAAACTTTTACTTCAAATGGAAGAGGGGGGAAAAACAGGCCATGCATAAAGAATAGATAGCTCACTTTATTAGAAAGACCGCCTGGAGACACTTCCCCCACCAAAGAGCACAGTATTGTTATTCCTCTCACACTGTGGTTGGCTTATATGCTAGAGTTTCATCAGTGGAGTACAGAAAGAGCTATTTAAAATGTTCTCCAGTGAAAGGGCTATACTTTTGTCTCTCAAAGATATATATATTTTTAATAGAGGCCCGATGCACGAAATTTGTGGAAGGGGCTCAGCCCCTGATGCTGTGGTGGCCGCCTCTGCCTTGGCCCCTGCTACACGGCTTAGTCCTGAAGGTCATCTGGAAGGACACCTGGTCTAATTAGCATGTTATGCTTTTATTATTATAGATATTTCTTATTCATCTATTTATATATGAAAAGGTTTATTACAAAATGATGCTTGTTAGGGTATTCTTTTTGATCATTATAATATTATGATTACTTTAACTACTAAATGAGCATTTTTAAATAATTATGCAGCTACTATGGCTATTGTGTGATTATGTGATCCGTGGCTGTGTAAGTACAATTAAATTAATTAAGTAAAAGATGGACCATAATTTATCTGAAAAGCAGCCACAGCCCCTCAAGTTCATAACCTTCGTGAGTCTGTGGAATAACACCAATGTGAACTCTCAGGATAGAAGTAAATAACAGGAGGGCAAAACTGAAAGAAGAAGGGAGGTGAAAGGAAGGAAAGAACGATGAAGGAAAGGAAAACCAAATATGTTAGATCATGTGCTGTGAACCTTAGAACCTAGTTATAGCATTACAAAGGACACTACTTCCAAGAAGGTGTATTAGGTTTGGACAACCGTTTGTGGATTTTAAAAGTATTCTACTGCATGATTCTCACTTCATTCCATTAAACCATCATTTTCAACTTCGGTATTTTTAGCACTGCTGTCATGAGTTTTTGCCACAACTGTATATTATCTAAAATATTGATTTATTATTTTACTTAAGTATATATGCATGTGTGTATATAAATGCATATAAAATTTTAAAGGAAGATTTTATTAGTCTTGTACATGAAAGAAACATTATTTAAAAAAATAGAGATTAAAGTGCATCTAAGCTAGAAATTTTATTAAAATGTAAAAATGATTATCCATGTTCTATCTACAGTGATCTTTCCTTATTTGTAGAATTGAGATAATAATGTTGTTTCTTGTTATAGGATATTAAATACGTTAATAACAACAAAGGATTTACAGTATTCTTTTTTTTAATTTAAACTCTTTATTGTTTAAAGCAGTCGTCGGCAAACTGCGGCTCACGAGCCACATGCGGCTCTTTGGCCCCTTGAGTGTGGCTCTTCCACAAAATACTGACTTCTGCGCATGGGCCACAAAGTTTCAATCGCACTGTATGTGTGTGCCGCATGTTGTATTTTGTGGAAGAGCCACACTCAAGGGGCCAAAGAGCTGCATGTGGCTCGCGAGCCGCAGTTTGTCGACCACTGGTTTACAGTATTACATAAGTCTCATTTTTCCCCCATTGACATCTCCTTGGCCTTTCCCACCCCACAACACATGCCCTCACCCTCACCCCCCATCTGTGTTTTTGGTTATGCTCATATGCATGCATACATGTTTTTTGGTTGATCTCTTATTCCCTCACCCCTCACCTTCCCTCATAGGATAGACAGTCTATTCTATGCTTCTATGACTCTGGTTCTATTTTTGTTATCAGTTTATGTTGTCCATTATATTCCACAAATGAGTGAGATCATGTGATATTTATCTTTCTCTGACTGGCTTGCTTTGCTTAGCATAATGCTCTCCAGTTCCATCCATGCTGTTGAAAATGGTAAGAATTCCTTCTTTTTTATAGTGGCATAGTATTCCATTGTGTAGATGTATCACAGTTTTCTAATCCACTCATCTGCTGATGGGCACTTAGGCTGTTTTCAAATCTTGGCTATTGTAAATTGTGCAGCTATGAACATAGGGGTGCATATATCCATTCTTATTGCTATTTCTGTTTTCTTGGGATATGTTCCTAGAAGTGGGATTACTGGGTCAAATGGGAGTTCCATTTTTAGTTTTTTGAGGAAGTACCATACTGTTTTCCACAGTGGCCACACCAATCTGCATTTCCACCAGCAGTGAAGGAGGGTTCCTTTTTCTCCACATCCTCTCCAGTACTTGTCATTTGTTGATTTGTTGATGATAGCCATTCTGACAGGTGTGAGATGGTACCTCATTGTTGTTTTGATTTGCATCTCTTAGATGATTAGTGACTTTGAGCATGTTTTCATATGTCTCTGGGCCTTCTGTAGGTCATCTTTTGAAAAGTGTCTATTGAGGTCCTTTGTCAATTTTTTGATTGGATTGTTTATCTTCCGTTGTGAAGTTGTATGAGTTCCTTATAAACTTTGGAGATTAAACCCTTATTGGAGATAACATTGGCAAATATGTTCTCCCATGCAGTGGGCTTTCTTATTGTTTTGTTGATAGTTTCTTTTGCTGTGCAGAAGCCTTTTATTTTGATGTAGTCCCATTTGTATATTTTCTTCTTAGTTACCATTGCCTTAGAAACTACATCAGTAAAGATTTTGCTACTACAGATGTCTGCTACTTTGCTTCCTATGGCTTCTTCTAACACTTTTATCGTTTCCCGTCTTACATTTAAGTCCTTTATCCATTTTGAGTTTATTTTTGTGTATGGTGTAAGTTGGTGGTCTAGCTTCATTTTTTTTTGGGGGGGGGGGTGAATCTGTCCAATTTTCCCAACACTATTTATTAAAAAGACTATCTTGACTCCATTGAATGCTCTTGCCTCCTTTGTCAAATATTAATTGAGCATAGTGGCTTGGGTTGACTTCTGGGTTCTCTGTTCTGTTCCACTGGTCTATGTCTGTTCTTGTGCCAGTACCAGGCAGTTTTGAGAATCGTGGATTTTTAGGATAGCTTGATATCTGGTATTGTGATCCCTCCAACTTTGTTCTTCTTTCTCAAGATTGCTGCAGCTATTTCGGTTCTTTTTTTATTCAAGATGAATTTTTGGAGAATTAGTTCCAGGTCTTTGAAGTATGCCATTGGTATTTTAATGGGGATTACATTGAATCTATGGATTGCTTTGGGTAGTATGGACATTTTAATGATGTTGATTCTACCAATCCTTGAACACAGTATATTCTTCCTTTGTTTATGCCTACCTCTATCTCTTTTTTCAGCATCCTGTAATTTTCTGAGTACAGGTCCTGTACTTCCTTAGTTAAATTTACTCCTAGGTATCTTAATTTTTTGTTGCAGTGGTAAATGTGGTGGTTGTTTTTTAGTTTCGTTTTCTGTGAGTTCATTATTGGTATATAAAAAAAGCCATAGATTTCTGAGTTAATTTTGTATCCTGCTACATTGCCAAATTTATTTATTAAGTCTAGTAGTTTTTGATGGAATCTTTGGGGTTTTCTATGTACAATATCATGTCATCTGTGAGTCCCGGTGTCCGTGGGTCAGCAGCAGGTCCCTGGCCAGAGTGGCTGTAGGATCCCAGGTGGTGTCTGAGGGCCTCCTGGGTGGAGGTGAGGCTGAGTTCCCAGTCACAGCTGATCTTTCCTTCAAGATGGCATGGCCTCTGTGGCAGAGCCAGCGCTCCAGGAGATATTACAGCAGGAGCAGAGGCTGCCTGGATATGCAAGCCTAGTCCACCAGCCCCTGAAGGTCCCACGTGATCTAGCTCTCCCTCATTCAGACACACACACACACACACACACACACACACACACACACACCACATGTCTACACACACCCCTTTCGCTCCCTCCCTCACTCACACTCTCTCCCTCACTGCCATCCTCCAGGCCACCATCTTGGAATCCTTACAACATTCTTTTTTTTTTTTTAAGTATATTTTATTGATTTTTTACAGAGAGGAAGGAAGAAGGATAGAGAGTTAGAAACATCAATGAGAGAGACACATCGATCAGCTGCCTCCTGCACACTCCCCACTGGGGATGTGCCCACAACCAAGGTACATGCCCTTGACCAGAATCGAACCTGGGACCCTTCAGTCCGCAGGCCGATGCTCTATCCACTGAGCCAAACTGGTTAGGGCTCCTTTCAACATTCTTTACACATTGTAAGGGTCTGATGAACATTGACTTATATTCTCTAAAACTTGTGGTATATGTACTATAGATAATAAATATGTGCTAATGACATAATAATGAGCATTATAAAAATAAAGGCCCAAATTTTCTTTATTAACCTTTTGGGGTACCAAGTAAAAATTAGTATCCTTTTTAGCATTAGGTATCCTAGATTGTGAATTAGCTACCTTAAAAGCCACCAGTTGGCTATATTGTGATTCAACATCTAATATTATATACCAAAGGAACACCAGAGACTTTTTCTCAGATCTAAAATTTCACCTTGGTTTCTCTTTTCGAGATAATACTAAACCTGCTGCTACTTCTTATTATTAAGTACTATGACATCATAACTTTCAGATGTGGAGCAGTCGATGGAATATGATGCTTATGGATCATTCAGTATCCCATCACCATTTTGAAAGCAATAGTCTGCTTTAGAACAGAAATATCACAGAGGATTTCTGGAAAATTATGTGCCATTGAATACAGTAAGAAATCCCTAGCCTGTGTTGCTCAGTTGGTTGAACATTCTCCAATGCATGGAAAGTTCAATTTCCGGTCAGGGCACTTTGCCTAGGCTATGGGCTTAATTCCTGGGGGGGTTGTTGGGGTGAAGGGGGCGTGCATCCAAAGCAGCCAATCACATCAATATTTCTCTCTCTCCCTCTCTTTCCTCTTTCTCTGAAATCAATAAAAATGTATTTTTAAAAATACAATAAAAACCATATTTTTTAAGGCTACTAGTAGATGTTTTAGAAAAATATTAACTTATTTTTTATATCAACCCAAGTAAACTAATTGGTGTTAATAGTATATGTTTGCAGTGAATCTAATATTGTTTTATTGTATCTAAAAAAAACCTAATGGAATAATAAGTACCATAATTTACTAGAATTAATGCCCCATTCTTTTGAGTGTCTCAACCCACAAAACATTTTGGAGAAAAAATGTGCTTCCTACATAATACCCCCTCCCTATCTACCCCCCACCCCCACCCCCCAGTTTGGAACAGCGAGTACTGTTTATACAAGTAAAGCATGCTTTGTTCTTCCAGGACATAAATAGTTCTATCAAAGGAGCAGATTTTTGTCCAGAGAATTAGTACTTGCTTTTTCTAGGAAAATTTTAATTTTGTCTTTTCTAAATCTTTTTCTTCTTTTTAATAAAAACAAGAATGCAGCTATTGGCATAAAGCCAACCTATAATGAAAGCCAACCTGTAATGAAATCACACAAAGCTTGGAGCTAATAGAGCTGCCTGATCCATTGTTTCTCTAATTGGAAAGTGGTAGACAGTTCAATAACAATCCTGTATAAAAGGCTAATATGCAAATGGTCCTCTTAGGAGTTTGACTGACCAGTTTGACCGCTCACTATGACATGCACTGACCACCAGGGGGTAGTGTGGACTGAAGGAAGGCCCCAGCTGACAGCCAGCAGCCTGGGGAAGGAAGGCCCTAGCCAGCAGCCGGAAGGCCCTGATCAGCCCTGATCACCGGCCAGGGATAATGACCCTCCTGTGCACGAATTTTGTGCATGGGCTTCTAGTCTATATATATAAAAGGCTAATATGCTAAGTGTCCCTCCTACTGTCTGACTGGTCACTATGATGTGCACTGACCACCAGGGGGCAGACACTCAATGCAGGAGCTGCTAAGCTGCAGTGACTTGGCAGTGGCGGTTCTCAGGTGACGAACCAGAGAGGAGGGAGCCTGATTCCTCGCAGGGCTGCGTGATTCCATCTTCGGCCGTAGGTTATGTTGCTGCTGGGGCACAATCGGCCCCAAATCTGGTTTACTGCACACTTGCGTTTGTGTTCCACACCCTATACAACAGCAACTTTGCAGAGTACCCTCTTATACTCTGGGACCCCTCGGGAGATGTTGGAGAGCCGTTTTCGGCCTGATCCCACAGGCCAGGCCAAGGGACTCCACCAGCCAGAGGGACCCCACTCACTCAGCAGACACTGGGGAGGGACCGCGGAAGTTTCACTCTAGGCCTTGTCCAGCTCATGTCGCCCAGTTCTGCCCCACCAGCCACCTTCTAATTAATTTCCTTTCAATGTGCATGAATCCATGCACCAGGTCACTAGAATAATGTAAATATGATTTTTATTTTTTAATTAAATCTTCACATTCTTACTGTTATGTTTTTGAACTTGTATAAAGTTGTTTAAAGCAGAGTTCTTTGTTCTTCCTAAACATCAAAGGATTACTGAAGATGGAGAAATGTATTGCTCTAGTATCTAGATTACTGTATTACATTTCAATAACTAAAGTGAAATCTTAAAAGTAAATGAGTAACAGTTATAAATGTTATTTACAAATTTCTAGCTTCTCCATTAAAAAATGGACAATAACAGGAAAGATTATCTCTTTAGGTTCAAGAATATTTTACTCTCAGGAATGATAGCCATGGGCCCCAGGGCTTGCCAGCTTTTCAGTGTTTTATAAAAACATTTGAGACATGAAAAGGAAAAATTAGTGGCTCCAAGATAAGAAAGAAAATTCTGAGATTAAAATTATAATTATTAATTCAATTTCTCCAGATGTGACATTATATCTTCAAGTTACCTGGAGATTTTTTTTTAAAAAGATAAAACAAAATTATAAGCATTACATTAAAATTTATATGTACTGCATTTGCTCAGGAATGCCTTAGGCCATGTGAATGCTCACAAGCACCTCACTTATGCCTCAATTACTTTGGAGTTTTCTACCTTTTCCCTTCTAGTCTTTCCTCTTTCAGTTCTATCCTGCAGCCTACAAGCAGATTCATTTTAAGAAAGCAGTATTTCATCATGTCTCTTTCCTGCTCAGGAAACTATTGACTCTCAATTTCTCATCACATCAAGTGGAAACTTCTCTCCAGACAGTCATGGCACTTCACAATTAGATCGACCCTTTTTACGCAGCCTCATTTAAGACTTTGCTCAACCATGAAGCCTTACACCACCAGTGTGGGCTTCCTTTTACTCTCCCTAATTACTCCACTGATTCTTATTTCCTAGTCTCCACTGTCATTCCCTTTCTTTTTCACTCAGCAATGAAAAGTCTTCCCCTTTCTTTTGAACTGTACATTGCTCAGATTCTAAGACCCAACTTAGAGATCACCTCTGAAAATCTCCTATAACTATTTCAACCCACATAGTTCTCCCTCTCTGTAATGACATAGCACTTGGAATTTTTTACAATTTAGCACTTAATTATAAAATGTCTTCTCCAATATATGTTAGTATCATCATCCCCAAAAGAATAGAATCTTTTTGAGAATAGAATACAGTTCTTATACTCATTTCCCCACAGTGTGTACCACAGTTAGCACATTCAAGGCAAATGGCACACTTAGCATTTTACTTATTTACTTTCAAACTTCAATCTTGCTTTTAACCATATCTCCCTGACTATCTCTCTTTTGCACTTAGATTTGCTAAATATTAAGGAGAAAGCTTACTCCTTATATGAAAATAAAACCTATATGAAAATGGAACCCTTACATGCAAATAATTGATCTTAAATGCTTAAGATTTTTCTGTAGTTCATGGGTAGAGGGCTTTATCTTTAATTAGAGGCCCGATGAATGAAACCTGTGCACTCAGAGGGGGCCCCTCAGGCCGGCCTGTGCCTTCTCACAGTCTGGAGCCCTTGGGGGATGTCCGACTGACGGCTTAGGCCTGCTCCCCATGGGGAGAGGCTCCTGCCCCTCCTGCTGCACTCACCAGCTGTGAGCCCGGCTCAGGGCTTCTGGCTGAGCAGTGCTCCCCATGTGGGAGTGCACTGACTACCATGGGACAGCTCCTGCATTGAGCATATGCCCCCTGGTAGTCAGTGCATGTCATAGCAACTGGTCATCCCACTGTTTGGTCAATTTGCATATTACCCTTTAATTATATAGGATTACTCATCTTTAAAGCAATTCCCTCTGAAATATATATGCTTATTCTTCAAAATATTTTGACAACTTCTCTTTAAGAATTTCATTTGAACCTTTGGCCACATGTTTAAATATTCAAGATAGTGGCAAATTGTTAGCTTGAAGGTGATTATTGGAAATAAATAAATGTGGGAAATGAACTTGTGAACAAATTTGTTGATCAAAAACTGATTTCAACACACACACACACAATTTTTTATGTTTCATTAAATAATTATATAATTATATAAATAATACGTATTATAAATGAGAGTTGAAAAATACATTAGCCAAGGAAACACACAAATGAAATAATTTCTTGTCTCTTCAATGGTATCACTTTAGCACTCTAATCTTATTTGTATTTTTTATACTTATTGCTTAGTTCAGATGGTGTAACATTAACATACTAGAGTCAAATAGAAGAACAATTCAACTTCTATCTTACTTCCACCCTCTCAGGTAAGGAGAATCATATTCTTTTGGAAATGATTAAAACAAACATCATTTAGAAATTACTGAAAATGAGATAATTAACAAATTATAGGAGGACATTAACTTACTCAGAGAACACTTACTTATTCAGAGGACATTTAGTTAAATCAGTGCTCAGTTTGGATTTAGGATATACAATAAAAAAAACTAGTCAATAATGATTCTAATATTTTTGACCTGAGGAACTGAAAGTACAGAGTTGGGGAAACTATGGACAATATAATTTTAGGAAGAAGTTAAGCATTCTTTGAGGGATATTATATGTGAAATGGTTGTACACATGCAATTGGAGAGGTTGATTGGCAGTTGGATTCAAAAACTTGAAGTCCAGGAGGGAGGTCTGGATTCAGAGTCATTAGTATATAGATGACCTTTAGCGTCTTGTGACTAGATACTATCACCAAGGGAATTAGCATAGAAAGAATGGAGATGAGGCACAACAGGAGAAAGGAGAAGTCCTTCCAACATTTAGAGGTAGGAAGAGAAAAAACAACAACACAGGAAATTAAAAAGAAGCAGCCAGTGAATGTAGGAGGAAAACCAGGAAAATGTGGTTTCTTTGAAGCCCAATGAAGACAATGCTTCAAGGAAGTGAGAGGAATCCATTGTCTCAAGTGTTGCTGATGGGACAAATAACGTGAGGGTTCTTGGTGACTTTGACATGACCACATTGGGTGCAATAGTGAAGAGCAGAAGAAAGATTATTAACTGGAATAGATTCAGGAGAGAAATGGAGGAGTGGAATTGTAAAAAAGGGCAGATTAGTGTTCTCTTTAGAAAAATACATTCGAGAAGAGCAATTTGATAATTTAGGAGAGAGAGTGAAGAGCTATGGGGCAAGAAGATATGGGATCTACTGCACAAGTGGAGGCTTAGCCTTAAAAGCATGAGCAGTTCATTCATGTGGGTGTATACTCAGGTAACTGTGATGGTAGCGTTTAAGCATCACAATGACTTCTTAAGATAGGTGTTCCTTTTTATTTTTTCATTTTAAAATGGGGAAATGGAGGTACCAACAAGCTAAATAACTTACTTAAGGGGCTGAGACAGAATTTGAAATGAAGCAATCTGAGTATTTTAAGATAAGTACAGGATTCCACACAAGGTCAGATCTCAGCAACAATATTCTTCTCAGTTGTGGATTTCACATTGTGAGAACATTGAAAATCCAAAGAAGCACTACTAAAATAACAAAGAACTTGGAACTCTGTCATATCCAGGTAATGAAGCTCTGAAGATTATCCCTCTTGGATCTCAAATATAGTTGCTTATGTTTAAAAATGTAAGAAAAACAGAAGCTATGGGTTTAAATACTATTTAAAGAAAACAGGAGCAATATGTAGAAGGAACTCATTTACCTTGGAGAAATATAACTCACCTGAAATATTTGAAAGTCTCCAATTTCAAAGACAGCTTATGCTTACTTTGTGTTGCTTCCAATAGAGGATCAATGACAAACATGTGGAACTTTCAGGGAACACATCAGTTCCATTTGCTGATCTTTGTGAATCTAACGTGAAAAGAGTACACTATAAATATTCATCTTACATTCAAAAATGGAGTGACTACCTTGTTACTAGTGCCTCTTTGGAGAGAGGTAGGCTGATGGAAAGAAGTAAACATGAAACCACTTGCTGGTTAGGACCAGTTACTCAACTTCTCTGAACCTGTTTCCTCATTAATAAAATGCCTATAGTGATATCCATCTTTCTTTCAGGTTTTTGTAAGAATTAATGTGTGTTAAGTGAAAAGAGCCGTGTTTTCTTCATTTGTTCATTTTGTTTTGTTTTTTTTCTCACATCAGTCTCTCCACTATTCAGAATGTTTAGATAGAGCTTAGATGAGCACAGATGTCAAAGATGCTGCAAATGGGATTCTGGCCCTGAGTGTGAGGTTGATTAAATGGATTATTAGGTGTATTATAATACCACATTACCATATAGCTAACATAAATGTTATTCATAAAGATTAAAATCATAGATGTTGGAGGTAGATCATCCTTGTAAATAATCATAAAACTCTTCAGTGTGTCAGCTATCTGACCTTGCACATGTCAATTTACCTGTCTATGCTTGAGTGTCTGAGAAAATATCATAATAGGACCAATGGAGCATGATTATTGAGATAATTACATGAAAAAGTGCATTTAAAATGCATAGCAAAGTGCCTGTCACATAGTAAGCACTCAGTAAATGGTAGCTATTTCTAGTCTTAGGGAGTGCTCTGTAGGCTAGTATTTATCTCTTTAAAGTGGTACTGCACTTCCTTGGGAGGTGTTGCTATTTTCAAGATCATCGCCTCTTTAGAATCACTTGGATTACCTTTGATGATATCTGCTCCTAGCCCTTTAGAATCTCCCTAGGTTTGTTCAAGCTGGACAATGAAGAAGAATTTCATTCTTTTCTGTGCTCTGAGTTTTTTGAGTCATTGGATTATTGGGGCCAGAGAAGAATAAAGCCATTATCTTGGTACAGGAGACTCTGTTATTGCTCATTATTTTGAAGTATTATGTACTTTTGTCCTTTATGCCACAGGATAATTCTGTACCAAGGAAACCATATAAGCAAAAAATATAGAATCATTTTTATTCACCCTCCTATAAAAAGGGCAATGAGGAATGCCATTTTTAGAAAATGACAGTCTTTGAAGACCAGCCTGCTTTGTGTCTTTTATCTCGAAGTACACATGCCAAATGAGGTGCTGAGAGGTTTGGTTTCTGCTGAGAAGCTTAAGAAAATTAGGGACTACAGCTGAATGCAGCATTTATGGTTTAATATTGAGAAAATAGAGTATAATGAGTGGCTTTTTTCCAGGTTCTACTTTCAAGTTTTTTTCATCTTCATCTTTATTTTTAAAAAATTTGAAATATTACTACTTCATGACTGTGAGGATGATGAGCCATACTCTTAAGTCATTTACTTTTTCCAAAATGGATGTTTTACTTGTTTTCAATATCTGAGAAAAATCAAAAGGAAACAATAGCGAAATAATTAGTTTACATGGTATATTTCAAAGAAAGTGGATAACTAATGTCCAATCAAACAAGCGTGGTGCTAAGAGGGCCATCTATCTCTGGAATACCCCAGAGTCTGAAAGGTGCTGGAGGCATGTCTCTCTCCTGACCTTCAGCAGCTGCAGCAACAAATTTGGGAAGGGTCACCTAAGTGCTCACTAGTCTAGGCACTTACCTATTCCATTTTCCTAACTCTACTGGGGGACAAGAATGGGCATTGGAATCAAAGAACCCTGGACTCCAAATCATGGGGCATCCACTGGAACTTTGGGATCCATCCATTAAGATAAGATTATGAATTCAAATTAAGTTTGGGATATAAGGGGATATTAATTCTCCTCTATAAACCAGAGACACTGATGAGTATCTGAAATATAGGTTGTGTGCCGGGATCCAGTCCATCCTTGCTGTTTCAAGGGAACTGGCATATATGGCATACTATTCTTAATATGTTTGCTCACCTTCTTGGCACTATGTGTTTTAACCAAGGTCTCTGAGAAAGGTTGTTTCCCCAGGTAGGGATTTTCCCCTGAAGTTAGGGAGGGAATAAAACCTCTTAACTAAGTGCCAGGAGGGTAATTAATCACTTTAACTACGAACAATCATGCTTAAGCTACATAATCTTTACTCCCTGGAATGGAGATAAGAAACGCCCTAACCTTTGGAATAGAGATTGATAGGATTGGAATCAACTGGTATAAATACAGATGTAACAACACAGAACTTAGAAGACAGAACTAAGAAGACAGAACCTACACAGAACCTAGCGAGAGAACATGGCAAAAGATCCTGGACTGAACCTGACTACAGAAATTGGCAAGAGAACCTGACTAGAACCTGGTGACTGAACCTGGCTGGAGAACCTGGACAGAATCTGGCTGGAGAACCTAGCGAGGGAACATGGCTACAGAACCTGGCTGGAGAACCTGGAGAACCTAGCAAGAGAACATGGACACGGAACCTGGCTGGAGATCCTAACCAGAACTTCGCTGGAGATCCAGAGCAGAACCTCTCTGGAGATCCAGACCAGAACTTGGCTGGTGAACCTGGCTGGAGAACCTAGCAAGAGAACATGGACACAGAACTTCGCTGGAGATCCAGACCAGAACTTGGCTGGAGATCCTGGTTAGAGATCCTGGCTAGGCTGCTGATCAACTGAACGCTGTCTCCGTGTCCTTCCTTCTTCACCGACTCCGTCCACACCTTTGGGGACCCCTGGACCTGCTGGGGCTGGACCCCAGCAGTTGTGTTGTCTTACTTTTGTATATCCTGTATTTTCCCTCCACTGCAAGAATGGAAGCTCCTTATTGTGCTAGCAGGGAGTTAGAAACAAAATCAGGAATCACAGATTATAAAACTGGTGGTGGAACTGCTTCTGAGATTAGAATACCAGGCCACCTCTACTAGTATGCTGGGCAAAGTCGGGGGTAATTTATTTATTTTATTTTATTTTATTTTATTATTTTATTGAAGAAGGGAGAGGAAGGGAAGGAAAGAAGGAAATAGAGATAGATGATAGATAGATAGATAGATAGATAGATAGATAGATAGATAGATAGATAGATAGACAGATATATAGACAGACATTGATGCGAGAGAGAAACATTGCACGTGCCCCAACAAGGCATCGAAACTGCTACCTGGGTATGTGCCCTGACCAGGAATTGAACCTGCCACCTTTTGGTGTATGAGCCAATGCTCCAACAGCTGAGCCACACCAAAGAGGGTGAGGTCATTCTAATTAAATGATTTTGGCCTCTGAGGTGACCATGCCCCTGCTTATTGCAAAGAGCCTGCAATAATCCTTCACTCTAGAAATACTATTGAGAAACCACTACATACAACGTACTGTTACGACAAAATGCTGTTGCAACCAAAAATGTAAAGATCACTAAATAAAAAAAGAGGAAGCTGCTACTATTTGGACAAAAAGAGTGAAGTGTCTTGTTTCTTGTGTTCCACTCCATCTAACACCCAGCAGCATAGGCGACTAAGAGCATGAACACTGAAATGGATGCTGGAGTTCTAATTCTGGCTGCATAGCCTACTGCCTTTCTTCTCTTGAATAGTTACTTAATGTAGCAGTCTTTCAGTTTCCTCAGTCATAAGAAGGCAAAAATAATAGCGTCTATCTCTTAGGGTTGTTAGGACAGTAATGAGACATATATGTGAAGCATTTAGTACAATGCCTGGTACATAATTGGTGCTTATGAATAGCTGCTATTATGACTGTTATTATTATGATTACTGTTTTCTCAAGTGTAAGATTTCACAGTATTTATTTTCTCTTGTGTGTTTGGTAAATTTTGTTTATTAGCTCATCTTCCAAGGAAAATTACTCCTACAAACATTCTGAGATAATGCAAGCGTCTATGACCTCCTTGTAGGGCAGGACTGTGAAAGCTTCAGCCTCAAACCTGCAGAGGGGAATGGTTATACCCATATCTTGTATAAAGATATTTAGTTCTGACCCTGATTGGACGGCCAAGGTTCCAACCTTGTTCCTTGACTCTACAGCATAAGGCAACCTAGGATGGTGGCCCCAACCAGAGTAGTAACATGGCACACACGTGTAAATTGGGAGCACAGAAGGCTGAGTTTGAGCCCCCGTATTTGCTTAGATCCTATGACTAGAAGACTAGTAACTTGGCATCCAAAAATGAGTGACCTTGTTGTGTTGGAGGTTAAAAGAACTGGTTCATAGGTAACATGTGAGACTTTTCCTAGGATATCCCTGAAAATTGTGAAAGAGATTTCTTGAGTATTTTGGGGGGTGGGAGGGTGATAATCATGTATGCTATTGATTACTATTAATGTAATGCCTTTTAAACTCCAGGGTAGTATGATGCAGGAACGCATGAGAAGTAGAGATTTATGGTTTCACTCTACAGAAAATAAAGCATGACATTAAGATTTTCAAATAAAGAATCAGAAATATTTCCTTTTTTTATTATAAGCAAATGCTTTAGTAAAATCTCATATTTACCAAGTGGTAACACCCATGTTATAGGGTTCCCTTGATATTTAGAAAGAAAGACATTTTGTTGCTTATATTCATAGGGGACATTATTTGCCTCAGAAAATAAAATCTTATTTCATTCCTTACTGTGTAGATTTAATGTGGAATTCTGTTATAATTCTCTGGTTCTTGCTTGTTAAACTTTTAATGTTGTTCTTATACATAATACAAAAGTTTTTGCAAAAAATGTCAGTTGTTTTTTCTCATCCACATTCTTTCTGGACCTGTGATCTTCTATGCATCTAAAAGCATGCTCTATCCATTTATTTCTACCACAGAGCCCTACTATGACTTCTACCAAACTTTGGAAGTGAAGTGCTATGTAAATATCATCCTTTTTCTCAATTGCTGCTTCTAAACAAATCGCTCTGTTCTTTTGTTTTGTTTATAGCTTTTGTTTTTTATTAAATTGACATTGGTTAATAGGATCACACAAGTTTCAAGTGTACATTTCTATGATACATCATCTGTATATTGCATCATATGCCCATCACCCAAAATCAAATTATCTTCCATCACCATATGTTAGGCATATGTTAGGCACCCCTCATCACCCAGTAGCCCCACCCACTTTCCTCTGGCAACCACACACTGTTGCTTGTGTCCACAAGGCTCAGTTTTATATTCCACATGTGAGTGAAATTTTGATATCTATCTATTCCTCCCTCTTTCAATCACTGCTGCTGTTGCCTCGCATCGCCAAGAGGTGATAGCTGCCTTTCTATACAATCACATAACTCCATTTTTTTCTCATCTTATTTTACCTGCAATTCAATGAATTCTGCATCTAAATAAATAATAGTATGGGGCACTTAACTTTTTAGTTCCTTGACCTCCCGCTTCATTTATATCAAAAGCATACAAGAAACTGTACGCTTGGTCTACCTGCTTTTTTTATTTTAATATCATCATCTATCCTCCACAAGTTCTCAATAGTTATTCCAGATCTTAGTCCCTTCCCAGTTCACCCACGTTAGACTCCTGTTCAGTCAGGATGTGATGGTTGGCTACAAATATGTGGTTCCCAGTATACTTTAAGAGCTTCTCTCATTTCCAGGAGGCTAGTGTCTACCCTTGATCACTCTAATAATCTACTTGCTTTTTTTCCATTCGTGGACAGAAGATAACATTGGAGAAAAGCACTCTTCATCATTCACTCTCTCTATAAGCCCATCACTCTACCAAAACAGTCATTGTTTTAGTCATTAGTCATCTTATAACTACCACCCCTTTCATCTGTCTTGTGAGGATGTTTTGTCTCCAACTAGATCAGCGGTTCTCAACCTGTGGGTCGCGACCCCTTTGGGGGTCGAACTACCCTTTCACAGGAGTCACCTAAGACCATATCAGATATTGACATTACAATTCATAACAGTAGCAAAATTACAGTTATGAAGTAGCAACGAAAATAATTTTATGGTTGGGGGTCACCACAACATGAGGAACTGTATTAAAGGGTTGCGGCATTAGGAAGGTTGAGAACCACTGAACTAGATTATCAGATTTGTAAGGGCAAAGACTCTACTATACATTTCTCTATCTCTTTAAGAATGGATATATTGGGACATAAGACACTGGGGGGTAGGGGAGGCCAGGGGGATGTCAAGGGTGGGGGGGAAGGAGACATATTTAATACTCTTTGTAATACTTTAAGCAATAAAACAAAATTTTTTTTAAAAGAATGGATATATTTATTGTAAACATGTAATATTGTTTTTGAATAAGTGAATGGCTAGATGAATAAATGAATGAATGGTTGGATGGATAGAGGAATGATTGGATATCCTTAAAAATCAATAAAAACTTTGTTTTTTCATCCTGCCTTACTTCACCTCACTGTAAGTCATGAGCAGTAGTGGTAGAACATCATTTGAACACTACACTGAAGCAATGCCAAGCCCTGCTCAGCTCAGTCCTTTGCCAATTTAATTGGTTTCCTTTTAAGAACTTCTGTTGTACTCCTATGAGCTACATCAGACTACAGAAGCCAATTCAGGAATTCAGGTTCAAGAGTCAGATACAATGATAACTCAGCTGTGGTTACTTTGACTTGGCTTTGCTCCTTGATCTACAACACTTAGGGATACCAGATGGCATGAGTGGCCATGGCTCCCAGAGGCCTCCCTTAACCTTCACAATGATACATCTGCAGTTTGGTGGCCTTGATGGCCCTGACTGGGGGAGGTAATTATGAGATCAGAGCGTCCCAGACACGCAGGATTTTTGAATATCACATCTTTTAGAGTAGTTGAAGAGTAGGTCAGGACTTAGAGGTCCACCTTGTTGCCACAAAGTTATTACTTTGCTATACCATGATTATGTGTCTCACTTTTCATTTCATTCTGAGCCATGGCTTGGGTTATAGGGCAACAGACCTACCATACTTGCTTTCCCTCCTCTAAAATAGGTATTAGATTTATTTTTAATTTAGTTTATTTTTATGGTGCCTCAGGATTGTTCTGCTTATATTTGTAATACTTTTTGCAATGGAGTTATTTTCTCATAGCTCATCTCTGTGCTTTTATTAAAATGTCCAGTCCTTGGAACATAAAAGTTAACAAAATCTTTCGTTTTCCACTACACACCTCCTCAGGAGATTATTCACAGGCAGTAGGTTACCGTAGCTCTCCTCTGGTCTTCCCAGAAAAAGGTGGCCTTCCTTCTCTTAGTCCTTTTGCTTCTCTCAAAATAAATTCTTAGAAAGAACTAAAACTACTGCTCTTGGACAATTGTTTATACCACCTCCACACCATGAAGTAAAAGGTCACAGCTTATGTGAAATCAGTCATATAATGGAATGAATTAAATTTCAGCTCCAAATCTAAAGGTCAAGATTTAAACTTCCTGACATAAGATATATAGAACCATCCACTGCTCACTCCCCTTGTAAAAAATAGTATTAGTGAGTGGAACAATGGAATTGTACACAAGTGCACTCAAATTGTAGTTCTTATTACCTGTGAAACTTCAGAATAAATCTTATAGCACTTCAGTTTTCTCATCTGAAGATGCTAATGACACCAATTATGTCACAGGATTTCTATAATTTGTATTGTATGTTACATCTAGCAAACAGTAAGAGTTCAATAAATGATAGCTATGGACCCCATTTTACAAATAAGTTATCTCAACGGATAGAAACAGTGATCAAATATTGGAATGCAATTCCCAGCTCTTTAGTCCTGGGGCTAAATTCCTTTAAGCTAATAGCAACAGATTGTCTTTTCTTTGGAACATGGTCCTTCTGTTCAGATGTCTCATGGAGGAGTGCCATGCGTGCTATACTGTACTTATCCAAGTGAAACAATCAAATGATGTTCAAAAGTGGTCATAGCTGGTTATATATAGCTTTTCCAGAAGGTTCCCATGTGCTTAGTTGAATGTCTTCTCAACTCCTTTCTGTGTGAATCCAAAATATGGCACCAAAACCAAACACATCTCTCAAAACTTTTTAAATTTTATTTTCATTGTTGACATTGTTAAAGACTAGAGGCCTGATGCACGAAATTTGTGCAAGGGGTTCAGCCCTCGCAGCCGCAGCTTCGTCTAGAATAGTGGTTCTAAACCTGTGGGTAATGATCCCTTTGCGGGTCGAACAACCCTTTCACAGGGGTCGCCTAAGACCATCTGAAAACACATATATAATTACATATTGTTTTTGTGATTAATCACTATGCTTTAATTATGTTCAATTTGTAACAATGAAAATACATCCTGCATATCAGATATTTACATTACAATTAATAACAGTAGCAAAATTACAGTTATGAAGTAGCAACGAAAATAGTTTTATGGTTGGGGGTCACCATACATGAGGAACTGTATTAAAGGGTTGCGGCATTAGGAAGGTTGAGAACCACTGGTCTAGAAGGTCATCTGGAAGGACGTCTAGAAGATCGTTCAGCTGTCCGGTCTAATTAGTATATTACACTTTTATTATTATAGATGTTCCCCATTTTCCTCCCTTTTGCTCCCCTCCACCCAGACCCCACCCTCTGACCCTCACCACATTGTTGTCTGTGCCCATGGGCTATGCATATTTGTTCTTTGGATATTCTCTTCACCTTCTTCTATCCCATCTGCCCCACCCATCTCCCCTCTAACATCTGTCAGTCTGTACCATGTATCCATGTCTCTGGTTCTAATTTGTTCGTCAGTTTATTTTGTTCATTAGATTCCACATATTAGTGAGATCATATGGTATTTGTCTTTCTCTGACTGGCTTATTTCACTTAGCATTATAATCTCCAGATCCATCCATGCTGTCATAAAAGGTTAGAGTTCCTTCCTGATTACAGCCATGTAGTATTCCATTGTGTAAATGTACCACAGCTTTTTTATCCACCTGTGTACTGATGGGCACTTGGCTGTTTTCAGAACTTGGTTATTGTGAACAATGCTGCTATGAATATAAGGGCGCATATATTCCTTGTGATTGGTGTTTTGGTGTTCTAAGTATATATTTCCAGAAGTGGGATCGCTGGGTCAAAAGGCAGTTTCATTTTTAATATTTTGAGGAAACTTCATACTATTTTCCAGTGGCTGCACCAGTCTGCATTCCCACCAACAGTGCACAAGGGTTCCCTTTTCTCCACATCCTCTCCAGCACTTGCTGTTCGTTGATTTGTTGATGGTAACCATTCTGGCAGGTGTGAAGTGATATCTCATTGTGGTTTCAATTTGCATCTCTCTGATGATTAGTGATGTTGAGCATTTTTTAAAAATATATATATATTTTTTTTATTGATTTTTAGAGAGGGAGGGAGGGAAAGGGAAAAGAGAGAAACATCCATGAGAAAGCAAAATATAAATCCATTGCCCCATGCATGCCTCCTTCTGGAGATTGAGCCTGCAACCTGGGCATTTGTCCCAACTGGGAATCATACCAGCAACTTCTCAGTACACGGAATGACGTCTAACCAACTGAGCCATGCCAGCCAGGTCTGAGCAGTTTTTTATATGTCTGTTGGCCATCTGTACTAGTATGTCCTCTTTGGAAAGGTGTTTACTCAAGTCCTTTCCCCATTGTTCAATTGGATTGTTTGTGTTCCTGATGTTGAGTTGTACAAGTGCTTTATATATTTTGGAAATTAACCCCTTATCAGATGTATCACTGACAAATATATTCTCCCATAAGTGGGTTTCCTTTTCATTTTTTTTATGGTTTCTTTCTCTGCGCAAAAGCTTTTTATTTTCATGTAGTCCCATCTTTTTATTTTTTTCCCCTTTGTATTCCTTGCTCTAGGAGATATATTGGCAAAAATATTGCCACGAGATATGTCTGAGATTTTACTACCTATGTCTTATTCTAGGATTTTTATGGTTTTGTGACTTACATTTAAATCTTTTATCTCTTTTGAGTTTATTCCTGTGTGTGGTGTAAGTTGGTGGTCTAGTTTCATTTTTATTCATGTACCTGTCTAATTTTCCCAGCACCATTTATTGAATAAACTGTCTTCACTCCATTGAATACTTTTGCCTCCTTTGTCAATTATTAATTGACCATATAGGCATGGATTGATTTCTGGGCTCTCTGTTCTATTCCATTGATCTATATGCCTGTTCTTATGGTAGTACCAAGCTGTTTTGATTATAATGGCCTCCTAGTATTAGTTTGATATCATTATGATCCTTCCAACTTCATTCTTCTTTCTCCAGGTTGCTGAGGCTATTGGGGGTCTTTTCTGTTCCAGATAAGTTTTTGGAATATTTTTCTAGATCTGTAAAATATGCCATTGGTATTTTAATAGGGACCTTGTTGATTCTATTCATTTTTTACAAAGCAAAGAACTAATTGATAGGAGTGTTTAAAATAAAACACATCACTAAAGCAAAGCTGGGGGAGTCAGTCTTGCAATGGATGGAGAATATAGTGCATGTATGCCAGGTACAGGAATCAAACCTATAAGCCTAGTGAGGTCCTTATACATAATGGTATGGAAGTGATGAGCAATCCAAGTTTAGAAAATAGGCTCATATCTATTTCAACAAGGCGCTTCCTGGGAACAATGTGCAGGATGGAGTACAGGAAGGCTGAGGCTGTTTTGGATTTCTAGTAGCTGATGCATACTTGGAAACAGGAATTTTGTTAAGGAGCTAGGCATTTTCCTCCATGTACTCAGAGTCTGCCTCTTGTACTACCTTAGATTATGAGTTCCTGGAGGGGCAATAGCTGGTCTTATTCATCTTTCTTTCCCCAGGACCTAGCAGAGTTTCTGGAACTGTAGGTACTCAATAAATAATTTTTTCCTTGAATCAGCCTGGCCTGTTGTGTTGTTTTATTAATGCAGTGAGATCCCAGGCACTGTTACACGACACTGTTACACAAAGATGGAGACATCCTTAAGCCTTTCACTGCTGCCCAGTAACCCATCTTTGATAAGAAGCAGCTATGCTGGAATTCATGATCTAAGAAAATTGCATTGGAAAATATACGAAAGCACTTCAGGCCACCTTGGTCTGTTCTCCCTCCCCAGCAGGATAAAGCCATAACAAATGGTTCAACTAGAGGTAACTTTGAATTTCTACTTGACATGCTACCTTTACTAGGGTCAGTAAGTAGAATAGTGTGAAGATACTTGGTAATACTTCTCTGAAAAAAAGCATTTGGAGCCATCTTTGGGGAAATTTAGTTATGAAAATAATTGAATGTGTCATATGGAGCATCTTCCGGCAGCTTACTCAACAGCTAAGGTAGTTAGTACTGCCCACATATTCCCTGCTAACCCTGTTCCACTTTATACAAATTAGTTCAATTGATGGTGAATTTGTAATGGATTTGGGAAACAAGAGAAGCATACCTATCACATACTGTACAATACTATAAACCAATATATAATATGTGCTAATAGCTTATGACATATCGTTTTTAATCTTTCCAACAAACCGGATCATAGTCAGCATTTTCCTCCATATGTACTTATGAAAGTCATCACAACAATTTCCAAAGGCTTTTAAATCTCCCAACTTCAGAGCACAGTGAATATATTCTTTTGAGAATAAAAGAGAAAAGATATGGAACTAAAATTCTGAGATATTAAGCTGAGCAAGGCCACAAATTTAATAAGAAATGGAACCCCAGCTAGTGTGATTCCCAATTCCACTAGTTCTCAAACTTTAGTGTTGTTGTTGTTGTTGTTGTTTCATTTTTATTGAGATACAATTGACATATAACATTGTATTTGTTTAAGGCATACTAAATAATGATTTGATATGTGTATATATTGTAAAATAATTACTATGATAAATTTAGTTGATATTCATTATCTTACATAGTTACAATTTTTCTTCTTGTGATAAGAACTTTTAAGATCTACTCTCATAGCAATGTTCAAACATACAGTATTGAACATTGCATCCTCAGTATTTACTTATTTTATAGCTAGAAGTTTCCACCAATTGACCACCTTCATCCATTTCCCTCACCTTCATCACACAAATTTGGCAACCACAAATTTGTTATCGATTCCAGTGGGTTTGCTTTGTGTGTGTGTGAATCATCTTGGGATCTTGTAAAAATGCGTATTTTGAGTTTGTTGTGCTATGTGTCTACGGTGGATCCTGAGATTCCAGGACCACATTTTAAGTATAAGTGTTCAACCACTGTGGTTCTAACCCACTGCACTGGGCTCTGAGCATGGAAAACTCAACCTGGGCCAATGACAGTGACAGATGTTTCACTGTAAGCCCTGTGAGTGTAGGACCCAGTCTTACTCAAACATTGAATTTTTCCTTGGCCTAACATTGTACATTTTATTCCTTGAATTTTCCAATTTTTTAAAATAAAATTCAGGTCTTTTTGAGACATTAAACTCCCAGCAAAGTATTTATGATCCACTTCTTTTTTTCCCCCCTCTGTCTTTATGGCTCATTTATTCTGAGGACACAGGGGGAGCATGAATTAAAAAACACATTGATGTTAGTATGGCCCACTTCTTATTCTTCCCCTCATCTGGAAGGAAAACGCCCGCATAGAAGTCAGGTTGGAGAATGAAAGAAAAATATGATCAGAGAGTCAGAGAACCTGCAGAGATCTAAGTCCCTACCAATGTTGACAAGATTTCACAAGGCCAAGAAAGACAAATAGCTCTAAAAGTTTTCTTCTTGTAGTTACTACAAAATGCCCAGCTCTTCCATACCTCAGGGCCATTTGTCCATCACTTTTCTGGGATTCTCTTTCCCCAAATCACCTGGTCAGTTTCTTTCAGTTTTGAGCTCAAATATCACCTCCAACAGAAAAGACCATCTTACCGAAAATAAATCCCCCACCTTTATTTTGCCCACCCTAAGCAATCCCCCAATATCCATAAATGCAGGAATTCCCTTCTTCCTGGCTCACCAATCTCAGTCGCCCTCAATCATTAGTGAAATGCATAGCTCATGGAACAGAGTTCACAACTATTTGTTAAATACCCAAATGAAAGCTGAGCAGGATGAGACTAAGAAAATGCCAGTGTATTTGATAATTAGTAAATAAATTGATATCACCCTTGGGTAAGAGTGGTTTCACTAAGGCTGTGGAAGTGAAAGAATACTTTGATGGAAATTAATTTAATTTATGTGCTTTTTAGAAGATTGGCCATGACAGGAAGAGTAATTATGAGGAAAGCACCAGGTAGGCAGTAAGGGGAGGAGATTTAGTGTCCTACATATTTGAATGTTTCTGTGAAGAAAAGAGAAAGGGTCCACAGCATGTGAGAAACTAAAAATGCAACAGACAAAAGAGTTAAACTATAGAATAAATAACAAAATGGAATTTCAGTTATTTAAGTGAAAACCCAAACAAATGAAGCAAAGAGACCCCCAAACACATAGAGAAAATGCAGATTTACAAACTGAAAACTGACGAATTATGACAAGTAGTCATTTAATGACTTCGAAGCACTTAAAATCCTAAATTATTCAATAAACCTGTAATAGCACCACGCTATAATTCACATTTTCTTTTCCTTGTTGTGATCCTTGAGTTCCTTCCTTTTATTTTAAGGCTCAAGGGTGACCACACCAGAATCAGGGTAAGATGTAACTGGATGCTTGAGAGAGGTTCTTGAAAAAGACACACTGTGTCCCTGTGTCTTTAATGCCTACCAGCACTTCAATCCCAGCCTGATGGCAAATGGTGCGAATGCCAAAATGTGTCTGCACTGAGTGTAGCACCTATGCTGGTGGCTGTCCCTCTCTATAAGCTTTTGAAAGCCACTGCACCTGTCCTCTAAGGCTTTTGAATCACCTGACATCCAAGCACGGCGAATATATTCTTTTGTGAAAAAAAAAAAAAGGGAAAAACAATTTAGTTCAGCTCAAATTTGAGCAGAGTAAAAAAATGAAAAGGATATTTCAAAAATACATTTCAGTCTGTAATTTAATTATGAGCCATTATATGCTTTTTCCTTATTTTATCACTGATTATTTAAGATGTTCATACTACCTATTTCCAAGAGGTTTTTAAATGGCTTCTGGATTAAAATAAAATTTGCACAATTTTAAAAATAAAGCAGAACAGATTTTATCTTAAGATAACAAATCATTTTTAAAAAATATATAGAACAATTTTGAATTACTTGTTTATAATAAATGTGTTATATATCTCCCTCCACCTGACAGGCACCTTGAAATAAAAGATTATACTCTCCAACTATATGCTATAGTCCCACAAACAGTAGATTCTGCAATATACGGGGGGGGGGGGGGCAAAAGTAGGTTTGCTGTTGTTTGTATGGGAAATAATACACTAATTAATAAATAATAATACAATAATAAACTGTGTTTTGTGTACTCACAACTGTAAACCTACTTTTGCCCCATCCTGTATTTACCTAATGGTAAACATTTAAAAAATCAAAGTTGAGGAATATAAAATTAATCATTGATTCAGTTGTCAGGAGACCATATCAATATTAATTATAGCTTAACTTTATGAAGTCCTAAAATACTATTCTAATTGACTTACATGTATTGGCTCATTTAATCCTTAAAACAATCATAAGCTGTATTATTTTTAGCCCCATTTTAATAGATGAGGAAGCTAAGATATAGAGCAGGTAAGTAACTTCAACTTTACATGTCTAACAAGTAGAGAAGGTAGAAATTCCAGCCAAGGTGCTCAGGCACCAGAGCCCACGAGGCTGTTCACGTAAGGAGGATGTTTTGATCCACGTGGAGCACTCACTTTATAAACAAACACAAGCTTTTAATCCTTCTCACAGCTCTCTGAGATATGTGGTGTGATCCATTTTACAAATAAACACATTGGAACTTAGAGCTGGGCTCCCTGCAATCTGTGAGCACTGACAATTTACTTAATCTCTTTAAGGCTCAAATTTCTCACTTGTAAAAAGGGTCAACATCAAATATCTCCTAATTGGGGGCGGGGGGAGGGAGGAGGGGAGAATTAAAATAAAACATATATCTGAAGTGATAGATTCTGCAGATGTGGCTTTTTATAAAGAGTGTTTCCTAAGTCTGTCCTCCAGGAATGTCTTTCTCAAGGACCTTGGAGGCATTACTTTGAAATGTAATCATCAAGAAAGACAAAGGCCTTATCTCCCAGGCTCCAAGGGAGGGTAAGACCCTAACTTCCACAATGCCAATTAGCAAACAGATGGCCTAATCACATTGAGCAATCTCACCCATAAGGTTCCCTAATACATTTCCACTAACATTCAGGGTTTTAAAAACTCTTCCATCTTTTGTGTCTCTCCTACTGTGTGTCTTGAATTAAGTCTTCCTTGCTTGTTTAAAAATTAATCTAAGTTTTTTCCATAATAAAATAATTTATATTGAGCCTAAACCTACTTTATCAATATAATTTTGTGCAGAAATGGGATTAAGTATATATATATGTGTGTGTGTGTGTGTGTGTGTGTGTGTGTGTGTGTGTGTATAGTGGATTCAAATTAAAATATTACCTCATTATACAATTCTTCATTAAAGATTTGGAATCTTCATTACTTGACAGTGATAAAGTAAAATTATGCAAAATATGATTGATATCTGAGTGCCATTTTTATGACCAAGAAAAAATCAGCAGCTTCTTTTTTTATCTAAATTCCATGCAAAATGCATTATTTCAGACACAGTATTCAAGAATGAGAGACAACAGATGATTATTCTGAAAACGACAGCATTAAACTACACTCTGCTTCTCTTTAAATTTTCACCAGTTTCATTAACTGTAAAATGGCTTGTGCTTTGACTCTAGCACTCTCATCTCAACATCATTAATATACTGCTTTTCTGTTTTACAAAACTCATGTCAAGCTGATTAAACCAGGACATAAATGCAACAGTGCGGGAAAGAATTGACGTCATTTTGTCAGATGGTCTCCTTGCCTAGAATCAGAAAGCAGCCTGAGCCATGTACTCCAAATGTGGAATGTGTTTCTTTAGTCAGCCTAAGGACCACATAATAATACACATACTCTTTTTAACCACCTTACATTTTTTTTTTCAATGGCTAAATTCTATTTATAATGAGTAGTTGTTTCTGCCAGTCTTCTTGTTATGCCTTTTCCATCTGCCATTTCTGTTATTAAAAACGAGGAAAAATACATCATGATACCTCGTGGGGTTATTTTATCTCTTCTCCTCATCCCAGAACTGTTGTATTAAAATTCACATTTATCTTTTGCTTGCTTTATTTTAATAATACACTGAGAGTTCTATATTCTTACGACAAATATGGTTTTGCCCACAATGAGTCATCAGGTGGGTGTTATTCAATGTACAAAGGTTACTAAATAGAAGTATATTCTTTTTTTAATATATTTTATTGATTTTTTACAGAGGGGAAGGGAGAGGGATAGATAGTTAGAAACATCGATGAGAGAGAAACATCGATCAGCTGCCTCCTGCACACCCCCTACTGGGGATGTGCCTACAACCAAGGTACATGCCCTTGACCGGAATCGAACCTGGGACCCTTCAGTCCGCAGGCCGACGCTCTATCCACTGAGCCAAACTGGTTAGGGCTATTCTTAAACACTTAATAAGATATTTTATTGAAGACCTTCTCAGTGAGGGTATTCCAAACAGTAACTGCAGGACTCAATGAATATACTCTAAAGAGAGAAGATTTGGTGTCAGTGAGAGCTTGAGCCTTGATTCTTTAAGATGTGGCGCACTTAGCATGTGAAGAATATAAAGCTCCTTAAAGAACCCAGCCACATATTAAGAAGTAACTTGGGACCAGGACAGAGGCATATCAAGGCTTTAGAAGCCAAGAGATGTACAGTTTAATACATAGTTGCAAGGCTCCTTCTAGGATCTTATAAAGGGTTCAGTAAAAATGAGAGGCCTTGAAATTGAAGTTTCATTAATTTCACAGTGAATTTACCTCTTGACATTATGTAGGCAGAGGTGGGTGAGGTGGCTGGTGATGGTGCCCTACCGACATGAATCAATATCCCAAATTATGATTTCTAGTTTTAAAATAGTCCCACCACCTCAGGCTCAAAATTAAAACTGTGTAAATGTTCATAAGGATTACAATTCTGATAGAACTTTATGTCCCCAAAATCTCATGCCTCCAAATACTGTACAATATTTATGTATCCATTCATTCATTCATTCATTCACTCATTTATCTTTGTCAATAGTGCTAAATTAAGCATTGACTAGGTTCAGGCACTGTCTTCAAAACTTCTGAATTCTTTTATTTAATTCTCTTAGCAAAAGGGAAAGAAACATGATTCTTAAAATTTTTATTGTTGAGAAATTAAGACTTAAACAGTTTAGGTAATTTGCCTAAGATCACCAATGATTCTATAACAAACTCTTTCGTTTAATGTCAAAGACTATAGTCATCCCTTCTCTGGCCCAAATGCAGTACTGTTTCTGTGGTTTAAAGTGAATAAGAAAAGTAAAGGCAGACCATGATAAACATTCAGAGTTTTGCTGAGAGCTCAAAACACATGTTATAGTAGTGAACATTTTAAGACTTTTAGAACAAAATCAGTGGCAGTAACAGCTATTTATTCACCAAACATTGTATCCCAAGAGGTCCCCCCTACACACACACACACACACACACACACACACACACACACACACACATATATATATATATATGAACATAATCTTGGTAAGCAAGGGCTATGGATCTGTGGATCTGTTTCAGTGATTCAATGAATTCTCAAATAGTCTCCTGACAGATCATTCTTGAGCAGAGAGTAGATTATTTGTCAGAATGAACAACTCATACATGAAATATAAGTGAATGCTCATGGGCTAAGATAAATGGTCAGCTTTTCTAACAATTCCTTTTCAAGGACTTTCAGAAGTGTTCAGAGTCTATCTATTGGGGCCCGAGTCTTCACTGGTTTCATACTCTGTCATCTCATCCCCATGGTGGAAACACCAGGGAGATCTGGCACTGATCGAGCCTAGAATCTTGAATGTCATCTCAAGGGCAGGCCAGGTAAAGCACTGAGGTCTCTGTGCACAGGCAAACAAGCAAGATGGGTACAAAAAATCAGAAAAGAGTTCATCTCTCTCCAGGAATAGGTCTAAATAATCCCCAATGACCCCCTAGAGTTATGGTTTACCAACAGATAGAGGTGTCTTGGGGACAAAGGGTACATAAATAGGGACTAGAACAAAGTTCAGACAAGTTAGCATCTAGGAAAATATATAGATAAACTCTTATCAGCATGGTGTTTTTGTAAAATAAAAATGCTGGTACTTTCCATCTGTGGAATTATGGTGTAGCCAGAATCAACATGCTCTCATTATATTTCTGTGCTTTTGTACAAACATTTTACCTTATGTGCATTGTAGAGCATTTCACTGGTTTCTTGTCTTCACACCACTAGAATGTGAGCTCCTTGAGGGCAATATTTACAATTCATTCATATTTGTAGCCCTTATGTGCTTCACACATAGGCTCTCTAAGTGTGTATGGGTTGATTATAGACAAGACAGTGAGGCACAGTGAGATTTGAGTAAGTTAGGTATAGTAACAAATCAGTGGCAGAAACAGAATTAGGACAAAGTCCATGAGTTCTTGGCTAAGGCTCTCTTCATAAACTGCAGTAACAGCCAGGTGTCCTCTGGAGGTGGCCAGACAGCACTGAGAACTACTGCAGTTCCCAGGCATCTAGCATGATCAGTGTGGAAAGTGATGTGTCTTATTCAACAGAGCTTGGTTTTGCTACAAAGCCCAGGACCTCCTATGTGTGCATTAATCTACAGTTGTTTTGTGTCATTTGAGTAAATTTGTTCATTGGATTTTATTTTTCATGGATTACTCCTTTTTATTAATTGTTTTTCCAGGGTCTGATCTCTTCCATTCTGCCCCCAATTAATTAATGGCAGTGTGGCATAATAAATAAAACCCATCTGCTGGTCCATTTTTGTTGACCTAATCAAATGACTCATTAGAACTGTTGATTTTTTTTTAATATCCAGAACTAAATATGATAAAGGCAAATAGTGCTAAATTGTCCATTTCCCCAGGTGAATCAATAGTGCTGCTGTTATATTGTGGAATCCAAGCCCATAACTCTATTATAGTGCTTTCCAAGTCATATTATAAAATGTGTGAATATAAAAGCTATGATCCCCCATGGGAATATAGGCTTCTTGAGATAAGAAGCCACATCCTGTCTACCTTATTATTTCTAAGTCCTAGTGAGTAGCTAGCCTGTAACATATATTCAATTCATGTTTGTTGAAGAAAAATAATAATATATTACTATTTTGCTCATTTGCATTGTAATTCAATATATGAGCCTTTTGTGATCTTTTGAATAATTTTATTTATAAAAGCAGCTATGCTATTTTTCCATTCTGTGTATGTCACTCACTATGCCAGTCTGTACCACCTGAATTCTGTAAAATGCCACTATAAATTCCCAATATAAAAATCACTATAAAGACTCTTTAATCACAGTATATCCCCAATCCCCCCCCCTCACCCTTGTTCCCTGCCTTACCCCCACCTAGGTAAAACTGAATATTATGAGGAAGTATTGGGGAGAATTTGGCTTGGGGTCTGTAATATTGCCAGGCATCAGCAGATCAAATGAAGTATTACACAAACTGATATCCTTTCTGGTCAGTTAGTTCAGAGCCTGCAAGAGCTTCTTGTCTAATGAAGTGAATTCCCATGACATATACAAGAGAGCCACGAGGTTTTTAAGAATATTATATAAGCAGACACATTACCTGCTTGGACTGAAAGGGAAAGACATTACAAAATGAAAAAAAAAAAAGGCTCTTAGCTTCCTAAAGTCTAAGGCAAGGAACAGGCTAATTGTCAATTGCAACCACATGCTACCTTTCATAAGTGAAGGATGATTGTTGGTGTAGGACCTTTGCTCCAAATTGTGGAACCCGGAGCCACCAATGATTATTCCCAAGCTTTAAACCCTAATGGAGTTTGCTTTGGTCATATTCCTAAATTTCTTAGGTCCAGTGACTACTTGTTTCCCTCCATTTTCTCACTTTTTGAATGGAAATATCTACAACTGTTTTCTTATGCATGTCTCACCATTGTTGTTTTTTGGAGCAGGTCACTTGTTTTTTAGTTTCACAGTTGCACAGATGGAGAAGAATTTTTTTTAATCAAAGATGGATTATACCCAGAGTCTTACCCATAAAAACTTAGGAAATTTAGATAATTAGTGATGAATTTTTGAGCTCATGAGACCTCAGTAAGATTTTTGGTCTTGAGTTGATGTTGAAATGAGTTGAGACTTTTAGGAAACTTGAGATGAGGCAATGTATTTTACATCTGGGATGAGCATGAATCTTTGTGGGCCAGAGGGTTGACTATGGTACGCTGAATAATGCCTCCCCCCGCAAAAGATGTCCATTTCTAATTCCATTGTTTTCACACAGTTGGATTCAGCCATATTGAAAATGTGTTGTTTTTTAACCTGGATCACATGTGTTTTGTTATTATGCTTAAAATGTATGAATTTATTGCAACTACTTTAAATTTATGAAGTAGTTTATAATATAAATTATAAAAACAAAAATTATATATATATATATATATATATATATATATATATATGTAATATGCAAATGAGGTTGGGACTCCATAATGGTCACAACCAGCTCAGTAGGAAGGTGCGGGAACGGACCCAAGCCTGAGAGAATAACACACAGGCGTGGCCTGGAGCCTGAGAGATCAACACAGAGGGCCGCCTGCTCCGAGCCACCATGGAGCGGCTGGGGGCACACACACACACACACACACACACACACACACGGGGTGCCTACTCTGAGCCTCCGACGTGGCTGGGGGCAGGCCCCCAATGGACACAAACACAGGGCGCCTGCTCCGACCCTCCGTGGTGCAGCTGGGGCGGGCCCCCAGCAGACACACACACACACACACACACACACATACACACACACACACACACGAGGCTCCTGCTCTGAGCCTCCATGGGGAGCGGGCCTAAGCCATCAGTAGGACATCCCCTGGGGCTCCTGGACTGTGAGAGGGGGCAGGCTGGGCTGAAGGACCCCCACTCCCCAGTGCATGAATTTCATGCACCGGGCCTCTAGTCTATATATAATAGATCAAAGAGGAACAATACCAACTCAAAAGAGCACATGTGCTTATTTTCAGTGGCATGTTTCCTTTCTGTCTATTCCAAATTTTTGGAAGGATATAAGTTTCATTCTATTTTATAAGTGGCATAAAAGGGTAAACCTGTAGCCATGAAGGAATTGATATGGGACCTCCCATTCTAACCCACCATGTACTGCCCTCACTCCACAAATAATGCTCTGTCTCTTGTCTCTACACCCTCACCATCCTGACTTCAAACTAGCCTTCGTTCATTTAATAAGTATTTGTTGAATATATTGTCTGGTTAAGGAATCATAACTTTTGAGATCCTTTCTATCCTATGTGAATAATCCACATTGGGTTTCACAAACACATAATCTCTTTTAGTAGTCAACTGGCTCCTATGGAGAAAGGGGACAACTGGAATACTTCCTGAGAACAGAGCTAGTGAAAGGAAAAACAAGCACAGACTTGACATGACTGTCTCAATGAGGTCATTTTCTTTGACTGGGGCAAGCACTTATGTTCCCAGAAGTGGTCTACACAGCCTTCTTAACTAGTGTGAAAAAGAACTCTTTCCCAGTAATAGAAAAATCCTATCTTAGAAATCTCCCAGGAACAATCAGTACTATATTAAAACTAGTTCTTTTGAACTGACCAGGCTTTTACAGAAAGAGAAGCAGACACTGGCTGCCTGATTGGGTGTCTGCCCATGTAAACAGAAGCCCCGTGTTCATCAGCACTCAATATCATGGCTCTGCGGGTCGGCTGTTGCACTCACTCACTCTCTAGTCTAAAGGGACACAGTGTCCTGGGTCTATGAAGTGGGCATGCGAGGCTTGAAAGAGAAAAAAACAGGAGGCCTCTGCCGCCTCCACCTCCCATGTGGACACCCTGTAGGCAGGTTTCCCTGAAGAAAAATGCTGGTTTCTTTGGCTTTTAAGTATATCATCCATATTCACTCCTTGTCAGACTGCATAGATTAAGAAAATAAACAATCCCAAGCACTTGTAACTACAAAGAAAGTATTTTCCCTGCCTCCCCACCCTCAGGCATTCAATGACTAAAATCTACCTCCTGCCCTTTCACCGCAGGGAATGGTTTGTGTGCCTTCATTTTGCAATGTGCAAGGCATTGTTATGTTTCACATTCTCTGACCGAATGCCACTAATGCCTCTCCCTACATCTGAGCAGGGGAGTCTATCACTTGCATTCTTTCAGTCAGCGTTTTAATTTCTCCACCCCCTATTCCACTTTGCTGAATCCCCCCAACATATCACACAAACGATGATGGGGTAGGAGCTGAAGCATGAGTAGGAACGTTTGAAGCAAGTGAAAAAAGGGAGACAGAAAGAAGTGAGAATATCTGTTTCTGCTGTTACAACCATCACTCCTTCCTGTCATTTTAGCACAGAGGTGCTCTGGTTGCTGATGGCAACCCTCAGTGTCACACACCGGTGGCAAACAGCATATTTTTCCTGCATGGTCCCACGGGCACAGCGCCAGACTGCCATGCATATTGGTTTTCCTCTCATTCCATCGAGACATCACAGCGGCCCCCTCAGAGCGTAGGTGGAGGCGAAGCCTCCCTCCTGAGCAGGACAAGTGTATGCTCACAGCACTGCTCCTGGAACAACTCCCATGCTGCTCTGAGCCTTTTCCTTTTGCTCCTTCTGGGGTTCAGAAAATGAAAGCAAGGACCTCAGAGGACCTTAGGCAATCCTGAAGAATAAAAAATAAAACAGCCGGGTTAAAACCACCTCAGTAATTTCTCCGCGCTTGGCACTCTCTTTCTCTGAAACTATGACTGTGCAAGATGCTGAGAGAAAGAGAAAAATGGCACCTGGCCTTGAGCTTTCAAGGCAGGAGATGAATCTAACTTTAAGTGGGAAATCACGGTGGTCCTCTTTAGGAGGCGATTAAATCATCCGAGCTGGGTGCTTACATAATTAGCATGCTGACACACTGGCCTGGGATTTGTGGTTACATGCTTGGCACACGTGGGTCCGGTGTCTGCTCACAACTGGCTGCACGTTGTGAGTTTTCAAAATTAGAACCATGGGCAGGGAATATGGTGCCAAATAGCACCGATTGGACAGATGTTTTAGCATGTCCAGGGCTCCTAAATCACTGTGATGCCTAGATCTTAGATCACAGGTCAAATATTATTGTTTGAGTAATTTAATCTGATTAGAGGGGATCTTGAAAGCTAATTCTTGTTCTCACTCTCCTCCCATGAGAAGTCCCCTAGCATACACATCAAAAAAAAACCAAAACTGCTCATCTAATCAAACACAATTCCCTTGGCTTATCTAGGGCTTTAATCTGTTGATAAGTCAACAGCCTCACACACGTGAAGTAAATGAGTTTCTGGTGGGTTTCAGGGCAGCTTCCCTGTATCTCCTTCACTCGCCATTTCACATGCACACAGATACAGATGTGTGCACACAAAAGCAGTCTTATCAGCTTGCTGGTGTATGAAATTCCTGTCATAATAAACTCTACTTTTAATGCCAAGGCTTAACCTCCAAATACTCCTGAGAGAGAGAATGTAAATTTATACTGACTGATAACAGATTCTTTCATGAGAATTGTTTTTTTATAGAAAGAAGGTCCTAGGATTATAATGAGATGGAGAGAAAAATGTGGCAGGGGAGATAAGAGCTGTCTATTTCTCAATTTTTTAGGATGTATTCAGTTCAAAGGAATTATGATGAAGTCACATGTTGAGATTTGGTTTATGTCACCCACATAAAACATGTTGGCTTGTAAGAATTTATGGGGCATCTTTGATGTCAAAGTATTACCTTTTTCCTTGACTTTATTTCTTCTAAATTAATTTTGTCCAAAGCAAACACTTCAACATATCTTGATTTCACTTCACATTTTAAAAGCAATCTCATTTAAGGTTTATGTGAATGTATGTTCTGAAATACCTTCTGAAATTCTATAAAAAGCTGTGCTGGGATGGTTCTAAAGGTCATGCTCTTAAATTTTGGTATTACAGCCTCTTGGACAGCGGTTCTCAACCTGTGGGTTGCGACCCCTTTGGCGGTCAAACGACCCTTTCACAGGGGTTACCTAAGACCATCCTGCATACCAGGTATTTACATTATGATTCATAACAGTAGCAACATTACAGTTATGAAGTAGCAACGAAAATAATTTTATGGTTGGGTCACAACCTGAGGAACTGTATTTAAAGGGCCAGAAGGTTGAGAACCACTGCTCTTGAAGGTTTTCCAATTACAGTTACTATCTAGAACAGAGGCTAGCATTTTGCTTTATTCATATCTTCCATCACCTCTTTTTCCTTTGAGCTTCTGCAATTATTAAATAAAGGAAAAGTAATAGAAGAAAAGAAAATATCGTCTATGTAGTGCTAAACCAATCTCTTGAAGAGACTTTTCCTAAATATAATGTATTTGGGAGGGAGAAGTAATTTTACTGATTTTTTTCCAGAGGTATCTTTACCATTCTCCAACCTTTTGTTCAACTTATCTGTAAATGCTTAAAAAGATGAGCCCAGAGTATATTCTCGGAGTTAACTAAGGCTTTATAGGCTTAACTACTAAAGAACCATTGGTATTTTCTTAACAAAATACTTCACTTTTGAGCATTAGGGTCACAGGATAAAACCAAATCAAACAAAAATGCCAAAATGTTCATAGCAGCACAATTCACCATAGCTAAGATTTGGAAATAGCCTAAGTGCCCATCAGCAGATGAATGGATTAGAAAACTGTGGTACATGTACACAATGGAATACTATGCTGTGGTAAAAAAAGAAGGAATTCTTACCATTTACAACAGCATGGATGGGACTGGAGAGCATTATGCTAAGCGAAGCAAGCCAGTCAGAGAAAGATGAATATCACATGATCTCACTCATTTATGGAATATAATGAACAACATAAACTGATGAACAAAAACAGATCCAGAGACAGAGAAGCATCGATCAGACTGTCAAACCTCAGAGGGAATGTAGAGGAGAGTGGGGATAAAGGGGAGAGATCAACCGAAGGACTAGTATGCATGCATATAAGCCTAACCAATGGACACAGACAGCAGAGGGTTGAGGGCATGAGTAGGGGGGGTCAATGGGGAAATAAGGACACATATGTAATACCTTAATCAATAAAGAAAAAAAAAGCCGAAGGAAAAAAATGCCTAATGAGAGAAACTGAAAGTAACTAGGGCAGAAAATTCTAACTCACAACAAAAGCCTTATTAAGAGTAACCCTCTTAAGCTTTCTTAAATGTAACAGAAGGGAGACAATAACTACTAAGTTTAAGATTGGGGTGTACATAAATGTAAAGGTAGAAGGATCCAACAATTTACCTAGAAAAATTATCAGAAAAATAATTGGTACGACCTACTGTATATCCAGTTGCTAGGAATCAGGATTTTCTATATACTAAAAATGGGGTCTAATTTCCCAGATTCCTTTAGCCTACACTGCATGTGTGTGCTACACTATGAACTGAGTGTTTAGGAAATGTAATGTATAGTATCCATAT
This sequence comes from Myotis nattereri, assembly GCF_964212035.1. NCBI lineage: Eukaryota > Metazoa > Chordata > Mammalia > Chiroptera > Vespertilionidae > Myotis > Myotis nattereri. The sequence continues at coordinate 201,822,696 of NC_138075.1, read as the reverse complement.
AAACCTGTACCAGAGCTGTCTCTCTCAGTTCATTTCTATTAAGGCCCTTCTACTAAAAACAGGGACAAATGAGGAGCAAGCCGGGGGTGAGAAGGGGAATTAAGGATACTGTTCTACAGCTCTCTAGACTCTGAGGCATGTGAACTCATGGATCCAGATGTGCCAATAGACATGACATAGCAAACATGACTTAAAATGACCTTATAAAGTAATGAAAAAAAATGCCAACACACACACACACACACACACACACAAAACCCCACTGAATTTCTTTAAATTATGAATTGACCTTGAGGCTGTAGGCTTTCTCTTTGCCAGGATGAGGCTTTTTTATATTTTTTTATTCAGACACTCTGGTGGGAAAACATAGTTAAGAAAGAAGAATTAGTTAATCTGGCGGCGGCTAAAATCTATGGGGAAAATACTTGGTACTAGGGTTTTTTTTATTTGTTTGCTCATTGTTTTAAAATTTATGGAGGCTCTAAATTCTATCACAGTCTATAAATTATTTTATTCATTTATTTTTTAATTTATTGGGGTGACATTGGTTCATAAACGTACATGTTTCAAGTGTACAACTCAATAAAACATCATCTGCACACTGCATTGTGTGCCCATTGCCTCAAGCAAAGTCTCTTTCCATCCCCATCCCCCCTCTCTGCCCACCTCCTCCTACTCCCCACCCTCCTTTCCTTCTGGCTAACACCACACTGTTGTCTATGTCTATGTGTTACGTATATATGTGTTGTTGTTATTTGCTTAATCTCTCCTTAGTAAAGAATGCTAAGGGTAGCAATGCGTTTCACATGGGAGCTGGATGGTTTATGATCTCCTTAAATATCGGATGGTCTCACATCCTTTTCAAAGCTATACCTAGTCCTACTCAATTTTTGCAACAGCATCTCAAGAAAATAGCCAATAAAATACCTAAAGTTTATATGTTTTATCCTTATTTTAAAACATAATGAATATTATCATTGAAAAATAAATATAATAGCTAACATTGTTTTGCATGTAAGTTTCATCATTTCGCTTAACTCTCACAACACTAAAAATCTGGTTTTATTATTTTTCTTATTTTGCTGAGGAAACCAAAGAATGGAGGTAACTCATCTGAAGTCACAGAACTAGCAAAGAGTAGTTAAATATATAACCCATACAGTCTAACTCAAACATGCAGTCAACGTGTAAACATAGGGCTAAGTAGTATAGACTAGGTTTCATTTTATTAAATTACTATTATGTCCCAGATTACAACAGGAAAAATATTTCCTGAATTTAAATCCTGTTCAGAAGCCGAAAAGGCATTAAACCACCATGACAGTGCCTTCTGTGAGTTGATTTTCCATTTTCCCAGCAATCTGTATTACTTTAAGATAAACTCAAACCTAACTCCTTGACACAGAAGAAAGGGACCAGATGTTTATAAAGAGACTAGATGCCTGGTGCACGGATTCGTGTACTGGTGGGGTCCCTCAGGCTGGCCTGCACCTCTTGCAATCCGGACCCCTCAGGGGATGTCGGACTGCCAGTTTCGGCCCAATCCCCAGTGCGGACATCCCCCAAGGGATGTAGTAGTGTGTAAAACAGCAGGCAGCTGGGCACAGCGCTGCCCCCGCTCATCCTGGCTCTGCTGCACCTTCCACCGCCGCTCGGTAGTGCCCTGCCACGGAGGCGGGAGAGGCTGGTGCCTCCGCAGCTGTGCTCACCAGCAGTGAGCCCGGTGTTTGGCACCTATCAGTCAGCTGAGTGGCGCTCCCGCAGTGGGAGCCCACTGACCATCAGGAGGCAGTGTCATAGCGACTTGCCGTTCGGTTGTTCGGTTCCTTAGGCTTTTACATAGAGAAATGATTAGAATTTACTAGTGTATACCAATGACTTTGACAGGACATGTCAAAACTTGTAGCATCATGGCACAACTTGCACAAACTCGATGTAAGGTGAGCTTACTTATCTACCTAGTCCATCCATCAACTTGATTCTAATGTAACATTACATTTCTTTAAAAAAATATTTTTAATTTTTTATTTTTTTAATTGTCTAAAGTATTGCATATGTCTCCTTTTTTCCCGATTGACCCTCCCCGGCCCCTTCCATCCCCAGGACAAGCCCACACCGCCCCAGTGTCGGTGTCCATTGGTTATGCTCATATGCACGCATACAAGTCCTTTGGTCGATCTTTAACACCCCTCTCCCCTGCCTTCTCTCTGAGATTGAACAGTCTGTTCAGAGTTACCTTGTCTCTGGATCTATTTTTGTTCATCAGTTTATATTATTCATTATATCCCATATATGAGTGATGTACCACAGTATTTTAATCCACTCATCTGCTGATGGGCACTTAGGCTGTTTCCAAATCTTAGCTATTGTAAATTGTGCTGCTATGAACATAGGGGTGCATATATCCTTTCTGATTGTTGTTTCTGTTTTCTTTGGGATATATTCCTAGGAGTGGGATTATTGGGTCGAATGGGAGTTCCATTTTTAACTTTTTGAGGAAACTCCATACTGTTTTCCACAGTGGCTGCACCAGTCTGAATTCCCACCAGCAGTGCATGAGGGTTCCTTTTTCTCCACATCCTCGCCAGCACTTGTCATTTGTTGATTTGTTGATGATAGCTATTCTGACAGGTGTGAGATGATAACTCATTGTTGTTTTGATTTACCATCTCTTGGAAATCAATAAATGTGATACATCACATAAACAAACTGAGAGACAAAAATCACATAATCATATCAATGGATGAAGACAAAGCATTTGACAAAATCCAACACCCTTTCCTGATAAAAACTCTCAGAAAAGTGGGAATAGAGGGATCATATCTCAACATGATAAAAGCATTATATGACAAACCTACAGCCAACATCATACCCAATGGGCAAAAACTAAAACCATTTCCCCTAAGAACAGGAACAAGATAGGAATTCCCACTTTCACCACTCCTGTTCGACATAGTACTGGAAGTGCTAGTCATAGCGATCAGACAAGAAGAAGAAATAAAAGTAATCCAAATTGGAAAAGAAGTAAAATTGCCATTATTTGCAGATGACATGATATTGTACATAGAAACCCCCAAAGACTCCATTAAAAAACTACTAGACTTAATAAATGAATTTGGCAATGTAGCAGGATACAAAATTAACACCCAGAAATCTATCTTATTTTTATATAACAATAATGAACTCACAGAAAGAGCAACAAAAAAACAATCCCATTTACCATTGCACCAAAAAAATTAAGATACCTAAGAATAAACTTAACTATTGAGGTAAAAGACCTGTACTCAGAAAACTACAGGACATTGAAAAAGAGATAGAAGAAGACATAAACAAATGGAAGAACATACCATGTTCATGGATTGGTAGAATCAACATCATTAAAATGTCCATGCTACCCAAAGCAATTTATAGATCCAATGCAATCCCCATTAAAATACCAACGGCCTATTTCACAGATCTAGAAAAAACTATCCAAAAATTCATCTGGAATTTAAAAAAGACCCTGAATAGCCACAGCAATCCTGAGAAAGAAGAACAAAGTTGGAGGTATCACAATACCAGATATCAAGCTATACTACAAAGCCACCGTTCGCAAAACTGCCTGGTACTGGCACAAGAACAGACATATAGACCAATGGAACAGAACAGATAACCCAGAAATTGACCCAAGCCATTATGCTCAATTAATATTTGTCAAAGGAGGCAAGAGCATACAATGGAGTCAAGACAGTCTTTTCAATAAATGGTGCTGGGAAAATTGGTCAGATACATGCAAAAAAATGAAACTAGACCACCAACTTACACCAAACACAAAAATAAACTCAAAATGGTTAAAGAAATTAAATGTAAGATGAGAAACCATGAAAATCCTAGAAGACTCCATAGGCAGCAAAATATCAGACATAAGTCATAGAAGTATCTTTACCTATACAGCTCCTAGGGCAATGGAAACTAAGGAGAAGATAAACAAATGGGACTACATCAAAATAAAAAGCTATTGCACAGCAAAAGAAACCATCAACAAAACAAGAAAGCCCACTGAATGGGAGAACATACTTGCCAATGCTATCTCAGATAAGCGTTTAATCTATAACATTACATTTCACTTGAACTTCTCTCTTTCTATTTTCTTTAAAATTCCAAGTTTTGATTTTGTTTACTTATTAGTATGTGAACTCTAATTAGACGATAGGAATAGAAAACTATGCCAACATAATGATTGTCCTGGTTATTTACGTTTGCTTTAAGATTCTTCATTTTATGCCAATGACAAAAGCAGATGCATCAGAATTGACTTCTGTTGAAATTGACTTTCAGAAAAGTACCATACAATTGGATGTAGTATCCACAACTCTCCTACTCTTACTCCCTTTTAGCTCTGTATACAAAACTGACTAGAAGTTAGCTAGTAGTCAACCTTTGTTAGAAAAGATGAGTATTGCAGGTATTGAAAGTATAATGCTGATGTTTTGATCCAGTGATTTCAAATATGCAGTATTTTTACAGAATATTATGAAAGCATTCACAGCAGCCTATTATATGCACAGATTATATATATACTGATGATGCTGATAGATAGAATTGCCTCCGCCTCACCCACATGGCCAGCTGTTTATTACATTTATGCAAGTTTCCATTCTATGTCATGCCTCTGTAGCACATGGAACTCCAATTCATTTTAGTCCAAAATGTACTCAGGTGAGTTGTAATTATATATTTAATCTAGAGAAGTCACTCTGTTTTAGAAAATATAGTTCAGTGGAAATATAGTCAGTAGATAATTTTCCTGGCTATGACTTCTTCATAGACCTTGAGAGAATTACTTTACTCTTAATCTGTTAAGTCTTTGGATTTACTTAGAGAAATTGAATAATAACTATATCAAAGAACTTTTCTGATGTGTACAGCAATATTCATAGTAGCATCAGTCATAATAGTCACAACCCAAGTGTCCATCAACAAATGAATGGATAAACAAAAAGTGGTACATGAATTTAATGGAATATTATTGAGCTATAGAAAGAATGATCTGATACATTCTATGACATGATTGGTCTTGAAAGCATTATGCTAAGTAAAATTAACCAGGCACAAAAGACAAATATTTTATAATTCCAATTATATGAATTATCTAGATTAGGCAAATTCATAGAGACAGAAAATAGATTAGATGTTACCAGAGGCTGACACAAGATGATTTTAAAACTTAGGAAATAAATAATGGTGATTGTTGTACAACATTGTGCATGCATTTCATGCCACTGAATTATACATTCAAAAAGGTGTCAAATGTCAAATTTTATGTTATTTATTTACCAAAATTTTTTAAATGAATAGTGTAACCCTGGCTGGATGGCTCAGATGGTTGGAACATGGTCACATACACCAAATGGTTGCGGGTTTGATTCATGGTCAGGGCACATACCTAGGTTGCAGGTCCAGTCCCCAGTTAGGACTCCAATGGGAGGCAACTGATCTCTCTCTCTCTCTCTCTCTCTCTCTCTCTCTCTCTCTAAAAAAAAAAATTAATTAAAAAAAACATATCCTCAGGTGAGGATTAAACAAACAATTTCAATGAATAATGTTATATGTCAAAGACATCAAATTATATACTTTGAGTGAATTGTATGGTACGTGAATTACATGTCAATAAAGCTATATAAAAAACACAAAAATATATTCTGATGTTCACGTGGACAGCAGTAACCATACATATGAGGAGGGGAGAAGGACTTAGGGTCTACACAGAGTGGTTGATGTGGTATAGGAGTGAGAGCTGACACTGTTGTATTCCCATAAATTGCTCAGGTTTGCCTCTGATCCTTTTCCTGCTGGGAATGCTTTATACTCTAGTGGTATTTTCGTTTCTACCCTATAGATGAGTCCAGACATGACCCAATGGCTTTAAACCAAGTACTTTGTTAAGGCCTTGGTGCTGTCCACGTTATCTCTTATTAAGAATTAAGGGATAGGCTAGATATTGGCAACACTTGTCCTTATGAATGTGACTGTACTAAGCTGAAGATGATATTGCTCAAATTTGTCTGCCTTCCCCTTCAGTTACGCAGATATCACTTCATATCACAGACAGGGTTGCCCACTACATCTGAACCTTGAAAGCATTAGTTATTAAATTATTTTTAGACCTTTCCATTTCTCCCCTAACTGAAATGTCCCTAGATACTTGATAACTTAAAAGCTTGTTATTTTCTTTTGGGTATATTGTCAGCTCCCCTAGTAGACTATGAATTTCCCATGGCAAGGACCCTGTGTTATTTATCTCCTCACTACAACCACAATGACTGGCCTGTCATAGACACACACACAAAAAGTCAATGAATCAATGAATGAAAGAATGGATCATAATGAATAGCATTGAAGAACCCTGTAGGTAAAATAAATTCTTCACTGATTTTAAAAAAAAAGAAGCATTGTTAAACATTTTCAGACATCAAAATACATTTTGAATTATAAATAAAAAATTTAGAACATAAATGTTCAAAGAGAGAGAAAAAGAGAGGGAGGTAGAGAAAAATGAGGGAGGAGGAAAGAGAGAGAGAGAGAGAGAGAGAGAGAGAGAGAGAGAATAAATGAGAGCACAAATGATTAGCCCTCTGTCATTATCTTCATCTTTGCTAATCAAATATTGGAAGTATCTATTTCCTCGCCTGTCTCCCACCACTACACTGTAAGTTCTTTTAGGACAGACTATGGGAGTGAAAAAAAAGTGTCCAGTTTTGTGACTAGTAAGAAATTTAGTGGGTCAGTCATCAATAAAGTATGTAGAGATGTACAGATAAGCCTTCCCACTACCCTAGCAGCCTCTGTAACTATAAAAACCCTTTCCTTACTGGTTGTGATGTATGTTTACAGTCCAAAATTTGAAATCTTATGAAAGAAGAGCAAGACATTGCCTTTATCAACAAGCATAATTTCCTGCTTGTAGCATAGCAGAAATGGATCAAAGCCTGGCTAACTGTGTTTTCCAGTTCCAGAGCGTTCTCTGTTTACTTACTCAGACTGTAACTCAGTTGATGCGCCAGCACCAGGAAGGGGAGCATGCAGACCTTCCAATAGATCGTCTATTAATAGTAAAATCCCGTCACTTTTTTCTAAGAAATAATGCATATTAAATGTGTGCTCCAGATTTTTGACCCAATGCTTGACTTGATTCCAATAGAAAAATCAATGTAATTTATTTAACCTTACAGCCTGTATAATCATGAAAGCAAAGAGCTGAAATGCACACAGAGGCTGTGAAGCATATAAATGACCAAAGTTGAAATTTATAAAATGATAAATTATCCACATTAAATTTAGATAGCAGAAAGGAATCTCTCAGGGACCTACAGATTTTCGATTTCATATGAACATTTGTATTGGTGTCTGGCTGTTCCATTTAAGGTAACTATTTTTGCATTGTGGCATTTTCCCTGCATTATTTTTGTCTACTGCATACTATGAAAAGCTATTAATTTCAACTCCTGGATTAGATTCAATTTAATACTAGGAGTAGTGATGTCTTCATACAAAATGATGCAGATTTAACTTTACTTGTTGCATATTACTCATTCACTCATGATTAATTAATTAAATATTTGTTGAGACTATTATGAATCAGACACTATGCCAGGTCTGAAGGACATAGACAGGATGAACATAGTCTGTCCTAAAAGAACTTACAGTGTTGTGGTGGGAGACAGGTGAGGAAATAGATACTTCCAATATTTGATTAGCAAAGATGAAGATAATGACAGAGACCTAATCATTTGTGCTCTCATTTATTCTCTCTTTCTCTCTCTCTCTCTATCTCTATCTCTATCTCTCTCTGACTTACTTGCTCTTGATCTTTCCTCCTCCCTCATTTTCCTCTACTTCCCTCTCTTTTTCTCTCTCTTTGAACAATTTATGTTCTAAAATTTTTATCTATAATTCAAAATGTATTTTGATGTCTGAAAATGTTTAGCAATGCTTAACTGAGGCTAGAAAATTTTCTTACTGTTTTCCTCTGCTTCACGGTGAGTTTGGTGAAGACTGTTTATTAGCTGACATTCTGTGATTCTCATTCCTCTCTTCTTATATAAGCATTGGTTGTCATCTTCTGATCATTGTGAAATATCTGATATTTTTCTGGGCCAGCAATAACGGTTGCGTGTAGTGTTGTGTGTGGCTTACAAAACTTCTTAGCTGAAGAGAGCTTTTTTCTGTCAGCCACAGAAAAACAGGCATACCGTTTTGAAAATCATGAGTGCCTTCTTTTGTTCTTTAGAGATGTTGAGTTATCCTCTTATTTTGTGATTCTTTTCTACTTCAGTGAGAATGTTAATTTTCACAACTTCTTACCTTTTTTAATCTTTATCACCAAGCCTCAAGTTTGTTCCTCATCTGCAGAAATCGTGTCTTAAGGGACTGCAGCCTCTGGTTCTGTGCACTTGCAATCCCCTTCCCTCCAGTGCTTGGCCCGAAAATCTGAATCCTGTGCTCATTGCCTCCCCTCTGATAATAGGACGCCTTTTGTCTGGACTTAATCGGGCGTGTGTTCTATCCCCCTTGCCCGCTTCTCCCTTCTCTGTATCTCCCCCTGACACTGAGCTCCAGCACGGACTGTAGCTGGCTCCACCAACGCAGAAATAATTTCCATGCAAAATATGGCTCTAAAGTATTCAAGTGTCATATATTATATGGCCACATTTTTAAAACATGTTTTTATTGATTTCAGAGAGGAAGAGAGTGAGACAGAAACATCAATGATGAAGGAGAATCATTGATTGGCTGCCTCCTGCACGCCCCACACTGGAAACCAAACCCACAACCCAGGCATATGCCCTGACCCAGAATCGAACCTGATTCATAGGTTGATGCTCAACCACTGAGCCACACTGGCCAGGCTGTATTACCTCATTTTTATTATTAAATTTAAAAACTCTTCCCTCCAAATTGATCTCGTCCTAAAAGCCAGTGACATCAACAACAGTATCCGCCTCAACCTTCATTTTGCTTCCAAGTCACCAGCCAACAGAATTTCCTCATGAGAGAAGGCTAATTAATGTTGTGATAGAGACTTACAGAGGTCCCCAAATGTCTGTTCCTCCCTTTATATTAAAAAAATAAAACACTAAGTTTTAGCTAGGCGTGTGATTTCCCTAAGTAAAGATGATTTAGCTTCCCTTATTGCAAAGTATCGACATAGAACATGTACTGATTAATGATATATACCCAAAAGTGTCATGGTGGGATTTCTGTAAGGATCCCTAAAAGGAATAGGTGCACCCTTATTCACCCTTCTTTATTTTTGTTGAATGTAATACCAACATAATGACTGGAGCTCAAGGAGCTGTCTTAAACATGTGGAATTCCCACATGTTCAAGATGGAAGAGCAAAAAGACAGAAATAGTATGGGCCATATCATTTCAGGAATGCTAAATTCCAGATTTCATTTAAGAAAGAGAGTACTAATATATGTGATTTTTAGTGCATTGTTATTTGAGGTTTTCTTTCCTTTTCATCCAGGAATTGGGGATAACTGCAGATTAAACAACTGCTTCTGTATAAACTGTAGCTTCTAAATATGGCACTAACATCACCTTATATAAATGGCTCAGATAAGTGTAGTTCAGTTTGGAATAACCAAGAATAATGTTTCATCTATGCATTGAACTGTTATATGTATATGTGTATATATATGTATACATGTATATATATGTATATATGTATATATATATATATATTTCTTTCATCTTCTTGTTGATGTAATTGATCCTATATTATGACACTTGATCTATGATATTTAACTTACAATTACCATAATTTCTCCTAACTTTGTTTCTTTAAAAAGCTAATGCATATTTTGTAAGATTGAGTCTTAGATACCTTACAGTTTATGTTTCTATTGAAAATTAATTTCTTTTTCAGCTCTTATTTTATATTTAGTTATATTCAGTACTGCCGTTGATTTGAAAAAGTTGATTCTGTATCTAGCTACCTTCTTGAACTCTCATATTAATTCTAAAAGTTTGCTTGTAAATAACTCAGTTGTGTTTAAAGTGTTCAGTGATATAAATATCATTGCAAATTCAGTTCTTTACTGAGTCACACCCAGTTCAAAAGACTATGTTAGGTTAAGGAGGGAGAAAATAAAAATATGGATAAGTAAATAAGATTTAACCTGAATCAGTAAAAAGCTAATATACTTTGATATACTATAAGATATTGTTTCTCTGTTATTATAAATGAGGATGAGAATAAAAAGAATCAATCATACCCTTAGAAGAACCATTACTTTTAATTCCCCAGATATTTTAATATGCTGATCAAATTAATTTTTGGAATTCATTTAAGTCATTGCAATAACTTATTTACAGGAAATTAGCCTAGTTTAGAAATTTTGTTCACACTAAATAGTTGCTCAAATACTCTAAGAAGTTACCTGAGTAAGAATGAATATCACCTCTTTAGAAGCCAGCGAGTCAAATTCTTCATTCATATTGGATGACACAGCTCCTCTCAAATTATTCACACAAGAGCTTTATAACTGCATAAATTATTTCAAGTGGCTGATATCACATTCTATGAAATCTGTTACCTTAAATAAATGGCTGGTGTGGCTGTCTGAAATTGACAAATTGGAGTGAAATATATTGCTCACAAAGAAAAATAGTCTCTCCAAGTTAAAAAATGAAAATAAATAGAGAAAAAATGAATAAATATCACCATTTGAGGAGAGAGGAAAAAAATGCTTGATTTTATGGGGAAAAATGTCTCTTTTTTTAGCATCAAATAAGACTTTTCAGTGTGATTCGATTGTTTTTCACACTTCAACTTATTTGAAGTTTATTATATTATATCAAATCATATTGATAATATAACTTTATAATATCTAATCTTTCGAGAATGCTCTAGAGAAAAGGAAATGCTCTAGAGACACAGGTGTCTATGGCCTGTGTCTGAGACCAAACATAAAGTGATATATTGTTGTTTTATATTCCACTTAGAAAAAAGTCATGGTGATTGTAGGAAACATGTGATGGGAAAGTAATCCCTTATCTTTTCCCCAGAATTAACCCCAGTGATATTGTTGACTTTCAGCATCAGGGCTCTTTGTAATGAGCCACTCTTTGCTGCCATTTCCATTCCTCTGAAGGATTTATTATAATGAAAACTATGGTCAGAGTAATATCTGGACTAAGAGTGCAAAACCACTTTCAGCTTTATACCCTGGCCAGGTGGGTCAGTTGGTTGGAGCATTGTCCTGTACACTAAAGCGTTTTGGGTTTGATTCCTGGCCAAGAAAATAATCACTGATAGCTGTCCAACAAGAATAAGAGAAGTCCAATGGCAAATGGACTTATGATAAAATAACTTTGCTAGTAACTGGTGAGTTAGCATGTCATACCCATTAGATTGAAAAAGTTTTAATAAAGCCTGTCAGTGACATGTTGGCAATAGGAACTCTCATGCGTTACTAAAGGGACTATACATTTGGAACAACCACTTAAAAAAAAGTTTTTATTGATTTCAGAGAGGAAGGGAGAGGGATAGAGAGACAGAAACATGGATGAGAGAGAGACATCGTCAATTGGCTGCCTCCTGCACACCCCCTACTTGGGGATTGAGCCCATAACCTGGGCATGTGCCATGACTCAGAATTGAACCATAACCTCTTGGTCGATGCTCAACCACTGAGCCACACCAGCTGGGCTGGAATAACCGGTTTGATAAACAACTAAGTCATATCTAATAAAATGGATTTATATATTCTTCTACTCAGGAATCCTAGCCCTAAGTTTATATTCTGACACATGTTTAAGAAGAAATGCAAGAAAATGTTTATTGTAGTATTTTTAATGGAATTTTCCTTGACCAGAGATATTTATGTAACTGTATAATATTGTGTGATATAGTTTTTTTGTCCTTGGATTGCAACCCACAGCAATACCCTTATCAGTGAGATTGAGTTATAAAGAGATCCTTCTAGAATGATGCAGTGGACAGAGCAAGGTTTTGAGGCAAACTCATCTGTGTGAAATTGGGCAAATATATAACCCCTGAAGTAAGTTCAGTTTCTGCTCCCAGTGAGTATAACTAAACAGCACTGTTTTATAGAGTGGTGCAGCAGGTGTTAATGTGTCCCTTACACAGAGAAGGAAACTGACACTTAGGTGAAATAGGTTTTCCATGGCTAGTAAATGGTGGACCTAAGATTTGAATCTAATTTGCCTGACTTCAAAACTCTAGATCTTAATTACTATACTAAGCTCTAGCTTAATGGCTTTTGGAAAATGAAGTGAGCTAAATTATTTGAAGCGTCTGACTCAGAACTTCCATGTGTGTGATGTTCAATGCATGTTTGCTGTAAGAATTTGAATGAATGATTGAAACTCATGCTGAATGCCCATCCAGTATTTTTATAGTTCATTTCAATTAAAACAGCCCAATTTCTGACAAAGGAAGTGGATAGAGAAAATATACTACTTATTTGGCTCTGACTGTACCACATGAATTAGATCTGTGCAGCATATTGACTAGTTTGTGTGACATCTAAGTGTCAGATAATTCTATGCTGATTGCTGGCAAGAAAATTAATATATCCAAGAAAAATGGACTTTTGGTGACAATACTGTCTGTGATAGCTGAAAATAATGCCCCCTCAATTATATAGTCACGCCCTAATCCCTTGAAGCTGGGAATATTATCTTATATGGAAAGAGAGTGTATTATCTTATTTTTCAAACAATGTAACTAAATTAAAGATGTCAAGGGAAAGAGTTTATTTTAGATTATCTAGGTGAGCCTGATGTGCAGCCACATGATCCCTTATAAGAGAGAGGCAGGGGGACTTTGATACAGACACACACAGCAGAGAAGGCAGTGTGAAGACAGGGACAGATATTGGAGTGATATGATCACCAATTAAGGAAAGCTTAATTTAGGGAGCCACCTGAAACTAGAAGAGATGAGAGAGGGTTTCTAGAGTCTCAGGAGGGAGTGTCTGTATAATAATACAACCCAAATCCAAGACCCTGATTTTTGGATTCTGGCCTCCAGAACTATAAGAGAATAAATTTGTGTTTTTTTAAGCCACCAAATGTGTAGTAATGTGTTAGAACACACTTGGGACTCTTGTCAGAGCCGGATTTGTAAGGTACAAGGCTTTAGAGACAGAGAACAGAAACTCTGGGGCTGAGAATTGGTGTCAAAATGCTGGACCAGAAGCAAAGTCCTTGAGTTCCCATCCTTTGTTCCTTTCTAAAGCCACATGGACACTGGCAAGACTTCAAGAGCTACTGGAAGATTCATATCAATTTACTAGCAAGACCTTTTGCAGTAAAAAAATACATGATGTAAAATTGATTTTTTTTATAAGATAAGTTTAAAATAATTAGCTATTTCAAGAGAATCAAATAGGAACAGAACAAATAGAAATGTCACGCGCTTAAATCATATTCGTGCTCTGTGTTAGTCATTTGGCTTCATTGGGCCTCAGTTCTTTCATCTGTAAAATGAGGAGGTTGAAAATATAATTATAGCCATGTCATGTTGCCAATGGTCTTACAACCTATGACTCAATCACTAAAAACTGGAAATGTTCTACTTCTATGATGATAAATCACTTCCTTACTGCTGTAAATGTACTTAGAAGACAATAAAAAATTTCCTGGATGGAAGTGGAAATTAGTCTATTATATGGTGCTTTTCATTATTGGACAACACAAAGTGACAATGGGATGGCTACCTGGAAAGTGTAAACCCTGGAGACAGACAAATTCCATTATTTGGGAGAGCAGATTAGCTTTTCATATTGACCAGAGAAATACCGTGAGCTCTTTGAGTACATGTACTGTGCTTACACCAGGCTTGGGACATAATAGGGGTGCTCATGTTCACTGGAAAAGCCAATTGTGAGACCTTTATTACCAGATGCAGGTAATTACTGATGAACTTGGAGTATTGTGTCCATGTTCAAGACTCTGTTGGAGTTTAAATAAAAGTTTTCCATGGCAACAAACTGATGATGGCCATAATTATAGTTAGCATATTGTATTTTTTAAAGTATTATATTCAGGGTTCCAAGTATCTTTAAGCCCTTTGTGTAGAGCATATTTTTCTAACAATTGCCTACAAACTAGTAGGTATTATTTTTCTAGTCTAAAAAAAATGGAGGAAGCAAACCGTAAACTTGACTATAAATCTGGCTTTTGTCCATGGTATTAAAATTAAGTTGTCTCTCACCTGTCACAACAGCATTAGGGCCAAAGTCCCTCCTGGTGCTTGGAACAGTGTCCAACTCTAAAGCCCCACAGCCAGAGCCATTTTTTTCTACCTTTCAAACATAGAAGTCATCAGCTTGGCCCTCAAAGGTGATAAACTGACTTCTGGTATCTTTCACTGAGATAACCAGGGACTCATAATTGCAATTTTTAAATTTTATTCTATTAGGCATATTCTATATAATAAAAGGCTAATATGCAAATCACCTGAAAGGCAGAACAGCCAGTCGCTATGACGTGCACTGACCACCAGGGGCCAGACGCTTAATGCAGGAGCTGCCCCCTGGTGGTCAGTGTGCTCCCACAGGGTGAGCGCCGCTCAGCCAGAAGCCAGGCTCGCTGCTCTTTAGTGCTGCCTCAGAGCCTCATGGCTGGAAAGCGCAGCGGCAGTGGCAGGAACCTTTCTCCCCTCCATAGCAGCGCTAAGGACCCCTCAGGGTATGTCTGACTGCAGGAGGGCACAGGTTGGCTAAGGGACTCCCCCACCACCCGCAGTGCACAAATGTCATGCACTGGGCCTCAAGTTTTATATATTTACATACATATTTATCTATTTTTACCATTTTTTGGCCTTGAGGTAGAACTTCCCTACTTCTCCTCTTTAATTTATTGGCCTGTTCCTCATCCACTAACAGTCCTTGACCTATTAATCTTCCCCAAGTTTGTATATCAACCCTTTTTTCATTTGGGCCACCCATGATCACCCACTTTTGTGACTTCAGTAATCACCATTTGGCTGAAAACTCTGATCTATCCTCTGAATCCCAAATCTGATTACACATACCCCCAACTGGATTTCAGATTTAGTACTTAACACATAGTTTAAATTCCAAGATAGAACTCATAATCTTCTGCAAACCTATTCCATCTCAACACAATACACTTCTGCTGTTAGTACCTGCATCTATCCTATTTTTCATACATCTTAATTGGACAGACTCAACTCCTCATAGTGTATCCAATGGGTCATTAAGTCCTTCAGATTCTACCTCAAAAATGCCCTTCTCAATTTTCTGTCTTGTCTCCATCTCTACTTCCTCTGCCATAATTCAGATTATCACCTCCTTTTTTGTTTCCATTACAATTCTTTTCTTCCCATTGTCTCTCTCTACTCTTGACTATTCTCCACACTCCTGCCAAAGTCCCATTGTCACAAAATGGAGCTTAATTACATTACTCTCTTACCCAGAAACCTCACTGAACCCCAAGAACCCCAGCTATTTGGAATAAAATTCTAACGTCTGTACTTGCATGTGAGGGGTTTTACAACCTGGACCCAACCTCTTTCATTATCTTTTGCTGCTCTTTGCCAAACACTTAGTACCACTGACATTGAACATCTTTAACTCTCTCTTCATATCCAAACCTTTTCAGGATTCTACTTTTTAAACGCATTTTTTCTTCACGATGTATTTTACTTCATAATAAAGCCTTTTCTTATTATCTGAAGAATGGTTAGTAGCTCCTGGTCTAAGTTCTCAGACCTTTTAGTTTTTATATATTTAAGTGCCAACTTACCTAATTGTACTAAAATTTCTCCGTTTATGTCAGTTCACACCAACAGACTGTATTAATGTATCACTTTCTATGTACAAGATTTTTAACAAATCTAAAAAGTGAAATTTGATATGCAGTACATTTTACAAATGACATACTAATTTCATTTTATGGTGTTTTAAAATTATGGTACATCTACTCAATGGAATACTATGCTGCGGTAAAAAAGAAGCAATTCTTACCTTTTGCAACAGCATGGATGGAACTGGAGAGCATTATGCTAAGCAAAATAAGCCAGTCAGAGAAAGATAAATATCACATGATCTCACTCATATGTGGCATATAATGATCAACATAATTTGATGAACAAGAATAGATCCAGAGACAAATGGTAGGGGAGGGGGGGTTAGAGAGCAACCAAAGGACTTGTAGGCTCCAAGCGGTTGAGTGAAGCCTGATGGCCTGGGGGCCGGAGCAGCGATGGCCAGGCCGGAGCAGCGAAGCCTCACGGCCCCGGGGCTGGCGGAGCAGCAAAGGCCTGGGTCCCGGGTGCTGGAGGAAAACCAGTGCCAGCAGCCAGGGGAAAGGATGGCCTATTGCAGGAATCTCTTTGTGCAACAGGCCTCTAGTAATAAGATCATATTAACCATATAACATCATCTCCATTGGTTTAAACAGAAGATTTCCTTAGAATGCAAACTATGAAGTTAATCATAAGAATTTAATAAAAGTTAAAGTTCTAAAGTTCTAAAGCATAAGGCAATGGTTTCTCACTCGAAAAATATGGCCACAATTCCATCACTTAAGGTTTGCTATGCTTCCCTGAGTTCAAAAACATTTGTAAGCACTCTAGTTCATTACCTTGTCTTCATTTTATGATAGAAGTCTATTTTCTACTTCTTTTACAAGATTTTTATTTGCTTTTCTTTTTCTGTAAGGCTTTTTCTTTTTTAATCTTCACCTGAGGATATTTTTTTCCATTTATTTTTAGAGAGACTGGAAGGAAGAGGGAGAGAGAAACACTGATGTGAGGCATACACATTGATCAGTTGCCTTCTGCATGCCCCACACTGGGGATTGAGCCCACAACCCAGGCATGTGCCTTTGACCAGAATCAAACCTGGGACCCTTCAGTCTGCAGGTCAGTGCTTTATCCACTGAACCAAACTGGCTAGGGCTACACTAACATTTTTAAATGATACAGAAGAAAGGGAAACCCTGAAGGCAATTCAAAAAATGAAAGTTATTAGAGACAAAATTTGCCTGAATGTATGAAGGTAACTTTTTGCAAGGCAAATTGCTGTAAAATAAAAGAGCAGAATGAGGAAGACATAACAGATGAACACAATTGATAAACTTTTGCTATTGAAATATAGAGAAAAATGAGGTTAATATATATAGTTACTACATTGATTCTGTTTAATAAATGATAAAAAATAGCACACAAATGGATAAATATAGGAAGTTAGCTAGTTGGGGAAAATCAGCCACCATTCCACTAAAAAATAAGTTCCTGTAAATAAAGAGTCATTTCATTTTGATTTTTAAACAATGACTTTGGGGGAAGATGGAACAAACAGATAGTCTTATAGCGGCATTTGACACCATGAATGAAGCCAGCCCTTTAGAAGTAATATGGCATTAAAATAGGCTCTGAGAATCCACTCATGACCTCTGTCTAAATAGTTCCACTTCAAGGAATCTATCTCAGGAAATAAGCTGAGAATGGAAAACCAAGAGGATCCATTTATTTTGAATAAAAAATTGAAAATACTGTAAGTTCTAAAAAATAGTAAAATTGTTAAGAGTCTACTAATAAAATACTAATATAATGCATGAAATAAGTATGTGAACTGTGGCAATGCTAGGAAATGTTAACATCCTATATAATAAAAGGGTAATATGCAAATTGACCGTAAAGGCTGAATGGCATGCTATGATGTGCACTGACCACCAGAGGGCAGACGTTCACTGCAGGAGCTGCCCCCTGGTGGTCAGTGTGCTCCCACAGAGGGAGCTCCATTCAGCCACAAGCAGGCTGATGGCTCCAAGCGCAACAGTGTTGGCGGGAGTCTCTCCCATCTCCTTGGCAGTGCTAAGGATGCAGGCCTAAGCCATCAGTCGGATATCCCCTGAGGGCTCCCAGACTGTGAGAGGATGCAGGTCGGGCTGAGGGACCCCTCCCCCCAGTGCACAAATTTCCATGCATCGGGCCTCTAGTAAAATTATATTATAAGTAAAGCCTGGTCAGTGTGGTTCAAAGGTTGAGCATCGCCCCATGAACCAGGAGGTCATGGTTTGATTCCTGGTCAGGGCACATGCCCAGGTTGCAGGCTCCATCCCCAGTAGGGGACATGCAAGAGGCAACTGATTGATGTTTCTCATCAATGTTTCTATCTCTTTATCCCTTTCCCTTCTTCTCTCTAAAATCAATAAAACTATATTTTAGAAAAAAAGTAAAATTTCACCATATAAGAAGATCTTAACATATATGTGTCATTTCATATATATATATATATATATATATATATATATATATATATATACACACATATCCTATATAATAAAAGGCTAATATTCAAATTGTCCCCTCCACCAGGAGTTCGACAGGAGAGTTCAACCAGGGGGTGGGGCCAACTGACCAACTTCCTGCGTCTCCTTTCGCCCCCCTCCCCAGGCTGGCCCAGCCTGATTGGCCCTGATGGGAGCAGGCCAGCTGGACCGCACCCGTGCACAAATATATAAATATGTTATATGTTTATATGACATTTCATCCAAAAGTAACTGAATACACATTCTTCTCAAGTACATATGGAACATTCTCCAGGATAGATTACATATGACACCACAAAACAAGTCTTAATAAATTTAAGAAGATTGACATTATAACAAGCATCTTTTCTAACCGCAATGGTATGAAACTAGAAATCAATAACAAGAAGAAAACTGGAAAATTCACAAATATATGGCAACTAAACAAAATGCAAACAAAAAAAGAATGAAAAAAACTCAATATAAATATTAAATAGATATCACCTTTTTTGCTGTCTTAATTATTTTCCAAAAAGAGAAAACATGAGCTAACAGATGAGACATAAAGTCTTCAACTGTGGTAGGAAGATCATTAGAAACATTAGTTAAGGATATAAGTTCATGGACAGCAAACAGATTTGTAGCTCAGACCATTTTATTTGGGACAGCTTTTATTGTCTTTTGTATTTTTTCTGTTGTGTTGTATTTTTTAACTTCTTCATTGATACATATAGTAAAACCAAAATTAAATGTCCATCTTGAGGTAGTTTCACAAATGTGTACATCCATGTATCTATCCCCAGATCAAGATATTGAATGTTTTCAACACTCTAGATGACTCATTGTAACCCTTCTCAAACAATACCCCACCCAAGGAAGTAACCACTATTCTGACTTCTCTCAGCATCTACTGTATTGCTTTTTAAAGAAAGTTTACACATATGGAATTATACAGCCATTAACCCTTTGCATCTGCTTTCTTTTAAGTCAACATATATCAGTGAAAGTCATTTATGTTGTTGAATGTATCAGTTCATTCTTTTTTTTTTTTGCATGTAATATTCCAGTGTGTACATATACCACATTTTAATTATTTATTTTCCTATTTGTGAACTTCTTTGCGTTAGGTCCAGGTTTGCTTATAAACATCTCTTGGTGAACATAAACAGTCATATCTCTTGGGTATATATGTACTGAGAATGTGCATAGAGGAGAATGGCTGAGATGAAGGCTAGGTGTATATCTTGCTTTAGTAGATACCGGCACATTGTCTAAGGCAGAAAAACTGAAGTAGCAGTGGGCCTCTCCAGTTAGCAATAAGTCTCATCACTTCTGCAGCCTTATTTATTTATATTATTTACTTATAGTCTTGTTTGGTCTGGTTCAGAAAGGCTTTGAGTTTGCAAGTCCTAATAGTAAAAGAACTTAGCACATTGGCTCACCTGAAATTAAAAGCATCGGATTTTCAGTAGCAATGGCTTTTAAGTATTTCAGTTAAAGAAAGGTGAACTTTTCCAAGGACAGTGAACCATTCCTCTCAGGAGCAAGGTTACCTCAAAGTCAAGAGCAATCACTGTCTTTCACATTCCCAGTGATGCTCAGAGTGGATGCAGTCGTGTGCTCCGAGCCTTGGGCCTTCCTGCAACAGCTCGGCACCATCCTCGCTGGCTGTGCTCTGGTGCTGCCTGCTGAGCCAGCCTAATTGGCCTTGCTCCTCCGCACTGCCACAGGGTCTGCGCTGAGGCCAAGGCAATCATCTCTGCACACATTCCCCCTGCAAGTCTCTTTCCTTTTCTTGTATTTCACTTAGTAAAATTAGTCACTACACATGGTGGATTAGCAGCAGCGGCAGCAGCTCAGCCTCCCCGGATTTATATGAATTTATTCTCAGTGGAGAGATCAAGAGGCAATTTATTCAGTTGTTGGCCTTGTTAGGAGTTGCCATCATCCCACCCTGCCGCTCTGTCTCAATAACATGTTTGTGATTACATATTATTTAGGATGATTATTCTCACTTTTGCAGGCAGCTACTAGGAGATAGTTTCCAGAGTCTAAACTTTCCTGAGCTAGTTTAAGAGCAAGAGGGGGAGCAAGAGAATAAAAGGTAGAAGTTTTAAAACGTAGGCTAAAATGTCGAAATCTTGACTGATCATGAAACACCTCTCCAAGTCCCTATTTTTGCCAAGTTGCTCATCAGGCTATTTCTCTGAGAGACAAGAGCTGTGTTTTCCAACAGACTATATCTATACACTGTGCTTGCATATGAATAAATGGGCAATTCAGATTTTCAAGAGTGGAGATATAAACATTGCATTGCTCTAAGGCTGCAGCCAGGGAAGAGGCAAGATCTCTGGCTGTCTGTACCAAATGAGAGAGGGGCACAGGTATGCCTCACCTCCTTCGTGCCTAAAGATATGCCGCAGCTCTGGACAGAGCTGAATACGGAACCATCAGGAGCTAGAAAGTAAATGTGCTTTTCCTTTCACAGCATCAGAATGCACAGAGAGCCTTACATTTTCGTGGCTTGTTTTCTTCTCACATGTAAGATGGGCATCACAATAATGCCAACCTTGTAGGACTTTGGTGGAGATTAGGGGGATCAGGCCTTCCCAGGGCATAGTGTGGTACCTGGCACTTACATCATTCAACAACATCACCATCATTATTATTGTGACAATTATCATTGCCTTTCTTTTCCTTCTCCATCATCCCCTTCCTCTTCCTCCTCCTCTGCCCTCCAATTCCTACATAGAGAAATCACAAATTGTACATTCTCGTTAAAATGCCCTATGTGGC
Organism: Myotis nattereri; assembly: GCF_964212035.1. Taxonomy (NCBI): domain Eukaryota; kingdom Metazoa; phylum Chordata; class Mammalia; order Chiroptera; family Vespertilionidae; genus Myotis; species Myotis nattereri. Next base: position 201,801,603 of record NC_138075.1, on the reverse strand, counting down.
TAGATGAGCCACAGAAAGTCCCAATCTGTAGACTCGAGCCCCTTTTCGTATATAATGAATCAGCATTCCTCATGTCACTTGCAGACAAGTTTCAGATCTTTGCAGTGCAGAAAGCTGTTACTTTCCTTCCTGTGTTTGAGCTCCACAGCATCATTTATAGTTTCACAGGTCATTTTTCCAGTGAAAGAAACTGAGATTTTGTGCACATTGATTTCTTGTGGTGGGTGGCAACAATACAAATTTCATGCTGAAAATGACTTCTTTTCCCTGAAGATAATTTGGGCTCAAGAGAAAGTGCTAAAATGTTGTAGGATGGAATGGTTGCTTTCATTCTCCACCCCCCTCCCCTTACAGCATGTAAGTGGTTATTGTGTTTTTGTGCTGGCTAGTGAGCAGGATGTCTGTACCTAACTGATGGTGAGGGTAGCAGCCTAGCACACTGTGGGTATAATCTCACCAGGACTGTTCATATACTTCAGGCTTACATCAGAGGAACTTTCACCAACAATCTGCTCAGTGCCTTACAGCAGTGTTGACAAACATTTGCCTACCTTTCTCCCCTACTTGCAGGAAAGAAACCCTCCTCCAGAAAGGTCACATGCTCATCCACAGGCAATGCCCAAGAGTTGCTGAACATGACCTCCAACTCTCACTTTCAGCCCATAAAATGGGAGCTATGGAGACACTAGTTAATATTTACTTAACATCTCTTTTGTTTCCTTTGATCACACAAAGGGACAGAAAGCATGGGTCTGGCTCCTTAAGAGTTTTAAACCTAGTATTCTCTGTGAGAGATTTCATAACTTAGGTTCTTTTTGTTTTTTTGTAATTTCTTTCCTGCATCCAGTATGTTAAAATGTAAAATGGGCAATTTCTTGATGTAACTAGTAATAAAGATGTACCGAGTGGCCAGTATTGGAATTTTTCAGATAGCCTATCAGTTTTGCTCTATGAATACAAAGTTCTCAGTTACTCAGAGAAAGAGCAGGGAGTTCTGATGTTCAATTATCCCTCATGTCAAGCAGTTACAGAAAGAACTGACCATTGTCTTTGCTCCCTGGAAAACATTTTAGGGAATCTGGACTTTATTTCGTGATTAGACAGGAGGAGGGAGCAAGATGCACACATATCCAGGAAAGCAGGGAAGTTGACATCCACCAGACAACAATCAGCAAACGTAGGTGTCAACATTATGGCACTGTTCTGTGAGACCTGGTAGAAAGCTATGGTGAACCACAAGGAAAGCAGCTGGTAAGGTAAAAAAGATGATAATACAATATTCCTAACTAGTTAGACTGTGCTTCTGGAGCACTGTGCTCAGGTTTAATCACCATGTTATTACATTTAGGAGACTGAGGAGCATTGTGCATGCACCTGTCTCTTCATTGAAGAAAAAGGCTGCTTAGAAACACATATCTGAGAATCTATTGCCAGTAGATGTCTTTGCTGTTTAATTGAACACATACATTCCTTTATTGTTCAGATTTCTTACCATGTCTGCATACTATTTTTAAGAAAATAAATGAGAGATCTTTAAATATACTTGGAGAAATTCAACAACAATGTGTTAACAACAATAATAACAGAAAATACTTTTATAGTGCTTAGTATGTCTCAGACACTACTCTAAGAACTTAATATACATTGATTACTTAATTCTCATTATAATCTTAAAGAAGTAGAAACAATCATTTTTCCCAATTTACAGATGATCAAAGTGATGCACAAAGGGGCCAAATAACTTGCCCCAGGTCACACCTCCGGGAACTGGGAAACCTTGATTTGAAGCAAGGCAGTGTCGCTCCAGGTTCTGGGCTCTTAGCCAAATATACTATCATATCTAATAATAGAGAAACATGGTAATTAACTGTAACTTCACTACCCTTCCCATTGGCTAATCAGCAAGATATGCAAATTAACTGCCAACCAAGATGGCGGCCGGCAGCCAGACAGCTGAAGCGAACAGGAGGCTTGCTTGCTCCAGTGAAGAAGGAAGACAAGGTTTCCTGCCTGCCACTGCTGGGCTCTGAGCTTGCACTCTAAGAAAAAATGTTGCAATTATAGAAGCTAAACAAACCCCAGAAACCTGCTTTCAGCCATCAGAGCTGGAGCTGCAACAGTTTTTCAATTACAGAAGCCAAACAAACCCAGATACCTGCTTTCAGCAGCTGAGGTCTCAGAGCTGGAGCTGAGCCTCAGAGCTAAAGCCGCCTCTCAGTCCCAGTGACAGCCATAGAAGGTAAATAAATCCCAGAATAAAAAAAAAAAAGAAAGAAAAAAAGGAGAGGTTGGGAGCTTCAGTCACCCGCCAGCCTGAAAATGGCCCTCAGCCCCTCACCCAGACTGGCCAGGCATCAGTGGGGACCCCCACCCTGAAGGGGGTGTGACCAGCTGCAAACAGCCATCATCCCCTCATCCAGACTGGCCAAGCACCTAAGTGGGACCTCCACCCTGATCTGGGACACCCTTCAGGGCAAAGCAGCTGGCCCCCACCCGTGCACCAGGCCTCTATATAGTAAAAGGGTAATATGCAAACTGATCCTAACAGCAGAAGGACTGGGAATGACTGGTCACTATGACACACACTGACCACCAGAGGGCAGATGCTCAATGCAGGAGCTGCCCCCTGGTGGTCAGGGCGCTCTCACATGGGAGGAGCTCTGCTCAGCCACAAGCCAGGCTGATGGCTGCCAGTACAGTGGTGGTGGTGGGAGCCTCTCCTGCCTCCTCAGCAGCACTAAGGATGTCCAACTGCAGTTTAGGCCTGCTCTCCGCTGGCAAGTGGACATCCCCCGAGGGCTGCTGGGCTGCCAGAGAGATGTCTGATTGCCATCTTAGGCCCAATCCCCTGGGGAGCGGGCCTAAGCCAGCAGGTGGTCATCCCCTGAGGGGTCCCAGACTGCAAGAGGGCACAGGCCGGGCTGAGGGGCCCCCCTCCCCCCCGAGTGCACAAATTTTTGTGCACCACGCCTCTAGTCTATATTATAAAAACCAACTGACCCCTAACACCATAACAACCAAAGACTGGTCACCAGGAAGCTGGTATGTGGATGGGTGGGGCTGTGCACAGGTGGGTGGGGACTTGACTCTGGGTCTCGTGGATCGGCAGGACTCGGTGGAGTCCCTCGACAGGTGGGACTCGGTGGAGTTCCATAGGGTAGTGGGGTCTGGGGTCCGGGTCTCGTGCCATTTCACATGCTGGATCACAAGTAAAGTAATAAAGTTAAAGGAAGAATATAGAGATGGTGTAAATTTTATTCTTATGAGAAATTCAAAAGGGAAGAGAAAGTTTTGTTTGTTTGTTTGTTTGTTTGTTTGTTTGTTTGTTTTAATCCTCACCCAGGTCATGTTTTCATTGATTTTAGAGAGAAAGGGAGAGAGAGAAGCAATCTGTTGGTTGCCTCCTGGCATGGGTTTTGAGTATGTGCTCTGACCCTTTGGTGCACAGGATGACACTCCAACCAACTGAGCCACACCAGCCAGGGTGGGGAAGAGTTTATTAGTTTGTTTGTGTCTACAGAGAACCCCATTTGTAATACATGAGCTTGTATTAAAACAGAAATAAATGGAATTTTATGTACAAATGAACTTGACTGTCAGTTGAAGAGACTCTGGAATGGCAAACCAGGAGGGTGGCTTTGAAAACATGGCTTGGCTTTTTAAAAATTATTAAAAATGCCTCTGTAGAGTAATTATGGTAATTGAATGTTCCATACTCACCATTACCATTTCTCCTTTGTGATGCAAGGTCTCTCATCCTCTCCTTCCATTTCCTTAGTCTTTCTTCTTCCACGATTAAGTATATTCTAGTGCCTTAAGGGATACTATCTTGAACCCTACCCATCCTTTTTATAGAAGTAACTTTCATTGATTGGTCCCATTACTCTTGCAAGGATGAAATTATGACAATTGAATAAAACATAAATCATTAAAGTAGTCTATGTGGAGTACGTGCAGGAAAACTAGTAAAGAGATTTTTGAAGCTCACTTTTTTTAGGACACATTTTTCCAGTACATAAAGAAAAGGCCAAAGTAGTCAGCTATTTTTTTTAATGTCATAATTAAACTTCTTTAGTAAAATTGCTAATGGACTGATAATTGTGTACTTTATTGAATATGCTGGTACTCATCAGTAATGTGGTCCATTAAATGAATTCTGTCTCTGACTTTGTTAAGATTAGAGTAGCAAATGAGCTGACAATGCTTACAAGTAAAAAATATAGGCTATTGTACTGACAATGCGAGGCACCTTATTTTGGAAAGAAAGAAAGAAAGTAGAAGTTATAAAGTGGCTATTTTGTAAATGTGATAGATCATTTTCTCTTCTAGCTGTGCGTAGGGCCCATAATCAAGAAGACTGAGTCTTCTTGAATGTCTGCACCAGAGAACCTACTGTAGAGAATCCCCCTGCTTTTAGTGAGAAATAAAATTGGAAGAAGCTTTCTCAATAACCCTGATAACCCCTATGTCCACTCCATTATATACTTAGCAGTTCTATAAAATCATAAATTACATTTTCTTTTACTGGAATATACATGATCAATGATGTTCCCCTCCCACAAAATAGGTTGTAATTTTTGTGCAATTTCTTTTCCAATAACTATATTGCCAGGCTCTTTCTCTTCCTTTGACAAAAGCATATTAATATTCAAGAATCTGGGAGAGATGTTATTATATAAATAATCTTGAATCCTTATTAGTGTATGCAAAAATAATCATAAAGAAAATCTATTATTTTAAATATTACTTGTAGCAAATCTTATACCTAATCAGTTTTGGGGGAAAAATTAGTTTGTCACAACAATATGGGAGAGAACTGACATATAGTAGCAAGTCTTCCATTTGCCTAGTGACCAACTGGAACTAAATTACATTGCCTACAAGAGAGCACTGTTCTTCTCTCTTTCTACCTAGCTTGAATTAAAAAGTGAATCCTTGAAAAAAACAACTTATAACTAATTGCTTTCTCAGTGTTTCAAAGATAGCACAATGTTTAAGTATCTGACTTGGAAGTCAGACAGACCTGAGTTCCAGTCTTGGCTCTTCTACTTGCTGGATTTGTAATTCTGAACAAGTTACAAAACCCCTTTGAGCCTCAATTTCTTCATCTATAAAATGAGGCCAATTAAATCGAGTTTGAACCATTAACTGTTATTAGTAGGAGAAAGAATAGTTTCTTATCATTGGCATGTTTTCAGCAGAAATCTGATTACATAAAAGCTCCCTCCTTTCTCCTAACAAATGCATCAACCTTCTGAATAAATATTTGTACAAAACTATTTTCCCAAAAAGTTATCATAAGAGATAGGTTTCTTTTTTCAAACATGAGAGTTCTCTGAACAAATAATTACTCAGATTCAATGAAGCTAACATTAATTTGTTAAAAACCAATCAGCAAATCAATCCTGGAGTCTTTGATGCCTGAAATGAGTCTTGAAGATGAATTAAATGCAATGGACATTCCAGAAAGAGATTATTAGCATGACCCCACGACTCAGAGGCAGTGAGTAGATCTGGAACTTGAGTGTACAACAGAATCACGTGGAGGGCTTTTGAAAACAGATAGCTGGGCCTCATCCCCCAAGTTTCTGGTTTAATAGGTTTCAGATAAAGCCTAATAATTTACCACTCTAACAGACTGTAGTTGACCTAATGATGTCAGCTTGGGCACACTTTGAGAACCATTGGAATAGGATAATGTATTCAGGGATTGCAAGGACTAGGGTTTGTCATTGATTAAATAATGCAATGAGCACATACCAGATATGGGCCTGAAGAGAAAGAAATGACCCAGGTCATGGAACAACCAAGGAATCTACTGTGATGGGTATAAGCTTAGTCTGAGGACCACTGTGGAAGCATCAGTGCTGTAGGGATAAATCTGGGATTGGGAAGCCTGCAATCTGTTTGGGTAGTTGAGGAGTTGGTGTAATAAACCTGGAGAGAGATGATAGGGGCTTGAGTTAAGTTAGAGTAGTGATAAAGATAAAATAGAACTTGATATATGAGGTCAAATGGAAGGAACCTAGTTGAAGATTCTCTTTGAGGACTCACTATCTATAATAAACTATATTAACCATAATAGTTTTAATTGTATGTCAATATCATTTTGAATTATTTTATATATTTAAATTCATAATAAAATAGAACTGGTTTGAAAGAACTTAGTAGGTTCCACCCAACTACTGACCACTTTGACAATCTTTATCCATTTGGTAAACAATTCCCCCAAAATAATAATGATAGGTAATGTGCATTCAGTGCTTGCCCTGCACTAGGAACTATTCTGCATACACTGCTCTTAGTATTTACTTCATTCTCAACACACTATACAAAATGGGTACTATAGTTAGCCCTGCTTTACAGAAGAGGAAGCCATGCTCACAGGTTAAGTCCTTTGCTGTTTCAGATATCTCCCATTTGCCCCTCCAAATCCACTCCCCATTCTTTTCCATCTGTTTTCTGCCCCAAGAAGTTGACCTGTGTGGACAAGCTTCCAAGTGGGAGAAATGGGCAGGAGACCAGAGTGAGCAACAGAGTATGTCAAGTTTTATTCCCTTCTTGCATGTCCTATCACACTGACTGTGTTCCACAGCCAGGTGTCACAGATCCTCTGAAAGTGGCCCTGTCAACACAGCTTTCTCCTTCCTGGTTCCAGGAACCAATTCTTCCCCATGTCCCTTAAGGTGTAGGTGTAGTAACAGCTCTTTGGTTACTGAAACTAGGACACTGCACAACAGCCTTCATAGTTTCCTTATGAACTGTTTACAGTTTTAAAATTAGTCCCTTTATGAAATTCTTATCAAATTATGCTACTTTGAGCAATCACAGAACACAGCTAAATGGTAGAAGAAGCAGGGATTTGAATCCCACAAACTGATTCCATGCTTTTAGAGTACTGGGTGGGGAAGAGGGGAGCTGGAGGGGGGAATAGAAGGTTTGATAGGAAGATCTTCTCTTCTATATTTTGGAACTGAATGCAGAGAAAGGCAAAGAATGCGCATCTAGTTAAATGGATTTCTAGACATCAAGAAAAGCTAAGAGGTTGAAAAAGACTAATGAAAATCCATTCTCTGGCCCCTTGACCAGTTCACCCTAATTGGGAAAGAAAAAAGACTCTCTACCCAGCCCTCAACACCTTTATATGACAGCAACAGTCTGTTTAAAAACAGATAGAGTCTAAAGCCCCGTCATTATGACGGTATTAAGTGGCAACCCTTGGTTTTCTCATTCTCATACCTCACTCCAGTGCCTGCCCCTTCCATCAGCAAGACAGCAATTAAAATGGTGTGGCGAACAAATGACACAGGATGGAGTTTAAGTTTCTGTGAGGTTTCTGAAGAGGCCATTTAAACTAACAACCTCATCAAAGGATGTAGATGACCTTTGTTCAACGATGAAAACAGAGGTAGAGAATGAAAAGCAGCATTCCCAATAATGCTGCTTTATCTTTTCATATTCATATCCTGTTAAAAGAGCTAATTTCTTGCAGTGTGTGCTATCATAACTCCTGATTATAGAGTGTCATGGATAGTGCTGTAGACAGTTATATGGAGGTAAAGAAAACTATATATGAAATCATCAGAAAACAGATGGATGTTCAACTTTCCAGAACTGATTAGAATTGTTAATCTGAGTTCAGAGAAGGGTGCAGTCACAGCCAAGATGCCAGTTCCATGTGCTTGTGTTCGTTTTTGTAACGATGCATCGCCACCAATCCCTGTCTTACCCATAGATAAGTTTAAGCTATGCACTTGCCATTTTACATTTAAATATGTTATGTCCTTAATTAAGAAGTCAAAACCTAGGGGGATGTTGTTATAAAATTAAATGTAATATATTGAAAACATGGCAATGTGATCACTGTTGAGAAAATAATAAACTTGAGAAATGGAGAACAAATGAAAGTTACTAGAGGTAGCACACTTAGTTTTTTCTAGAAAATTGTAAAGTGACAACAAATACGTATATAATACAAGAGTTTTAAAAATTCAGAATTTAGAAGAATGACAACTTACTGATCAAGAACTGATTTCCTAATGAATTACAATATTCAACATAGTTTATTTATGTGCACAAAATAACATGTGATATTTTATAAAACCACTGGAATGTTTACATTCAATGCGTATATGGTCAGAGACAGTTCAGTTTTCCCCCCAGAAACTTTCTTGTTAAATTGGGAATGAGTAGAACACCAGTTCACTGTGAAATCTAGATCTCTGGCCTCTAATCCCAGGGTTATTATTACTTTAGTAAATTTCTATTCTAATGAATTGCACAAAAACTATTAACAAAATGTCTTAGTTCCCATGCCCGTACCCAACTTTCTGTCTGCTCCTTTGGATTTAATCAAGTGAATCTATTCCAGGTCATGCCCATATGGAGCTGATGTAAGTGGATTGCAGCCTTGATTGGAACCTTCGTTGCTGCCATTGATGTGATCAATTCAGTCCTCACAGCCAAATTGTACACGCAGCAACAGACATCCATCTTTGAGACAGCCACATTTAACAATGCCAGCATGCCTCTGTCGATTTACTTTCAGCCACAGACAAGTGTGACCCTCACATTGGGCAGTAGGTTTTCCTACTAGACAGTTGCCCCCAAATTCTAAGGTTAATAATGAGATGATTCACCATGTATATAATCATAAACATAACATTTGTTTAGTTCCTGGCACCCAGCCCCAAAAACCCTCGGAATTTCCTAAGTGATGGGAATGGTTGTTGTTATTCATCAGAAGCCTTTTCCCACTATACTTGAGTTTATTCTAATGAAGTGGGTCCCTACATAGCTTAAGACTGAGGGTCGGTCGACAGAAATAAAAAATCAGGTGACCACAGCATTGGAATTTTAAGCCCTTCTCACAACCTGCAGAGATGGAGTTCAATCATGGAGCCAATGATATTGACCGGTCATGCCTACATAATGAAACCTTGATTCAAAAGCTGGACAGTGAGGCTCAGGGAGCTTCTAGGCTGGTGAGCACAGCAGTGTGCTGGGAGGGTGGCATGCCCAGATTCCACTATGAGTGGGCACGGAAGCTCTGCGCCCCCCACTCCCCGCTCTCACCAAGACCTAGGCATCTTTTTCATGTGGCTGTTCCTGAGTTGTGTTCTTTATAATAAAACTGTAATTGTAAGTGCTTTTAAAAAGTTCTGTGAGTTGTGATAGCAAATTATCCAACCTGAAAGGGAATTGTTGGAACTGACAAATTTATAGTCAAGATAGAAGTGCAGGTGGCTTGGGGAAATCCAGGACTCACAGCTGGATCTGAATTAGGAACAGACATTTGGGACTCGGGTTGGAACTAACTCTAGTTATAATTGACTTGTGAGACACTAAGTGTCAGAGAATTGGATGTGGCAAAGCAGTTGCAAAAGCGTAATGTTATGTCTCTTGGCCATTTCTACTGGTATGTCCACTTTGGAGAAGTGTCCATTAAGGTCCTTTGCCTATTTTTCAATTGGATTGTTTGTCTTCCTGTTGTTAAGTTGTATGAGTTCCTTATATATTTTGGATATTGACCCTTTATCAGATGTATCATTGCCAACTATATTCTCCCACGCAGTCGGCTTTCTTGTTGTTTTGTTGATTGTTCCTTTTGCTGTGCAGAAGCTTTTTATTTTGATGTAGTCCCATTTGTTTATTTTCTCCTTGGTTTTCCTTATCCTAGATGTATCCACAAACATGTTGCTATGAGAGATGTTTGAGATTTTGCTGCCTATGATTTCTTCTAGGATTTTTATGGTTTCACGGCTGACATTTAAGTCCTTTATCCATTTTGTGTTTATTTTTGTGTATGGTATAAATTGGTTGACTAGTTTTATTTTTTATTTTTTTGTATGTATCTCTCCAATTTTCCCAACAGCATTTATTGAGGAGACTGTTCGGCTCCCTTGTATGTTCTTGCCTCCTTTGTCAGATAGCAGTTGAGCTGAATGGCTTGGGTTGGTCTCTGATCTGTTCCATTGATCTATAGGCCTGTTTTTGTGCCAGTACCAGGCTGTTTTGATTATAGTGGCTGTGTAGTATAACTTGATATCTGGCATTGTGATCCTCCAACTTTGTTCTTCTTTCTCAAAATTGCTAGAGCTTATTCAAGTTCTTTTTTGATTCCATATACATTTTTGGAGTATTTGTTTTAGATCTGTGAAATATGCTGTTGGTATTTGAATAGGGATTGGACTGAATCTATAGATTGCTTTGGGTAATGCGGACATTTTAGTGATATTAGTTGTACCATGAACACAGTACATTCTTCCACTTGTTTATGTCTTCCTCTATCTCTTTTTTCAATGTCCTGTAGGTTTCAGAGTACAAGTCTTTCACCTCCTTGGTTAAGTTTGTTCATAAGGGCCCTAAAATGCTCAAAGTCACTGATCATCAGAGCGATGCAGATTAAAACAACAATGAGGTGTCACCTCACAACTTGGCAGAATGGGTACCATCAACAAATCAACACATGACAAGCGCTGGTGAGGATGTGGAGAAAAGGGGACCCTGTATACTGTTGGTGGGAGTGCAGACTGGTGCAGCCATTATGGGAAACAGTATGGAGTTTCCTCAAAAAATTAAAAATGGAACTGCCATTTGGCCCAGTGATCCCACTTCTAGGAATATATCCTAAGAAACCAAAACACCAATTAGAAAAAATGTAAGCACCTCTATGTTCATTGAAGTGCAATTTGCAATGGCTAAGATCTGGAAACAGCCCAAGTGCCCATCAGTAGATAAGTGGATAAAAAAGTTGTGGTACATTTGCATCATGGAATACTACTCAGTTGTAAAAAAAGAAAGGAAAAAGAAGGATCTCTTACCCTTTGAGATAGCATGGAGGGACCTGGAGAGTGTTATGCTAAGCAAAATGAGCCAGTCAGAGAAAGATAAGTATCACATGATCTCGCTCATATGTGGAATCTAATGAACAAAATAAAGTGATAAACAAAATAGATCAAGAGACATAGAAGCATGGAACAGACTGTGGAATCTTAGAGGGAAGGTGAGGGTGGTTAGGTGAGAAGAGATCAATCAAAGAACTTGTATGCATATATGCATAATCCATGGCCACATAGTGTGGTGAAGGCCTGGGGTGGAGAGCCAGGGTGGGCTAGAAGGGATCAATGGGGGAAAAAAGAGGACCTATGTAATAATTTCAACAATAAAGATTTAAAAAATAAAAGTATAATGTTTGAAGTATGAAAGTTAGTACCAGAAGAAAAATCTAAAATGGTTCAAAGTTATTTTCTCTAGAGAGCCAGATTAAAGGGTAGACAAGAGTGGGCAGGAGCTGCTTTATTTTCTTAAGATCTTTTAAACTTTTTTACTATGTGCATGTATTACATTGGTAAAAATGAAGTTTGATTTTAAATAAGATTTAATTCATTTCAAGAGGTGAGAGTATCAATTTATTATTTACTAAATTCTCCAAATCATAATGCCCATTATTAAGTCATAATTCACTCATTTATTTGGCCCATATTTATTAAGCATCTCACATTCTGTGCTCAGTGGGAATAAAAAGACTTTTGGAATGTGAAGTAGGATTGAAAAGAGCCACATGAAAAAAGTGAAAGAATAAATGCAGAGTAATATATACTATAATATATCATTATCAAGTGGCAGAAATAGATATTTTTTTCTATCTACAAAATAAGGTTTTAAAACATATTTTTAATAACATGATTGATTAAATAGAGAATGCAATTTGCCTTATACATATTATCACTTATTATTGCACAAAAGTCCTCCAAATTTATCATAATGTATATGAAAAGTCATTTTGTGAGTATAGGAAAGCCCACTTTTCATATAAAACATGAACCCAAGCTGTTTTATTTTCATGCCTGGCTTCTCATTTGGCATCAACTTTTTAATATCAGAATTGTGACCTGTGCTACAGTTTGTTTTGATGGTCTTCAAATCATTGATTTTTGGCCTGGTGCTATACACTGTTCAGGGTTTACGCAATGAAGTTTGGGTTTGTTTCTTTTTTTTATTCATTTGCATCCATATATTTATTACTTTCAGCTTGCAAGAAGAATGTATGGGTGCATTTTTTTAATTATTGAATTTCCCAGAAAAAATATAACTCTGCTATGGCAAGGCTGAAACCCCTCATCCCAAACCCCTTTGGAAATGCACTTTTTTATATTATTATTAACTAGAAGTTTCTTAGACAAGCATCATTGCATTAGAGCAGAACAGACATTGGAACATTTAACAAAAGAAAGCAGGATTCCATTGGGGCATAATCAGATCAGGAGAAGCATGGTGTTAGCCCAACGAATTCTGTAAAATCATCTCAGCTGCAACCAGTGAAAAATGGGGCTCACTGGGAGGTGGGCTGGGGGGGACGTTCGGGCGACATCCAGCAGTTGGTGCAGCTGGGAATGGCACTACCCTCAAGCCAAGATGTGCCTTCTTCTTTCATGGTCCTTTCCCCTTTATTGGTTTTCTCTCTATTCTGTCTTTTCACTCTTCTTTGTTTCCCATCACTCCTGACTCCCTCAGGCAGTTTTTGAGCCAAATAGCACGTGTTATATATCAGGGTTGATATATAAGCAGCATGTACATACTAACTCAGCAATCCTCACTGCCACCTATGAGATGGGTGTTATTTCTAATATTCTGATAAACTGAGACACAAAACGAACTCCCCAGATTCACATAGCTGGAAAGCCCATGTTCTTAATGGTTACATTGCACTTAACTGTTAGTTGCACACTGCTTCACAAACCACAGGCTTTGAGGTGCCCTTCTCAACGCCCTCCCGCATACACACACAAGGCTTTGTTCTTAACGAAACCCAACAAATTCCATCTTCAACTAGTTTATCCAAATTTGTCAGACTTTTGCCTGCAATGCAGTTGTTAGTTTTCCCATTTGCCTTTGGATTCTCAGACCATGTCCACCTTCCAAAGCAATGTGGAGTGTTGTTACAGAAAAATAGGAAGAAAAAGATTTGCTGGATATGCATTCACCCATGTGACATGGCTGTTTTGGTTTTAGCCTCAGGGTGCCTTATTCGGAAAGCTTACCTATGCTTTATAAGCTGGAGTGGGCAGACTGTTGCTCCTAAAATGAGGAATAATTCCTGCCTATTAGCAAGTGAGTTTACCTCCAGGAAACCACTGAAAGTCAGTACAAATCAAAGAGTTTCTGCAGGAGCCTAAATTAACCTGCAGGAGCCTTTCAGCGCTGCAAGCAGCATTGCTCCCAAACACAACAAGGTCAGCCCAGTCACGATTTTGGCTCCGCGTCTGAAGTGGGAGTGATTTTTGAAAGAGAACTCGCCTGTTGCTTTATGTTGTGAAGAAGAAGATAAATATTAAGAAAAGGTTACTAATCAAGCGCTAGAAGACTGGAAAACAGAAGTTTTCTGATTAGCAATGCAAAGCTGGGATCATGTCTTCTTGTATTTGTCAAAGTGAGGAACATAAAATCCTGCTAACCTATTCAGCTAGCTAAAAGGTTTCCATGACAACTGTGGAAACTGGGAACATTCAGTACTCTTATCTTCAAAAATAACCTTTCGGTGTAAGCAAGAGATTGTTAAATCGCTAACCCACCTCACCTTCCCAACCCAAGGTAACTATCTGACCATTATCTCGGTCTCTTCCTACTGCGGAAAAATTTCAAATGGTCCTTTTACCCCACCTGCATAGAAATAAAAATTCGGGTAACTAGGCCCAGAATAAACTGGGCTTTATCTCAGCAGGTGATAGCCCTTTTCCTTTCTGCCCTCATTTGTTTTTCCAGAGAAAAGGGAAATTCTTCAACGCAAGAAATTATACACATAAAAGGTTTTTTTTCCCTCCTTTTAAAGCCAATCAAGTTGAAAATAGAAATACAGTTATCTCATTAAAAAATTTCCTGAAAAGCCAGCATCACATGCTCATGGTAGATATATAGAAAAAAAAATGCTAAGAAAATAAAAAAGCATCCATTATCTCACAATTATATAGATAAAATGTTTGTATTTCCTACTAGTTGTAAAAATTCCTCTATTTTTTGCTCATTTTCTTTTAAGCTAAACCATTCTTTAAGTTGCACCCACAGAGATAAGCTTGGATAATGGAGGGTTTAGTGCAGAAACAAAAACAAAAACCAAACATACTAGACTGACTTCATAAAGAACCAAATGAATATTCATTGAACTTAACGAGTACTCAAGTGTAATTAACCTCCCTCGTGTGTGCATTTGGCATTTATATTTTTCCAGAAAGGGGCTCTGATTGGTCTGCTGACCTTCATCCAGCAGGGAGCATCTCTTTTCCTGGCTTACTCAGTGTGTGCCTAGGTGACCCGTTTAGTTTCAGGTGTCAAAATGGCAGAAATCTCGCCGGTCCATTCCATCCTACCTTGTGCAGAATGAAGTCTCAAAGGTTCTTTGTACATAGTAAGCCTAAACAAGTATACCTGATATACAATCTTATATCTTTTTCCCCCAGAGATTTATCATCATCAAGGATGTTTCAGGATTGGGACAGTAGGAGTAGTCATCCCAGGTGTGGGCAGCAAGAGGGTGATTAGAGAAAAATTAAAAGCAGTAATTAATAAATAAAACCAACTAAAATTCAGCCTGCTCTGTATTACCACAAGGCTCCAGAATTCTAAAGGTCAGAAATAAAATACTCCTCCAAATTGGTTTTTTTTCTTTTATTCTTTTGCTAATCTAAATTTTAAACATTTAGTGAAAGCACTGATGGATTTTACTAATCCTATCTAATAATAGAGAAACATGGTAATTAGCCATAACTTTGCTACCCTTCCCATTGGCTAATCAGTGAGATATGCAAACTAACTGCCAGCCAAGATGGCGGCTGGCAGCCAGGCAGCTGAAGCGAACATGAACACGAGGCTTGCTTACTCCAGTGATGGAGGAAGTCAACGTTCCCCGCCTGACGCAGCTCAGCTCTGAGCTCCGGATGAAACAATGTTGCAATTGCAGAACCTAAACAAACCCCAGAAACCTGCTTTCAGCCAGCAGGGCCTCAGAGCTTAGAGCGGCCAGTGATGGCAACAGAGTTTCAATTATAGAATCTAAACAAACCCAGGTACCTGCTTTCAGCCAGCAACGGCCTCAGAGCTGGAGCCTGCTCTCAGCTCCAGTGACAGCTATAGAAGGTAAATTAATCCCAGAATAAAAAAAAAAAAAAAAGAAAAAAGGAGAGGCTGGGAGCTTCAGTTGCCCACCAGCCTGAAAACAGCCCTCAGCCCCTCACCCAGACTGGCCAGGCACCCCAGTGGGGACCGCCACCCTGAAGGGGGTGTGACCAGCTGCAAACAGCCATCATCCCCTAATCCAGGCTGGCCAGGCACCCAGGCGGGACCCCCACCCTGAAGAGGGTGTGACCAGCTGCAAACAGCCATCATTCCCTCACCCAGACTGGCCAGGCACCCCAGTGGGGACCCCCACCCTGAAGGGGGTGTGACCAGCTGCAAACAGCCATCATCCCATCATCCAGGCTGGCCAGGCACCCAAGCAGGACCCCTACTCTGATCCGGGACACCCTTCAGAGCAAACCAGCTGACCCCCTCCCATGCACCAGGCCTCTATCCTATATAGTAAAAGGGTAATATGCAAACTGGCCCTAACAGCAGAAGGATTGGGAATGACTGATCACTATGACATACACTGACCACCAGGGGGCAGACGCTCAATGGAGAAGCTGCCCTCTGGTGGTCAGGGCTCTCTCACATGGGAGGAGCTCTGCTCAGCCACAAGCAAGGCTGATGGCTGCCAGTACAGCAGTGGTGATGGGAGCCTCTCCTACCTCCTCAGCAGCACTAAGGATGTCCGACTGTAGTTTAGGCCTGCTCCCCGCTGGCAAGTGGACATCCCCCGAGGGCTGCTCGGCTGCCAGAGGGATCTCTGATTGCCATCTTAGGCCCAATCCCCTGGGAGCGGGCCTAAGCCAGCAGGTGGTCATTCCCTGAGGGGTCCCAGACTGCAAGAGGGCACAGACCGGGCTGAGGGACCCCCCCACCCTCCCCCACCCCCAAGTGCATAAATTTTTGTGCACCGGGCCTCTAGTCTATAATAATTTTTAGCTAATATGCTAATTAGACCAGACATCCTTCTGGACGTCCTTCCTTCCAGACAAAGCCGTGGCGGTGGGAGGTGGGGGCCAGGGCCAAGGCCCTTGCATGAATTTTGTGCATCAGGCCTCTACTATAGTATATATTTAAGCTTCAAATCACCACAGTTTAGTTATTTACACTTTAATAATCTGCATGGGAGTTAATTCAAAGGACTCCCTGTGTGGTCCATGACACAAAGAACCAGCTATAGATATTCCTCCCTCTTTTTGTTGTTATTTTGTTGTTGTTGTTAATCCTCACCCAAGGATATTGTTTTTATTGATTTTTTAGTCAGAATTGGAAGGGAGAGGGAGAGAAACAGAGATAGAGAAACATCAATGTGAAAGAGACACATTGATTTGTTGCCTCCCTCACACACCCCATCCAGTGCCAGGGATTGAGCCTGAAACCAAAGTACATGCCCTTGACCTGAATCGAATCCATGAACCTTCAGTCCGTGGGCTGATGCTAACCACTGAGCAAAATGGGCTAGGGCATATTCCTCCCTCTTAAAAGTTCATTCCAGAAGGTTTGGAATCATCCCAGCTCATGTTGGGTGCAGCTCATGTATTCAACTATGCTCTGTACGTTTCTTTACTTAACCAGTAGGTTTGAAATAAATAGTGCTAGCATAGTGGTTGTAAAAATGAAGAAACAGCACTTGAGTTAGTTCAGTCTGTCATTAGATGTGCAAATAGCTTACTGAAAAAAGGAATTCAGCCTTTTGGTAGTATTTCCCCATGCACTTCCCCCCTTCCTTCCAAAAAATTACTATAAAAATATTAATTGGTTACTTTTTCTGTTTTTGATATTATAATGTTTACTTTTTAAATCTACTGTAGTCTGTTTCTTCATTGGCATGGAATCATATAAAAAGTTTAACATTGGAAATATTTTACTGTTCATATTTCTCTTCTGACCCATTATTACAGTTTGCTACATTTCATGATTATTACTGAAAATAATCTGGTTTTATAAATGAGGAAGGGGTATTTAAAATATCAAGTACTCTAGATGTCCCATTATCTATCATATTTTAAGCATTTAATATTTTTAATATAAACACTATTCTACAATAATAACATTCCTTTATCCAGATATGCCAAAATTCAACAATTAATCTAATTTTGGATAATGAGATTGTTTCCAGATTTTGCTATTATAAGTAATGCTGTATTGAATATCTCTGTACAAATGTTATTCCTACTTTCTGACTTTGCCTCAGTGTGATTTTATGGGACTGGTTAGGCATTAACAGGGCCAAAAAGTGGAGCAGTAGCACCACGATGGATTATCCACCACCTAGCGGATGTGACACATCAATGTAGTGAACTCCAGCTTATTCAATAGTTAGTTATCCACAAGCTGAGTGTCCATAATTTATATGACCTACCTACAGCATCCTGGAAAAAAAACAACACAGAAACAAGAAACCAAAAAATCTTATGGTGCAGTAGCTTTAAAAAGCCTCAAGTATCTCCCTTTTTTTAGATGCATCTATTATTTATGTGCAGACTTCTTGAACATTTCCATCTATCATGTTATGCAGAAGCTTTGCAGAATAAAATCCTCCCAGGCAGCTCCTAGTCATCTGGGGCATCCTAATCTTCTATATTTATTCATGTTTCGATGCACACGCTGAATAAGAAATTGGCAAAATGATGCAAGAGGCTATGGATATTCAGCTTTGTTCTTAAGCTCAGAGTCAGGCAACATTTCCCTGGATAGTTTATTTTCTACTAAACTTGCATGTAAAATATAAGGAGAATCTGATACAACACCCACACCAAGGAAGCAGTCCTGTCCTAAAATCACAGTGTAGAGTATTAGGGAGAGGATTATTCTGTTAGAGACAGGGCCAAGTCATGGTTTAGAGTTTGACTCTGTTGCTAGACTGCCTGGGTTTGAATCCCATTGGCTGTGACCCTGGGCTAGGTAGGAGCTGCACTAGGCTCTGGGGTAAAACAATAAACAAGTTTTAGTGTCTGCCCTGGTGGAAACTTATAGTTTAGACCAGAGTCAAATCAAGGATCCCATCCAACCTCAGTATATCTACCAGTTGCCATTATTTTATTATTGAGATTGATGTCATCTCCCATAGAAGATTCAATTCTTTGTAGTGTACCATAGATACCGTGGTACACAAACATTGAAGTTAGAGTTTCTCTCTCTTTCTCAAAGATAGATTCCCTCATGCCCATACGCACACACATTTACATATAAACATTTACATACATACATACATAAATATGTTTTTTTCTCCTTAGGAAAAAATGGATGCATGCTGCCTCCATCTCCCTTTACTATTTGGCCTTATTATTCATTGTTTTGTTTTCCTTCTTGCTCAGCTAGGAGTACCGGCTCAAATCCAAATTTTATCTCTTGCCAGTTTTCTGACCTCTGCTGAGTTTACTTGCTAACCCTCATATTTGCTAAATCTCAGTTTCTTCATCTGTAAAATGAAGATGAAACAATATGATTCTATAGGGATTTATGCAGGTTACAAGTGATAGTGGATATAAAACGTTAAATATAGTTCCAGGCACATAGTTAAGAATTCCATAAATGTTAGTTGCTTTACAATTAGTACTTAAACTACCTCAGTCAATATAAGGCTCATCCATAGACTTGGAGCTCATCAATACCCTCCCTCTGGGAGCTTATAACTATTAAAGACCATTTTATTGAACACTTGTAGGAAATATAAAAGTGTCTGTGCGTGAAAGGGATTATTTTCATTGGCTAGCCTAGCTGTCATGGCTCCGTTGTTGAGCATTGACTTATAAACTGGGAGGTCACAGTTCACTTCCCAGTCAGGGCATATGCCCAAGTTGCAGGTTCAGTCCCCAGTGTGGGGTGTGCGGGAGGAAGCTAATCAATAATTCTCTCTCATCATTGATGTTTCCATCTCTCTCTCCCTCTCCCTTCTGCTCTGAAATCAATAAAAATATGTTGCTTAAAGTAAAAAATATATATATTTTCCTTGGCTGTCTATGAACTGTTGGATACAGTAGGCTGGTTCCAATTTCTGCATGTTGCCTAGATAGAACTCTTTTCTCCACACATGCTCACACCTCCTGTAAGT
This sequence comes from Myotis nattereri, assembly GCF_964212035.1. Lineage (NCBI taxonomy): Eukaryota > Metazoa > Chordata > Mammalia > Chiroptera > Vespertilionidae > Myotis > Myotis nattereri. The sequence continues at coordinate 201,782,429 of NC_138075.1, read as the reverse complement.
GTCACATGCCCCCAATGTTCAATTCCAGCATGTAGAGAAGGTTGCTACACATACAAGTAAACCAAATGGAGCACTGAACAATGTCTTAGGCACATAGGCAAGCATTGCTTCTGCAGGAAATTGAAAAGACAACACGTTGGCTACCCTCCATGCAGAATTCTCACCAGTGGACCATAAGATGGAGAAGTGAAAGCATGGGCTTTGTCCATGCTTGTTTAAGAGGCCATGGTGTGACATCCCACCTGCTACTGGCTGACTATACCTGTGTGTGGAGCTTGGGAAATCTTTCTTTTTGGACTTACCTGCTGTCCGCATGGCCGTTGCCATGGCTAAAGGAGACTGCCTTTTCAGTTGCGGGAAAGAGGTCAACAACTGGATTAAATCCGTTTCCAAGTTGTTTTCATGCCGTGCTTGGAATAAAGCCTTTGAAAGTTCAGCATCTGAAATTGCGACAACTTTGTTCCCTGGATCTATTTTGACAACTTTCTTTTAAGCCAATGAGGGCTTCACATCCAGCCACCTGGCCAAAGGAGTTAGGGAGGACTTCAGGGCACAATTCAATGAAGCATGGAAGGAGGAAAACCACAGAGGGTGCACATTACATTTCCTCTCTGCATCCTCCACCAGTTAGCCTTGGTAAGAAAGCAATAGAGGAGCAAGCACCACAGAGTGGTCAAGTCCCTTGAAACTAACCCCACTCTTAGTTCAATTGCAAATAAAGTGCTTAAATAATCACCGCATTACTGCCAACACAGGGAAGAGGTGAAGGGTTAGATGAAGAAAAGCAGTCTCTAGCAGTAGTCAAGACCATATACTTTTTTAAAAAAAATTATTGAATTTATTGGGGTTGCATTGGTTCATGAAATTGTATCAATTTCAAGTGTACAATTCTATAACACATCATTTGTATATTGTATTGTGTGTTCACCACCCAAAGTCAAGCCTCCTTCCATCACCCTTTATCCCCCCTTTAACCATTTCTACTCACCTCCACCTTCCTCTCCCTCTGGTAATCATTATACTGTTGTCCATGTCTCTGAGTGTTTTTTTTCTTAATCCCTTCACCTTTCTCATTCAGCCCCTCAACCCCCAACCCTTCTGACAGCTGTCAGCTGTTCTCTGTATCTATGAGTCTTTCTATTTTGTTTACTAGATTCCACATGTAAGCAAAATCATGTGGTACTTGTCCCTCCCTGACTGGCTTACTGGTATTTCACTTAGCATAATACTCTCCAGGTTCATCTATGTTGTTGCAAAAGGTAAGATTTCCTTCTTTTTTACAGCCGAGTAGTATTTCATTGTGTAAACATACCACAGCTTTTTTATCCACTAACCTACTGATGGGTGCTTGGGATGCTTCCCAATTTTGGCTATTGTGAATAGCACTGCAATGAACACAGGGGTGCATATATTCTTTCGAATTAGTGTTTCTGTTTTTTTGTGTGTGTTTTTTTTTCAGGTATATTCCCAGAGGTGGAATTGCTAGGTCATACGGCAGTACCATTTGTAGTTTTCTGAGGAAACTCCATACTGTTTTCCACAGTGACTGCACCAGTCTGCATTCCCACTAACAGTGCATGAGGGTTCCCTTTTCTCCGCAACCTTGCCAACACATTTTTGTTGATTTATTGATGATAGCTATTCTGGCAGGTATAAAGTGATATTGCATTGTGATTCTAATTTGCAGTTCTCTGATGATTAGTGATGTTAAGCATCTTTTCTTCTATCTATTAGCCATCTATTGGTCTTCTTTGGAGAAGTGTCTATTCAGGTCCTTTGCCCAATTTTTAAATTGGATTGTTTGGGGTTTTGTTTTTTTTGGTGTTGTATAAGTTCTTTATAAATTTTGGATATTAACCCCTTATCAGATGTATCATTGGCAAATATGTTCTCCTATCCAGTGAGTTGACCGTTTATTTTGTTGATGGTTTCCTTACCTGTGCAAAAATATTTTTAGTTTTATATATTCCCCTTTGTTTATTTTTGTTTGTTTCCCTTGCCCAATGATCTATATCAGAAAAATATTGCTGCAAGAAATGTCTGGATTTTACGGCCTATGTTTTCTTCTAGGATTTTCAAGTCTGACATTTAAATCTTTATTCTATTTGGAATTTTTTCTTATGTATGGTTTAAGAAGGTTGTCTGGTTTTATTCTTTGCATGTATCTGTCCACTTTCCCCAACAGCCTTTATTGAGTAGACTGTTTTTACCCCACTGTATGTTCTTTCCTCCATTGTCATATATAAATTGGCCATAAAGTGTGGGTTTATTTCTGAGCTTTCTATTCTGTTCCATTGATCTAAATGTCTGTTTTTATGCCAGCACCATACTGCTTTGATTACTGTGGCATTGTAGTATGGTTTGATATCAGGTAGCGTGATTACTCCAACTTTGTTCTTCTTTCACAAGATTGCTGTGGCTATCCAGGGTCTTTTGTGGTTCTGATGCCTTTGTAATAACCTGGTTATTATTTAACAGGAAAGGAGGAAAGGGAACACTAGATAATATAGGCATGTCATTTATATGGTTTTGCCAAAAAGCTGCATTTAACTCTCTCCAACTCTGTTCCCCACTGCTCAGTAGGGGAAGGCACTGGATAAAGACTGTTGATGCATGCCCAGTAAGGTCTGAGTGACGTGGGCAGGTACCTACCTGTCTGCCAGTCACACCAGTGGCCAGAATGGGTGTGGCCACTACAAGCACTCAAAGCCTGAATATGTAAACTTCTAGACAAAGAAGCAGGCTCTCTCTCCTCTCTCTGGTGCGCCGGGTTCCTGGCTCTCCTGTGGCAGGATGCACTCCCCTGGGCCCCATGGCTCATGGCCATGTGGTACACAACAGACTAATGGACTTTAATCTGGCCTGAATGCCGAACTACACCCAGCTGCACCATGGAAAGGAAACTCTGGACACTGACCTTGCTTTGGGCTCTGCTGAACCCCAGCTGCTCCTCTTCCAGGACTGGCTTAAGGGGGATGGGTCCCTGGAGCCTGAGAAATGTAACCCCATGCAAGTAAAGCCTTTTACCACATCTCATTCTCCCTTGGGGCTTCTGAAATTCATATTTCAGCAGTACCCTGAGAACCTCTCTTTGGTAACAATTCCACATAACTTTTTGGAATATTTTTTCTACTTCTGTGAAAGATGCCATTGGTATCTTGATAGGAATTGTGGTGAATTTATAGATTGCTTTGGGGAGTATGGCTGAATTCAGTAAAGTAGCAAGATACAAAATAAATTTTCAAAAACAGTTGCATTTTTATACACTAATAATAAACTATCATAAAGGGAAGCTAAGAAAACAATCTCATTTATAAGTGCATAAAAAAATCTAGAAATAAATTTAACTAAGGATGTAAAATTATAAGATACTGAACTCGAAAAATTTTAATATACTGAAGGAAGAAATCGAAAAAGATATAAATAGATGGAAAACCATATACTCTTGAATAATAATAATAAAAATAGCTTTGGTTCTTATCTTCCTTCAGCTACTTATATAAGCTAAGTGACTTGGGTTAATGGACTTACTCAACCTCTCTGAGCCTTGGCCTCCTCGGTTGATAAAGTGGATGATAATGATAGATCTGACTTCACTGATTATTTTAGAAACTAAATAATAATAAAGTTTGGGCATATAGAAGTAGAAGAAATATCTTCTGCTACCTTTAAGGGAGATGGGTGGAGGAAGGTTTAAGTAAAAAAATTTTAACTAAAGAAAGAAAGAAAGAAAAGAAAAGCACAACACCATGTTATCTGTGTTCTGCTGTATCAGGCCTGTATTATTAGTTTTAGAGATGAGGAAACCACTTGATGCCTTGTCTGATGTCAGCAGATCATTTTTGTTGTGCAAAATTCACATTTTGCAGGCCTCCCAGAAACTGTTATAGAATGAAGCACATAAAAGATTCATGCACATTCGGCAGTTACCTCCTGGATAACACTTCTCAGGGGATTGATTAAGGAATTTAATTTAAACCAACAGAACCAGTAGTATTTCTACTGATCCCTTGTGTAACCGTGTTAGTGAACATAAATATACATGGACAGGCTTTGGGTGTTCTGTGATTCTTACAATTATCTAGTTCAAAGGAAAGCAAACTGATCTCCATATGCATGAAACTGAGAAAGAGAAAGTTCTGTTCTGTGTCAGCAGGAGGAGGAAAGGTGGTTGTAGAAAATGAACGTCTCACTACTTTTATTGGATGTGTTTTCAGTGCTTGAATAAAGAAACTGATCACGAAAATAGGACACGTGGAAGCCAACTGAGTGGAGTGTGCATTTTTCTTTGCCAGTTGCTGTCCAAACTTTGAAGAATAGTAATGCTAGTAGCTAGCATAACCCCTTCAATAATGTGGACATTCAAGGGATGAAATGCTAAGAGATAAAGGGGTCAGAATCATTTTCTTCTGTTTGGCTATCATGACATACTTAAAACAATAATTACATAATATTTAAATAGCATTATATCGGACAGCATATTTCCTTTTTCTGTATCTTTCACAGAAGATTAATTTATATAATAAGTGAAAAGCAGAAATGTCTGCTAACGGTGTAGGTTAGATACCTGAACCTTATAACCTTCCCATCACTCATAAGAAATTGCCCCTGAATGACCTTGTGTACTAGTAATCCAAGGACTCAAAGCAACATAGTTTGAAAACAACTGTGTAATGCATTACTTTACTATGTACTTTCTTTTTAAAAATATATATTTTCTTATTGATTTTTTTACAGAGAGGAAGGGAGAGGGATAGAGAGTTAGAAACATCAATGAGAGAAACATCGATCAGCTGCCTCCTGCACACCTCCTCCTGGGGATGTGCCCTCAACCAAGGTACATGCCCTTGACCGGAATCGAACCTGGGACCTTTCAGTCCACAGGCCGATGTTCTATCCAATGAGCCAAACTGGTTTGGGCGTTACTATGTACTTTCAGACCATTTTATTTGATCTTCACGAAAGCCCTCTAATCTTAACACTCTTCTTTAAAAAGAAAAACCAAGATTTAGAAGTGAAATATTTCCCAAGATCACTCAACGTTTGAGTGTTAGCATTTGAACTCAAACCCAAATCTTCTTGCTCTAAAGCAGGGTTTTTTAATGTTGTCATTATTGATGTTTTCAGCTGGATAATCTTTGTTCTCTGGTGCTAACCTGAGCAGCATAAGATATTTAACTGCATCTTTGGCCTCTACCCACTAGAAGCCAGTACTATATCACCCCTAAACTGACAACCAAAAGTGTCTCAGATATTACCAAAGGTTCCCTGGACTGGGGCAGGGAGTGAAAATGGTCCCAGCTGGAGAATCAGGGCTCTTGTTCTGAATTCCATGGAACCCCGGAGGGATGGACAGGATTCTAGGTGTCCTTGAGTTTGAATGGGAAAGGGGAATTTAATATTTTTTTCCATGATAAATGTGGGCAACTGTGAATTATCAGTACTTGTGACTTTCAACCAATAAAAATCTCCTAAATACCAGATTTTATATCTGATTCCAGTTATTGCACATATTTCAATATATCATTGAAAATTAGGGTAAATGACTCTAATTACTACCTCAAAATTATGGCAGCTATTTGACACACTGTCTGATCTTATTCAAGACATTACTAAAGAAGCATGTGTATTTCTTAAGATATATAAGGATGAATCATCTTAATATTTCTTAAATTTTGTTAGCAGTATTTTAAAATTATTATTTTCCTTTGTAATTCTTTACTTTTTTTTTGCTTCTATATATTTTTGGCGAAGGCATTCCTAGGTTTAACTTGACTGTGAAAAGGGACAAGTGATGCAAAAAGTTTTCAAAGCCTTGTTCTAAAGCTCTTGTAGCTTATGACCTTAATGCTTGGGGAAGACCATTGGTAAAGTTGTTACTAGGTGTACCGGTTAATAATGCAGATTTTGTAATCAAAGAAAACATGCTAATTTCAAAAGAAACATCAAAAGTGCTTTCTTCAAAGTAATGCCCATTGCTAGCTACACATTTCCCCATCTTTCAGGTAATTTGTGGATACCGTCCCAATAGAACTTTTCTTGTTTTGAGGCAAACCATTCAGAGACCCAATTTTGCACTTCTTCGTACGTTTTGAAGTGCTGCCCAGAAAGTGCGTGTGCCATCGATCAGAACAATTGGTATCTGAAGGAGCAAGCTCTGGTGAATACGGCGGGTAGGTTAATACTTCCCAGGCAAGATCTTTTAATGTGTCTTTAACTGGTTTTGAAGTGTGTGATGGTGCATTATCATGAAGCAAAATGACTTTGCCGTGTCTTCTGGCCCATTCTGGTCATTTCACAATCAAAGTGTGGTTCAAATTGATTATTTGTTGTCTGTAGCCATCAGTATTAATGGTTTCACCTGGCTTTAGAAGCTCATAAAACTTGGAAGCTGAATAGCATGTTAAATATTGATTGGGTTACCAATGAGATCAAAGAAGAAATTAGAAGCTCATAAAACACCACACCTTCCTGATCCCACCAAACACAGAGCATTGTCTTCTTTCCGAAGCGATTTGGCCTTGCAGTCAATGTTGATGGTTGACCTGGATCAACCCATGATTTTGTGCATTTGGGATTCTCAAAATAAATCCACTTTTCATCGCCAGTCACAATTCTATGCAAAGAAGACTTTCTTTCGTGCCGTTGAAGCGACATTTTACTGATGACTTTTTGGTTTTCCATTTGTCTTTCATTCAGTTGATGTGACACCCATTTTCCTTCCTTTAAAACCTTTCCCATTGCTTGTAAACAATTGGAAATTGTTTGCTGAGCAAGGTTTAATCTTTCTGCAAGTTGTTTTTGAGTTTGACACGCATCTTCATCCAATAATGCTTGTAATTGTTGGCCTTCAAACTTTTTTGGTTGACCTGGACGTTCTTTGTCTTTCACATCAAAATCATCACTTTTAAAGCGTTTAAACCAGCTTTCATAAGTATCTTGAAATGGAGCATATTCACCATAAGCTTCCTGAAGTATATGATAACTTTTTCTTCAAAATAAAGTGATGAATTAAAACTTCCTGCAAATGATCTTTTTTGGGCACGAAATTCGACATTTTTAAGTGTAAAATATCTATGATGTTAACACCTTCAGCAAATTTGACATAGAAACTTGCTTTCAATACAACAAAATAGCATACTGTTGGGGTCCAGCCCCAGCAGGTCCAGAGGTTCCCATAGGTGTGGACGGAGTCGGCGAAGAAGGAATGACACGGAGACAGCGTTCAGTTGATCAGCAGCCTAGCCAGGATCTCTAGCCAGGTTCAGTTTAGGTTCTCTTGCCATGTTCTCTCGCTAGGTTCTCCAACCAGGTTCTGTCTTTTATTGTCTTGTTACATCTGTACTTATACCAGTTGACTTTAATCCTGTCAATTTCTATTGCAAAGGTTAGGGCGTTTCTTATCTCCATTCCAGGGAGTAAAGATTATGTAGCTTAAGGGTGATTGTTCGTAGTTAAAGTGATTAACTACCCACCTGGCATTTAGTTAAGGGGTTTTATTCCCTCCCTAACTTCAGGGAAAAATCCCTACCTGGGGAAACAACCTTTCTCGGAGAGGTGACCTTGGTTAAAACACATAGCGCCAAGAAGGGGAGCAAACATATTAAGAACAGTATGCCATATACGCCAGGTCCCTTGAAACATATGCTGTGCAGATGTTTCTTCCCTGCAGCGACTGTGTCAAGCAGCAAGGATGGACCAGCTTTCGGCAGCGTACATATCGAATCGCATATATATCAACATATGTGTAACTCCACCGATTGAAAAAAATCCACATTATCAACTGGTACACCTAATAAGTGGCTAAAAGCACAGTCTCTACTCCACCGGCACTTAAATTACTGAATATAACCTTAACCACATTAAATAACTCTCTAAGCCTCAGTTTCTTCATCTGTAAAATGAGAATAATATTAGTACCTACCTCATACCAGCTCTCCTAACAGTGTTTAGTACAGTGCCTGGCACATAGTAAACACTTAATAACTGGAAGTTATTATTATTACTCCTTTAGTGTCTTATAATATGGGAAAGTTCAGATATAATTGTCCAGCAAGTATTTTACCAACAGTAGTGGCATTGATGAACCACAGAAGTCTCTGAAATATATGCCAGGGAATAATAAAATACTTACATTAGTCTCTCCTGGTGGTGGTTAGCATTTTCTGTTTGCAGGAGACATATAAAAAATTGATTTATTTGAAGAGGTATTTAAATGTGTTCAAAATTCCATTTGCTCCTAGACACTGTGGGGATGGAGACAGCATTTATTTCACAGTGCTGTGCTCGGTGGGTGAGAAAGCAGTAGGAACAATGACAACAGAAGTAAACTGGGAATTGTCGGACTGGGTGCAGTTTCAATCCCCAGGTTTCTGCCTTTTGCCTGCCCCTCAGGGCCAATTACCAACAGACTCCTGGTGGTTACACCTTTCCATCCCTGCTCAGTTCTCACTTGAAAGAATTTCTTTTCTCGTGTGACGCCAATTCATGATAAATGCTCACAAAGGCATGACAATTTCGATTGCCAGACCATCTGGCTACTGGATATTTTATGTGGTTTTCAGAGCCAAGAGCTTCACCAGTTGCCCTGTTTCTAAGGAAACAGAAGCTATGGTGACAATTCGTGACTTAGATGAACTGTCTCACTGCTCATTAGAGATGGCCTCTGGGGGTCAGCAAGCACAAGCTGTACTAGTGTTCCTTGAGCCAGAGCCCTGGGTACTATATTGCTCATTATTCATTATTCTTATTTGCATCTTCCCTTCTGAATCACTTGGGAAACCAAACTGCAGTAGGATCTGTGCATAGAAAAGTCTTTATTTCACTTTGTTTCTGAGGAATGGATGGGTGGATGGATGGATGGATGGATGGATGGATATAATCATTCATTCAATCAGTTAACAGACAAATATTGAGAATGTAAACATCATGCCACTTCCATGCTTAAATATTTCAGGATAGTCCAAGTTCTTTAGTGTAGAAAGTAAACAAACAAAATTCAATGCTGTTTATGCTGCAGCCCCTTGTTAATGGATAAAATCAATTTTGTGGATAGTGACAAGCATTTTTACAAATGAAAAATAGAATAGAATAGAATAGAATAGAATAGAATAGAATAGAGAAAAAAAATGCATTCTAAGTATTTAGGGTAAATGTTGCCTCATGAATCTTTTCTTAAATATTCTCAGTATGTTGTATTGAGTTGAAAACTAAAACGTAGGTCAGAAAGCTAAATGCAGGTTGTCTTAGAGCAGTGATGGCGAAGCTATGACACGCATGTCAGAGGTGGCACACGAACTCATTTTTTTGGTTGATTTTTCTTTGTTAAATGGCATTTAATATATATATATAATAAATACCAAAATTTAAATCTTTGTTTTGCTATGGTTGCAAATATCAAAAAATTTCTATATGTGACACGGCACCAGAGTTAAGTTAGGGTTTTTTAAAATGCTGACACGCCGAGCTCAAAAGGTTCACCATCACTGACTTAGAGAGTGAAGTTAAGAAAAAGTTTGAAAGCCACTGGCAACAAAGGCCCTTTTACTGACCTCCCAACCCTATCTCCAAATGCTGCATTAGAAATTCATCTCATCACGCTGCAGTGCTTCATTTCTCCAAAAGCACACATTCTCTTGTGGCTCTGACCCTTGCACACAGCACTCTTACGCTCTCCTACAATACTGCCTGCCTCACTGCCCTTTGCCCTACCTCTAGCACCTTCAGGAAGCTTTTCTCACCCCATCAACCTAGCTTGAGTATCCTTCTAGCAGCTTATAAGCCCCTTATGGATCCTAGCATATATATATATCTACACTAATAAAAGAGAAACATGGTAATTGGCGTACGACCTCTACCCTTTTCATTGGCTAATCAGCGAGATATGCAAATTAACTGTCAGCCTAGATGGCAGCCAGCAGCCAGGCAGCTTGAAACTAACAGGAGGCTTGCTTGCCTCAGTGAGGGAGGATCGTTGGAGGAAACCAACCTTCCCCGCCTGCGGCTGCAGGCCTCTGAGCGGGCAGTTTAAGAAACATTGTAACAAATACTGCGGGTCTTCAGCCAGCAGATTCGCAACATTGTAAGCGAAGGCCAGAAAACTACTTTCAGCAGCGGAGACCTAAGAGCTGGAGCCAAGCCTCAAGATAAAGCTGGCCCAGAATAAAAAAAAAAAAAAAAGAAAGAAAGAAAGGAGCGGTTGGGAACTTCAGTCACTCCCAGCCTGAAAACAGCCCTCAGCCCCTCACCCAGGCTGGCCAGGCACCCCAGTGGGGACCCCTACCCTGATCCAGGACACCCTTCAGGGCAAACCAGCCGGCCCCACCCATGCACCAGGCCTCTGTCCTATATAGTAAAAGGGTAATATGCCTCCGGGCACCGGGATCAGCGTGACAGGGGGCAGCGCCCAAACCCCCTGATCGCCCTGCGGCTCTGTGTGTGACAGGGGGCGGGGCCCCAACCCCCTGAGCAGCCCTGCTCTGTGCCTGATAGGTGGGAGCTCCCCAACCCCCCTCCCCCACGGGCCCTGCTCTGTGTGTGATGGGGTAGAGCCATAACCTCCCCATCGGCCCTGCCCTGAGTGTGAGAGTGGCAGCGCCCCAACCCCCTGATCGGCCCTGCTCTGTGGGTGATAGAGGGCGGTGCCCCAACCCCCTGATTGGCCCTGCTCTGTGCGTGACAGGGGGTGGCGCCGCAACCTCCCCATAGACCCTGCCTTGAGTGTGACAGGGGACGGTGCCCCAACCCCCCAATTGGCCCTACCCTGAGCGTGACTGAGGGTGGCATCACAACCTCCCAATCTGCCCTGCTCTGTGCATGACGGGGCGGCGCCCCAACTCCCCAATCAGCCCTGCTCTGAGCCCGACCAGGGGCTGCACCTAGGGATTGGGCCTGCCCTCTGCCACCTGGGAGCAGGCCTAAGCCAGCAGGTCGTTATCTCCCGAGGGGTCCCAGACTGCGAGAGGGCACAGGCCGGGCTGAGGGACACCCCCTCCCCCCCGAGTGCACAAATTTTTGTGCACCGGGTCTCTAGTATACTAATAATATCTTTCATCTTTTCAACTATATTCTCTTTTTTCTCTCCACACACAGGTGCCTCTATTATTAACATCTTGAATTAGTGTAGAACATTAGTTATAATTGATGAAGCAATATTGATGCATTATTACTAATTAAGGTCCATAGTTTACAGCAGCATTCACTCTTTGTACTGTACAGTTCTATGGGTTTTGACAAATGTATAATGATATGTATCTACCATTACAGTATCATACAAAATAGTTTCACTGTCCTGTAAACCCCCCGTCCTATCCTTATTCATGCTTCCCTTCACCTCCCAGGCCCTGGCAACCACTAATATTTCTTCTCATTGTGGTTTTGCCTTTTCTGGAATGTGATATAATTGCAGTTGTGCAGTATTTAGAGATACACATTTAAGTGATATCCCTTATAAAACTCTTATGGGTCCTAGCACACACATATATTTTAACTGATATTATCGTTCCAACTATATGTTCTTTTTTAAAATTTATTAAATGTATTGGGATGACATTGGTTGATAAAATTATATAGGTTTCACATGTACAATCTGTAACACGTCATTTGTAAATTTCATTGTGTGCTCATCACCCAAAGTTAAGTCTCTTACCATCACCATATATTTGACCCCCTTTACCCTTTTCAACCTCCCTTCCAGCTCATTTTCCCACTGGTAACCACCATGCTCTTGTCTGTACCTATGATTTTTTGTGGTTTGTTAGTCTTATTTGTTTGTTTGTTGCTTTCAGTTTTATATTCCAAGTATGAGTGAAGCTATATGGTTCTTGACTTTTTTCATTGATTTATTTTGCTTAGGATGATATTCTCAAGATCCGTCCATGTTGTCACAGATGGCAGTATTTCATCATTTCTTATGGCTGAGTGGTATTCCATTGTATATATGTACCACATCTTTATCCAATCATCTGTTAAAGGACACTGGTTGTTTCCATGACTTGGCCACTGTGAATACTGCTACAATGAACATAGGGATATATATATATATATATATATATATATATATATATATATATATATAATCTTTCCAAATAAATGTTTTCAAATTTATGGGGTATCCAGAAGAGGGATTGCTAGGTCATAAGTAACTCTATTCTTCATTTGTTGAGGAACCTTCATACTGTTTTCAACTATATGCTTTTGAAATCACAATTATGTATGATCAATTTTGTAGTTGTGAAGAGCAGACAAACCACAGAAACAATAATCTAATTCAGTGTGGTCAAATTGTGATATGCTTACTAAGATAACTTTTGCTTAAAGAGTGGACTAATGGGCATTAAATGACAAAAACATTAAATAACATTGAATCATACAATGAGGAAATTATTCCCTTTGCAAATCTTACCCATCCTTCTGATTATAAAAGGGAGACAAATCTGTTTGGTATGTTAAAGGATAGGGTTTTTTTTAAAAAGTAAAATTATGACTCATACCAATATAAAATGAACACGTGTGAGAGATTGAACTCATTGGCTAAGAAGGAAACCAGTAAGATGTAGCAAGCAGGTCAAAGGGAGGTTCAAAGGACACCCACATCTAGATGAATAAGAAGTGCTGAAATAAAATTCCAATTAGGTGCAAAATGGGCCTAATCACAGGACAATAATCAGTTTCAATTCATTTGAACACAACTAATTTGTGTTTCCATGGATAGAATTATTTGCATTATCATCATTTTCTACAACTTGACTCAGAGAACAATGAAAAGCTGAGATAACATAGAAGGGTTATCTTTTTGGTCCATTTCAAACTCTTTCATAATTTTTCCCAACTAGTGCAAGTCTCTTATTTCCCTCCAACTATTGCTAATCTTTTTTGTAATAAATGGAGAGTAAGCCCCCTCTCAGAGCCTCTGGCATGCAGTAATGACTAGCTATAATTTAATAATATTGCTTTATATTTTATGATCATTTTATACTTATCTTTTGTTATTTACATAGTAGTGGTGTTAATTTTTTTTATTAAAATGTGTTAATGTAATGAGTCTACAACAGGAAAATAATGAGAAAATTAAAACACAGGGTAAAAATATTAGGAGGTCATATGTATGCTAGTTAGGACAGACAGAGCCAGACTCTCTGGGATCAAATAACCTTGGATCAAATTACAAATGTATAATCAAACTTTACGGAGCCCTAACCACTGCCCAGTAATCCTACTACATTTTCTTAATCAACTGACTATTTGATGCTCTGAGACTATTTCACCTATTTTCTTCTCAAGTCTTTTCTACCCACACCATCTTCTCACTTTTAACAATTGTTCTTGCCAACACTTCACTAAGAAAGAGAGAACAATCAGAACAGAACTATCATAATTTTCTATCAGAGGGAAATCTACCAAACCTCTGAAAATATTACTACACTAGTGTCCCAGTGCATGGATTCGTGCACATTGAAAGGAAATTAATTAGAAGAAATATTTTAATATCGTTATTCGCCCTTTCTCAATAATAAAAGTGTCAACCAAATTCACGGTTGACAATGACAGATCGAAATACACATGTGCAATTGGCCCCAGCGAGAGCTTTATATGTATTGCACATGCGTGAGTCAACTTTTGTTTTTAAATTGCCAGTGTGTGTCATATGTACCAGCTGGTCGGTCGGTCGGTTAGATGGATGGATAGTCAGTCACTTAGCCTTTTATATATATATAGATAGATAATGGATTTATTAAAGAAATAAGACCTTATTCATTTAAAAGAGAGCCTGGAAAGTTACAGTCCTGATAGGGATTCTGGAGCATCAGAGAGCAGTCTCTAACGAAGTCTTCTAGAGCAGTGGTGTGAGTAGACAAGTTGGAAATTCCAGGGATACCTGGGAAACCAGGTACTTTCAGCAACCAGGGGGAGACAATGAAGGGGAACTGGTGAAAAGTCAGTAAAAATGTGCTGTTTCTGCTAAGCTGTCACTTCTGTAAGTCCATAGCCAAGCATCAGTTGGTGGCATTATAGCCACTATTGGTCAATATGGCGAGTACTCAGGAAAAATAGTTGAGTGCAGAGGAGGGGAGAGCAAGTACACAATTGAATCTACCAGTGCATATATTTACAGGAGGAGCAGTGGGCTAAAGAGAACACTGCGAGCAATGCCATTACTTAAGGGACAGACAAATCAGAGGCAGTCCCTTAACAAAGAAGAAATGGGAAAATCAAGGAGAGGAATGAAAACAAACAAGAAAAACAAGCAGTAGAATATAAACCAAGAAAATTGAGTTTTATGAAGCAGTAAGTCATCAGCAGTGTCTGGTGCTTCAGAGACATTCAGTAAGGTAAGAACGGAAAGGTGGCCATTGAATTTGACAGTGTGACAGTCAGTGATGATCTCTGAGTGCAGAAGGCTAAGTGCAGTCATTGATCTTTGTGGTAAAAGAAGCGTGCAGACACTATTCCAAGAAGTTCCAAGGAAAGAAGAAAAAAGGGAAGGCAATAGCTTGAACAGGGGGCATAGCCAAGAGAAGACGCTTATTTCTGTCTGGCTGGCCTTTTCTTGCTATTTTTCACTTGTTCTCATTGGAAGCCAGTTGAGAGTTGCCCTATGGAAATGCCTGTCTAACATAAAAAGGACGAGCTCCAGCCAACAACCAGCAAGGAACTGAGTCCTACTAACAACATCCATGTGCCTTGGGAGTGGGTCCTGCTTCTTGAACCTTCAGATAAAATCACAGTCTCAGCCAACACCTTCATTGCAACCTTGTGAAAGGCCTTGAGACAAAGGCACCAAACTACATTAAGCCCAGATTCCTTGCCCACAAAATATGTGCGATAACAAATGTTTTATTGTTGTAAGCTGCTAAGTTTGGGGGTTAATTTTTATACATCAACAATAGTCCATACATTCCCTAGATACACTTCTACTCTAACGCTAATCACAGAGCACTGATGTGTTATGTCTGTGCAACCCATGAGATTACTTGCACCTTAAAGATAAGAATTCTATTCTAGTGATGTGTTCCTAGGGTCTAAAAGCTCCTGGAATGTATGAGGTTCGTGTCTGAGATGTTTAGTGATTTGAAGACTCCTTGTGGTAATCTAATCTTAATAACAAAGCAAGTGGTTATTGAGTTCTTGCCCTTCAAGGCAATTTTAGAAATGCTTTATAGGTATACTTTTATGTAATCTTAATATCAACTCATTTTGGAAAGAAGGAAATTGAGTCACAGAGAAATCAGGTAACTAGCCCAAGGTCAATATCTAAAGAAGCCTGGCTGTGAATAGACTATCTAAAGCTCACATTCTTAAATGAAAAGGATTACATTCGTATATTATATTTCTAATATCATATGCACCGTATGTACTAGTACATTGAATATGTTTTGCTTTGCATGCATTCATCAACATAGTGCCATGGAGAGGATTGATAAATACAAGATATGTGAGTGAGTGAGTGAGTGAGTGAGTGAGTGAGTGAGTGAGTGAAGAATAAGCATCAGAGATTTTTTTTAGCTGAGTTTTTATCTTCAGCGTGAAAAAGATATGCACATCAGCAATGGAGGAATTCTCTGACTCTTCCCTGAGGGCCTATTATCATCTGTGATGATGTGAAACAGAGACTGTCAGTCCACAGAGACCTTTTCAATTCCCCATTCTGTCTGACTGAAAACTAAAACAAACCAAAAAATGCCACATTTTCAAGAATCATATTTTTTCTTCTACCATTTTTTTCTCCATTTTGTATTTTGAAACTGTTATTTTAAATGAGCTCACTCAAAAAATAAAGTGCATTATCTCTTTGAAATGAGATCCAACTGGCATATAGCAATCTCATTACATCACCGTTACAAGTCAAACCTGAAATGTGGTAATCACAAACCGAAGACTTCGCAGCTATTGCTGTTGGGGGTGGGGAGAGATTACTCGTAGATTATAACAGACCAAATGCTGTGAACACCTGTCTGTTCTGTTCTCGACCTTCAGCCTGCCTCTGGGAAATTAAACCCCACCACAGGAAATTTCTTTTTTTATTGGTCTTTTATCTGTGCTCACTATGGTAGATTGGCCACTCCCTAAATAGTATGTGCCTTATTTTTAGAAGTTTAGACTACCAATTAGTAGATTCTTTTGTCAAATCCATAGAGGAACACTGGGTAAGCAGGGGAAGTTCCAGGACAGTGTATCAGCCTTTCTGCCTCTACACATAGATTAGGTCGGAAGTTAAGCCATAACAAGGGACAGATGAGCCAAAAACCTGACCCCCACCAGGGTCTCTACCATTTTTTAGCCTTGAGACTGTTGTGGAAAGCATTACAAGACCCAGAAATAGCAATGAGATAGCAATGCATCAGAGGAACCTTCAGGGAATGGGACTCAGTTATGCTGAAATTCAGAAGATTTAGCAGATGAGGTATATGGCCCCCAAATGCAGCAGGAAATACTGTATGACTATCTATTTTGCAATTTTGTCTAGAAATAAATCTCAACAGCACAGGTGGAGCCAGACAGGGACCTTTCTGTCTAGAAGATGCTAGATTAAAATTAATGAAGTAAGACTGTGGAAAAGTATCCACTTTTAAAAGTTAACTGAAATTATGACAAACCATTATACTCTTGTTGCTTAACATCTTCAGGCAAAACACCCCATCAGGACTCAGATAAATACAGAAAATATATGGTAAACATGGGGAAACTAGAGAGAACTATTTAGTAAGACTTTTGAACAGTGTTTCCTTGAGGTTAATACGTATGAAAAGCAAGGACACTGACACATTTTCAGGGACTTCCCATGAGGCCCACACTGTCTGAAATATTTATAGTAATAACATCTTACCTATGTAAACTTAATTGGGGGCAGGCTGAGCATATCTTCCTACTTGACAACTCTTCACATGCAGTTCTTACAAAATGACTATGTGATATTTCAGAGGCCCTCTGGGAAAATTAAAATATATTTTTATATGTAAAGGATTCTTAGATATAGATGTAGATATATATGATCTAAGAATTGCAAAATCAACCCTGGCCAGTGTGGCTGTTGGCTGAGTGTTGTCGCATGCACCAAGAGGTCACCAGTCTGGTTTGCTTCCCACTCAGGGCACATGTTGAGAATGCAAGCTCAGTCTCCAGTAAGAGGCCTGCAGGAGGCAGCAAATCAATGTCTCTCTCTCTCTCTCTCTCTCCCTCCCTCCCTCCCTCTCTCACTAAAATCAATAAAAATATATTTTTTAAAAAGAATTGCAAAATCAAATAAGTTGCTAGAGATTTGAACATTTGATTAAGATAGGGTCATGGGTGCAAGCTTTGTTGTCCATATTTTTTAAATAATCCAGAACATAATAATGTCAAAATAAAGCACAAAAAATTAAGAGACAGAGTTTTTGCTCTCTAAGTAACTGATTACACAGAAGGTAAAGAATAATCTCTCATACTGTAGGAAAAGGCATTAGTCAGTAAATCAAGTAAGCAAACCCACCATGATTTAGTCAAACTTTGCTAAAATTGTAATGCTTTTCATAGCTTGTCAGCCTCAGGCATTAGAAATAAATGCAAATAAAATTTACTTTCAGTGTTTGTCCATCATGTTCTTTCATATTCTGGACCATACATAAGCTTCACCTTGCTCAGTGCAATGCTTCTTTATCCAGCAATCTATGTGGTAAAAACTATTTTCATAATAACACTAAGATGTTAACCTGCAACACAGTCATCATGCTCTCTTAAGATGAATCAATAAATACATGTTAATTTTTTATCAGTTTTAATTTTAAACATGGTAAACATTCACGGGATATAAGAGTATAAATGGATCTGGAGACCAAAAATTTGAGAATCATGACTTTAAAATAAAACTATTTCTTTTTACTTGAATAATCAAGCACTATACAGCTATATTTCTTTGTCACTATTACTCCTAGAATAGTCTCAGCCAGTCCTATTAATTATAACTTCTAGTCAAAAAAGAAATGAACTTGTACCTCACAAAGAAAGCTAGAGAGAGGAAAATTGAAAAATCTCTCATATGTAAGTATTGTAGCAGACTAGCAAAACACATGAACACACTTAACCCACCTTTTTACAGACATACCCATTCATCCTTTTAACATCTTTTCTAAAGTGCCAAAAATAAACACATTAACACAGCCCAAAGTTATAGCCACTCCATAGCTTTAAAAAAAAAAAAAAGGCAAAAGTATATAAATTGTATTTATTTATTTATTTTCTTATTTATCTTTATTTTTTTCCATCACCATTTATCTCCCCTATACCCTCTTCCACATCCATCAACCCCCCTCCTCCCCCTGCAATCACCACAATGTTTTCCATGTCCATGAGTTTTTTCACTTTTTAAAAAATAAATGTTAAAGTATAACATTTACTTTAAAACCAAATCCAACACCCTTTCTTGATAAAAACCCTCAGCAAAGTGGAAATTGAGGAATCATACCTCAACATAATAAAAGCCTTATAAGACAAACTTATAGCTAACATCATACTCAATGGGCAAAAACTAAAACCATTTCCCCTAAGAACAGGAACAAGACAGGGATGGCCACTCTCACCACTCTTGTTCAACATAGTACTGGAAGTGCTAACCATAGCAATTAGGCAAGAAGAAGAAATAAAAGGCATCTAAATTGGGGGGGGGGGGGGCCGGAGGTAAAACTGTCATTATTCGCAGATGACATGATACTGTACGTAGAAAACCCTAAAGACTCTATCAAAAAATTACTAGACTTAATAAAGGAATTTGGCAATGTAGCAGGATACAAAATTAACGCCAAGAAATCTATCTTATTTTTATACACCAATAGTGAACTTACAGAAAGAGAGATAAAAAAAACAATCCCATTTACCATCGCACAAAAAAAAAACTTAAGATAACTAGGAATAAAGTTAGCTAAGGAGGCAAAAGACCTGTACTCAGAAAACTATAAGACACTGAAAAAAGAGATAGAGGAAGACATAAACAGATGGAAAAACATACCGTGTTCATGGATTGGTAGAATCAACATCATTAAAATGTCCATACTACCTAAAGCAATCTATAGATTCAACGCACTCCCCATTAAAATACCAACAGCATATTTCACAGACCTAGAACGAACGCTCCAAAAATTCATCTGGAATAAAAAATTTAAAAAAAACAAATAGCTGCAGCAATCCTGAGAAAGAAGAACAAAGTAATAAGGATCTCAATACCAGATATCAAGCTGTATTACAAAGCCACTGTTCTCAAAACTGTCTGGTACTGGCATAAGAATAGACATATATACCAATGCAATAGAATAGAGAACCCCGAATTTGACCCAAACCACTATGCCCAATTAATATTTGACAAAGGTTTCAAGATCATACAATGGAGTCAAGACAGGCTCTTCAGTAAATGGTGTTGGGAAAATTGGACAGATAGATGCAAAAAAAACAAAACAAAAAAAAAAAAACCCGAAACTCGACCACAAACTTACACCATACACAAAAATAAACTCAAAATGTATAAAGGACTTAAACATAAGATGGGAAATCATAAAAATACTAGAGGAATCCACAGGCAGCAAAATCTCAGACATATGCTGAAGCAATATCATCACTGATACAGCTCCTAGGGCAATGGGAACCAAAGAAAAAATAAACAAATGGGACTACATCAAAATAAAAACCTTCTGCACAGCAAAAGAAACCATCAACAAAACAACAAGAAAGCATAGGAGAATATATTTGCCAATATTATCTTTGATAAGGGTTTAATCTTCAACATTTACAGGGAACTCATACAACTTAAGACAAAGAAGGTAAACAGCCATGGCCGGTTTGGCTCAGTGGATAGAGCGTTGGCCTGTGGACTGGAGGGTCTCGGGTTCGATTCCGATCAAGGGCATGTACCTTGGTTGCGGGCACATCCCCAGTGGGGGACTTGCAAGAGGCAGCTGATTGATGTTTCTCTCTCATCGATGTTTCTAACTCTCTATACCTCTCCCTTCCTCTCTGTAAAAAATCAATAAAACATATTTTTAAAAAAAGAGAGAGAAGATAAACAACCCAATCGAAATATGGGCAACAGACCTAAATAGATACTTTTCGAAAGAGGACATAAGGAAGGCTAAGAGACATATGAAAACATGCTCAAAGTCACTAATCATCCGAGAGATGCATATCAAAATGACAGTGCGGTACCATCTCACACCTGTCAGAATGGCTATCATCAACAAATCAATGAATGACAAGTGCTGGCGAGGATGTGGAGAAAAAGGAACCCTTGTGCACTGCTGGTGGGAATGCAGACGGGCGCAGCCACTGTGGAGAACAGTATGGAGTTTGCACAAAAAACTAAAAATGGAACTCCCATTTGACCCAGTAATCCCACTTCTAGGCTTATATCCCAAGAAACTAGAAACACCAATCAGAAGGGATATATGCATCCCTATGTTCATAGCAGCACAATTTACCATAGCTAAGATTTGGAAATAGCCTAAGTCCCCATCAGCAGATGAGTGGATTAGAAAACTGTGGCACATGTACACAATGGAATACTATGCTGTGGTAAAAAAGAAGGAATTCTTACCATTTACAACAGCATGGATGGAACTGGAGAGCATAATGCTAAGCAAAATAAGCCAGTCAGAGAAAGATAAATATCACATGATCTCATTCATTTGTGGAATATAATGAACAACATAAACTGATGAACAAAAACAGATCCAGAGACAGAGAAGCATCTATCAGACCATCAAACCTCAGAGGGAAGGTAGGGGAGGGTGGGGATAAAAGGGAGAGAGATCAACCAAAGGACTTGTATGCATGCATATAAGCCTAACCAATGGACACAGACACCAGGAGGGTGTGAGGGCATGAGCCGGCAGGGAGGGGGGTGGGAATGGCCAGATAAGGACACATATGTAATACCTTAATCAATAAAGAAAAAAAGGGGAAAAAATGCAACTATCAAAATGTTAAAATAAATCTACATAAATACTGATTATTTATTAATTCATTCAATTTAATATTAATCCAGGTTTAAGCTAGATATCAGGAAAATTATCTTCAAGATGACGTATTACAAAACAGAATTGCTGTTGGAATAAAGTCTGTCAGAATAATGATTCAATTTATTTGAACACAAATTCACATTTTCCAAAATCTTACGTATTATAGAGTAAGTATTAATGTTAGTACAGTTGATTAGAAAATGCTTAGAAGTTTAGGGAAAGCAAATCAAAGTAGAGCAAAAAGTATGCTTTCATTACATTTAATATTGATAAATCAGAAAAGATGTAGCTGTTTTACATTAAACCAAAATTATTAAACTAGGTCCATTTACCAAAGATTTATCTTAACTAGGAAAACGTGGATCCATAAATGTTCCTATGTTGGTTTTGATAAAGAAAACATTTAAAACATTTAACATTTCTCTTCCATATGTGATGTCTTTTCAGTGTATCTGTCCTTGGATTTCCCTTTGAACTGATTGTAACATCTTACTAGTTCTCTCATTAATGAGTAAGTTGAAATCTCCGGTACGTTTTTGTTCTATATTTTTACATCATTTTTATCTTTTTAAAATGATTGCCCTTTTACAGCATTGGCGGTAGTCCATCAAGATGACTAATGGACTTACCCAACAGAGACAGGTAACATGTGTTCCTGTCTTTAAATGAAAACATTTAAAAACATTTGATAAAGAAACATTTAAAATGTTAAAAATACAGTTGTTGTTGTTTTTTATTTGGGGGGAATTTAGAAATATTTTCTTTACATTAGGATTTATTTACCTAAATAAACCAATCAGGAGAGAGCCCTTTATATTAAGACTTTATAATCTCATTTATTAATACTCTCACAATGAGAAGTAAAGTCCTTTTTGAATTCTAGGTACAAAGACACTTAGACTGCTTATGAATTCAGACCTACACTTTGCCACAGGTCAAAAGTAAATATAGAAACACAAAAATTCATGATCCAGATATCAAACAGCTGCTTTCCATTCCACTGACCACAAGATTCTTAATTGTCTCGAGCTCAAATTGATCAAATAGATAAAACAAACAAAGAAGACTAACAAATGAGACTCTCTGTTGTCTCTTATCCAACAGAGTGCAGAACTCTAACTCTATAATCCATTAGCCTACTTACAGAAATCATTACATGTTCAGACCATGAAACCAATTCTCAATCATTGCTGTCACCAACAGGAAAATAACATATTGGCTGCAAGGCAAACCAGAAACAAAAACAAAAAATCAGTAGAGGGAAAGAAAAGAGAGCAACAGAGTCAGCAAAGTTACATTTTTGTGTTTCACCTTAAGATGAATCAATATATACATAGTTCACCTCTGGGAACCAAGGGAAGTCATGCCTGAGCTTACGCTGCCAATGAGGTGCACTTTTCTGGGAACACATGTTACCTGTCTCTGTTGGGTAAGTCCATTAGTCATCTTGATGGACTACCGCCAATGCTGTAAAAGGGCAATCATTTTAAAAAGATAAAAATGATGTAAAAATATAGAACAAAAACGTACCGGAGATTTCAACTTACTCATTAATGAGAGAACTAGTAAGATGTTACAATCAGTTCAAAGGGAAATCCAAGGACAGATACACTGAAAAGACATCACATATGGAAGAGAATGTATGCATAGACGCAAACTGGCAAAATTGGCCAATGCCTGCAAGGCAATAATCAGTAACCACTGCAATTCTGTGGTAAGAATCACTTATATTACTATCATTTTTCTAGGATGTACAGAGTTGCAAAATATGTCTTAGACAATGAAAGAGGAGATTGCCCTGACCACTAGACAAAGACATCTAGTAAACTTTCTTGTTCTTTTCAAAATCTTTCACAAGTTTCTCTATGAAATGAGAAAGGCCTTCCTGAATTATAGATACAAAGAAATAGAGTGTTGATAAATTCAGCTCTATGCTTTGCCACAGGTCAAAAGTAAATATAGAAAAATAGAACTAGTGGGTCATGATATCTTTCCCTGCTTTGATATAACAGATTTCTCTTTGGACCAAACAATTCTCAGCATGGAGAGATACTGATGATTTGGGAAGATAATATATGCAAAGTACCAAACACTATTCCTTCCACTCTCAATTTTCTATTTGCTGTACTAGATGTAGCATGTAAATTTCTCTATTACATAAAGCAATTTATTTGTAGAAAATTTGTGAAATTTTAAGACTCGATTTTTAAGATAGAGATGTTATTTACACTTCTATCATTCATACTTTCTATTTACATAAGTGATATTATAAGTTTGGAATATTGTCAAATATATCAGTTGCTGTAAGATTATTGGTGATTAATTAGTACAATATTCATAAATATTAAACTAATAAACTTCATTCAAATATTTTAAAATATTCAAAATTCAGGAATCCTTTACTACAAAGCAGCATGTTTTTTAAACGCAAATTATTATGTATAGGGATATTCAAAATTAAGTTCAATATGTATATTGCACAACATTTTCTTTATAAATAATTACAATTTAAGAATAAGATTTATTGGATACAGCATTTCAAATTTGTTTCGTAAGATAATGGTTTTCACCAAAATTTAGTTCTGACTTATGCAGTTTTTTTTCATTGAATAATAAGATTGCACCATTTGTTTATTCATTTAAATGGACAAGGTGCTAAAACAGTCTTTTATTCTGAGTAATAATTACCAGAGTTAATTGGAACATTCAGGTTTCCATCAACCTAAAAGTGGTCCCTATGAATTTTATTATTCTCAAGGGTAATAGCAGAGAAATAACTTTATGTTTAATGTAACATAGGCAAAGATATATATATGTGTGTGTGTGTGTATATATATATAATATATACATATATTATGTATATACATATACATATATATATATATATAATTTCCCCTGTTAAATACAACATATTTTAAATAGAACTTTAGCAATCCATATATGTGCTCGTGTGTCATTTATGAATAAAGTGTATTTAGGGGTTTCTTGTTCTGTGATTTAATTTGAGAATGTTAGTAAAAAGGGAAGATAAGAAGAAGTGCACATTTGGCTATTTTCTGTGTGTGTGTGTGTTTTTAACTTATCTTTATTGTTGAGGGCATTACAGATGTCCCCCCTATATTTCTTCATTGCCCCCCTCCACCTAGTTCCCACCCCAGGCCTTTACCACCTTATTGTCTGTGTCCACGGGCAATGCATATATGCATATAAGTTCTTTGATTAAGCTTTTTTTCTGTTTTTAGAGATAGTTGGGATTTTCTTTATATTCAAGTCTAATGAGGCCAACAGATCAGGAGACAATCGCTATTGAAAAAAGAATCTCTTCTCACAGTTCCCAAGAGGAAGGGCACACAGGGCCACATGGGGAAGCACCGGGGTTAGTGAGGAGGCGGAGAAGCGAGGGAAAAGCATGGGCAAGAGCTGAGGTTTTTTTGTTTGTTTGTGGTTGCTGTTTTTGGTGTCTGTTTTTTTCTTTTATTTCATGCTTTTTACTTTTTAATTTATTTTTTATTTTCTTAAATTACAGTTGACATTCAATATATTAGTTTCAGCTCTACAGCATAGTGGTTAGACATTTATATAACTTACAAAGTGATCTCCCAAATAAGGCTAGTACCAACCTGGCACTAGAAAGTATATTCATTTTCTCTAAATTTCTAGAGACTTAAACTTGTTTTAAAAATAAGGTCTACCCTAAAAGGGCAGGAAATTCATAGAACTTCTGTGAATTATGCAGTTTACTTGTACTTGTCTTTTAATAAGCTAATCATAGCCTTCTTGAGGTATACATTATGTATTTGTGTATAAATGGATATAAATATAGATAAATTTGCATTATTAATATTCAATGGAGAGTACTGATGATCGTTAAAATTATACTTAAAATGTTGAAGATGTGCTATTTATATATTTTTTTACATGTGTGAAAATGTTACTTCCTGTTACAGGATATTTTTAAGTTGTTCTGTATGTCCATTTATGTTTCAGTTCCTAGATTATCTAGGTTATCCTTTAGATTATCTAAAGGGTCCTTCATTTTTCTTCACTTATAAATTAAAAAATCGAGTCAACATGAATTATTAATTATTAACCACTTGTGAGGTTAGCATTCTAATAATGCTGATGCAAATTTGATGTTTTAATGATTTTCTAAAATACTCTCATGATTTGTAAATATTTGCTTTTCACATAGAAAAGGCCAGCCTAACGTGAGAGGGACTAATTTAACCACTAAAGGCCCTTTCCTTTCATCTTCTTGGCAAGGACAATCCTTATTTTGCTCCTGGAATGGAAACCAATTTTCTGTACCTTGAGGCTCTAACCTATCTGTTTTCTCAAAAGTAAGGGAAGGAAGAATCCCTGAACCAATACTGACAGTTGGACTATCTTATGCAAGTGCCAGGATTATAACCACTTTTCTCTTAAGCTATATAGCATCTAAAAATGGTAACAGATGAAGGTCCATGATAACTGGCTTCATTTAAGCATGCTTTCAGCAGCTTCATGGTCCTAGAAATTACCTAACTGACTAGATCCTGTGGCTGTGTATTTAGCAAATGCACACAAGATGATTTCTAATAAGAAATTGAATAGGGATGGGGGGAAAGGATCTTTATCCTGAACCTATATTCCAAACAACATTGGCATCGTTTTTTAAATAAAGACAGCATGCTGGCCTTTTTCTGTCTTTTTTTAGAGAAGTGATGGTTTCAGTGTTTCCTTAAGTTACATATTAATTCCATTATTTTACACTTCAATTCTGTGCCAGACACTGGGCTGGAAGCTGGTAAATGAGTCATTAATGCTGCTGGCACTTACCATCCACTCAAGTGGTCACTCACAGAAGAAACAAGTACTCAAATAAATAAATGTATAATTGCAAATTGTGATGAGAAATGTGAGGAAAGATATATCAGTTTCAAACACTGAGATCTGTATAAGGTGATAGATTTCTTAACTGAAGGGACTCATTGCAGAAGATTATAATCCTGTCCACTATTAAATACCAATTAGGTAGAAAGTCAATGTGAGGGAGAGAGAAATGTTGTATTCCTTTCCTTTTTTAATAGTAAGTCTGGGATGGAGGACAGGAAGATGGCTACACACAGTTCAGAACAACATTTAAAATAAGAGTGTAAGTGGGTTACTTAGGGATTTATCTGTGGATATCAAATTGGAGAGTAATGGACAGGTTAAAAATCTGTTAATGTGCTGCCCTATTTGCTTCATCTTTCTTTAAAGAAAGAATGACAGCAAGATGGACAAAGGAAAAGAGGGGAAGGGAAGAGAGGGAGGGGAGGCAGGAAAGAAAGGAGGGAGGGAATGAAAGATGGATGGAAGACAGGGAGAACTTTCAGAGATCACTATAATTCCATCTGCCTCTTACCCTGTCTGTCCTTCCCTCCCCCAACACAACTACTGTGCCAAAATCACTACGTGTAACATTTTAATGTCTATTTTTGTCTTTTACTACACACACACACACACACACACACATGCACACAAGTACTCATGATTTCTTAAGAAATATTCAGTCTTGTAAAATTTTAAATAAATGTAGTTTTTTATAGTTTCTATATTGTTGTTTTCTCACACAACACTCTGTGAGGCATACCCATGTTGATGCATATAGATCTAGTTTATTCATTTTAACTCCTGTTAAGAAGCCCATGGCATCCATTTTTGCTTTGCTGGAGAGTTGGGACCTTCACCCATTTGCTATTACAGGAGTGCTTGATGAATAAACATCTCTAGTGTGGATTGGTTTGGTCATGCTGAACTGTACTTGAAAAACTTAACATTGTACTGGAAAAATGAATAGAAAAGATAATTATATATTATAGCTCTATTTTGGAAGTTTTTGCTTTACAAAAGCCCTGAGATAGAAATAATATTTTTGTTATTATTGCAATATCTGGAATGCTTCATCATTAACTTGGAAACATATGAAATCCCCTTCCTATTTTTGCATTTTAGAATGCATGATCACCTCTCAATTAGCTTAATTTTGATGGTGTTCATTATGAACTCCAAAAAGCAATATAAGCTTTATTTTAGATTTTTCTTTCTATAATTATACTTCAAAAAATTAACAGTAAAACCATGAAAATGCATATTAAATTCAACATACAATTTATTCACCTAATTAACTGAACAAGATGGCAGCAAAGTTATTCAATAATGGGACTCTGTACTCTTGCCTGACATTTGGTAAAATTCTATTATTGGTCTTCTTTTAATCATAAAATTATACACCACTAATGATTTTAGTTTCTGGAGAAAAAAAATGGTTCCAAATACAATTTGTAAGCAAATTTATTAAAAATACTTTACTATGTTAGTAATAAAAAATTAAAATACATTGAAAGTGCCAATTTTCATCAATTAAAAAAAGTACAGCATCCAATTAAGCAATAGTGTAGGAAAATTAGTACTCCTTTGCATTATAATTTCAGACAATCTTTTAAGAAGCCAAAAAATTTTTTTATATATTTGGGTATAGTAATTCTACTTATTCTGTTTCTATCCTAAAGAAATAATCCAAAATGTAGGAAAAGCCATACAGTCATGAAAATGTTTGATTTTAACCAATTTTAAACTGATAAAATTGAAAACTATCTAAGTATCCAAAGGAAGGTATATTGTGTTCTACCAAAAAAAAATATTGCAACTCTGATGCCAAGGAAGAAACTATTATGATTAAGAATTAAAGGGCAGAAAATTTAATCT
This sequence comes from Myotis nattereri, assembly GCF_964212035.1. Taxonomy (NCBI): domain Eukaryota; kingdom Metazoa; phylum Chordata; class Mammalia; order Chiroptera; family Vespertilionidae; genus Myotis; species Myotis nattereri. The sequence continues at coordinate 201,754,722 of NC_138075.1, read as the reverse complement.
TGAACACAGTTACAAACATGCAAAAATCCAACATAACTTCAAAAGGGGCATTGAATATAAATATACCACAGTGCTAATATACCACAGTAGCTGTTGTGGTAGAAGTAATATTTCTCCACTACTCTCAGAATAGTTTAAAATTTGTAATTCTTTAAAAAGAAAAAGCAGATCTTCTCAAGCCCTGCTCTCATTTCCATAGGGAGCTCACAATTTTGCACAATTTATACACCTGCCTGACTCATATTTGTTTTGTGTTTTGTTTTGTTTCTCAAGGGAAAGCCATGTCCTAAGACAATGCAGTATTTTAATGTTCTGTCCTTCTTGAATCTTACTTTGCTCCTTCAGGAATACAGTTTCAAGATTATTCTGATTACCTTTCAGAAAATGTGTCAGCTCTTTGTTCTGGGAGAAATCATCATGTAGTAAAGCAATAGAGCATTTTTGCAAATAATCCCCCAAAAAAATAACCGTGAAAGAAGACATATCTTTACCTCCTAATTCTGACTGAGTCCTTGTTTAATTATCCTGTACTTATTTATTACCAGATCATGGCATCCAATTCAAGGTAAACATTTCCTTTGACTTCAGTTTTGACTTTCACTTCAATTTCCAAGTCCCTTCCCATTGTTATTATTAAAGGGCTTGTTATTATTTTAATTCCTCGTGATCTGTCCATCATAGAAATTCCTTATGATCAAGATGATGGGAATAAAGATGCTCTGATTTAGAGGAGGAAGCCTTATTTTTTTCTGCGCCCTGGGATGTATTTCAGCTAATCACTATTAGGAAACATTAGACATAGTAGAAATTTAATACATGCTCTTATACTTCACAGATATATGAATACAGTGATATGATTTGGGCAAAAATAGCCTGTCTTGAACTCAGCCAGACATCTATGGTAAAACATGACTGAGATTGGCAGTAGATCCTTGACAAGGATCTATTAATTACTACTGCCTTAATATTACTTTTCTTGCCCCCCCTCCCCCAGCCACTCTGATGTATGAACTGCTTCTTATATTCACAAAGTGGTTCATGAATCACCCCATCCGGACAGAAATGAATAAAAATGAGCCCATTAAAAAAAATGAGCCCATTTACACAATGTTTGGTATGTAGCTAATTACCTGAAAATGACTGCTTGGAATTGCACTGAAAAGAGTGTCATTAACATTCAGCACTAAGAGTACCAAACAGAAGGGGGAAAGAAAGAAGAAACCTGAAATAAAAAAATAAAACTATAAGAGTAGTATTGGTCGTAGTGTGGGGTGTTTTTTTTTTTTTTTTTTTAAAGAATCACCAAAGAGTACCTAATGTGTTACAATAGAGGAATGGTAAGTAAATCATGGAGTGTCTATATAACAGAATTTTGAGACTCTATTAAAATTGTGCTCATGGAGAATGATGACTTAAGAAAATTCTTACCAATACAGTTACCTCAAAAGCAACAAATGAAATTGTTAAGTACACTATAATTTCAACTTTATTAAACAATCTACACTAATAAAAGATAAACATGCAAATTGACTGTACCTTTGCTATGCACCCAAGACACGCCCACCAGCCAATCAGAGCAACTATATGCAAATTAACCCAACCAAGATGGCAGCCAGTAGCCATGGAGCTGGAGCAAGCAGGAGGCTTGGTTGCCCCGGCGATGGAGGAAGCCAAGCTTCCACCTGCCCTGGCTGGCTGTGGCCTCCGCTCAAGGCAACAAAGTTTCAATTACAGAAGATAAATAAATCCCAGATACCTGCTTCCAGCCAGCCTCCATTGGGAGCTTGGATGGCTGGGGGCCATGGCCAGCCTGCAAACAGCCCTCAGCCCCTCACCCAGGCTGTCCAGGCACTCTACCAGGGACCCCCACCCTGAAAGGGGTGTGGTCAGTCTGAAAACGGCCCTCAGCCCCTCACCCAGACTGGCCAGGCACCCCAGCCGGACCCCCACCTAGATCTGGGACACCCTTCAGGGCAAACCAGCTGGCTCCCACCCATGCACCAGGCCTCTATCCTATATAAGAAAAGGGTAATATGCAAATTGACCCTAACGGCAGATGGACTGGGAATGACTGGTCACTATGACACACACTGACCACCAGAGGGCAGATGCTCAATGCAGGAGCTGCCTCCTTGGTGGTCAGTGTGCTTCCACAGGGGGAGTTCTGCTCAGCCACAAGCCAGGCTGATGGCTGCCAGTACAGTGATGGTGGTGGGAGCCTCTCCTGCCTCTTCAGCAGCGCTAAAGATGTCTGACTGCAGTTTAGGCCTGCTCCCCGCTGGCAAGTGGACATCCCCTGAGGCCTCCCTGGCTGTCAGAGGGATGTCTGACTGCCAGCTTAGGTCCAATCCCCTGGAGAGCGGGCCTACACCAGCAGGTGGTCATCCCCTGAGGGGTCCCAGACCTCAAGAGGGCACAGGCCGGGCTGAGGGACCCCCCCAAGTACACAAATATTTGTGCACTAAGCCTCTAGTATATTTAGAAGAAATGAAATTAATAGTAAGATTTAGTAATGAAATTATGGGTTATTCTTATTCTTTTATCTATAACTTTTCTGTATTTTCTAGATGTTTTACTATGCCTGTGTATTAATCTTACAATGTATTTGTATTAGTAATCTTACATGTATTTATTTAGAAGCATATAGTTTTAAAACAATAATAGCTATAGTTAATTGAGTGACTACTGTGTATCCAGCATTGACCTGGTGTGTTCATATAATAACCTTCTTCTCTTTCCTTGTTCCATGCTGCTTCCCACCTGTATCATACCTCTGTTCACAAATCAAGGTTAAGGCATCTTTGGTCTAAATTTCCACCAGCTGAGTAAGTGTGGGATTGCACTCTCTCTCCTGAGTGAATTTCATGCTTTCTTGGCAATGTAAACATTTCTCTGATATAAGGTATTTTTATTTTTAAAAATGGCAAAGATTGACCCAAATGAGAGATAAGCATATCCTACCTGGCCATTTTATGAAACCAATAGACATCTTGTCATTTTCTGAGACATGACAATAATAAAATAGACAAAAACAAAATAAATTTGACAGCATAAAGGTGCAGTTGGATATTTTACATGCTAAGGCCTCAATGCTCACAATATTCCCTGGTTTCCAGTATACGTCCTCTATCATTTTTATACACATTATTTATTAGGTAAAGAATGTTCTGAATTACTGATAACTAGAAGAACTCTAAAATATCTATATCTATATCTATATCTATATCTATATCTATATCTATATCTATATCTATAATTTATTGTATTGCTTGTGGGAGAAATTTTCCTGAACTAATTGTTCCCTGCTTAGACTGGACTGAATATGATAACTGGAAAGAAAATAAACCTCAATTATAGCTCTTGAGTCTAGAATAATCTGAATTTTGATCCCAGTGCTACCATTTACAGACTATGTAAATTTGGAAACATTTTTTAATCCCATCAGGTGTCAGTTTCTTTATCTTTGAATTTGGTGTAAAAATGACATCAACATAAAAATGCAATTTTACATACTAAATCCAATAATACATGTGTCATAGTCAGAATAATGGTCCTCCAAAGATATCTGTGTTCTGATTCTCAAGACTGGTGAATAAGTCACCTTACATGTCAAAAGGGACTTTGCAGATGTGATTTAACTTAAGGATTTTTGAGATGAGATTATCTGGATGGGCCCAGTGGTCAGAGGGTGAGGAGAGGTGAGGACAGAAGCAGACCCAGGAGTGATGTTCTTTGAAGATGGAGGAAGAGGCCATGAGACAAGGAATGCAGGCAGCCTCGGGGAGATAGAAAAGGCAAGTAAATGGACTCCCGCTGAGAGCCTGCAGAAGGAACACAGCCCTCCTGAAACCTGGATTTAAGGACTTCTGGCCTCCAAAACTATAAGAAAATTAATTTGTGTTGTTTTAAGCCACTAAATGTGTTGTAACTTGTTACAATAGCAATAGGAAACTAATACAGTATTTAAGATGTTTAGAACAGTGCCTTCTCATTTAAGATCCTAGCGTAATATTATCTCAGAGCATTCTGCCCCTTGCAAACCCGATAAGAATAGCTTAAAACCCAAATTTATTATTTGTGAGACTTCAGCGCCTTGCCCCTGATTACTGAGGCTCCCTGTGGGGCTTACATGATTTGGCCATCTCTGACTTTGAAGCTCTGAATTGGTTTCAGAACTGAGTTTTTGCTGAATTGGTTCAATTTATAAAATACTGTTCCATGAATACTGCCAAGATATGGAATGCAGCCCCTTTCCAAGAATAAAAATAAAACATTTACATAAGGATTTTTCTCTGTTTTGGGGGGGGGGGGGCAGGCTTGCTTAGGTAAATAGAGAAAAATTTATTATCATTGCAATGCAAAAATCTTAAAATTGATTATTCAATATGACTGTTCTTAAAATTTTCTTGCTACTCCATCATTTTGCTTCCCGTATCTAAATTCCTCTTAAATCTTACAGAGCAGTTTATCTCCTTTTGTTTTCTCACCATTCCTGTCTCATGCTAATAAGAAATAAGTCGAGCCCCAATTCAGGGATCCTGGTAGAACACTAAACATACTCGGGAGCCAGGCAGCAAGGCAAATATCTTTACTTCTATGTAGAAGGGTGTGCACACACATGGTCTGGGAGCACACACACACTGAGCAGGCGGTCTGCTTGGCTTTTCAGTCCTGATGCACGTGACCTGTCCCTCACTCTTGATTGGAGCTCAGGCCCACAGTCTTTCGTCATTGGCTAATTCAAAGGGAGGATTGGCCTTTGCTGTTTCAAGATGGTGGCCCCCAAGGGAGCTGTAAGCCATGCAGCCAACATGGTGCTGTCTAAACTCTTCTTTGACAGAAAAGATGGCTTGTTTATTCTCACAATTCCCCCCTTTTCTTTATTTAAACTCTTTTCTTCAAATTCAGCTGACATTCATTGACTTTCATGCTCGCAGTGTCTAGGAGAAGACTAATTTGCTGCTTGGTCAATATGGTTTCAGTTAACCTTTGGATAATACATGGGATGATGTAACATCCCATCACTGTAACTCCTAATCAAAGGGGTGTACATGGATGCCATCGCTCCCTTCCGCTTTCAAACCATTGTCTAGTGAATTGGAGAAAGGGTCCTCAATCCCAGGTTCCAGCTCACTCATTAGCTAAAGCTGCCAATGCCTGCAGGGCCTCAGTGATGGTCCATCTGGCTGTGTTGTCAGGGATGAATGTACAGCACTGACTCCCAACATTACACATATATCTTCTTTTTCTGCCAGAATCATATTCAAGGCCAACCTATTCTCCGAGGTCATCCTGCTGGTGGCATCTAGTTGTTCAGCTATACCTTTAACTGCATCTCGAGTATAGTTAACAAGCTTTTGCTGGTTATCCTATATAACAGTGGTTCTCAACCTTCCTAATGTCGCGACCCTTTAATACAGTTTCTTGTGTTGTGGTGACCCCCAACCATAAAATTATTTTCATTGCTACTTCATAACTGTAATTTTTCTACTGTTATGAATTGTAATGTAAATATCTGATATGCAGAATGTATTTAGGGCACCCCTGTGAAAGGGTCATTCAACCCCCAAAGGGGTCGTGACCCACAGATTGAGAACCACTGCTATATAATAAAAGGCTGATATGCAAATTGACCAAACAATGTAACAACAAGTCACTATGATACACACTGACCACCAGGGGGCAGACGCTCAAAGCAGGAGCTGCCCCTTGGTGGTCAGTGCACTCCCATGAGGGAGTGCCACTCAACCAGAAGCCCTGAGCTGGGCTTATGGCTGGTGAGCGCAGCGGTGGTGGCAGGAGCCTCTCCTGCCTCCAAGGCAGCACTAAGGATGTCCAACTGACAGCTTAGGCCCACTTCCCACGGACAGTGGGCCTAAGCCATCAGTCAGACATCCCCCAAGGGCTCTCAGACTGTAAGAGAGCACAGGCTGGGCTGAGGGACCACCTGCTGAATGCATGAATTTAATATACTAGGCCTCTAGTAGTAAAGATAATTAATCTAACCACATTCTTGTTTACAGTGGGCCACCAGAACAGAACAGACTCAAATCCTGCAGCAATCTGATTTCTAGCTTTAAACTCCTTTGGCATTCCTCCTGGAACTCCAATGGAACCTATGTATATATGGGGATCAAAGGAGCCCTCTGGACTCTCTTTCCTCTTCCTAGTCTGTCCATTGGAAAAGGTTTACGTATGCCAAAGTGAAAGGGATAGCCAATTATATCAGATCACAAGTTCTGCTCCATTTGATGGGCAAGGCCCAAGTCAGGGTCCTCCATAACGCCACCAGACATCAGCACCGGGTATCGACAGTGCAGCAGGATGGGCTTCTGAGGATACTTGGCCATTTACACATCCGGATAAATTTCTCATAAACTCCAAGTACTGTTACTCCCTCTCCTCCCTGCCCCTTGGGAGGCAGGAGGTATAGTTTACGTGCAAGAATGGGGGCTGGATCATTTTGGGGGGTCCTTGCTCTTTACCTCTGTTGAATGGGAACAACAGGGCAAGAGTCTTACAAGAGGTGTTTCCCCAGGCAGTTTCCTCCTGGTACAAGGCAAGCACATATTCCATCCCATTACTGTCTGAGGTCCATCCGAAAAGAAATGGGACCACTTGGGCCTCTAGCCTTCCTGCCACGCAAGCGTAATATCGCTTTTATTTAGGGTGCATACAGGATATTTAATCCATTCCACCCAGGCATTCATTCCCTTATATCCTACTTCTATTTGCATGGTGGTGGCCATGGCCTAGGGGATCTTGCCCTGTGACTTTTATTCCTAAATCTAGTCCTAGCCAATCTTTTGACCTAAAAGCTGAAATATTCAAGTCATTCAAGTTACCTATAACAAATAACTGGGTAAGCATGATCCAGATTGTATATCTTTCTGCAGCCCACATTGTAAGCCCCTGCAATTTGCCAGATCTCTAAAGCAAATAGAACTCAGTACATGATGGTAATTAAGACAGCTCACAGTTTTTAGCATCAGTTTCAAGGGGATATGTCGTGGTATGGCTGTTCAAGTTGAGGTATGTCTGCCCTTAACCCGTGTGTGATGGGTCCAGCCCCACTCTGCAGTGCAAGCAGCAGTCTCTGTGGTAAGCAAGACAAGGTAGGCTCCTTCCCAGGAGGGTTCCAACTTGCTTCCCCTCCAAGTCTTGGTTAGAACAAACTTGGTCTCCCGGTCGATGACAATGAACCGGAAACTCAAGAGGGCCTTGGGTCAGGAGGTCTTCTTACCTGAGAGAGATTAAAGTAGAAGACATACCCAGTACATAGTTCTTGAGATTTGCTCCCTAGTTTCCATTGTAGGAAGATCTTGAGGCAGTCCAGGGCCTATTGGAATCACCTACAGTCAACTCTAGGTTAAAAACAAAACAAAAAAACAAACTTTTCTTAAAATTTAAACCCTAGGAAGGTTGTCAAACCCATTCTACCAAAATATTACGTAGTATTCAAAATGACAAGAGGGTATTAAACACAAACATAAGCTAGTAAAACTTTAGTTCCCACAACTAATATTACTTTTTCTTAATACCTGATTAATATAATATATAAAAATTTATAGAACTTTTGCTTCAGAAAAGGACTAACCAAAATAAGGTTTATTTTCTAACTTCATTTGTCCTTGGGTGTGGTCAGCAAATAACACTAATTGGATTTCTGCTATCAGTCTCCCTGAGTACATTGATAAAAGCTATTTACTTTCTGTTTAGGGAGGCAAAATGCAAATCATTCACTCATAAGTGTCCTTGGTTAGGGAAGATAGGGTTTATTAGATGGCTCCAAATTGCTGTTTAATTATTTCAATTTCCCTATTCTATTTATTTTGGCTTATAAGCCTGTGTCATTTATTCAATTTCTTTTAAACATTTTTTTTTTACAAATATTCTATAACTTTCACAAATCTCTCTTTAGAAACCTTATAATTTTCAGAACTAATCAGCTTTAGAAACCACTTTCTTTCTTCTTCAAAGTGTATTTTCATGTCTCATGCTTTCTCTATGATACCAAAACCATAATTTCTTTTCATAATTTTAGAATTCTTAACCCTTAGAAACCTTAATTTTTAGGTGGCATATAAGTAATTAATATGCCTCAGATTAGCAATACATTCACATTTTAAGAGATATTTCAAATAAAATACAAGACTTATTCATTAATAGATTCAAATCCATCCTCTATACCGGTATTTTCCCTAAGAGGCAAATTCAAATTAATGTTTCAATATCCTGTTACTTCAAAATATTTAGATGTTTATCATTTAACCCAGCAATGCTCCAAAACCTTTAAGTTATCAAAGACTTCGGAAAATTATGTATAGGCATATGAGGCTGGAGAAAGGGGTGGAGAGAGAAGGGAGCAGATCCCATAGCCTGTTCCCAGACCTCTACCTGCTTGGATTCAAAACTGCCACAGTTTTCCTTAGTGATAACATGCTAAGGTTTGGGTGACGAGTTCAGCTTCTGATAGAAGCTGGACTGTTAAGTAAAGAAATGTTCTTTGGGAAGGGGGTGAGAATGTGGCCTTGGGATCTAAAGGCTCAGTGAGAGTCCCTTCCTTTTTTTCTGTGGCCCATATGCTCCCTTTCCCAGATGGCCATACCCGGCCTTCAAATCACTCCCCCTTCTTTTCCTGAGAATAGTATTCCCAAGACAGCCATTGATTCGGGTCTATGTATACACCTGTGGGCCCCAAAATGCGGCTAGGTCAGCTAGGCCACGTGGGTCTTCCAGCAGAGGTTTTAACTCTTTTTATTACACTGCTCCAACTCCTTTCACAACCTGGAAAAGCTGTTTCCTGGAGGCACAGAGGCCTCAGGGCCAGTTGGAGCCTTATCAGGACAGCCCTCCTCCTGAGGGGGAGGCTGGGATTGTAAATCGCCATCTTGGATGTTCCCTCAGATGGTCCCCCGGCTGCATAGGGAGGGGAAGGCAAGGCAAGGGATCCCCCTCCTCTGTCTGCCCTTGTTCTCTTTTAGGCCTCTCTGCCTTTACAGGGAGAAGGACAACTGGTCCCTTCCTCCAACAGAGAGTGACTGGACTTTTATTATTAACATATTTATAATTATTACTGAAAAGCTCTATCATAAATCCTTCATTTTAGTTACATCAACTTTGAGAATTTAAAGCCAATTATTACCTAAAGCTTTTTCTTGACCAATTTTGTAAGAGGGATAACTCAATGTACTATGTTATTTTTCTCTATAAGAACAGGAGTGACCCTGCTTACTGCTAGAGGGTATGTCTACAGATCTGTTCCTCCCAGTGTTATGGGGAAAAACAGAACATTGGGGACTAGTTATGGTTATATTACCATATAATATATGGGGATATATTAATTATGCTGTTAACCATGATTACCCTTTTCATTCAAACAAAGGACATACCAACCTGACTGGGAGTCCTATGCCCCCGGGACGTGGGAGTCACCCTTGTAATGTGGTCAGTCCTCATACAAGAACTGCCCATTATCATGGAAGCATTAACCTTGTTGCCCAACCCAGCCTGCATAGCTTACTTCCCCATATTCATAAACCAAGGAAGAGCAAACTAAAGTCCCTAAAAGATAGAAAGCCAACATTACATTACAGATACACAGATAGAAATCTCACTAGCTAAGAGTTTCTGGTGGCTAACATTCTGAGAGGGAGAGCAGGAAGAGTCCCCAAGAAAAAAATTGTTGGCAGCTGCTGGGACTTTCCTGCAGTCTCTGTCACGTGTTCAGCCTCACCACACATAACTGGGCTTCCCCAAAGCAATTAATTTAATTTTTAAACAAATTAAACAAACAAGAAAGAGACATAGAACATCAACTGAAAAACTCTTATACAGGTGCACACAACACACTAAAAGTTTACACCACAGAACCCCCTGCATTAAAAACCACTAAAGCAGAGCAATGTCTTCTGTCCCTGTTTTGGGAACTGCCTCCCCACCCCTACCCCGAATCTCAGCATTCTCCCCAATGGACTATTTGAGGGGAATATATTCCCTAGGCCTAGAATTTCTATTTCCCATCCTTGGCAGGTCCTTTGTGACTATGTTCCCAACCCCCCATATTGGAAGTTTTAAGATGGTGGCCCCCAAGGAAGCTGCAAATCATGCAGCCAACATGGTGGCTGCCAAGTCACGCAGTACAAGATGGTGGCTATCTAAGCTGTTCTTTGGCAGAAAAGATGACTTGTTTATTCTCACAAGCTCAGGATTTCACTTTCAAATACCAAGGTATTTTCCTAAACATGATAGCCTACCAAAAATAAAACTTGATGCCAATTATGAAGATTATACATATTCTTTTCACCACTCAGTAAGTGTTAGCTAAGGGGAAAAAAATCCATGTACTCAATGGTTATAACTGAGGATAAGCTTGCTCATCAGTTTCTCATCAGTTTTTTGGGGTGACAAACGTCACCTGGATTGAGGGTGCAGCCTTGAGGCCAAAGAAGCAATTCTTCAAACAAACTTTACTAAGTGATGCTGATATCAACTTTGTAATTGTGACTCACTATCAATTTCACCCATCTGATGAGTGTGATTAGAATTCAGCATGTTCAGACTTTCCCCCTCTCTGTTCTCATAGTCTCTTAAAACAGATTCTATTAAGTTGGTACAGTTATGTTCTACAGAAATTAAGTTTAAAACATGGGAGCTCATCCCTATAAAATTGAAATCCCAACCATATGTACATTATTTGTTCCTTTATTTAAGTTCACATTCTTACTAGCATTTGCAAAGTGGTGTGTGTGTTTAGATTTTGAGCTACTCACGGGCCAGGTCTTCCTGGATGGTGTTGTGCCAGCAGTGAGGGTCACACTGCCCTTAGACATCAAATATACATGATTTGTAATTACAGTGACTTTTTCTGTCAGTGACCATGTAGAATTCACCTTAATAAATGAATACTACAGCAATATGATTTCCATTCACTCCCAAGTATCACAGGACCATAGCTTCTAACAGCCTATTATAGTGTTCTGACCTAACCTTCAAAATGTCAATAAATTGGATTATAATGTAAGCCATTCTAAATGTCTTTGAAAGAAGACAGATGGATGTTATGCTGTCATGAATCTGAACCTCTGGGAAGTCTATGTTCAGAAAAACAGGAATTAATGTTTTTGCTTTAGCTGGTAATACTCTATGCTACCTTCATTTGCAATTGGCCAATAATAATAATTTTAACATGAATGACTTGAGTGTGAAAAGTAAAAAAAATTTTCAAAAAACACTTTAAGCTTGAAATGCTCAACCCATCCAGTTTTGGGGTTTTTTGTTTGTTTGTTTGTTTGTTTGTTGTTTTGTTTTGTTTTTTTGTTTTGTGTTTTTAATCTTTGGCACCTTTGATCCCATAGATATAGATTATCAGGCTGCTTCCACCACAATGTGAGCACATTTCCATATGGAAGTGTTAATTAATTGCAGAGGTGACTAACTACTGCTGAGCAATTGCATTCAGCAAGGTGAACAAATGGAAAAGCAGGGAGGGAGTACTCATTCTTAGAGATGTTCACTGTTGCTTCTCACCCAGATCATTTGTTAATGATCCTGGGAATTCTTTCTGAACATTTTTTTTTCCCTCACAGAGAGCCCAAGGCATTCAGCTTACTTAACCATAAGCATTAAAAAAATCTAGGAATGGCAATCCCTTAAATTAGCGGAGTCTGATGCTCTGTTGCATAAATTTCTACAGGCCACAACACCAATTTCTGAGAACCAGCGTGTATAGGGGTCCTGTCAAAGTCTCAATGATCCCTCCCTTCTCAGGACCCTTGTGGGTTCCTGGTGACCATATTTGTGCACCTGTGACTTTCCTTCCAGCTCGTACTGAATAATTTTGGGAGAGTTGGCACCTAATCCGAGGTGAACCAAGGAAATACTCTGGGGAATTGTGCATTAGGAGCAAATAGATCCCAAGAAGAAAGTTGTTTCACTGATGTCAGAGATTTCCAGAGGAAGTCGCCAGGCACGTCCTACAGCTCAATTTCCTGGAGCTGCCTTGATTCCCTCCCTTTCTGAGTTATGATTACTCAGCTTTTCTGGGGATCATAATAGGATCTGGGGCAAGAGAAACTAACTTGTCCAGGATATCATAACTGAAAAAATATCAAGTCATGGACAAGTCTCTGGTATGATGTATGGTTTCCCAAGGTAATATCAATTAGATTTATTTTATCTATTGATTGCTGAATGGATTGATCATAAAGATAGCAATAGTAAGTTCAGTTATGCTTTCCAAAAGTTGAGTGTTTTTTTATTATTGCAACTGTAGGATCCATGCACATGAGACATTAATTATTCATTTTACACACAAGGCTTTGTTAGCTTTTCAAATTGCTTTGTAAAAACTCCAGAGCTTCACAACGTGTGAATCAGTGGTTCAGCGTAAGATTTCAAGGCATGTCCTGATTTTGATGTGATGCGGTTAATTAACCAGATGACACCTGTCTGAAAATGAGGTCAATTAAGTGAGGTATGCCGACCAGTGGGAGTCAAATGCTATTTTCAAGTATCTCTAAGGCTCGTTAACAGTCCCACAAATAATATTTCATTCTATTTTTATGTTAAAATGTTATAATTATTTAAAACTATAATAAAAAACAAGTACACTATGTAGTGTCCTATGTACATTTTAATGCATTCAAGACCACCTCAATATTAACTTATGCAGCCAGGTTAATTTATGCAGAGCATGGAGAATTTTTGCTTTGAAGCAAGTAACGCTTCCTTTTAATCCAGCGGTTCTCAACCTCTGGGTCATGACCCCTTTGGGAGTCGAATGACCCTTTCACAGGGGTCGCCTAAGACCCTCCTGCATATCAGATATTTACATGACGATTCATAACAGTAGCAAAATTACAGTTATGAAGTAGCAACGAAAATAATTTTATGGTTGGGTCACAACATGAGGAACTGTATTTAAAGGGCCAGAAGGTTGAGAACCACTGTTAATCCATCATTAAGCTCCTGCTAGAGATCAACTACCTATGAATGTATCTGAACCATGTAGAAAGGTGTCATTGATCATAGAGGTGGTTACTTGGCACACAGGTATGGGTTTTTTTACCCAATTCAGGGTAGCCTATAACTGGTCATATAAGATTTTTAGAAACAAATGTTTCACCATTATCAGGATTTTCTCAATACTATACTAATAAAATACAAAAGAAAAATATTGCTGCTGAGGGAGATTTAAGGCCCTAATTATAATTCCTGCTTCCAAATTTGTGTGGTCATTAAAATAGATGTCAACATTGAACTTATAAGATAATTTTATATTAACAAAATACTCTTTTTACTTATTTTATTTCTATTTTATAGATTGAGCTTCTATTTAAGATTTTGCTTCATTAATGTTTTCCTCAAAGGAAATGGTTTGAAAACCACCATTAAGCCAAATTTCTCAACCTTGGCACTACTGACATTTTGAAACAGATAACTCTTTACTATTGGGGGCTTTCCTGGTCATTGCAGGATGTTAGGCAGAATCCCTGGCCTCCACCGAGTGGATGAAAGTATCAGGCCTCCACTACCAGCCTGACAATCAAAAATGTCTACAGATATTGACGAATGTCCTTTATGGGGGAAAATTATCCACTGGCTAAGTCATAGGATCATAGGACTTGCCACACTTTAGTAATCTATGTATATATATAAAGCCCATGGCCCTAACACCATAACAACCAAAGACCGGAGCGGGTGTGTGGGAATGCAAGCACGGTGAGGCCATACAGGTGGGTGGGGCCACGCTAGTTCTCGTGCTGGGCTTCTAGTTTATAGATAATTTTCACAATCTTTTTACTTATAAGAAACTATGAAACAATTACTATAGTAGGGTAGATAGATAATTTTTAAAACATTTAAAAATATGTATTGTGTTGTCTTGTTAAGGGTGTTCTAAAATACTTGCAGGCCATAAAAACAGGCTTGTGAAATTGTATTTTTAGAAAACAAAAGATATGCAGTATATATTTTTAAGTAAAAAAATTAATGCATGTAATTATGAGAGCAGGAGTCAAGAAAGAATCTAATAAAATCCTTGCATGTGCTAAATTCTGGACTATAACTAGTCTTTAAAATTTTTGTAAAACACTTGGAAGAAATGTTTTATAAATTGAACCTGAATTTTTTTTTTTTTTTGCTTTTGCCTATTGCTCAAATAAATCTTATTACATTGACCAACATCCTGTCTAAGAAAGGCTTCAAAGGGAATGCCCCAATGCTCATCCTGTGAACTCTCATCTTTCATAAGGAAAGCCTGTGAGAAATTGGAAAGGATTAGGGTCTTTTGTAACAGTGTTTTAAGAAGAAAGTTCCCGTTAGGTTAACACACATGACCAAAACAATAAGTCACCCTGGCAGCCTCAAAAAACATAGAAATGAAGAGTACTTTGTCAAATTTAGATACTCTGTTAGTGGGAGCGTAAATTGGCACAATCTCTACCAAGGGCAATGTGGCAAAACTTACAATGCATATACCTTTTTCCAACCATTCCCTTTCCAGAAATAGCCAACAGATAGTAGTGAGACATAGTGGGGTGTACCAGTATATTCAGTGCATCTTCATTTGTAAAACTAAAAGACAGGAAACAGTGTAAATGTCCATCAAAAGATGACTGGGAATATAAAGTATGGCATTTCCATACAACTGAACACATTGCAGTAAAATTTTTAAGACAGCTTATTATTTACGGATATAAAACCAATTCCAAGATGCATTGTTAATGCAAACAAGAAAGGTTCAGAGCAGGTAGGCAGCTGTCTAAGAAGCTATCCTCTAAGAAGATATAGCCGTACTCCTATTTGCACAAGGAATATTCATGGAAAATTTCCAATGTTGTGGGGATTAAAGTAGCAAGGAAACTTTCTATTATTAAATTTGAATATTTTGAATTCTTTACATTACAATCTCGTTACTTTGTGAGAGAAGACCATGCCATTTTTCAAAGAAAAGTACTTTCTCAATTCCATAGTAATATGCAATGTTCGTAAGAGTGATAGCCTAGGAATTTCAGTTACTCTCAGATTCCATAGCCCAGGCAAATGGAAATGAAGGGATAATGGAAACCCAGGTGAGATATCTAGAGTCAGGGTTTGGGGTCTTGCATAAAAACATAAGCTCAACTGGAGTTGGTGACTATGTGGTATGAACACCAATCCTAAGGTCGTGTTTCTTTCCTGGTTATATTGGATATAGGTGGACCAGGGTCTCAGAGATGAATTTGACAAATCTCTGTAATAGTGGGTAGTGTTAGGCACTGAAAGTTATAGAGGACAGGTTTTGTTGTTGCTGTTTTGGTGTTTTATTATTAGGTTGTAGCAGGAGATGAAGGTAGGCTTTGATGCATATTGTAGATAATCTACTCATAGGCAGAACTTGCTGAAGATACTGGCAGAGACATTGCCAGGATGCTTTGGGATAAAAATAGCTATAATAATGGCCAGCATTTGTGGAGCACACATCTCTTTTAATTCTCACTGCCATTCATCCTATGTAGTAGGTGTTATGATGGATAAGGGGACTGAGGCTCATGGAGCTCAATTAAATAGCCAGGCTCATAAGACTAGTTAGCAGCAAAGAAAGACTCAAATTCAATCTGCCTGCCTTCAAAAATTTTAACCACTAAATTTTTATGCCCATTGGTAACATGATCCGGGGCTGGGAAGCCTGGAACCGGAGGCCATCATACTTATGATGCTATCTTTCTCTCTCTCATCCTAACAGAATCACAACCACAGCTGCATGTATGATGGATCTCCGAAGATATCCTCTGGATGAACAAAACTGCACTCTGGAGATTGAAAGTTGTGAGTTACTTGGACAGGGGAATGGAAAGGGGGGTGCGTGCTTGACTCAATTAAATTCCACCTTGTGTTGAATGATTGCTAGGATATTTTCAGCTATACTGTGCTGCCAACTTTTTAAGGGTTTCCCACTCTAGTGACATTTCTCCTTATACTGGTGGCTCCAAGTTCATTTCAATGCGGTTAAATTTTTGAACCATGAGGAAAAGTCTGCTTAGTTTAGCAGGACAATTCATGCCATCTCCTCAGAGTGGAGTTTCTCCCAAGGTGTTCTAACACCCAAACTGCATTAACAAGAGGGGGAAAAACATTTTAGCATGTAAAGGCTTTAAGAGATTGTCTTTGATTTGATAGTCTCCACCTGGAGGGTTGTAAATTGTTGTATTTTAGGAAAACACTATGGTAGGGTCTTGTGCGCTTTTGTCTTTCTTCATTGGAAGAATAAACCTTCATGATGCTCCTGCATTGGGACAAAGACCTGCTATGTTTCAGGTCTAGTGACTAATTTTGGTTTGTCTTCTTGGGCTGTTTTCATTGATTGCTTTCTTAACAATTTGAATATTTTAGTCACTGAGACTTAGTTTGATTGACTTTGTTTCATAGCTATCAACAAGCAGGCATTTAGTCCATTTATTGTGAATACCAGGCCTAGGCCATTTCCTGGTTTTAAGGGACACAGAAAGGTGCAGTAGTAAATTCAGAGCATTATAATGCCACCTACTGTAATTGTAATGTGAGAAATAGACAGATATTCACTTAAATCATCTGAAATTCTTCCCAGATCTAAGCATCAGAATAGTAAAAGAAAATGGGAAAAATTCAGTGACCTCATAGTATTAAAAGAATACCAGTAAATACAGTACTGTACTCCTAATTATCTGATTATTAAGGAACTAGAGGCCCAGTGCACGAAATTCATGCATGGGGGGGGGGGGGCGGCGGGCAGGAATCCCTCATCCCGGCCTGTGACCTCTCGCAGTCTGGGAGTCCTCAAGGGATGTTTGACTGATGGCTAAGTCCGTTGTCAGACATCCTTAATGCTGCCACAGAGGCGGGAGAGGCTCCTACCACTGCTGCTGCACTCGCCAACTGTGAGCCTGGCTTCTGGCGGAGCAGTGCTCCCACTGCGTTGAGCGGGATTGGGCCGAAACTGACTCTCTGACATCCTCCAAGGGGTCCTGGATTGTGAGAGGGCACAGGCCAGGCCAAAGGACCCCACCTGTGCACGATCAGGGCCTGGGAGGGATGCAGGAGTTTGGCCAGTCAGGGAGGGACCATGGGAGGGCTCCAGGGCATGTCCAGCCTGTCTTGCTCAGTCTCAATTGGCCGGACCCCAGCAGCAAGCTAACCTACTGGTTGGAGCATCTGCCCCCTTGTGCTCAGTGCATGTCATAGCAAGCAGTTGGGCGGCCTTAGCATATCATTAGCATATTATGCTTTGATTGGTTGAACAGATGACTGGACGACCGGACACAGCATTTTAGGCTTTTATTAGTATACTAGCCGCCCAGTGCACAAAGTTTGTGCACATTAAAAGGGAATTAGAGGAAATATTTTAATATTGCTATTTGCCATTTCTCTATAATAGAAATGTCAGAGATGAAAGAAAATTAGTAAAATGTATATGAAAATCTTCCTCCTTTCCGAGTTTGGGGTGCGCCACAGGACCCAGAGTCAAGTCCCGGCCAACCCGCGCACGCCTCGAAATCGCATGAGACCTAGACCCAGCTGGCCCCACCCCCATTGGGCGAGATGCAGACCCGGCCAGTCACACCCCCATCAAGCCCCGCCGGGTGGGGAGCACAGCCTCAGGTCCCCTGTCAAGCCCCACTGGGTGCGGGGGTTGCAGCCTCAGGTCCCCCACCCTGGCCCGGTGCCACGCAGCCTCAGGTCCCTACTGATCACTCGTTGAGGGAACCCCACTTCCACTGTGTGCACAGCTATCTTGTGACAGCGTGAGGATTAATTTGCATATTACCTCTATTATATAGGAAAATAGGATTACATTAATTTTCTACTTTTACTGAACACAAACATAGAAATAGATAAATATACTTTTGTAGATATAGATATAGATTCAGACACAGATGGTGATATACTACCACTAAAACTAGAATGAACAAGAAAATTCATGAGCTATTCTTTAAGAAATATTCTAATTTTAAAATGCATTATATAAATGAGCTGGTTGATAGGTGTTACTATGTGATGTGATGACTTTTGATTTAAATGACAACCAAATTCAAAAGGTAGAAATGAAATATGAACACAATCATTTATTAATGGCCAGTAATAGTTTATAAATAAGGCAGAACTTGAGCTAAGCAAGTAAACCATTAGCTTTTGGAATGGACATGGAAAGAGGCCATCATGGGTTGCTTCATATGGATTGCCTTTTAGCCTTGGCATCTCTTCTGTGGATTGTGATCTTTTACCTTTACTTCACTGGACAGCAGTAGGATATGACATCCTCTCAAAATTCAAAGACCTTATGGTTTACATCAGTCACCTAAAGAAGTAATGAGTTTGACAAGTCCTTAAATTTATTCTGTGTTGTAAATTATCAAGCTAAAATTATCAGGATTTATTGTCTCCTAAAATGCATTTTTATTTTATAATACATATTGAGTTTTTATATTATTATAAGTTATACTTTTCTTTAAGTAGGCAATTAAATTTATTCATATTTAGGAAATAGATGGCTTTGAAGTCCATTTATTATATCATATAATGACCAAAACAAAACTATAGATGAGGAAGAAATAAAACATAAGTTTCATGTGGCAGGGTTGGGGGAAGCACCAACAGCCAGATACCCCAAAATAATTATAAAATATGGTGTCAGGCAATAGGTGGTGACCCAGGCATATGGAGTCATTGAGGAAATTCAGTAATATGCCATCAGCTGTCTGGACAGATGGATGAAGCAGGTAACTGGACCCCTCAAGTCAGCTAATAGGTAGAATTGCAGGCAGATGGTGGCCGTCATTCAAGTGACCCAACAGCAGGTCACAGAACTCCAGTCCCTACAGATATTTACCTAAAGCAAAGCAGAGACTCGAGTCTGTAAGAGTCTGTGTAACGAGGAGTTTATAACGGCAGGAATTTGGGAGAAAGGGTGAAAAAAATCACAGAACTGCCTTGTACTTGCCAGACCGAAGCTAGGCATTAATATAACAGCTCCGTAACATACATATTTCTACCAACTTTTGAGAGATAATGTATCTGAGGCTCAGAGAAGTGAAATAACTTACCCTGGCCAAGGATAGTGGTGAAATGGGGCTTCAAACCCAGGTAATCTTACTGTCATCGAATCTTGCAATCAACAGGTGAGCAAGGGAGCAGAACAATATCCCTAATACAGGTTAAAATAGAGCCCAGAAGCTGAGGCAGAACTGGCTCTCAGGTCAAAGGTCAAATGATTGCAACTGCAGAGAGGGTAGTCTGTGGATGCAGGAAGCCAGGTAGTCCTTGATTCCATTCATGTTAAACTAAAAAAAAAAAAAAAAAAAAAAACAACAACAACAACAAAAAGCGTAAAGGCCTCAAATGACAACATTGTTTAGCTTTAATATTTTAGTTAAAATGTATACCTTCTTAACAATAGATAAATCAATGTTAAGAGATCTTAAATATTAAAAGGAATAATTCCAAGCAACGAAGTATCATATGGCAATACTGTGGAGTTCAAATGAGCTTTGCTTGTTCCCTGCCTAAGTACATAATCAATATGTTGTTAAGTACTAATAAATACAGAATCTGGCATTCATCTTTTTTTAACTCTTCATGAAGAAGCGTGTGCTGCATTATTTGCTAAAATAGCTCTCCCTGAATTTATGAAGCCTGTAACTGAACTTTAAAGTGATTACAAATGAGAGGCTGTCGTGTATGTTGGGAAATAAGAATGATAAAGTAGACATGCTGCCAAAGTAAAGTTGAACCGATCATACTTTTGCGAACAATAGAATAGAAACATTATCTACCTTACAAAATGCACTAGTTTGTATTCTCTTCCATCACAATCCCAAGGATGGGGCAATGTTTTGCTTGGTTAGGTCTTTTGAGAAAAATTAAAGATGTTTCACTTTTTTTAAATGTCATCTAATCAAGTAAAATTGGAAAGGTTATAAAGCCTTGTTAAATTGAAATTTTAGTTGAACTTGGAGCAGATCAATAGCTTTCTAGCCCTGGGATGCTATAAAAACAGTTAATGGCACATAGAAAAATTGATCAAGAAATTTAGTACTAAGAGGATTTGGAATTTGAAATCAATAAAGCTGTCATGTGAAGGTTTGATAGCCACGAGCTGCATGTAGATATAGAAGGACTTGGGATAACCATCATGGAGGATTCAGGTGCCTTTTCCAATTCTCTGCAGCAGCAATGGAGGAAGATATTGACCTGAATCTCATCCTCTCAGTACAAGAAGATCTTGTCACTTGTCACTTACACCCAAAGCAGTAGCAGCCGTCTCAGGCCTGAAATCTCTCAGCAGCCTCACCCATCTTGTTCTACACTTCCTTGTGTCTTCACCATTCTAAGCTGGCCCTCCGTATTTCAGAGGAGGAGGTGCTCCACTTCTTTTATAGCCTGACCTTGGATCCCTGTGCTCAGGATTCCATCTGTCTTCCTCCTCTGAGAATTGACTTTTTTTCAAGTTCACACACACTCCACCCCTAATCACTTTGATCCTCAATCTCACCCTCTGGCTAGCCCTTTATTCAAAGCCTAAAAACAAGTTTAAACTCTTCTCATTATCAAACACTTCTTCTGTCCCCCTACAACTCCCCTTAAGCTTTCCGTAATTACTCTCCTTTTCTTCAAGCTACCTGGAATAATGGTCTATATCTGTTGTCCAATGCCTCAACTTCCTCTCAGCCCACTGTATTTTGGAACCAGTCTACCCATCTCTCACCCCCACTGATACTGTTCTCAGAAAGGTCACCTCTCTTTATATACCATCTTTATTCCAATAGTTCCCAAATATATATATCTCCTGCTCAGTTATCTTCTAATTCCCAGACGATGTACATAGCATTGTTCTTGGCATGTCTATTTTTATGTTTCAAAGGCATCTTAATTTTCTCAAAAGTTAACTATCATTTTTCCCTCCCAAATGAGTTTTACTCCCAGTCTCCTTAATCTCAGTATCCAACCAGAATCCTTGGACTAATTGTTGACATTTCCCTTATACTCCTCCATTCCAATCTATTGTCAAATACCACTCGTTCTACCTGCAAGGTAGAATGAATGGCTGAGTTGCTTTTATCCATCACGGTTCATTTGCCTTTTCTCGTCTCATCCTTCAGTTCTCCCCTAAGATGACACCTCCAATAAGAGGCTTTCCTGAGAATCCAATCTAAATTATGAACCTGAGTTATTATCTCCAAATTCTGTTAGTTTCCCATATAGCATTTAGAAGCATTTATATGCTTGTGTGTTTATTTTTTCTTCCTTCTGTGGGTTATAATAAAACCCATGGAAACAAAAGATCATTACTTTGTTTACAAGAATAATTACAACTTAGGGTAGTACTTAATAATGAATATTTTTGGAGTGAATTTATGCTAAATTTCTTAGCTCCAAACTTCTCAAGTCTTTTAAATTTTAGAAGATAGAAGTCTGGTCTTCATTTTCTCAGACCTGATTTAAGGCATGGGTTCTTTTACTTGCCATAAAATATTCTTTCATTTGTACAATTTTATATTTGTGCTTTAAGATTATCTCAGAATTTAAGATTATAAATGTGTCAACTAAGAGCCAGATATGGAAACATTTAGGAATTTCAGTGTGCTGGCAAATGTGATAAGTCCCTATGATTTTTTTGTTTCATTTTTTAAAAACATATCTTTATTGTTGAAAGTATTACAGATGTCCCCTTTCCTCCCTCCCCCTCCCCATTGACCCACTCTGCCCTGCTCCTGCCCCCACCCCAGGCCTTCACCACACTAATTTTTGTTTCATTTGAGTCATTGGCTGTCTATATCCCTCCCACCTGAACCACAACCAATTTATCAAACAAAGGTAACATTTAGTGATACCTGATTATTTTTATATTTGTATCTTGTTTTTAAAAAAATGGTTTGGAAACTTTTAACTTAGGCATTGTCTTAATGTGTCCAATTTAGTGAATCATCCACTCAATCTATCTTTTAGTCTCAGAATATTGTCATTGTGTTGATTTCAATGTTTTCATGTTCACAAAAATAGTAGAAATAAGAAAAATGTGTCTACCTAAATACAATGGCATAACTTAACTATGCAAAATTTCCTGTGAGAATGTGATTTTTGCAGTTGAAGTGCTGAGTTCTATTTATATAATGTGTTACATCAACACTTGGAAATAAGATCAAAATAAGTGTAATGTCCAGATATGAGACAGGAGTAGTTTTACAGAAGTCTGCCCTTATAAAGCCACATGTGGAGAACTGTGTCCAGTTCTTAATGCTGAATTAAAGTAATTTCCTTTAGAGGAGGATACCAAGCTATCTTGGGGGAAATTTATGAAGGAATAATAGCCATTGCTGAATGCGTTAAATGCTATCACATAAAAAGAAAAATCTTGGGTTTGGTGTTGGCCAGTGTATTAGGATTCTCCAGAGAAACATAACCAGTAGGATGGATGGAGATTTATGTATATATAATTATATATATATAATTTTATAAAGAAATTGCTTATGTGATTATAGAGACTGATTAAGTCCCAAATCTGCACAGTAAGTTGGCAAACTAGAGCGCTGACAGTGCAGGTCCAGTTCAAAGGCCAGCGTGCTTGAGACCCAGGGAGGACCCGTGTTTCCATTTGAGTCTGAAGCAGGAAAAAGCTGATTGTCCCAGTTCAAAGAAAGGCAGACAGGAGGAATCTTCTCTTACTCTGAAGGTCAGTCTTTTTGTTTTATTCAAGCCTTCAACTAATTGGATGAGGCCTACCCACATTAGGGAGGGCAATCTACTCAGTCTACTATCTTATTAGTTAAGGCAGTGGTTCTCAACCTTGGCTGCACATTAGAATCACCTGGGAATCTTTTTAAAATCCTGATTTCTGGGCCTCATCCCGGAGGCCGGAGGTTCAGAAATCAGGATTTTAAAAAGATTCCCAGGTGATTCTAATGTGCAGCCAAGGTTGAGAACCACTGAGTTAAAGGCTAATCCCTTCCAAAAGCACCCTCCCAGAAGCAGGAAGAAGAATGCTGGATCCAGTATCGAGGCACTTTGTGGCTCACTCAAATTGATACATAAAAATAACCCACTCAATACTAGATTCGAACCCATTCAATTCACTTCAGTTCAACTAGCATTTCTCACCTGTTAACTACATGTTCTCTGCATGCTAATTGCTGGTGTCACAGCAGCAGCTGGGCAGACCGGTGGGCAGAAGTTATAGGAAGGTAGATGTTGAATTTAAGAAAAATACTTTCCAATGAACCAAGGTACACATTCACGAGATCAGTCCCTTTTTAAGAAAGACTTCCCTTATCAGAGACACTTCAACTAATTGGAAATGGCCACCTACCAGCATTAATGTAGAAGACATTCCTCATTGAGATGCCAGTTAATTATATAACCTTAAAGTTCTCTTTCAGCCCTAAAATCTGAAACTCTGGGAGTTTATTCAATTTAGTTGCATTGCCAGTTAGTTACTTTATGTGCTTGCCTAAAATAATGGTTCTAAAGTAATCCTGATTTATAAAAGATATTAGAATATAGCAAAAATGTTATGTTATGACTACATGAACATATAAATACTCACAAGAAAATATGAAATATAGGACAATTACCAGCAAAGCCTTTGAATCATTCTTACTTTATTTCTGCCTGCCAAATCATTAATTCTGATCTGAAGTAATTTAAAAATAGCATCTACAACATACCACACACTTTCTATTCATGGATGCTAAACACCAAAAATAACAGAAGTAAATTGAACTTCATGAATGATTCATGGCTTTCCTTGCTTTATGTCCCCATTGTCAAGGAAATTAGCAGCATTGGATATCTCCTTAGATAAATTTGATTTTGCCATATTCAGTAGACTACTTAATGAAAATGAGTATTTCACACTTATGTTTATAGAAATGTTAATGAATTTTAGCGCCTGTAGCTTTTTTGATGAGCAGAGGAGTGGGTGTAGGGAAGGAGGGAATATTTTTTGAATTAATGTATTCCTTTTTCTAGACTGCTTCTTTGAAACTGTGAAAAAACACTCTTTCTGAAAAGTCTCTGATCTTTTTAAGTTACAAAATAAAAGCCAGTGAAGGAATGGAGTTCCTTTTATGAAAATTAGTTTTGCAATCAACTTGACTATAAAGTTAGCCTCATAGCTGTTCACTTCAGCCCTATTACAGTTTAAGTTTATTTTCCATGCCTGGGTAAGTGGCTATGTAGATTGATGAGGATATCTCAGATTTATAGATTTGGATTTCTGAAAATTTCTTCTCTCCATGGTGCTCTGATGAATGGCCATTTTGCTGCTAACTTCTTAAGAGGAAGTCAAAAACAAAGCTATTGCTTTACATAAAGGTTTTAATATTAACCAAACATGTAAAGAGACATTTTATAATGGAATTTTAATCTTCAGGAACAGACACTCTTGTTAAACTGAGGGCTTTGGTTCACTGGGGGTCAAAACTTGATAATAATGACAGCTAATATTTATTGATTATATATTACTAGAGGCCTGGTGCATGAAATCCATGCACTGGGGGCAGAGGGGAATCCCTCAGCCTGGCCTGTGCCCTTGCAGTACGGGACCCTTCACTCCTTACCACCCATCTGCTCACTGCTCCTTACTGCTCAGTTCTCTGCTCCTTAGCACTACTGCGGAGGCAGGAGAGGCTGCCACCACCATTGCTGTGCTCACCAGCTGTGAGCCCAGCTTCTGGCTGAGCAGCACTCTCCCTATGGTCAGTTGAGCATCTTCCCCCTGGTGGTCAGTGCACATCATAGCGACTGGTTGTTCTGGTTGTTCTGCCATAATGGTTACTTAGGCTTTTATTATATAGACTAGAGGCCCAGTGCACAAATTTGTGCACCAGTAGGGTCCCTCGGCTTGGCCTGCAGGATAGGGGCTGGGGAGGGACCACAAGAGGGACTGCCAGAGGGCTCCAGGGTGTGTCCAGCCCGTCTTGTTCAGTCCCTATCGGCCAGACCCCAGTAGCAAGCTAACCTACTGGTCGGAACGTCTACCCCCTGGTGATCAGTGCATGTCATAGCGACTGATCAACTTGTTGATTGCCCCCTGGTGGTCAGTGCACGTCATAGTGAGCAGTTGAGCAGCCTTAGCATATCATTAGTATATTAAGCTTTGATTGGTTGAACTGCCGACAGGTCGACCAGACACTTAGCATATTAGGCTTTTATTATATAGGATGGACCAGACACTTAACAAGGATTTCCCATCGAATCTTCTCCAAAACTCTATTTTACATAGGAAATCAAAGCACCAATGTAGTAGTAATTTCTTCAAGTCACAAAATTAGTGGTCCAAATGGGATTTGAACTCAAGCAATCTGACTTGAAAGTCTAAGATTTAGAGGAAAGATGGAGGAAAACCTCTTGAGAAAACTTCTCCATAGTGTCTTCATAAAACTCTTCTCTCCATCTTTCCCACTGTGTGTGACTTGGGTGGTTATGAAAAGATCTCACCTGAAAACAAAGCAGGTTTTAATTGGTCCTTCTCTCAATTCAGTTTCTACATGAGCATTTATTTTCTGACATTCTTGCCAACTAAACTGAACATTGATACAATTTAAGGATAACCATTATTTTACCAGGTCACTTCTACTTGCAACAGGTCACAAAACGGTCAGAAATCCTTTCTCTTCTAGACGTTTACAGATACTATTTCCCACATCATTTTAGGATTGTGCTAGGCCTGACTGACTGCAGTGGTGCTGTAGTTTCAAAATCCATTTATTTCTCATAATGTTATTGCATGGACATCTATAATCTTGGGAATGGATATATTCCCATGAGGGGTCTTGAGTTGGATTGTTCTGTGAACCACATTCATAAAGGAACCATGTGAGGATATATATGTTAGTTTTCATTTAGGTATCAATTTCAACATTTAAATTTCGTTATTCTTCTCTTTCAGATCAAAGATTTTCAAAGGGGGCTTTTACAAAATATTGATACCATGATCCCACCCTGGACTAAAAAGAGAATTTGTGGAAGGTGCCCTTGAAAGCATTTTTTAAGCTCTCCCTCCAGGTGATTTCAATATGCAGCCGATTTTGACAGACACGGCTTGAAGGCTGTCATGCTTTGAATTCTTGCTCCTCTCTTTTTCTGATAGACCCAGTTCTCTAAATGGGAAGCAGAATGGAAACAGAAATAAGAGAAGAAAGTACAGCAGAGAACAGAAAATAGCATGATTTTCAAAGAAAGAAATCACTGAAGTGATCAAAGGAGAAAATTTAAACTACTCTTTCTTTTATCCTTCCTGACAGAAGGCTCCATTTTTTCTCTTTCTATTTAAAAGTGCCTGCCTTGAAATAACTAGGTAGACCAGTAGACCCTGCTTTTCATTGGCACTGAGTGCTTCAACCAGATATTCAAATCCATGTCATAATTGCTCAAGTTGTTATAAGACACTACTCTATTTTAAAAGCCCCAGTATGAATACGTATTAATAGGAACACAATTAATGAAACATTAATTTGGATAATGATGCTGTCCGTGGTAAATGGAGTTTTCCACTTTAGAGAGAGAGGACATCAAATGCTTTTAGTAACATTCTCTACTCTGTTAAGTAAAGAAAATAGCTAGTTAAAATTTACATTTGCATAGCAACAGGCTTTCCAGGAATAGTTTAACCAAGCTGAAATTAAGCAGTTTGTTTCACCCATAAAAAAATAATATAATCATAATTTCTACAATCATTCTTATCTCCCCACACTCTGCCCCATAAACATGGGACTATGCTTATTTGATTGTGCGAAAGGGCAGATTTGTCACAGAGCTCTCATTCGATGTCTGCACTGATTCTAAGCAGATTGTATTCTTAGTACTTAGATTCTGTAGATCTACAATTCAGACAAAAAATGTCACTGAATAGAGCCGAAGGGTTGCCTGCTCTTACCTTAGAAGCTGTCAGCGTAGAAACCCATCACGTGTCTGATGTGCTCCCTGTGTTGCTTGTCAAATGTCCATGTGCTTAAAGGGATCTTATGAAAATGCATTCTGGTTTAATGAGCTGGGTCTGGGGCCCAAGAATAGGCATTTCTAACGTGTTACCTGGCAGTACCTATGCCATTGGTCCATGAACCACACTGAGTAGTAAGAATCAGTAAAAGAAAGGAAAAAAAAAAAAAGCAAGCCTGTCTCACCTATGCTCCTCAATCTACCCAGCCTGTTTGCTTCCTACTGAGATTTAAATAATTAGCTAAAGCCTTTGTCTCACTGGTTGCAGGAATTTGGAGTTTTAAATTACCTGAGGCAGAAAAGTCATTTTCAGGTGACCTGGATGTCTCCAAAACACTGGAATTTGAAAAGCTTTAGATTTTTGTAAAATACCTGGGTGTGCAACTTCTGTGCCTTACCATTTTATATGTGGGAGATTCCAGATGCAGTATGTCATCAGTACTCTGAAGACCACATTAAAGATAATACTTGGGTGAATATATGTAGAAAGATTTAATTTTAATAAAGGAAAAAATAGTGTAAAGTATTCTAATGATTGTACTTGACTCTATGTCCATTAATGAGAGATTTTTAGTGGAGGGGGCATGTTGCTCCGCCTCAGCTAGCTAGCCATCTGGGATTTAATGAGTCATTCGGAAGAACGCAAGTTTCCCAGACTTTAACTATTTTGCTGTGAATCTTCCTCAATAGAGAAGTCTAAAAACCATTTATTCTTTTTTAATTATTCAGGATTATGAGCATTATTCATCTAGCTTCATCTCAAGCAAAAGCAGATGTAAGGGATTTACACTCTGATCCCCATGGTGACCTTAAGACCTGCCTTTTTGTGAGTATCTTTCTAGAAGGAGTGATGAAGGTTCCTATCTACATAAATAATGTGTCAACCAAAAAATGTCAATCTCTAGCCAATTAAGCACACTTTAGAACCCACGACAGAGGTGTGTTTCTGGCATAGTTTTCATTTTAAGTAATCTAATGTCTTCTTTAAGGATCAGTATTAGCTCTATCATAAATTGTTAGCTTCAAGGTCTCAGCCATTGTCCAGATCCTGTGTCCACCTCCTCATCACCTTCTTGATCCTGAATGCCATGGTGAGGGCTCACAATTCACCTGCCCTCACTTAGTATCCATACTTGAGTTATAAGGGTTTCCTACATATCATACCCCCTCTTACTGTTCCTGCCATTATTTTATCTCTTCCTCTTTAAATCTGTACATACTACCTATGCCAAAACAGTACCTTGTAGAGGGAAGATATCCTATATAATAAAAGGGTAACATGCAAATTGACCCTAACAACAGAACGACTGGTCACTATGACAAACACTGACCACCAGGGGACAGACGCTCAATGCAAGAGCTGCCCCCTGGTGGTCAGTGTGTTCCCACAGGGGAGCTCTGCTCAGTCACAAGCCAGGCTGACGGCTGCCAGTACAGCAGTGGTTGTGGGAGCCTCTCCCGCATCCTCAGCAGAGCTAAGGATGTCCGACTGCACCTTAGGCCTGTTCCCTGCTGGCAAGTGGGCATCCCCTGAGGGCTCCTGAGCTGCCAGAGGGATGTCTGACTGCCAGCTTAGGCCCAATCCCCTGGGGAGTGGGCCTGAGCCAGCAGGTGGTTATCCCCCAAGGGGTCCCAGACTGCAAGAGGTCACAGGCTGGGCTGAGGGACCCCCTCCCCACTCCCCACCCCCAGAGGCACAAATTTTTGTGCACCGGGCCTCTAGTTTTACATAATTGTCATCTGCTGTTAGGTTGGAAATATTAAGAAGTGTCTTCCCCAAGAAATGCAAAAAGATACTCTCCCTATTGTCCTCTGGATCATTTAGTTCAGACCTTTTATCTAGTAACATCATCAAAAGGCCAATCCTGATTTTCAGAATTTCCAGTTTCCTGGCCAGTTTAATAAAACTAAATTTTCTTCCTATGTTGCATGAAGAAAAGTATCTTTCTGCTACTGTGACTTCTAATCATAGTTACTCTTCTTAAAATTTTACTTTGAAGAGAATTTCATTCGTAAACAATATTAAAAATTCTATCTTTTGTTCCATTTGGGGCTGAAAAATAATAACAATAATAATAATAATAAAATGATGGTGATGGTAATAATAATAATAGAATTGCTAGGACATAAGTAGCAATGCTGAGCCAAACCATGCTGAGCTAGATGTCTCAGATACTATGTTCATTGCCAAAATTTAGACCATGGAAAAGCCTACCCATCCAGGTCAGGGGAAATTCACCTGGTTTAAGGTGAGGTATATGTTGAATATATATGGAGGTATGAATGCATGCAAAAAGTTCAACACATGACAAAGATGGCACAGAACACCAGCTCTGAGTCATATCAACTCAACAGAATTCACATGGGAAACATCTGTTTGTGTGTTTTTTCTCAGACACAGTCGAGATCTAATTTTTTCAGTAAGGTGAAATGGAGGAAATGAACATTTCAGGAAAAGAGGTCAAATAATTGAAATCTGGTGTATAGAAAAATACTCTATATGCATATTGGATTCACAAAGAACTAGGACAGGAGCATGTAGGTGGACAGAAGCTAAAAGGCGTTAACCTTGGATTGGCAGATGACAGCAGTTAAGATGACATGAGATTCAAACTTAGAGGTTTTTAGAAAGAAGGGAGAGAGAATAGTCTAGAAGGGACAATGAGGAGCACAGAGTCACTTAATGTAGCTTCCAGACCCAATACCAGGAATGCAGGAGGAAAAGCAGCCAGTATTTTGAGAGGGCTGTTGGGTAAGCTGTGTTGTGAGGGAGAGCAAGGTTTTGGTGAGGACCAGGAGGTTGAGGATAGAGAGGATTTTGCTTCTCCCAACTGTGCATTTCCTTGGGCATAGCGGGTGGAGGGATCATGGAGGTCTGGGAGATGGGGACAGAATAGACATATAGATCCTTATGGGTTCTTATCATGACATATAAAGTGCCTGGTACTATGCTTAGCACATTTAAACTACTCAATAAATGGTGGCCACAACTATCATCAAAGTAAAGCAATCAGATCTTTGTTCCCCCAAATTCTGAACTGCTCCAACTTCTACATGTTATAAGTGCTGCTTTTCTCCATTTTGTCACACTTGTTATCACTCCGACTGTACCCGCTGTTGCTGTCAATGTCCTCATCACTCTCCTCTCTTCATTTCTAACCATGTCCTCCCATGTCTCTTGGCTTTTACCTAAAAAGCCAAGCTTTCTGTACATCGCCAAGCAATCAAAGCCCTCTTCTCCTCTGCTCTTGAGCTGACTGATGACAGAGTGCCAGGAGCAACTACTTTTCTTGCTCTTCTTGGCTCTTTTTGTCTATTTCTAGGTTCCCAGAAGTTTCTGATCCTTTCATCATATATAGGTGCTTATTGTGAAGATACCATTTCCGACACCATCAGAACTTCTTGTCTGACAAGATGACTATATCATAGTCCCCCAAAGGCTACATTCCTAAAATAGCATTTGTACAGAAGTACTAATGCCATTTTCAAGAGTTTCAGATTATTAGAAGCTAGGCCATTGACCAGTAGCTACAGATATTTTATCTTAGCATTAAAGTCCAATGCACTTTCTTATCAGGATCACAGAGCAGTGGCTCAATTCCTCTGAGGTTAACTTGGGATCACTTGAAGAGATTGGGGGCACATTTTTCTCCCTATCATTGGCAACTTACATGCAGCTACTGGTTTTAGCATATTCCTGTGCATCTCATTGTTAAGCAGACTACTTTTCAACATTCTTTTGTGTGTTGTATGAAGCACTGTGCAGATGATTGCTCAGCTTGCTTTATGGACAAGGAAGTGAGGTGACAAAGAATTTGGTCCATGGTTTCTCTAGCTAATTCCCAGGAAGGAAATATTTATTATTTGTTGCATTTGAAGAACTGTGGCTCCTACACAACTATAGATAAAGCCTCCATTTCCTTAAGGTGGAAAATGTGGGGGAAGGTTCCAAATGTTAGGACATTCTTAAAAATATATCCTCTTTGCAGATTTAACGGTTCAGTTTGTAGCTAAGAGTTTGGGGAATCAAGCAGAATGTGAAAGACAAAAAACTCTCGGATAGTAATTCAGAGACTCATACTTTATTCATTCACCCACAAAGTTTCTGGAGTCCTTATCACGTATTAGGAACTGTTCTAGGAAAAACAAAGCTCCTGTCGTGATATAGCTCACAAGCTATCACAGGGGAATAGAAACTAATAAAACAAATATTACGCAGGAGTGCCCTATGCTGTGGCAAGTGTGCTGGAGAAAAGAAAGCCTGGGCAGAGGAGTGGAGATGTGTGTGGTGTGTGAGCATGTGCAGCCTTACATGCACACTGTTTTGGATGGGGAAATTATGAAAATCCAATAACGTTAATAGTGCCCAAGGAAAGATCTAGAGCAAGCACATCAAACTCAAAGGCTAACACGGGCCAAGTAAACGAGGCAGGCAGCCCACGGGCTGAGTGTGACATGCTTGCGCTAGAGTGTGTCTACATTTCATGAGCATGAACACCAGGCACTGAGGTGTAGAAAGATCTGTTCAATGCCACCAGGACACTCAGCAATTCTGAACCACTAGCTCTTGTCTTCTTCCCTTGCTCTAGTGTATAGCCCCACCTTGCCTCAGTGCACTAAATTTAAAAGGTCTTCTTTTTTACCTTTTTAAAATTATATTTATTTTTCCATTACAGTTGACATTCAAAATTATATTATTTCAAGTGTACAGCATAGTGTTTACAAATATTACGAAGTGATTTCCCTGATAAGTGCAGTACCCACCTGGCACCATACATAGTTATTATAATATTATTGATTATATTCTCAAAAAGGGTCTGTTTTAAATAAGTCATGTGTGGAATCCTAACTATGTTTATTCAATAGCTTAAGGATAGTGTCCATAGTGTCACTTTCAGGGAGCATGTAGATTGATAAGTTATCTTCGTAGCTTTGAGAAGTGTACTTGATGTTCCTGAACAGTGACCTCAAGATAAAATGTGATTGTAACAGTGACTTTCTGGGTGGAGAGCAGTTAACACCTCTATCCTTGTGGTCTGAACTATAACGTAAGCAGTTGGAGAACCGTCCAGTACTGGAGCAATGAAGGTTCCCACTGCTGCCCCAGGGAGGCTCAGCCCCACAGTATAATGTCCTCTCTTGGCCACTGGCCTTTATGATGACAGGCCACACTGGGTGGGTCTCAGGGTGATAGGCGTGCACACAGCCACCACAACATTTAACCTCAAGGGTGAGAGCTATACTTCCATGCTCTCGAAGTTGCTTTTATTGAATCTTTATCAATCTCCATTATTATTTGCCTTCGAATGTGAGCTTAGGGAATAATAATATACGTATATATGAACTGCTTTCACACATTTTCATTTGAGTCCCACAGCAACCTAAAGGAAAAGAAAGCAAGATAGTTGTCATGACTCCCATCATGCTGATGGAGTTACCAAACTCAAAAGAAGTTTAATTTGCCAAATACACAGGGTTAAAGAGTGGCTGGGCTCAAACTAAATTATGGGCTATATGAGTTTAAAAACCTGTCCTTTTCCCTATAGGCAACTTTATCCCATTTCACCAGGTTCTTCCTAAAAGAAAAAAAATATGATTCTCTGAAAAATTTCATGGACTTTCTTAGTTCCAAAGGTTTTGCTGAATGAAGGAAAGCAATAGTTTATTAAATAGTTGAATAAGATAATAGTTTATTATCTTAATGGGTTTGTTAAAAAATTCTATGGTTTCCCCCAAAGTACTACCTATAACTCTGTGTATATAAATGCATTTAGTTGAACCTTAACATTCCTAAATTTAACATTTGAGATTTTGTTGCTAGTCAAGGTTCTGTCAAGAAAACAGAAGAGCCACTCAATATATTCAAGTGATTAAAGGCGTTAATATGAGTAACTAAGAGCACACACAAAGATTGGAAAAGCTGTCTAGCAGAGGTCAAAGAGATGAACCTCTGCAACTTCAGCCTGAAGCACTCGAGCAGAGACAGCATCAATACTCAATCATCTATGGGAAGCTCCCACCAGTGATCTCTGCTTCGATAGCAAGGTAGAGGTACTCAGATCCCCAGCAAGTCACTGTAAATTTCACATCTGCCCACATATCTGACAGTAATGGCCTACAGAAAAGATTGGCCTTTACTTTGCCATCTTCTAAATCTGTATATTTAATTACATTATATCAATGCCTCTCTCTGGAAAACTCCAAGCTGAAGAAGATTCTGGGAAAGTTGTTTTAACATCTCTTCAATGGTACTTGGGGTGGTGATGCCAAGTGAACAACAATTTAACACAGGCATGTCAAAGTGATCACAAAATTCCATGTCTCACTTATGAGTTTTCTGAAGCACAGCATAGAATCCTATATCTTAACTGGCATAGTAAAAGAGCAAGCCATATAGCTAGGGAGGATACCTCACTATTCATCCTGCTCCTTCCATATAACCAATAAATGTTTGATAGAACTTTTTATGTGAAATTAAAAGAATAGACATGGACCAAGTCCTTGTGGAACCTACATCATGATAAAGCTTTGTCCTTAACTCCAATGAATTTTCATTTTGGGGGGAATTATGTTCTAGGAGTCACTCACTAATTTGGGGAACATTCAAGAGCCTAAGATTGCTTCAGCCATCTTAATGACCAACTTTGCAAAATCATTTGGTTTAGTCAGAAAAGCAATCCAAGATACCCACTGAGACATCAAATGTCATTTCTTGATTCACAGCCATACTCTCAGGAAAATAATAGTCTGCACCTTGCCCGGGTTGCGGGCTTGACCCCCAGTAATAGCACTTTGTACTTACTAAATGGTACTCTCTAGCATTGTCTTGTTTGACCCTCACAAAACACCTTTCAGATATGGGCAAATAATTTTTCTATATTCATTAATAAAAAATTAAGGACAGTCCCAGTCAGGAGGCTCAGTTGGCTGGAGCATTGTCTCCTACACCAAAAAGTTGTAGGTTCAATTCCCAGTCAGGGCACATTGCCCGGGTTGCAGGTTTGATCCCCAATAGGGGGCGTACAGGAGGCAGCCGATCAATGATTCTCTCTCATCATTGATGTTTCTATCTCTGTCTCTCCCCTTTCCTCTCTGAAATCAATAAAAAATATATAAATAAATAACAATGAACATATCCTTGAGTGAGGACTAAAACACACACACTAAGAACACAGTAAAGGGAAATAAATTTTGTATTTAATTATTGACCAAGTTGGACTTGAAAATAGGCCTTATCTCTCATCTTAGAGTCCTTCTACAGCATCCCACTGTCTCTTTTGTAATAAAAGAACTAGAACCAGCACTTGCTATATATGAAATTATAGAATTTAAAAGACCCTGGCCTTCTAAATCATTTTTATTGCCCACTTGTTATTATTCTTCCAGCTATATTCTGAACTGAGGAGTCTAAAATTGTCCTCTTCTTTGTTTAATGAAAAAAAAGAAGAAAAAAAAAAAAAAGCAAATCTCCCTTGGACAGAGCCCTTCCTTTCATGAACACCCTCTGCAATAAATGGGCCACCTGGTCACAGTCTTATCTATAAGTAGTTTATGAAGTCAGATCTGTTTTTGAAATATCTGTGTCTGGCAAAAATCCTTTTAGGAAACACAGGCATTTGAGACAGATCTTAGAACAAGAGTGGATGCTGGGGTTTACTTAAGCCAGTTCTCTCATAGAGAGATGAGGAGAATGAAATCCTGCGAGGCTCCATGACACTGAGGTCAAAGTCACACAGCCAGTTATTTAGGAGCAGATCTGTGCGCAGAGTCTGGTTTAAAGGTTCAGTGAGTTACTGTGCTGCCAGGATGCGTGTGGGGGAGAAGGGAGAATATAAGAAAATTTAAAGACTATTCTCTGGCTTAACATCAAATTGTGGAGACATTAAACAATGAAAGAAGAACACAAGGCCGGAAATAATTACTAAATAATGGTGCATAAACTATAACTGCTGTAATTCACAGAAGAAATAGATATGAGTGTGGGGGGCGAGGGGGAGGGGGGGTTGGGGGTTAATTAGGGGATGAGGAAACATTTGTAATACCTTAACCAATAAAGAAATTTTAAAAAAAAGGAATTTATTTTTAGTCTTCACCTCGTTATACAAAAGATGTGAGGCACTTTACAAAAATACTTTCAATGCAAAAGAAATAAAGTAAGCAGGTGTGGTGACCAGGGCAAAGGAAAACTATGGGCAAAAGAATAATAAAGCCATACCTGTTATCGGGGGTTATTTCTTTGAACTATGCAGTTAGAAGAAATGGACCCCAGATTTATGATGAAGTTTTTTAATGGCCAATGCAAAGTCAGCACAATCCATTTATAAGATTCAAATTTTTCATAAGACAAAACCAAATTTACAGTATTATTCCTCCAACAAGGTATTCAAAAAGAGAACTCTGAGGTTTCTCTAGTTCTTTCTTAGACAATCCATCAGTGTGGTCCCTTGGCATAATATCAAAATACAATTCAGTAGAGCAATTCTATTTAATCCAAAATGATGTCACTGAAAGATCCAGCAACCTTGTGGTCTGGCTCAATTCAAAGGCATCCTTCAGGGTATGGAGAGAAATGGATCAATTACTTGTCCTCAAGTATTTCTCCCAAACATTATTTATGGCAATGTGAAAAGTGAGGAGCTCTACATTGCGATATCTGGCAAGTGCCTATGGTGTAGATAGGCTGTCATGCTGGTTGATGGCTGCTCCACAAGCTTGGAGAATCAACCAAGCAGAGATGAGTGTCATTAGGGGCATCTGTGAAAATGTAGGAGCCTAATTGTCATATTTAATACCTTTGTTCAGAGCTAGATAAGGTCAAAATCACACCACCCACCATTAAAGAGGTGGGGGAGACTATTCTGGGTCAAGAGTAAAACAGACCTGAGATCAGGGGTTAGAGAATTTAGGAATGTCTTTGACAGAGATAGAACTTAAACTTGGACAGACAGAGAGACTAGGAAAAAAACCACATGAACACATGGTGGGGAGGTTGCCGATAGGAGACAAGTAGATTTGCCACCAAAATTTGTGAACTTAAAATGCAGCGACAAAGGAGCAAATTTAAACAGAAAACCTGATCCAATTTAAACAGAAAGCTTGATCCTTTCATGGAAATATTTCCAGTAAAAAGTTCTTTAATTTAATATGACAACACTGGTTTGGTAGGATTTCCAGCCAATGAATTCAGTAAGTGGATTTGTTTTGATGACCTTTGCTAATTTGTGGAATGCCATGTAAACCCCCTGTAGATTTTCTAACAGCTCCAAAGCTAAAAATAGTGACCTCACTGAAGATTCCGTCAGCTGTTCTGATTGAGAGAATGGCTGGCAATGTCTGATGGACTCGGGTTCCACAATGAGGCTCAGAAATTAGGAGCCTGGTATGTCTCATATATACCAGAAAATGATGTCTACGCTTACCAGAATGCATTCATAGGCACAGAGGGAGCAATAAGGACTATCTTTTTATAAATAAAATTTTAATTGCATTATATCTAATTGTAGGCGAACTATGTGCCAGGTATTGTGCTTCGCAGGCAGTACATGATTCATATCATCCTCACAACCCCTCCATGAAGGAAGAACTGTCACTAGGTGTAATAATAAAGGCTCAGCCCTAACCGGTGTGGCTCAGTGGATAGAGCGTCGGCCTGCGGACTGAAGGGTCCCGGGTTCGATTCCGATCAAGGGCATGTACCTGGGTTGCGGGCACATCCCCAGTAGGAGGTGTGCAGGAGGCAGCTGATCAATGTTTCTAACTCTCTATCCCTCTCTCTTCCTCTCTGTATAAAAATCAATAAAATATATATTTTTAAAAAATAATAAAGGCTCAGAAACTTTAAGTAACTTGCTCAAAGTTACAAAAAAATTAATGCCAAGGACTTTGAATCCAGGTCTTTCTAACTCAAAAGCTAGTGATTTTTTTAAACCTATGACTCTACATAATACAGATTCTCAGCTTTTTGGAGCTGTTGCTTTATATTACTGAAGCACTTTGGTTGACAGTATAAAGCGCTATAAAGAAAAGCAATTCCTAGGAGAATAATCATGGACTATTAGGGATAACTGAGGACCTATGGGATCCTTACCCCAATCCTCTAATTCTGAA
This sequence comes from Myotis nattereri, assembly GCF_964212035.1. Lineage (NCBI taxonomy): Eukaryota > Metazoa > Chordata > Mammalia > Chiroptera > Vespertilionidae > Myotis > Myotis nattereri. Next base: position 201,717,663 of record NC_138075.1, on the reverse strand, counting down.
TATGAGATACCAAACATGAACAGCCCAGTTAATGGAGAATCAGGCCATCCAGTTCACAGTACTGTGCTCAACACTGCCCCCTACTGTCTTCTCTGGGGCTGGTCAACAATTGTAGAGTATGAGAAAAAGCTGGGTATATAGAAGGGAACCTAAACCCTTTACCATATTCAGTCGGTGCCACCCATGGTATTATATGGTTAGAGTACTAGAAGCTGGGTTTCTGCATTGTTAAATATCCTGACCAAGATAATATTAAAGGGTGATTTTTTATAATTTGAAGGGAAAAATTCAACATATATACAGAGTCATATGTAACTTGGTTGAAATCAAACATTGATCTGTTTTAGGCCACCATCCCTTGGAGTTCAGCAATCACCATTAGCATTTCATGATTGTATTTAAATTTTCTTGAAATCTCTTGTGTCAGTAGGGTATCTCCAGCCTCTTACTCTAGCATTCTGATGCATGAACCCCTTAGTCTATATAGTGTCTCTCAGTGCCTGGTCATTTAAAGACACTATTATAATTTACATCTGATCTTACCAAAATAGTGACTTCCTCCTTCCCTGAACAATGAAATATCCTTCCTTGAAACATAGGTAGTTTCTAGAATTGGCATCCTATAGTCAGAAATGTTTGGTAAACGATGTAATTCTTTCAGTAATCCATTCTGTAGTCTAGGTGGTGCCTGGCACTATGCTAGCGGACAGTGGTGAGCCAAAGTGAAGAGGTCCCTGTCCTCCCTCATGGAGCTCCCAGGCAGGGGAGGGAGACAGACATTTATCAGAGACTTATCCCAATAAAGATAAACATTGAAAAAGAGTAACAAAATTTGTATAAGTTTGAATTTTAAAATAATGAATTTAATTAAACCTCTTGATTTTGTAAAAAAACAAAACAAAAAAACAAAAACCAGTAAACATTTAATAGTGCTATTAAGGGGTAAATTATGCTATTGTGCAACTCAAGGGTAAATTAAGGAGATTGAATTCATGGAGGTTAAGAGAGTGTTCTTGAGAATGTGTCCATTGTTTCAAGCTCTAAAGAATGAGTAAGGAGTTAACTAGGCAAAGAAAGAGAAAATGCACATTTCAGGAAGAGAGAACATTAAATACAAACCTGTAGCAAGAGGAATCTTGGCAAACGTGAGGTTGTAGTAGCAAGAGGAGAAAAAAAAAAGACCATGGGTGGGTTGAAGCTGGAGAGGTAGGGGGTAGGGTCTTGTGAGAGTTGTGTGTGTTTTTTAATTTATCTTTATTGTTGAAAGTATGACAGAGGCCCCTCCTCTTTTTTTATCCTAAGAACAGTGAATCACTGAAGATTTTCTAGCTGAAGGAAGGAGGGATCGCATGATAAGATTTATGTTTGAACAATCACTCCATAGCTGCAGTGTTGAGAATTAATTGATGGAGGTGGAGAAAGCAAATAAACCATTCCATCAAAAATACCAGAGTAGACCAGGGTAAGAGGATGCTAACTTAAACCAGTATAAAAATGGCAAGAAATTGGTGGACCCATGGGAGAGTTAGAAGGTAAAAACAGATGGGACCTAGTAAAGGATTCAATATGAATAATAAAGATACAGGAATGAAGGATGACCCCAATGTTTCCAAGTTTTTTTGTTTGTATTAGTGGATGAACGGGGATGCCATTTGCCAAAAAATGGAAAGAAAGGGATGTTTACGATTCTGGATGGGGGCCTCGGAGGGGAATCACAAGTTTAATCTTGGACTTCTTGATGTATGATACCGGTATGGAACACAGAGAGAGGTCTGCCCTGAAGATACAAATTTCTGAATCATCTAAATATTTTTATGGTACTTATAGCTATAGGGATGGGTGAGTTTTCCTGAACAGGTGATGCAAAGTAAGGGATGAAGAGGGTTTAGGAAGCCTTAGGGACTCCAATATTTAATGATTAGGTAGAATAAGATGAGAATGGACAGGAGACAAGGAAGGAATGGGCAGAGAAATAGGAAGAAAACCATGGAATGTGCCATTGCAGAGGCCAAGGAAAGAAAATAAAGTAAACCTAGGTCCAAGTATCTATATGTCTGTCTTTGTCTCATTGTGAAAATTACACATCTTTCTAGTCAAACTCAAAATGGAATCAAGGAAAGAGCATGGAGTTTGAATCCCAGCTCTGATACTAATTCTCACATCTTGAGCCTCAGTCTTTGTGATACATTTCTTTTTTTTTTTTTTTTAATCCTCACCTGACGATATTTTTTTCCATTGATTTTTAGAGAGAGTGAAAGGGAGGAGAGAGACAGATAGAAACACTGATGTGAGAGAGACACATCGATTGGTTGCCTCCTGCACACACTCTGACTGGGCCAGGGAGCAAGCCTGTAACCGAGGTACATACCTTATTGTTCCCTCATATGCAGTGGTCTTTGTTTCTGTTAGTTCTTTACCAGCTTTAAAAATACTTTCTGACTTTGTGTTCATGAAAGTACTTAGCATGGAATATTATAATCTGTATTTTCCAATATACTTTTGCAATAGACTTTTGTTTATTTCTTCATAAATTATAAGAAGCTCATTTGCAAAGTGACTGCAATCAGCTAAATTAATACTTGAAAAAATGTGTTACTTAACATCAGTTCTTATTTTCTCATTATTTAAAATATTTCCCACCCTAGCTGCTTTGGCTCAGTGGATTGAGCATCGGCCTTTGAACTGAAGGGTCCTGGGTTCGATTCTGGTCAAGGGCACATGCCTGGGTTGCAGGGTCGATCCCCAGTAGGGGGCGTACAAGAGGCAGCTGATCAATGGTTCCCTGTCATCGTTGATATTTCTATCTCTTTCTCTGTCTCCCTTCCTCTCTGAAATCAATAAAAATATATTTTTTAAAAATAAATAAATTATTTTCCTCTGGGGCTTAGATTATATATACATATAAAATGAGATTTTAAGACACTCATTAATGAATACATATATCTCAATCAGTTCAAGTCTGGATTTGCAATATATGTTTCCTTAAGTAAATTTATGTGTATATGTTAATATATCTGGCCTTAATGTATTACAAAGATAACAAGCCCTACTGGCCAACTCCTCTGTAGCATAGGAAAAAAGGCAGGGCTATAGCATAGCAGAAAAGGCAGGGAGTAAGAATCAAACATCTCTGGGTTTGATCCTAACTTTGCTACTAGGGCAGGTCATCATCATTTTGCTCTGTGCCTCATTTGCTTCATCTGTGAAACAGAGACAATTATACTTACCTCATGAAGCTGCTGTAAGGAGCAGCTTCTATGTGTAGACAATGACACATAACTACTCAGTAAAGGTTAATACCTTCTTGACATCTCAATAATAATAGGAAGCCAGGATTATAGGCTCCAGAAATGCAAAAACTGCCACCTGGAATTGTAAAACAAAAGTTGACTGTTTTATAAGCTGTTGACTAACATATGTGCCATCCAGAAAAATCATCACATGGTTTTCAGTATATTCAGACTGCTATGAACCCTGATAACATTGATAGCAAACTGACTGTGTTTATGGTCATCTCATAGCCTGTGCGCAGAAACATTTCATGACTTGGTCAATGTGGAGAGTTCACTTCCATACGATTTGAGAGAAGAAAGTGATGGTTTCTCCTCTACTCATCATCAGGAAAGAAAGCCCAACAGAGAGGCTTTCACAGAGAATGCCTTCAGTAATGATTTGTTGAGTGAATGAATAAATGAAGCAAAATGAGTAGAGTTTTTCTCATTTTTAGGAAATGTGTATAAATTAGAGATTATGCTGATTTTGCAAACTTCACAGCTCTGTGGAAAATTGGTGCTATGCTGGGCTCTACAGTCATTCATTAACTCAACAGATAGTTGTTGTGATGGTTAAAAACAGAATCATATCTATAGGTCCCTGCCCTAGTGCCAGACAGGAAAATTGTGAACCAGATAATCACAAGATTATTTCCAAAACTCGCCAAATAAAGTAATAACCCTCATCTAGTCTTCATCTAATCCTTCCATTTTGGGCCAAATAAGTCTATTATGTCTATTATGCTTCCTCAACAAAACAATATTCAAACCAAATACCAAAACAAATTGTTGATTCCCCTTCTTTTAACGTCACCATATAATTTTGTCTCCTGTATGATACTGTTTGCTTCTGAGCATATAGGTACATTCTAATTTCCCTATTGCTTGGTTGATATTTTGACAATCACACTTTTTTGGGTTTGCACATTTGGCTTTGCTTATATTGCATTTTGTTTATTTCTTTCCTAGTAGTGAATGTTTAATGAAGAGAAAGTACAGGAGGCTCAGGAATCTTTTCTGGCATACTTCTATATCCAGTTTCTTTCCACTGTTTTTAATTAAGCAAAGACTACTAAAGAAGTATTAAAATGTAATAATGAATTCCATCATAGGTCCTTCCACTTCAGTATTTTCTCTGAAAGTGAGATCAGACAGATTTCAGGGGAGTTCATGCTAAGTGATCCCTTTGATATTTCGATCACAAGTAAGTACGTAACTTAATTATTGACAACTTTAAGGTGAAGCAAGATCAATCTTTAATTAATTTAAGTTAGTGCTTTCGAAAATCTTATTGCTATCAATGCTTGAATTTGTCTTCCAATATAAAAGAATATTCCCTTTCCCACCCTAACAGGAGAAAAGTCACTAATTAGGGAGCAAATAGAATATTCTGAAATATTGTAAAGAAAGAAAACTACGTACTACAAACATATAAAGACTCAAGAATCAGAATAGCATTGGTCTTCTCAACAACAATATAAGAAGCTAGAAGACATTGGCATCTTGCCTTCAAGGTTCTACCAATTACCTTTGCTTCCTCATAGCAAAATGGGAATGGCAATACCTATCCTGAAATACCACTGAGCCTAGTACATAGTCAGCATTCATTTTCTATTTTTATTTTTATCATGTACTGTAGTTTTCCAATGCCTATTATAAAAACAGCAGTCCCCTGTCCCCCTCTATATCCCATCTCCCTTCATTTCCATTACCAGCAGTAAATGACTAAAACTCTTTTAGTTTATTTGTTATTTACCTTCACATTTCTAAATATAGCATCACTGGTCATGCTACTTCTTGGTTTTTCAGATCTACACATTATACGTATTTTCCCATGCTGCCACATCCCCAAACTAACACGTGTGCGCGCGTACACACACACACACACACACACACACACACACACACACTTCTTTCCCCTTCATCCTCCTAATATTGATGGCTAATGATCAACCAGTATTCACTAGAATTAACATATTGAAAATATCCTGTATATATTGGAAAGTAGTGATGTCTTGGAGGTTCCCAAGTGACACCTTCACTCTGTAAGCCCAACCCCACCCCTGGAACCCCCAGGTAGTCTCCTCCTACAATTTGGCAATGATCTGAGTAATGCCTAGCACAACAGCATGCCCTCGGCACTACCCAGTGTCCAGTATGCCTTGGTTTATGGCCCATACCAGACCAGTTGGTAAATATTTAGTATTTTAATATAATCTCTGGTTATATGACAATTTTGGTTATACTGATAGTCAACGTTCACATTATTACAACTCTCAGAACATTGTACACAGTTGAGCTATTTGGTACATTATGACTAAATTCACTTGGCTGTGCAAATTTGCCTCTTCCCCATTATTAAATTATCCACCAACTCTTCGCCCCAGGTGTACACCTCTTCTCGAACATAGAGGTGCTCTGTAAGATAAATCTCCCGAAGGACATCGCGCTCAGAACTCCGTGTTCTCTGGCTCCCATTGGAATGAATTGCTCTCCGGGTCTGCCTACACTACTGTCATCTTTGGATCTCCTTTCCCTTCAGCTGGGGGACTTTTTGTCTGTCTTTTGCTGGGGAGTCTCTGTTTCCTGGCTCCTACAGTATCATCTTCCTTAATTTACATCTTGAGAGTGGCTACAGGGAAGATAAATTTTTGATGCCTTGCATGTATCAGAATGCCTTTATTCTGTCTTGACAATTGATTGAATTTTTACATATAGAAACTCCTATGTAATAAATTAATTCCCCTCTCACTTTGGAAGGCAAGATTACAGTGTCTTCTAGATTCTGATATTGCTGTTGAGAGGGCCAATGCTATTCTGATTCTTGAATCTTTATACGTATGTAATTGTTTTTCTTTTCAACATTTAGGCTATTCTATTTGCTCCCTAATATTCTAAATGTTATCATTGTGAGCCTTATGGTAAACCATTTTGATCATGTTAGGGACCAGATAGGATAGGACTTTCAATCTGAAAACACTTAGAATGTCATATAATTGGAATCATAAGTGTCTTAGTTCATTTGGGCTGCTCTAATGAAATAAGATAGATTGGGTGGCTTACAAATAACAGAAGTTTATTTCTCACAGTTCTGGAGGCTGGGAAGTCCAATATTATGACGCTGGCAAATCCAGAGTCCTGTGAGGACCCACTTCTTAGTGCATAGATCGCTGTCTTCTTGCTATGTTCCTATCTGGTAGAAGGGTCAAGGGGTTTTTTTTCTTCCATGTCTTAAAGGTTTGATAGCTCATTTCTTTTTAGCACTGTATAATATTCCATTTATAGGTATACCACAGAGTATCCATTTGCCTATTAAAGGACATCTTAGTTTCTTCCCTGTTTTGGCAATTATGAATAAAGCTGCTATAAACATCCATGTGCAGATTTCTGTGAACATAAGTTTTCAACTCTTTTTGGTAAATACCAAGGAGCACAATTATCATAATTAAAGGACAGGGAATAGAATTGTTTACTTTTTCAGAGACTGAAACATAAAAACAATATGGTCTAAAGATTTCCTGGGGTCATTGAGCAAGGCAATACATTTCTTTCTCTGGCGTTTGCCTCCCTATCTGTGGCTATAACTATTACAATACCATTTCTGCCTCTTGATATCAACTCAGTGGGCCTAATTGCTATTTTCCTAATTTATAGAAATTGTAAGCGCCATTAATGCATGTACATCAAGGGCCCTAGGGAGCAGTAATTCTCCTGCTGTACATTTAAATGATCTAGTCATTTGGTTCATCAACTGTGTGAGTCATAAAATGGACTTTTCCTGAGAGGCTGTAGAGCAGCCATTGAGTTTGGCCCTGCAGTCACACAGACCCCATGGCTATTCCAATTTCTAGGTTTATTGCCTTAAGCAAGTTAGTTAATCCTTCTAAACCTGTGTTTCTCCATCTATAAAATATGTGTGCTTTCCAGGTTTGTTGTGAAGATTAAATGTGGGTAAAGCAGTGAGTATAGGGCCTGATACATATCAGCATGTTTTGAATGTAGCTATTATTAACCAGCATATAGCATACTGTTTTGCACTTAGTAGGCACTCAATAAATAATTGTTCAGTGAATGAATTGCATGTGACTGAATTTGATTAAGACCTGGATCCCCAACTGGCCTAAAAACTGCCATTAATAAAGAGATCCTGTCTTTGTAATTCCTCCTTATACCCTGGTGCCAAAGTGCCTGGCCCATAACACAAATTGAAATTTTTTCAATAAAGGAATGAGCAAATAGATATGTCTTGTTCACATTAATTTTCGGGATACAAAAATTAATTTTTTTCAAGACAACTATTAAGTGTATGTATTTAGAAAAGTCAGTTTGCTGTTATAAGAACACCCTCTGTTCCTCATTGATCTCCAAATAGATTCTTCCAAGGAGCAAATTTTAGGCAAAGATTTTTTGACTAACCGTGACCAGTTAGGTATTCACTCAGTCTTGTCTGTCATGCCCTTTCTAGCTGCATTCGTACTAAGGACAAAAGGAGAAATGGGGAAATGCTGTATTTAGTAGTTGGAAAATACCTGTCCTAGATAAAATGGTCCTTGTACTACTTGTGTGACAAGGGTGTTAGTGTATTTTGGCAGGCGATATACCTTAAAAATGCCTTAGACAAAGAAATAAACTGGTTCTTTTTCCATAAAGTTTCCATCATGTATTGTTCACTAATAATGTTATCCAGAAAAAAAGGAACCATGCAAAAATAATTGACATTTATTTGTTCTGTAGATATAAAACCTGATGACACGAGATTAAAAATATTGCTTTCTTGGTCTTTTTAATGGCCCTTTAAGCTTAGGAATGATTGCAGTAGGTCCTAGTTTTGTCCCACATTACATTATATAATACATTAGTATTAAATACTAGAGGCCTGATGCACAAAGATTTGTCCAAGAATGGGCCTTCCTTCCTCTGGCTGCCAGCACCACCTTTGCTCTGGCCGGAGCCGCCTTTCCACCTTCCCATGCTGCCCAGAGGCCCGGAGCGGCTGGGGCAGTGCTGATGCCTGCATCATCACCATGGTCTTTGTTGGGTTGATTTGCATACTCACTCCTGATTGGCCGGTGGGCATTGCAAAGGTATGGTCAATTTGCATCTTTCTCTTTTATTAGTATAGATATCCTACAATACATTATGCCCAGTTCTCACAGACATCCTTCAGGGTAAGATGAAGATCTCTCCATCCTTCATGGAGAGATGAAGACAAAGGTAAGAAACGTTCCAGTTATCATTATCATGCTAAGCAGAAAGTCAAGATATAGACCCCATTCTTTCTGATTCCAATATTCATGCTTCTTGATACCTTTCTCTCTTGTAATGAGGATTTTTTTCTTGCAATCATAATGAAATATCATCACAGATAATGAAATAATATTAGACCTTCATGTGACACCGGTCACACCAGATTTCCTAAACGAACTCAATATCTACAGAAAGGTTAGGAAGTTTAGAGTTAAGAGTATGGGAATTATAGGTAGTAGTGGTTGAGAAAGAAACAGAAAAATTAGAAAATAATTGTTATAAATAGAGATAAACACAAGAGTTTCTGTGACAAGTGAGCAGATTGTTTTAAATGTCCATTCATGTATATGGTGAATAGTTGTCACTTTTTGAATACCCAGCATTCTACGTTTATGTATCCCCCCATCTTGTAAGGCAGAGCCTGTCTCTCACTATCAAAATTGAAAATACCTCATACTTTCCCAGAACCCCCTGCACCTGGGTATGAGACAGACCTTGGTCCTACCACTAACTTATGCTCATTGCAAACATCAAATCAGAGATTAGTGGTGTGAAGAAGAAAGAAACATGCAGAGCCCACTATGACAAAAGTAGTCTCATGACAACAGCAAATGGAGTGGTTCTGGTGGCACTTCTGTCTCCAGCATTCATGGTGTTAATGGTAGAAGTACATGGAGGGCAGTAGAAGTGAGGTCTCACAGGACCAATTCTATGACATTCATCTGGCAATGATTTCTGGTGACCTCAGAGCCTGGTTCTCTGACAGTCTCATGGAATCCGTGAGCTCCCAAATATCCTATCTAATAATAGACAAACATGGTAATTGACCATACCTTCGCTATGCCTCCCATTGGCTAATCAGCACGATATGCAAATTAACTGCCAACAAAGATGGCGGCTAATTTGCATACTGCAGGCAGGGCGGGACACCAGTAACTGCCATCCAGGCCCCCGTGTGAACCCCAGGAGCTGCCAGAAAGCCAAGCTGCAGGCAAGGCAACCCCCCAGGACCCAGGAGCCACCTTGCCTGCAGCCCGTGATCGTGATTGTGATCAGAAAGCTGGGCCACAGACAAGGCGGCACCCCGGGACCCAGGAGCCGCTTTGCCTGCGGCCTGTGATCATGATCAGAAAGCCGGGCCGCAGGCAAGGCGGCCCCCTGGAACCCAGGAGCCTATCGGCGAGGTCTGCAGGTGAAGCAGCGATCAAGCTATGAGGGTGAGGTGGGGGCGGAAGGAGCTACAGGAGCAGCTCTGGCGGGAGACTGAAGACTCCCGCCTGAGCGAGGAGCAAAGACTGAAGGCTCTAGCCGCAGCAAAGACTATGTCCAGAGTGAAGATGGAAGGCGGTGGCCAGAGTGAAGGTCTGGGTCCTGGGTGCCAGAGGAAAACTGGTGCTGGCAGCCAGGAGAAAGAAGGCCTATTGCACGAATCTTCATGCAACGGGCCTCTAGTCTTTTAATAAATGCCTTTGTATTTAAACTAGCCTTCATCAGTTTTACTGCCCATGACTAAGAATCCTGACCAAAACAATGCATAAATATCAGCAATGATAATAATAACCAGCACAACTTGAGAGCTTAAGATGTGACAGTACACTCTGCTAAATTTACTCTTTAAGTTCTCAGTGCAACTCAGTTATTCCCATGTTACAGATGAGAAAACTGAGGGATTAAATGGCTTGCTCAAAAACATACTGCAGAAACTGGCAGAGCCAAGATTTGAACCCATCAATGTGACTCTGAAATCTATTCACTCAATCACTAAACTTGAATATATAATTTAGGGGTAGTTTGTACTCACATTTTTTAAGAATGTAAATATCAATAGGTAGTTGTATTAGTCAGGGTTCTCCAGAGGCACAGAACAAATAGAGTATGTGGAACAAGAGATTTGTTTTAAGGAACTCGTTTACAAAAGTGTGGTGGCTGGAAAGTGAAATTTGTAGGGCAGGCCAGCAGGCCAGAGACCCAGGGAAGAATTAACTTTGCAGCTCAAGTCCAGAGATAGCCCGGAGGCAGAATTCTCTCGGTAGGTGTCTGTATCCAAATTCCCTCTTCTTATAAGAACATCATCATATTGATCATGATACACCAATGACTTCATTTTAACTCAGTTACTTCCATAAAGGCCTAATCTACAAAAAAGCATTCTGAAGTACTGGGGTTTAGCACTGCAACATATGAATTTTAAAGGGGACATCATAATTTAGTCTATAACAATAATAATTTCAATGCAACGCTTTTGAAAGCACTCTAATGTAAATATAATTTCAAGGATTTTCTGAGTATGGGTGATATACCTAGAGGTGTTCTTTTTTTGTGTTTTGGGGTTTTTTTGCGGGGGGGGGGGGGGGGGAGAGGGAGGCTCAGGTTTTGAAAGACCAGTCCTTCCCATAGCCACCATCAAAATGGTAAATCATAATATTATCGGTAACCAAGTTCTCCTATGTCCTTATTAAATAGCTCAGGTCTGATAATGCCCAGCTACATGGACATTTTAGATTGTGTTTTCCACCAAAAGTCCAAGAACTAGTTGCACTACAGTTTTCCAGTACTTTAACTCACTGGGAGAATCAAGTGAAATAAGCTGCATGATGGCACGGTGACAGGGATACTCAAAATAGTCTTGTTCAAGTCCTGATGGCTTTTGGCTATCACCACACAGGTCTTGCAAAGGTTTCCAACCTCAAGGGGCTCAGGCAGCACTGCGAGGTCTGCAGTATACCTCTTAGCAATGCACATCATGGTAGGAACATTTGTCATCTTTTTTCACGTGTACATTTGTCATTCAGTGGTTGCCAGTGCAGGTGAGTGTTTGGAAAAGACACCTCAACACTTCCATCAGTGATTTAATAGCCACTAAGCCACTTTACATTTGTAGAGTGCTTTGTACTTCCAAAGTGCTTGTACATGCATTAGTACGTTTCATCCTAAATGGTCCTTGATTGGCCTAAAAGTTAAATCAGCTTCCCAACGTGACTAACTATCCTAGAGAGCACTTTAGGAGCTGCAAACACATGACCCAGTGTGAGGAAATGGCTCGGAAGCATTCTGTAAAATCAAGGCGCCGCTATTACCCAAATTCACAAACAGTGAAGCTACCAAGTTAAATCCTTAGGGGATTGTGGGAATTCTCCCAAGATTTTCAATCTCTTACAGTTTACTTTGTTTTTTTAACACCATTTTCTGTGGGGCTAGCTTTTAAGTCCAATGTTACCTTGTTAAGATTTTCAGACAAAAGCATGCCTCTGTTCCCATTCTGCTTTTCGGTTAATATCCAAGCCTACGTATTCCCTTTAAAGAAACACAGAGGGCAATTTGTGGTCAAAAGATCCTAAACCGAAAATACTTGTCACAATTATATGAGGCCTGAACATTTCTCCCTACACAAAGCAGATGGTGATTTCTTTTTTAAACGAAATAGTGGCCTGCGTTTCTGCTTGAGTGCCTGTGAATCAGATGTGAAGTAAAAATGAATTTCCATTTTGTTTCACTCTGGGAGCCTGTTACATTGACCAACTTTGGGGGCATGAGGAGATCACCTAATTTGTTCAAATATAACCACGCGATGTACAACAAAGATGTTGGCTGTTTCAGCTCTCTGCAGGAAAGCTTAAAAAAAAAAATACTGAGCACACGCAGCATAATCTTGAGAATCCTCTTGTTATTATTCCGCTGGTGGAGTCTGTAGCCACGGAGACATCTGTGATGTGGGATAAGAAAGATCTTTGTGTGTTTTTTCCTGAAATACAAAGAGTACAGAAAGTAGAAGATCATTCTTAGGATTTAAAATCTAAGAAACAATTGTATTTGTTGCCTGTATGTGTTTTAAATGATTTGATTGCAGGAGTACTGCAATTCAGACTTGATTTATTTTTCCCCGTTTACTTGGTGTTCAAAAATAAAAATGAAATCCAACATCTTCAAATATGTAAAGAAATAGCTAATTTCACGTAGCAAGTGTGGAAGGCACTGCCTGTGTTAATAACATAACGTGCCTCTAAGCCTGGATTCTAATATGGTGTGCAGCCATGTTTCCGTGGAGTTGGGAGTGCAGATAAACCCTTGCTTCAAAGCTGCTTTCTGCTATTGATTTGATTATACAGTTCTCTGGAGCAAATCCTAATGCCTTTACAGTTAGTCCTACAAATAGCATCTCCCCTATTTTAATATAAAATATCTATCATTACAATGGGGAGTCTATTGTGCTTCTTTAGAATCTGAATTTGAGTAATCAAAACTATTCTTCAAATACGATATGTGTTATTACATGCAAAGTAAAGTGGAGCTTTGAGTCAAGAATCCATATAAGTAAGACCCAAAAGTCATTTTCAAGTAAAGCTCCCTGGCGATTCAAGCTGTGATAAGATGGGAAATAATAATAACACAAAATTTTATTGAGTGCTTATTAGGCACTAGACAGCATTCCAAATGCTTTGGACATGTTAATTCATTTGCTTCTCACGTCAACCCTTTGAGAATAAGTATTATTATTATTATTATTTCTATTTTATAAATGAGAAAATAAAATCACAGAAAGGGTAACAAGGATCCAACAGCTGGTGAATACAGGAACCAGAATTTAAACCTAGTTAATTTAGATCCAGAGCCCAGGCCAGTGACGGCTATATAGTGTGGACACTCAAGAAGCTGGTGGCCAGAAGGAAACATGGCACATTACATAGTTCATTGTGTCTGCAATATTATAGTAAAAGAAAATAAAACAAAAAGGTCAAGGGAATTTCAAGTGCTATTGTGTGATGTGTTTTTGTTGTGTGTGTTTTTTTAATTTGTTTGTTTGTTTTGCCTTAATAGTAAAAAAAAAGTTTCTCCTGGAGACGATGCCTATGAAAATATCTTATGAGCTGATAGTAAACTAGCCAAAGGGATGAAATAAAAAATATTCCAGATTCAGGAAGAAATAGCAGCATATGCAAAGACCTGTGGCAAGACAAACCATGGATGTTTGAGGAGATGAAGCTGAAGCCAGAGTGATTGAAGTCAATGCGAGGGCAGCCTGAGGGGGAAGAGGTTAGAGAAGTGAGGAAGCTTTCCACTCAGGGTTTTGTAGACATTGTTACGGGTCTTGGTCTTGTGACCTAAAAAGAGTGAGAAACCAATGAGAGAATTTAGTCAGGGTAGGTAACATGAGCAGAGGTGCACTTTGAAATCGGTCACTGGCTGCCAGTTTGGAGAGATATAAAGTGGTAGCAACTAGAGCAGCTTAGAAAAAATTGCAGTAGCATTAGTCAAAAGTGATGAAATCGGAATTATCAGTGGAGATAGAGAAAACAGAACTGATTCAAGAGATGCTCCCATGTTAAAATTCTAAAAATAGAAGAGATTAGTTATTGGAGATTGGAGTGAGATATCAAAGATGACTGTCAAATATATGACTAGTGCAACTGTGTAGATGACAGGTTTGGATGAGAAACTCAGGAGGTCGTGTTGAAGATATTGAACATGATGTGGCTTTAGTCATCAACTGAATTTGTCAAGTTCACAGTGAGACTATGGGTCTGAAGCTCAGAAGCAAGGTCTAGCCTAAGGCATATATATTTGGAGACTATCAAGGTAGAGAGCATTACAGAAGCCAATGGCATTGATATCTCATCCGGGGATAAAACATAACATGAGTGGGAAGACAGGAAGGCCTAGGTCTGCAAAGAATTATAAGACAGGGCTCTCAGATAAGTAGGAGCATGACCAGGAGAAAATGGTGTGAGGGAAGCCAATGGAGGAGAGTTTCAAGAAGGAAGGCAGGGACAACAAGGTCAAATGCTGCTGAGAGGTCAAGTAAAATTGGGACTGAAACTTTAAATATAGCAAAATGAGAGTAAAAGTCATGGCCACATTAGCATAAACTCCCAGAAGTCTGACTGGAGTAGACTAAATAAGTAATGAGGAAATACAGGAACTGTGGAAAACTCTATAGAAATTTGGCTATGAAACAGAGAAGGGAATCAGGGTGAAGGCAAGCGAGAGATAATTAGATAAAGGGAATGATCTCACACATAAAATTCAAATCTCCAATGACAGTATATCAGAATCTGCCCACATTTCTAGACTATTGATTACACACAGAATTGTAATACTTTAAAAGAAATTCATAGTTTATTATTTATCACAAATTTATATAGGGTGACGTGAGTCTTATTTTTCTTTCATATAGTGATTCATTAACCTGGCCATGATTTTGACCACAGAAAAGTCTTATCCATCTGGATACTCAGAAGACAGAAAGTGAGTTTCTTCAAGGACTCACAGGCTTCAGCTCACTGCTGGATATGAACTTTGAGGACGTGGCCATTGCCTTCTCCCAAGAGGAGTGGGGGCTCCTTGATGATGCTCAGAGACATCTGTACTGTGATGTGATGCTGGAAATCTTTGCACTTCTGTCAATTGTCATTGGCATAAAAGGGATGATGTGGAGGCCTATTCTGAGCACAGTGTATCTGTAGGAGGTTCTCAGGTCAGGGCTTCCAAGACAGCTGCAGCTACTCAGAGGACCCATCTGTCCCCATCGCCCCATTCGAGGAGCAGCAGCAGCCCACCCCGGTCCAAGGAGCAGCAGCCACACGAGCAGACTGCCCACATCCGAGGAGCAGCAGCCTGGCGCAACACGCACCGGTTCGAGGAGCAGAGCCACACACAGCCTGCACCTGTCCAACGAGCAGCAGCCGGGTGAGTGGCCTGTCCCCGTCTGAGGAGGAGCAGCCACGCGTGCAGCTCACCTCCGTCCGAGGAGCAGCAGACTTGCAATCAACCTGTCCAAGTCCAAGGAGCAGTAGCCCCACAAGCAGCCCACCACATCAGAGGAACAACAGCAGCGTGCAGCCAGCCCCCATTCAAGGAACAGCAGCCATGTGAGCAGTCTGCCCCAGTTCAAGGAGTAGCAGCTGCGTGTGTAGCCTGCCCCCATCCAAGGAACAGAAGCCTTGTGATCAGCACACCCTCTGTCTGAGTAACAGCAGCTGTGTGTGAAGCCTCCCCCCACCAGCCAGAGGAGCCACCAAAGCTGTGAACAGCACCCACCAGAGGGGCTGCTACCAACTGAGGAGCAGCTGCTACCAACTGAGGAGCAGCTGCTACCACAACCACCCAAGGAGCAACCACAGCCCGAGGAGCTACTGCCACCCAAGGAGCAGCCCCTGAATGACTCAACATCTAGTTATGTCAGTGAGATCAAACATGGGTAGACAAAGAAACCCCCAAAGGAAAGAAAAGGAAGGCTCGAGAGAAAAGCAGCTAAGTGAAACAGAGGCATGCAACATGACAGAAAAAGAATTCAGATTAAGGGTCCTAGAATGCCTAAACCGGATGGAGGAAAAAATCAACAAATTATGCAAGAATCAAGAAGAAACGAATGAAAAAATCAACAACTTATGTAAGAATCCAAAAGAAATGGATGAAAAAATCAATTACTTATGTAAGAAACAAGAAGAAATGAAGAGTGATATGAGCTGCAATAAAAAACACCACTGAAAGTTTCAATAGTAGACTAGGAGAAGTGGAGGACTGAATTAGCGAATTAGAAGACAGGGAAGCAAAACACACCCAAACTGAACTGCAATTGGAGAAAAAAATTTAAAAGACAGGATGAGAGCCTAAGGAAGCTATGGGACAACATGAAATGAAACAACATATGAATAATAGAGATGCCAGAACAACAGAAAGAGGAACAAGTGTTAGAAAACCTATTTGAAGAAATAATATCAGAAAACTTCCATGATGTGGGGAAGAAAAAAGTCACACAAGCACAGAGAGTCCCAAACAAGTTGAACCCGAAAAGACCCACACCAAGACACATCATAATTACCATGGCAAATGTTCAAGACAAAGAGAGAATCTTAAAGGCTGCAAGAGAGAGACGGAAAGTTACATATAAGGGATCTCCCATTAGATTATCAAATGACTTCTCAACAGAAACACATCTGGCCAGAAAAGAATGTACGGAAATTTACAAAGTAATGCAAAGCAAAGGACTGAATCCAAGAATACTCTATCCAGCAAGGCTATCAGTCAAAATTGAAAGGGAAATAAGAAGCTTCACAGACAAAAAAAGGTTAAGGGAGTTTATCACCACCAAGCCAGCAATGCAAGAAATGCTAAAGGGACTGGTGTAAAAAGAAGAAATAAAAAGCTAAGAAAGAAAAAAGGCACAAAAAATAGAAATGGCTACAAACAAGTACCTTTCAATAATAACTTTAAATGTAAATGGACTAAATGCTCCAATCAAAAGACATCGACTGGCTGAATGGATAAAAATAACATGACCCATATATTTGCTTGTCTACAATAGACCCACCTCAGAATAAGGGACTCACACAGACTGAAAGTGAAGGGATGGAAAAATATCTTTCAGGCAAATGGAAATGAAAAAAAAGCTGGGGTAGCAATACTTATATCGGACAAAATAGACCTCAAAGTGAAGGCCATAACAAGAGATAAGGAAGGCCACTTCATAATACTAAAGGGATCAATACAACAAGAGGATATAACCCTGATAAACATATATGCACCCAATGCAGGAGCACCCAAATTCATAAAAAACTCCTGGAAGATATCAAGGGAGAGATCGACAACAATACAATCATAGTAGGGGACTTTAATACACCACTGACATCACTGGATAAATCCTCTAGACAAAAAATCGGCAAAGAAACAGCACCCTAAATGATTCACTAGATCAGATGGACTTAATTGACATCTTCAGAACATTTCACCCCAAAGCCACGGAATATACGTTCTTCTCAAGTGCTCATGGGATATTTTCAAAAATAGACCACATATTGGGTCACAAACAAAGTCTCCCCAAATTCAAGAAGATTGAAATCATACCAAGCATCTTCTCAGACCACAATGGCATAATATTAGAAACAAACTACAATAAAAAAACCCAAAATACTCAAACACTTGGAAGCTGAATAACATGTTATTAAATATTGATTGGGTTACCAATGAGATCAAAGAAGAAATTAAAAACATCCTGGAAACTAATGACAATGAAAACACAACAATCCAAAACCTATGGGACACAATGAAAGCAGTCCTGAGAGGGAAGTTTATAGCTCTACAGGCCTATCTCAAAAAACAAGAAAAAATGGTAGTAAATCAGCTAACTCTACATCTAAAAGAATTAGAAAGAGAGCAACAAGAAAACCCCAGAGTGAGCAGAAGGAAGGAGACAATAAAGATTAGAGCAGAAATAAATGACATAGAGACCAAAAAAACAATACATAAAATCAATGAAACCAAGAGCTGGTTCTTTGAAAGGATAAACAAGATTGATGAACCTCTAGCCAGGCTCACCAAGAAGCAAAGAGAGAGTACCCAAATAACCAAACTCAGAAATGATAGAGGCGATATAACAAGAGACCCCACAGAAATACAAATGATTGTTAAAAAAAAAAAATACTATGGACAACTCTACTCCAACAAACTAGACAACCTGGTGGAAATGGACATATGCCTAGAAAAATACAACATTCCAAAATCAATCAGGAAGAATCTAAAAATCTCAATAGGCCAATAACTATGGAAGAAATTGAAGCAGTCATCAAAAAGCTTCCAGCAAACAAAAGCCCAGGACCAGATGGCTTCACAGGGGAGTTTTACCAAACATTCAAGGAAGAACTAAAACCTATCCTCCTCAGACTACTCAAAAAAGTTCAAGAGGAAGGAACACTTCCAAGCTCATTCTATGAAGCCAGCATCACCCTAATACCAA
Organism: Myotis nattereri; assembly: GCF_964212035.1. Classification (NCBI taxonomy): domain Eukaryota; kingdom Metazoa; phylum Chordata; class Mammalia; order Chiroptera; family Vespertilionidae; genus Myotis; species Myotis nattereri. Next base: position 201,699,414 of record NC_138075.1, on the reverse strand, counting down.
AACCAGGTAAAGATAACACAATGAAAGAGAATTACAGGCCAATATTCCTCATGAACATAGATGCCAAAATCCTCAACAAAATCTTAGCAAATCTGATCCAGCAGTACATCAGAAAGATCGTACACCATGACCAAGTAGGATTTATCCCAGGGATGCAAGGATGGTACAATATCCACAAATCAATAAATGTGATTCATCACATAAACAAATTGAAAGAAAAAAACCACATAGTCATATAAATTGATGCAGAAAAAGCATTTGACAAAATCCAACACCCATTTTTGATAAAAACTCTCAGCAAGGTGGGAATAAAAGGATCATACCTCAACATAATAAAAGCCATATATGACAAACCCACAGCCAACATCATACTCAGTGGACAAAAACTAACACCATTTCCCCTAAGAACAGGAACAAGACAGGGATGCCCACTCTCACCACTCCTGTTCGACATAGTACTGGAAGTGTTAGCCATTGCAATTAGACAAGAAGAAGAAATAAAAGGCATCCAAATTGGAAAAGAAGAAGTAAAACTGTCCTTATTTGCAGATGACATGATATTATACAGAAAAAACCCTAAAGACTCCATCAAAAAACTATTAGACTTAATAAATGAATTTGGCAATATAGCAGAATACAAAATTAACGCCAAGAAATCTATGGCATTTCTATACACCAATAATGAACTTACAGAAAAAGAGACTAAAAAAACAATCCCATTTACCATCGCACCAAAAAAATTAAGATACCTAGGAATAAAGTTAACTAAGGAGGCAAGAGACCTGCACTCAGAAAGCTATAAGACACTGAAAAATAGAGATAGAGGAAGACATAAACAGATGGCAGAACATAACATGTTCATGGATTGGTAGAATCAACATCATTAAAATGTCCATACTACCCAAAGCAATCTATAAGTTCAATGCACTTCCCATTAAAATACCAATAGCATATTTCACAGACCTAGAACGAACTCTCCAAAAATTCATTTGGAATAAAAAAAGACCCCAAATAGCTGCAGCAATCCTGAGAAAGAACAAAGTAGGAAGGATCTCAATACCAGATATCAAGCTGTATTACAAAGCCACTGCTCTCAAAACTGCCTGGTACTGGCACAAGAACAGACATATAGATCAATGGAATAGAATAGAGCCCAGAAATCGACCCGAACCAATATGCTCAATTAATATTTGACAAAGGAGGCAAGAACTTAGAATGGAGTCAAGATAGTCTCTTCAATAAATGGTGTTGGGAAAATTGGACAGATACATGCAAAAAAATGAAACTAGACCACCAACTTACACCATACACAAAAATAAACTCAAAATGGATAAAGGACTTAAAGGTACGACAGGAAACCATAAAAATTCTAGAAGAATCCAAAGGCAACAAAATCTCAGACATATGCTGAAGCAATTTATTCACTGATACAGCTCCTAGGGCACTTGAAACTAAAGAGAAAATGAACAAATGGGACTACATCAAAATAAAAAGCTTCTGCACAGCAAAAGAAACCATCAACAAAACAACAAGAAAGCCCACTGCATGGGAGAACATATTTGCCAATGTTATCACCGATAAGGGAACTCACACAACTTAACAAAAGGAAGATAAACAATCCAATTAAAAAAATGGGCAAAGGACCTCCATAGACACTTTTCAAAAGAGGACATTCAGAAAGCCAAGAGACATATGGAAACATGCTCAAAGTCACTAATTATCCAAGAAATGCAAATCAAAACAACAATGAGGTACCATCTCACACCTGTCAGAATGGCTATCATCAACAAACCAACAAACGACAAGTGCTGAAGAGGATGTGGAGAAAAAGGAACACTCGTGCACTGCTGTTGGGAATGCAGACTGGTGCAGCCACTATGGAAGGCAGTATGGAGTTTCCTCAAAAAACTAAAGATGGGATTCCCATTTGACCCCATGATCCCACTTCTAGTAATATATCCTAAGAAAACAGAAACACCAATCAGAAAGGATCTATGCACCCCTATGTTCATAGCAGCACAATTCACCATAGCTAAGATCTGGAAACAGCCTAAGTGCCCATCAGTAGATGAATGGATTAGAAAACTGTACATCTACATGATGGAATACTATGCTGCTGTAAAAAAGAAGGAATTCTTACCATTTGCAACAGCTTGGATGGAACTGGAGAGCTAAGTGAAATAAGCCAGTCAATGAAGGAAAAATACCACATGATCTCACTCATTTATGGATAATAGAGACCATTATAAACTTATGAACAAAAATAGATACAGAGGCAGAGCAGCCTCGAACAGACTGTCAAACTACAGCGGGAAGACCAGGGAGGATTGGGGGTGGGATGGGGGGGGGGGGGTAAGAGATCAACCAAAGGACTTGTATGCATGCATATAAGCATAACCAATGGACATAAGACCCTGGGGGGTAGGGGAGGCCAGGGGATTGTCAAGGACGGGGGAAAAAGAAGACATTTGTAATACTTTAAGAATAAAACAATTAAAAAAATAAAAAAGGAAGAAAGAGTACATAGAAGTTGAGGTTATTATCCATCTGTTGCTTAAGAATTAAGAGGAAGAACCTTTCCTTTAAGTTACGTAGGGCATAGTTATTAAAAATCTTAAGGCATCAAACATTCATTACCATTTTTTATTAAATATCTATTAAACACACTATGTACTAGCTATGTTTGCTATTGAGAATGTCAAAGTGAAAAAGACATAATCCCTGAACTCAATATATTTATCTAATAACAGAAGAAGAATACATGTAAAGAGATGCCATTAGTACACTGTAAAATTCCATAAAAAGATTTGCACAAAATGGTATGTTGAAAGGGTATGTGAAACACCAGACAGAAAAAAAGAGGGTATGTGTCTGATTATGCACATGTGTGAGCTCCTATGGGGCTCAGTCATGGACTATTTCATGGAGATAAAATCCCCTGAACTGAGTCTTAAATGATAGTAACAATTTACATTATTGAGAAATTATATTGTCCCAGGTAAAGTGGTAAGCACTTTATATCTTAACCAAGTTATTATACCCATTTTAGAGATAAAGAAGTGGAGGCAGAAAGTGTTTAAGTAATTTGTTCATGATAGAATTATCTAATGAGTATGAGAGTTGGGATTCAAACCCAGTTTTCCTTCAGAGCCTGTCTTCTGTACCACCATGCCATGACATAAAATTAGAAATTAGCCAAGTTTTGTGTGTGTTGGCAATGGGATAATGGAAGTAGGGAGGACAGATCACTGGCCTTAAAATTGTTCCATCTTAACTCTTCTCTGTTTTCTCATTACCAATATAGCATGGAAACAGAATGAACAACAGGTTCTGTCTATTCTCAAGTAAAGTTCAGTGAGAATGGACTGGAGGATAATTTTTTATTTAGGTTAATAAGCCTATATTGAGAAAAACAGCTCACAGGGAAGCAATCCTGCTCTTTCCCTAATGACTCCAAGTTAGGCTCTATCAGACCACCTGGCAGTCATGGCACTTAGAGCAACATAGGTGATTAACGCCACTCGAGGCTGTGAAGAATAAGTAAACAGAAGATCAAAGAAGAGAAGCACTGTTCACTTTGACAGGGGCAGGTGCACATCAAGATCAATCGTGGCTAGCTTCCGAAATGCTGAATCAGAAGAGAAGAACATTCTATCTTATGAGCCGAGGACCTCAGTAACAATCCGAAGGTCAAGGGAGGAAAGAGGCTAATTGACTTATCCCCAGTGCTACTCTTATGTAATGACTGAAGATAGAAAGGGTCTAAAATCGCACCATGGAAACTGCAGGCAGCAGGAAAGCAGCATCACAGAAGCCTTATCCATAGGACCTGCAGCAGACTGGATATTTATGTCCCTGCAAAATTCATATATGGAAATCTAATCCCCAGTGTGAGGGTATAAATAAGATTAGTGTCCTTAGCAAGAAACCTCAGAGAGGTCTTATGGAAAGACACAGCAAGAAGAGGACCTTCTATGAACCAGGAAGCAGGACTTAACCAGACACAGAAGGTGCTGACATCTTGACTTTGGACTTCCCAGCCTCCAGAACCATGAGGGATCAAGTTCTGTTGCCTGTAAGTCACCCAGTCTATGGTATCCTGTATAATAAAAGACTAATATGCTAAATGTCTGGTCATCCATTCAACCAATCAAAGTGTAATATGCTAATGATATGCTAAGGCTGCTCAACTGCTCCCTATGATGTACACTGACCACCAAGGGACAGTCAACCAGTTGACCAGTTGCTATGATGTGCACTGACCACCAGGGGGCAGATGCTCTGACCAGTAGATTAGCTTGCTGCTGGGGTCTGGCCTATCAGGACTGTGCTAGATGGGCCGGACATGCCCTGGAGCCCTCCCGCGATCCCTCCCCGGCTGGCCAAACTCCCGTGTCCCTCCCCAGCCCCAATCATGCACTGGTGGGGTCCCTCAGCCTGGCCTGCATCCTCTCACAAACTGGGACCCCTCAGAGGATGTCGGAGAGCTGGTTTCAGCCCGATCCCACAGGCCAGGCCAAGAGACTCCACTGGTGCACAAATTCGTGCACCGGGCCTCTAGTTCTGTTATAATAGCCTACACAGACTAAGTCAGAGAATCAACCAACAGAGAAGTGGCTAAAAGAAGCTGGTATTGATGTAGATTGTTTTTTAGGATTCTGGAGAGAGGATTTGGGGAAATTATCTTTCAATGAACTGAGAAGTCATTAGGGGGATAGTAAAAAAGTGGCTGAGGGACAGGTGGCTAGAAGAAGGCCTCCAAAAATTCCATTTAATTTATGGGCTTTCTTCAAATTATAAAACCCTTCTTAAAATGATAAAAACAAGGTATAAAATAAAGGAAAGAAGAATAAGGATAAAAAGTAGGAGAAGGAGAAGGGGTTGTTGGGGAGGGGAGAGGAGCAAGAATGTTATAGTAGAATGATGAAGGTAGAGAAGAAATTTAAAAAGCAAATAAAAGCATAAAATTAAGTCTAAGTAAAATTAAAGGATAACAAAATACAGAAAAAAATTAGTCTAAAAGTTTATTAAAGATAAACCTAAGGAATAGAAGGAAAAATTATCTAAAACCAGTAATTTTTAAATATCAAAATATAAGAGGTATAAAAATAAGAGGCATAAAAATTTAAAGTAACCCAGCATAAATAAAAAAACATAAGACCTAGAGCCAGTGAGATAAAAAACTAGAAACATGAAAGTCAGAGGGATGACAGGTAAAAGCTAAAACAAGTGTAGCCAAGTTAAAAGCAATACTTACAAGTTGAGCATAAAATAAAGATTGTTTCCAATTTTTTTTTCTTAAAACAAAATAGAAAAGAATCTGAGATAGGAAGTGAAGACAATGGAAAAAAAAGAATCCTAAAGAATTAAGCAGAACAAACTAAAATGGAACTAGAGGGGGAAAATAAGTAATCAGCATACACCGTGGCAACAAGAAATTATAAAATGTTGAGATGCTGATTTGTATGTCAGCATGTGTTCTTGATGCAATAGGAAATAAAAGCAATAAACCAAAAAAGGGAAAGAAATGAACTCCTAGAAAACCATACTCTGAAAGCGTATCCTTGGTTCCTGTCCTTCCTTTCACCTCTTCAATTCTCATATGAAAAGAAAAGAAAGAAAGAAAGACAAGCATATTGCAGAGATATTGTGGGTTGGATTCCATATCATTGCAATAAAGCAAGTCACAGGAAATTTTTGGTTTCCCAGTACATATAAAAGTTACGTTTATAGTCTATTAAGTGTGCAAATAGCACTAGATTAAAAAATCAATGAACCTACCTTAATTTAAACGTATTTTGTTGTTTAAAAAATGTTAACCATTACCTGAGTCTTCAGTGAGTTGTAATCTTTTTGCTGGTGGAAGATCTTGCCCCAGTGTTGCTGAAAATGCAATGCCTGCAAAGCTCAATAAAGCAAAGTGCAATAAAATGAGGTATGCCAATACTATTGTTGTCTAATCCTCAACTCAGTCCTTCCAACTGCTTACAGTAAAGAAACACAGATAAGCCCTGGCTGGTTTGGCTCAGTGGATGGAGTGTCAGCCTCCGGACTGAAGGGTCCCGGGTTTGATTCTGGTCAAGGGCACATGTCTGGCTTGCAGACTTGATCCCCAGTAGGAAGCGAGCAGGAGGCAGCCAGTGAATGATTCTCTCTCATCAATGATGTTTCTATCTCTCTCTCCCTCTCAATTTCCTCTCTGAAATCAATAAAAATATATTTAAAAAATAAAAAAGAAGCACAGACAAAACCTCAACAGCTTAGCTATGGCTAGTCCTAGGTAAAATTGCAAAACATACATAATCTATGTTTTTTAATTGGTTTATCCTTTCAATATCCTCCTACTTTTTAACCTATTATTCATTTATTATTTAATTGTCTCTTAGTTTCACTTAATTTAGTTCTACTATTTCCAGGCTATCTTGTGTTTTAAAAGGAGGCCCATTGGAAAGGTATTTTGGCTAAGAATCATTTCTTCCCATCCTAGGTGTTAGTGATTAGTAACACCAGGGGGCTTCATGTTAGATGTCTTCCCTGTGTTCCACCCCCTCCGCCCACCACCACTCCCCATCTCTCTCCACCCTTCTCCATTCTGCTCAGTGTTCTGGGAGGTTGACTTTCATGGACTGTGTCCATGGCCTGGGCTAATGCTAGGGCTCTCTGTAATGGTGATTTTACCAATGGGGGGCATGGGCAGGATATCAGAGAATGAGATGAGAGAGAGGTCAGTGTATTCATTCCTGTGGTTCCCTCACTGCCATGGATTGATTCCATCGCTTGACCAAGGCCACACAGCTCCTGCTGGCAGTCTTCCTCTACAGAATCAGTACCTCTGGATTGTGAGCACAGGTAACCTGCTCTCTCCTCTTGACCCTTCCGTCCTAGGAGTGGTTGGTAACTGGCTCCCCAGCTTTCGCTGGTCCTGGAATGCTAAACTGGCTGGCGCTTGCTGGTTTCTCTTAGCCCTGTCACTGAGGTTGTAAATAACCCTTTTATTAACTCTTGAACATTGAGTATGCCATCTGGTTTTCTGCTGGAACTCTGATTGACAACAGTAGGTAAAAGTATGTCATAGGCAAATTTAACTTTGGCGGTCTCCACTATAACATTCAGTATCCTATGTCATAGGTCCCCATTTGGTATACCCATGGGGCTATTGGATCATGTAGAATGTGTCTGACTTCCTCTTTCATCCAAATGTATCTATATATTGAGCCATTTTTTCAAGACCCAGATATCTTCAGTGTGCATGCAGGAAAATCCCTGTAACTAGTCTCTGCCAGAAAATGAATCATCTGTTGCCCTGATAGTGGGATGTTTCCTAATGGCCCTCAGATTACATTGCAATGAATTATTCATTGCAAAATGAAAAAAAACAACAATTTTTTTCTTCACTGTTGTCCCCCACACATTAATTTCTCCATAAAGACATTCTCATTATGCCACCAACTGATTTTAAAATGCTTCTCATTGTCCGAGGGATAAATTCAACCATGTAAGATTCACAATCTGGCTTCAAGCAAGTCTTCCCTTTATCACCATTACAGAGAGCCCTAGCATTAGAAGAATAACATGAAGTAGGCAGGGAAAAGAATCTCAACACCACCACCATTCTTTCCCGTCGTATTCTTCAATAACAGAAGAATAGCGTCACATGGCAGGAGTGGACTCCTCCATGAGCTAGCTTTCGTAATTCTTTGATTTTAATTTCTATCATGATGAAAAGTTGCAAGGTTTACACTACAACATGGACAAAAAGTATGTGACTTACACTTCACGTTTACCTAACTGATTCTACGTGCTATCACGTTTTCGTTTCTATTGCATCTTAAGACTATTAAAATGCTTTCTGAGATTTTGCGATATGAGATTGTCGCATTGTAAGTGGGTTATCACCTGGGGTACCAACATTGTGTGATGTCTCCCACACCCAATGCTGCATTCCTTCTGCAAAGCCTGGACATGCCCACCACGTGCAATCTGACTCCTTTCCTTCCGAGCCTTTCTATTCCCTTGCCTGAAATGTTTATGTTCCTGTCTGCTTATCCAAATACTGCTGGCACATGGCATGTGCAAAATCATTAGTAGGCATTACTGTTATTACCTTCCATTCAAAACTCATTTCAGGCATCATTCTCAAGACACCTTGCTGCGGACTGGTGAAGTTCTCATATACTACATTATTGCATGTGTCTCTTAATATAGCTCAGGGTTCCCTGATTAGACTGTAAGTGACTTTAGAGAGCTACCTTGTCTAATACTTCTCTGTATCCCACATTAGCACACCACCCCGAGAATTGACCAAAAATAGAAGCTCAATAAATAATTTATAGCTCAAGTCAAAGCTTCCTCTAGCTATGAAAGGCAGCTCTAAGGAGGCAGACCTCTCACCCTGACAGAGAAGGGATAACTTCACTGTACATCCCTTATCTGCTCATAGAGACCCTAAACTGTTAGGAAAATATTGATAATTGACCTTCTATCTGACCACATGCAATGAATGCAGGAAAAGTCTAATCAGGTAGATGTTATGCTTTCCTGGAAACCTTTCATGGGCTCTTCTGTCCAGTGAATCCCTTTGCTATGCTGCTGGGCAGTAATTTGTAGTTCCCATCCTGTTGTCAGCCTTCATCTCCTCGCTGGTCATCTTGTCATGTTGCCATGTAGGTAGAACACAGACTATGTTGCAAGAACAAATAAACCCTACAATTCACTGGCTCACACAGACACTTGTTTCTCTCCCGTTTAGCAGCTCGGAGGTGGGTAGGTGGTCCATCTTAATTGTGTGAGCTCAGCCAAGTTTTACTCTCTCTGGGCCTTAGCTTCCACTTGGCAAAGTAAGAGAGTCACTTTCCAAATTCCCTTCCAGTCCTGATATACTTTGCCTACCCAGAACCTCTTTCAGCCTAACCTCGCACCCTCCCACACCTGTGTGGGTGATTAGTGTCATGAAAACATAATCACCTTCACAAGTGAAGACATCGGCATTGCATAACGTAACAGTAGCAAAAGGCTTATGTTTGATAACTTCAAGATTGACTGGCCATGAACATGCAACAAAGGGTAGGTATTTTGTGGTTTTATCTTTGCAGTCCTTGCTTTCCTTTTTTTACTCTACAACCCACACTAAGAGAAACAGAGAGCAAAAATCAAATTTAAATATAGACAGTATCATAGCTGTGCTTCTCTTTAGTTCTCCAAGTAACTCTCCCAAACCTGCTTTTCTGTGTCATAAAAAAGACCTTGTTCTGCCATTTAACCAGCTGTGAGATCCTGAGCAGACCATAGCCCTCCCGCGCCTCAGGCGTCCCATTCATTACATGTGAAGAGTTGGACTCTTCACATGTGTGTACATCGTTTTATTGTTGTCCTCAAGGTTTGTAGTGGCCGTTTAGGATTTGGTAAGCAAATTTTTTGTATCCCACTAATGCATATACAGTTTAAGGATATATTACGGGAGACTTTAGGCGACACCCAGAATAATGATCCAGTTAAGCCAGCAGTTCTCAACCTTTCACAGGGGTCACCTAAGACCATCCTGCATATCAGATATTTACATTACGATTCATAACAGTAGCAACATTACAGTTATGAAGTAGCAACGAAAATAATTTTATGGTTGGGTCACAACATGAGGAACTGTATTTAAAGGGCCAGAAGGTTGAGAACCACTGAAAGTTAAAATTAAGGATTATGAGGAAAGAAACATCACGATATCTGTGACTTCCAAATTTCTGGGAAGTTGCTGTGTACACCACACGCCCTGCAGGTGTTTACTGTGCTCCAAGGTGGGCTAACACCTGGAACGTTAGAGACGGACAGCTGTGCTCAGCTGCTTGTCTTCCCGGGGTCTCCCAGAAGAAGCAGGTAGTCGCCTTTAATCAGGCACACCACCACGCGGCTCATAAGTGGATCCTTACAGTGGACAGGAACGAATTCTTAGGCATTCCCCTGAGAAGTATAGAAAACGTTTTCCCACATTCCACTGTCTGAACAAAATTCACTTTGTGTGAAGCAAGGAGGCTGTCACTTTAACAGTCTCTTCAGGTGGCTGGTTAACTAAACAGCCAGAACTTGTTGGATTCAAACAGAAGTTTGTGTTTTTTTCTCTGCTCCTGGCCCTCAATATGCTAATGATTCTCCCCTTTCAATCCCTTTGCCTCAAGCTGTTTCCATAATTCTCTGTCCACATTCAGTTACTTACCAACAAAACTCAGTCCTGTTTAAAATTCCAATCCCATTCTCTGTCTCTATCTTTGTCATATAAAGCTTCTTTCATTCATGTAGTAAAATAAAATAAAATTCCAAGTGCTTCCCAATAGCTCTCCCTTTCCCACCCTGTAGCTCACATAATCCTAGTAGGAGGGAAAGGGGCGGGATCTGTGCTGTCACTCTGCCTTCCTCGCTGGGACTAGATATTGGAAGGAGGAATGTGTACCAAGAAAAAAAATGGTCTGTGCTTCATGGCCAAGTGACTGCAACCTGTGCCAGATGGCAGTGCTTCTCCAGCTTACCCAGTCTGACCAAGCATGCCCTCTGCATGGCAGGCATCCAAAGACTGCCTCTCTCTCTGGGTATAAATTCTGGGGAGATGAGGGCTTCCTCATTACACAGTTCCCTGATATGAAGGTAAACAGCTACCACCACCAATGAACACGCTCCCACCAACACCCCCTACACACACACACACCCGCACACACACATATCCTGGCCCTGAGAATCACCAAACCTCTTTCTGCTGGTCCACTTGTCCTACAGGCAGCCCTCTTAGAGGGTCCACTTGAGCCCCTGGAAACTTGACCTTGCTAAACAGTGGAGGACAGGCTGCTGCCCTGTTTTCCCTCTTCCTCTCTACCTGGTCTTGCACCCTTTCCCTGCTGGCATGGGGGCATATCAACAAGTCTGTTGCTAAGTAAAGAGTCCCTGCAGGAAGGAGGTGCAAAGTGTTTCTTCCTGCAAGTTTTTAAGTGGTTTACTCTATTCTTCCTCTGAAGAGGTGGAAAGCCGTAACCTTCTCCACTAGCTGACAGCTCACACCCTGAGAATTACCTCAAGCGATTCATTCCTCCTTTACTTTCTCTGCCTCCATACCCTCTTTTCTCTCTTCTTCCATTCTTTTTATTTAGGCTGGTGTGGGAATGGTGACTGAAAGGGCAGTGTCTGCTGCTCAGTACACCTAGGAAGGGACATGTAGTCCCACCTGTTTGTGCTTATCTTCAGAATGTGAGGCTCTTTGTACCTTTTTTTGCCCAATTTTGGATTCCATCACCAACTGGGGGGCAAAAGGAAAGTCACATTTCCATGAGTTTTACCCCCACATCACCAAGTCATTGGGCACATCGATCTACATACAAAGACCACAGTCTTAAGAGATATATCTAAGTTTAAAATCCAGCCCTGCCTCTTAACATGTATGGTTTTAAGGCAAATTGCTCAATAAAAGATCAAGATCCTCTACAATAAGGACCATATCAACCTTGTGGAGCCTTGAGCTATGACTTACAAACATGCTCATTAAGACACATTATTTAATATTCCCATTAGATTCACAAGCAGCATTGTGAAAACAATGTTTAAGATACTGAGTAGGTGAGGCTTGGTGTCAGACATCAAGGAGTCCACAATCTAATACAGAGACAGACACATAAAGACATAATTACAATAAAATGTGTCAAGTGCAAGGAAAAGGATATACAAAGTGCCTATTAGGTCAGGTTGAATTAAGGGAACTGTGAGGCAAGATGTCTATGAAAATTTCCGATTTAGTTGCCTATTCATTCTGTTAGCAAGAGAAGGATTCCTGCCCTGGAGTGGCTGAACATGCACTACCTGACTGCAGATGGAAGACATCAATAGCAGTTTATTAATCATACAGGTGTCCATGAAGGTCATGTAAGGGTTGCACTCGGGCACACAATGAACAATTAGGGTCTGGGAGGTAGGCTTTGTGGCATCGAGAGTAAGGTGCACCCTGGTTTCCATAGGGAGGAGGTATGGATATGATTGGCTTCTTTGATTATTCAAACAAGGCTGGCAGGGAATTGAAACCCATTATTTAAGGAGAAGCAGAACCTGTGCCTGGTCCCCCTGATAAGGAGGGTTATTAGTCTATAGGCCATTATCCACAGGAACAAGTCAAGGCCCGCCTGACTTCACTAGACATCAGGGCAGAACATCATATTGAGCCTTAATGCTAGGTTTTACACCACAGCCTCTTGCAGCAAACATTATCTGAACTTGGTCTAAAAGACTGACCATAAGTTGTATGAGCGATTAGCATGGATTTGAAGTCATGGCATTCCAGTTGGAATAAACAGCATTGCTGAAAGCAAATTTCTTCCATGCACCATGTATTCAAGATCTTTAGGCATTTAATGTTGCTGAAGCATAAACTGTGAAGTAGAAGGTAGTAGGAGAAGAAGCTGGAGGGATGGACAGAGGGAGATCATAAAGAGCCTTGGAGACAAGGGAAGCGTTTAGACAATATTCTGATATTTGGATACTAAATGCCATTCTTCTAAAAATGGTTAGGGGTCCAGCAATCAGGGAAAGACAATTTAAAACAAGTTCTACTAATTTTTTTTACCACATGATATTATGATATTCTAATGATGTGCATTTGTAAACCTCCAAGACACTGTGCATTATTGGTTCAACCTTTTTGAATCTGGGGACATTAGTCTTTTAGGGTTGTTTTTTTTTTTTTCCAGAACACCAATTAACTGTTCCAGGGAATGAATTTTAAAAATTACTGTTATAGGTAATGAGGTATCATTAAAAGATTCAAGCTGGGAGTGACATTATTATATTTGTATTTTAAATTAAACACTCTGGTAGATATGTAGAAGATAAATTTGAAAGGATAAAAATTTGAGTATTTAGTGAACTCAGCCAGGAGGCTGTGGAAGTAATCCAGAAAAGCAAGCCTGAATAGAAATAAGATAATAGATATGAGAAAAAGAAAAATTGAAAGGAACTTCTAATAGATGAGGTAAATATATCAGTGGGAGAGCTAAGTCATGTTGTGGCCAGAAGCACACATCAAACATACACCAAAATCTCAGTGGTTTACCACAACAAAGGTTTCTACCCTGTTACACTGAATGTCTATCATATGTTAATTGGGGAGAGGGGGGGTGGCGGTCCTGCTCCACAGGATCACCCAGATGGTGAAGATTCTGGCAGCACTATCTGAAAAAGAGAGCTTCTTGGGTCATTACAAACTTGAAAAGAACATGGAGATTTAGAGAGTAGGTTTGATCTGAAGTAACACCTGTCACTTTGGTTATAGCACACTGACGAGAATTAGACCCTTGGGCTAATTACAAGGGGTCTTGGAAATGTGACCTTCCATGTGCCTGGGAATGGGAGGAAAATCAAATATCAGTAATAACATTATCATAAGTGAAGAAGAAAGCATCAAGGATGTTTTTCACCAGCAACTATGTGAATGGTAGTACCATGTACTGGGAGCATGATAGTCCCAGAAGAGGGACAAAGTGTTTGGGAGATGAGATGATGACTCCCATTTTTGAGAATTTTGAATTATGTGCCAAAAGAATTTTCATTTCAGGATGACAGGTAGACTGTTGGAAATGTAAAGTCTCTCTCTTAAAAGAGAATGAAATCCTGGGAATAGGATTTAGGAATCATCATCAATACCTAAAACCAATAGTGGGAGTACTATCCAAGAAGAACAGGATGTTCCCTAAGGAACATCAGATTTTTTAGTTGAGTGAAAACCCCAAAAAGAAGACAGGAGAGTACCCAGAAGTGTCATTTAAAAAAAAATGATTTCAGAGTTTCTGAGAAAACATAATCAGCAACAACAAACACACTAATAAGTCAGGTGCTAGAAAGGGCCCAGTTGACTTGGCAGTTAGGAATTCATTAATTTCATAGATACGTGACATCATGCAGTATTTTCCTTTTTTCTCTGACTTGTTTCATTTAGCACAATGTCCTCCAGGTTCATCCATGTTATCACAAATGGCAAATTCCCTTCTTTTTAAAAGCTGAATAGTATTCCATTGTATGTGTACTACATTTTTTTTTATGCATTCAACCATTGACATTTCGGTTGTTTCCATATCTTGGCTATCGTGAATAATGCTGCAATGAACATGGGATTTCTAATATCTCTGCAAGATCATGATTTCAGTTCCTTTGCATTTATGCCCAGAAGTGAGATTGCTGGATCATAAGGTGTTTCTCTTTTTTAAGTTTTTGAAGAATCTTCATAATGGTTGTATGAATATACATTACCACCAACAGTGCACAAGGGTTTTTTTTTCCACATTCTCACCAACACATATCTTTCGATTTTTTGATAACAGTCATTCTAACAGGTAGCAGGTAATAGCTCATGGTGGTTTTGAATTGCAGTTCCAATTATTAATGATGCCATGCATCTTTTCATATACCTGTTGGCCATTTTGTATGTCTTCTTTGGGAAAATGTGTATTCAGGTCCTTTGCTCATATTTTCATTGGGTTATTTGGCTTTTTGTCATAGAATTGCATGAATTCTTGTATCTTCTGGAGATTAATCCCTCATTAGATAAATGGTTTGCAGATATTTTCTCCCATCCCATTGGTTGCCTTTTCACTCCATCGATTGTTTAATTGTTTCCTTTGCTGGCTATTTGAAATATTTCCTAGTCTTGCCTGTTTAAAAGCACTCTGGGATATGTTTTTCTTTTTTGTTCAATTGCAATAAAAAAAAAGAAAGAAGAAGAATAAGCTGTTGCAGAAAAGGTTCATGAGAGGAGTAGACACAAGCTAGGGTGATTTGATCAGTGAGAGGGCAGTGAGAAAATGGAAGAGGCAAAGAAAGTGAAGTTTGATTCCTCAACCCTAGGAATCACTTGTTCATTTCACCAATATTCAGGAAGGACTTACTAGTTGCAAACAAGACGCCTGGGTTTTCTTCTCTTGAGATTTTGTTTTAGTGGATGAGTATTACATTTCCTCTTTGCTGTTCCTGTAACATTTTGTACATTCCTGTAATTTAGCACTTATAACATCATATTGTGTTTATTTCTTCCTCCTATCTCTCTTAGGACAATGCACTCTTTGGGGATAAAGACAGGAGAAAGATTTAATTGATCTGTTTATACCAAAAGCTTGTCACAAGCCTGGGTATAGTGAGCATGCAATAAATTTTTAAATTAAATTATTAAATGTTGTGAGATAGTTATGATTAGCCTCATTTCACAGAGGAGGCTGGTGAGACTTCAGGGCAGCTACAACTTGCCCAAGGTCACAAGCAGTAGGCGGCAGAACTGAGACCAAAATCCAGGCTTTGGATCCATGCCTGTTTCTCTTGATCATACAGAATTGCCTTGACATCTTTTCTCCTGGGGTGATGGATTCAAAATGACTTATTCATTGCTTTTCAACTACCTCACTCTATTCAAGATCAGCAGTGCAATTCGAGATGTGGATAGCACAAAAAACATTTAAAAAAGGAAAAGAAAAAAAAAAACACCAGTCGGCAGATTCCCACAGTGCCCAAATCTATAGTCGTGACTGGGCTGAGCCAATACTGTATTGAAATTAACCTTATGAAATTGCTGTGTTATGTCCAAAAAAAAGTTCAAATATCAGCATTTTCATGTGATTCAACTTACTAGAGTGGTTCTTTCTACAGTATGAAGCTAAAAGTATGAGCTAGTAATACAGATTAATGAGTATGAAGCTAACCAGTGTGGTGGGGAAGAAAGATTTTGGAAATAGACCAAAAGGTTCGGAACCCTGTTATCTAAACTTTTTAAACCTAGTTTCTTAGTCATTATATTGGAGATAATAATTTCTTCTAAAATGGCTGTTGCAAAGATTGAAGGTGTATAAAATGCCCAGCTCTAGACCTGACCTGGAAGTGGCACTGAATCAATGGCAGCTATAATTATGATCATAAGAGGACATGGATGCTTTTGAGATAAGGTGTTTATTTAGTCACTGATATTTATTCCCAGGGTCTATTCAGAGATTTTCTAACTTTCTATACATAAATTTTATATTGTTTCTTTGGAACTTCTTGTGATAATGCATATTACTTGCCTCAGAATTAAAAGTTCCATTATATGAGGCATGTAACAAGTAGCTGCCTACCAAGCAATACCTTTTAGCCATAGGGTTTCAAGGGAAAATATTCATATGAAGTTTCTCAAAGAATTCTCAGGAGCATTGACTGCTCTGAGCGCTAGAAAAATAACCTAGTCAAAAGCTTCCTTTTGAAATGAAAATTAATAACCAGACATGGCTGCTCCAAAAGCAATCTAGATAAGCATCCAGCATTATCTTCGCTCCCAGGGTTCTTGGTCAGCGGTATGTGGACAAAACTAAATTGTTTCTGAAAATGATAACAGTATTATTTTATTTTAAAATCTATGTTTCAGTAATATGAACTTCTGGAAACTGAGCACCCAGCTATAAAATTGAGAAAGATGAAAATGGAGATTCTTTGGGGGAGAATAAAGTAGTTCAGTCTGCTCTTAAATCCCCAAACATGTTGTCTCATGGGAATCTAACTGTATGTCTTCTTGATAGAATTCTAATATGGCCCTTGGATATTATATGGAAATTGTATATAAGAATAGACTTTATGACCTCTGTACTTTTTTCTCACAGATACAGCTAAAATGAGTAAGAATTTTAGTTTACAAACTAAAGTATGTCAAATGCATTCTTCATCTTCTACAATTTAATTTTAGACTGTATGGCTCAACCTAATAACTTCCACATACTCTCAAATTCACCAAGTAATTTCTCAGACACTTAATATATAAATGCAGTAATACCAGGATTGATTTTTATCTTCTTGCTGTTACCTCTGGCTTTGACAGTGAGCTCAGAGGGCAACAAAGTAAATGCTACCAGGAGAACAGAGGACATGTGCCTTAGCCAATTCATACTTCAGCTATGACACCCTCCCCCAGCAGGGGAGTGGGTTGAGGAGGAGATGTCCATCTCTCATGCTCAGTCTGTTGGGTCCTGGGCCTCTGACTGACCTCAAGTTACCTCAGAGGTAAGTTATCCTGTTTGGGACTCAGCCACAAGTGAAATCGGGTCTCACTGCAATGGTGCTGACTCAGCTCCCACTCAACTCTCCAGCACTGGTCATGTGCCTGCTGCATCCTTTCAATGAGGTAACCCTGAGATCTCTTAGAGGACCATGGGTTCTCTCCCACTGCAAGTATATAACCAGAGACCCTCTGAAATCCTCCTTCACTATTATAAACCCACAGGAACCTCAGACAGAGTAGTCTCTGGCACTCAGCAGCCTTAACAGACCATACTGCCTGTCTCCCAAATGGAATAGAAAGCCTTCTCTACAAGCCTTCTCTATGCTTACCTGCAGCATAAGGCCCAGGCTCTGCTTACATCCAAAACTTTAGGAGGCTATCTAGCATTATTCCCCCACCCCAGAACCCAGCTTGAAGGGGCAGAGGCAGACACAGAGCTTCCCAAATTCACATCTGACTCCTTCCTCTCTTCCTCTCTACTTACCTTTCCCCTCTTTACTTCCTGGGAGTGTCTTTAATTAGTGTTTGTGTTGTTGGAGTTCAGGGTGAAGAGAATTCTTCAGAAAATTTGCATGTGTAGACATCCTTCTATCTGACTTTCAGACTAGCATCTCTTAAACCAAAGAACCAAGAACCTGCCATGCTTATTATTTAGATCCCCACCCCCAGTAGTATGTGATCACAGTCATATTACCTCGGCCAGAGTTGGGGATGAGGCCCTTAGGTTATCAGTGAAGAAATTCCACTTACCATTTTATTACAGAACATTTTGTATCTTCCTTTCCCAAAAGTACTATTTACTTAGAATGAGATCTAGGTATTATTATGAACCACTTGTCGCATCACTCGTACGAATGATTTTAATATGAACCCTTCTGCCAACCACAGCATTCTGTAGCTATGAGCCAGGTGTTTCATCCTCAGCACTGTTGACATGTCGGGCTGGATAATTCTTGTAGAATGCTGTCCTGGCCACTGGAGAGGTTTAGGATTATCCCTGGCCTCTACCCACTAGATACTAAGCAGCACCCATCCCCAAATTATAATGACCCAAAATGTCTCCAGATGTTGCTGACTGCCCCTGGATGGAGGGAACCACCCTGTATTGAGAACCACTGCAAAAATCCATCCTGAAGCAACATGTGATGCCTGTGTCATGCTTCTAAGTATTTCTATGATAAAGTGCTTCTGAGAAGCACTCTGTAGCTATAACTATGCCAAACGACCTTTTTTTATCTTCCCTGTGAGTCAGGTAGCAGATTATTAGCCCAATTTCCACAGATGGAACCTTCGAGGCATTCAGCTTTCCAATCAGGTCACGGAAGCCCAGGCTTTAATTTCCCCCCTCTGAAAAATGAAAATGATAATCATTGTTTTTCTTCCCTGGCCTCAGGTAGAACAATAACTAGGGAGAATTGCCCTTTCGTAACTGTGATTCCCACACTGCTACACCAGGCAGCTTCAAAGATAAATTTATATTTGCCTGTCTTCCTATTTCATGAGTATCAGAAATAAAGCCTTCAACATGAATAAAATGGCAGCAAGGCACATGTTTCGTCAATGTAACAGCCAAATTTCACGGAGTGAAAAATCAATCCCAGCAAAACCAGTAATAATCGAATAGTTTTTTCCATCATGCCCAGACACAATGCAATTTTTAAAACAGATATTAATGTGTCCAACAAGCATACCATGGTAACCTCTGTGACACCAATCTAGCACTTGGGAATGAGTGCAGATAGGCTAGAGCTACAAACAACTGTGCACTGTTGGCTCTACTACACTATTCACATGGATGTCAAAGGCCAAGAAATTATACAAGAACATATAATAGTTTGTGAGTCACAAAAGTACATGGCTTCAGCTCTGGCCAGGTGGCTCAGTTGGTTGGAGCATTGTCTGGTACACTAAAAGGTTGCTGGTTCAATTCCCAGTCAGGGTACATCCCTAGGTTGCTGTTTGATCCCTGGTAAGGGCATAGATAGGAGACAACCAATTGATGTTTCTCACACATCAATGCTTCTTTTTCTCTCTCTTAAAAAATATTAATAATTTAAAAAAACCCTCAGGTGAGGATTAAAAAACAAGTAAAAAAAAAAGGTACATGGCTTAATTTTTGCTAAGGTTATCCAACCTCATCCTAGATGGAACACACAAAAAATGGGACTTTTTAAAATTCTTTATTGTTTAAAGGATTACATAAGTCTCCTTTTCCCCCATTTAAAAAATATGGGATATTTTAGGATGGCTGAGAATTGCCAGAAAAATCTATCTTGTTGGGAAATAAAATACAGCTTTTTTAAATATGAAAGCTTGCTACTATGTGATTATTGCAGGTTGTATGCAGTGCACCTGTGAAAACACAGGGCAGGGACTATATAATTCCAGGGACTACATGATGTCTTCCAAATGCGGAAGGCATCAATCAGATTTATAAATTGAATTGAATGGGTCTCAATAAATGTCATCTAAGTGTGAGTGAATAAGGGATCTGAGACTAAAAAACATGTACCTAAAAGAAATCAGAAATTAGGCAAATAAATTAGTGAAAATTGAAAATAAACTCAGATCTGATAAAATGGTAATTTATAATTTAGTGTATTGTATTGTTACCAGCTGCATAATCATAATAACTGAGATATGAAGAGTGAATCCATAGCACTTGCTGCACATAGATATTTGTTAACTCATATGTTTAGTTAAAAGGGCATAGACTGTCCTTTTCAAGATGTTAGTGAAAAGATTATAACTTAAGCATTAAATATAGCAAAAGAGGCAATTTTTTATACTTATTTTAGTAATCAATTAGAGTTGCATGTATATAAACATATTTCTAGCTGGAAATCTGAATTTGTGACAAGGTATACTAATCATAATTGTTCTAGTGTTATTTAATATAAATTAATTTTAAAATAAAACCTTGTGAGAATCAGTGATCCAAAGCTAAAATCATCACAAAAAATCCAAAATTCCTGCAACTGAAAGGAATACATTTTCAGGCAGTATCCTGAATCTCTGCCTGTGAATCTGAAAGATCTTGATTGCCCTCTACAGGTTATCTAAATAATTTTCACAGATTTGGAGTTTACTCTCCCAAAATATATCTGGGTAATTTTAGAACATAAAACTAACTTATTTGGGTTTGATTTTTAAAAGAATTACAAGTTCACCACATAAAATTTTTAGAATAAAAATACCTTTAATTCTAATATTTGGAAATAACCACTATTAACTATTTTCATATATATTCTTGGTTAATATATACATGCACATACATTTTTAGGATTTTTTTTCCTTAAAACACACTGTAAATATTTTACTATGACTGGTTTGGGTATTACTCTAAAATGTGTTTTATTGACAAATCATCATTTCTTTTTCTTTTTTTTTAATCCTTATTGTTGAAAGTATTACATATGTTCCCCTTTTTCCCCCATTGACCCCCTCCAGTGCCCCACCCCAAGCTTTCTGTGTCCATGGGTTATGCATATATGCATACAATGTCTTTAGTTGATTACCTCCCACCCTCTCACCCCCCAACCCTCCCTCCCTCACCTTCCCTCTGAGATTCTGTACTCTGTTCCATTGTGTCCATGTCGTTGGATCCACTCCATTCATCAGTTTATTTTGTTAATTAAATTCCACATATGAGTGAGATTATTTGATACTTGTCTTTCTCTGACTGACTTATTTCACTTAGCATGATACTCTCCAGGTCCCTCCATGCTGTCTCAAAGGGAGGCCAAATCATCATTTCTTATCATCAGGATTTCTCAGTGAAAAGTGATCCTTCCCCCCACCAAAAAAATGGTGGGGGAGGGGGAGAAGAACTTAAATAAAATAAAATAAAACTTAATAACCACTTAGTAGTGGATCTCATAGGAAGAAAATCAATAATCCATGGGGGTATCTTGATTTCTCTAAACATAATTCAAACCAGGCTTCATTTTCTTACTTGATAGGATTTCAAATAAAAATATCTTAAAGATGTTATGAATAACTTTTTTTACATTTCAGATATAAAGTGGTCATTAAATTAAATTATATAATTGATGTTATCATCTAAACTACTAGTCTAGGATTTCAGGCCAACAATAACATTGCCAGAGTAGTAAGGTTAAAATAATACTGCATTTGAATTAGCTGGATAATTGCATAGATTTCTACTATACTTGTTCATTATCTTTTTTCTCCTTCAAAGTATACACTTTAGAAAAGAAAGCTAAATGGGACATATTAGGTGCTTGTCGAAGTTAGAAGTGGACTCCTTTATCTAGATTAGGCCTGACTTTGTCTTTTATTCTTTTAAACAAAGCAATCATGCACATTTTTAAGGATGCCAAATAGATTAGTTATTCTTAAATAATACATCATCTTAAGGCAGATTTTAAAACAATCTTACACAACATTCTGATTTTGACACACTACTTAGAGCCCCTGCTCATGGAGTTCTTTCTTTATATGTTCAAGTGAATATGGTTACGCCACTGCTTAGAAAATACAGGTTTAAAGGCCTTTGCCCACAACCAAGCAACTGTTTTGGCATGTAGAGCGGTGTTGTTGTTGTTGTTGTTAATCCTCACCCAAGAATATTTTTTCCCATTGATTTTTATAGAAAGTGGAAGTGAAGGAGGGGGAGAGAGAGAGAAATCAATGAGAGAGATAAACATCTATGTGAGAAAGACACATCGATTATTACCTCCTACACATGCCCCAACTGGGGCTGGGGATCAAACGTACAACCCAGGTATGTGCCCTTGACCAGAACGAGCCCATGACCCTTTGGTGCATGGACCTATGCTCTAATCTGGGGTGAGGACCATCTGGTCCCCAGAATCATTTGGTATGGCTCTACCAAGGCATTAGGAATGAGTTAATTAAATGTTTGACCAAATACAGCAGGCTAATTTTTAAGTTGATAATTTTGTATGGCTCATGAATGATGTGATAAATATCCAAATAGTCTTTGGCAGAGAAAGGTTCCCCACCCCTGTCTAATTACTGAGCAATACTGGCCAGGGCTGGAGAGGGGTTTTGATCTTCCTTTTTATCTGATGCAGAAATAACTGGCAGAGATGACATTCAATCACAATAACTCTAAGACCTCATCTGAGGTGAGTTAAACAATCAAGGACGTCCCCACTCCATGATAGCAATATTAAGCAAAAGGCTGTCTCAATATTTGAAGAGATTTCTTACTCAACTTTGTAATGAATATAGGTTTTATTTGGTTGCAGTAGTGTGAAGTTCATCTTTTTGAGAAAATTGTACTCAATCTTGGCAGAACTTCGGAACAAGATTTAATAGTCACAGTTTATTCCATCTTTTGCCCAAATTATGTTTTTAAAGGAGGAAGAGTGCAAGGAGTTCAGATGGTCATTAAATCTATAAACAGGGTAAGAGGGTTTCAAGACTAGAAAAGAAAATCTGACTATAAATATCCCAGAAAAAAACTACTGGTATTGTTAATAGAAATTGGAAAGAAATCGATAAGGATTTTTTCCTGAGATATAAACCATTCTCTCCTTGACTTTTAAGATAAATCAGATGTAGATAGCTGGTAGCAGTTTGTTTTGAGAAAATTTTATTGGAAACACCATATAAGACATTTAATTAATAAGATTTTAGCACTTCTATGTGTGATTATCTTTGACTCCACCACTGATTTGGGCCATAGAGAAACACTAATGCTTTCTTATCTGTGACCAATAATTTTCCTAAAACATTTGCACCTACATACATTAATGCAATATAGTTCTATTAGCATTTACTAAAGGAAGTTGGGCATTGTAAAGGGAAGGTTATTATCATGAGCCTGTACACTTAAATTAGTATACCAAATGGTCACTGATGTTGACAGAATGGAATACACCATCTCATTGCTCCAGAAGGTAAGAAAGGTATACTCTAAGAAATTTATCGCTGATGAGATTGAGTCTGGGCAAGATTCTAGCCCTGGATCCGATAGAAGGGGAATCAATAATCTGTGGAGGCAGCTTAATTTCTCTAAACACAAGTATCTCACTGTCTTACTTGATAGGATTACAAAATCAGTGACTCAGGAAAATGTGATAAATACTGAGATACAGACTGGAGGCTAAAGCAATTAGACAGATATTAAATAGATAAACGATGGTGCCACCGTGCAAAATGCTGATCAGACATTTGATATCAACCTACAGGGATATTGCCAAGCGAGTGTTACAGCGCTCTGTCTTTGTCTCTGCCATTCCACATTTGTCTCAATCAAGAAAGTAATGATAAAAGGCATGTTTGTCAAATTTGGAGATAACATGAAACTAAGAGGATGAGCAAATAAGGATTAAAAAAATCAACATGCTAGAACAGCGACTCAAATTGAATTAGATAAAATGTAATGGGGGCTATATTAGATCTTATATTTGAATCCAAAGGAAAAATAATGATGTGACTGTTAAAAAGTTAATTTGAACTTGTGCTGTTTTAATAGAAAACCGATGACTAGAAAAAAAAAAAGTCCTGATCTTTGCTAGCCACGAACATCATGAGTAGAGCAGGCATGACATAAAGCATTTAAAAAATGTATTAGCATGAAGCCAGAGAAATGGTAGAGAAGGTCAGAATAGAATCAGACAGAGGCTCAGAAAGGGCACTGGACAACCCAAGGAGATAGCTAATACATGCAGCCCAACCTGGAAGGCAGTTTGATCTTGAGATGTTTCAAGTAGCTGGCTAATTGAGAAGTCAAGATGGGCCACAGCTGAGGTCAAGAGATCTGATGATGGCAGTAGGATACCCACCAGTGGGAAATTTAAGAGGAGTTGGTTGTATTCCAAATAAAGAAAGCTTGGAAGGAGATCTTAGGCAGTGCACTAGGGCCCTATTGGCATCTGGGGCTCAGCCAAATCATTCTGCCACCAAGCACTGTAGGCAAAATGTCTACATGCTATGAGTTTCTCAAGTGTCTTAAATTGTTGGCTCCAAAATACATAAAGAAAACTACAATGTTAAAACTAATATAACATTGTGATATCAAGTCAGCTGCAATCTAAAGCTTTTATAGTGACATGTAAATAATATTTAACATGACTGTGAATGCATTTTAACGTATTTGTTATACTGTGCAAAGGTTTATTATCCAAAAGCAAAAGTGCGTGGGGGCCAAAAGACTTTAAACAAGGATAATCTGGGGTAGTCAAGGTTCCAGTGGTTCTCAACCTTCCTAATGCCGTGACCCTTTAATACAGTTCTTCATGTTGTGGTGACCCCCAACCACAAAATTACTTTCGTTACTACTTCATAACTGTAATTTTGCTACTGTTATGAATCATAATGTAAATATCTGATATGCAGGAGGTATTTTCATTGTTGGTGACCCACAGGTTGAGAACCGCTGGGACAGTGTTAAGCAAAGAGATATGAAGTAGCAGACTCTAGAAAAGTCATTCTGAGAATTTACATGTTGATCAAACATAGGGGATGCCAAGGCTTGCCTAGAATGGGAAAAACCTGAGAATCTGACTTAGTTCCTGGTGAATCAGGTCCTAGGCCTGCCTGGAAATCAGGGGGCCTCTTAGAGGATGCTTAAGAAACCAGGAACCATGTCTAGACTCTAAGATTCTAAATCTGAAGGACATGAAGTAATTCCAAATCTGTTGCTGTTTAATTCCTAAACCAGTCAGAAGTGGCTCAGTGACCAGAGCAGGAATAACCTCGGGAGTGAGTCAAGTCAGGGAAAGGAGCCAGATAACTCCGAAGGAAGAAGAGACGGGTAGACATGCCCACTTCTCAGCTTAGGACTTCACACTTCAAGGGGCAGAAAAGCAAACTGGGGGTAGACAAGGATCAGGTGGTGCATGCTCTCCACGAAGATGAACTTTTACTTATTATACGGTCATGCTCTCTAATTATTACCTAAAATCCTAATCAACTATTGAGTTGATTGAGAAAATAGTGAGATGGCCATCTCTAACAACTGAATGACTTACCACTCAGAAGGTGGGTGGTCAGGTAGAAGACAAACAGTCTATGGATTGTTGAATAGATTTGTACTTAGGGGTTTTCAGTGCTGTTAGAGAACTTTAAAAATCTGGCTTCCATGGTTTGCTTGCTGCTTCTTAGAATATCATGGAGATTGAGATATGGGTGAGAAAGGAATCTCAAATAGCCTTTAGAATAAGGTGTTATAACAGATAGGGAGCCACTTGGCTTTCTTTGATCCAGTTGTATTTCTTATCCTCTGTCTAGATGCACAGTTACAAATATCTAATCATCTTGGCATGGGAAGGATCTGCACATATACAGAGCAGTGATACTGAGAAATTTCTAATATTTCTGCCCTCACGTGGGAGGAGTAGAAGGAAATGGGGAGTAGCAGACAACTAAGGTTATTTTACTGGGTCATTTTCTAACCACAGTTGAAATGCTGATCACAGAAGTTGACTTGACTTGGGGCAGGAACACACAATGCAACAAATGCAATATACAGATGATGTATTATTGAACTGTACACCTAAAACCTAAACAATTTTATTAACCAATATCACCCCAATAAATTCATTTAAAAAGAAAAAAAAAAGAAAATGTTGATCACAAGTTTACTTCAGTTAGGTGCTAGTAATGACTATGAAAGCAGGAAGGGAACATGTTGGCTCCTGTAACCAGCTTAGCCACTCTCCACTCAGCATTTCTTATTTGCCAATAGCTAAAAGAAAGGGGGAGATCTCTGCCCTCCAACGTTTGGACAAAAGTCCTGGGTTTCTCTAGGACTGGACCAACTTGGGTCACATGTCTATTTTTAAGCAATTAATTTGGCTAGGGCATTGCTATGAACTAGTTGTCTTAGGCTTGTCTATTGCCAAACCATGAGCCAGTCACCATAGCAAAATACCATAGAGAAGATATTTTGATAATTGGCCTAAGCCAATCAAGCCCCACACCATGAAACCAAAGATGAGGCTATGGCTGCTCCACAAAGGGATATACATTTTACTTAGGCTCACTCATGGATTAAAAGCTTAAATTTCTACATTATCTAAAATTCAGTTAAGTACAATTTTAGACCATCCTCCTAGCTCTATTAAGCACAGCAGGGAGCAATTTTTATTTCCAGATTAGAAAATGCATTCTAAATAGAGTGTTTCAAATAGCAAAGAAGAACAATAACATCCAGACACTTCTGCATTTGTACTAGCTCCATGCATCTTTATCCACTGACATCAACTTAATTTTATCTGTACTTTCTGCATCACTAAGAAGTCCCTGGGGGCTGAGGGGAAAATTTGAGAGCTTCTATGTAGTTACTGTTGCTAGGAAACAACATCCTTGGTATCTAAGTGTTTGAGCTTTGAGACACTGTGTGAAGCCACTGGTTCATAAAGGAAAACCTTTGGTAAATAGGTTGTTTAGGTGTGAGCAAATTGATGTTCTCTCTCTCTGTAGCAAATGTTCTTGTGTAACCTTTGAATAATAGTGTATTTGTAGGCCTTTATTCTTTCCTTTGAATCCAGCTGCCATTATGGCTCCCAGGAGAACTCAAACTTCTACAGAAATGGAGTGAGCATTCTTTCTTCCCTCCATATCATCCACAATTATCTCAGTGCCGTGAACACGAAGCCTAATGGGTTTTAGTTAAACAAAGTGCAAGTGAGCTTGGAAATCTAGACCCAGACCACTGACCATATAAACTGCTGCATGCTATTAAAATCTGCATGGATTTATTGATAGCCATAGCCCAGCTTTTTGATTGTCCATGGCCTTGAGGTGTTCTGTCACTCTTCACAGGTGGGAGACATTGAGGAGTGCCGTTTTGGCCCACCCACTGCCTTCACCCCTCTCACCTCCAAACTGCAAGCCATCTCTGGACTCTCAACTCTAATTATCACTTATGTTTCTCCCCTAGGATTCTATATCTCAAAAACCAGCTTGAGGTTGTAATTTATCACTTCGTTACTCAGTTAGCCTAAAATTAACAAGCAGGTTTTCCATTTTGTTGGCTCCTAGATCTACCTATAAGCCCCCTGTGAGCAGAATTGTCTTTATCAAGGAATAAATGTAGCTCATGAACTCTACCAAATAAGTTACTTATATCAGGTTAGTGGTTTGGGACAATAGTTAGAATTCTAAGCAGCAAAGAGTATTCACTAATTCATTGATTCAAAAATATGCATGAGGTACTTACTAGAGACAAAATCTGTTCTAGACATCAGGAATTTTTTTAAATGAATAAAAAAATGCCCTTGCTTTCAAAACTTTATAATGTAACATTATATATATATATATATACGCCTAAGCGACAGAACAACCCAATGACCAACCTGTCGATCGGTCACTATGATGCGCACTGACCACCAGGAGGCAGACACTCAATGCAGGAGCTGCCCCCTGGTGGTCAGTGTGCTCCCACAGCCAACCTCCCACAGCTGGCCAACCTCCCATGGTCCATATCTTCAGCCAGCTGGCCCCATTGGCCCTAATCGGAACCTTTCACGGACCCTCCCCCCCGGCCAACCTCCTGCTGCCCCAATTGCCTTGATTGCCAGCCAGGCCAAGGGACCCCACCTGTGCACGAATTTGTGCACCAGGCCTCTAGTAGTATAATAATAATATACTAGTACAATAGAGATGACAAAGGCAGAGGTAAACACAGTTATATACACAGATAAAATATTTGCATTTACGATATACTGTATATTTGACAGGATCTCATCAGGAAAGCAGAAACGATTCAAGGTTTTTCAAAAGGGAATTTAATTGAGAGAATCGGTTACAAAATGGGAAAGGCTGGAAAAGCAAAAGGAAAGAGGAGAAAAGAGTGCAAAGGGCAGAAGCTGCTAATAGCCCTGTCCTGGAGCCCATGGGCCTGAATCTGCTGTGTTCCTGTGAGAGATGCTGTTCTAGATGTCTATGAACTTGCAAAAAGAGGTGCTGCCCCTTCTTCAGCTGTGAGAGTCTGAAATCACCCACCGCCCTGGCAGCAATCACAAGCAACTGCAGCACCACCACTTCCAGAGCCAGAACCAAGAGCCTTCCCTCTCCTCCACCTTCTAATCTCCAGCCAGTTCTTCTGAAAGACAGCACCTAACATGAAGCTGGAGAGACAGGGAGCCTAGGCCCAACAGTACAGAGCAACGTGTAGAAAGCAAGATATGACATTCAGAAACACCAAATGAATAGCTGGCACAACCCACAACAGAGGTTTTAATGTAAAGCCCTGGTAATCCCAAACCTGGAGCAAATAATTCTTCCCTAGAAGAGAGAATGCAGCTCTGTTGCAGATAAAGAAAGTCCATTTGGCTAGCTTAAGCAGAAAGAGATTTAATACAGAGAAGTAGTGCTTACAAAATTAAAGAATTAAAGTAGTAGGCTCCAGGCAGGGCCACTGGAAATGACTCCCAGACCACAGTGCCGACTGTCCTACGGATAGCTCCATCACAATCAGGAAGCTGGTGTTGACTTGAGGACCACCAAAGCTAAAACCAGAATTCCTGGGTCCAGAGATACTTATACTGTAGGAGTTGCACCAACAAATGAGTGCCTCCAACACCACCTCTGACATCATTTAACTCTGTATGATCCAGGGAACCTAAATCATGTCCACAACCATAGTTGCAAGGGAATCTGTAGTTTTTATCTTTCCTAAAGGAGATGAGAACATGCTAACGGAAGCCAGTCCAGACAGATACCTGCCATGGAAGGAATTTTGTGAAATGTATAACATTTAAGATACTCCTTGCAGGCTCCAAGAGGACAAGAGCCAGGCCAGTTTTATACTCCCAGGATGTTTCCACCATCTGACACTTACTCAGTACTCAATAAATATCTGCTCGTTGAATGAGTAGAGACATGTGCATAAGTTAGTGCCTGGTTGTAAAGTTAAGGTTGGTAACACAAAGCCGGGAGTCTTGATGATGAGAAGCAAGAATGCAATATTCTACATACTTTTATTGGATACCACCATATGCTAGGAGCTTGGTACATAGACACTGAGGTATAGAAAGGAATGAGAACCAGTCCCTGATCAAGGAACTCAGAGCCTGGTGGCTGAAAGACAGATAAAGCAAGTAAAATTCAGCATGGTTCTGTGCTTTGTTCAAGGCGAGCACATTGTCTAAGTGATAAAAGGCAATAGTGGGCAAGAAGGGCTGTGACTAGTTGCCTTGGGTATCTGTCCACACTTCTTCCCATACTCCGTCATGGCTACCTAATCATTTTATCCTTCTCAGCTCAGTTTTACCTTTGCATAATGAAATCTTTAAGGATGTTACAGTGTTTGTATGTATTCAACTTTGCCCTGCAAGTTTCCATTTTCCTGCTAAAATTAAATTGCTTACTGAATAAACTTTAGGAAGTAAATCAGTTTGACACTGACATCAGCTTCCTTTATGTTATTTACTCTATGTTATAAGTAATCTCTCTGCTGGCAGGTCTGCTCTAGCCATCTGGCCAAACCCTCTGCAAAGCCATCTCTAATTCCCTCAGGTCGATAATTTGCTGAGACTGCTGTTAGATCATGAGATCCTGGAAAGCAGAACTAGGTCTATTCCTAGACACTCTACATGCTTAGTACCTAGATAGTGCTTGACACATAGTAGACACTCATATATGTGTACTGGAATATCGAATATAATTTCCATTCATTTGCCTTGCCAGCTTAAAGGTGGTGGTGTTGTATGCTTCAGCAGGAGTCCTGATGGATGTCTAGGAAGACAAGAGGTTGAGTCCAGAGTTGTTCATGGCAGCATAGAAGAGTCAGCAAAGCCCACATTAGAGTGCTCGGGAAGGGGATGTAAGCAAGCAGGTGCCTCTCCGGGGAAGCATATAGAAGTTGTGTTCTATCAGCCCTGTGTGTGTGCTGCCTACTAGAGAGGGGACACCCAGGATCATCATCAAGCTAACGGCAGGCATAATGAGGTCAAAACTATAGGTGAATGAATCCAGCCCCAAACTGAGATGAGGGCAAAGGTTGGTATTTGGGCTTTGATCTATAAATAATGTTTCTCTCCACAGAGAGTTGCTAGATACTGGGTTTAAGAACTTTCTCCCTAACAAATGCTTGGAATTCAAATATCCTATGTTGTCAACTAAAAGAAAACTCGTGTTCAGTCTAGCTCAGAATAGGTGAGCTATTCATTTGTGCAAGGTGAGGAGCCTGCCAAAAACCTGCCTGAATGAAAGACCACCCAGGCCCACATACAGGTGAGCAAAGGGTATGAGACAGGCTAGTGAAAAATCCACACTCAGATCAAGCCGGACAAGAAGACAACTTGAAATTTTGGATATATTGTCTTGGCTTCTTAAAGGATTTTTTAAAACTAAACTCTATGTTGATTCCATCCATCTTTTTGAAAAAGCTTATTTCTCATGCCAGCTTCCTAAATGGATGATGCTGGGGCATTTTTCATCCGACAAAAAAGGTCCATGGGAGAAACTTCCCCCAGGCCTGGCACCAGCACTTCTTCTTCCAGGCCAATTGCTTTGTTTCTAACTCATGGACTGTGAATTTTTTAACTGATCTGATTCTGTGATAGAAAGGCACTTCTATGGCTATGAAGAGGAAAAGGTCCAAATGATCCTGAAAGCTCATTTCCTTCATCCTGGCAGGGAGCAGACTCAGTGGATCTGAGTTAAGTGGATAGAAACACAGGCTGGTCCCAGCTGCTGGTTCCTAAGGCTATGCCTTTCCGACCGGGCGCACCCCTTCCACTAGGGCAGTGATGGCAAACCTTTTGAGCTCGGCGTGTCAGCATTTTGAAAAACCCTAACTTAACTCTGGTGCCTTGTCACATATAGAAATTTTTTGATATTTGCAACCATAGTAAAACAAAGACATATTTTTGATATTTGTTTTATATATTTAAATGCCATTTAACAAAGAAAAATCAACCAAAAGAATGAGTTCGTGTGTCACCTCTGACACGCGTGTCATAGGTTCGCCATCGCTGCACTAGGGCTTCCATTATCACACAGTCACATAATCACACAAATGTCCATTCGATTCTCTAAAAAGAACAGCATTGTAGGCATGGCTCATCTCTACTAGAATCTCGGCCACAGTTCACTCAGTCCCCTCTGATGAGCCTAAACCAGGGGTGGGCAAACTTTTTGACTCGAGGGCCACAATGGGTTCTTAAACTGGACCGGAGGGCCGGAACAAAAGCATGGATGGAGTGTTTGTGTGAACTAATATAAATTCAAAGTAAACATCATTACATAAAAGGGTACGGTCTTTTCTTTTTTTTAGTTTTATTCATTTCAAACAGGCCAGATCCGGCCAGCAGGCCGTAGTTTGCCCACGGCTGGTAAGCGGTAGAATAATGAGAACTGGGGGAAATTTGCATTTCACTACAACTCTACTTAGAATCCTGATTTAAAGCATAGTCATCTTACCATCACTTGCTGGGAATTGTGTCTTCAGCAGCTCCCAGTCTTCAAATGAACTCCTAGACCCGTGGTCGGCAAACCGCGTCTCGCAAGCCACGTGCGGCTCTTTGGCCCCTTGAGTGTGGCTCTTCCACAAAATACCACGTGCGGACGCACACATACAGTGCGACTGAAACTTCGTGGCCCATGCACGGAAGTCGGTATTTTGTGGAAGAGCCACACTCAAGGGGCCAAAGAGCCGCATGTGGCTCGAGAGCCGCGGTTTGCCGAGTTGCAGTTTGCCGACCACTATAGACCAGCTGGACTCTATTTAACGACGCTGTATCCTTGGTTTCAGATGGCTATACTACGGACGACATCGAGTTTTACTGGAATGGAGGAGAGGGAGCAGTCACCGGAGTAAATAAAATTGAGCTTCCTCAGTTTTCAATTGTCGACTACAAGATGGTGTCCAAGAAGGTGGAGTTCACAACGGGTGAGGACGTTTCCTCCAAAGTAAACGAGGGCACTGCGAACGAAAGAAGGTGTTTTCAACCAAGTGATGATCTGATGCTTTCTCTTATTTTTTTCAACTCAGGGTCATATCCACGACTATCACTAAGTTTCCGTCTAAAGAGAAACATCGGCTACTTCATTTTGCAGACCTACATGCCTTCCACACTGATTACAATTCTGTCCTGGGTGTCGTTTTGGATCAACTATGATGCTTCTGCAGCCAGAGTCGCACTAGGTAATGCACTGCTAGCACCACAGAGAGCTGGTGGGGTTTAGCTTTAAACAAACAACCAGTGTTTGGAATTATAGACAAGGGTCTTCTCTCATAGCAATCCAAAGAATGCAACTGACATAAGAGTCCTTGATGATAAAGCACCTAAGTGTAAGCTCTTACAGAGTGAATGTTTTACAATGCCGTACCTTTTCAGCATTTTGTTAAAAATACTGCTCTTAAAAAAGGATCTTGGAGTATGTTCAATACTAGGTAAGTGTTTCTTAGAGTATATTTTTTAAATTCTTATTGGACTAATTTTTACTAGTGGTGTGATGATTTTCTCTTCAGTCCCTACTTTTTGCAGCGGAGAATATTTACACTGCATTATTCTCAAATGGATTTGAAGAAAGATAGATGTCATGACTATTACCAAGCTATGTTGAATGTTGGGAAATACTCTCTCTTGAACATTAACTAAAGTTAAATCTTATTGGTCTGAGTCTCCCTTAAATGGAGCTCATCATACTTGAGTAAGGCACAGATAATCCATCAGGTATATTAATGAGCTAGGCACAGATCATTCACAGCTCTATTCTGTGATCAGCACAGAATTAAAATGGTTTCCATCCTGGGGGAAAAAATTCAGAATTAATCTTGCCATGGTTGAGCAGTTGCTGCAAGCTGTAAGGCTATATTTGAGACTTTAAATGGTTCCTTGGAAAGTTAGAATGTATAGTCTGTTTGATGAATCTGAGAATATGTGGATCTGTCTCATTGTTTTATCATAGAGCCATTTCAATTACCACTTTCTGGGGCTTATTCACACACACACGCACACACACACACACACACACACACACACACAAGCATAATTTCTGGCTAAGCTAACACACATCTCTTCTCTTCCGAGATTACTGAACTGGTAAGATGATCAGATACCCTATCATGCCTAGACTAATTGTCATCTCTCCAGTTTATTTCTAACGGCTGGGTACATAAAGCTCATAAAGTCAAGTGCTGACAGTCCCTTATTAACCTTTGAATATTCCAAGACTAAGAAAAGTAAACTAATAGTTTATTACATCATATGTATGTAGCTGCATGTTACTTTAATGTGCATATGAATATATGTATGCTATGGTTAAGGAAAACTCACTGAATGATGTCCAGAGTGGGGAATAACAACTACCGAGGTCATAAATTGTGGTTTTCCCTACACTTCTATCCTCATTGTTAATGATATTTTGATTAGAGATATCAGCATATAAATATGCTGACTTAACCTGTACTTTGAGATGTAAAACCTGTGGTATTTTAATACTTATCTAACTAGAAAAAACATTCATTTACTAACCCATCTTGCTTTAAAAATTTAAACCAAGGAGTGAAAATAGAAATACAATTAGTGGATTTGTAAATGAATTGTTTGTTATTAGCTAGAATTATATTAGGTGAAATTTAAAATTTTATTCAAAAGTAAGACCACTCATGATGGTATTTCATATCATTGCAGCACAGTTGATCTCATCACCCATCTAAGCCAATTTAACTTTTTGTATGGTAGTCTTGACTTCATACTTCATCTGTTTTCCTAATGTTGAATAGTCAAATCAGGGAATCTATCTAGAATAATCTATTTAGCAAATGATTACTAAACTATTTTTTTTCCCTTTTCATTTTCTACCTTCCATACCTGTTGCCAGCTTTCCTTTGTCTGTAATATTCAACTCATATTTTCTGTCTTTATTTTTAAGGACTGCCATCAAGTTTCAGGTGTTGTTTTTTTAATCTCTGCTTTTATTTTAAATGCCTTTGTTTAACAGCTCCTTGCTTTTTTTTGTCCCTAGCTGTGTGATCTACACCAAAATAATCTCAGAGTTTATCTTTATTCAACTATAAAATGGAAATACTATACCAGCCCTATCGCACTCAGCAAGGTCTTATAACAGCCAGATAAGATAATTCATAATCAACTATAAACACTATAAAAATGTGTAATATTAGTATTACAGCACAAACTATGTACATGAGATTCCAACCTCTTTTGCACTTCTTAGTTTTTCCAATTACCATTTCATCAATACCAAATACTTATTGTACAGTCACACAACATTATATGGTTAAGAATGCTATATTTAACAAAGCTGGTAATGTGAAATCTTCCCTTTAAGATCTTACAGCCTTAAACTTCTTTAACAAAGCCAAGTTGAAATTTTTAGGAAGTCTTTTCTTGGCTCCAAGAAACTAATTCATTCTAGGTTCTGGAATCAAGAAACTAGAGGTAATATTTGAAAATCCAATGCAACAAGATTTTATTATAGCTAAAAAATACATAAATCAAGTGATTAATGAAAATCATGAACTTCCCTATATGCTTCTTCTTTTAGTGTTGTCTCTATCAGTTTATTTTAAAATGTAATACTGACCTTGTGATCTAGGTGCATTACAGATTCATGGGGAATGAGGTAGGTTTCCTCAAGCTGGTCACCAACTTGCAGCTTGGTAGTGGCTGCTGTGGGGATTAGTATCACAAAAACAGATTTAGAAGTGAGATAAGATGCTGAAAGAAGAAGAAAGATGTAACATATAATAGAATGAGGGGTATTGGGCATTAGTCAGTAGGCATATCAATGGGATTTTGATATGCCTTTCCATCCACTTGTCCTTTTTCTTGGTGCATTATTTTTAATGGTTTTTAACTCTCCATTAGTGCCACATCCCACTTTATGATTTGTTCATGGACCATGTAGGGAGTCTGCAGTTTTGTCTTTCAAAATGTTTGCCCTTTCTGCCCAGTGGTTTATTGCATTACCGCCATCGTTCTCGGGCTTCAATAAGGGAGTGGCATCTGTCTTCTCAATCTTAAACAGGGCAACTTAACAAGTGCATTCTGCTAAGCTGTATCTTTCCATCTCCTAGGGATCACCACGGTGCTGACAATGACAACCATCAGCACTCACCTCAGGGAGACCCTGCCAAAGATCCCGTATGTCAAAGCAATTGATATTTACCTGATGGGTTGCTTTGTGTTTGTGTTCCTGGCTCTGCTGGAATACGCCTTTGTAAATTACATCTTCTTCGGAAAAGGCCCCCGGAAAAAGGGAGCTGGCAAACAAAACCAGAGTGCCAATGATAAGAACAAACTGGAGATGAATAAAGTCCAGGTAATGTATTAAATATTCCTAAGCCTTAACTGGTTTTGCTCAGTGGGTAGAGAGTCCGGCCTACAGGTTGAAGGGTCCTGCTTTCAATTCTGGTAAAGGGCATGCGCCTTGGTTGCAGGATCCATCCCTGCCTCTGTCCGTTGGTGGGTGTGCAGGAGGCAACCAATCCATGTGTCTCTTTCACATCGATGTTTCTCTCTGTGTGTCTTTCCTTCTCCCTTCCACTCTCTCAAAAATTCAGTGGAAAAATATCCTTGGGTGAGGGTTAATATTCTTAACAATATTCTGAAATTTAGCAGCAGCATGGTGCTCAGGGCTCCCACAACAGGGGAAAAAAAATGTTAGTTTGTCTTTAATAAGGCTCAAATACTCCTTCATTTTACGTATTTGAGAACTGAGGATGGAAGGAGTTAGATTGATGTTTACATATATTAATATCACAGCTGGGCCTAAAATTCAACCTCAAGTTCATTATTCTTTATTCTAAACTACATAGTTGTAAAACTATATGCAAAAGAATAATTCCAGGTCTGCTTGATAAATAAATGAGAACTAAAGTGAATAAGCACTGTACTCTGGAAGTGGAAATGAGACAATAGAGCACAGTGGTTATAAACACAGATTGGAATCAAATTGCTTGTATTAGATTCCCAGCTCTGCCAGTCACTGGCTTTATAACTTCAGGCCAATCAACCTATGTAACTCCTCATCTAATGTCAGTTCTAAATATCATCATCCATAAATGGAGACGATTATGGCATACCTATATCAGACTTGTTATAAGAACTAAATGAGGTGTTTTTTAAGTTCATTATTTAAAACAAATCCTAGAACATAGTAAGTACTCAGTAAGTGTTAGCTATTATCATTATATACAAGATATTGTCACTCTTTTTCTTTTTGCTGTTCATTGGTCAATCTTATGACTTATACTCCCAGTGGGTGGCATTAAATTAAAATTAATGCACTGTTTATTCTTTTAAAACATGTCTGTAGTCTCTTCTTCTATGCCATTTTTACTGGAATCAGTTTAAAATTATGTACTTTGAAATACTGTATTCACTACAAATTGTGAATTTTGTAGGCCGTTTCAAAACGGCACACAGGGTGACAACTCAAATATCTATCCATTTAACCAGTGTTCTGAGCACTGCTCTGAATGGGACAAAGTTCCTTGCCCTCGTGGAGTTAGAGTCTAGCGTGGGGAGACAGGCAATATACTCACAAATCAGCACTAAGAGGATAATTTCAGGTACAGGTAGGTGCTACGAAGAAAGTAAAAACAGTAATGGGGATGAGCATGGTTTGGTTCAGGTTGCGGCAACAGGGGACTTTAATCAGGTGACCAGGAAGTCATCTTTGAGGAATTATCATTTGATCTGAGACCTCAGAGTTAAGAAGCAACAACCATACGCTGTCCCATGTAGGCAAAGGAAATAAGTACCGAGGCTCTGAGTCAGGAATTGCTAGATGTCGTAAAGTGCTGAGAAAAAAAAACAATGTAGTGAGAGCACAGTAAGTGAGAGAGAAAATAGACTATGAAATGTGGCTGGAGAATCAAGCAGAAGCCAGACTATGAGCCTTCAAGGTGTATCTTCATGCTTTTTCGTAGGATCTCAAATTTGGACAAGTACTGCCAGATAATTAGAAAGTTATAACCAAAGGAAACATGCAGACTCAGCCACATGGTCAAAATTCCAACCAATGCATTCAAATAAATTTTTATTCTTGTGTGAAACACTAAACTGGATGCTAACAGTGAAGGAATAGGCATGATACTTGCCCTCAAGAATCCTCTAATCTTGCTGGGAAAGAAAAGTATACTCCTATGAGGTGATGGGATTATAAAATGAGGCCGGATGGCATTTATTTTGAGGAATATATCTGAAAGGAAGAAGCTTCCCACTGTCTGATTGCAGCCTTAATAGCTAGAGAAGTATTTTAGCCGTAGTTTTCAAGGCCACCTCTTTTCTATTCCCATCCCCATCTCAGTTGTCTCGTAACTCTATTAGCTAGTACTCTGTATAGCTTGGAATGTCTGTTAACTGATACAACATAAAGAAATGCCTTACATAAAGTGGCAGAGTAGAACTGGTAGGAAAATTCAGAAGATATGAACTGGGTAGACACTTAAAAGATAGGTAGAACTGTGAAGGTACAAAGCAGAAAATGCCCTTTCAATGGGCTAGAAAAGCAATGTTCTATAGAGAGTAATTAAATGGAAAGGTCAAGCAAACTGAAATCTATTTATTTCAATAAAATAAAAAGATTATAAAACAAATTTTAACCAGTTTTGTGGAGCATTTGCCATGATTCCAGACCAGGATATGAGAATTTTCTAAGGTGCTAAGGGAAAAATAAAGACAGGAAAAAAACTTAATATATCATCATATCTAGATGTATACAGGTAATATATATTGCTCTGAAGAGAACTTACTGACTAGCTAATAAATAATTTAAATGTTCCCATCTAGCTAAGCTTGCTGGGTCAGTTGGTTGCAGCATCCTCCTATACACCAAAAAGGTTGTGGGATCAATTCCTGGTCAGGGCACATTTCTAGGTTGCAGATTCGATCCTTAGTCAGGATATGTACGGGAGGCAAATAATTGATGTTTATTCTCACATCAATGTTTCTCTCTCTCTCTTTCTCTCCCTCTCCCTCCTGCTCGCTCTCCTTTACTCCCTCTCTAGTATAATATATATAATATAAAAATATATTATAATATATATAATATAAAAATATATTATAATATATATAATATATATAATATAAAAATAATGAACTATTGATACATACATCAACTTGGATAGCTCTCAAGGGGATTATGCTGAGTATTAAATGATTACATATTGTATGGTTCTATTTATCTAACACTCCTGAAATAAAATTATAAAGATGGAGAACAGATTAGTGGTTGCCAGGAGTTAGTGATGGGGAGAAATTGGGTGAAGGCCACATGGAACCTCTCTGCTATTTTTGAAACTTTTCAGGAATCTACAATATTTGTTTAATGGTTAAAATAAAGACCAAAGGAAAAGATTAATAAAATACATGAAGAGATGGCGAGTCTCAGGAGAAAAATAAAAGAAACTGTAACAAAGAAGCAATGGAAATTATAGAATTGAAAAAGAATTAGATGGATTAGTACCAGATTTTATACAGCAGAAGAAAGAATTAGTAAAATTGAAGACAATATTAGCCTTCTCTCAACTTTTCCAATGTACCAGTTCTTTCCATAAATGCTACTAACTCAAGGGATGCCTTAACTGACAACCTTCTGTTAGTTTGCAGTTGGTACCCTTATTATTTATGCTCATGACTTCCTGTGTTCTTCCTCCATGGGACTTATCACAATTATCTAAATAATAAAAGCCTAAACAACCATTATGGCAGAACAACCAGAATGATCAGTCGCTATAATACACAGTAATCACTAGGGGGCAGACGCTCAACACAGGAGCTTCCCCCTGGTGGTCATTGCACTTCCCCAGGGAGAGGGCCACTCAGCCAGAAGCCAGGCTCGGGCTCACTGTTGGCAAGCGCAGTGATGGTGACGGGAGCCTCTCCCACCTCCACAGCAGTGCTAAGGAGCAGAGGAGCAGCAAGCTGAGCAGTAAGGAGCAGTGAGCAGGTGGGCGGTAAGGAGCGAGGGGTCTCAGACTGGGAGAGAGTGCAGGCTGGGCTGAGTTCCCCCCGCCCCCCCCCCCCCGCACGAATTTCATGTACCCGACCTCTATTGAGTATATATTTATCTGTGTAGTTATCTTTTAATGCCTAATTCATTATTAGAGTACTAGAGGCCCATTGCATGAAATTTGCACATGGGGGGAGGGGAGGGTATCCCTCAGCCTGGCCTGTGCCCTCTCACAATCCAGGACTCCTCAGGTAGGGTCCCTAGGCCTGGCAGGCAATCAGGGCCTATTGGGGGCTTTCCTTCCCCCAGCTGCCGGGCAGCTGGCTCTGCCCCTGCCGCTGCCACTGCTTCCCATCTGTGAAGCGCTGCCTCCCCCCTCCCCCCACCCCCCCACCCCCACCCCCCCCCCCCCGCCACTGGTCACCTCCCTCTGTGGACAACAGCCATGGAGTGCGATCACTTGACTGGCCTGGGCCTTCCTCTGTGGGGCGATCGCTGGCCAGCCCCACACACCCGCCACAGCGTTACTGGCCGGTGGCCTGGGCCTCCCTCTGCAGGCCAATTGTGGGGCGATGTCAGGGCCCCCCCCCCAACCAATCACATCACACCCGCCTTGGCTGGCCTGGCACCAGTGCATATCATAGCGTGGTCGTCCAGAAGGTCATCTGGCGGTCATTCTGCTGTTCAATCATTCGGCCAATTTGCATATTACACTTTTATTATGATAGATAGGCTTCCCAAGGGTAGGCACTCTATTATGTTTATTGTTCTTTCCTGGAACAGAGAAAATACCAAATAGCAATTGTTCAAGATGAGTTCTTAGATATCACGCAAGGTATTAAGTAGTACATCATAATGTCTTATAAAATCCTTATATAGTCATAAAAGTAAGAAAAAGAGACTATAGTCCCCTTTAATTTCTGCCCTTTCTTACTGTTTCTATCACTTTGATTTTTAACATTTCCTAAAGATGTTTTATATCAGCCTCTGCTATTCTTTGGGAATCACAGTGTCATATGACTTCAGATAGATATAATCTTTAAAGGAGTGTCATGGCTAAGATTTTGTAACCTTCTTCATATTTGTATGGAATAGTAACACAGTGTTTCCATCTCGGGCAACTTATAGTCATCCCTGCAGCTGCTCAGCTTTTCCAGATCCCAACTTCCTTGTCCTCTTCTAAAACCAGGGGCTCAGACAGACAGTGTGCCAATAACAACACAAATGTATTACTTCATCTGTTCAGTGTATCATCTCCAGGAGAGAGGATAATAATGCAACCTGTGTGGTATTTAAAAATGCTACCCCCTGGTTGAATTTTTAAAACTAGAAAAAAATTGATTTTTCCTTTCATTTAATGATTGGTTGATACTTGTCTTTCCTTTTAGATACTTGTACACAGTTGAATTCAAATGACATATGTGCTGTGGTCCCAGAGAATGTTCATCTGAAGGCTCCCTAATATTTGCCTTGGTGCCCTGGAGCATAGAGTGGCATTGATCATTTATTACACGTTACTTTTGATGGCCTTGGCTGGGCAGTCATGTCAAGGGGCAGCTCTACTGAAGCCTCAGAAGTGCTTGCTTTGTCTTGATTTATTGTGCTGCCAGCCACACTGAAGCATCTTTTTATATGAGTACAGATGCTGAATCCAGACATTAGGAGAGTTTCAACCTCCAAGGTGATAACGGCTGTAGATTCATGAACCCCTCAGGCATCATTTGAAACTAGAGATGGTATTTAGAGTTTTGAAAGACACATTTCATAATACAATGAGACTGTAAGGAAGCCACTTCTGGTCCTGGGCCACTTTTATACTAACCTGGAACATATATGGTTGTATCTACTCGCCATATTGCCTGCCCATTTGGCAACAGATCAACCTAAGATTAAATGGTTGTTGTTACATGGATGGTCCTTGATCAGAGACTGATTCAAAATCATTTTAAGTCACGGAGGACATGGGTAGGATCTGCCAAAGATTCATACCAAATGTGCATTTGCAACCCCAGAAGTAAAAAAAAACAAAAACAAAAAAACAGAATTTTCCCTTCAAATTAGATATTGATACTGTAATCTGGACTCTTTTCTCCAGATTTTTATTCTCTGTGGTGAGTCATCTACATTTTAGACACCTACACTTCTAGACAAATTTGTAAATGTAAATCAGCTTTGTATTATGACTAATTCTAAGGTACAAAGTGCATATGAAAGTAAACAGCTCTCTCCTTAAGTCTAGCTTGCAACTGCTGGATATCTATACTAGCCTTTGAGCCTAGGCCCAGGGCCACATCACTGCGTTGCCCTCTAGCCACTAGGACACTTCCCTCAGCCTTTGATGAAACTTTAGCTATTCTGACTAGCATCTTGAATTGCAGATAAATCTGTGTTGACAGTTCATGATCT
Organism: Myotis nattereri; assembly: GCF_964212035.1. NCBI lineage: Eukaryota > Metazoa > Chordata > Mammalia > Chiroptera > Vespertilionidae > Myotis > Myotis nattereri. Next base: position 201,658,112 of record NC_138075.1, on the reverse strand, counting down.
TTGGTCCTCAAATCCCTGCCCAAATCTGACTTGGTTCAGCCTTTGCTTAATCCTATCTAATTTTGACAGTCAAATGTCAAATAATAATTTCCAAGTCTCTCTCTCTCTCTCTCTCTCTCTCTCTCTCTCTCTCTCTCTCCCCACACACACACACACACACACATACACACACACACACACATCTCAACTATCTCATCTCATCTGTCTCTTTATCTTTCTTATTTTCTATCTAGTTTCTCTATCTTTCTATTTTCTATCATATTTTCTATTGCTTATTTTCTTCTACACACAGTTAGGATTATTTTGGTAAACAAGAAAGAAATCAAACTTACTTAACTGGCTTAAGAAACAGAAAGGGAGAAGAGGATTTTTGAGCCAGTATACCTGATGGGTTCATATGTGGCTATATCCAGATATTCAAACAGTGTCATTAGATAGCACCTCTCTTCATCTCATAATTCTGCTTTCCTTTATATTGGCTTTATTTACAGTAGACTCTTCTCACATGGTCATCCCACAAAAGTACTTTCTTCCATCATTTAATTACACTTAAAAAGTCTCAGGAGAGAGTTATAGTCTCAGGACAAATTTAATTCCTCTGACCAGGAAGATGAAAAACATTAAAGGGTCACGTTGGCATGAGGATCCCTGAAGCTCACCTCAATAACATGCACCAAAAGACTGTCAGGGCAATGTTTTCAGGAAGGTGGGATAGTACCAGGTATGTCAAACCAATAGGCATTCACCACAATCCATCTCAGACTCTTTGCCTGGAGGAAAAGATCCAGACTCCTTAATGTGAGATACAAGGTCCACCATGGTTTCATTCTGCTTTCTTCTTTTGCCTCATTTCTTCTCCCTCTCCCCTTCACCAACAGCATTGGGCTCCAGAATTAGAACATAATTTTCCCAAATTGCCATGTTTTCACTCTGTGGAACCTTTGCTTTGGCTTGTTGCCCAGAGGCACCTCTTGACTGATGTTTTCCCTGGCGCCTCAGGCTGAGCTGGTGCTCCTCCTATAGTTTTGCAGAAGTCCTGGGCCATTGAAACTCAAACAGAGCTCAGAGAGATGGCTCCAAGTCTGAGTTTCAGAGTTCCATATTCTTCAGACATTTGTCAGCCCCTCTTTTGGAGTATCTCAGGCGTGGTTCTGGAAGAGCAAGGGGAATATACAATGATGAACAGCAACAGCAACAAAAAAGCAGCTGTTCTCCTAGAACTTACATTTCAGTTGAGGTCATCAGTTGTGTAGACACATGATCTAATGGTAGATGATGATAACTGTGGTGAAGAAAATGATGGGAAGCTAGCCAGGTAACAACCCGGGGAAGAGCACTGCAGGAGAGAGGGAACAGCAGGTGAAAAATACCCTGAGGACTTGAGGCATCAGGGACAGCCAACAAAAGGACAGTATGACTGGAGCAGAGAGTTCGAGGGGCAGGGTAGAGTGGTAGGAAAGGAAGGCAGAGGTGCCTGCAGGAGCCAAATCGCAGGTGCTTTGTGGATTCAAATGGGAAATACGGGTTTTATTCTATTCTATTTATTTTATTCTTGGGAGGTAGCTAGAAGATCCAAAAAGAGGAGACATGATCTCTATTACATTTGAAAAGGATAACTCCAGCTGCTATGCAGAGAAAAGACCAGAGGGCTCATTCCTGGAAAGAGGGAGATCAATTATGCATCAAGAGTTGACGGTGGCGACAAGTGGTCAGAATCTACTTCTCCAAAACAGAGCCATTAGGACCTGCTAATCCACTGAATGAGAGAAGTGAGGGAAATAAAGAGATCCAGGGTAAATGTGTCTACCTGAGCAATGTTCTGGAAAATGGGCAGTTGTTTCATTTTATCTTCATCTTTTATCTTCTCTATTTCTTGAACAATATATGCAGTGTTTAGGTTTATGTAAGTTTATGCTTAACCTTTTATTGCTTCTAGGAATATTCAAGTTTCCAATTCTGCCCGTAGTTGTCAAGACAAGTAAAGAGACATGTAAATCATCTCCTGCAAAGCCTCTGATTCCCTTTACACACACCCCCCCAAAAAAAAAATTTTAGGAATTTGATACCAAGGGATTGAGGGTTGGCAGCCCTGGTAAAAACAAATGAGTAACAGCAACAGCGTAAACGTGGTGCATTTAGGAGTGGGATGGGCAGGTGGAAGCTGGGCTGTGTGGCTCCCTGTTCTCTGCAGGGGGAGCGGTCATTCCCCTGGACAGCGGCACTGCATAGACTGCAGGCTTCTGGAGGGCAGCGCAGTCTGTGGCCAGCATCACTTCCCTCGGCTTCCTGCTCTGTGCTTCAGACCCACTTAGTGAATATGAATCTAATTGAATCGGTTAGCAAGAAGGAAATGATTTTCTGTTTGCAAAGTAGATTGAGCCTGGAGGTATTTCTCAACAGGGCTTTAAAACTGCCACTGAAAACAAGATTATATTTTATTCCAATTACACTGAAATGAGTTCTGCTATGTTTATATATTTGAAATATCTGGAACAATTATATTCAGTGAGTGGCAACATTTTTCACAGCCTAAGGCACTGTTCAGGGGATCTTGTTGGGGCAGAGAGGGGAGGATGAGGGAGACAGAGAGTGAGCGGGTGGGAGAAAGGATAGACCCAAGCTAGGAAATGAATTGCATGTTTGCAGAGGGTTTCCGCTGAGGGATAAAACACAGCTATCAGATCAATGTTTTGTGGATTTTAGACATTTACAAATCACCCTTATGACGAGGGTGGGGGTAAGGGGGAGAGATCAACCAAAGGACTTGTATTCATGCATATAAGCCTAACCCATGGACACAAACACCAGGGGGGTGAGGAAATGAGTGGGGCAGGGGGGCGCGCAATGGGGGATTTAAGGACACATATGTAATATCTTAATCAATAAATTAAAAAAAAAATTTAAATCACCCTTATGAATTTTACGCTAGCCTTTCTATCACTCAGGGTTCTCCAGAGAAAGGGAACCAACAGACACAGAACAAACTTACACACAAAAAGAGATTTATTTTAGGGAATTGGCTCATGTGGTTGTGGAAAACAGCAAGTCCAAAATCTATAAGGCAGGCTGGAGACTGGGGCAGGATTCTACGTTACAGGTGTGAGGTAGACTTTCTTCTCGTTGCACAACTTCAGTTTTGCTTTTATTTTTTTTCCTCTGACCAGTTCTATTTAAGATGTTAAGGTTTCACATAATTTCTATTTTATTGTATTTTTATTGAAGTATAATCATCATACAACATTGTATGAGTTTCAAGTATATAAAATAATGATTTGATATTTGTATATATCATGAAATCATCACAAATCTAGTTAACATCCATCACCAGACATATTTACAGACTTTTTTTTCTTGTGATAAGAACTTTTGTGATCTCTCATAGCAACTTTCAAATATGCAATACAGTATTATTAACCATAGCTGCTATGCTGTACATTTCATCCCTATGACTTATCTATACTAATAAAAGGATAATGTGCTAATTAGACCGGACATCTTCCTGGCAACCCTCTGAACATCCTTCTGGACAAAGCCATGGTGGTGGGCCTGAGGCAGAGGCAGTTAGGGGCGATCAGGCTGGCAGAGGAGAGCAGTTAGGGCAATCAGGCCGGCAGGCAGGCAAGTAGTTAGGAGCCAGTGGTCCCGGATTGTGAGAGGGATGTCCAACTGTTGGTTTAGGCCCAATCCCACAGAGAAAGGGGCCTATACCGGCAGTTGGACATCCCCCGAGGGGTTCCCATATTGGAGAGGGTGCAGGTCGGGCTGAGGGACCCATAGTCCTATATAATAAAAGGCTAATATGCAAATCGACCAAATGGCAGAACAACTGGTTGCTATGACACGCACTGACCACCAGGGGGAAGATGCTCAATGCAGGAGCTGCACCCTGGTGAATCATTGAGCTCCCACAGGGAGCAATGCTCAGCCACAAGCTGGGCTCGCAGCTGGCGAGTGCAATGGCAGTGGCGGGAGCCTATCCCACCTCCGTGGCAGCACTAAGGATTTCCGACTGCTGGCTTAGGCCTGCTCCCCACGGGGAGCAGGTGGAGAGTGGACTTAAACTGTCAGTTAGATACCTTCCGAGGACTCCCAGACTGCAAGAGGGCACAGGCCGAGCTGAAGGACCCCCCCGCACGAGTGCACAAATTTCATGCACCAGGCCTCTAGTTTGTTTATAACTGGAAGTCTATCTTTTAACTCCCTTCACCCATTTCATCCACCTCCCATCCCCCCACCTCTGGCAATTGCCAATTGCTTCTCTTTATGTGAGCTTGGGTTGTTCTGCGTTCTTGGCTTTTTGTTTTTTGTGCAATCATTTGGTATTTGGTATCTGTCTGACTTATTTCACCTGACATAATACCCTCAAGGCCCATTCATGCTGTAGAAAATGGAAAGAACTCATTCTTTTTTATGGCTGAAATATATATATATATATATATATATATATATATATATATATATATATATATATACATACACACACTCACACACACACTAGAGGCCCAGTGTACAGATTTGTGCACATTGAAAGAAAATTAATTAAAAGAAATATTTTAGGGGCCAGGGAGGGACCACAGGAGATTGGCCAGCCGGGTAGGGACTGCAGGAGGGCTCCAGGGTGTGTCCAGCCAATCTTGCCCAGTCCTAATCAGCCGGACCCCACCAGCAAGCTAACTAACTGGTCATAGCATCTTCCCCCTGGTGGTCAGTGCATGTCATAGCAACTGGTCGAACAGTCAGACACTTATCATATTAGGCTTTTATTATATGGGATAATTTATTTATTCATCCAACCATCCATGGACACAGGTTGTTATAGTAAACTGGAGGCTTGATGCACAAAATTCATGCAAGGAGCTCCGAGGGCCGAGGCAGCAGCCCGGCCCTTGCAGCAGCAACCCCAACTACCGCCCCGGCTGCCACCCCAGCCCTTGCAGCAGCAGCCTTGGAAGGATGTCCAGTCTAATTAGCATATTACACTTTTATTATTATAGACTAGAGGCCCGTTGCAGGAAGATTTTTGCAAGAATAGGGCTTCCAGCGGCTGGAGCGAAGCAGAGAGGGGAGCGAAACCTGCTGAGGCGGGCTTCGCTCCCACTCCGAGCCGCTGCGGCTGGGTTTCCCTCCTGCTCCCAGCCGCTCCTGCTGGGTTTCCCCTCCCGCTCCCAGGCGCTGTGGCGGGTTCCCCTCCCGCTCCCAAGCGCTGTGGCGGGTTTCCCCTCCCGCTCCCAGGCGCTGTGGCGGGTTCCCTTCCCGCTCCCAGGCGCTGCCCCTTCCCCTCCAAGTCACTGCCCCTCCAGCTCGCAGCCACTGTGGCTGGGCTTGCCCTCCCACCTCCCGCCTCCCACCTCCGCAGCCTTGGCTCTGTTTCTGTCCTCAGGCCTCTGCTTAGCTCCCTTCTGTACGGCTTGGCCTCCATGTTGTCCTGTCTTCCCTCGCAACTGGTATATGCAAATTAACTGCCATCTTTTAGCTTCTATAATTGAAACATTGTATCTTTTGGAGCTGTTGCTTCAGGAGCTCAGAGCGGCGGGCGGCGGCAGGCGGGGAACGTTGGAGTCCTCCGTCACTGAAGCAAGCAAACCTCATGTTCGCTTCAAGCTGCCTGACTGCCGGCCGCCATCTTGGCTGCAGTTAATTTGCATATCTCGCTGATTAGCCAATGGGAAGGGTAGCGGACGTATGGCTAATTACCATGTTTCTCTTTTATTAGATAGGATACTGTTGAAATGAACATGGGGTATGGATATCTTTTTGAGTTACTGTTTTCATTTTCTTCAGCTAAATACCCAGAAGTGAAATTTCTGGGTCATATGGTAGTTCTATTTTTAAATTTCTGAGGAACCTCCATACTGTTTCCCATGTGATAACATTTTTCTCCCTAAGAATGTAAGCACCCACAGTTCAAGGACTTGCCTGTTTTGTTCACTACTATCTTCCCAGGACATGTGTCCTCAGAATTTAAAAACAACAGTTGTGGTTGATAAGCAATGCACTGCAGGAAGGAAGGAGAGGGGCCCTTAATCCATGTCTATGCAGTGAAATCCCAGGCTTTCCTTTATGTGTGAGCCCCTCCAAGGTTCGCCTGTAGTCAGGAGGTCTCAAGGTTAGGTTTAATAGCTTTAGCCAGAGGAAATAATTATGGACTTGCACAAAGATTTAGCTTAAATATGTTCCTTGAAGGCTTGTTTACATGACACTACAAAAGTAAAACAAGCCTTGACATCTAACAATATATTAATTCAATTATATTTTATCCATATCAGCTATTAATAAATGATATCACAGGAATACTTATTAACATGAAAAATTACCAGGTTATATTGCTAACTGACAAAAGCGGATTGCAAAGCAAAATACACCCAGAGAACCTGTGTGTGTAAATATATATGAACAGAAAAAAAGAGTGGGAGGCTAGCAAGATGTTAAAAATAATGGACTCCGAGGTGATATAATGGATATTTACTTTTTATTTTTAGTTTCCTGTTTCTAGTTTTAAAAGTTTCTATGTGCCACCTTTGTGAAATGAAAAAAAAATACCATATGTGTATATACATACATATAGACAAACAATATATGTATATATGGCTGTTCCCCCAAAATGTATACTCACACTTTGAATAATTATAAAGGTAGTGTTTATTAAAATACAACTTATTTTCAAAATTTAGCTATCAGCTGTTAAAGTATGTATACATTTTTTGGGATACCCTGTACCTCTATGGATTTAATAAGTGGTAGTTATTAACAACAAAAATAGTATCCTAATATATAAAAACCCAGGGTCTGTAACATCCAAAACGACTGAAGGCTTGACTGACTGCGCCACTGCAGGCCCCCAACCCAGCACTGACTGCCAAGGGGACTGCGGATCAGGCCCGAAGAGAGGCCTGGAGAGAAGCAGGGTATGATCTGTAGTCTCTGTGACAGCTGTTGATCAGCACTTGCCTCTCTCTCTTTCTCTTTGGGCTTGGCCAGCAGCCATGCCTCTCTTTCTCTCAGGCCTCCGCTGGGGCTGATGATCAGTCCCACCTCTCTGATCAGGCCTGTTGATAGGCCCGGAGATGCTGACTGGCATAGAAACTGACTAATCAGAACCAAATCTGGGTGAAGTGTGAGAAGCCAATGGCTGTCTAGGAGGTGGAGCTTTTGACGCTGACTGGTATAGAAACCGACCAATCAGAACCAAATCTGGGTGAACTGCAAGGAGCCAATGGCTGCCTAGGAGGCGGAGCTTTTGACACTGACTGGCATAGAAACCGACCAATCAGAACCTAATCTGGGTGAACTGTGAAGGCAGAACCTAAGGTGGGGGCTGAGGAGGGGTTTTAAGGGCAACAGCTATTTGGTGTAAGGTGTGAGAAAGCAGTTCAATTTTTTAATGACCAGTTTGGCGGTATAGTGCATATGGCTGGCTATCAGTCCAGATACAGGGATTATGTATTTTTGTCTGCCAAGAGCATCTCCTCCTGCTGAAAAAGGCTCCCCCCCCCACCCCCATTTAAGCAATCCTATCCTATATAATCTATCTATACTACTAAAAGGGTAATACGTTAATTAGACCAGGTTGACCAGCCATCTTCCAGACATTCAATTTCCTTCTGAACAAAGCCATGGTGGTGGGGGCCGAGGCAGAGGCCATTAGGGGTGATCAGGCCGGCAGGGGAGGGCAGTTAAGGGCAATCAGGCAGGCAGGCAGAGAGGTTAGGGGAGATCAGGCAGGCATGCAGAGGCAGTTAGGGGCAATCAGGCAGGCAGGCAGGCAGGCAGGTGAGCAGTTAGGAGCCAGTAGTCCCAGATTGTGAGCGGGATGTCCGATTGGAGAGGGTGCAGGCTGGGCTGAGGGAACCCCTCCCCCCCATCCCCATGCACAAATTTCATGCACCAGGCCACTGGTGTAACTATAAATTCAAATATAAATATATAGTTAATGCATATATACACACATACATGTGTTTTGTGGGTGGAGATCGATGGATGGATGGATAAAGATAATGGTAGATAGACAGATGATAGGTAGATGATGATAGATAGATAGATAGATAGATAGATCCTCAGATCCAGGACGCACACAGAACAAGATGACTTCTTGACCGTGTTAGATGAACCGCATGTGGTGTCATCAGTTACAAGTTCATGAAAACAAGCCAATATCCCGGCAGTTGTGCCTGAGCATGTTCTTTCTCCGTCAGGTCGACACCCACGGCAACATTATCCTCAGCACCCTGGAAATCAGGAACGAGACGAGCGGCTCGGAAGTGCTCACGGGCATGAGCGACCCCAACACCACCATGTACTCTTACGACAGCGCCAGCATCCACTACCGCAAGCCCCGGGCCACCCGCGAGGCCTACGGGCATCCGCTGGACCGCCACGCGCACGGCAAGGGGCGCATCCGCAGGCGCGCCTCGCAGCTCAAAGTCAAGATCCCCGACTTGACTGATGTGAACTCCATAGACAAGTGGTCCCGAATGTTTTTCCCCATCACCTTTTCTCTGTTCAACGTCGTGTATTGGCTTTACTATGTCCACTAAGGTCTGTCCTAAGGGTTCGGAAACGACTGCTTTCCGCTTTTGAGTTTTAACCCCACAGGTCCCCACAGCGAGACTGCTGTGTTTTTGAGGTAAGAGATTCAGCCATCTAATTGGTTTTAGGTCTTGCATATCAATTTTATTACTGCACCATGTTTACTTCAAAAAAGGAAAACAACAACACTCTTTTTTTCCAGTCTACTGTGGTCCAGGTTATCAGCTCTTTCGAGCTCTGTAATTGCCATGTTTACAAACACCCTCGAAGAGAGACGTTAGATAGGCAGCTCTTGAGCAGTCCTTCCTAGTTGCCCTGGATTTTATCGCTTCATTTTTAAAATAAGAAAGAAAAGAGGGCCTAGTTCTCTGTGCAAGCTGCTTCCTGGTAAACTGTAACAGTCTCATACTGCCAAAAACAACAACACAATTTCCAGGATCTCAGAAGAAAAAAACACACAAAGCCATTGACCAGTTACAGATTTCCAGGAAGGAAACAAAGAGGAGCCTAGAAGAGAAAGACTCCTCCCACCCCTAATTCTCTGGCAGCAGGGTTCTCAGCTCAAGGAAGAGGGGGGAGGATTGGCAGGCACTGGTGGAGGTCATGCAAACCCAATCTTGCCAGTTTCACCTCCCCATTGAGCCAGACATTCTGAAAAATATTCTTTCTCAGACTTCCTGGCTGATTTAAAATTAACATTAGACTCCACCCTGGTAACCATTGAGAACATTTTTCCTTTCTTCTTGAGAATGAGGAGTTTGGGGGTTAGTGACTTTTTTTTTTTTTTTAACTACTTCAAATGAACAGCCCTGAACTCATTCATTAGCCTGGAATCACTTGACGCTGACATGAAGCCATGCCATCACATTTCCCTGGTTCCTGCTCCAGAGAGAGTGAGAGGAAGGGGGGTGGGAGAAGAGGGCTTCAAAGATGGGGATCGTGAGCAATTTTTGCTTCAGAAAAATATTGCTCTTTCCATGAAGAAGGCGAGACTTATCTGCTGTGAAAAGGGTGCCTGGGCAGTTACCTGAACTGCCAAATCTTAAATCAAATAGTATATATTTCTTAAGCCTCCCAGAGAGCAGTTTCTAATGGTGATAGGCTAGTTGCACCAGCGTCAACTGGCCCCTTATGGCTCTGCTCTCTGAGCTCTGCATTCCAAAATAGGAAACGATTGCTTCAGGAAATGTGAATTGCACCCATTTTGGTGTCAGACTTCTCTGAGGCCAGATTTCTATTTTAAAGGAAACCTTCAAAAGGGCAAAACCACAGATAACAACAATGACAAACTCACTGGGCCTTCGAACATTTACACCAGACCCTAGCTACACTCATTAATCGCTGTCATCACTGCTCTGCCTTATCTCTGTTCATAGGTTGCTTTGGTCATGGTCATCATAGGAGGGGCATCTCTGAGTAGCCCAACACATGATTCTAAATCGCTCTAACCAGCTGCAGATGAGACTCATACCATTTATGTCATTAAAGACCCATTGCTTTTATTTTTTTTTCTTTAGCTGAGCATCAAAGAATTCTGTATCTTTATTTGCGTGGTTGTGTGAGACCCTGAGTTTACCAATGAATTATGGAGGCGATTGGGACCTACTCCTTGGGTGTAAAATAAGGGTTGAGGAAATAATAGGATGATTGCCCCACTTAAAGACCTGGCTTTCTCCCTAAGGCTGTGATGAGGGTCCATGTTTACAATAGCATCAGCTGCTAGAAATTATAGTCTGCGTTGAAAGGTAAGGCTGAATTCCTATCGATGAGCCCAAGGAGAGAGAGTTGTAAGATATTCTACTAGAAAGCAAGAGGAAAAGAGAATCCCAGAACAAATGAATGGTTATGGCTGTAGTCAATATACGCTAGTAAAAATGTAAAAACTCTGCTTTAACTGGGAAAATCGTCTCAATGGTTTCATAAGAAATTAATAAGGTTACGGGGACCAAATTTTCATTCGGGTTTTAGTTGTATACTCACAATCCCCTGGTCAAGGAAATCTTTAGCTTCTGGGGATAAATATTTTGAAACTAATTAGGTCCTTGGCAGGTGAGATGCTCTGCCATTGTAAAAATCCCCCAAATGACTGTAAGGTTAATATTTCCAATGACCGCCCAGGAACCACTGTGTAGCCATCTATTTTAAACACAGAAAGGGAGACTTCTAGCTAATGCCTAACAGGAATAAATCATTCTGATGTCAAAGCTCTTTAAAAGTGTTTAGAGGTGAAATGCTAAATCAGAAAGGAGTACCCATAATCCATGTTCCTTAACAAAACAATTTTTCTTTATCCGTTTAGATCATTCTTCTTGGAAAAGATTGAGGTAATTTATATTTTTATTATTTTTTTATCTTGCCTTAAAAGTTTAAAGAATTTTATGCTTGTAGATGAAAATGTATCTCTAATGGGAAAAAAGAGAACATTTTGAATTCTTATATATTAACCTTTGTAAAATTCGTAAGCCTGAATATTCTGTCAGGCATGAAATGGTGTCACTGTCTGGCCCTCCAGATGGTAAGGGGTCCCAGCCACCATCATGCAAGTCCTGTTAAATAGCTCTGATTTTAGAGGCCATGGCAGCCAAAAAAAAAAAAAAAAAAAAAATTAAGAAGCTGCCATATTTCTCTTTAATGACCTCTTTTCCCACTTCTTTCTTCTGGACGCCTCCCAGCTGAACCCGCCCCTCCTTGGACCCCACCCACTCTCCCTCCAGGCTGAAAAATGCATGGAAACTTACCCGTCCTTCTCTGCCTCTCTCCCTTGTTTTGCCCAAAATGATGTACATAAAACATGAGAGTTGTTAGACATTCTTAAGTGCCCTCACACGGATCCTGTTGCTGAAAGATTCAGACCCATGCCTAAAACAGGGGTTACTGCTGTTCAACTATTATTTGGTTATTTTTTATTTTTTTTTTGCCATGAAAATAGCCATAATCTCCTTCATTACTGAAGTGGCAGCAAGGCTGAAAATTGTATGGACTCTCTTATGCTACCGTCATGTCCAGGGGACCCCATGTTCACAATCCATAAACTGTGACATATATTGTGTCATAAACGTAACCTGTGAAACCCAGCATGCATCCCATCTTTCACTGGACAGTGATGACTACACATTCATCCCTTCCACTCATGTTGTTTGGCTTAAAATGTCAGGGGTGACGTGGGTTACACTTACCAGCTTCATGAAGCAAAGACCCAGGTAAAGATGCGTTTGGCTTGAATTACCCAGGACTGTTGCCTCCATTCTCTACATTGCCAAATAGAAACAGCAGACTGGATGGTCATTCTGCTGAGTCAATGATACGTGTTTTCATACAAACCATCTTATTGTGCATTACAATCAGTGAAGGATTTTGAAAGTGCCAAGAGAAAAATGCGATGCGGAGAATAAAGTTTGGTTTAGGGATCCAAGAGTAGACTTTCCTTAGACAAACAGTATGTACAACACACAGAAATGTTGACTAAATTCCAACTTTCTAAAACCAATGACTACTTTATAAATATTCATTTCAAAAAAGAGCTCAATTAAAATTTGCCAAGTTCAACAAAAAAATAAGGTATATTTATAATGCTAGAAGGAAACTATCTTCAAGATTTCTTATATGGACAATTTTGAATAGTATCTGACCAAAGGGTGATATGCCACATTTTTTTTTTTTCTAATCAAAGTGTAATTGTTTATCCCAGAGGGAAGCAAAAGGCATGTGCCAGCATTTGTTCATGGTGGTTCAATCAGCAGTTACTGGGATGCGGAGGACAAACAAAACTATCTCCGTTTTCTGAACGCAGACAAGTAAACAACAAGGTACACTTGGTAATGGAATGTAGACTATTATGTAAACTTCCTTGTAAATTCTGTATATAGTTCATTGAACTGTTACTGCTGCGTGGTGGCCCTCGGCTTTGGGTGGGCATCTGGAAACTCTGAGCATTGTAAATAATGTCAGCTTCCAAGGCACTTGCTTTTCTCCATGAAGTGAAATGACTAGTGATTTGGGTCCAAACCAGAATCTTTTTAGCTCTTGCTCTCTCGCTGCCATGTTCTGTGTGCACTTGTGTAACTGCCAGGTGTCTGTGACCACTGCCTCATGCCCCACCCCCACCGGAAGGGACAGTAACTGCGGGGAAGGCTGCACCCCTGTGGGGCTCGGGGACAGCGCACCAGCAGAGACAGAATCTGTAGCCAGCTGCTCCTGGAAATGCGTCCTGGAACGTGGACGTGTTTCTGAGTCATTCGACCGACTTACCTGTGCTTTTCAGGGGGTGAGGAGTGGAAGAGATGATCAAAACCCACAGGTAATCCAAAGCTTCATTTGCACCAATGCTTTACCTTTGAACTTTCTCCCTTCCACAATGTTTCCGGGAACTTTTCCTAAGACTAGAAGCGGATGATGGATTTCATCAGGGTCAACGGTCAACTGTCCAAATGATGGGAAGGAGAAAAGGAAGAGATAGCGAATGACATTGATAACACAAGCTGGCTGACTCACTTCTGGAAGACCCAGAGGGAATCATGTCACTATTTTTAAAGGAAAAGAAAAATCTTGGGAATGAAAACAGGTGTTTTACAACTGGGGGGCCCAAGATATGTTTGATGTATGCTAATTAAACTTAAAAGAGAATTTGATAAGTAAGTATTCTCAACTGTATTTCTCCCCAGTCCTGATGTTCTTGGAAAAGACGTTCAGAATGGTGGGATGTGATGCCATAGATGTGTTTCCATGCAAACTGGCAGTCCCAGAGAGTGTGGTAGTGTCCACAGAAGTTCATAATATCCAGGCAAGCAGGGACATAGATTGGTATTTTCCTTAGTAATGTCTTAGAGTGTCCAATGTCTTTCTCAGAGGTCAGAACTTGGCAAGACAGGGCTTTTTGTGCCAGCATTTTAAGTGCCAGAAGGGTGCAGGGAGCCATCACTGTGAGACATTTTTGGTTCCAAGATGTGCCAATGAGAGTCTACCATCAATTGAATAAGAAAAATATCGTCTTAGAGCTAATCCATTTCTACATTCAAACTACATTGTGCTTTTTACTCTAAACGTGCTTTTTCTAGTTAACTGAAATCAATGACACCGGCAGAACATTAATTGTTAGAGGTTACAACTCAAAAGCAAACATTTGAAAGGGAAAGCTTTTTAATACAAGAGTTGCAAATCAGAAAATACTAAGGTCCTGGTAGGGTACGGGGAAGACTTTGGAGTTAGCTTTTACTTCTCCAGGAGCAAGAATTTCCTAATTGGAACTCAAGATGTCTAACGTTTGTTTTGTTTTTCCTAATCAAAAAGTCCTTGGTACATCAAGGGGCTCACAACCGTCCCTGATTGGCCCCTACATACCTTGCACATCCTGGAGCAACCAGCACTCATCACAAAGGCTTCAGTAGGAAGTCAGCATGGGAAAAGTCGGTGTAGTAGTTCTGAGCCAGCTGGGAACGAACTCCATTCCAACTCTGCCTGCATTTTTTCTGCAGACAATAGGAAAATAAATGAATAAAAATGAATCATTAACAGGCATGGGCAAGAAGGAAAAAGATGAAAAAGTCTTTCCCCCTCCTCACTCATCCACTTCAGCCTTTCAACTCATCCGAATTTCCGCCTACTGAGGCAGGCCAAATAAACAATACAAGAGGGGGAAAAATAGTAAGTGTTTTGATGAGCCACTCGGTAATGGCAGGGTACACTTCCTATTAGCACTCAAAGCTACTAGTAAAAATGCTGAGGATAACCCTTTTCTTTACTCGTTTTGTATATAAAGCACCATAATAAATTATAAACAAGACAATAAAAAATAAGTATATAAATCATTAACAGAGAGGCCAAATAACTTGGTGCATTTGCCTTAGGTATACAGGGTCACAGAATCACTAGCTTAAAATAGCCCCAGGGGAAGCCAGAGGACAAATACGAGCAGCCAGTGTTGCTATCTGGCCCGTAGTCTCCCTGGGCTTCCTTTTGAAGAGAAATGAGGGAGGGGGGAACATTTTTCCAGTATAACTTTTATAAGTGAAAAGTATTAAAATGTGATGTGTGTGTGCATTTTGCAGGTGTGGCTGTGTGAAATAGATTACCTCTCTTGTGTTCATCCCTTCCCAGCGCCATAGAACCCTAACCCTCATGCCTTAGCCCAATGAAACTGATTCGTGTATTTTTCCTCTTTCTCATTTCAACCTCAAAAGCTATTCTGCCCACGAATCCCTGAAAGCTTCAGCTTCTGTGGGCTTATATTGCACGTCTTCAATTGAATCCACACAAAAATAATAAATTTTAATAATTTTCCCAAATTCCTTCTCCTGTTGCCTTTAAGGGGTCTTGGGAGGCAGCTTGTATGCTCACATAGCCTCCTCTGAACTGCCTTGGTTACTTTTTTCTGCTTTCAGTCTTGATGTGAAGAGTACATGTGTTTACATAAACCTTCTCTCCCAGTGTAATTCAAACTAAAGTGGAAATAAAATCATCAGCTGAAGCCTAGGAAAATTTATATCTACACCAATGTTTGATGATAATACCATCTCTTTACCTTATAGCTGTAATGCAGTGAATTCATGCAGTATCAATTCTTTTTCGTTATTCATACCCTCCTTCAGCCTTAATTGTGCACCATTTAACAATCTATTATTCCTCCCAGAATAGCTTATCATTCAAGTAGCACACGACTAGTTACAAACCACCCTCCAGGAACTTGACCCATTTTACCCTTTCTGCATCTTTTTCCTATTACAGATTTTCACCCCTGTGCATCACCCTACCTACTCTGCCTTAACCTTCTAGCAGACACTAAATATAGTTAGTAATTGGACAGGTCATAATGCAAACTGTCTGATTTTCCCCTATAAAATATGTAGAACTTCTTTTTCCTCTAGATAGCATTTCTATACTTAGAAAACAGCGAGTTCTCTAAACATTATACTTAGCAATGTGCAACCCAACGTTAAAAGTTA
Source organism: Myotis nattereri (assembly GCF_964212035.1). Taxonomy (NCBI): domain Eukaryota; kingdom Metazoa; phylum Chordata; class Mammalia; order Chiroptera; family Vespertilionidae; genus Myotis; species Myotis nattereri. Next base: position 201,642,648 of record NC_138075.1, on the reverse strand, counting down.
ACAATAAATGAGCTGCATGGTCAGCGGAGGGAAATTATAGTGGGATACACAACACCCTGGAATTCAGACCATGTGACCAGGTCTTTGTGCTGTCTCTACCACCGCCCAGTTGTGTGACTTTGGACATGCCATCAGATGAACTCCAACCTCCCTTCCAGAACTAAGTTTCAGAGGGAGTTGTTTTCATTTGTATAGGAGAGTCCCAGAAATACATAGGAGGACCATGGCCTCTGCTAACAGCCCCACAAATTTAATGATGTTCTTTATTGCGTGTCTTTGGGAGTAAGCCATCAGGTGTCAAGTTGAATTGAATTTAATACTTTTCTATGTTCCTTTTAAAAATATATAGAACATAAAGTTAAATTGGCAGGCAAGTGGCAAAAAAATTATTTTATTATTTTGGTAATGGTCTACAGTATTTCCCTTTAAGAGCATTGGAGACCCTCGGATAAAGTACATCGGGGTGGTCATTACTTTCAGGTTTCCAGAAGATGTCACTCAGCCAGGAAAAGCCAAGAAATACCCTTCATGAGTGGAAAAGCCAACTTCTAGGTAACATCTGAGCAGAAATGCTGCTGCAATCCCCTTCAATGCTGCTCCCCGTTCCTGGACCCCATCGCTGTCTTGTGTTCTTTTTGCCTGGATGATCCCTGTCTTGATTAGTTCAAAAGTGAGTGGAGGAAAGAGAACAATTTCCACTCCCAACAGCTGACTCTATGCCTGCCCAGTAAACTGCCTAGTTCTCCTTTTTTCCTTCTCCTCCACTTTCCCCAGCCCTCACGCCAAAGCCTTTCATTCTTCCCTTGAAGGAAAGCCCAGAAGGAATCGTTTTCACAGCAACTGAAGAGCCTAAATTGTGCCCTGGTTCTTTTTGGATGACATTGTTAGGGAACATATGACCCAGCTTTCCTAAGGTAGTAAAACAGTCCCAGGGGTGCGTAATGATCAATAGAACCACCTTTCACTCCCAAATTGTCCATTTACATGATAAGTTATAGAGTCACACTAATAATCAGCTCTCATAATTCCCATACCTGGAGGGTATGAGACATATTAATAACTTAATGTTAACACCTTGAAGAAAATGTATGTCTTGGCTCCCTATGGAATCATTTGTGAAGTCTGACCTGTCTTCTCCACCACTCATGGGCACCTTCTTTCTCCTTGTTCCCCTTCTCAGCATCCAGCAAGCTAATCCTCAGGTTTTCCCTACCCTTCCACTGCCATGGCCACACATCCCAAAAGCTTCTTGTTGCTATGCTTGAAGTTTTACACTTTATCCCCATTACCCAGACTTCCCTCTTCCTAGCTCCTTCCCAACAGGATTATAAATCAGGCCAACATCATCCAAAAGCCAACCATGCGCAACCTTCCCACATTCTGTTCACTCTCCTGCTAGTCCTCCCTCAATTCTTATGACCATTTTGTCCTAATAATAGGTATTTCATTTGTGCATTTCCCAGTACTATTGCAAATAGATGCTCTGCCTCCCTAAATAAAGTATAAGATCCTGAAGGGTGAATGCCCCATTTTCTCATTCTGTTGTATTGCCCAAAGCATCTATTATTCTGCACATGGTAGAAGAAGGTCTGTTAATGCTGATTAAACCACCCGCCTTGGTGATTGCAGCCATAGAAAAATACATGTCTCTAAGGGGCAATACTGCAACATTACACGTACTACTCTGTGAGGCAGGTGCTTTCCCCACACGCCCCCCATGTTGTTTGAGCTCTATAGAGCCTACTGGTATGTCTACAGATCTCTGAGTGAGTTTAAAAGCTGCAGTCAAAGTTACATTGAACCCAGGCTGGGGTCTGTGCATAGTGGTCACTGAGATTTTTTTCCCATTGCTTATGACTAAACAGACAGAATCCTAATACCACCCTTCTAGATTCTACCAGTTCTGGCAGAATGGAACATTCTGTGCTGATAACTACTGCTTTCCCTTATGGAAAAAGGGAAATCTTTACTTAAAATTCATTTTTCCTCATTTCCCCATGTTTGCCTTCTTAAACGCCTTTTAAATCTAGGTTCTGTGGGGCTGTTTGTGCTCGAAGCTGGGAGTACACTGCCTAGTTAGGAAACTTGAGAATTCAGATAATACTTACAGAGAGCATTGAACACCAAATTTCAGTCCTGCCAAGAAATAAACAGAAGTTTAGAACTATCTAGAGGAATGGGCAGTTCTTGACATTCATCACTGTCCCTCAAGACTGCATACATAAATGTACAGTAAAATACATTTTCTCCCCCCTTTCAGTAGTTAACTTTCCTGTTCTCCTGTTATATTATTTACACGTTAGCATAGGAAATATATCATTTGCAAGCCTTACCTCAAAGTGGCAACCAGCCACCCCACTTTCACTAGATAGCATATTTTTCTACTTAATCTTCCCCCAAATACACCGAATTTCTTTTTTTTAAAGCTAATGAACTCACATTAATCTGTTTCCTACATATTTTAAAAATACTCATTGGATAAAGCTTGAAATATTTTATATTTTGCAACAGTGCCCCTAAGACATTTTTTAAGGAAGCTTCTTGATTATTCTATCTTACTGCCGTGTCATAGAAACAGAATTATATATCCAAGTGACATTTCCCATTCAGAACATCCACTACTCTTCTAAGTAAGGAACTCTTGTGACCAGATATGCATATATTCATTGACTGTGTTGCTCTACTTCTCCATTTAGAGAGGACCAGGAACCCTCTTGATAAAACGACCATGTGGCATTATTACAAAGTCATTAGGTTGCATGAAGTTTCTGGAAATCCCAAATGATATAAATGTTTACAAGGAGCAAAACATGTTTGACATCTTTAAATGACCACCAGGCAGCATTTTATGCCATTGTGATTGGAACCTAATGACTAATGTGAAACGATGTTGACATGTCATTTAAAAGGTCAATGGAAATGTAACTTGGAAAGATTAATATTGTATAAATCCAAATAACACTGTTTCTGAGAGTAGTGCATCTGGGTTAGGGTGGCTTGCTTGAAAAATTCTCTTGGCTATCCATCATGCCTGAATGGTTATTTCACTCCTTGATCTGGGGAGACCTGGCAAAGGTCTGTGCATGGTGATTCTGGGCGTTTGGGAAAGCAGGATTCATTAGGCTAAAGAATGAGAAGATTATTATCCTGCCAGCAATGGAACACCTCTTTGGCTACCACCTCACCTAAACCTTGGTTAAATCCAAAAATTGTTCTAACTCACTGCAGTGTCATGGAAAATCCAAAAATCAGCTAAACTTTCCAAATCAGACTCCTGCCATTTTCATTCATAGCACCCTGTACTAAGTAGCTGGGGCTTTCCAAAGCAGGTGCTACCTATCTACAGAAAGAAATTCACAACTTCCGTTGCCTCTCCAGTTCCGTTATGCTAAACTCACCAAATAGGTTAGAAAATGTTAATTGTTTGGTTCCTTGTGATTTCAACACTCCACTAGTCAATTTGCCAAATTATCTAGTCACCCTCCCCCCAAACATGATTTAGCTCGTCCCTATCAGATTGGTATCACAGTTCTTGCAAATGCTCTCTCCTTCTTTGTCAGCAGGCAGAACTCCTTTCATTGCAAAGAAACGTAAATCACAACATCTTAATGTTCTTTTGCTCTTTTGACATAAAAGCATTTGCCTTCTTCTATAAACAGATACTTTTGTATATCTACCTGATCCCAAATAAAGCTAAAATGGCAAGAATGAGCATTTCTGGAAACCTATGAAATTTTAATAAAAGGGGACAGGTTTAACAAATGTCAAGAAAAGAGGGGTAGACTCCTTACTTTTATAATTCAAGTTTCTATTTTGTATTCATCTATGAGCATTTTCTGACTGAAACTGCGGCTTTGTCTAATGAGACTTGTATGATTTTCTGTAGTTGCTTTTTACATTTGGAAGCAAACTTTCCTAAAGTGTGCTGGATTGTCTCCTTTCTGTTAGGGATTTGATTAAAATATTCTAGCTGTTTCAGTTGTTCCTTGTTATGTGCTTAAAATATGTGATGTTATGCCTTTGCCATCTCAAAAACTATCTGTGGACAAAATCCATGAAGCCTGCCGACTGTGATCTATACACATGAAAGAAGAAATAGATTTTTCCTCTAAGCAGTGAATCAGTGCATAAGAAACTGTTCAGCATCCTCTGATTCCTGACCCTTTTGCCCTTCATGGCCTTTTTTTCTATTCGTAATCATTCATTGAGTAATCGTGTATTCTTGTACAATGCAAAATCAACTTACATGCAATCAGGTAAGGACACAAGACACACTTGTGCCCTCAACTTCAGGACTCACAGATACCCTAGCAGTCACAGGACTGTAGTTCACTCAATAGTTGTGTTAACGATGTGGCTTTGCTATAAACTAAGTTGCTGTTTTCTTTACTTTGGACTCTAAGATTTTAAATGTTGCAATGAATTAAAGAAAACGTATTTGAAGGCTGATCTCAAAAACCATCAGCTATTCCTCTGAAAGCCGTTGTGCAGCTTCTGAAATGTAGTTTATTGCTGTAAATATGTACTATTTATGTTCGCTTGTTTATTCCTAAAACAAATAAAAATTTTTTATTAAAAATGCCTACCTGTAAAAAGTTTACTTTGTACTATTTTAAAAACATGCACAACTTCAGATATATTTGTATAATATTTAAAATGTTTAAAATTCTGAATCTATCATTTGAGAGCTTTTATGGTAAAATTTAATACAAAGCAAAACCCTTATATTTGGAAGAAATTCTTTGTAGTATTATCCAACAATTGGGGGGAAACACCAACACTTTCCCAGGAGCTTATTTCTGTACCACTTTGACTTAAAAAAAAAAAAAAACTATACTAGTATATATATTAACACACCTTACAAACATTTGAACAAATGGACAGTTTGTAAATTAGAAAAAAAAAAGTCCTCTTATATTAAAAAATGCTGCTTAAAGCAGATTTTAATAACATCCATTTATGAGGTATGTTATGGCAAATTTCAAATTTTCACTGTAAATATATTCATTAGAGTTGGCCTACTTGTCAGCCTTTCCTAATTTGAAAACTTCCAACCTCCAAACTCATTCTCTCCCTTCAGAAATATGTTGGCAGTAAAATAATTAACAAATTAAAGGTGTGAAGCTTACTTCTCCATTAGTTGGTGCTAAGCGTCTAAATTCCAGAGTAGGGAGGACAAAGGTCGTTAAAAAAGGAAAAATATGGCATGATTCCACTCATATGAAGTATTTAAAGTAGACAGACTCGTGGAGCAGAAAGCAGAATGGTGGTTGCCAGGGGCTAGGGAATGGAATTGGAGAGCTGCTGTGCTACGCGTAGTTTCAGTGACACAAGATGTAAAAGTTCGAGAGATCTGCTGTACAATGATGTGCATAGTTAATACTGTACTGAACACTAAAAGTTTTGTTAAGAAGGTAAGGTTCATGTTAGGTGGGGTTTGTTGTGTGGTTTTTTGTTTGTTTTGTTTTGCCACAGTTAAAAAAAAATGGTACAGTGACTTTGAAAAAGTTTGGCAGTTTCTTACAATAATTATGCAATAAAATCCAGCAATCACACTCCTAGGTACTACTCAGTTAATGTGAAAACCTGTGTCCACATAAAAATCCACTGGTGAATGTTTACAATAATTGGCAAAAAGTGAAAACAACCAATGTCCTTCAATACACGAATGAATAACCAAACTGTGGTACAACTATACAGTGCAATATTATTCAGAGATAAAAAAAGAAATGATTTACCAAGCCACACAGAAACATGGAAGAATCTTAAATGCATATTGCTAAGTGTAAGAAGACGGTTGGGAAAGACTACATACTGTAGGATCCCAACCATATGACATTCTGGAAAAGGTAGAACTATTATAGACGTTTTAAAAAAATCCCTGGTTGTCTGGCGTTCAGAGGAAGGTGTAAAGGGCTGAATAGGTAAAGCACAGGGGATTTCTAGGGAATTGAACTATTCTGTGCAGAGGATACATGACCTTTGGCATTTGTCAAAACTCAGCACTATTCAACATAAAGAGTGAACCTTAATGTGCGCAAATTGAAAAATCACTTAGGAAGCTGGGTGATTTTTCAATTTGCAAGGAATACAGACAATGATAAATAAAAACAAAACAAAAACAAAACTTAACTGTATTACAAATATATAAAACAACCTCACTGGAACATATTATTAAAAGAACATTAGGTATGAAGTCTGAATAAACTATGGAATTTAGTTTAAAATAATATACTTATATTAGGTCATTAATTGTAATTAATGTACAATACTAATATTACACATTAATAATCTGGGGGAAAATGCATGTGTGGTATATGGGATCTCTCTGTACTTACCTGCTCAATTGTTCTGTAAATATAAAAGTGTTCTAAACAAATATAGTCTATTTACAGAAAGAAAAGAACAAGCTACAGATTGGGAAAACATACTTACAAGACATACATATGATAAAGACTATAGCCAGGCTATATAAAAAACATCCCAAATTCAATAATAAGAAAACAGTCCCATTTAAAAATGGGCAACAGATCTAAACAGTCAATTTGAAAACCTGTGTCCACATAAAAACCCACCTGTGAATGTTTACAATAAGATATACAGATGGCAAATAAGCACATGAAAAGACACTCAATATCATTGTTTTATTAAAAACCACAATGGGATACCACTACACACCTATTAGAATAGCTGAAATTAAAAAGACTGACTGACAAGTGTTGGTAAGGATGTGGAGAAGGAATTTTCATAGATTTTGGTATGGAATGTAAAAATGGTAAAATCACTTTGGAAAATAGTTTAGCAGCTTCTTGAAAACATAAACTACCACACGTCCAGTCATTTTGTTCCTAAGTATTCATAGGAAAGCTTATCCTACATAATAAAAGGCTAATATGCAAATTGTCCCCCAGGCAGGAGTTCGACTGACCAGGAGTTAGACGTGCGCTGACCACCAGGGGGTGGTGTGGAATGTGATGGGCCCCGACAAGAGCAGGACTGTGGCGGGATGGTGGAGTAAGTGAGTGGGTGGTGCCAGGCCAAGGCCAGCAGCCGCTAGGGACCCTACCCATGCACAAATTTCATGCACTGGGCCTCTAGTGTCCATAGAAAGACATGTATAAGAATTTTTATGTATATATATATATGTATATTAAACAACCAAAATATACATTAATAGGTAGATAAACAAATCTTGGTAGACTTTTACAGCAGAATACTTGACAATAAGGAGTGAACTATTGCTATATGCAACAACATGGATGAGCTCAAAATAATGCTGAAAGGAGCCGATCACACACAGACAGTATCAACTGCATGATTTTGTTTATATTAAACCCTTGAAAATGTGAATAAATTGGAGTCGTTCATGACAGGAAGTAGATCAGCAGTTCTCTGGGTGGGGGGAAAGGGCACAGGAACAGGGATTACAAAGGAATAGGACACTTTCAGGAGTGACTGATATGTTCACCACCTTGATTGAGGTGATACTCTCCTGGGTGTACATATATCATCAAAACTCGTCAGATTGTATATGTGCAGTTTATAGTATATCAGTCAGATTTCAATATGCTAATGTAGTGATAATGTGGTACTAAGTAGACCAAGATTTTTTTCCTTCTCAGAGAGGAAGTTCTGTATGGTGGGTGGAAATTCAGGACTTTCAATAATGACATGAGGAACTTGCACAAGATCAATCAACTACCTCCCTAAGTACACTGTTTAGTTCAGCTGATATATATTTTTTCATAACCAAAATTTCCCAGTGAAGAAAGTATATTGATGAACATTCTGGCACCAGGTCATCTATAATCATATATATATAAAGAGGTAATATGCAAATTGTCCAGGATGTCGTAACATCATGACCACTCAGCAGGAGGCTGCACATGCAGGTGGGCAGGAGGGGATTGTGTGTGTGGTGAGGCAAGCCACGGATGGCACAGGACTGGAGAGAAGAGGGCCTGCCAGCCACAGTGCACCAGCAGTCCCACCTCTGCGTGTGAGCTGCACAGGAAACACCTTTTCTGACCGCTCGTTGTCTAAGCTCCTGGTACTCCACTCCAAGGTGATCTAGGGTTTTTCCACCTCACTCCTGGAGGAAAAAATGAAGGTCCGCTGCTAGAGGGGCTAAGAAATGTCATATCCTGCCCTAGCCGGTTTGGCTCAGTGGATAGAGCCTTGGCCTGCAGACCGCAGGGTCCGGGTTCAATTCTGGTCAAGGGCATGTACCTAGGTTGCAGGCTCCTCCCTGGCCAGAGCCCAGGTCAGGGCTCATGCAGGAGGCAACCAATCGAGGTGTCCCTCTCACATTGATGTTTCTCTCTGTCTTTCCCTCTCTCTCCCACGCTCTCTAAAAATCAGTGGAAAAATATCCTCAGGTGAGGATAAAAAAAAAAGAAAGCTCATATCCTATGAAAGAGACATCTTGAAAATGTCTAAAGTTGTAATTTTTTCGTGAAGGGGCTGAAGTCTGTGTTGATGAGAACACCTTGGCAGCTGCTGTGGGAAGCAGTGGCAGCAGCAGCGGGGTGATGGGGGCAGCGTCTTCCCCTGATCAGTCTGGTCACCTCCCACAGAGGGAGGCCAGACTGTGGCTTAGGCCTGCTCCATCAGTAGGACATCCCTTGAGGGTTCCTGGACTATGAGAGGGGGCAGGCTGGACCGAGGGGACCCACACCCCCAGTGCATGAATTTTCGTGCACTGGGCCTCTAGTCTATATAATAAAAGCATAGTATGCAAATTATCCCCTCAACAGGGAGTTCAACCAGGGGTTGGGGCTGGCCAGGGGAGGAAAGGGAGGCCCCGGCCAGCAGCCGGCAGCCACTAGGGACCCAACCAGCAGAGGAATTTTGTGCACTGAGCCTCTAGTCTACTATATATATAAAAGCCTAAGTGACCGGCTGCACACTGACCACCAGGGGGCAGACGCTCAACACAGGAGTTGCCTAGCTGTGGTCACTTGGCAGTGGCGGTTCTTGGGTGATGCAGCCGGAACCAGAGAGGAGAGAGCCCGATTCCGGGGTACGTCATCCAAAAACGAGCCTCTCGCAATCTGGGACCCCTCGGGGAATGTCAAAGAGCTGGTTTCAGCCTGACCCCCACAGGCCAGGTGAGGGACCCCACCGGTGCACAAATCCATGCACCAGGCCTCTAGTTAACCTATAAATAGCTGACTGGCAGAAGTCTAAGATACATTTTGAGAGCACCATCTAGATTACACTCCGATATGTATTAACCTCTCTAAGTCTACCCTCATCTATATATAATGAGAATAGTAATAATTGCTCTGGACACCTCAAATAATAGCCTGATGCTCTCATGAGCTATAAAACTTACAAATAGGAGGTACCAATTAATTATGTATTATTGTACTATGTAGAAAGTAATTTGAAATAAAGCAATACAATAAAATAAAATTGTTTTTATTTGTTCAGAATGCTTATCTTTAAACTTAACTGAAATTAAAAATGATCTGTTTGCCAAAAAAGTTAACATCCAAAACTGTTAAATTCAATATTGAGTTTATAAAAAATGGACATAATTTTACCTATTTGAATAGTAATATATAAACTATACAATGACATATATTCTTTTTATCAGCTCATGCTCTCCCAGACATAGAAATACAAGAGTAGCAGTGTTATTGCATTTTTCCTATGTTCTAGTGTAAGATTTTAGTTTGTAGAATTCATAAACTCAAAATTGTCCACAGACAGTTTTTTCTTATTCGTCTGAAGAGCTTCTTTCTCTAAGCATTCTTACATTTTATCTTTCCTTTGAAGTATGAGTAAGATATGGAATCTCCTGAGTTATTTATAGCTTATAGTCTTTAAAAGTTATTTTTAAAATATTACAAATTAGTCATATATATATCCATAATACACATCTTTGATATTCACATACTTCTTTTAGCAAGATTCAAGCTTATTTGTGCTTTGTATGTTAACATTACTTTAGAGCCTATTTTTAGATTTCAGTAAAACTCGGTATCTATAAAGATCTGTCAAATATTTAATAAATGAAGCAGAACAGTCATTATGAAAATATAAACTGCTACTATAGCTTTTTATCTTTAATTTTTTAATGCATTTCCTGTCAACCATGTAATTTCCTGTTCTTTAGGGAACTTGATAAATTTTTATCTTTGTCATCTCAACACGGCTGCTTTCTCAGCGTGGCATAATAGTATATTGCAGGTTTTCTGAACACACAGTCTTCCCTGTCATATCAGTTGTAACAGTGGAATCTGATAATGCTGGTATTCATCATTTCCAGTTATTTGAACTGCCGAATGACCTTAAAAACAAAGAGGACAGGGGAGAATCAGTTTATACCAGAATGATGCCAACATCTGCTGTATGAGATGCTTTATAGTCTGTGAAGTGCCTCAAGAACTGAAAACAAATACACTGCTCAGTAAGTGATGGCGCAGGCCTGCCAGATCCATGGTTCAGAATCATTTCACGTTTATACCAGGCTCTACCACACACCCCACAGACCTTTAGCCCCATTCAAAGGCAAGCCAGTACCAGTTTGGTGACTGGGCAGGTGGACCAGTCATCAAGGCACGAAAACGGCTGAACAACGGCAGAGTATGAAGGGAAGCTGAAGTATACCAGGGTTTAAAAAAAGACAGACACAAGAAGATTGGTTAGTGGCAAGAGATTGGTAAGAGAAACTGACTTTAATCACTGAGATTGATCACTAGAGAAAATGCTGAGCAATAGTGAAGGGAACATACATAACAAAGGTAATTATTTTTATTTCTTCCTCACAGCAGCAGTTTCTACAATTTAAATATTCTTTTTCTCATTAATTGAACACTGGGAATGGTTACTGTTATTTAGCCCTTCCTTTGTAAATGTAAAGCTGTTAGTCACTGTCATTCATTAGTTCTATCTTGTCTCAACTGGATTTTGTCATAACGATAAGGCATATTTTTGTCTCCTATAGTTAAAGCAATTTTCTATTATTTGTCCAGTTAAATAAGACACTCTTTTCTTCAAGATCATGCTATTTTAAATCATAAAAGCTCTTCAGAATTAACTAATATCATATTCCCAAGGTAAAAAAATTAATTTTTATCATTAATGTGCACTGGAGCAAAACAAATCTAGCTGTTAGAACGGCACTATTATTCTCTCGAAAATAACTACTTGATAAATTATGCTCCAAACAAAGTAATTAAAATTATAAGTTATAATTAGGTTAATGTCTAAATCTAAAGATACCATGTATATAACAAAGTATTTTCTGTGCCTGACATAAAATATCAGGAAGAAAAGAAATATTAACAGCAAACTATGAGTTTTTTCTTACATGACTCTATTGGTATCTATCAAAACTTAAACATTTAAACCACAAAACAAAATTAAAGCAAATACCTTATTAGCTGCTTCCAAGGAATTTATTAGGTTCTGTAGCTCTTCTTTACTCATTTCGATAGAATATGGTTTGACTTCACCATTTTCTTTTACATCTAGATGAAGGTTTAAAAGTGGCATTTGTAATGTTGCAATCTTGTCACTGGAAAGTGCAAGCTGGTTAAAATGAGGAAAACAGTAATTAATAGATATTAAACAGGCCTATGTTAAATATGCATCAGAGCTTATGAACAACACATTTTATAAAAAAAGTACTCCTATTCGCTGTTCAGTACAGGGAAAGGTGGAAGAAGTAGCATCCAATGGATCTAAGATATGAAAACTATTCTTTATGACTCTACTTGAAAAATGTTTTTAAATGCTGTCTTAACAACACATTACAGATTTTCCTTGGAGGTAGAAACACATTTACCAATACTGGGAAGACTATAAGGTCTAGAAAATTCCAGCCCGAAATATATGTTAAATATATACATATAGCTGCACTATTTGAAACATGTAATGATTTACAGCCCCAGTTAATGAAATTTATCATTGTAAAGTTATTACACCTGGTTTGGATATTTATAATATACTGATGTCCAGTTAATACAAAAGATATAATTTTAATTATCTTTGATATCTTTATGGAACATTACATCCTCAAAATGAAATTTTAGATGTGCACTATAAAAAAATAAACATTTCGTCCTATTCAAAAACTGAAATAAAACCATACTCCTAAATAAACAGATTCTCACCTTTAACTGCCAATCAAAATCCTGTAGCTGTGCAGAGGAAATATCAACTATTTCGTTTAACAGAGTCTGCTTAATTTCATCTTTTCTACTTTTCAAGCATTTCATGATAGTTTCCTGATGAGACGAATTCAACTGATTCAATTGCTGAGATATCTATGAACATAAAAAATAAATGGTTAGAAAATAAGTGAAAGGACCTCTCCATCTAAAATGTAAGCCCATAGTTCCACTCTCCTTTCACATACACTTTAAGATGGTAGTAAATGGCCGAAACCGGTTTGGCTCAGTGGATAGAGCGTCGGCCTGCGGACTGAAAGGTCCCAGGTTCGATTCCGGTCAAGGGCATGTACCTGGGTTGCGGGCACATCCCCAGTAGGAGATGTGCAGGAGGCAGCTGATCGATGTTTCTCTTCCATTGATGTTTCTAACTCTCTATCTCTCTCCCTCTCCCTTCCTCTCTGTAAAAAATCAATAAAATATATTTAAAAAAAAAAAGATGGTAGTAAATGAGAAAAAAAAAGATACTTCTCTCACTATGAAAAGAGTAAGATGAGAATGCATAACCAGAAAACTAGGTTTTAACAAATTTTTGCAAAACAGAAAGTAAAGGAAAAGGGCTGACTGATGAAGAGCATGAAAGTGATTACATCTGGAGACTACCAAAAAAAGCTGGTATAGTTATATTAATATATCAAAATGTTAACAACTGTGTAACTGTGGTATGGGAATGTAGGTGTCAGCTACTTAACTTTCAGTTTTCTTCTATGACATTTAAATGTTTCACAACTTAAAAAATATAAACAAACAAAATAAAACTACAAAAACCCAGAACTTCCACAATCAGATTTTCTACTTACTCACAATAATGAGGTTTTTCTTGTTAGCTACTTACGATGGCCCTTGTATTATATAGTGTCCTAAAGACCAACTTAATAAAAACTCTGACCACTATTTATTATTTATTATAACATATAGGAATTTAGACTACAGTTACCTCTTCATCAGATAATTTTTTGCCCACTACAGCTTTGAAAAATTTGGTAATATCTTCCAGAACATGCATCCATTCTGTGGAATCCCAAACACTTTGATAATCCTGGTAGAGAGGATAAGTTCGGCCACAAATGCCATCAATTATTTTGTGAAGAAGCTAGAGAGTAAAAACGAAATAAATGTAATTATGAGTAAAATTATAAAACAGATTTATCTCCCTTACAGCAAACATGAACTTCTCTTGTTGAAAGAAGTTCATATCATCTGCAAGAGCAACTGAGGTTGAAATGTAACTATTTATTTATTTATTTATTTACTTACTTTTGTTAATCTTCACGGAATATATCTTTTCCATTGATTTTTAGAGAGAGTGAAAGGGAGGGAGGAAGGGGCAGAGAGAGAGAGAGAGAGAGAGAGAGAGAGAGAGAGAGAGAGAGAGAGAGAAATATCTATGTGAGAGACACACTGATTAGTTGCTTCCCGCATGCACCCCAATGGTTTATGTGCCCTTGACAGGGAATCAAAACCGTGACCCTTTGGGTGTGAGGGCCAACACTCTAACCCAGCCGTGGGCAAACTACGGCCCGGCCTGAGGACCCGAAAGAGCGGAGGGTTCTCTTGCTCTCCCCTCCGCTCCTTCACCAGCAGCAGTGTTAACATGTATTAGTTCACACAAACACTCCATCCATGCTTTTGTTCCGGCCCTCCGGTCCAGTTTAAGAACCCATTGTGGCCCTTGAGTCAAAAAGTTTGCCCACCCTTGCTCTAACCCTTGAGCCACACCAGCCAGGGTGAAGTGTACCTACTTTTAATATTATTTTATTAATTAAAAGTTAGAACTTCACACACACACACAAAGTATCATTTTGTCCATGTTCAGAAGCTAAAAAGTTATACAGATACACTGGTGTTTTTCCAATGTTACTGAAAGGAAGATGGTGAGTATAAAGGATTCATCTTGAGATTCCTTAGACATTGTATTTATACCAATTACAACAACAAAAAGTGTTTAACTCTTAGAGCAAAGTCTTTTACTGTAGATCTACAACTTCATTTTCCCTTGCCCCCATTTTTCACAACATTCATACTTACTTCTTTTGGTCCATCCAAGAAAGCCCTCAGTACCTATCTTTTCCTTTTTTGCACTCCTTTTTCTCTATCCTACCTTAGTATCAGCAATGGAAATCCTACCACATACATAACTGAACACAGTAATTAAGACTGTAAATTTTGGAATGAAACTGGCTAGTCTGAATATTAGTTGTACTACTTAACTAGTTTTGTCAAGTTATTTAAAAGTTCTGTGCATGTTTGCTGATGTATAAAAGAGGACAATATCCATATCCTCGTAATGTTGTAGGGATTAAATAAGAAAACATGCAAATCACTTGCCACATTGCTGGCATATACAAGACGCTTAAACATTGCTAGCCATTATCATCATCATTATTAGTATCACTATTGTTACTACTACTACTACTACTACTAATGTTCCATGCCTTTAACATGTTAACTGAGTACCTACCATGTCTGCACTATTCTAGGCAAATGATTAACATGGTATTCTTCCTCGGGGGCTATTTATGTCTTATACGAAGAGTATTTCAACCCAAACAACTTGGAAATGCATTTTAGCAGCAAGTCCTTCAACTCTTTCCCCCTGGATCATACTGACTCCATTTTAAGGAATAATTTCTCTATGACACCACACATATCAGAACAGAGGTGAGCGACTGGTGACCCCGCTTCCAAAAGCTGGCTAATGCGCCATATGAATTTCTTCATTTGTAAAATCAAAGGAAAGGGTTAAGAAGATTTTGTTGTTGTTGTTTATCCTGGCAGGAATTAAGTAATTTCATCCCTTCTATTCACTGTCCCCACCCCCACTCTGCCACCACACTCTCCCCACTATAAAATGGAACAGAGACAAAAGGCAGGCCAAACTCTGGAACTTATAAAAGGTACTTACCACACACCCCTCTATCACCGTATGTAGGCTAAGCACCCATGCCCACCCTTCACCCACAGTGAATGGAACAGAATAGGGACTTTTGCAAAGCTGCCCACCACTGGTATCCAGACGACTGTCCCAATGATAACGCTGAGTTTAATGTGCATGAATTGATTACTGTCCTCAACAAACACCGATTTAAGAACCACCTTGAGCCAGACACAAGTCTCAAGAATTGGAGATATAAAACAAGTATCCACCCTGAAGGAGTTCAGAGTAGGAGAGAGACCAGAGGCAGGAGGACCAGCTAAGAAGTTGTGTTCAAGGAAGACTTCACAAGGCCTGAACTGTAGGGGAAGGAGATGGTGGGAGTAAACATATTAACATGTTAATTACAGCACCAACTGTCAGTCGTGGACTGCGGTCAGTAGGCAAAGAGAAGCACAGCTCCCAAAGCTAATGCTGAAGCTCCATATCGCATATATTGCTTTCTCTCGCAGTCAGCAAATTTCCTTCAGGTCTAATACTTGGGGCGCTAAGTTTTTTGCTTGAAAGTTCAAAGGGGGAAAAAGCCCTACTTCTCAGTCAGATTTTGCTGTTATAGCAACCACTGGGCTTTCTTCCTTTCACAGTTCACAGTCAACATACCGTTATATGTACTGTCTCCACATTTCTCTCATCTTTCAAACTCACTAAAGTTTTGCTGCTGCCCTAAGCAATACGTACTTCAAGATGCCAGTGCCCTGGGTGGTAAGGCTAAACACAGGAGCACGGCACAGACTGACTCCAGCCTCTGACTCCTGCTCACCTGCCTTCGCTACCCTCCTCTGCTTCTCACTCTGCATTTCAGCCTCTAAGAATTACAGCAGGTCCTCAAAGCCGCCCTGGGCGGGTGGGGGGGGGGGGGGAGGAAGACTTCTGTCCTCCAGCCTCTGTAGCTGCTATTCCTCTGTTTGAAACATTCCCCCGCCCTCTAGCCGGTCTGGTTCCTACTCATCCTTCAGGACTGAACCTAGAAAGAAATCTAGATGCTCCTGCTTTGAAAACCTTCCCTTGCCCCTTCAAATCTGGGTTGCTACCCCTCCCGCAAACGCATGACTGGATAACTCCAGGTTTCCTTCCTAGACAGCCAGCTCCCCGGGGCACAGACTGGGTCTCAGTCACCATTTGGCCGGCCCCCGGGGCAAAAAGCGAGGGGCAGCCGTCAGGAACAGCTGGGTGAACAAATGGATGAGGCTTTCTGCTTAGGCTGGAGGTGCCAGCCTGCATGTCCTCTAGACTCCAGCGGGAAAGGCCGCCCTGGGACACATTACCTAGTCCAGTCGCCCAGTCATTGGCAGCACTCACCCATTTTTTTCCTGCTCCCTCAAGGGGCCCAGGTATGCTTCTCCCGGTCACCACGGTAACCCAGGCACTTAGCACTGTGCCTAGAGCCAGGCAGCGTTTGGGAGGTATATGTTGAATGAATGAATGAATGAATGAATGAAACGAAACTTAGGTGAGAAGCTGCAAACCACCGGCCCACGAGGTAAGCTTTCACAGACTACGTGACAGCTCCGCACCCCCCGGTGTCACTGGGTTCCGGGCCACCCAGGGAGCATCGGGCCACCCCAGGAGCAACGGGCCTCCCCCCACCCCCACCCCAGGGTGTGGGTGCGGCCGGCCCGGCGGAGTCTGCGCGCAAAGCCCCGAGGAGCAACTCCCGGCCACGGCGAGGAGGTGGCGCCCCAAGTCTCGGCCTCCACCGCTTACCCGGAGGAACAGGGGGCCGGCCACCCGAAACCCCGCCCCTGACCCTCCCTTCCCTGGGCCGCGAGCCCAGCCCGCGAACGCGTCTCGGGTGGACGGGCCTGACCCCTCACCTGCGGGCCCCGCTCGGCGGGAAGCTTCTGCAGCCGCCACAGCGGCGTCCCCTCCTCGGACTCCATCTCTGGGCGAGCAGGCGTCCGGATCACGTGACAAGACCAGGCCGCTCCTCCCCCGCGTGACCCTGGTGGGCGGGGCCCGGCGTGGCTGTGGCTCTCTGGTGCGCGTGCGCAGAGTCGCAGCCCAGCCTTTTCTGCCTGCTGCCGCACTGCTTAAGCACAGTTGCATGATTACTTTGAAGGTAAATTTGCAAATCTCTCAAAGCAGTTTTCACCTTCATTGAGAGTCTTACTGAACTTTTTCTGCACTCCTTAGAAAGCCGTATTTGGATTGCACCGGGCCCATTTGTCCTGGAGGTTTGCTATATCTTACTAAAGTATTCTGATTTGGAAGGTGAATTAAGGGTTTAATATGGGCAAGATTATCCCATTTCCTAGTAACAGATAAGAGAGAAGTCACTATGGTTGTCATTTTTTAAAAAATTTTATTTATTGATTTGAGAGAGAGAGAGGCAGGAAGAGAGAGAGAGAGAGAGAGAGAGAGAGAGAGAGAGAGAGGAGAGAGAGAGAGCGCTTTGTTCCACTTATTTGTGCATTCATTGGTTGCTTCTTGTATGTGCCCTGACTGGGGATAGAACCTGCAACCTTGGCTTATGGGACCACACTCTAACCTACTGAGCTACGGGGCCAGGACCCACTAGGGATGTCATATTTAAGCAAGTAAAATGCACAGGTGCCCAGTTAAATAAGAAATTTCAGATGAACAACGGATAATATTTTGTTATAAGTGTGCCATAATGATTGCATGGGGCACACTTATACCAAAAATGTATAAGCAACAACTTATATTTTAACTTCTTAAAATATTATAACAAGATAATATTTTGTTATAAGTGTGCCATAATGATTGCATGGGGCACACTTATACCAAAAATGTATAGCTGTTTATCTCAAATACAAATTTAACTGGGTGTCCTGTTTTTATCTGTCAATCCTAGAAGTCACTTACCTGAGCTAAGAGGCTCAGCATGACATTAAAATCAATCGGATTCTAGAGCCACACTCAACATTGGACTAACCCTAAAACCCAACAGCTTTTCTGTATTTCTCTCATTATTACAGTTATTCCTTTAACCCTACCAGACTGCTGTACCGATTTTTAGGTAATTTCCACACGAAGGTGGAATATTGGCGCTAGATGAAAGGTTGATGAAAGGTAGACCTATTTTCTACAATGTCTCCAAGTTCCAACTTATTCTAACCACTTGTTTGCATGTTGCTAACATTTTTCTATATCATGTTGTTTTTTTTCTCTTGAATGCTCAGGAGCCCAGGTATAGGGAACAGTTAGGTTCAGGGCCTCAGGTCTAGAACTCAGCGGTGATAAGACAGTCCCTGCCATAGGAGGAGAGTGCACAATAAGGAGGACATAGAAGCAGGAATTACAGTCTAATGTACATTTAATTTTAAAAATCAGTTCAAAGTAATGAAGTATACCATAGAGGAGGAAGTAATTATTTTAGTCTGTTGGCTATGCAGAGACGAATTACTCATTATTGACATGCTTTAAGGTGTAGCTCTAATGCCCTTTCTCTACTCTGTGCCCCAACTCTTGGAGGTGAAAGCAATTTCTCCCTCTTCTGAATCTTCATGACGGTCCCTCACCTAAAATATTTCTAGTTCTTAATATAGGTAAGTATGTACAACTCCTGTTGTTCCAACTGAAACATAATTGTCTTAAGATGTTTTGTGTTTGTGCATAGGGGCTCCCCCAAGTAATATTTAGTAAATGAGGAAGAATCTGGAAAACTATTTAATTTATATCTGTTAATAAGTCTACTGAAGGCAAGGTCTATTTCCTAAGACAAACCTAATTTTACCTATTGTAATAATTGCAATAATAATATTTATCAGGAATTTACTATATGCTGCCTTGGCCAGTGTGATTCAGTTGGTTGGAGCATCATCCTATACACTGAAAGGTCACCAGATTCCGGTCAGGGTACATGCCCAGGTTGTGGGTTCCATCCCCAGTTAGGTGTGTATAAGAGACAACAGATCAATGTCTCTCTCTCTCTCTCTCTCTCTCTCTCTCTCTCTCTCTCTCTTCCTCTCTCTCTCTCTCCTTCCCTCCCTCCCTTCCTTTCTCCCACTGTCCCTCCCTCTGTCTCTTTGAAATTAAAAAAATCTGCTATATCCAAGCAATTTATATATTTTATCTTATTAGTCCTCTCTACAGCCTTGTGTGGTGGGTATTATCCCAACTTTAAAGATGAGGAAACAAGGTCACATAGGCAGTAGTTGCGAAGTCACTGGTCTGAGTCTGGAACTGGTGGTCTCAGTCTTCGGGCTCCATGCCCCTAATGAAGAAGGAAAGGCATTGTGAGGTTAGGTGACTACCTAATGCCATACAGCAGGTCACTCAAAGCAAACAGGCACAGCAAGCAGGGCAAGAGAGTTAGTCGGAGGACGAAGCATTAGGTCCTGGTTTCACTTTCAGACAACACTGGGTGCCAAGAATTTTTCTTTGGAATTCAACTTTTAACAAATACAGCTTAAATAGTTCACGAAGTGAGAGAGAAAGAGAGCTTATTATTTATGCTTTGATTAGTAAGAAGATGTTCTTATGTGTGTAATCCAAGAGGTTTTCAAAACATGTTTCTGGCTCTTCTAGTCCTGTTGATGTGAGTGTTCTAGTCCCCCGCCTCCAAATTTTACTTGTAAGGATGGTTAAAAACATGGAGCTAACCTAAAGTTCAAACCCCAGATTGGCAAATTACTGCCCACGTAATAATGTTAGGCGAGCTGTTTCACCTCTCTGTGTCTCTGGCTCCTCATCTGTAACTGGTTATAATGACAGCACAGAATTTACAGTCGTTGTCAGTTCACATATGTAAAGTTCTTGAAATGAGTCTGACCTGGCACATAGAAAACATTATTAGATTCTCTTCTAAGTGTCCTTATTCCTATTTTCCGGCCAAAGATCAGTGGGTTCCAGAAAGCAGGGTGTTGGGCAGTCTCAGCTCCCAGGATGTGATCTGATTCTGAAACCCATCTAGGCTGCTCTATAGTACTGTTTAGGCCAGGGGTGGGCAAACTTTTTGACTCGAGGGCCACAATGGGTTCTTAAACTGGACTGGAGGGCCGGAACAAAAGCATGGATGGAGTGTTTGTGTGAACTAATATAAATTCAAAGTAAACATCATTACATAAAAGGGTACGGTCTTTTTTTTTTTTTTTTTTTTTTTAGTTTTATTCATTTCAAACGGGCTGGATCCAGCCCACGGGCCGTAGTTTGCCCACGGCTGGTTTAGGCAATATAGGTCAGCGGTCACAGCTGGGAGAGACCTGGGTTCTAATTCTATCTCTGTCATTTACCAGCCACATGACCTTGGGTAAATTCTCTGTATCTCAGGGTTTTTCATTTGGTTTTGGTTTTGGGATTTTGTTTGTTGTTGTTTTTTTCCCTGAAAATGGGGAAGAAACTACCACCCACCTAATGAAGTGGTGAAATTCAAATGGAATAATGCATACAATGTGTTTAACATAGCATCTAGAATGTAAGTTGCCCTTAGTCAAGCTTAGCTATTGTTTTTAGCTGGTAGCAGTAGTCATTCACACACATACACCCTATGCTAGCACGTCTGTGCTAGTGTGGCTTGATAAGGAAAGCTAAAGAGAGAAGTGGAGCTGATTCATCCCTGTGAAGGCCATAAATCCTGGGCAGGGGTAGATGGATTGTGCCAATCATCCAAGCTTAAACTGGGAGTCATCATAATTTGGGCATTGTGGCACAAACTGCCATTTGTCCCCCAATATCTCTTCTTTTGTTGCAGCTTGAATTCTATCCCCACTAAAATTCATATGTTGAAGTCCTGAGCCCCAGTACCTCAAAACGTGAGCTTATTTGGAGACAGGGTCTTTATGGAGGTAATCAAGTTAATGTGAGGGTATTAGAATGGGCCCTCATCCAGTGTGACCAGTGTCCTGATAAAAAGAGGAAATTTGGACACAGAAATGCACTCAGAGGGAAAGCGATGTAAAAGACACAGGCCTGGCTCTCCAAGGAGAGAGGCCTGGAACAGACCCTTCTCTCACAGCCCTCAGAAGGGACCAATAGTGCCAATACCTTGGTTTCTGCTTTAAAAATAGCCAGACCTTGCCTGAACTCACCCTCCTCCTCCTCCAACATCTTACTAAATGCAACCAATAATAACCAATATTCAGTGATAATGACCTATTTTCCCACCCTGTTGTCTAGAACTAGTCTCAGCAGGGCTCTGCCTTCCAAATTGTCAAAGGCATTGAGTAGCATGAATCCTAGCTTTCAGGCCTCCGCCAACCACTAACTACGTATTTTAGGATATGGTTCAGCAGCCTCTCACTCATACCAATTTTGGTATTGGTTGGAGTATGTTAACTACTTTAATGATAAATCTAAAATATGTTCCCTCCAAATTGTGATAAACTATTTATTTTCATTCTAGGGGCATTTTTGGGGTAAAGAAAGAGCAAAGCATTCTTTCATCTCAACTGTGAAAAATAACTTTCTTTGACACTCCTTTTCACCAGATGTCATATACCCTTATTATTGTTTCGTATCCAGTGGTTCTCAACCTTCTGGCCCTTTAAATACAGTTCCTCATGTTGGGACCCAACCATAAAATTATTTTCGTTGCTACTTCATAACTGTAATGTTGCTACTGTTATGAATCATAATGTAAATATCTGATATGCAGGATGGTCTTAGGCAACCCCTGTGAAAGGGTCGTTCTACCGCCAAAGGGGTCGCAACCCACAGGTTGAGAACCGCTGGTATAGACCCTGGACCAAGATTTAGGAAACATTTCTTTTCCACAGAGTTATGCTGGGAATTTCTATTCTGCATCATTGTGGGTTGAGTCTTAGTAGTAAATTTTAAATGATAACTTTCCTTTGTCCCTAAATTCTAAGCTCTCAACTTTCACCCATGAACTGACCACATTAGTTTCATTCATTATAATTTCTGACAAATGTTGGAGGAATCAGGAAAAGCTATTAATTCATTATTCAGAGTTTATGACATCCTTTAATAAAAGAAATGGTCTGTGACTTTTCACACCTATTCAGTCATTTCAAACCTGCTTTTCATGTTACGTTATGACTTAAAGTTGACTAATTTGTTCACCTTACTTAGATATGTTACAATATAGATGTGCTTAGTGATTTGCATTACAATCTATGTAAAATGATTCTTGGTCATACATTGTTGAGAGACAGGGACCTTCAAGTTTAAATGAGTTTTATTATTATCTTATAACCATACAGGAATTTTTTAAAAAAATCTTTATTGTTGAAAGTATTGTATATCATACAGGAAATATTTAAAGGTTACATTGGCTTTGGTTCTATTGCATTGAAAAAAGTTATGAATAGCTAATTTGTAAAGATTTGGGAGGTATTGTGTTTGATCTTGTCTGTAAAAACAGTTTCTTAGAAAGTTAGTTGCATAAATAATTTCATTCTCGCGAACAAACTTAAGAACCTGAAGGGCTATATCTTCTTTTTCTGAGCTTTGTACTAATTAAGAAATGCTTTTAACACCTCTTTATTCCCTATTTTGTTATCAAAAATATTTTATCTCAGGCCATCTGAGTTCTCCATTAAATAAATCTTTAAGACAGACATTTGGATTTTAAAAGGGCAGTAGAGATCGCACACAAGTTATTTCAGTGTACCACTAAGGAATGCAACATCTTAAAAGCTCTGAAATTGCTCTGTTCAAGTGAAATACTTGAGTGAACTGCAATTTGGGACCTTAGACATAATGCACTGTAATCTGCACAGTATCCTCAGGGGTTGGCTGTCTTTTCTAATGGCATGTCAACTGCTCAATTAGTCTTTCTGATGAAGGTTCTCTGCCTGGAAGACGTCCCTTTACTCAGTTGCCACCTCTTTTAATCACTGTACTGAGAACTCCACATCTGTAAGCTGTTAGGATTTCAGCCAGTGGTTCTTAATCAAGAAGATAGCACATTACAGTCACCCCAGGACATTTTTGAGTGATGATTTTTCACTTTAAATGTGCTACATTTTTTGTTTTGTTTTTTTAAATAGCTTTGTAATTTACATATCATGAAATCCTGCCATTTAATGTATAGTGTGTTGGGGTTTCCTAGATTTATGCAATCATCACCACAATGTACATTAGTTAAAATATTTTTAAAAAATAGCCACAGCATATGTATGTGTATGTTTTTAAAAGGTCTGGAAAATTACACAACTTACATTGGCAGCTTCTGGAAATAAGACTTGGAGTAGTGTTAAAAAGGACTCTATTGATATCTGTAATATTTCACTGAAGAAATAAGAGATTGGAGGCACAGAATCCAAAATGGCAACTGTGATTAGTTCCACATGATAGGATAGTGTATATTTGCTCTATGTTCTTTATACTTTTCTAGATCTTTCAAATTTCCCACAACAAAACAAAAATGAAAGTAAAGTTCCCATGACAGGCCCAAGCAAGGAGTTGGGAGGAAGGGGAACGCACTCTCAGGGCAGTCAGACTCCTTGTGGTGAAGGAATGAGCAGATAGGTTGAGAGATGGGTTGAAAACCCATAGGCAGGAAGGATGAGCATAGCAATTCAGTGGCAAGGAATCACACAAACCAAAAGGATAGATAATAAAACCCAAAGTCAGAATATACCCACAAGTGAGCAAATTTGTAAATCAAAATTTGATGCCAAAAAAGAAATTTCTGTATATAGTATTTTGAGGAATATTCAGATCCAGAAAAAAGCAAGTAGATTTTTCTGAGATGGCCCCACTGTCGGCATTTTTGCTAAATGATAGAGCTGAGCAGGACGAAATAAGAACTCAGTTAGGCAATTACAGTGTTTAGCCTCAGAAGGCAGCTAATCTCACTTCCTCTTACAGAAGAGGGACAAACTCCCAGGATTTAAAGCCACAGTGGTCAAGTCCGACGCAGACTCTGACCACAGCATCAAAGTCATCAGAACACAGTTCAGTAAGGACAATCGTGTCTGACTCTCTCCTATGGTACAGCACAGTTATCCACTTGACATGCTGCTACATAAGGAGAAAGATGAGTGGAAGTCATAACGTATGCTCTAGATCAGGGGGACGTCCAGCCCGTTGGCCATATGAGGCCCGCGAAATCATTTGGTCTGGCCTTGCCAAGGCATTAGGGCTGAGTTAATTAACTGTTTGACCAAGATAACAGGCTAATTTTTAGGATGATAATTTTATATGGCCCACGAATGATGGTATAGATATCCACATGGCCCTTGGCAGCAAAAAGTTCCCCACCCCTGCCTGCTCTAGATGGTAAGTTTTTAAAATCCACAGATAAAACACAGACACTTTTGTAAATTCATTTTTGTTCAATCTATTTTATTCTAATCTATGTGCAAAGAAAGATTATTTTTTAAAAAAATCAAAGAAATGTTAGTATAAATTAAACTAGGCAAATTTAGACTGTATAAAAGGTTAACATAAGACCTCTTAGAATCTGTAAGAGCCGATTTAATGGAATGCATACACACATAACATTTTTAAGAATTCTTATAAGAGCCCTATATCAATGACAGCAAATGGATCTTATGCAAACCCTAGTAACCTAGGGGGGACCAGGTGAAGGACCACTCAGAACTTAGCAGGCCCATGAAGCACACTGCACATAAGTAGTGCCCTCTTTTAAGAAAAGTGACATAACAAAATTTAACATCATAAAAGGATTCATTACCAGGCTCCTTTAATGATGAACTTCTCTAGTGCCTGTGAACTAAAATCTGATTTATGGGACATCAACAAGCACATGAATGTTAAGAAACATATTTTGGTTAAATAGAAAAATAAATGTTTGTCTTGCTCTATACTCACTGTGCATTTAGTACATGTGTCTCTCCTGGATGACATATGGTCCAAATTAGGCTAAACATGAAACATGCCCTGGGTAGACTTGAGCAATAACAGTTTTCAGAGGAATAGTCAGTGCCAGCATGTGTCAACAGAAGTAGTTTTAGGCACAGCAAGGAAATCAGCCACTTGGGGTCTAGCCAGCTCGCTTTTCTGCCTCTCCATTCTGCTTGTCTGATCCAGGACGGCAATTGCTAGGATATTTTCTGATTCTCCCCTTCAGGTTTCAACAAACACTTCAGCAAATGCCCGGAACTTGCAATTGGGAGCTTATTGATTGGAGATGATAACGTGGGCCAGGACCAAGCAAGTGAGAGCAGGAAAGACCTGCCTGTCCTAGCCTTCTGTTCTGGAGGTGCTTGTTGACATATTTGACTCCCTTGCATTCCAAGGGCCCTGGTTTGGAGTATCTTTTTTTTTTTTTTTTAAGTCTATTTTATTATTTGCTCATGGGGACTTTCACAACTGTCTTGGCCAACCTTGGGAGCTTGTATTCCACATTATAATCTCAATCTCCAGCAGAAAGGAAGATACTGACTGTGTTTTAATGTTTAATGTATGTTAACAGTTTAAAGGCCACCCATCTACCCACCTGTGATGGTTAATTTTATGTGTCAGCTTGGTAGGCCACAGTAGCCAGATGTTTGGTTGAACATTATCCTTCTGGGAAGGTACTTTTTTAGATGCGATTAACTTTAAATTGGCTGACTCTGAGTAAAGCAGATTAACTTCCACAATATGGGTGGGCATCACCCAGTTGGTCGACAGCCTTGATAGAAAAAGACTGACCTTCAAAAGAGGGTGGATTCTGGCAGCGGGCTGCCGGTGGACTCAAACTGCTACACCAGCTCTTCCCTGGGTCTCAGCCTGCCTGCCCACCCTGTGGATTTTGGATTTGCCAGTCTCTACAATTGTTTTGGCCAATTCCTAAAAATCTCTCCATCTTTCTCTCTCTGTATATTTCTATACATATTTTAGGTTCCATTTCTTTGGAGAATCCTGACTAATACACCACTATTGAGCTTAAGAAATAATAGAACATCCTCTGAACTTTTGAGTTCCACTGAGTGCCCCTCCCTGGTCATATTGACTTTTCTATTGTGTTTTTTTTCCTGGTAATAGAGACACTTGATCAGCAAAATTACTCAAGGAAGAGAGTTGGCACTTGACCCAGTAGATGGCACGAATATCACTACATTCAGCATGGAAACTTGCACTAGGCTCAATGAATGAATGTCACTCCCTATCGCCGTTTAAGTCCTGTATCACCTGTCAGACCAAAAATGCAGCAGCTAGGATTCTGCCAGTCAGCCTGCCCAGTTTGGGCTCTTCTGAGGAGCTCAGGCCTCCCTGATGACCCCGTCACTGCAGGGCAGTAACATTCCTGCAGGCTACACAACCTCTGTTGTTGGGTGCAGTTCTGTTTTTATCAAAACAGGGAAGATCTGACCTTGCGAAGACTCTGGAATGCATGCCTTCCTTTCCACACTACTTCCTCGTTTCAGGCCGTCATTTCATCATTCTCATTCTGCAGTGTCTGTCCTACCCTGGGCTTCTGGGTTCATACAACTGTCCTTCTCAAAAACCTTCTCAGTGGACTCCCAATTTTCTTTCTCTCCTTCTCTGCTGTGCACCGGTCACATAAAAACTAACACATTCTCGAAGGTGCCATATACTCCAATGTGTTTGTATTTTTCCTCGTATCTGTTTGTTGTTTTGCATTTTGCTAGAGGCCTTTTCTTTATTTCCTTATTTCCCCATCAGGGCATTCCTAGTCATGTCATAAGGCCCACTCAAATGACAAATCCTATCTAAAACTTGCTAGTTCCCCTGTCCCATTAGGAGGATTAATTCCCTCTCTTGTATATGCCCATATACCTGATTCATACCTCCACTGTAAAAATTTATTCTATTAGCCCTTTACAAGCTGGTATTGAGGTTCTGTGGTGATATGTTAAGGGAAAGGATCAAAGATAATTCTAAGAGGAAGATACCATGTTCACTTAGAATCATCCAACCCCTACAAGGAGTAAGATGTTTCACTGGGCCAATCAACTCGGCCTGTTTTTGTTTTGTTTTTTAATGACTAAGTCCCAAGAGGTTCTTGGGTCTCCCATGCTAATTAGCTTCTGGTGGAGGGCCCCTCTAGTTTTCCAGACCTGCCTACACATGACTGACAGGGAAATGGGAAGAAGAAATGGAAGGAACAGGCATAGAAAGAAGGGCACATTGCTCTGGAGGTACCAAGATGACAATGCCACCAGGAGGAGGTGCTTCCCGGGCATTGGAAATGCCCACCTGAAGCTCAGCAGAGGGCAGAAAGGAATTTGGAAATCCTGAGCCAAGAGACCAAAACTAAATCCAGGATAATAAATAAGATTACCTCAGTCCTTGGAAAGACCACCTGTGTTTGAGGTAAAGAAAAAAGCAGATGAGCCAGGAGTCTTTAAAAAAAGAAAAAATCAGGAAGAACACCAGCAACTCTTCAACGAGGAGCTCCAGGTGTAGGGAAGGGTCATGAAAGTCAGTTGTGACCATGGGCAATGGGAGAGAAGCAAATCTGACAGTTGGAATTGTGACCTTTGATAGATTTCAGGGGAGAAAAGGTAGGAAACCAGGCCGCAGAGGCTTAAGGAGTTAGTAAACATTAAGACAGTTCTAGTAAATGTTGGGAATGTGGTAGGGAGAAAGAAAAAACCAGAGATTGATCAAGAGTGACATCAAGAGAAAGGTTTGTTTGTTTTTCCTCTCCTCTTTTCCATAAAATTCCTTCTTTCTCTCTCTCCCTTCCTTTGCTCCTCTCTTCTTCTTATTCTTTGTTCTTGTTGGTATATAAAACATATATATTCATCTCTAAATTAAATGTGTGTAGGCTGAGAGGAATAATCCAGTGAAAAGCAACAAAGTGGTGATTTAAAAAAGAGGCAATAATTGATAACATAAAGCCCTGGCCAAGAGCTAGTAGCCAAAGATATGAACTTCAGAGAGAAATAAAACTCCTTACTCTGATAAGAGGATGAAATGAGGTAAGAATTGTAAAGCACTAAGAACAGTGCCTGACATACAAATGTTTTATTACTGCTCAGTAAATATGAAGGAAAGAAAAAAAAGAGAGGAAAAAAAAATGCAGTGATGATGCTATTAAAATCAGGGTTCATCTATAAGTAATAAGCCTTTATTGCTTGAGGCACTTACTTCCTTTTTTTGGTCCAAAGTTAATCAGAAAGCTGATCTTGGGAAATAACCTCATCTGTGCTTAAGTCAATAAGATAAATACAGAGGGAAAAAATGGTTGATTATGAACCATGAAAACCCACCTTGTGTTTAGAAAATATCAGTGTTTAGGAAACAGTGGTATATGTCAAATATTTTGAGGCAAACAAACAAAACATTGTTTTATGTGTTACATGTGAAAGCAGTGGCCTGAAAGAATGTTTTTCATCACTAGATAAGCAGTATCATTGGTCATAGGGATAATTATGCTTACTGCTTTATGAAATTGTTTTCTAATAAATTTTTAGTTCACTGCTGCCATGTTAATTGAGTATGTTTTAGAAAAGAGAGGAAAAAATAGAAGTCAGTAAATTGATAATTATCACTATCAAGCACCTGTTACTTGCTTTACACATTCATAAGCAATTTAGCTGCATGGCTTAATGTAATTTTAATAACACTGAAGTAGACATTATTAGATTCATCTTATTCCTGGGGCTTAGAGATGGTACCAAAGATCATATATCTACACTTTTGCAGAGCTAAGATTTAAAGCCAGATCAAACTAGATATTTGACTACTATGTTACATGTTTCCTACTGGCAACGAATTATAAAGCTATTAGTATTGAGATATTAATTACAAATAATTTTTCACTTGGAAAAGATGAAATTTCCTTATATCTATACGATATAGTTTGAATATTAATTTTTTAAAAATTTCATGAGAAGATAGGTACATGAAAAATTGAATATATTTCTGAAATTATAAGAAAGTAACTGCAAAAATTTGGCAATGATTGCATGGATTAATACTTACATTTTGGTAGCCAATGTATTAATCAAAGATTTTATGGATTTATTTATTTATTTTTTTAGAAAATAGAAGTGACCCTTATAAAAAAAGTTAGATATTCAAGAAACATTTGCAAAAAAGAACAAACTGAAGCCCACTTTCATAGTGCTTACTTTCAATGACATACAGAAGCATTCATTTTTAAAACTTGATTAGGTATATTTAAATCATACATGGGATACATACTCCTTTTGTTCAGTCAAATGATACAGACACAAATAGGACACTAGTAATATCCCTTCACACTTTCACGCTTCTACACTAACTAAGCAATTTTGATGTGTATCTTACCACATATTTTCTTCATTCATATTAAACTATACAAATATATATAAGGATAAGTTGGATTTCAAAATGTTTCACATTAATCTGCTAGTGCATTTTTGGTTTTACTTAAATATAATGTAGATGTTCCTCTAAGACAGTGGTTCTCATCCTTGGCTGCACATTAGAATCACCTGGGAATCTTTTTAAAATCCTGATTTCTGGGCCTCATCCTCCGGAAATTCTGTTTCTTTGTTATGGGGTGAGGCCACAACATTAGTAACAAAGAAACAGAATTTCCGGAGGATGGGGCCCAGAAATCAGGATTTGAAAAAGATTCCCAGGTGATTCTAATGTGCAGCCCAGGTTGAGAACCACTGCTCTAAGACAATTTACCTCTTAAGCAGTGATTCAAGGCATGCTACAGATTAGAATCACTTGGGCAACGTAAAAAAAAAAAAGGAAATTGCCAGAGCCCCACCCCCCTGAGATTCCAGTTTAATTGGCCTGGGTGGGGCCTTGGCATCAAGCTCCCCAGTTGACTCTGATGTGCAGCTTGTTAAAACCACTGATTTAAGCAATCCAAACCGGCTGGAAGTGCCGGCCGCCTGCGGAATGGTTCTGGCACACTCCTCCCGGGAAGGCCCACCCCTAGTAGGACAGCCGCAGTGCTGATTGGGGAGACTGGGACGCCCACTTCAAGGCTCCTCAAGAAGACTGGCTTGATAGGACATTTTTCTCTTAAATCATGTCAGGAACAGTCCCGTGACTGCAAAACGTATCACCAGGGCCAGGAATTTCAGAGGCCACCTAAGTAACCGTGGGCTCTGCTGGGCTGGTTCATTCCCTGAGCTGACTAAACGCCAGAGATGTGCCCTTGCCTGCAGAGGTTCCCAGTGGCCCATCGCAGGAAGCCACACCCAGACTGGTTTCTCCCTGCCTGGGAGAGGCGCCTCGCCGCTGAAGGAGCTTGTTCAGCTCCCCGGGCTGGTCGGGGAGAGTTTGCAGGCAGCGCCATGTGTCCGTCTTGGTGAGCCAAACATGTGGATGGACATTTCGTCTTCTTCACTATCGCTACGCATTTAAGAAACCGGAAGATAGAGGCACCAAACAGGAGAATTATGGAGGCTTTTGCTCCGCTTTTAATTTTGTTTCTGGGAGATCAAACAATTGGCAGCCAGTGACCATTGGGTTTCGGCCTGCATGATTGCCACCATTGGTTCTGCCTTCAACCAATGCCCTTCCCCTTTCTCAAAGCACTTAGTTGGTCAGAAGTTTTGAGAGACCAGGCAGGTTGTTGGAATTTAGGAGTAAAAACAAACCAAAAAAAACCCAACTTTTTTTTTTTTTGAAGGTGTGAGTTTTAAGCTAACGGAGTCTGGCAGGTGAGTGGATAAAGCCACAGTCTATTTAATGAGGGAGGGAATCAATGTCAGGGAGTGAGAAAAAAAAAGACTAAATCAGAACTGAGCTATTTTTCTCAGTTTCTTTTCTAGTTCTAAAACAATAGCATTCAACGTTTAGATTTTATTCCTTTACGCTCCAAAAAATAATTGCCACGGGTTGCATGCCTTGGTAAATGGGCGACTGGTTACACAGGGTTTCAGCAAAACAGGAATGAGCCCGACCGTCAACCGCAGCCCACCTGTACTGTGCGGGGAGGCCGGGGCCACCGGGGTTCTGCTGGGAAACCGGCGGCTCGTCCCACACCTGGAGCCCCGGCGGCCAGCTGCAGGCCCCGCCCCCGGCGTCACGGGCGGCGGGCGGCGGGCGATTGGCTGGGGCCCCTGCGGCTCCCGAGCCGGCGGGGGCGGGGCGGGGAAAGGGAAGAGGAGGCGGCCGGTCTGCCGGCTGGGCTCCAGCTCCCGCGGCTGAGGCTGGGAGCTGTCTGCGAAGTGATTTTTTTTGCTTTATTTTTTTTAATCCCCGAGGCAGATGGCTGGCGTGGAAGCACCGCCCGTCTCCGCTCTCCGGATCTGTGCCTGGCTCCTCTCTAGCTTCTTGGGGCTCGGGATCGTCGCGCTGTGATGTGTGCCGGGGAGGACTCGGTAAGGGTGAGAGCGAACCCCTTTGGCGGCTCCCTGCCTTCAGTTTCATCACCCACCGTCTTCCCTTCTCTCTTTCTTCTCTGTCTCTCTCTTCCCTTCCTGCTCTCCCTCTCCCCTCCGTGATTGTGTTCTGGTTTGATGAACTGCCTCAAAACTAGACGTTAGGGCTGTCGAACTGTTTTTTGTGTTTTTGGTTTGTGTGTGTGTGTGTGTGTGTGTGTGTGTATTTTTAAAAAGAAAAAACACACCCTTTTCAGTCCCTTGATTTCGAAAGAGGAATTATTTTATCTTTTCTGAATGCTGGGTTTTGTGGAAAGGCAAATTATGCTTGCCCGCCCCCCACACACTTACACACCTACCTTTGTCATCTCATTTTGAAATGCAGGCGTTTAAGGCAATGTTGGCTCAGTCTCAGAGGTAATGAAGAGGATGGGGCGTTGGAAAATCCCCGGGTCGATCCCTTAAGGGGGAAAACGGTGTTTGTTTTGGAGCTTGCCCAGAAGTAGTTTTCAAGGGAGAGCTGCAGAAAAAAGTTGGTGCTCTTCCCAGCCAGCACTAACTTTGCAGAACTTAATAGTTGTTTGGGGCATCCTTCGTTTGACATTATAAAACACATAGACACACTCGACTGTGCGCAGCAGTGAGACAGCTGGCTGGTTAGTGACACACTCCAGTGTGGAGGGTTAACCTCCCTGTGCCTTTAGAAAGGATGCATTCAAACTAGTCTTACTCATAAGGGCATGTTAACACAGGCATTTAGAAAGTTATCTAAATAAGAGCTAAGTTTCTTCTTGCTTCTTTTCACCTAGTTCTTTGCAAGGAGAAGAAACAACCCTATAGTCTGAGAGCAAGCCTTTGACTAAAATCAACCTTGAAAGATAGACCCACAAGGATTGGCTCCTTATCCACCAACATGTATTATATTCTGTATCAGAAAAGTAACTCCAGAGTAGATAATTATTTTTAAGTTGGGCTAGGTCACATTTCTGTGAAGATAAACATCATTTAAAAAAATCTTTGCCCTAGCCAGTTTGGCTGAGTGGATAGAGTGTTGGCCTGCAGACTGAAGGGTCCCAAGTTCGATTCCTGTCAAGGGCACATGCCCGGGTTGTGGGCTTGGTCCCCAGTGTGGGGCTTGCAGGAGGCAGCCAATTCGATGATTCTCTCACAGCATTGATGTTTCCATCTCTCTCTCCCTCTCTTTTCTTTTCTGAAATCAATAAAAATATATTTAAAAAATCTTTGTTGGCTTAATATATATATATATATATATATATATATATGTACATATATATGTATATGTATATATATATACATATACATATATATGTATATGTATATATATATCATATAAATTTTTTATTTCAGAGAGGAAGGGAGAGGGAGAGAGAGAGAAACATCAGTGATGTGAGAGAATCATTGATCAGCTGCCTCCTGCATGCCCCCCACTGGGGATTGAGCCAACAACCCCGGCATGTAACCTGTTAGGGAATCCACCTGTGACCTCCTGGTTCAAGGATTGATGCTTACCCACTGAGCCCCTCTGGCCGGCCCTTTGTTGGCTTTTTAAGAACAAACGTGTAACACATAATCATTGCAACAGATTAAACTCACTCACTGCTCCAGTGTGAACTCCCACAACAATCTACTGTAAAAAGTAATGTCTTATCTTTCTGGACTCTTTCCTGTTCTCATTACAAATACATATTACATACCTGCATGAGGATAATTTGTTTTTATCAAAATGAGATTATACTGTGTGAAAGAATTTCAATCTAAAGTGAACTAGAGGATATAGAGTGGACAGTCTCAGGCATGTGCCCCCAGAAAAACAAAACTAAAGGACTGATAGATGATTTTCTATAAATGCCTGGTTTACAGGAAACTGATCATGTGGCATTTTCTTAAATATTCGGGTGTTATTCAGGTAGCCTTATATCAACCTTGACAGTTCTCATAAACCATAGGCTTATAAACCTCTGTTTCCAGAAATGTGAACAAGACCAACCCAGGCCAAGCTGGTCTCACCAAATTGATCTAAATTGAGCTTTATTTGTGTGACTGGATTGGTTTTGTCTGCTTGAGGGATTTTCAAAGCTGGTCTCTGTTTGATTTCATTTTAACAGACTCTAAACTCTCCCCACTTCCTGTTCCCTGCCCATAAAGCAGCCTACCCCAAACCCTCTGTGGATTTGCCTGTAGCTTGCCACAGTATGTGTGTTCCAAATTGTAATTTTTCCGCTATTCCTCATTGAACTCACCTCTCTTTCTTTTTTCTTTCTTTTTTTGACAATTTTGAGCTGGCTTCTTTATTTGGGTCAACACTGTAGTGGTTTCCCCCACTACTTGAAAGTAGAGCATTCCTATGAAAACTTATCATAAACCAAAATGGCATAAAGCGAAGAAGCAGTTGACATTAATTTATATGGGAAAAATTTGAGTGTTCCCAGACTCAAAAAAAATAAATAACCTACCAACTCATACCAAATACTCTTAATTATGTTCAGTTTTACACTCAACGTAACACCCTTATGAGCATTCAGGCTTTTCCGATACCTTAGGACACATATTGCTAATAGATGTGCAAAATAAACCGAGATATAGCACAGGTGTTCACAGACACAGTTCACAGCTCTGGCAGCTTGATGCTGAGATGCTGAATGTAGTTGCCTGGGAGGGGGTTTAGCCCGGGCCACTCTTGCTGCAGGGCATGCTGCTGCCTCTATAATGATTGCTGCCAACACATGCTGAACACTATTTTCACTTTTTGCCTTTTTTTGTAAAAATGAAAATCTTTTTCGGATTTCTTTTGGTTAGCGAAAGCAGGTACTAATGTGGGTCTTTTGTAAAAATGAGTTGTGGGATGCAAATTTTAAAAAGCCCAGGATACCTGCATGTAATGGAAAGCAACAACATTCAAAAGTTTTAGGGAGTTTAAAAAAATAATATTGCAACTGCTACTTTAACATTTGTTAAATTGTATGAAAAGGATGGGGAATCTAGGCAGTCTAAAACAGGATGGATGTCAAAAATGTTTGACCTTTGCACAGCAAGAACTGAATACCTTTGAATGCAATTACTTAGTAACTAAGTAGAAATTGAATAGGATATCACTTATTTTGATGCCAGTAAAATGAAGGAAACGCTCAGAATTTGATGACAATTTATTATAGAACAGAGATGACTCCTTGTTAGACAAATGTACTTTTAAGAATCAATTTTAAAAATTAAGAGGTAAAAAGTGAGCACATATTCAAGTCTTCATTAGATGTCTTATTGTCTGATCTAGTTGGAAGTATTTTTTTTTTAATGAAGGAAAATCAAAGCGCTACAAGCAAGATCACTTAGGGATTCTTAAAACTCAAAGCATTGGTGAAGATAAATTTAATAGCTTGTCAATGCTTGAAACAAGGAGACTTGATTTATCAAGTCTTGGAACAATTATGTGTGTGGTGGATGCTGTCATCATTACTGGTCAATAGTTACAGCAGCTAAGCAGCTTTCTTTACACTTAGAAGAGGCTTGTTGTGAGTGTACCCTCTTGAAAACACTGTTCCCTTCTTGTTATCTTCAATGAGTGTATTTAATTTCAGAAATTGTCTTAATCATAGAAACAACAGTTGTCACAAAACCAGTATCGCTATTGGAGTAAGAAGTGGTCCTAGTTTCATAAGAATTGTACCCTTAATGGAATCTTCTTTTTTGATGCTCAGTGAAGAGTGTATTCATTCCGTTATTTGAGGTAATAATATGGAACTCTGCACTAAAACTCATGATCCTTGATATAGGAATATATCCTAAGGAAGTCATCTGAATTCCATATGAAGATTTATATATATGTTTATTACAGTGTTATCTGTGATATGGAAAAATATTTAAAATAAAATTAATTCCACACTAGCAAGCTTTTAAAATAATTTAATGCACTACTAGTATATCTCTATATTGATAAAATTTAGTTTCCAAAATATTTTTTAAATTTTTGTGATTTAGAAAGATTTTTGCAATGTATTGAGTGAAAAAAGTAAGATTTAATACTATATAATCCTGAATGTATAGAATATAATTTTGAAATATAAATACATATAAAATAGCATTTGCTCAATAAATATTGATTAAGCTCGTACTACATATCAGGCATTGTCCTACATTAATAAATGTTGAACAACACTGTTGCACTTCCCATTTGCATATAAGTTCCTGTTTCTATCAATGGACAGATATATTGCTGGGGTCCAACCCCAGCAGGTCCAGGGGTCCCCAAAGGTGTGGACGGAGTCGGCGAAGAAGGAATGACACGGAGATAGCATTCAGTTGATCAGCAGCCTAGCCAGGATCTCCAGCCAAGTTCTGGTCTGGATCTCCAGAGAGGTTCTGCTTAGGATCTCCAGCCAGGTTCTGTGTCCATGTTCTCTTGCTAGGTTCTCCAGGTTCTCCAGCCAGGTTCTGTAGCCATGTTCCCTCACTAGGTTCTCCAGCCAGGTTCTGTCCAGGTTCTCCAGCCAGGTTCAGTCACCAGGTTCTAGGCAGGTTCTCTTGCCAATTTCTGTAGTCAGGTTCAGTCCAGGATCTTTTGCCATGTTCTTTCCAGCCAAGTTCTTCTGTCTCTAGAGAGCGTTCTGTGTAGGTTCTGTGCCTAGGTTCTGTCTCTAGGTTCTGTGTGGGTTCTGTCTTCTATCTTCTAAGTTCTGTCTTCTAAGTTCTGTCTGCTGTTGTCTTGTTACAACTGTATTTATACCAGTTGATTCCAATCCTATCAATCTCTATTCCAAAGGTTAGGGCGTTTCTTATCTCCATTCCAGGGAGTAAAGATTATGTAGCTTA
Source organism: Myotis nattereri (assembly GCF_964212035.1). NCBI lineage: Eukaryota > Metazoa > Chordata > Mammalia > Chiroptera > Vespertilionidae > Myotis > Myotis nattereri. The sequence continues at coordinate 201,606,589 of NC_138075.1, read as the reverse complement.
AGCATGATTGTTCATAGTTAAAGTGATTAATTACCCGCCTGGCACTTAGTTAAGAGGTTTAATTCCCTCCCTAACTTCAGGGGAAAATGCCTACCTGGGGAAACAACCTTTCTCAGAGACCTTGGTTAAAACACATAGTGCCAAGAAGGTGAGCAAACATATTAAGAACAGTATGCCATATATGCCAGGTCCCTTGAAACAGCAAGCATGGACCGGCTCCCGGCAATATATCATATACAAAAAATTTGGATTTCTAGGTAGTAAAGTTATAGCTTTTTATTTTTCAATCTTTTTCTGATATGTCCAGATCTTCTACAGCAACTATTATTTTTATAATCACAAAAATGCCATTTTGAAAAATATCACCAAGAATACTATAACTAAAATTAAAAGACCAACTCTAAGCTCTGTATTTTATACACCAGTATGCCTTTTACAAAAGATATTAAAAGCAGTGAGAACTTGATAACACCCCTATGGAAAATGATCCCTAGTGAAAAACAGACTTAAATGGGCATTTCACAAAGGAAAGACAATTTTGACTATTCTAAGGTTTCGGGAAGAAAGATGTTCATTTCCCAATAATTGGAGAATATTCAGCATAAAAATATGTTACCATATTTTCACACATCACATTAACAAACATGGAAAGCAATTCAAAATGTGTGAGGTTGTTGAGAAGACTAATAACATGGAAAAAATGTTCATGATATGAGGAATGAAAACACTAAGTTACAAATGATTTCCTATCTTTGAAAAATATTCCCATGATTGCCCAGCTGGTATGTCAATTGGTTGAGTGTCGACCTATGAACCAACCAGGAGGGCATGGTCCCATTCCCCATCAGGGCGCATGCCTGGGTTGCAGGCTTGATCTCCAGTAGGTGGCGTGCAGGAGGCAGCTGTTTGATGTTTCTCTCTCATTGATCTTTCTTTCCCTCTCCCTTCCTCTCTCTGAAATCAATAAAAACATAATGTTAATAGTACTTATTAACATTGGTGGTGGGATTATATATGATTTCTATTTTCTCATGACATTAATCTGTAGTTTCTAAAATGTCTACAATAAATATATTTTAGTTTTGTCTTAGAATGAAGAGAACATAGATGATATTACCTTTCCCCTCTTTCACAAAGCCTCCACCATCTCTTGTATGTAATTTCATGTCAGGTGTCATTGTTTCTGAATTATATTTGCTGGTGAGAACATTTGATTTATAAGGGAAACCACCAGATACAACTTATTCTAGTCACATTCACTCTTCTGACTCCAGCTGTTTTCTTGAATAATAAGCAGTGTGGGTCTGATTCAAGCTTTATTCCGTTCCATTTCCTGTTGATCACATCTGCTAGGGCAGCAGTGGGCAAACTACGGCCCGCGGGCCAGATCCGGCCTGTTTGAAATGAATAAAACTATTGAAAAAAAAGACCGTGCCCTTTTATGTAATGATGTTTACTTTGAATTTATATTAGTTCACACAAACACTCCATCCATGCTTTTGTTCCGGCCCTCCGGTCCAGTTTAAGAACCCATCGTGGCCCTCGAGTCAAAAAGTTTGCCCACCCCTGTGCTAGGGTCTCATGCTGATAGGTCTTCATGAAATATTCCTTAATTTATTTCTCTAAAATCTTCTTTGTTCCATTTAAGGCCTTTCTGAATGAGGAAGATGAGCACAATTACATTTCTGTTAGCAAAACGAACTTACAAAATTTCAACTCTGCGGAGGGTAGGTAATAACAAAACGTCTTCAGGAAAGACAATACCATTGACTTTACCTGCTGCCATTTCAAATACTTCTGTGTTATCACTGAGCTGACATCAAAAGCCACTTACTTGAGACACAAAACTTTAAAAATAGTCTGAGAAGATACAGTTTAATACTTAAAAGATTTGTGTTGACTGGTTTTAGTATGTACTTCCTGGCAACAGATTCCCTTTTAAGACATAATAAAACTAAACATTTTTGTTAGTGTTTCATCAGAAAAAAAGAAGGGAACATTTTCTCCATCCTTTTAGCTTGGGTATATTTTTAGATGAAGATAAGGAAAGAAATACGAATCCTCATGACATTCAGTGGAGAGTTTGTTTTGCCTAGGGAATCAAGTTTTCTTATCAGAGGTCCTGAGTATCTTTGTAGAGGTGTGGAATGCGAGAGAGTCCCACAGTGGTCATTGAAGTTGTAATTAATTAATTCTATGTGAAGTTAGAGTCCCAGCATACAAATATTTTCATGCCGAAACCTGTTTGGCTCAGTGGATAGAGCGTCGGCCTGCAGACTGAAGGGTCCCAGGTTCGATTCCGGTCAAGTGCATGTACCTGGGTTGTGGGCACATCCCCAGTGGGAGATGTACAGGAGGCAGCTGATCGATGTTTCTCTCTCATCGATGTTTCTAGCTCTCTATCTCTCTCCCTTCCTCTCTGTAAAAAATCAATAAAATATATTTAAAAAAAATATTTTCATAATGCATCTGTACACAACTTGGTCTATTTTCTTTTAATATACTTTGGATTTAATCAAGTTAGATTAAATCTCTCATTAATTGCTGGTAATTTTATTTGCCACCTTTGTTTATGCTACCAGGCCCACATGATGTTGAACATGGTCATTTCAGAATACTGTAGATTGGTCATGTTCTGAAGATATTAGGAATCAGCAGAAAGAATCTTGAAATAGGTTCTTATCTAGGAATTGAGAACCTTCTGACCAATAAGTGTTTTTTTTTCCCGCCCACTAACTTGAACTATCTAATGTAAAGAGCAATGAAGGTGGTATTTAAAAAGTATAACAGACTTGTTTTTGAGATTACTTTGATATCTAGAAATGTATATGCCCTATGTAAGTATATGTTTTACTGCAACAATTATCTCAACTTTCTTTTGCTGTTCTGAAAACTAAGCTGAAATTTTAGCTGGATTTTGCCATAAACATGTCAAAGCCTATCTCATGAGGATTAACCTCTGAAGAATTTCAGGTAATGAGGGAATCTCATGAAGTTCACGCCTGATCCCTCTATAGGACTGTGGACTCCTTGGAGACAAGAACCATGGATGCTTACATAGGATGCTTCATCATTTTGGTTGTAGTGCCTGGAAAAGTGCATGGCTGACACATTGGCCTTTTGGTACCTATTTATTAAACAGGTATGAGGAAAAGAGATCTCTGAACAGTGGAAATAGGTTTGACTAAATATGTCTTGTTAAGTTTCTATATTCTGCTCCCTGAAGACCATTAGGTCATTCATTCCATTTATTTCTGTTTATTAACTACTAGAGGCCTGGTGCATGAAATTTGTGCATGGAAGGGGAGTGGGGGGGGGGGGGCTCTCAGCCCAGCCTGCACCCTCTCAGAATCCAGGACTCCTTGGGGGATGTCCAACTGCTGGTCAGTCAGACATCCCTCTCACAATCCGGGACCACTGGCTCTTAACCGCTCACCTGCCTGCCTGCCTGGTCACCCCTAACCACTCGCCTGCCTTCCTGATCGCCCGTAACCCCTCTGCCTGCCTGCCTGGTTATCCCTAACCACTCACCTGTCTGCCTGATTGCCCCTAACCACTCTGCCTGCCTGCCTGATCCTCCCTAACTGCTTGCCTGCCTGCCTGATCGCCCCTAACCGCCTCTGCCTCGGCCCCTGTTGCCACAGCTTCATCCCAAAGGACATCCAGAATGATGTCCGGAAGGTCGTTTGGCTGCCTGGTCTAATTAGCATATTATGCTTTTATTATTATAGAGTCTAAGGTAGATGGAAGTATGAGTTAAGTCTTAAGAAAGGCAGATATTTTGGCAGCCACGGGACAAACAAACCTGTAAAATTAGACACGAGCATTAAAAACAAGGAGGTCTTCAACTGCTGAAGACCATGAAGGCACCGCTATATAGAGCACTTTGCAATGACTGGTGCTCAATGCACTGGTGCTGAACTCTCAGAGAAGGAAATGCATTTAGAATGCTGTATAAAGTATAGGAAAATTGAGAACACATTTATAATGCTTTCCATCCTGGATGAAAGGAATTAATGAAGCTGTCTGGAAAAAAAAAAAAAATAGGTTACTCAGAAGAACTTCCTTCCTGTGAGTTTTGAAATTTACATACCTTGGCTATTTTTAAAAACAGATTTGTCTTGTTCTAGTTCCCTTTTTATGTCTTCCTATTACAGCCTTGCAAGTGGCCATTTTAGGCTGACATGCTGTAGATTTTAATATGAACTGTAATAACTTTAGCATGCATAATAAAAGCTGTAATGAATTAACAGGAAATAACTAAGCATATATCACTTCTACAGCCAGTGTTCTTAAGATTATTACAGATATTCTGCATGTAAGAGAGGTATTATGTTATTCATTAATCATATGTTCATTCCACAAACACATATTGAAAGTCTATGCCTGATACTTACTGTTTTAGGCCTACGCCGTATCAATGAACAAAAGAGATATAAATTCCTCCTCTGATGGAGGCAGAAGAAAACAGAGCTAAAATACAAAAATAATTATACCTTATTAGAAAGGGACGTGAGTTCTATGAGAAATGAAACTGGAGGAAAATAGGGACTGCTGAGACAAGGCTGTGCAGAGTGAAGGAGGAGAGGGGTATTGAGAGAACATGGGGAGGCAGATAGGGAGGCACTGGCGGCTATAATTATAACTAAGATGAGAGCCTTTAGAGATTTGGAATTGTGGAAATATCAGGATCTAACTTAGGTTTTTAACAGGACTAGGTGATAGTATTAGACGAGAGTGATGGTGGGAATGATGCCAAGTGGTGAGATTCTGGATATATTTTAAAGGCAGGGCCAACAGAATTTGCTGACTGACTGTATGGATTTTGAGGGAAGACAGGACCCCCTGATGACTCAAAGGCTTTAGGGCTGAAGATCTAGAAGAATGAAGCTGCCATCAGCTGACAGAGCTCATCTGGGGGAGGGGACAGCAGGTTTTGGGGAGAGTACCAGGAGCTCAGTGTTTCACATGTTTCCATTTGGAGATAGGCTAGGCCAGTGGTTCTCAACCTTCCTAAAGCCGCGACCCTTTCAGACAGTTCCTCATGTTGTGGTGACCCCCAACCATAAAATTATTTTCGTTGCTACTTCATAACTGTAATTTTGCTACTGTTATGAATCGTAATGTAAATATCTGATATGCAGGATGTATTTTCATTGTTACAAATTGAACATAATTAAAGCATAGTGATTAATCACAAAAACAATATGTGATTATATATGTGTTTTCCGATGGTCTTAGGTGACCCCTGTGAAAGGGTCGTTCGACCCCCAAAGGTTGAGAACCTGGGCGAGGCTGTCTAGTTGGATGAGTCTAGTTGGATGAGTCTGGACTTTGGGGAAGAGTTCTGAGCTGGAGAACAGTCATTTAAGGAAACCTGTAGAAGTTCTCTTTAGATGGTCTTAGTTTTCTCAGTAAAACAGAAACAAGATCAGCAGGAAGGAAGCTGGGAGGAAGATACGCAGTTAGAGGAGAAGGTATGAAACAGTTGCCTGTTAAAATGGGAAAGTAAAGAGACTAGAAGTCCTATATGATTGCAGTTGGCATGTGCGTCCAACTTGTAGTTCATGGCCGGTAATTTAAAGTGACACTAACCAGGCACATTATGTGTTTCCCTGTATGCACTTTCAACCCATAGGTATTGGAATGGAGTGTATAGGGATTTGATAGAACTGATTTCAATATAGCTAGGGTAAGGGCTTTGCCAAGAAAGAAGTGAGACTGGACCTAAGGGGTGGAGAGAATACAAGGAAGTGACCACAGTGTTGACGATACATTTCTAAATGTGTGAGCAGGGAGATGAGGCCGTGCAAGGAGGAGGGGCAGCGAGAGATAGTGGGCCAGTCGCTTACAGGTCCCCGTGAGACCCGATGATATTGAAGTCGGGCTGAAATGGATCATTTATTTACATGTACATTTTATTGTTATATATTGGATCATATTTCAAATACACGTAAAGAGCTTTCTAATGAATGCATCTAATGAGTGTTTGAAAATTAAATATTTGAATTTGTTAATTTATTTTTTCAAATGAAGTATGCTTGCAGTATTTTTTCCCCCTGAATGACTTAAGTTCAGATATTTTATACTAGTCCTATTCTTCCTCCTAACCCTCACATTCCTTGGGAGGCTGCCAGAAGCTATGTGCCTTCTACCAACTTATTGCTCAAGTTTCTCTCCTATATCAGAGCCTTCTACTGGCTGTGGAGGCTCTCACTCCAGCGGAGGTATTTGGATCAGGCTTCGGTAACCATTGACCAAGCTGTGTCACTTGGGTGAGTTTCCCAATCACTCTGAGTCTCAATGTTTTCAACCTCAAATGGGGATAAAAACATGTACATTGTTGTCAGATTAAAGTTATGTATATTTATCCCCAGCACGGGACTTTGCATGTCTTTTTAAAATTTATTTATTTTTATATTATTTTTTATTGATTAAGGTATTACAAATGTGTCTTTATCCCCCCATTGTCCCCTCATCCCCCCAGTCTTGCCCTCACCCTCACTCCTTGTTGTCTGTGTCCATCGCTTATGCTTATATGCATGCATACTGCATGTCTTTTTAAATGGTAGATACTGTTATGATCTCAGGTTTATTGAATTAATAATATTGTATTACAGTTGAATAACTGAATCTCAAAAACAGCTCTTCTATCATTTCAATAACGTAGATTTTAGGAGTATTCAGGATTACCAATGTCAGAACATATAATATATGTTTATAATTTTCAGCTTTAAGAATAGACTATGACATATTGGCAAATTACCGTGAGTATGGGTGAGATTTTTTTTTTTTTTTTTTTTTTTTTTTTTAGTTTCCAGTAACACGGAGAGACAACATACCACTGCGACATTTTCCCTGCCTTTTTGCTAGCTTAAATCAGTTTTGAGCCTATGCATTAGCAAAAGGTAACTCAATTGGAGGTATGATCCCTATAAGAAAAAGCTGAGATATGTTGAAAAAAAGAGGTAATAAAGCTTTCAGTGTCTGAATGGACACATAAATACTTAATTCTCACACAAGAAAATTGAAAAATCTCTTTCTATTTAATGTATTTTGGCAACATTAAGAAGAGATAAACTTTTCCCAGTAGAAAGCAATGCATCTAGATACCACAGTCATATTTTATACCTCTGTCTTCTTTAAAAATAAACACGCTCTGTTTGAAAGTTCTAAACTGACCCTTCATCAGCAATGAAATAAAACACATTGCGGTGGAGGGTGTCTTCCCTCAGCCTGAGTGAGAGGCTGCTTCTGTGATGCAGAACTGTGTCTTTAGGTTGTGTCCCCAGCATCAACCATAGCGTTCGGTGTTCAGGTCTAGTTTGCTGAGTGAATTGGGACAGAGTGAGCTTGGTTTGGGCACTCTTTTCTATAGATGCATAAGGGCTGTGTGCTTGATTAGAATTGGCCTTTTCCCATGAGCGTCCTGTAAATGTTTATCTTCTTTTCCAAAGATTGTGTGGGGTGAAGAAAAACACTTCTTTTCCTTTTATAGGTAGCACAAAAATAATCACTAAGGGAGCCATGCCAACATGTCACCTTGGCACCTGATGCAATAAGAAACCAGCAAAGATTTCAGGTGATCTTACTGCCACCTTACTGCTTATTACCTGTCAGATAAGGAATCAGCTTCTTATAGAGAGAGCTGGAGAAGTAGGTCTGGTGTGACCCAGATTGGAACAAGCTATGGTTTTATCTGTGTTTCAGAGATGTATAGGCCAAGAAAACTTTCACATCCCAAGTCTACTGTGAAAAAGTTTCTTATCTTATAACATCTCTCTCTCTCTTTTTATTGACCCTGATAGGTAAATTCTTTTTCTTCCCAGGTTTGGGGTATATAGGAACTTTGATATTTTTGTTAGAGTTTTCTCATCTTGTTTGAGAAAAAGGTTACAAGTCTGTCAAGGCCAGGACCCAATGTTCTCCATTGCCAAACTTTTGGAAATATTGGCTGAAACTGATTTGTAATTGTATTAAATCTGCAGAGTCCATCCTGAAGGCCTCATCAGCCATTGCTGGGTATTTTTGTGTATAAACTAGACTTTCGCTATATTAGTTAATTCTAGCCTTAGATGAGAGGGTCTGCTTGTATCAGCTGTCAAGTCATCGGTACATGGCCTTGGTCTATACACTCAAAGAAGAAAGACTGCCCAATAATACGAGTGACATCTAACTAAATCTTCGTTCTTAATTTCAACTTTACATATTGAAAGAAATTTACATAGCCGAGTTCTCAAAGCATGTTCCAAGGACCAACTTGAGCACTAACCTGAAAACTTGTTAGAAATGCAGATTCTTTTTTTTTTTTTTTTTAAAGATTTTTAAAAATTGATCTTTAGAGAGAGGGGAAGGGAGAGGGAAACAGAAAGAGAAACATCAATATGAGAGCAAAACATCCATCTGGCTGCCTCCTACATGCCCTCAGTTGGGGGGTTGAGCCCGCAACCTGAGCATGTGCCCTGACTGGGAATTGAACCTGGCAACCCCAGGTACACAGGTTGACAACCAACAACCCAGCCACATTGGGAAGGAAAGAAATCCAGCTTCTTGAGCCCCACCCAGATCTGCTGAGTCAGCAGCATGGGGGCGGTGCTTCAGCACATTCGGATGCATACGGGAATTTGACAGCCACAAACAGAGCGTCTTGAAACGACTACACACAAGAATGCTTTTCTCTTTTAGACAAGTGAGCTCATATATGTACATTTCAGGTTGTGTGTTGGCTGATGATGACCTCATCAATGTTTAAATACTAACTGGGCTTAAGGGAATTCATTATCCCGTATTTACCTTTGATGGTCTGTCCTGCTACAAAATTTCCATTAAGCATTCATTGAGGGAAACAGGGTTTTGAGCTCTGTCTGCTTTCAAGTACATTTGTACACAAGAAGGAACATCGTATCTGTTATTTAGGTGCACTCTGTTATAGATTATAGCTTTTAATATCTTCTAGAAAAATATAGTTGTTCTAAATGACTATAATAAAAATGTAGGTTATGAATTAGAAATAATCTAATTTAAATGATCATATTTGATTATTTGAAATTTTATGTATAAATGGAATTGTGTAGTTGGAAAGGCATGACTTTGGAGTCAAATATTGCATGCCTTGAGTTATACTCTTTGACCTTTTATTTCTTCCCCTGAAACTAGGAAGTAAAACTTCATACCATGTTGTGAAGATTAAATTAAATGGCATGTGAAATGTATTTTGTAAGCAGTAATTATTATGAAAGTGTTATATGTACTTATTTTCTAGCAACATTTGGCTTGTATTTCTTTATTTCTAATTTTAATTGATCTTATGTCTTAAAATTGATAGCCTATAGATTTTAGAACTTTAATTACAGGTTTTGTTCAGCTTCTGTGAGTCAGTGGGATATTGGATCATGTAGCATCATGCACACATAATGCACAGGGCAGCATTAGACTGTTTCATAGCTATTAATTAAAACTTCTTCCTTTAAAACTTGAAACTTAAATTTTAAAAATTATAATTCAATACATTTCATTGTAACAAAAAAAGAAAAGTTAACAAGTTCCTCCTATTCCTTTTTTTTTCTTTTTTGCGATACCTAATAGATTGTAGCAATTCACACTCCCATTGCCAGAGTTATATTTAATTTGCTAAATTTTATTGAGGTTTTCCATCAATATTCATAAGTGAAAGTGATTTAATTTTCGTGTGCCAATTATAAAGACATTTACACATGCATATTTTTAGAACATAATTGATATTTCTGTGATGGTGATTAATGATTACTTGCAATGAAACTTTCCCCCCCTACTATATAATTGCCTTACTGTGAAATAGTATTGCAAGTTGGATGTATATAGCATTTGGTTTGTATTAATCTCATATTCAGTCCCTCTCTACCAGTTTAAACCTGTATGTTAAGAATATATTTTTAAACCTAGTTGGTTGTTTGTAATTGGTGGTTCTTTTCTTAAAAAATATATTTTTATTATTGATTTCAGATAGGAAGGGAGAGGGAGAGAGATAGAAACATCAATGATGAGAGAGAATCATTGATTGGCTGCCTCCTCCATGCCTCAGACTGGGGATGGAGCCCACAACCTGGTCATGTGCCCTGCCGGGAATCGAACAGTGACCTGGTTGATAGGTTGGACCTCAACCACTCAGCCACACAAGCCGGGCTGTGTTAAGAATCTTGATCTTGGTCATATGAATTAACTTTTACATTCTAGACAAAATGCTAATGTCAGTTCATTAAAGCAAGGGGTCCAGAAACAGGTGTCCTTTGTCACTGCATTTCTGGGTAATATTGAACATCAGGTTGTCATGCTCAGCCCAGGAACATGCAGGCTTTCTCATAGAGTTAATCGTTAATGGTATTTTCCATCACTAACCAGCAGGAATTTTGCTGTAATTCAAATTTCCACACAGTAGTAGTTGCTCTTAAACTAAAATGAAGTTAAGAATGAAGATTTTAATAAAAACCTAGGTAAACTATATTTTATTTTTTAATGAAATGCTAAATCTCCCTGCCTGTAAGGAGAGCAGCTCACTGGGGAGTAGAGTATCAAGACCTAAGCATTCTTTCTCGTTCAGTGTTATGATAACTGAACTTGTTTCGTGTGTGTGTGTGTGTGTGTGTGTGTGTGTGTGTGTGTGTTTTAAATTTGTTGTTAATTCTCAAGGTAGGGTTCCAATCAGTGGCATAATATTAGGTCAAGTAAAGCATGGAACCATTTGTTTATTATCAGAAACCATGACAAATCAGCTCCTTGTGGAGTGGTCTAAATCTTAGAATTATGAATGATATTCTTGAAAAATCTTAAAAATGTTCCTTAGAGCTTTTGTCTACTGGGTGGCTCTGCTTACCCATGGGAACAGTTGATAGAGGGTTTTGCTATCTTTAGCTAATTGGTTGCCTGGCAGACTCTGCAATTAAAGAGGTAGTATGGGAAAAGGAAACAAAAACACCTCGTTTCCTCTTTCAGGTCTCAGTGTGGCTTTCCTTCCATTAGAAGCAGGAGTAAGTTTCAGAAAACACAAGTACAGTAGCCCCCCCCCCTTATCTTCTGGAGATATGCTCCAAGACTCCCAGCAGATGCCAAAAGCCAAAGATAGTACTGAATCCTAAATAGACATGTCATTGATCATCTAACTTTGGCCAAGCATGAGACTCTCCGGAGTCTGGGAAGGAATTAGAGAAGGTCCCTGACCTTGAAGAATGAAGCTACCTGAAGCACACTGTAGCAAGTGCCTGTAATGGAGCCATGCCCAGGTTTTAATGGGAGCAGAGCCGGGAGTACCTTACTGTAGCTCCTGTGTGGATCCTCAATCTCTCCCACTCCAAGGTCAAGCTAAAACAGTCTAGAACCATGGTCGGCAAACTGTGGCTCACGAGCCATGTGCGGCTCTTTGGCCCCTTGAGTATGGCTCTTCCTAAGCCTTAGGAGTAACCTTCTTAAGGTAATAACAATGTACCTACCTATATAGTTTAAGTTTAAAAAATTTGGCTCTCAAAAGAAATTTCAGTCATTGTACTGTTGATACTTGGCTCTGTGGACTAATGAGTTTGCCGACCACTGGAAAATGAATAGGGGCTGTTGTGAGTGGTGATGTGATTGACCAGCCCTCTGGAAAAAGAGGGCAGCATTTCCAAAGGTGCAGGTTATAGGCTGTGCTTTACAACCTCCCAGACATGTCGTCTGGGTACTAATTAAACCCCACATTCACGCTCCTGAATCAGAATCTCCAGGGGAGGGGCCTAGGAGACTGTAATTAGCAGAGGGCCCAGGACTAGAGGAATATAGTTTGTTCATGAACGTAATTGGAATGAAATTTGAAGAAGATGGTGGAGGATGAGATCAGATGGTATGAAGGTTATCTATATACTAGAGGCCCAGTGCATGAGATTTGTGCACTGGTGGGGGGTGTGGCCTGTGGGGATCGGCCCTCTGTGTGAGTGCTGCTCATTCCGGTCAGCCGAGTGGCTGTGGACCCGCCCTCTGAGTGGCTGCTCTGTGGCACAGCATCTTCCGTGGAGCTGAAGCACTTGCCTCTCCAGAGGACGCGGTCAGGGCTGGGACCAGGGACAATAGCACTGAGAGGTGGTGGAGTAGGCCTCAGTCCCATGGCAGCAACGAACCTGCCTCCCAGCCTCCAGGGTCAGCTCTGCGAGCCTGGCAGCAGCAGCACTATGTAGCCTGTGGGTGTCTGGAGGAAGTGGTAGGGAGTGAGGAGGAGGATCCTGGGGCAAAGAAGTGACGATCACAGCCTGGGTTCCTGCCTGTTGGCCCAGGGTTCGCAGCGGGAGCAGCTGGTCATCATGGTCACCCAAGCGGTGCTCCCACTGTGGTAGCGCACTGACCACCAGGGGGCAGCTCCTGCGTTTAGCGTCTGCCCCTGGTGGTCAGTGAGCATCATAGTGACTGGTCGACTGGTCATTCTGCCGTTCAATCGCTGGGCTTTTATTATATAGGATATAAAAGCGTAAGTGACCATTCGACCGTCCAACTGGTAGCTATGACATGCAATGACCACCAGGGGGAAGACGCTCAAAGCAGGAGCTACCAAGCTGTGGTGACTTCGCAGCTGCAGTTCTCGGGTGACGCACCTGGAACCAGAGAGGAGAGAGCCCATTTCTGGGATGTGTCACCAGAGAACCACCCTCTTGTAATCTGGACCCTCGGGGGATGTCGGAGAGCTGGTTTCAGCCCAATCCCCACAGGCCAGGCTGAGGGACCCCACCGGTGCACAAATCCATGCACTGGGCCTCTAGTTTTATTATATTTATTAGAGGCCCAGCCCATGAAATTGTGCACAGGTAGGATCCTTAGGCCTAGCCTGCGATCAGGCCCATCTTCTGCCCGCTCGCCAGTCCTCAGTCCTGCCCTGTCATCCCCACCAGCCAGCCGGTTCCCCTCCCCCTCCCTGGATCCTGCCCTGCTGCCACCGCCAGCCTCCTGGTTCCCCTCGCCGGCCCTTGTTGGACTCAGTATGGCACATCTTCTCAATCTAAGTTCTGTACTATCCACCTTCTTACCCTACTTATCCTCTATAGGGGGGTCTGCAGTACCCTGGTGGAGTCCTATCCATCCCGAGTGTGGGGTTCTCAATGGGGGGTGGGGGCGGTGGCCTTACCTAGGGGAATCCTGTTCCAGGGGTTCCCAAAGGTGTGGACGGAGTCGGCGAAGACTATCCACCCTCTTCCTATGGTGGAGTCCTATCCGTCCCGAGTGCAGGGCGCTTACCTAGGGGTCCCTGTTCAGGCACCATATGCCGGGGTCCAACCCCAGCAGGTCCAGGAGTCCCCAAAGGTGTGGACGGAGTCGGCGAAGAAGGAATGACACGGAGGCAGCGTTCAGTTGATCAGCAGCCTAGCCAGGATCTCCACCCAAGTTCTGGTCTGGATCTCCAGCGAAGTTCTGGTTCGGATCTCCAGCCAGGTTCGGTGTCCATGTTCTCTTGCTAGGTTCTCCAGGTTCTCCAGCCAGGTTCTGTAGCCATGTTACCTCGCTAGGTTCTCCAGCCAGGTTCTGTGTCCATGTTCTCTTGCTAGGTTCTCCAGGTTCTCCAGCCAGGTTCTGTAGCCATGTTCCCTCGCTAGGTTCTCCAGCCAGGTTCTGTCCAGGTTCTCCAGCCAGGTTCAGTCACCAGGTTCTAGTCAGGTTCTCTTGCCAATTTCTGTAGTCAGGTTCAGTCCAGGATCTTTTGCCATGTTCTCTCCAGCCAAGTTCTTTTGTCTGTAGGTTCTGTGTAGGTTCTGTCTTCTTCCTTCTGTCTTCTTAGTTCTGAGTCTTGCTGTCTTGTTACATCTGTATTTATACCAGTTGATTCAATCCTATCAATCTCTATTACAAAGGTTAGGGTGTTTCTTATCTCCATTCCAGAGAGTAAAGATTATGTAGCTTAAGCATGATTGTTCGTAGTTAAAGTGATTAATTACCCCCCTGGCACTTAGTTAAGAGGTTTTATTCCCTCCCTAACTTCAGGGGAAAATCCCTACCTGGGGAAACAACCTTTCTCGGAGAGGTGACCTTGGTTAAAACACATAGTGCCAAAGAAGGTGAGCAAACATATTAAGAACAGTATGCCATATATGCCAGGTCCCTTGAAACAACAAGCATGGACCGGTTCCCGGCAGTCCCGCTCCGCTGCCACTGCCAACTAGCCAGTTCCCCTTGCCAGCCTTGGGTCCTGCCCCCACCAGCCAGCTGGTTCCCCTCGCCGGCCCCCCACCTCATAGTGACTGGTCGAGCGGTCATTCCAGTTGTTACGCTTATGGTCACTGGACTTTTATTATATAGGACTAGAGCCCAGTGCATGAAATTTGTGCATGGGTAGGGACCGTAGGCCTGGCCGGCGATCAGGGTTGATCGGGGCCTTCTGGATGCTGGCCGGGGCCTTCCTTCCAGCTGCCAGCTGCCAGCCAGGGCCTTCCTTTCATTCTGCGCTGCCCCCTGGTGGTCTGCACACATCATAGCGAGCGGTCAAACTCCTGGTTGGTTGAACTCCCGAGGAGACAATTTGCATAGTAGCCTTTTATTGCATAGGGTTAGTCATGCCTGTCTTTTATGATTTGTTTTCTATTTGTATCCTACTTAAAACTGGTTACTTCTCAGGTATCAACAGTGACACTGAACTGAGCATTTACTTAGACTTGGGCAACTTCATTTAATTTGAAATCAATCTGTTGAAAGTTTGGACCTCAGACCAATTTACTGGGTTTCAAACCTTGACTTATTTATGACCTGAGAAATAGCCAAAGAGGAGAGCAGGAATTAGAGCATTGTCATCTGTAGTGTGCCCAAGACTCTTAATGTTATGTTATTTTATTCATTAGCAAGCTGAGGCCCAGAGGTTAATTACATAGGTCAGAGATCTAATGAGTGATGCAACTGCCATTTGAGCCTTGGTCTATAGAGCAGGGGGAATTTGATTCTTCAGAATGGTGAGCAGAGTACTCATCCACTCAATTAAAATAGGTGAAATAGAAAATACAGGCTTAGGGGCAGGGGCTACAGTGAAAAAGCTTCTGACATTTGTTACTATGTGAAAATTTGTGTCCAACATCCTGTCGTTGTTTTTAAGAAAATCTAATTATCAATATTTTATGTGAATTTATCTCCATTTTTAAATGTCCTGTATTAAAAAAATATATTAAGAACAATGTGTTTGCCAACATCATGGTACAAAATACATCATTAGATAGAATTTTACTAGTTTGTAGCCTTGAGATTAAATAATCTCTAAAGCCTAAGCTTTTAAATATGATTCTTGATGAGGTATGACTTATTCTGATTTGCTTTCCTTTCATATCATGAAGAAATTTTCCTGAATAACATGTGAAATGTTATTAATAATAGGACCTTCTCTAAGTACTAATATACTTTTAACTTTGCTGGGGCATGTGGGGGAAGAGTAAAAGGCTATAGGCTCCTACTCTGGGAGATACGGTAAGTAAAGTATTGTCTTCCCTGAGCCTTCTAGTCCAGCTGCTGTCTTTTAGTGCCTTTTATCCATTGTGGAGCCACATGTAATAGTGTCTTTCGAGAGTGTGAATAGCAGCATATTAGTGAATCTTGAAACCAATTCAGTGCATCTTGACCAATATTAAAATGAGAGAGAGACAGAGAGAGAGAGAGAGAGAGAGAGACTGAAAGAGTTACTGTAGAATAGAAATTGCATGCATTGCAAGTAATAAGAGTAAAAAAATGTTTTGTAGGCTTTTTCCCCAGCTATATATGTATGTATGTCTATGTCTATGTTCCAGGTTCACCATAGAACATCATAGAATGTATTTCCCACTGGCTGGCAGTTACCAAATTTTGAAAGCACTGAGCTGGAGTGCTAAGTAGATCCTTGGTCATTCCTGCTTAATGTAAGATGGTTTAAATTCTAAGCTGGAACCTTGAAAGGATGTTTTCCACATGCTAGTTACCTGCACTCCTAGTCTTTTTTTCTTCTATTCCTTGAAAGCACTAGCACCTTTTCTCTCTTGTGTAGATCAGTCCCTTGATCCGATCATCGCTTATTAGGAAAAGAGTAGCAGTGATGAAGGGAGGGAGAGTCATTACAGGACAACAAGCCACCTGGCCTTGGAGAGTAGGACAGAGACTCGATGGCTGAGGGCGGATGCTGAGGAGGGCAGTGAGCCAGGGGGAAGGAGAAGGCAAAACACCAGTAGATAAAGCACCTAATGTAAGTGTAAAGACATTGAAAAGGTACACAGGAAAGCGGACCGAGGGAAACTTGGGCAATAAAATGTCTTCCAGTCATAGATTTGTCTCTTTGGAACGGAGTGAATGGGAAAAAAGAAGGTTCTTGAGTATGTATGTGGAGTGAAAAGTTGATTGTTTTTGTAAACCAGTGAGTATTTTTTTTCTAGTGTGAGGTTGTTAGTTAAATACACCACGAATTACCAGAAGTTAACATCACCTATGTCTCATATTTTTAAAAATATTTCTAACTTTTCATTCTCAAGAAATTGTATCCTGAAATTTAAAAATCTAGGTAGAATCTAGATTGTTGTATGAGATTATGAACAATAGAGGAATACACACTCCTCTGTCTTAATATGAATTTACAAAGTGCTCACTTAATGCTGAAGATACAATAGTTCTATGACTTTAAGCAAAAAGATGCATTAACAAAACCACTTTTACCACAGGCTAATTCATATAAACAAGAGTTAAGTTCCTATGGCATCTCATCAACATTATAACAATTGAACTAAATGTTATTGGAGGACCTGCTGTAATTACAAGTAAAAACTTCTCTTTTAAAGTTTCCAGAAATTATATAAATTGTACTGATTTCACCCTTCTAAAACTTTGAGGTTTGTCGTAATGGCCACCTACTGTGCATGAGGTGAAATGCATGAAAAGCACTGAGTGCTTATATTAAGTGTTTTACATTCTTATTGGTTCATTGATAAAGCACGAGGTAGTTCTGGAAGAGATTTATGAATGCGCTAATGAACTACCTTAATAACTCAAGCTGCACTGGAGGTTAAGCCTTATAGGACATTTGGTCATGTCAAAACCACCCACTGAGGCATTTGGTCCATGTCCAAAGGTCCTTGATCCATAATAGTATTTTGTATGTATTAATTCTGAAAACCAAAAGTAGAAATAAGTGGTATGAGCTATTTGAACCCAGGGATGTCTTCTAAGTGTGGACATTTATTTAATTGATTTTTTACAGAGAGGAAGGGAGAGGGATAGAGAGTTAGAAGCATCGATGAGAGAGAAACTGCCTCCTGCACATTCGCTACTGGGGATGTGTCCACAACCAAAGTACATGCCCTTGACGGGAATTGAACCTGGGACCCTTCAGTCCTCAGGCTGACGCTCTATCCACTGAGCCAAACCAGTCAGGGCAGTGTGGGCATTTTGGACAGGATCAAATATCAAGGACCATTTGGCCTGGACCAAATATGCTTCTAGATATTTCTGATGAGACCAGATTTCAAGGACCTTTGGCATGGACCAAATGTCTCCATGGATGTTTTGGGCAGGACCAAATATCCACTAATCTAGGTGAAGAAGCTATTTTTTTTTAACTTAAGTGAAAAAACAGGCTTTTCAAGTCACTTTAGAGGAACACCTTAAAAACATTATGTTGAAAAGATATTGAGCATTGTTTTGGCCAGTCAGTGTTTATAGATTTAGCTGTCTCTGAACAGATATTTTAGAAAGCAAACTCCAAAAGACAGAATTTGATAAGGATAGAACTATTGTTTTTTCTTTTTTTCAATCCTATCTATTAATAGACAAACATGGTAATTAACCATACCTCTGCTATGCTTCCCATTGGCTAATCAGCAAGATATGCAAATTAACTGCCAACAAAGATGGCGGCCAGCAGCCACGCAGGTGAAGTGAACATGAGGCTTGCTTGCTCTAGTGATGGAGGAAGCCAAGGTTCCCTGCCTGCCGTGGCCCAGCTCTGAGCTCTGGAAGCAACAATGTTGCAATTACAGAAGCTAAACAAACCCCAGATACCTGCTTTCAGCCAGCCACAGTCTCAGAGCTGGCGCCGGCTCTCAGCTCCAGTGACAGCTATAGAAGGTAAATAAATCCCAGAATAAAAAAAAAAAAAAGAAAAAAAAGAAAAGAAGCTGGGAGCTTCAGTCACCTGCCAGCCTGAAAACGGCCCTCAGCCCCTCACCCAGACTGGCCAGGCACCCCAGTGGGGACTCCCACCCTGAAGGGGGTGTGACCAGCTGCAGACAGCCATCAGCCCCTCACCCAGGCTGGCCAGGCACCCAAGCGGGACCCCCACCCTGATCCGGGACACCCTTCAGGGCAAACCAGCCGGCCCCCACCCATGCACCAGGCCTCTATCCTATATAGTAAAAGGGTAATATGCAAACTGACCCTAATGGCAGAAAGACTGGGAATGACTGGTCACTATGACACACACTGACCACCAGGGGGCAGATGCTCAATGCAGGAGCTGTCCTCTGGTGGTCAGTGCGCTCTCACAGGGGGGAGCTCTGCTCAGCCACAAGCCAGGCTGATGGCTTCCAGTACAGCAGTGGTGGTGGGAGCCTCTCCTGCCTCAGCAGCGCTAAGGATGTCTGACTGCAGCTTAGGTTTGCTCCCCGCTGGCAAGTGGACATTCCCCAAGGGCTGCCGGGCTGCCAGAGGGATGTCTGATTGCCATCTTAGGCCCAATCCCCCGGGGAGCAGGCCTAAGCCAGCAAGTGGTCACCTCCGAGGGGTCCCAGATTGCAAAAGGGCACAGGCCGGGCTGAGGGACCCCCTACCCCTGAGTGCACAAATTTTTGTGCACTGGGCCTCTAATATTAGTATAAAACTGGTAAGACTAACTTTAAGGATATTTTCTCTTACGAATAATAGAGGCTATGTACAGTGTGGGCAAAAGTAGGTTTACAGTTGTTCATATGGAAAATAATATAATAATAAATAATAATAATACAAGAATACTCAAAACTGTAAACCTACTTTTGCCTATCTTGTATTGTGCGTCCAATATCCAAATACACACACTTGGAAGCTATTGCATTTTTCCCATTAAAAGTAACTTTCTGCTCTTATTTATTTTTTTAATATTTTGCTTTAGATCATATAACTTTTAAAGATCTGATGGGATTTTAGAAAATTATTATTTGTAATTTAACTTGTGTATAAATGCAGTGATGAAGTAATTCTATCTAATCTCTTGGATTGTTTAAAGACCAATGTATCATAAGCAAACGTATTAACAAGAATGGATTGTTAAAAACGTGGATTCACTAACTACTAGAATATAATTGGGCCAAATTTTCTAATGCTGCTAGGTAATGACTTATGATTTCAGATCCATGAAAGCTGCATATAATTTTCATGTTCTTAGGGGGAAACTATTAATTCCTGATTAATATAACACTTTAGAGAAAAGAATCAATAGACATGGTTTAAACTTAGAATGTAGTTTAGGAAGGAAGCACGCTTAAAGAATTTGCCCAAACTACATCAGTGCCTTGAACACTATTCTGCACCTCGGGTTGCATTTATGTATTTACACGCCTGTCACCTCGCCTAGACCCTGAGCTCCTGCCAAAGGGGATCTAGGATCTAGGACTGAATCATGTCTGTATTTCTAGCCTAGTATAGTTTCTAGCCCATAACCTCAATTTTCTCTAGGTCCAGTTGTAGGCCATCTGAGTCAGATTAGTCTGGGGAGTCTTGTTAATAGTTCAGATGACCATAACATGCCCACAGATTTACTAAAATTTACTAAATAAGAGCCTCCAGAGGTGAGTTCCAATCCAAGATGATAAGTACATGCAATGGGACTGATAGAGCAAGGATAGAAACCAAGGCCCCAGACGCTGCCCTCCACACATTGCTCATTTGCTGACGTGCTTGTTAGCTACCCAAGGAACGTTCATTGGGCGTCTACTAAGTGCCAGCTACTCCGGATGTGAAGATAAATGAGACACATGGACAGTTAAAAGCAGAAACTGTTGAGTTAGAAAGATTTGGCTTGAATCACCCTTACTAACCATATGAATTTCAGCAAGTTACTTTACTTCTGTAAGCCCATTTCCTCTTTTGCAAAATAGAAATAATAGCTGTGTTATCAGATTGATGTTAATATTAAGTAAGACGATGCATGTAAAGTGCTTTGCAAAGTGCTTGGAATATAGTGTACTCTTAATAATGCTAACTTTCTCCTCCTGCCCCCAATTAATGAGCTTACATTCCAGGCAGGGCTGAATTCTTGGAAAATAAGAAAAACTTGGAAATAAGGAAGAGATTATATAAGAGTTAAATTTTGATCTCCAGTGGGGGGTGTGTAGGAGGCAGCCAATCAATGATTCTCTCTCATTGTTGATGTTTCTGTCTCTCTCTCTCCCTCTCCCTTCCTCTCTGAAATCAATAAAAATGTCCTATATAATAAAAGACTAAAAATATGCAAATCGACCGAATGGCTAATGACCGGTTGCTATGATGCACACTGACCACCAGGGGGCAGGTGCTCAATGCAGGAGCTGCCCCCCTGGTGGTCAGTGTGCTCCTACGGGGAGCAGACCTAAGCCGTCAGTCAGACATCCCCTGAGGACTCCCGGACTGCGAGAATTTTGTGTAGCAGGCCTCTAGTGTGTGTGTGTGTGTGTGTGTGTGTGTGTGTGTGTGTGTGTATTAGATTTTGTTTTATTACAAACCACCCTAAACTTGGTGATGTAACATTTACTGACTCACAATTTGTTGGGTTGAGCTCTGTTCTAGATTGTGTCATCTGGGCACACTCGTGTTAGTGGCCAGCTGGTGGCCAGTGGCCTCGCCCACATATTGACAGGAACAAAGGTGGTAAGTGGGTCATGTGCACTCACATCTAGCAGACTAGCTTGGGCTCAGCACATGGTAGTGGCCACAGGGTTCTCAAGAGCAGTGGGAGTCCCCTGAGCAAGCACATTTGAAACCTCTGCTCATGTCACGTTCACTAGTGTTTCATTAGCTAAAGCAAAGCACATGGTCAAGTCCAGATTCAATGACTAGAGAGACTCCCCGACTTGCCGGGTGAAGGTGTGTGCATGAAAGACTTGTGGCCATTTTTATAATCTTCATAGAAAGGGTTTTAATAACTACTTTTATCAAGCTTTATTCTGGGTATTTTACAAGGTATTCATTTAATCCTCACGATGGTTTCTGACATGTGTGGCATTCTCAATTCAAAGAAGAGAAAACTCATGATTGGATAAATTAAGAGATTTGTGTGCATTGGGCCTAAATTGTTTGCTTTAATTATGGCATGGCATTCTGGATGCTGCCTCTTGTTTCTTAGGTGATCAGAAGGTCAGCCCATGAGTAGGAGTATCCTTTATTTAATAAAGACTTTTGGTTATGATGGAGTTGCCAATACTGGTCTTACTTTCCCATTTATACCTTGAACCATTTGGGTCATATATTTATTTGGTATAGAAAAAAAATCTTAGCTTTACTATCCTTACTATTCTTTAAGACTTTCCAGAAGCTTATGAGGAGTGTTTTAGTGGGTTTTTGTTTGTTTTGCCAGATCACCTACCCAACCTGGATCTCACCGC
This sequence comes from Myotis nattereri, assembly GCF_964212035.1. Taxonomy (NCBI): domain Eukaryota; kingdom Metazoa; phylum Chordata; class Mammalia; order Chiroptera; family Vespertilionidae; genus Myotis; species Myotis nattereri. The sequence goes on along the minus strand of NC_138075.1, from coordinate 201,585,056 downwards.
ATTTTGGACATGACTGAGCCAGTTCAATGGGCCCGATACCACTGGCAGCGGCTGATGGGCGGTCCGAACAGGGGCGAGGATGAGAGGCCGTACAGCTATTCCTCGCTGCTTGCCTGCGGGAGCAAGTCCTCTCAGACCCCCAGACTGGCAGGCAGGCACCGGGTTGTGGTTCCCCACCTCCAGCCCTTCAAGGAAGAGTACGAGAAGTTCTCTGGAACCTACGTGAATAACCGAATACGAACAACGAAGTACACACTTCTGAATTTTGTGCCAAGAAATTTATTTGAACAATTTCACAGGTACTTTTAGTTTGGGGAAAAATAACTGATTGTTTTTGTCATTCTAGATCAGTGGTTCTCAACCTGTGGGTCGCGACCCCTTTGGGGGTCAAATGACCCTTTCACAGGGGTCGCCTAAGACCATCGGAAAATACATATATGATTACATATTGTTTACAGTAGCAAAATTACAGTTATGAAGTAGCAACAAAAATGATTTTATGGTTGGGGGTCACCAAAACATGAGGGTCACGGCATTAGGAAGGTTGACAACCACTGTTCTAGATGATATAAAAGATTTTTCACGTTCATAACATTGTATGTGACTTAGGCTGAGACTTGTGACGTGGTCTTTGACGATTCTGGTAGGGTCTGTTGTGGAATGATGTCCGCTTACATTCACATAGCACGTTGCAGTTGACAACATGCTTTCTCTTGACCAGAGAAGACATGGTTATCCTCGTAGTGTAGATCAGGAAACTAGGTTTGACATTGTGGTTCAGCCAGTTCTTAGGTGAAACAATAAAATCCAGTTTAGTATCTGTTTATTACCTCTCTCCTATGAACTATGAAGTTAGGCACTGAAGGAAATGCAAATTTACATGGGGCTCCTTTCCTATGGATTTGGTCATTCGGCAAGTGAAGCAGGATGTGTATGCAAACAGTGAAAAGAGACAGTGGATGTGAAGAGTGTTACAAAGGGCTGCCTAGGAGGAGGGAAGCCTCCTAAAGAGAACTCATGCTGATAGCTATGGCAGTAGAAGGGGAAGTGGCGTTTGAACTTAATCATGGAGGATGGTGAGATATGCAAGGCAGAGGTGTCGGCACAGCACAATGTCAGCTGGAGGAAGGGGAGTGCCAAGCAGTAACACAGAAGATTTTCTTGAGGCCTGGGAAGTCATCCATTCAGACTAACACAATGAAAGGCAAACTGAAGACAGACAGAACATTCAGGAAGATACTGTGTATGTCCTGGTCAGTTGTAAGGGAGAGCTTAGATCAATGAGGGAATGAAAAGGAAGATAATCTGTTGCAGAGACTATGGATTACTAGTAGATATGGGGAATTAAGGAAAGATAGGATGTGATCATGTTGAGCTGAGGTGACCAAAAGGATTAACAGAAAAATTAAAGACAGAAATAAAAAAGAAGCTTGGCTGGAAGATTATTTTGTTTTTGTAAATGTTGAGTTTGAGATGCTAATGGGAGTACAGAGATTCTCAACATTCAATATTCATTCTCATTATTCTCTCTATATGTGTTCCACATGCATTTATTGAACAGCGGATGGGTTTAAAGTATACATGTGGCCTGGCTGCTGTGGCTCAGTTGGTGAGCATCGTCCCAGGCACCAATGGATCACCAGTTCGGTTTTGGTTGAGGCACATACCTAGGGTGCAAGCCTGATCCCCAGTCTAGTGCATATCGATCGGTGTTTCTTTCTCATCGATATTTCCCTCTCTCTCTCCTCCTTTCGTCTCTCTCTAAAATCAATAAAAGTATATTTTAAAAAATAACAAAATAAAGTATACATGTGAATTTGTTAAATTAATGACTTTAAATGCTGTGGGTGTTTCTGTCTTTTATGGGGTTTGCACTCTACTGCACTTGATGGAATTAGACCCTGAACCTTGAAGAGTTCAGGGCCAATGCTGGAGATTTGGGTGCAGTCCACATGGAAATAATTTAAGCCAAACAAGTAGTGAAAGATGTTAAGGAAGAAAATTTTCAGAGTAAAAGGAGTTGGAGGTTAGGAAGGAGAAAGGTGTATAGATTATTTTGAAAAGTTTAACAGGGAAAATATGTGATAAAAATTCAACGGGCTATGCAGCACTGAGATTTTGTTTGTTTCTTTTACGTTCAAGGGCCACTTGAATTTACCTTGTGGGCCAGTGGAGGGGTTTTTAAATATATAAAATGGAGGAATGGAGGAAGTTTCTGAAAAAGTGGTTCTGAATAACATCAAAGCAGAAATTTGGTCTCAAGGGGGAAAAAAACAACACCTCTCAGGCTTTTCTACTTATTTTGAGCCTTGTTTGAATGTAAGGTTTGCCCATACAAATTAACTTCTGAAGGGTAGACGGTTGCATCATTTAACAAGTTATTTTTTATAACCCCTAACACTGGATTTCCTCTCAGTTTTTGAACTTTTGAAGAGAAGATAGTTTTTCCTATTATGCTTTATATCATGTGTCCCACGACTCAAGACGGTCACACTCCAGTATTTACTGTTACATATTTAATACATACTATCTCTCATTTATTAAAGTATGCCTTGAGCTAGATGTTCACAGGAGTAATAAATTGTTGGTTCAGGTTTTTTAGATTTTGCTAGTTCTTTATCCTGTAGCATCTAAAATCAGCTAATAAACACTTGTAAGAAAACACCCAGAGGTTTTTTTTGCCTCCATTTGCTTTAGGCGTTTATGTGATTTGTTAACTCCTCCTTGTGCGTGTTTGTTTGCAGAGCCGCCAATTTGTATTTCCTGTTTCTAGTGGTCCTGAACTGGGTGCCTTTGGTAGAGGCCTTTCAGAAGGAAATTACGATGCTGCCTCTGGTGGTGGTCCTCACAATTATCGCAATCAAAGACGGCTTGGAAGATTACCGGAAATACAAAATTGACAAGCAGATCAACAACTTATTAACCAAAGTTTACAGTAGGTAAGTGTAACGGGAGCTGGCCTCGGGAATACACATGTACCATTTAGAAACTTGCAGATTGTTACTTTTTTCCCCCGTAGGTGTGACCAGGACCTTTTTTGTGGTTGTGGTGGTGGTGGTGATATTTTCAACTCATATGTATTAAAGACCTACAGTGAATTTAATTCACAGGAAAACAAAAGTGTATGAGACATTGTCAACCAGGACACAAGCCTCTATAACTTCTAAGTGAAACTGAAAGAATAAAACTTAAAACCATCAGAGGGAAAGCAAGCAGATAGGTTTTAATCCTAGATGATACCGTTTGGGATTAGAAGAGGTTGGGGTATGAAAAATATGAATGGATATGGAGAACAAGATGGAATATGAAAAAGAGAAGACAAGAGCTGTCTGTAGAGAAAAGGGATTCTGTAAAATGGAGGAAAGTGTTCTTTGGGGGCACAAAAGAGGGTAATAAAACCTTCCCACTGCAGCAACAGTTTAGGACTGTGTTAACCAGTATTTTTATTAAATGACTAGTGGCCCAATGCACGAATTCGTGCACATTGAAAGGAAATTAATTAGAAGAAATATTTTAATATCACTATTCGCCCTTTCTCTATAATAGAAGTGTCAACCAAATTCATGATCGACAATGACAGATGGAAACACATGTGTGTGATTGGCACCAGCGAGAGCTTTATATGTATTGCACATGTGTGAGTCAACTTAGCCTTTTACAGATATAGAATAAACTTGCTTAATTAGACCTGCCTCCTGATTTAGCTAAACTTTTTCCAGCCTAGTGAAGCACCCCAACTTCTCTTTCAGGTAATTGTCAGCAACACAGCAGTAAATATCAACACAAAGCAGATTATTATTGTAGATCACACAGGGAGGACAAAGGGTAAAATGTTTAACTGCAGCAGTGTTTGACTATATTCTGCGCAGTGAGAAAACCTGAAGCCATTTTCAAGGTCCACCATTTCCTCTTTTCAGTCGGGTCAAGTTTTTAATCTCCGTTTTCTGGCTAATGGAAAGAAAATAGGATTCCACTGAGTCTCTTATCTCCTTACTCCAGGACTTCTGTGAGGATCAAATGGGATGCACGAGAAAACGCTTCAAAGACATTTGGTTAAAGTGTAAATGTTTCCACCTGGCTCTAAAGCAAGTTGTGTTCCTGGGCTGAAGAAACTTCAAGGAGGCTAGTCACTAGGGAGAGGAAGCTGGGTGTTGCTACATGATGTCATTATCCGGCGCCTACAGCGATGGTTTCCGAGCTGGCCATGGGGTCTTAGGAGCGTCAGCTGCGATTTGGTGGACTGTCGCTCTGGGGTGGTGGCAGGGCCTGTGTCCCACTTGGGGGAAGCCAAGTGTTGCGTTGTGGGCGCCAGGTCTGCGGTGCCATTTCTCTGTAAATGGCCAGTGAGCGTCATGGCAGCTCCTGCATTGAGCATCTGCCCCCTGGTGGTCAGTGCACATCATAGCAACCGGTCGGACAGTGGGAAGGACACTTAGCATAAATATATATAAATAAGTAGAGCTGTTAATATGGTGGTATAATGATTTTTTTAATGTTGTACCTAGGTATTTATTTCATTTGTGTTTAATTACCCTTCCTTTCTGCCACATGGGAGCTCTCTGAGAGCAGATGTTGTGTCTTGTGCACTTCTGGATCCTTGACACCTTGACCACAGGGTAGATGCAGAAATCACTTCATGTATGAATAAACCCATCAAATAGTAATTTTAATTTTATTCCAGATTTATACTCAAATAACTTAATGGTTCAAAATCTCACAGGAAAAAAAAGGAGCTGAAAAATGTGTTTTAGTAGCTAATAACTAAAATTTCAGGTAAAGTAAGTTGTGGAATTTAGGTTTTATAATTCTGTGGCTTTCCTTTTAGCATTTAATGGATTAAAATTCATTCTAATACTTTGAACATGCTTTGAATTATATAGTGAAGCTTAAAAAACTATTGTATATGTTTTTAGCTAGATATTCTTTATAAACTTTGCTTTTTTTTAATTTTAGGAAAGAAAAAAAATACCTTGATTGCTGCTGGAAAGATGTTACTGTTGGGGACTTTATTCGCCTTTCTTGTAACGAGGTCATTCCTGCAGATATGGTCTTACTCTTTTCCACGGATCCAGATGGGATCTGTCATATTGAGACTTCTGGGCTTGACGGAGAGAGCAATTTAAAACAGAGGCAGGTGGTTCGGGGATATGCAGAGCAGGTAATAACATGTTGGCAGTTGGTGACATTAACATTTTCTTTTTAGAAAATGACTAAGCTTACTGTCACATGTATAGATAAAGAGATTTTAAATTTTATTTTTACCATTAAAAAATACAATCCCAGAAGGCTTAATACAGCTCCACTATCAGTGGACGTATACTATATTTTGTAGGTAATAGGATATAATGACTTTGCAGTTCAAGCATTTCAGTTGGGCAATCATATATTTTTTGGAACTGAATTAAAGGCACCTAACAGGATTATTTTGACTTTGGGTGGTGGGCAAACAATGCAATATACAAATGATGAATCATAGACTTTTATACTTGAAACCCATATAATTTTATTGACCAATGTCACCCCAATAAATTTAATTTTAAAAGAATTATTTTGTAATTTGGGAAATTATTTTGTAATAGAAACAACCACCTTCTAATTTATATTTCTTAAGCATAGACTTTATGCTATTAAAGCTGGAGACATAAATACATTATTGTTCCTAAAAACCTATAGTTATGTATATACCAAGGCCTCTTAAGACTTTTGTAGCTTCTCATGCCACAGAGCTTACCTTTCACAGGCTGTGGTGAGGGAATCAAGAACTTTGAAGTTATATTCATTAGCATGAGTTTGAATGAATTCCAACTCTGCCATTTAATTACAATGAGACTTTGAGCAACTCACGGACATACTTTATGCATCAGTTTCTTTATCTTAAAATGCTGTGAGACTCAAGTGAAGTAATATATGTAAAAGCATCGTACAAAATGCCTAAATAGCAGTTTTCCTTCCCTTTCTGTAGAAGCACTTGAGATGAAGTATTTTAAAATGTAGTGGTCTTTTAAATGAACCACTATTGGGTCAGATTTTCTTCATCTTATACTTGTAAGCCAGAAAATATGTTAGCCAAAGAATAAATACCCCTATCTTTAGTAAATTTCAACACCTGATGTCAGATTGGGCCCATCTTTCAACCTATGTATTTAGATCCTCTGTGATTGATAGACCGCTGAACTTATTGTCATTGTCATTTTCATAAGCATTTCTGTACCTGAGATATTTGTAAAAGTCTCGTACAACTTGGAATTCTATTACGTACCACTAAATATCTACTTTGAAAGCGATGTCGGTTAATTAATCAACACACTTTGGATTCAGTTAAGGGTGAGCACTCTGATATTCCATGACCTCGATTGTAATCCTGGCTCTAAATTTTTTCTTGTTTTGAGACCTTTAGCAAATTATTGACCCTCTTTGTTTCTTGCTCTCTTCATCTATTAATTAGACCTAATTGTAGTACCACTTGGGGCTAGGAAGAAGAAATTAACCAGTTAACTCCCACAATATTTTGAATTTAATTAAAAAAGGTCCGCCGCTTGTGTCTATAGAGGCTTATGGCATACATATGGTTAATTAATATATTTAAAGTGCATAATATAGATTCCAGTGCATCAAAAGAACTCAAAAGTATTATTAGCAAATCAAATTATATGATCATAACTCACATTTTCCATATATATTAATATTTCATGAGCTGTATCAATAGCATTTTTTGTTAGCCATAAAGCCTCATAAACATAAAAAAGGAAATGAGATAGGGTTGGCTTGGATGGTTCATAGTGAATCCATACCTATGTCTATAAAGGTATAGATTGGTAAAACTTTGCTTATTGCAAAGGTAAAACTTTGCTTATTGGTTTTATAAAACATTCTAAAATTACTGTTTTCTCCATTAGAGTATTTTGTAAGATATTGATGTCTAGCTCATTTTTTAACTTTTAAATAAAATTTGCTGGGATCAAATGCGTATGTGCTCAACGTCTTCACATATACATTTACCATCAGAAAACATCTATATATGGTTGAAGAACAACAACGGTGTTTTCATCTTTTCAGTGCTTTCTAGATAAGAGTGTTTACTATATGAGTAGAAGCTCTCTTCTGTAGAGTCCTGCATGGATTCCAGTCCATGATTTGTACATTCCTATCGCCTGCCTGTGTCTATTAATGCTCTAGGACCATCCTGATCCAATTTATTCATTCATAATTATGCCTATACTTTTCTTCATTTGGGCAATTTGTAACATAAACTTTGTGGCAAGGAAGCCTTAGTTTTACCTTAAGAAATGGTGAAGGGAGAAACACTTAAATCTTAAGGGCTTATCCTTGAATCCTTCTTGTTTTATGATGTAAATAATGTGTATAAATGTATGTTTTAGGACTCTGAAGTTGACCCTGAGACATTCTCCAGTCGGATAGAATGTGAAAGTCCAAACAATGACCTCAGCAGGTTCCGCGGCTTCCTGTGAGTGATACGTGGCTTACCTTTGTGGCTGTGAGTGGAACTGTGTGTTGCAATTATATTTAACGTGAGGTTAAACTTTATGTACTTATATCCAAGTTAAATCACGAATGGTCAATATGTTTAGACAACTTATACATTTGGTAAATATTTATCTATGTATATTTTTAAAATAACAACAAAACCTTGTTCTTCAGCTAATCCTAGAATCTCAGTGGTGCAAGAATCTCTTACATAAGCTCCACATTAAGCCCAAGACATGCTAGTTGTTTGGAAGGAGGTGTTTGGACAGAACTGACAGCTAAAGTGACATGATAGGACAGTCCTGCAGTTAGAGGAGCACACAGACAGTCAGGTTGGCAAGAGTTAGCCAATGACTTGGAAACACATCAAGAAGAAGAATGATGACAGTGTTCATTCTGGAGGCTTCTTGTGGTGTCCACATCCCTTTTGCATGAGCAGCTAGAATTTGAGGTCTTGCCTAATTTCATGCCTGTCTTATGCCACTAAGTGCTTTATGCTCTGAGCCAAGTTATTTACTCTTTTAGTTTCTTTATTTTTAAAAGGAGACAATTTGGCCTACTTCATAGGGGTAATCTTGTGATAAAATAGTAGAGAAAAGTTCCCAACTCATTTTCTGAGACCAGAATTATCCTTATACCATTACCCGGATACCAAAATAATTCAAAAACATTTAAAGAAAGATCACTATCCCTCATGAACCATATGTGCAAAAATTCTAACAAAATTATAGCAAATCACATCCAACAATATATAAAAGGGTAATGCATCATGACCAGGTTTCGCATTTGAAAATCAAACTATGTGATTCACCATATTAAGAAACCATAATTAACAAATTAAAAAGGCAAGTCCCGGTGATCATTTCATAGATGTAGAAAAATATCATTTCATAGATGTATAAAAAGTATTTGACAAAATTTAACTTTTGTTGTTGCAAACTGGAAATAGGGCACTTAAGAACCTATAGTTAGCATCATACTTAATGGTAATAGACTATGTAAATGCTCTTTCCCTAAGATCAGGAACAAGACATAGATATTCACTTAACCATTTTTTTTTTTCAAACTAGAACTGGAGATTTTAGCTAGTGCAGTCACACAAAAAAAGGAAATAAAAGACATAAAATATTAAAGAAGTAAAACTTTTATTCACAAATGGTGTGATGGTCTTTGTAGAAAAGCTGATAAAAATCTATAAAAAAAGCTACATGAAATAATAAGTGGATTTAACAATGATGTAGGAAACAAAAGCAATATAAAAAAATTCAATTGTATTTCTGTATACTAGCAATGAGCAAATAGATATGGAAATTTTAAAAATATAAAGACCTAAATTTAAAGTAGAGACATGTGTTATTCATGCATTAACTCAATGTTTTCATGTCAGTTTGCCCCAAATAGTTTTATAGATTTTGTGTAATCTCAGTAAAAATTCCAGCAGTGTTTTTTAGACATTAACATGTTTATTCTAAACATTTATATGGAGATGCAAAGGACCTATATTAACTAAAACAACTTTGAAAAAGAAGAAAGTTGGAAAGCTAACACCATCAGATTTCAAGACTTATTAGAAAGGTACAATAATCAAGCCAGTGTCATTTTGGCATAAAAATTGACCAATAGATCAATGGTAAATATTATGAAGTTCAGAAAGTAACACAGACATTTATGGACATATGGTATTTGATAAAGATGCAAAAGTAATTTAGTAAAGAAAGGTTAGTTTTTTTAAATAGATGATGCTGTAGCAATTGAATATCTGTATTTAAAAAAATAAATTACAATTTATACTTCTCATTAAAAACATTACTTAAAAAAAGGGTCCTGTCCTTAAATGTAAACCTAAAATTATAAAATTCCTAGAAGAAAACATAGGGTCAATCTTCAGTACCTTGGGTTAGGCAAATATTTCTTAGCTACAAGACTAAAAGTAGAATCCACAAAAGCAAAAAATAAAAGAACTTTATCAAATTTAAAAACGTTTTCTCTTCAAATGACACTGTTAAGTTAATGAAAATGTAAGTCACAGACTGGAAGAAAATATTTTCAATGTAGATATATATATATATATCTACATTGAAAATATTTTATATATATATGAAATATATATATATGATTAGGATTTACATTCAAAATATATAAAGGCATCTCAAAACTCAGTAATAAGAATACAAACACTACAATCCTTAAAGTGGTCAAAAAATTTGAACGGACACTTCAGCAAAGAAGATACATGGATGGCAAATATTTGTGTGAAAAGATATAAGTTAAAACCACAGAGCACCAATGTTAACATTACAAAGAACAACTATAACAAATGTAGGTGAGGTTATAGAGGGATGGGAACACTCATACTGCTGGTAGGAATGTCAAATGGTACAATTACTTTGTAAAACAGTTTGGAAGTTTCCTAGAAAATTAAACATATACCCACTGTGTAATCTGAATACTAGAAAACAATGGTATTTAGAAACTGTTGCATCTTTTCCCCAGCCAAAGCAGGCAACACTGAGATAGCAAAAGCAAATGGGCCAGAGCTTTGAAAACTTTCTTGTGAACTGCCTAACTTAGTACTCTAATCAAGAAAACTCAAAACCATGATTTTTTATTTTTATAACCCCACTTTTGCTGTTTAAAAATGAACCTATATGCTGTCTTTCTTACAGAGAACATTCCAACAAAGAACGTGTGGGTCTTGGTAAAGAAAATTTATTACTTAGAGGATGCACCATTAGAAACACAGAGGCTGTTGTGGGCATTGTGGTTTATGCAGGTTGGTTCTCACCATTGTCTCCTTTGTGCCTTTCTACAAGTTAATGTTTTCCGTTCACTCGAAATGTAGCCTTCAGAGGCAGAGAGGAAATTTTGTCTTGATAAGCTTAATCATTGGTCTCTGTTTTTCTAAATGGATTACAAAAGCAAACTAAATTAACAATATTTATGATGCAACTACTTGTTATGAAATTATCTGCCAGAGAGGTTTCAAAATATGATATTTGCTGCCTGGCTTTAATCTGCACGTTCTCTGACATATTGTGTTAACTTACACAGGCCATGAAACCAAAGCAATGCTGAACAACAGCGGTCCCAGGTATAAGCGCAGCAAATTAGAAAGAAGAGCGAACACAGATGTCCTCTGGTGTGTTCTGCTTTTGCTTATAATGTGTTTAACTGGTGCCTTGGGTAGGTAAAATTTCATTATTTGAAGACATCTTTTCAGCAAGATACTCATTTAAAAGCATTTACTTTCAAAAATTTATGAATATCTGACTACTGTAAGGAAGGTTTTATTTGCCAGCAATTCCGCCCGCCTCCCCCCCCCCCCCCCCCCCCCAAAATCCTAATCTCATTCTTTGGCCTGAAAAGCACTGATGTTAGTTATACTCAGTTATCCATGCCACAGTACTTGGAACCAGGGAAGGGATCTAAGTAGAGAGGGACAGAGACAAGAGAATGTGTAGAATTTTGAATATAAATTGGAATTTGTTTCAAAAACAAATCATTGGTGTTCAACAAAGTAAATACTTCATCCCTGTTTTTTTTTTTTTAGAAATAAAGTTCTGTATTTGCATAATATATATGTAGCATCCATTTGATATCTGTGTATTTTTTGAAAGGTCATGGAGTCTGGTTGAGTAGATATGAAAACATACCCCTTTTTCATATCCCTGAGCCTGATGGGCAAGTCATATCACCAGTGTTGGCAGGATTCTACATGTTTTGGACCATGATCATTTTGTTACAGGTAATTTCTGTTGAGCTTATCATAGAATTGTAAGATCTTTGCCACTTATTCAGCTATATTCAGTTACTCAACCTTTCCCCCTCCCCTTTAACATTTGTTAAATTGTTTGGTTCTTTTTAGGTCTTGATTCCCATTTCTCTCTATGTTTCCATTGAAGTTGTGAAGCTTGGACAAATATATTTTATTCAAAGTGATGTGGATTTCTACAATGAGAAAATGGATTCTACTATCCAGTGCCGAGCCCTGAACATCACGGAGGATCTTGGGCAGATTCAGTACCTCTTTTCTGATAAGACAGGAACCCTCACTGAGAATAAGATGGTTTTTCGAAGATGCAGTGTGGCAGGCTTCGATTATTGTCATGAAGAAAATGGTGAGTGTTGGGTGTCTATGATAACCTTAACATTGATTATTTTACACCCACTTAGTGGTTTGATAATTCTAGCATAGAAATGCCATATTTAAGCATTGGGTACTTAAGTCATCCAAATGGGCATTAAGCTTAATCGTCATCCATTCAGAAGGTAGTAGGTCAAATTCCAGGAGTCTGCTGCCATGGTTTCTTTTAAAGGAAAGTGCATTACCAATAGAAGTGGAAGGTTGAGGTTGTAGATGTGACAATGCTATTGCATTATAAATGCTTTTGAGAATCTAATGAGAATAGAAACCATATCCCTAAGAAGTATTTTGAAAATATTTTCAAAGGGACTATGGGCTCCCCCCTAATTCCAACATTCAGCCTGTTGGTATTTATTGATTCTTGGTTAAGAACACCTAGTCTATACTAATAAGAGGGTAATATGCTAATTAGACCGGATAGACAGGATGTCTTCCAGACATCCTTCTGGACAAAGCTGCAGCGGCTGTGAGAGCTGAGGAGGGCCAGCAGCTGCGATGGCTGGCAGTGGCAGCAGCAGCTGGAGTGATGGGGGTGGTGCCTTCCCCTGATCGGCCTGGTCGCCTCCCTCAGAGGGAGGCCAGACTGTGGCTTAGGCCCGCTCCCTGCGGGCAGCGGGGAGTGGATCTAAGCCATCAGTAGGACATCTCCTGAGGGCTCCTGAACTGTGAGAGGGGGCAGGCCAGGCTGAGGGCACCCCTCCAGTGCACAAATTTTCATGCACCGGGCCTCTAGTTTAAGAATAAATAAGATGAGCTGAACTACGCGGTCTGTGGCCAGTGTCCATCTTCGTTTGTGCACTTAGATTAAACCAAGTGTTAAATAATCTGATTATCAACCCTAATATTGTACCTTTCTTCTACACGTAGCAAGTATTTTCCTGGTTCATGATTTATCAGTGTATTGGTTTTCTGTTGCTGTGTAACTAATTGCCACAAACTTAGTGGCTTAAAACAGCACAACTATACAATCTCATGGCTTCTGTGGGTCAAGAGTCTCTTGGGGTCTCTCACCAAACTGAAATCTACTTGTCAGCTGGGGCTATGATCTTATTTGAGGCTCAGGAGCCTGGTCTCAATTCACTGGTTTTCTTGGCAGAATTGTGTCTTGAGGTTATAGGGCCCTGGTCCTGCTTTTCTGCTGGCTCTCAGCCTGGGCCATTCTGAGCTCCTAGAGGCAACTGAATTCAGCATGGCAGTTTGCTTCTTCCTGGTCAGTGGCAGGCCCTCTAGCTTTGAATCTGTCTTCTTCAGGGAAGTACTGACACCTCCTTTAAAGGGCTCACCTGATGAGATCAGATCCACCTGGATAGCCTTCTTTTACATTAACTCAAAGTCAGCTGATGAGGAACTAGACCACACCTTCAAATTCCCTCTACCTGTGCCCTAAAACATACTGTTATCACGGAAGTGAGATCCCGTCATTCTCACAAGGTGTCTACAAGGTGAATTTTGGGGGCTGTCTTAGAATTCTGCCTACCACAGTCTATTACTGTTACTTTAAGAAGTCTCTTCTTGTTAGAAGTTTTACATTTTTATTAAATATTTTTGTCAATTATGAATATTAGTAAGATTATGAATATCATGATTTCTGCCAATAGTGTTAAACTTAGACATCTCACCTTACCCAAAATTTAAAAATATATATATTATACTTTTTCTCTCCTAGGGACATGTATTTTTAAGCCTGTTTTTATTGTTACTTGTGAGTGTGAGAGATAAAATGTTGAGTATTTATGACAATCACTATCTAAATGTTAAACAAATAGCTAGTCATATTGAGTATAATGATACTCTGCATTATGTTTCATCTTTTTTTATTGTATCTTTTATTACAGAGGCAATGTTATAGAAAATTCAGATAAGCCAAAAGATAAAAATATTTTTAAAATATATTTTTATTAATTTAAGAGAGGGAGAAAGAGGGAGAGAGAGAGAAAAACATCAGCGATGGGAGAGAATCATTGATTGGCTGCCTCCTGCATTCCCCACACTGGGGATCGAGCCCACAGCCTGGGCATGTGCCCTGACTGTGTATCAGACTGTGACCTCCTGGTTTATAGGTCGATGCTCAACCACTAAGCTATGCTGGCTGGGCCAAAAGAGGAAACATTTTAAGTCATCAATAACCCTCTCTAAACAGAGTGGACCATTGTAACATTTTAGTGCATTTCTTTTGCGTTTGTTTTTCATGCACACATTACTGTGTTTTTTAAACAAAAGTGGCATCACAGTGTGCTTTTACTTTTATACCCATTTTTCTTAAGACCTTATCATGACTTCCTTTCCATATCTCCTTATTCTTCTAGTGGTTACTCTATATTGCATGTAAGAATTCCCGTAATTTGCCCTGACCAGTTTGGCTCAGTGGCTAGAGCGTCGCCTGTGGACTGAAGAGTCCCAGGTTCGATTCCAGTCAGGGGCATGTACCTTGGTTGCGGACACATCCCCAGTAGGGAGTGTGCAGGAGGCAGCTGACCGATGTTTCTCTCTCATTGATGTTTCTAACTCTCTATCCCTCTCCCTTCCTCTCAGTAAAAAATCAATAAAATATATTTTTAAAAAAAGAATTCCCGTAATTTATGTCATTAATCCATCTTTTTAGTGTAGGTTGTCAACAGTCCTTTGCTGTGGTAAACTGATGCATTGATCTTCCCTGTACTAAACCACTATTGCCCATTTGTGAGCCTAGAGTTTTCTAAAATTATTTGTCCATTCATTCCTATTTTCAAGAAGTATTTTGCAGCAGTAATCTATATATATAAAAGGCTAATATGTTAAGTGTCCCTCCTACCGTCCAACTGGTCAGTATGATGCACACTGACCACCAGGGGGCAGACGCTTAATGCAGGAGCTGCCGAGCTGCAGTGACTTGGCAGTGGAGGCTTTCGGGTGATGCACCCTGAAACCAGAGAGGAGGGAGCCCGATTCTTCCCAGGGCCGCACAGTTCCACCTTTGGCCGTGGGTTATGTTGTTGCTGGGGCACTGTGGGCCCTGAATCTGGTTTACTGCACACTTGCATTTGTGTTCTACACCCTGTACGATAGCAACTTTGCAGAGTGCCCTCTTGCATCCCAGGGCCCCTCAGGGGATATTGGAGAGCCGGTTTCAGCCCAATCCCTACAAGCCAGGTCGAGGGACCCCACCTGCCAGAGGGACCCTGCTCACTCTGCAGACACTGGGGAAGGACCACGGGAGGTTGGTTCCACGGCATGTCCAGCCCATCTCACCCTGTCCTGCCCCGCTGGCCATCTTCTAATTAATTTCCTTTCAATGTGCACGAATCCATGCACCGGGTCACTAGTTTTTCATAAAATACACAGTGGCAGGTACTGCATTAGTTTTTGTATTGGTAGCATTTTTAAATTTATATCTGCAACATTTAAGAGGGCTAACACCAGCCTTCTCCCACCCAGTCCCTGAACATGCATGCTGCTGCCCAGTGGTGCTTCTCTTCTGCAGCTCCTCATGCAGAGAAGATGCCACCTGCCTAAGAATCAAATGCTATCCTGACAACTATAATTGATAAGATACTTATTTGGGAACCATGAGTGTTGGACTACTTCTAGAAGGTGCTGACTTTGCCTGTGAGCACTTCTTGACTATATACATCTAGAACTTCTGGTCTCTTTCTTTGCAATGGCTTAAAAATTAGTCCATGTATACACACCACACACAAGGGCATGTGCGCGCGCGTGCATACACACACGCACACTGAATGCTTAAGGGGGTGATGGTAGAGGCCAGTTCTCTCAAGAACTTAATTCTGGGGAGACATATTATTAATTCTGAGACATTATTTTTGCTGAAATGAAAACAAGTTAACCCTTCAGGGTTTTCTAGCAAAAGTATTGGCTAGGACAGGGGTGGGCAAACTTTTTGACTCGAGGGCCACAATGGGTTCTTAAACTGGACTGGAGGGCCGGAACAAAAGCATGGATGGAGTGTTTGTGTGAACTAATATAAATTCAAAGTAAACATCACTACATAAAAGGGTACGGTCTTTTTTTTTTTTTTTAGTTTTATTCATTTCAAATGGGCTGGATCCGGCCCGCGGGCCATAGTTTGCCCACGGCTGGGCTAGGAGATATTACCATAAAGAATTTGGCCTCTTGGAAATAACCCCTTACAAATATGTAATTAAAATAAATACATCTAGCAAGACCATTTTATGTTTTAAAACCTTGCAACTTAGAAATCTAGTCCATGGACTAAGCAGCATACAGACAACTAGCAATCCAACAAGCACATATATTTGTTGATTATTTACTGTGCATTCAAGACACTGGACATAATCATAAACAAGACAGATAAGGCCCCTGTTCTCCTGGGGCTTCTATTGGAGAAAATAGTCACAAAAAATTAATTTTTAAACCAAGAAAAATATTAAATAGCAAAAAGTGCTTTGCAAAGAATTAAGAAGAGGTGGTACGGTATAGAATGGTTGAAAGCCTACTTTGGATTGGATGACTGGGCAAGGCCTTTCTCGGGCGGGGGGGACATTAGAGCCTAGCTCTAAATTACATGATCTGGAAGTTCAGGGACAAGAGTCTTACAGTGAGGGAGCAGCTAGTCTAGCCTTCAGGCTGAAATGAGCTTACCAGTTTTCAAAGTAAAAGAAAGGCCAGTGAAGGGGGTTTTAGTGAACGTGTGGAAGGAGAGGCAAGAAAGCTAGAGAGGTCAGTGGATGTCAGGTAATTCTGAGTTAAGTCAAGAAAAGGGATTCAGATTTTACTCTGAGTGAACTGTGAAGCCACCGGAGAGTTTTGTGCAGGGAGTGATCCAATCTGCTTTATCTTCTAGGAAGTCACTCTAGCTACTATGTGAGGAATGGATTGCTGAGGGGCAAGGAGACCAGTTATGAGGCTATTGCACTAGTCTAGTTGAGAGATGATGATGGCTTGGACTAAGGTAATGGAGATGGAGAGAAGTCAAGATATTTGGGATGTATTTTGGATGAACAAAGGACAGCTCTTGGTGATGCTATGATAAGTGGGGCTGGGAAGAAGAGAAGAATCAGGGAGAATCCTACAGTTTTGGCATAAGTAACTATATAGTTCGGTACCGTTTACAAAGATGGGAAGACAGAGAAAGAGTAAATCTGAGGGAGAAGAATAGGGGAGTTCTATTTTCACATGTCAAATTTAAGTTATCTATCATTTATTTATTCAACAAGTATTTATTGAGTATCTATCAACCACTGCTTTGGGCTCTGGAGATATCCAAAGCAGGTAAAATGGTCTGCCCTTTCAGAGTTTATATTAAAAATATAAGTAAATAAGATATATAGTGTATAGATGATGGTAAGTGCTGGGATAAGATTTATAGTAAATAGTGTAGTTAGATCTGGGAAATCTCCATTGACTAGGGGATCTAAGAATCTTGAGGAAATACAGATATCTGCTGAAGAACCTTCTAGACATCCAACTGGAAGCATCACATGAAGAATTGGATTCCAGTTAGAAGCCAAAGTTGAAGGTATAGGTTTGGAGGTCATATGCAAAGAGATGCTATTTCAAAGACGGGACCAGATGACATTGCCAAGAAAGGGTTATAGGTGGAGAAGGGAGGGAGCTTCCACAGCAACCCAATGTTTGAGGCTTGGGGAGGAGAGAAGACAGCTGGAGAGACTAAGGAGGAACAGCCATTGAAGTAGGAGGAAAAATAGGTACACATGGTGTCAGAGAAACAGGAAGAGCCATTTCAAGGAGAAAATAGTCAGCTCTGTTGGACATTGCTAAGAGTTCAAATAAAATACAGGCAGATGCAATCTTTGGATTTGGTAACAGGAAGCTCGTAAATGACCTTGACAAGAGCAGTGTCAGTGGAGAGACAGGGACAGAAAGCCATGAGATTCGTTGAGGAGAGATAGGTGTAGGTGAAAGTGGGGAGAACTCTAAGGGTGGAGTCCTTGAGAAGGCCAGAGGGTTGGATGGAGAGCTTGAGTGGAGGGTTTGGCATTTGAATCTTTATTCATAGTAGGAAGACAGAGAGTTTGGTACAGCTGCAGATAGGTTGGTTGATTCAATGATGGGAAAAGAAGAGAGTTCCTAGCTGAAGGCTTCTCCTTTTCTCCATGAGGTAAGTTCATTAGCTAAGGGTATTGGGGGAGGGGCAGTTGGAGGCCAGGTTTGAAAAGGGAGGCGATGGTATGAAATAGCTGTTTTAAGTAAATGCCCGACATATTCAACTTGCAAGTGGTTCTTCTCAGGTACTGACGCCGTGTGATTTTTTTACCCCTCAGCCAAGAGGTTAGAGTCCTATCAGGAAGCTGTCTCTGAAGATGAGGATCTTGCAGACACCCCCAGTGGCTCCCTTGCCAACATGGCGAAACCGAGGGCCCCCAACTCCAGGATGGCTCATAACAGGCCCTTGGGAAGTAAATCCTCAAATCATCTTGCTGGGAGCTGTTCTCCTCTAGGAAGTGGAGAAGGAGCCTGTGAAACGCCTCATTCCAGACAGGCTGCTTTCAGTAGCCCCATCGTAAGTGTGAATGCGTGGCTTGACTCTTGTCCATCAATAATGAGTAATGCCGGAACCTCCTCATAATTACAATAGAGCCAAACACTGTTGTCTTTTCAACCCGAGAAGAGACCACATAGTTGCAATTTAGTGTGCGTGCCATACATATAATTAAAAGTATAAACAAACAATATCACAACCTCCTAATTTGGGGGATAACTTCAGTGTTGAGAGAGAAAATATCATTTCTGAGGGGAAAAAAAGGAATATTTCTGATTAGGGCCAATCATGTCTGAGCTTGAAGAAGGCTGCCTTCTGTAAGGACCATAGCTCACTCTCAGAAAAGCTAACCAGAGTTATCTTGTACACAGGTAAGTATGTGCAAATCATTGGTACCCGCCAAGAGCTTATTTTTTATTTTATTTTATTTATTGTTAATTCTCACCCGGGGATATTTTTTCTGTTGATTTTTAGAGAGAGTGGAAGGGAGGGGGAGAGAGAGAAAGAGAAAAAGAGAGAGACAGGGAAACATCGATGTGAGAAAGACACATTGATTGGTTGCCTCCCGTGGGGCAAGGATCGAACCTGCAACCCAGGTACATGCCCTTGACTGAGAATCAAACCTGTGACCCCTTGGTGCCCGGACTGATGCTCAAATTACTGAGAAACACTGGCCAGGGCTCTCACATTTATTTTGACAGTCCTTTTTGTAAACACAGCTTTGCTGACCAGAGCCCAGCTTTGGCCAGCTCTAATAGCCCTTTTATTTTGGTTACAGCGCAGGCTCTCAGTCATGCAAGTCGTCAGATTCCCCAAATGTGGTATTTGGATTGACTTGCATCAATAGCATTTGTTACAAAGACAGAAGCTGCAAACTTTTCATTAGTCTAAGATCAACTACAGAATGCAGTAATCTCTCTGTTCTGAAGCCAGTTATTAGTCAATGTAGAGATCATTGGTCCAATGAAATCATTAGCTTCCAAGATCTCTCACTCAATCCCAGATGTGTTCCATAGAACACACCTCTCTGAAATATAAAATCTGAGAATCCTGTTCATACCAGGCTCTTCTTGGAGATTCGCAGTACCCAGTAAGCTCTCTGAAAAGTGATGCAATAAAGAAACCTGTTTAATTTAAACATTTTTTTCAACGTATTTCAGTATGGAACTCTTTGTTTGGTTTGTTTTTTGTTTTGTTTTCTTTTGTTTGCTTACTATGTACTAACATTCTGAGAAAGAGGCCTCCGGGAGTATTGCTCCAACCCGTGGAGTCTGACAGGCCCGAGCTGGTGGTTTAATCATAGGCCTTGATAAAGATCATGCAACAAGTTTCCCAAGCATCCCTTGGTTGACTAAACATCGAGTGAGAAGTCTCAAACTTTACTTCTCTCTTCTACCAACTTTGAGGGAAGGGCTGTTCTCTGAGTACCGAGGGCCCAGCCAGTGCCCAGCTCAGGGTTACTATGTTTGAGATGCATGAGGAAATGTGGGCAGCTCATTTAGGAACAGCCCCCAGGTTATGAGAGCCTATGAACTCCATCAGGCTGCAACAAGATTCAAATTTTGCTAAGTCAGGTACCACAGGACAGCGGATGTACAAGTATTTAGATAGAAATTTAAGAATGGTTTGTAACAGCAGATAACGTGGACCTTTAAAACCCATTGTGAGCCTGGCAACCTGAAGGTGAGTATCATTCAAGAAAGAAAAGGAACATTGCATTACTTGGGTTTCTGTTGTGCTGGTCTCATCCCACCCACTGTCTCCTTTACTGTATACAGCCATCCTCTGAGGTAGGCATTATTCTGACCATGATTCAGAAGCTCAGAGGGTGAAGCAAGCTGCCTGAGGCCACTAGCTAGTATGCAGTGGATCTAGGACCTGATCCCAAACCCATATGATTTCCGACCTGTACTCTCTTCTTACTAAGCCTATGCTAGTTCTTACCAAACTCCTAAGCATAGAGTACATGCCACTGTCAGGATGCTTTGCCAGCCGACTGCATCTAGGACTCCCCTAGAGTACAATGGCATTTTTGTGAACTTGATTTGAAGTTCCTCATTTGACTCATCTGAAAAATTCCTAAGGCAGTTGATTGTATGTTACTGGATTATAAACAGATTCCTACTACAACATTCTTTGCTAGAACTAGCACTCCTAAATAAGTGTGAGGAGGACTGTGTTAAACAAAGTGGAGTATTTTTTTCAATAACAACTTGTTAGAGCCAATTTGTACAAAGAGTTTTTAAGAGGAGGGCGCAGAGTAGAGTTGCCATGTAATTGTGATGATCTGAAATCTCTTGTCGGAACCCTCAGGAATGCCTCGTGGAATGTTATTAGGAAATAACATGTATATTAAATATTTTTTTAGAAGAGTTAAGTTTACTGTGTCATGATTCATATGTTCTGGTTATAAAAGCTACTTTGCATTTAGATTTAAAACTCTCATTTTTAGACATTTGTTATAATAACACTTTGTCTTATTGGATCTCCAGGAAACAGATGTGGTGCCAGACACCAGGCTTTTGGACAAATTTAGTCAGATTACACCTCAGCTCTTTGGCCCAGTGGATGAGACTCTCCCAGATCCACCACAGGAGAGTTTGTACATCATTGACTTCTTTATTGCTTTGGCAATTTGCAACACAGTAGTGGTTTCTGCTCCTAACCAACCACGACAAAAGGTAAGGTCTCTACTGCAAACAAAGGTCACCTTCCAGAAGAGAACTTTGGATTTAAATGTACCTGTACTGGTCTTGTTATGTGGATAATAATAATAATAATAATAATAGCCGCTAATAATACCATCTTAACATATATCCAGCAGTTAATCAGTGCTCTGCACTTACAATGTTCTAAGTGATTTTAGGTGCTATTACTCCACTTTAATTTTCTGTCTTACAGTTGAGGTTAAGTAACTTGCCCAGTCACAGGATGGTTTTGTGGGGAAGGTGGGATTTGAACCCAAGAAGTATGGCCCAGGGCTACTATATATTTTGCTTCTAGGAGGGTAGCTGAAGAAAGCGATTCTTGTGGAATGTGGCTCTGGTCGTTTTGCTTTAGGTTTTTTATTTGTTTTGTTTTTTATACCAAATTGAAGCTTTTTTTGAGGCTTCAGTGACTCTCATCATAGTATACACTGTATCAAACAAGATACAAAGTATTAGATTTATTATCATGTTTCATGAGAATGTACCTTGTTCATGTACCAGTTGAGTTAGCTTTAAATCCATCTCTCTGAAATCCAGTACATCTATAATACACCAAGGTTCTGCAGTTCCCACAAAAGCTGGATTTCTAAAGTCTACTTGTAGCTTAGAATTCATGGAAAATTCATTTTCAGTTAAAAAGAAAAACTCATTTTAGAGACTGGTGATTCACCACTTGCTGTGCTGGCTTCCTTGTGTATTACTATCTCCCCTTTTGCACACATCCACTTAAAATTCAATTTGCAGCACAACCCAATTAAATTTTAATTTTCCATCAGATCATTTTCTTTTGGCAACTTCAGAGGTGGTCAAGTTTAACATAAAAATAATTTACTTCCAATTAAGCTTTCGTTTGCTCAGACACTCTATTTTTATAAGATTTCAACTAGAAAGTTGCCCTTTGAAAAGTGATTATGTACTTAGAGAATAAATTGTGGAGTGTTCTGTTTTCTCCCAACATGATACTTTATATACATCTATTTCCAAAGCAGACATCTTTTAGTGTTTTCTGCTTAAGAAATATTGATACCTTATCTCCAAAGAATATAATATTCTATGGCTGAAAATAAAATATAGGTATATAGGAGCCTAAGTTTCATGATATTTCAAGGTAGTGATAGGAAGGCAGTAAAAAAGGAGCTAATCAGAATTCTTGTGGAATACAGAAACCCCATATGTGATCGAAAAATTGACCATCATGAGTCCCTCAAACTATCATAAAACTAATAATCTTTAGAAGAAAACTTTTTAATTCCTTGGGCATTTCTGAAGGAGAAAATTTTAGGAACCAATTAATTGCTCTTCGCGATTGAATATGCTACTAGTATTATTGAATACTTAATTTGCTTACAAGTTTTAAATTGTTATTGCTAGGATGCATACAATAAAGATTATGGGTTTTTCTATCTTTTAAATTAGCTCATTAGGAAAAATTGCTAATAAGTACACACACTGCTGGCAATATTAGCAGTTTATGTCTTTTGCTATTTGTCAGATTTCGTCCTGAATGGTTGTAGAAGTTCATAATGCCATCAACATTAGCACATCTTTTTCAGTATGGCTCTCTTTATTTTTACTGGTGTTCTCTGTGGCAGTTGTAAGCATGAGGCCAGTTGCTATCTATTTAAGGGAGTGGTAACTCTTTGTATCTCATTTCCCCACCCCCAGTTTGGCTTTAGAGTTGTCTTTTGACTGCATTATTGAGACCTTCCCAAATTCCTTCCTAGATCCGACTCTCTTCACTAAGTGGAATGCCCATTAAGTCTTTGGAAGAGATTAAAAACCTTTTCCAGAGACTGTCTGTCCGAAGATCAAGTTCACCATCTCTCGCCAGTGGGAAGGAGCCATCTCCTGGGGCCCCGAACGCCTTCGTGAGCAGGCTCTCCCTCTTCAGCCGGGTGAAACCGGCCTCGCCTGCGGAAGGAGAGGTCTCCCAGACAGCCGGGAGCCTGCAGGGCCCCGGGAGCTCCGCTTGCCCTCCAGAAAGAGAGAAACAAAACGGTGATGCAGGCATCGCCAACGGCAAGGTGGACACCCTCCCTGGACAGCCCTTGACCTCCAGTCTGTGTTATGAGGCGGAGAGCCCAGATGAGGCGGCCTTGGTGTATGCCGCCAGGGCTTACCAATGCACTTTGCAGTCCCGGACACCAGAGCAGGTCATGGTGGACTTCGCTGCTCTGGGACCATTAACATTTCAACTCCTACACATCCTGCCCTTCGACTCAGTAAGAAAAAGAATGTCCGTTGTGGTCCGGCACCCCCTTTCCCACCAAGTTGTGGTGTATACGAAGGGTGCTGATTCTGTAATCATGGAATTGCTGTCCGTGGCTTCCCCAGGTGGGTTCATACAGGACTGAGGGTGGTGAGATGAAGGGCTCAGAGATGAAAATCCACTCTCAGTGGTTGATGAAAACAAACAGGCAGACATGTGGGGTTCAGTCATACTTGGCAAAGTAGGGAAGGCTCAGTAAGATTGGGTGAGAAAGCATCTAAGTTTGGGGGCTACCCAGACCTGGGTTCAAATGTGGCCGCTGTCATTAGCCATGTCTTGATAGTTACCTGATTTCGGTATCTGAGTCTTCAGTAAATGGGGATTATAGTACCTTCTTTATAGGCTCCTCAGAGGTTTGACGTTGTACTGTATACCATAGATGTACAGCCTTTTCCCAGTGCGAGCAAACTGTAAATGCCTGATGAGGGACTGATAGCGTTGTTATAGTTATTGTCGCTGTTGTTATTGACGGTGTGGGAACAGGGTTGGTATTCAGTTCTCGGTACTTTCCTCTCCCCAGGGAAAATGGGAGCAACGGGAGGATGAATTTTGGGGTTCCCTTTTATAAATGTACAGAACAGCAAGGCCTTTTGTTTGTTGTAGGTTAAGCTATCATTTTAAAAAGTATGTAATTGGGCCGCCTGATGGGAACCCTTGTGTTTTGCTAATTATTTCAGATGGAGCAAGTCTGGCAAAACAACAGATGATAATAAGGGAGAAAACCCAGAAACACTTGGATGACTATGCCAAACGAGGCCTACGCACTTTATGTATAGCAAAGAAGGTGAGGCTGCTTAGCACACGACTCACTCTTGCCTCCCAGATAATTTAATTTACGAGAACCTGACAGCCCTCACCAGATGGCTCAGTCGGTTGGAGCATCATCCCATGTACCAGAGGGTTGCAGGTTTGATTCCAGGTCAGGGCTCACACCTGGGTTTTGGGTTCCATCCCTGGTTGGGGCGTGTACAAGGAGGCAGCGACCAATGTTTCTCTCTCTCTTTCTCTCTCTCTCTCTCTCTCTCTCTCTTTCTCCCCAGCTTCCTGTCTTTCTAAAAATCAATAAAAACATCTCCTCAGGTGAGGATTAACAAAAGAGAGAGAGAGCTGACATCCACTGGGCTACATTTGTATCAGGGCAGGATCATTTCATGGAAAAGGGAGTGGGTCCCTTTTGATCTTGAACTCTCCATTCTTACACCTATGTGTGAATAGACAGAAAGTGCCTCACCCCCTCTACTCCAGCTGCGTTATAAGAACTTCAATGTAGATTTCTCCCTCGCAGCGGTTCTCAACCTGTGGGTCGCGACCATCGGAAAACACATATAGCATATCAGATATTTACATGACGATTCATAACAGTAGCAAAATTACAGTTATGAAGTAACAACGAAAATAATTTTATGGTTGGCGGTCACCACAACATGAGGAACTATATTAAAGGGTCGCGGCATTAGGAAGGTTGAGAACCACCTGAAGATGAAGGAATATGCATCATTCATTCCTTCTCAAGGAATTCCTCTTAATTTTTATTTGGAACATGACTTTCTTGCTTTACCAGCATGGTCTGTTCTCTTTATGTTTACAAATAACTAACCCCATAAACCAACCATCAAAAGACCTCAGAGTTGCTGCTGACTTCATACTACCTCAAGCTACTACTACACCATTGGAATCATCTGAACTTAAATAAGTGGAGACTTCTCCCAAGTGCATACTCTCTGGTTTAACTGAATAGATTAATCCAGTTTCCTCATGTATGGTCCAGAGATACTGAGCTATAGTATAGCTCCATTCATCGCCAGCGTTACACTAGGCTGATCATAGAATTCGGGAAGCGTCTGATGAGGGTATGGGCCTGGTACAAGTATGCCCAGAGAGGAATACCTAAAATAAGTCGATGGCTTGCTATTTCCCCAGGCATCGGTCCTGGCAAGATTGTCACATGACTGCCTTATAACTTGTTTCTTCCCCCCATAGGTCATGAGTGACACTGAATATGAAGAGTGGCTGAGGAATCATTTTTTAGCTGAAACCAGCATTGACAACAGGGAAGAATTACTGCTTGAATCTGCCATGAGGTTGGAGAACAAACTGACTTTACTTGGTAGGGAGATTATGTTGTATTTTCTGAATGCAGGAGTTTGGAACACAGTTGACATTTCTAAGTTATTCACCAGTGGGCTCCCCACCCCCCCCCCCCACTTTGATCTAATAGATATATGTGGTTCTGCCCACCCTATGCCGTCTCATATCTACCCAGCTTCCAATCCCTTCTATTCTGTCCCCCACTGCAGTGAAATAGACTTTATTTGTGGTCGAATCGGGGTGGTCTTTCTTAAGGAGGTCATTTAAAAACCCAACTCGAAAAATAGAGCACAAATCATGTAAACATCCTGGTTCCAGGGAAGAAAGCTGAAGTGTCTTGCCAGGCACTGGATACCTTACTTAATATGTGCTGTCTTTTTGAATCTGCACAACAAATCTTCATTTTATTTAGAAGGAACATGGAGCACAGAGCAGTCAGTGACATGTCCAAAGCCACATGCTCGTAACTGACAAAGCTAGGGAGACGCTCTGGCCCACCTGGCTCTAGGCCCATGTTCTTTATTCTGCACCTGCAGCTGGGCTAATGAAATGTATTTCTCTGACTTCCTGATTTCCACCAAAGGTTGCACACGGACACCCCTTGTGTCAGCTTGAGCTGTATCCTGAAATCTTACGGAGCACTTTAAAAAATGCTGGTGTCTGGGATTCTAATTCAATTGCTCTGATGTGTGGCCTGGATATTTGAATTTTTAAAAGCTCCCCAAATAATTCTAAGAGGGGACAAGGTTGGAAACCACTGCCTTAGACCTAGAGATCTGGTTTCCAATATAACCACTAACATCCCAAGGGACCAACCTCTGGGCCCCATTCCTCTGGTTCAGAGAAAAACAATGCTCTCTCTTAGCCTCTGGCCAATAGGATAATGATGCCCACTGCTAAGTCCTTTCTCAGTGACACAGTGAGTACTCTGGGTTGACATTTCCTCATCTGAAATTCCAAACTCTAAGATACTCTGTGGGCCAGAACTCACTGGGCAGCAAAATCAGGCCTGATTTGATAAGAGTGTTTATAAGTCTTTATTATCCTAATTAGTGTGACCATGTATATGTTATACTGCAGAAATATTAATATGCTAGATGACCATATATTACAAAATATATATGCACCATATTATCTTTTTTAAATCTGCAAAAATTTTTAATTCCAGTACTTATCTGGCCGTATTTCAGAAAAGGGAACTGTGGACTTACACTAGGAAAGAGCATTGAAAATAGGTGTTATGCCTTATTGACAAGAGCATTCTTAAAAATTCTGCTCTTACCCTTGGGAGTATCATCCTATATAATAAAATGCTAATATGCAAATTGACTGAATGGCAGAATGACCGGTTGCAGACACTCAATGCAGGAGCTGCCCCCTGATGGTCAGTGCACTCCCACAGGGGGAGTGCTGCTCAGCCAGAAGCTGGTCTCACGGCTGGCAAGCACAGCAGCAGTGGTGGGAACCTCTCCTGCCTCCGTGGTAGTGCGAAGGATGTCTGACCGACAGTTTAGACCCACTCCTCATGGGCCTAAGCCATCAGTTGGACATCCCCTGAGTGCTCCCAGACTGCGAGAGGGCGCAGGCCGGGCTGAGGGACCCCCCCCGCCTCCCCCCCTCCCCACACACACACACCACCAGTGTATGAATTTCGTGCACCGGGCCTTTAGTAGAATTATAAAATTATAGAGTAAGGTTACATAAGTAACCAAGCAGTGCCCCCTCAATTTATAGAAAAGAAAACTAGCCAGAGAGAGAATAAGTAAGTTTGATAAACTTATTGATTCTTAAGGCTTCCTTCTGAAAATGTTACTTTGTATGTGATTTTGGTCTGGGTCTTCACATTTTCTTTGGATCCCTGGAAGTTATTAGAGAAAGATTGGGTTGACTTATAGATAGGGCTCAGTTATAGCCTCGGTGAGCTTCAGCTGGCTGAGTTTCTTACAAGCCCTGTTGCACTTTGGTGAATTTGTAGGTGCCACTGGCATTGAAGACCGTCTGCAGGAGGGAGTCCCCGAGTCTATAGATGCCCTTCACAAAGCTGGCATCAAGATCTGGATGCTGACAGGGGACAAGCAGGAGACAGCTGTCAACATCGCCTACGCATGCAAACTGCTGGAGCCAGATGACAAGCTCTTTATCCTCAATACCCAGAGTAAAGTATGAATCATGAGATTTAAACCAGTCTTTTTTCAAAGCCAGTGGAGCATTTGTGATTTGATGAATGTGAGGAGGAAGAAAAACCGATAACCATTAGCTCCTTGATAATTATTCTATGCAGCAGCCTAGCTTGTGCATGGGTGGTGGTGGGGGGGGGGGGGGTGTACCATAGTTCTTCTAAAGGCTTGGTGAGATGTCAGAATGGTTCAGAGGAGCCATTGCTGAGTAAAGGTATGAAAAGGAAATTTCTTTTTTATTCCCCCTTCTCCCTTCTCTTATTGGGTGGCTTACCAGGGATTTGACAAGATTAGCCCATAATGACAGAATATATCAAGCTCTAGGACAGGAATCTACCTCCCTTTCAAGTTGAGAGGAAGTGATGATTTCTATTGGAATCCGGTGAATAAATTAGTATTTTCATGGTAATTCTAAAAATAGACTCTCAGGGTAAGCATGCCCTCTGGTGGTAATTCTTGTACAGTGCTACTGAGAATTCCAAAAGTTTGACGAACTCTTTAAGCAGGGATAAAGGGGATTTTTTTGTAAGGAAAAGGAACTTAGAGGTTTGGACCCAACTGTTTTTTCTAACCCCTCCCTTCCCACCTAATCTCTAACACAAACGTTCTAATCAGTAAACAGTTGTTTTATTTTTTTCAGAAAGTTCCTAGCATAGTGATATTCTAAGGTTTCTGCATATTGTGTAATTCGCTTGGAAAACCTTCCTCATTCCTTCCTTCGTAGTCAGACTGAATCACTGACATCCATTCTGTCAAGGCAGCCTGACTTTCAGACCCCGGAGCTTCTCACCTGGTCACATGTAGGACTCGGTCACCGGCTGCCATGTTTGGTTAGCCATGTTTCTATGATCAGGCCTCAGTCCATACCCAACGAGACTGTACACTTAGAGGAAATAAAATTTCCATAGTCAACACAAAGGAGGTTCTCTTCGGCAGTTGGTAGTGGCCCAGGGACCCTAACCACAATCACCAGCCAGCTCCCAGTGTCAGCCAGAGGCTGAGCACAAGACATGCTTAGTCATTGTAATCACTAAATTGGATCTGCTCTAAGGCTGATAAGATGCAGGTTCAAATACTTGTCCTGCCAGTGACCAGGTATGTGACCTTGGGGAGTTACCTTCTGAGCCTTTTCCTTGCCTGTAAAGTGAGTACAATGCCTATTTCATAAGGTTGATTTAGACTTTAAATGAGAAAATGTAAATTGTTTAATATTTTGCCTGGCAGAGGCAAGGGGTTCAATGAATCTTAAAAAGGGAAAATAATCAATTTTTGGTGTTTAATTTTGACTTTGACATTTTTGGTGTTTAATTTTGGCATTTTATGAGCAGTAAAATTTTTAGGATTTTGACATTTATTTGTAAATACACAATTTATGGTAAAAGCATTTACACTACCAAGCCAAGAAATCTTCACAGTGTATCAGCTGTGGAGTGTTCTAAGTTCAAAAGATTATTTTATTTTTTTGCTATCGAAAAGCACAGGGAGAATAACTAAATAGAACACAGTAAACTTAATTAGTTTTATGATGATTCAAGTCCATGCATATAAAATGCCAGACACATCGTAGGGGCTCAATCACTGGTATTATTTCCTCTTTTCCCCACTCTACACCCCTCTGAAGATGCTAGGAGTTAAAGGAATTGAAGATCATGGAGCCCAATTTGTCATTCAGGGGAGGAATTGCTTCTGTGACATTCTAAATAAGCCCCTGGCAACTAATGGAATGTCTGCTCATTCTACAGTGCAGCACTCAATGTTAAAAATCCCATCAACTTTTGATCCTAACTTTGTAAATTGGATTATAGTAAATGTAGCCACTTACAAACTGTACAAAGTTCCCATTCTCATAAAAGTTTTTTGCTTTTATGTTTTAATTATTTCCTGGATTATTTACTGCACTGTGATATTTAAAGGCCTTTCAGGGTTCATCATTTAGTTTTTTAAGTTTTAGTTTTATAATTTTATTTTAAATATTCTCCTGAGATAACAGCTTATTATTTTCATGTTTATTAGTCTATAAAAGGCTTTTTCATACATAATCTCATTGATATTTATAACAAGTAGAGCAGATAAAATTACAGTATTCCTGTTTTATAGCTTGAAATTTGAAAAGGTTCTGATGATTTGCCTAAGTACCTATAGCTGATTACTTGCAAGTATGCTTTCTATAGTATATTACATATTATGTAATCTGTATTAACCTGTATATATATATATATATATATATATATATATATATTTACATACACTTGATTCTCATTATTCATTGAGTTAAGTTATATAAAGTTGTCAAAAATACTGAGTTAGCAAATGGTAATCCATTACCCCTAAGGGAAATACAGGATTAGGTTCCTGGGACCCTCTGGTCACACCTTTTTTGTCAACCAATCAATATATAACCTTGTTTCATGTGTGCTTCTGTTTAAAGACACCTTATTGCCGAAGCCGGTTTGGCTCAGTGGATAGAGCGTCGGCCTGCGGACTGAAGGGTCCCAGGTTCGATTCCGGTCAAGGGCATGTACCTGGGTTGCGGGCACATCCCCAGTGGGGAATGTGCAAGAGGCAGCTGATCGATGTTTCTCTCTCATCGATGTTTCTGACTTTCTATCTCTCTCCCTTCCTCTCTGTAAAAAATCAATAAAATATATTTAAATAAATAAATAAATAAATAAATAAAAAATAAATAAAGACACCTTATTATACACACCCATATGCACATACATGCACCATGTTTGATTCATTAACACTGAACAGCACTATGACTCATGCCTGAATAAACCTTATCTGACACGCATATTTTCTCCATGAGGCACCTCATAGCTTTCTCTTGCATAGGAACACTAGACAGCATTTCAGCACTATACTTGGGGAACATTTTAAACGGTGAAGTCACCAACAAAAAGCACCCAAAATGCAAAAAAATATATATATATATCATCTAACAGATAATGAAAAGGACACTTGTTTACAGTGTGGGAGCTGACATAGTAAGAAGGCAGAGTGTCACCTTGCTCAGCTTTCACTGGACAGGTGCACGACTCTTGACTCATTTATTGTCACTCTGTCCATGGCCACAAATGGCTGCAACAGCAGCATGTAGGATTTCAGACAAATTTCAGCAAATAGGTGAAATCGCTAATCCCACAAATCATGAAGATCAACTACATGTATGTGTGAAAAAGCACAGTTAATTTATAAACTAAACACATACATATGCAAATAAAAGGATAATACCATCTATGTAATCAATCTAGAATCATAAAACTACAGAAAACTTACGTCCGTATTTTGGAGGGCATCCACTCAGGCTGCATTCTGTATACACTGTGAGCCTATGAAGGCTACAAAGACTATTCGTAGTATTAGGATCAGATCTGTTCCAGAGGTAAAGGTTGCCAGGTAGCTCCATTGTAAAGTGGAATCTCTTGTTTATAGTTCATGCAGTTATTAAGTCCTTGTTGTGTCCTGCCTACATAGCCGTATCTCCTTCCTCCCTACCCATCTCATGTTGTTGTGGGTTGAGAAATGCTTGATAAAACAGCATTTGAAATCAGAGTCAATGGCCTCTGAGTGAGGGGCTCTTTGATGAATTAACAATTTCAGACTCAGCTGATAACTATAAATGCACTGCTCCTGGATTTCACTTGGTTCTCTGCTTAGCAATCATTTGACACAATTTCTGGATAGGTTGATTGTTAGTCTTCTTGAGTAGAATTCATTCAATGAATATTGATTAAATGTCTAATGTGGCCCTCTGTTAAGCATTGTGAAGGCTTTAAAAGAAGAACTTCCTAACTAGTGTGGGTGAGGCGAGTGGAGGGATGAGCACCAGACGTGATGAGCACCAGACGTGATGAGCACCAGACGTGATGAGCACCACTAAGAATGCCCCAACCAGAATATCCATTCCACGAGGGCAGGGATTTTTGTGTTCATTGGCATATCCCCAGCACCTAGAATGTTTTCTAACATACAGTAGTTCCTCTATAAATACTTAGTGAATGGATGGATGGATGGATGGATGGATGCATTAAATAAAGAATATAAAAACAGTAATTACTGATTTAAATTCTGCTGTGTCATGCCTTATACTAAGAGCTTTGTATGCATTATTTCACTTATTCCTCACAATGATGTTAGGATGTAGACAACATTTACATTTTTCAGATGAGAACCTTGAGGTTACATGATTTGCCTAAAGTCAAGCAGCTAGTAACTGGCAAAGTAAGACCAAAGGGCTCTTGAGATTCACTGTTTGAGAAGGTAACTTGCACAAATAAAGACATTCCATAACTATTTTTTAGCTGTAGAATTGGACATGAACTGTCCTCATCCTTTTAACTGCTTCCCACATACACACAGAAGTCTTTGTGGAAGAGCTGTCGGGTCTTTGAAAGTACCAAGGGTTGCCATGGTGCAGCAATTGCTAAAGAATGACAGTGATAAATTTTGCGGGATGTGGCCACCAAAGAGCCCCAGGGCTAACTGTCTTCACCTCTTGCTTCAAGGATGCCTGTGAGGTGCTGATGGGCACAATTTTGAAAGAACTTCAGAAGAACCCAGTCTCTCCAGAGCAAGCATCTTTAAGTGAGGATTTACACCAGCCTTCCGCCGCCCGGGACTCAGGGCTGCGGGCTGGGCTCATTATCACTGGGAAGACCCTGGAGTTCGCCCTGCAGGAGAGCCTGCAGAGGCAGTTCCTGGAGCTGACTGCTTGCTGTCAAGCTGTGGTCTGCTGCAGAGCCACACCCCTACAGAAAAGCGAGGTGGTGAAATTGGTGCGCAACCATCTCAGGGTGATGACCCTGGCCATTGGTGAGTGGGGATGGAACCTCGCCTTGTGCTTCTCACTTTCCTGCCACGCCAAGGCTGATCTTTCTGTCTGTTCTTCCTTCTGCATACCTGTTTACCTTTCTGGCTGGCTTTGCTTTCCCTCCCCTTTTTCTTCCTTCTTTCTTTCCATTCCCCCACTCCTTTCCCCTTTCTCTCCATCACCTATTTGACCACCTGCTGCTATGAACCAGGTGGTAGAAATGTGACAGTATAGTAGTCAAGACTCTTTAGGTTACATGTTATAACCCCAAATCAACTGGATTAAGAAGGGTAATGTATTGAATCATAGAAGTGAAAAATCTAGTTCTACCTTCTGGAAAGTTTAATTCAGGGACATGAACAATTCCTTTATCTATTCACAAATATTTATTGATTGCCTTTTATGTGCCATTTTTTCTTGGCAATGGAGATCATCTAAGAGTATGTACAGCTGACAAAGCACCTTTTATTAAGGAGCTTACATCTAGTAGGAGGGAATATAGTAACCAATGAAACAAAACAAAAAAGCATAAATATATAAGATATCACAGAGTGACAAATACTATTAAAAAATAAAGCAGAGCCTGGAGATGTAGGGCATTAGGGGAGTGAGAGGGGGCTGCTATTTGAAATATGTGTTTCAGAGGTCTCACTGATAAGATTGTATGAGAGGAGTGACTTAAAGGAAATGATAAGTGAGCCATGGGAGGGAAATCTGTGGGGAGAACATTCCTGGCAGCGAAGACGATGGAAATGAAGGTCATGGACCATGCTTTGAGGCCAAAGAAAATTTGAGGGAAGGGAAGAATTTTCTGCAGGTTAGTAAAGGACCGAGAGGTGGCAGGTGTCCAGACCATGTAGGTTCTTGGAGGTCATTATAAATGTTTGGCTTTTATATGAAGAGATAGTGAGTCATTGGAGTACTTTGAGCAGGAGAAGGACATGATCTGCCTTAAGTTTAAAAGGATCACATTGTCTCCTATGCTAAGAGTAATTGTAGTGGTGTATAGACATGAGTAAGGAGACCAGTTGAGAGGCTATTGAAATAATGAGGCAAGAGATGATGGACATGTCAATTATATCATGTGACCTTATCTGAACCAATCACTGAAGCCAATAACAGATAATGCTAACTGTCCAAGCTTGGGTCAGTTGTCCATTCTAACTCTGGGGGTTTGGATTTGTATTAACAAGCCACATAGATTCATAGTTCCCAAGGAAAATCGGGATACTATTACCAGAAAGCAAGTGAATGGTTGGTGGGTAGTTGGGAACAATAAATATTCATTACCAACAGAAAGGCAGTAGCTCTGCCTAAGAAGCTTCCAGTGTGTTGGGGAGACCAAGAGCTCTATAGCAAGCACAATAGCATGTGATGGGTATAATAGAGATACACAGCGTGGTGGTAGAGCCCAAGGAAGGGGCATCTGATCTAAAGGGAATATGAGACGGACCTCTCAGAGGAAGTAGCATCTAAACTGAGATCAAGAGCAATTAAACCCAGCAAGGTGGGGTGGGGGCGATGAGGACAGTGTTATAAGAATAGAAAAACAGCATGTGCAGTGGCTGGAAGAAGCAGGTTATATATCTGGAAAATTGAAAGTAGAGTGGGTGACATAGAGAAAGGAGAGATCAGTCCAGAAAGGTGCCACAGCATGAAGGATTTTAAGGCAGAACTGAATTTGGAATTCATCCTGATGGTAGTTGGGTGCCACCTTTAATTTCTGCTTAACTAGCTTCCAGGCATCTTGAAGACATGGGGTAAACTTTGAAGGATGTGTCTGTTTGCTTGAGTGGTCAATATTGATTTTCAATGTTTGCATCATTTCTTTACTCCTCATATGTTTCTCGCCTTTTCTTCTGTCCCATACAGGTGATGGTGCCAATGACGTTAGCATGATACAAGTGGCAGACATTGGAATAGGGATCTCAGGTCAGGAAGGCATGCAGGTGAGTGGATGCTGTGCACCCAAATTCTATGAACTTGACCTGCCCACCCAAGGCAGCATTCTTTGTGGTAAAATATCTGTGGTAGAATGAGCCTCTCTGGTTAGCTCAGGAGCGGGAAACAGGAAGTTTATCCATTTATTCATTGATTATTTGCTGGGCATTATGGTCTTTTCCTGGGTAATTTTAGCTCCATGGTTTACCTGTTCAGTTTAAAAATATAACTAACCTAGATCATAACTGTGTATACATATTATGCAATAATGTGACTTTTGCAACTGAAAAAAGACTACTAAGGGTTTGAATAAGAGAACTAAAGATCCTAAAGAGAGAGGAAAAAGAGAGAATGGGAGTGTCTCATTTGCATGCATGCACGGATGCCTATGTGTCGGGTAGTGTTTTAGGCACAGAATTCAGAGAGAAGCTGACCCAAAAGACTGCTTCTGTGTATGGAGCAAATGTTGTGAGAGGAAGGTAGGACGTGAGACTTGGGTTTTCCCCAAAATTGTAAATGATGACATCTGTACAAAGGATTAGAAATTCAAGTATCTCTGCCTGACACATACAAAGCTCCATAAAATTATGACTCTGATTTTGATATTCTCCTCATTGAGGAGACATGAACGCACATGTAATTCATACAGTTCTTGCTAAGGGAGCTGCTTCGTAGAAAGTTCACTTGCTGAAGTTACATCATGAGTAGTGACCAAGGAGAAGTCATGTTGCATTCGACCATATCGGAAAGCTGAGTAGTAACTTCAGGCAACCTGTTAAGGCTTCTGTAAGGGTTTTGTTTGTTTGGAGTTGTTTGTTTATGGGTTGTTGGTGTTTTTTTTTTTTTTTTGGTTTGGACTTTCTTTTGTTTTTGTTTTGTTTTTGAGGGTTTTTTCTTTTTTGTTCTGCATGTAAGGTTTCAACCACACATTTGACTGGTGAGCCTGTGGTGGTCAGGCTGCCATGCTGGGTCTGCTCTGACATGTGTGATTGCTCAGGGCGGTTCTCTCTTCATTGCCTCCGCAGGCTGTGATGGCCAGTGACTTTGCCATTTCTCAGTTTAAACATCTCAGCAAGCTCCTTCTTGTCCACGGGCACTGGTGTTATACACGACTGTCCAACATGATTCTCTATTTTTTCTACAAGAATGTGGTATGTAGCTCCAGAGAATATATCCCTTTCCCCCTCCCACCTTTCAATCCTGCTTGCTTACGGGATGAAAAGGAAGTGCCCTGTACGAAGCTCACTTCACTTATTGATGTGTTGGGGGCAGCCAGGAACACCCCTCCTGTCTTAACGGAAATAATCTGGAATGTGCTATGTTTCAGCTGCTGACAGCCAATTGCTAGGCTTGTCCACCCGCTAGCATATTCTATTCCCTGTGCGTTTAAATTCAATTAAGGCCTGTCTGGTTCATTTAAAATCCAATTTTTGACCTTCCCTATAAAGGTTGCGACAAGCAGGATGATGAAATGTTTAATACTACTTGTCAGTAGCGAATGAACAGGTTTGCTTCCATTTTACAGGAGCTACTGTCCCCAAATTGATGCTGTCCCCAAATTGATGTTCCTTGTGTTACATTGAAGATGCAGATGAAAACCCAGTATGATGCCTTATGCCATCGCTGGCAGGCATTTACAATGTGAGAATTCTCTAGCAGGCCTCTAAAATGTTCCTGGGCCATCATGGACTTAGTTTATTTGAGACAAAATGTGGGAGGAAGCAATGCAGAGTATGTGCCCCTAGCCTCCAGGATGGCTGACTGTCCTGCTGTGCCTGGAAATGTCCCAGTTTGGGTAGTGAAAGTCCCATCTCCTGGAAAATGCCTCAGTCCTAAGCAAACTGGATGGTTAGCCATCCTGTTGGCACTGTTCCATTTCATCACTAAAAAATGATTGTGAACCCGAAAAGCAAGAGAATGAACATGGGTTGTGTGCCAGGTACGTACCAGGCATGGGACTGGGTTCTCTTCATCCAGAGCCAAAATATCTCAAGTTGAATACTGGCTCTGCCACTTATTAGCCAGGTAACTCTGGGCAAGTTCCTTAGTCCCTCCGTGCCTGTTTCCTCATCTGTAAGATGGGGACAAGAATAATTCCCAAGTGGTTATGATGATTAAGTGAATTCTCTGTAAAGCTCTTAGAACTATGCCAGCACCACACAGTATGTGGTGTGTGTGTTTGAATTTAATAAAACATTTGCTCCCTCCCCTCCCCCACCCCAATAATAGCTGCACGGTAAGATGTGGTCTTCCTTTTGTAAGTAAGGAAACTGCACTGAGGTTGCAATCAGAGGTGGGAATGGTGGCGTGTGGATGTGTAGTCCCACTTGCATTGCTGTTTCTAAGATGCGAATGTTCCTCTTTGTGTTCCTAGGCCTATGTGAACCTCCTTTTCTGGTACCAGTTCTTTTGTGGGTTTTCAGGAACATCCATGACTGACTATTGGGTTTTGATCTTCTTCAACCTCCTTTTCACATCTGCCCCTCCCGTCATCTATGGTGTTTTGGAGAAAGACGTGTCTGCAGAGACCCTTGTGCAGCTGCCTGAACTTTACAAGAGTGGCCAGGAGTCAGAGGTAGGTGCTAAAGCCAAGACGCTTAGAACAATGCACACCCGTTGTCAGAGTTGGCGTTTTTCAGGCAGCCCAGCTCCAATATTGTGATACATGCAGAACTATTCAAATCAGCTGGTTATTTCAGATTTCTGCTAACAGCAAATATTAAATTATTCACTTTTGAGGTGAACAGAGGTAAAATTATGAAAGACCTTAAGTACTTAGAAGAGAGCAAATCCAGTGTTTAGACCTTATAGCTAATAATATGTAGTATTTACTAAACTCCACTCTGCCCTTTATTGTGCAAACCACTAAACATTCCTGTCTCATTTATCTCAGAAAACACTCTGAGAGAGAACCTGGTGTTGTTCCCATTCTAAGATGAAGAATCTGAACTTCAATGGGGTTAAGTAATTTTTCCCAAAACTTCACAGTTAGAAAATGGCAGAGCCAGTGCGAGACCCCTTCTCAATCTGGTTCCAAAGCCAAAGTTAAATCCTCCAGGTTCCACTGTCACATAAACCTGGAGAGTGATCTTAATGGCACCCTCCCCCTAAAACCATGCCCCGCCTCCACTTTATTGATGTTATGGTCCTACCGATTTACCAGTGACATGTCACTTATACCTGTCTCCCTTTCCACCCTTCCATCACTGCCCTGCTGTCTCTTAGAATATTACAGTTGCCAATTGAGTTAGCTGTCACAACTCTTTTCTTTCTAATTCATCTTTCACAAAATTGATAACAATCAATATTAAGATTGCACTTACAAGCATTTATGTCATGCCTCCTGTATACCAGGCCCTGTTGTAAGTGTATAACATACATAAATCTAATCCTCAAAATGACCCTGCAAGATAGATGCTATCATTATCCACATTGTAGGTGAGGAAAGCCAGGCACAGGGAGGCACCTTAAATATCTGCCCAAGTCCCAGGGCTAGCGTGCAGTGCAGGTGAACCCGGCTCCTGAGCCCATGGAGTCTACCGCTAATGCTTTGCTGCAGAAAGAACACCGATGCTATCTTTAGTCCTTGGGTTTCCCCCAACACAAACACCACAGTTAGTGCCAGAAATGCAGAGTGCTCTCACAATCGCACTGGCAGGATCACGGAACTGAGGTGGACCAGGAACCTAAAGACACCTGCTGAGTGGGATCAGTCCAGATACTCTAATCTTGAGAAGAGGATTCTGTTAGTGAAGACTGTTTTAGTTGCAAGTGACAAAAAACCAACTCAAGTTGGCTTAATGAGAAAGGGAAATTAATTGTCTCATATATTACAAAATCCAGATGTAATGGTAACAGAACACTATTATTCTTAAAGCAGCTGAAAATGTCCTCATTTATAGTTATGTTATAACTCATTGGCCAATGTGGAGTCCCAGGCCTTTCCCTGTGTTTTATCACTGTGGCGAGAATGTTTTCTCATCGACTAGACTTGGGGCGTGTATCTTTCCTCATTAGGGCTGGACCACATGGTCAGGTTTGGCAAGAAGGGTTTTCTGTGGAAGAACTGGACAGGCAGGAGTGAGACTCACCAGATGAAATCTGTATGTTGGCCTTCTGTTGCTGTTCTTGAAATGGTGACACAGATCAGCACGTTAGAAATTATGGGTTATGTTTAGCCTGAGTTTAAATTCTGTTTCTGTGGTGTGTGACCTTTGTCGGTTATTTAACTTGCCTGCCCTTCAGTCTCTTTATAGAGATGGTGTGAGAATTAAGTAAGATAGTATGTGTACAAGTTCTAGCTCTCAATATTGTTATATGTTATACCCCCAGATTAACTAGAAATTTGGGGAAACCCCATATTAAAAATAATGTGCTAATTTTCATTAGTCCAACTTCATTGTGGCTTGAACTGCCTTTCCAGATGGGAGAGTGCTTTCATGTCCATAGGTTATGTGAAGGAGTCAACACAGGAGAAATCACACAATCAGCTTTCTGAGAAGAAATCCTTATGATCCTTCCATGTTGTCCATTCAGATCAAATAGCAACTTGGGGTTTTCCTAAATGAGTCCAATCTGACTTAAAGTTCAAAGCCAGGATGCAGGAATGTGTGGTTGATATTAATGAAAGTTGTCCTGTACCCAGGGGAGAATGAGAGGTGAGGGAGGGCCCTTCAGAATGTTTATAGCTGGTGTTTTAAAAGCCCATTTGTATAAGCTGAAGATTATAATTTGTCCTTATCCTTGAAAGAGTTGAGATTATTGTTTCCTGTTGTTGAACCCTGTTATCAATCCTTTGCACACATTGTTCTCCTGAGCTGGCCAGTTGTATAATACATGATAATAGGCAGATTCCAGCATGTGGCTACTGGTAAAAGGTCATTGACTTCATTGACTTGACCTTCCAGAAGAGTTGTCCTTTCCTTGAACTTGGCCTCCAAACAAATTCTGTTTTATGCTTGGGCCATTTCCTGTCTCCAGTGTCATGAAATATACTCTCCAGGTTATAGAATCTCTCTCCTGCAGTCGAAGGCTTCCCTTCCAAGAAGCGGTTGTCTCTACCCATCTGTCATCACCCTCACAGCCTTCCTTTCTGGCTTTAACTTCAGGTCCAGATTTTGCCTTTTGGTTTCCAGGAGATCTCATGAGTTATTTCCTTCAGCCTCCCATTTATCTTACTGTTGACCCTTCTCTCTCCACTTCCTGTGGTCCCTTTACTCACGTAAGTGTAGAGAAACTTTTTTTTTAACTTTTTGCTCTAAGTTTTTTGAGCAGCCTCTGTTTCCCCAGAAGCACGAAGTTGTATTTAACTTACTCCCAAATTGTCTCTCTTGTCCCGTGGCATTTTGGTTGACCCTTTGACTCTGCTGTGTTCTCTCCCACCATTGGATTGTGCTTCTACTTAAATTTTATAGACACTGGGATGAAGGAAGGCAGGTCAAAGATTCCATCATTTCCAATGAGGAAATAGTAAAAGGAGGTACAGGGAAAAGCAGGCTGGAAACAATGAATCTCCATTGTTGGATTTTCCAAAGGACAAAGAGATAAAAAAGGATAGATGTAAAAAGTGCAAGTGTAGTCTTTTGAAGAGTGGAAGGAAGTATATGGAGAATTTGTACATTTATAAAGCTTCAGGAGACAATTAGATATTTTCAAGGAAATTTTAGCCTCTTTTAATGAAACTAAGGACATGTTAACAAAATAAAAGGCTAGCTCAGGGATATGCTACATGTGATGCCATTTTTGTCTGTGGCCGATATCACTGATAAACTATAATGTCCTACCCTTTCCACTGGGTCTGAGAGCAGCCTCAGAATCCTTCTGCACACACATTACCATTCAATCCAAGTTGGCTCTTGTGACTACTTGATCAAGTGTCTCTCCTTGATCTTTCCGTTTCTTTCTATAAGCTTCTGGTAAGAAGCACATGATAAGTTAGAGTAGTATATTACTCGAACAAATATTTGTGAAGTACTTGCTCTGTGCCAGGTACTGTTTTAAACATTTGAATAAAAGAACCAAAATCCCACTCTATAAAACTTGTATTCTGTTGAGAAGACCAGAAAACCACTGTGTAAACAAATAAGATTATTTTGTATAGTGATGAGAGACTTCTAAGGATGCCATGGTAGGAAATGATTGAGTGGGCATTACTTTTAGACTGGTCTGGAATGCCTCTCTGAGGAAGTGATATTTGAGCTAGGATATGAATAGTGAAGGACTGGTCATGTGGGAGGTCCAGGACAAAGGATTTCTGGTAGAGAAAATAGCACTGGTGAAGACTAAAAAAACAATGGATTTGATATGTTTGAGGAACAGAATGAAGTTTGTGTGGTGAGAGCATGGGAATGAGGATAAGAATTGTAGGGGTGACCCTGGAGAGCAGGGACGCCAGTGGGCAGATCATGCAGGACATTATAGGCCATGGGAAGGAGCTTAGATTGTATTGGAAATGCAGTGCAAGGTGATTGGAAGAGGTCACTTTGATTGCCGGGAGCCGGTCCATGCTTGCTGTTTCAAGGGACCTGGCATATATGGCATACTGTTCTTAATATGTTTTCTCACTTTCTTGGCACTATGTGTTTTAACTAAGGTCTCTGAGAAAGGTTGTTTCCCCAGGTAGGGATTTTCCCCTGAAGGTAGGGAGGGAATTAAACCTCTTAACTAAGGGCCAGGCGGGTAATTAATCACTTTAACTACGAACAATCATGCTTAAACTACATAATCTTTACTCCCTGGAATGGAGATAAGAAACGCCCTAACCTTTGTAATAGAGATTGATAGGATTGGAATCAACTGGTATAAATACGGATGTAACAAGACAGAAAGAGAGACAGAAATTGGCACAGAACCTACACAGAACGTTCTCTAGAGACAGAAGAACTTCGCTGGAGAGAACATGGCAAAAGATCCTGGACAGAAACTGGCCTCAGAACCTAGAGACAGAACCTAGCGAGAGAACATGGCAAAAGATCCTGGACTGAACCTGACTACAGAAATTGGCAAGAGAACCTGACTAGAACCTGGTGACTGAACCTGGCTGGAGAACCTGGACAGAACCTGGCTGGAGAACCTAGCGAGGGAACATGGCTACAGAACCTGGCTGGAGAACCTGGAGAACCTAGCAAGAGAACATGGACACAGAACCTGGCTGGAGATCCTAAGCAGAACCTCTCTGGAGATCCAGACCAGAACTTGGCTGGAGATCCTGGCTAGGCTGCTGATCAACTGAACGCTGTCTCCATGTCATTCCTTCTTCGCCGACTCCGTCTACACCTTTGGGAACCCCTGGACCTGCTGGGGTCGGACCCCGGCATTTGATTAGTTTGGAAGATGTTATGATCTGATTTATAGTTTTTAAAAACAAATGGCTGTTATGAAAAGATTGGATTAGAGTAAGAGAGGAGGCAAAGAGGCTAGTTAATCGGCTGTCCAGTCATTTATAGATTGATGGTGAATTAGAATGAAGAGTGTAGTAGAGATAGAGAAAAGTAGATAAATTTGTAGACGTTTTTGAAACAGCATTTTCTGATCAATAGGAAATGGAAAGTTAGTATCACTCTCCCTATTTGAGGTAGCTTTATGGTTGATGCAATGACTAAAGCAACACAAGTTTAAGAGTTGCTTCAGGAATTTTTTCACCTGTGCACTTATTCAATATCACCCTATATCCTTCCACCACTATTTACAAATCCCACCTGTTTTTGAATGAACAAATGAAGGAAGAGAGGTTTCTCCCAGAGAAGCAAAAATAAGTACTAGCTTGTATTGTTCCTTAACT
This sequence comes from Myotis nattereri, assembly GCF_964212035.1. Taxonomy (NCBI): domain Eukaryota; kingdom Metazoa; phylum Chordata; class Mammalia; order Chiroptera; family Vespertilionidae; genus Myotis; species Myotis nattereri. The sequence goes on along the minus strand of NC_138075.1, from coordinate 201,543,191 downwards.
CTGCGTGGCCCTTATTAATCTTTCTCCCTCCCTGATATCTGTTTCATTCTCAGGCATACTTACCCCTCACCTTCTGGATCACCTTGTTGGATGCCTTTTATCAAAGCCTGGTCTGCTTCTTTGTGCCTTACTATGTGAGTCTGTGTCCACTCAGAGGGTTTGTTACTAATGAATCGATGATGTTTCTTTGTACTCTGTGGCTGGTACTATCATATAGAATGGCTATATTAGAGCAGATTGCTCATAGAATCAAGTTGATTATTAACTGACTAAATTATACCCCCCCCCAAAAAAATTGATTTTAGATAATGGATTAAATTTGGAAAGAAGTACCTCGGTAAGTCCTCTTTGGTCTCTTTTTGGTTCTGTGCTGCTTGATAATTTTTTTCAATGATTTAAATAAAATTGAAAGTCTGGCAATATAATTGAATGAACCAAAATCGGAGAGGCAAAGCCAGAATATAAAATCTATTTTTAGTGAGTGCTGGGCTAATTCTACCAGGATGACATTAAGAGTATTAAATTTAAGCTCTTATAAACAGTCTCCCCAAAAATAAAAAACCTGTTTTACAGGTAAAGAATGGAAGAAATGTGACTAAGCAAAGAATGTGTACAAATTAATTTATAAAGTTAGGCCAGCATCAAGCACAGAGCAGCATGATATAGCCACTCATCCACACACCCATCCCTGGGAGAGAACAGTAGTTTGATCATGGATGGTGTTAGAATGAAAAAGATGATAGTCTCTAAGTTAACAATTTCTATTCTTTAGTTCTTTATTCAAATAAAATGGCTTGACTTTTCCCAGGTACAACATTCTGGATAAACTGCATTTCAAGAGCAATATAGATAAGGCAATCTGAAGTGTGTTCAGAAAAGAGTAACTAGAATTTTAAAAGATCAGAAAATTGTGTCATATGCGGGATAATTTAAGGCATCAAAAACATATATGTAGGAGAAGAGAGGATATTTAATTACCAGAGATATAAATTCAGGTTAGCCATAATAGCTATTTCAAAGGTTTACAGCTCTGTTAAACAGAACATATTTGATATTTCTCCACACCTTAAAGAGCCAGAAGTATGAGTAGACGTTATCAGGAAGATGGATTATGATTCAGAATAAAGAGAAATTCCAACTGAAAAGTTCACAGATTGGATAGCCTGTCTGAGAGAGAGCCGGCCTCTATTCTAGAAATGTTCAAGTTTATCCTAAATGACCAGTTATTAGGAATATTGTAAAAGGGACTCAGTGCTTGGCTGAGCTGTGGAATAAAGTGATGATGCTCACACCACGAGTGTGCACGACTCCCCAAGATCACCTCCTGTTGTCCACTCTTTGCAGACCTACCAGGGCTCAGACGTTGACATCTTTACGTTTGGAAACCCCCTGAACACAGCTTCTCTGTTCATCATTCTCCTTCATCTGGTCATTGAAAGCAAGAGTTTGGTGAGTGGCTTTTCTGCTTCCGAAGTAGCCCGGAACTTGTTGTGCTTGGGAAAATGTCTTCTATTACAGGGGCCCTGCGGAGCCCTTCATGCCTGGAAGATAAGTGGTAATGAGAAGAGTGATGTCTCCATGGGAGAAGGGATACACAGCTTGTTGATTGTTGATTCTTTGGTGCCATGATGCAGCCAGGAAAGGGGAACACACCTGCCTGGTGCCCTTGGTGGTGTTCACAGTGGAGGGTTCACGGAGGGGTATCAAGGTGGAGCAACAATTACCCACCTATGGCCAGCATTCTTCAAGACCAAGCTGATGCCTTTCAACCCAAATAAAAAGAGGTGTTATGCCGTAATCCTGGTATACTGACTCTAGTTAGTAAGTGATGATTTTATGCTTTTCTCATAATACAAAATAAACGTATTTTTCTCCCTCCAGAATTCCTACCATTTGCTTAAATCTAGGTCTTTTTCGAACTTAGTTGCTGAGTTAATGGTAAAATTAAGTCTTTTCATCAAAATGGTTGCACGGTGGCTCTCTGCAGCAAAACCAAAGTGTGGGGTTCAAACAAGGGGAGCTTTATTGCAAACCTTCCCTCACAGATAAAGCACATCCGCCCACCTCAGGAGCATAAACTACCTCTGTGATTATTATGCTGCTCACTCATCTCCATGGGCATCGTCTCTGCTGTAGTCAAGCTCACTGTCATCTTGTCCTGGACAGCCTCCTTAGTCTTCCCACCTCTGCCCTTGACCTCGCTAGCCCTTCTCTACAAAACAACCAGAATCCTCCGTGGAGACATAAACGCTACCTTTTTGCCCTCCTTTGGTGGAAATCCTTCAGCGGCTTCCCAGTGTACTTGTAATAAAATATAAAAGTCCTAAGATGGCCTGTGAGACTTCATGCAGTGACGCCTCTACATCTCTCTCCAGCCTCATTTCCCCTTATTTGTGGGCTGGATCCACACTGTCTCTCTCTGTTTCTCAGATACATTGAGCTCGTTACCACATCAGAGCCTCAGCATTTACCACATCTTCTGATGGGAATAGTCCTTGTTCCCCTTGGATCCCTGTTCTTCACCCAGCTCCTACGTTATCTGAGATCTCAGCGAAAATGCTACTCCACCGAGAGCCTCTCCCTAGCCATCCAGTTTCCTCATATCATCCTCTTGTTTTATTCATAGCTGTAATAATAGTTTATAATGATTCATTGAATTATGTGATGATCTGATTGATGTTTCTCTTCTGCATTACATTAGCGTCTCTTTGAGGGCCCGGTTCATGTTTCCTTTTTTTTTTTTACCACTGTATACCATTATTTATGACAAGACTGGGACACAGTATGTGCAAAAATATTTGAATGGGTAAATGAATGATTATATGACTAACCCGTGTTTGGGGTCTGTTTACCATCCTGATAGTGATGTATTCCAAACAGGAAGTAGCTGAAGTGAGGTTATAGTTTAAAATGTTGCATGAGCTATTATTAGAAGTGTATATCATGATTTCTAAAGTGGGGCTGAGGATTTTTGGAATCCCTCATTTTGCTTATAACCTACTTATATGCCTCAAGTATAGTAAAAGGTTAATAAATACCAGGTGAGGAGAATAAAGGGAATTCTAGAACTAAAATATTTGACATTGTTTTATCTGTTTAAGTTCATTGTTAAGCAACTCTGTAGGTACTTTTGGTTACTGCCTAGGGCAGTGTCATAAATTCTGACATTTATGAGTGTCCTGAAGGATCTAACACAAAAAGTGAGTTCACTGGTATTGAGCCACAGCAAGCTGCTCTGGCTAAGCTGAGCAAACAGAAAAGTTATTAAAAGTATCTAGAAGAGCCCTGGTAAAACAAAACCAAACCATCCCGAGAAACCAGAGTGGCTCCAGAGATCCGGGAACAGAAACTAGTGGGCAGGCTTGTCGGGATGGTTCTCTGCTCTGAGCTGGCCCCAGTCCTCTCTTTCTGCCCTTGCCTCATTGTGCTCCGAGTTTATGCGGTGGTGACAGAATTATATTCCTTAGCTCCAGTCACAGGCTTCGGCCAGAGGAGGAATGCGTTGCCAAGACTGTGCATAATGCCCGTGTCCTCGTAAGAGGAAGGGAAGTGAAAGCTAAGTGCCAAGGAAAACAGTGGCTTCTTTATAAAGGATGCATCGTTAAAGAATTGTCCCCATGCCAGGAAAAAACGATTTTTTAATGGTTGTTTCTCCCTGGCGTAAGAACCAAATTGTTTCTAATGCTCAGGGCCTTTTCAATGAGTCAGCCATTCTAAGACCAGGAATCGGTTTCCCTTCCCCTATTGCTCACCATGTCATTGTCACCTCCCACCTCCCTGTTGGTTTTTACCCAATTTCCCTTGACCTTAACTTCCTTGTACCAATTTATTTCATGTGTCAGCTCCATCAAGGCACTGTCTCACTTGCCAAAGCCCATGTTAACTTTCGGGCAGTAGGCTCAATGGAAAGGAAGGCCATTTGAGAAAGAAAGAAGACATCATTGTTTTAGAGGCATGAAGAGCTTATGGATTTAGCCTATATTTTCTAAGCAGTTTTTACATTTTACCCCCCCTCCCCCCCAAAAAAAGCAGTCTTTGTGACTTTTGAAGATATCAACCATGGGAAAATACTTGGCAAGATTAGGTGTGAAGGAGAAAATTGGCTCTTGTTTTGGAAAGTATAACGGTGGGAAAATAACAAAGATTAATAAAAGGCAGTGCTTTCCCCAAAAGCATACAGCACCAAGGCGTACACTGTGATTTAGGCAGGACTGTATGTGCATTGCACTAAACAACACTGGATGCTACATAATGCGAAGGTGTTTTCTCCTCATACTTCAGATTGTATCAAAGAGGGGCTATTCTGTTTTATCACAACAGTTCTCGCTAATTTCCTATTGTAACAAAAACAGACCAGCCTCCAGACTCAGGACTATTAATACAGGTAATGCTAATGTTATATTTAAGGTAGAAATCTGCTTATTTTTTCTAAATAAAGTTAATTAAATAGTGAGCCATTTTTGAGAAAAAATATTTTAAAAAATAATATTGCAGGCTATACATGAATATGAAGGTAGCTAGGTTATGCTGTGATCCACAGAGATTTATTTCTTGCATATGTAACATTAATTAAGGTTCTAGACAGCTCTAGAGCAATTGTCCTGAGGGGTGGCTCTAAGACCCGGCTGAGTCTTGGAGCTCTACCTTCTGGAACTGTCCCCAATGGGAACTTCTTGGTCAAAATGGAAGGAAAGGAGACAGCATAGAAAATTGTGCACCAGTTCTTCCCTGCTTCTGACCTCAAAGTTGTGCATGTCCCTTCCACTCACATTTCAATGGTCAAAGCAAGACAGGCGGCCAGGCTTACTTTTGAGGGAATGGGAGAAGTACAATCCTTCCGAATGCTTATTTGCAGAAAAGAATGAGAATATTGGTGCACAACAGTAATAACCATCACAATGTGAATGGATAAAGTTTGCGGCTCACTGAATTAAAGTATTACCTTAATGAAGAAACAGACTAATGAGTGAGACTATATGAAAAAAAAATTAATGAGAAAATCCAAATACCTCATGGTTTGTGGATAATACAGAATAAACTAGTGCCCGGCTGGTGTAGTTCAGTGACTGAGCGTCGACCTATGAACCAGGAGGTCACGGTTCGATTCCCAGTCAGGGCACATGTCCCAGTTGTGGGCTCGATCCCTAGTGTGGGGCATGCAGGAGGCAGCCGATCAATGATTCTCTCTCATCATTGATGTTTCTGTCTCTCTCTACCTTCCCTTCCTCTCTGAAATCAATAATAATGTATCTTTAAAAAAAAAAGAACCAAAATAAACTAGTCATCAGAATTACCTTTTGGCACTTGACTTAGTTTTTCACAATTTAAATAGGGATACCAGCTGTTCATGAAAGATGCTGTTATCTTAACGCTTCAGTATTTTTGTGTTTTGTTTGTTGAGGTGTCACCCCATTCACCTACTGCCTAGACATGTTGTCTCTACAACGCAGCTGCAAAACCCTGCGAGCCAGCGTTCATTTCCCCTGTGCTTCTTGTCTTGCAGACTTGGATCCACGTGCTGGTCATCGTTGGTAGCATCTTGTCTTATTTCCTCTTTGCCTTGGCTTTTGGAGCCATGTGTGTCACTTGCAACCCACCCTCCAACCCCTACTGGATGATGCAGGAGCACCTGCTGGACCCAGTGTTCTACCTAGTCTGTGTCCTCACAGTCTGCCTTGCTCTTCTTCCCAGGTATGGTACTTGTTTTGTCACCAAGAGCATACGTGAAATCACAGCCCTCGATTCCCCACGCAACTGCTAAGAATGGATGATAGACTATCCAGTCAGCAGTGAAGAAGTCGGTCTGTCTTCTAGTTAAAATATTGTTTTTAACTGTTTTACCAGAGAACAAAAGTGACGTATGCAAAGGGAAGGTTTGTTTCTCATGGAAAACTCCAATCTGGTTGACAGTCCAGTCCACCCGATAGGGCATCTTTGCTGGTTATCCAAGGACTTAGATGCTTTCCTGTCTTTTTGTTCTGCCATCTCCCAATCCTCGTAAACACTTAAAACCACACAACTTTTCTTCCTTATTTGACTTCAGTTATTGTTCCCCTTTTAGGTGATTTCTGATATGGCATGGGATGAAAATGGCTCAGAAGTATGCATGGGTTTTTAATCTATAGATTCTTTAAAGTCTGTTACAGCTCTTCTTCTTACAGTTTTATAAAATCTGTTTAGCTGAAAACACTATAGAAATAGTTGTTTTATATTTTTAAACATGATATCAGAGTCAAAATGGTGATTTCATATTATTCTCTAACAGGGTTGACAAACTGTGACTCACAGATCCAATCTGGCCTGCTGCCTGATTTTATAAATAACGTATTATTGGAACATGGCCATGCTCATTAATGACTGTCTGTGGCTGCTTCTGCTCTACGGCACAGTTGAATAGTTGCAGCAAAGGCTGAATGGCTTCCAAAGCCTGCACTATCACTACCGAGGCCATTGGAAGAAGTTTGCCAACCCTGATCTGTAACACCATCATCAAGCACAACGGCCACAAACCTTTTTTGCTAATGGACATCCCTTCTAGAAATGCACAAGGAAACCCACCTGAGTCATTCTGCGGTGGTTGCAGTCGCATACTTAACAATTCCTCTCAAACGGAAGTGCTTCTGTAGTGTTCACTGTTATTCCCAGCTCTAAGATTTAAAATACTGACAAGATGAACTTGTAGAATTTATGAAGAAACAATTACTTTAAAGTTATAGCCTTCAGAAATTCCTTCAAGAGTATTACCATTAAAATTCTAATATTGCTGGGGTAGGCTGAAAAAATGACCCCCCTAAAAAGATATCCATGCCCTAATCGTTAGGACCTATAAGTATTACCTTATGTAGCAAAAGTGGTCTTGGCAGATGTGATCATGTTGAGGGTGTTGAGACGGGGAGAACATCCTGTATTAGCTGCGTGGGCCCTAAATGAAATAGCAAGTGTCCTTATAAGAGAGAGGCAGAAGGAGATCTGACCAGAGGAAAGAGGAGAAGGCACTGTGACCAGGGAGCCAGAGGTTCCTTCGCCATAAACCCAGGCATGCTGACAGCCCCTGGGAGCCGGAAGAAGCAAGGAGTGGATCCTCCAGAGGGAGCATGGGCCTTCTGGAACATTCATGTTGGCCCAGTGAAAGTGTTTTCAGAAGCCCCAGCCTTCAGAACTATGAGAGAATAAATTGTTGTTGTTCTAAGCCGCTAAGTTTGTGGTAACTTGTTAACAGCAGCCACAGGAAACATGTAAGTTTTGCTACTAGGAAGATGGGTGCTGCTATAACAAATACTCAAAAATGTGCAAGTGGCTTTGAAATTGGGTACTGGGCAGGGACTGGAAGAATTTTGAGGCACGTCATAGAGAAATACGGGACTTCCTAAACAGACTAAGATAGAAATATGGACATCGGTGCTTGCTGGTGAGGACTCAGAAGAAAGTGAGAAAGCATGATAGGGAAAACCTAGAAAATACATATATTATCATAAACAGGACATTGCTAGAAATGTGAGAGTTAAAGGCACTGCTGGCGAAGACGCAAAATGAAATTAGGAACAAGTTATTGGAAATTTAAGGTAAATGGATCCTGGCAATACGGCAGCAGAAAATGTAGCGGAAAAACATGACTATTATGTGGAAAGCAGACTTTATAAATTGTGAACTTGATTATTTAGCTGAGGAGATTTCCAAGCAAAGTGTTGAAGGTCTGGCCTGGTTTTTTCTTGTTGCTTATGATAAACTGTGAGAGAAAAGAGATGAAGGAAGATCTACTGAAGTTAAAAGGAAATAGATTTAGGAAATCCTCAGCCTACCCATATTTCGGAAGTTGCTAAAATCAGGAGACTGATTCTTTGGAGTATGCTCTAGAGAGGCCAAGAGTATGGCTGGACGACCTTTTGCCAGAGATTAGGAGTGTGACTCATGGATCCCTCTACCACAGTGGTTCTCAACCTTCCTAATGCTGCGACCCTTTAATACAGTTCCTCATGTTGTGGTGACCCCCAACCATGAAATTATTTTTGTTGCTACGTCATAACTGTAATTATGCTACTCTTATGAATTGTAATGTAAATATCTGGTATGCAGGATGTATTTTCCTTGTTACAAATTGAACATAATTAAAGCACAGTTATTAATCACAAAAACAATATGTAATTATATGTGTTTTCCGATGGTCTTAGGCGACCCCTGTGAAAGGGTCGTTTGACCCCCAAAGGGGTTGCGACCCACAGGTTGAGAACCGCTGCTCTACCATCTCTACAGCCTTCAAGAGAGGAGATGGGATTATACAGGAAAGATCTGTGGAAGACCCTCTTATCTAATGGCATAGATCCCCATGACATACACTGGTGACCCACAAGGCTTTTGAGAATGCTCTAACAGCATAAATACTGCCAGCTGCAGGACGAGTTTGTGGTAATTGGTTACCGTAGCTGTAAGCCATTCATAGCTAACATTTTTTTTGAACACTTGCTATGTGCCAACTCTGCCTGCTTTACATGTACTTTCTTATTTAACCTAACATTACACCTATGATGCAGCACTGTTGGTATCTCTACTATTATACATTTTTGTTTATTTGTTTAACAAGCACTCATAGGCACTCACTACTTCTTAAGTGCTTTACAAATATTAAATTATTTAATATTGTTGTCATTTCTATTTTACATTTTGCTTATCCTCCCCCTTTACCCCAAGGGGGCCACCAGACCACCCTTCTACTAGTTCTAATTGGTGAGTATTTTTTGTGTCCTCTGATGCATTTGAGGTGAAGGTAATTCCGTGATGCTTTTTGTAACCTAGGTTTATCTACCGAGTTCTTCAGGGATCCCTTTTTCCGTCTCCACTCCTGAGGGCTAAGCACTTGGACAGACTGACTCCAGAGGAGAGGACTGAAGCCCTCAAGAAGTGGAGAGGGGCTGGAAAGATGGGTCAAGCGACGTCTAAGTGTGCTGACCACTCAGCTGCCAAGTCAGAGAGAGGAGCCATGAGCGGCCCTTCTGTTGTCTTTGCCATGATGTCAGCAACTTCTTGTGCTGCTGAGCACGGAAATGTACGTGAAACTGCCTTGGACTCAGACTGTTGTGAAACTAAGACCTCATGGTTGGCTGGACCCTCAAAGGGTTAAAAAGGCAGGATACCCTCTTTGGAGTTGCAACGATCCCTTCGAGTTCGGAAGAGGACTTTGAAGAGGCACCTCTACCAAGCAGGAATGACTCGGATTTCCCTTAAGGGTCATGAATATGTGACTGGTCTGAAAAAGCCAATGTGATGACCTTGCTGGTATGTTCACAGATGCATTTGTAAGAGAGGATAGGGTTTGACCTAGACAGAGTTTAGGGAATTAAAGTATTTAATTCAGAATCAAATGTTTTTATGAAACATTTTGGATTTTAAGAGAGCATTTTAATTGTCTTAGGCATATAAGTGTTTTCACTATTTGAGATATATTTATTTTACTGTGAGACCTCAGATTTCAGAGAAATGCTTTAACTGAGCAGACTCCAATCTGATTTGATTTTTTTTTAAGAAAAAAAAAAAAGTAGTTGGATTGATTAGTTGGAATTCAGAGAGTTCCACATGAAGAAAGAAAAAGTTATAAATGGCTAATTTCCAGAGGAAAAAAGTTACAAGAGCCCTTTAAACAACAATGTACCTAAAATAGAATAATAGAATATAGTTAGTTATTAATAGCTTTTTATTTCCTGAGGTGTTTTTGGTCTTCTGACTGAAGATGCTTAGGCATACCTCTCTGTGCATTTCAGTGTTCTCCTGCGGTGGAGCCTTCATTGGGAAGGGGCAAGGGGGAGGCTAGGCCTCCATCAGGTAACGGGTCGACCTGTGTGCAGATGTTCATTGGGGAACAGAAGCCATGGGTGAGACACAGAATCAGCTGAGCCCGTGGGCCATTTGGCAATATCCTGTCATATCCTAAAACTGACAATGGCCTGATCAAGATGAGACAATCAATTTCAAAACAATCATCAAGAGACTATTTGAGAGTTCATAGTCCTTGCAATGCCATACAACTTTTTGGGGCTTGTAACCTCTAAAAATGAGCTAGGAATTGAGACTAGGACAGGTGGTTCTCAGGATTCCATGAGGTTCTTAGAAAAATTTGTATTTTAATACATTTTAGAACAGAAATATCTATTGCAGGTTAACTGCTGTTGCAAATCATGTATGCTGGAACAAGAAACTAGTTTATACCAAATAAGGCCAGTTGTAAAATCATGTATTCTTGTTGAGTTCTTTTAAAATTCTACATCAGTTCATCTGAAAATTGTCAGCCACCAATCACCCAGAATTCCCTTCATGAAATCTCCATGCTAATGTTTTGTTTCTTTATCAAAGTTGTCTTAATGACTATTAAACTATTATTCTCAGGACTTTATCTTCTACCTGCTGCCTACTGTCCTATTTTTGTAGCCTTCTGATATTATTGTAAACAGTCTTTTATATAGACCAATTTCCAGAACTTTCAAAATCCCACATAGCTAATGGAAGTTGCTTTCTGCTTCCTTATAGATTTTTATTTTAAATAAACTGTTTAATAAATAATGTGATACAAAACTGTCATCACTCCTGTGGATACTCACTGAATCCAACTGTAATTGGTACCAGAACTTAGAAGGAAAATCTCTAAGTACACCTTTTACCAGAATATTGTTTGGGCTTTTTCTTATACGGAAAAATCTATGATGTTATATCACTTGTTATCCTCATAGTAGCTGGCATTCATTCCCTGAGATAAATCTTCTGATAAATAAAAAATTAGAAATATTTTCTCTAATAAATAAAGTTTTAGAATCTAATGATAAAGGAATGAGCCAAAAAGACTAAGAAAAACTGTCAAGTATCTGTACTTATGAGTAGATGAAACTCTGGAGTGTTCATGTGATGGGGCCACAATTCCTTGATTCCAAAATCCCAAGAACACTGAATACTGATTTTTTTAAATAAATTAGTTAAAAACTCAATGCCCTGAACAGAAGTGAAGCTATCATGTACTTAATATAATCTTTATATATTTGCTACAAAAATTGTATTTTCTTTCTGGATGTTAAAGTGTATTTTTAAATTTTTGACAAATTCTGGGTTCTTAAATACCATCTGCCTCCCAGATGAAAAGGAACTGGGATCTGTTCTAAGCCTTTAAATGGTCTCATTTACAAGTAAAAAACTCTTACACAGGTTACCCAAGCTGATGTGAACTGTTGCATTTCGGTATTGAACGTTTTTCACCAAAATTTGAGAAATTAACATAATTGCTCCTAGAAGCCAAAGAAACGTGCTTAATAGTATACATTTGGGGATGCAATTTTACCCCAAAAGACTTACGAAAGAATTGGATCCATTTCCTGAAATGTACTCTAGACATTAAAAATCCTTACACTCTTACCAGGGCTACAGTTTTTGTTGGATGCTCAATGGGTAATTTGAGAGTATTAGCAACCCTAATTCCAGACTAATCAAGGCGTTATCTGTCCCGTAAAGTAAAAGAGCACGTTCCTGTGAAAGTCCAATAGAAGACAGGTATTTTGACTGGGGAGAAATTGGGTGCCAACTATTATATTGGGAAAGACAATTTTCTGGGACATACTATCCATGCTCCACACACATAAAAAAAGAGAGTATACTATTTTATTTGTACTAATGGTTATTTAAAATAAGTACAACATGTACATTTCACTGAACATCAGTTGAGCAAGGCTAAAAGTCATTACATTAAGTATGTACCTACAACTATAACAAAACGAAACTGACCCATATTCTTCAACTTCCATACAGTTGTGACCAAAATTCAATTGCTGGATGTCACATTCTCAATACATTTATACAAACTACAGAACAAGCGATGAATAACATGGAAAGTGTCAAGACAACTTTTTGGATTTCAAATATGTGTGCACGTAGAAAAGAGTACAAAAATACATGTATAAAACTGCAGGTAGTCTCTATGTGGAATGCGGAGGCAGTCCAGGTTGCTGGTGGAGCTTAGTAGGGAATCCTACTTGTTCCAAAGGCATTTGGATGTTGCAAAAATGGGTGCCTGACTGACTAAATTAGGTGCAGGTGATGACTTGTGTTCTGAAGCTTTTTAGTGTGGAAAAAATAACCACTAATCACTAAACATATTGAGGTGGGTAAAGTGGCCTAGTGCTTAAAAGCATCTTTAAATTTTTGCTTTAATTATCGATGGGAAGAACTGGCAACACCAGATATTAAACATCTTTCAGGGAAAATTACAAAATGTTATGCAAAGCTTTCCTGTGCTTTGAGATACATGTCTGTACTTCATTGGTATGGACAAACTGGAAAATATTTCATGGGGTAAGGTGCAATTTAATTTTTTTTTTTAAATTGCATCTCTGCAGTCTAAGGCAAGTTCTCCTTTGGCAAAGTAGAATCTCAAATTCAATTGTCACATAGGGGGATCCAAATAAAAATACTGTCCATGGATATTTTCCTAGTTTTTGAGATCTCAGACACTGAACAAACCCCAGCTATAGGGAAAGTTCTGTGGGGACTTTTCTGCCACATTACCACCGTGGCTGAAATGCAGAACACGCAGCCCTCCCATGTCAGTGCTCACTGTGACGTCTAAAGAGCTCTGTGTTCCGTGTGTCTTGCTGCTGCAGCGACCTACAGGGATGCTACTTGTCTGTCGCCTCTGTCTTTCATCAGTGCTCCACATTTTAAAGACTTGAGAAGAGTCATAGTCAATAACTTAAGCATGTAAATTATCTTGGCTTTTAATAAATCAAAAGCAAGTCACCAAGGTTTACATGAAAGTTGCCACTAAGCTATTGTACTTGAGAAACAAAAGCTGGCAAAGACTGGTCAGCCTGCATCTCAGCGTCCTTTTTTTGTGACTGGATAAGAGGGAACTTTATAACTGTTGCCCTGGCGCCTGCATTACCCTCACTCTCCAGGGCCGGCAATTTCGCACTAGTGGTCAAGGTTAGGCTGACAAAACAAAATAAGCTTTGCTTTAAAAAAAAAAAAAAAAAAAAAAAAAAAAAAAGACTTTCATCGAACTTGAAGAAAGAAAAATAAAGCTGAAAAATAAAGCTGAATAACATTAGCCTGAAACAAGCATGGAGGCGTGCAGTGCACTGCCCAGCACCCCTGTCCCTGTGCCCAGGGAGTGCTTTTCTGTACAGCTGTTTGCAGAAAGTGCTCCACAGCCAAGACCCCGTTTTCTCTGAGTGTCGCTGGCCACGTCTCTGGTCATCTTTGGAATCAGTTTAGGAGGAAGGTGTGAATGTATATTTGTCTCTCAATCCACTTGGTGAAGTAGGACACATTGCTGTAAACTCCAGGCCCCAGGACTTTGGAAAAGCAGACGGAGCCCCATGAAGTTAGGCCAAACAACGTCCACTGTCCTCCAGGCTGCTCACAAACAAGCGGCCCGCCGCTGTCCCCCTGTAATGAATAGCAGGGAACATTAGTCACGGGTATTTCAGAGCCCTAACGGTGTGCATGTTATCCTGAGGGTACACTACAGCCGAGCCCAGCTTAACCAACCTTTGGGGAAATTTCCACAAAGCTTTTATCATCAACGTGTGGAGGGACATGCTCTCCACTCCATAAACGGAACTTCCAAATGGACATTTTAAAGTCTAAAAGGATAGGGATGGCTTGGGAAAAGACTATTTTTTTCTGTGAAATCAGAAGACATTTGTCAGTCATTTCCCGTACTTATCAAAATGTGTCATATTTCTTAAAAGTATTGTATCAGAATCAATTCTCTCATAACCACATTCTTTAACTTTGACCCATTTTATAAATGTAGAAAGTACCCAACATGGAACTTACCACGTTCAAGATTCTGACTACGTGAATGAATGCATTAAGTAAAATACACTCAGGGACCACATACTGCATTTCTTAATAGTTCCTAGGACCTTGGCAATTAGCATACTTGAATGGAAAATACCACATAAGAATTATTTACCATAAGGTATTTCATTTCTTTATAATCTATATTCCATATGAATAGAGATTTTCATTCTTGATACTTAAGTTTAGGTGTTGCACTTGACACATAGTCGGTTCTTTTGCCACATATAATCAATCTTAAGACACAACAACTTTAGAAAGTTAATATTTGTTACATCTGAAAGATCAGAGTAGGTTAGAGGGTGTATTCTGCAGCGCCTCAAAAGAAAAGGATTGATACCTGAGAAAATAAGGAAGCAAATATGGTGGAAATTTACAAATACTCCTCGCACTGCAAGAGTTTCAAACTTGGAAGTATATCTATGCTCATTCCCACTTGGCGACATTGAAGAACAACGGTAATCATGTTTACTGATACTTTTCTGAACACTTGCCCTGTATTACCTCGTTTAATCCTCACAAAATCCTTATGTGTTGATGACAGTAATAATGTGATATAATAATTATTATTAAATTTATTTTAGAGATAATAAAAATGAAGCACAACAGGTGTGGAACTTGTTTATTGGCAGGGCTATAATTTAAATTCGGGCAGCCTAGCACCAGGATTCCAACCCTATAATAACTAGGCTAACTTTCTGCTGAGAAATGTCAGTGAATAGGACTGCTGTTAAGCAAAACTGAATTTTTGATTGTGCTGTGAGCTTTTGGGGAGGTGGTGATCTTGACATCATAAATTCCTAATGCCATAAACATAAGTAGTGAGCGTAGACCATGCAAGGGCGTGAATAAATTGTTCTGCCTAAAGAGTCCGATTGGAAAACTTTAAGCAAAATTTACTGGAAATATCAGACATACTCCACAATTTGTATTAGACATACTCCACATTTTTTTCTTCTCCCCTTATATAGGAGAAATGCTAAGATACTGACTTACTTAGATTGAGCTATTCATTATGCCAGAGAGTTGATTAAAATGGGGCATGTTTACAGGTTCGTTCTACACTTCCAGATCAGAAATTTAACCCGATAATTATTTAGCATCTGCTCTTTGCAAGGTTCCTGCTGAGGCCCACACAGAGGGAGGCACTGTTTTTGTCACCGAGGGGCCGAAAGTCCGCTTTGCTAACCAGAATACCTTTACATGAAAGCAAAGTCTAAGGACTAAGGCATCCTCACAGGAAGGAGCAAGTACTTCCAGGTGGGGAAGAACAGACAAAGTGCCTTCCTAACTCGCGGGTGTGAGGTGGGTTAGCGAGGTGATGGACATTTCTAAGGTAGAGAACAAGAGGCGCAGAAGCAGCCATTCAAAACGACAGGGAGACTACAGCTGAGGCCCAGTTTGTCTGGTCTTTCTGGCCCTCTTTTCCTCTAGTAATCCTGGGCTTTGGGCCAAAGTTAATGTTTAGCTTCAGGACTGATCCCGATGATTTCTAGACCTTAACAGAGGGACCCACAGCTTCCAAAGGGCCCCGTTGATAAATCGGAAAGACAACGAGAGGTTCTGGTGAAGAATCTTGCTTCAGACCTAGTCAAGCCAGACCTAGCTTTGGTTTGTGTTGTGGTTTGTTTTATTTTCTACCTAGAGCTGTGTTAGAGAATCTCTGATAGGCAGTTAAGATCCCCGCGGTGCCGAATTCCCACTGCTGAAGAAGTTGGCATGACTCAGTTCACGTTAGGCACCAGATATGAAATGCCTGTGCCTGTGTCTGTGCACAGCCTTCAGTTCTCTTTCAAGAATCACCTTCTTGCCCCTCCTTTGGAGAAATGTATTCATAGTCATCAGTGCGACTAGATGGCACATTGGCCCAACACCGGGGCCCTGGAGCCAGACTGCGTGGCTTCATATCCTTACTCTACCACCTTTCCTGCTGTGTGATATTGGGTAAATTACTGAACCTCTCTGGTCCCTTCTTTTCTCGATCTGTAAACTAGGAAAAACAATGAAACATCACAATAGGTGATGGTGAGGATTAAATGAGTTGTTATCAAGCATTTGGAAGAGATTCTGCAACATAATAAGCACCAAGTGATAAATGTTAATATTCACACAGTTACTCTTGGTTGAGTGTATATGCCAGACATCCCACACAGATAAGTGAAAGATAGGGGCTTTCACATACACCAAACACCGTGCAAATTAGACTCAGTCCCATTTCACTCATGAAGAACCTTTCTAGAGAGGTTAGATAATTTCTCCAGGTATTATTCTTACCAGCAGAGATGGGGTCCCACCCAGATCTTTCAGGCTGCAAATGCTGTGTAACAAGCCCTATACCATTCTGCCTCCCAAAACACTATTTTTAGATTTTAATTATTTATATATACTTAAATATAAATAATATTTATGTATTATTTAAGAGTCCTGGAAATCAAACCCGGGACTCTTGCTTGGAAGGCGGGATTCCTCCATCCCTGCCCACCTCAGCTGGATGCTGTGGCCAAGAGGCTACAGGGACGGTGGCCTCATGAAGCTCTAAGGGAGCCAACTGTCTGCCTCCCTCTTTTCCCTGGCAACTAAGGAATCCCACCGGGCCGTCCCCAGTCCCGGGGCTGCCCACTCTGAGGCAGGACCACCAGAAGTGTCATGTTGTTATGCTAGGCCAGCAGTAACATCCTTGTTGAATCACTTCTTCAATTCTAACATGGGGCGGGGCAGCTGGACCTAGTCCAAAGCAGTGAAATAGCAAAGGTGCTTCACAGCCTTGGCGGAGAATAACTGCTGTCCCTACTCCGTCGTCAGCTTCTTTGAGCACTTGCCCTTTTTTTCCTTCCCTGGGAGCCAGTCCAGTGCAATAGCCAGTGAGTGTTTACCAAGTAACAAAGAAGACGCTTCCCTGAACTGCTTAGTGAGCCTGCTCTATGAACTGCTGTGACCATGAATCCCGAGTGTCTGAGTCGCATGCAGGGACATTTGTAGACGTGTTGGGAGTCAAGTGCAGGCCCAGACAATGCCAGTGTGACCACCTGCTGAGATAGAGGTGGCTCTGTCACACGCCTGGGTGCTGGGGTGTTGCCTGTGCTTTAATGCCTTCACCCCAATGGCTAAAAATGCCCTTGGTATCCCCCTGCTTCCCAGGCAGCCTGGTTGGGACCCTGGTTACCACTTGCTCCTCTTAGAAACTCATTAGTCTTAGCCCCTAAAATGGTCCCATGAGATGGACCAGAACAGCTGCTTTCCCTTGGTTGCTGATGCATGTGCTGTGCCCCAGGCGGTGGAGGAGTGAGCTGATGGCCACCTGAGTGAGCCAAGTGCGTGGAGGCAGTACGGGGACTCGCAAATACACATCTGCTGACAAGTCATTTTCCAAAAATGTCCCCGAAAGGCCTCACGTGAATAACAATGAGTTTGTGTGGGCCCCCTGGAGTTATTGCTGAACTGAATTACCTCAATAATCAGAAAACGACTTACCATGCACGAGTCCACTGTGCCGGACTCATAGCCGGCACATATCATCCGGGTGGTGATGGTCTTCATGTCGAAGTAGGACTGACACTGCTCCAGAGAAATCACCCGGACTTCTCCCTCCTGCAGCTTGAAGGGCACTGGGTATTAAAAAAGAAAAGGGAAGGGAAGGGAAGGGAAGGGAAGGGAAGGGAAGGGAAGGGAAGGGAAGGGAAGGGAAGGGAAGGGAAGGGAAGGGAAGGGAAGGGAAGGGAGGAGGGAAGGAGGGAAGAAAATATTAAAAGAAGGGTAAAATGGCTCAAAATGAGGCTAACTATATATGAAATGATTACATTTTTATTCTTTACTTAGAATGTCATTTCAAAATCAAGGCTTGTTTGCGATCAGAATTTTCCAATTAGAAGGGTTGACGGCAAACCTCCAGTCAAACCCCTTTGTTGTATTGAGAAAAGTGAGGCGCAGAGTGGTTAAGTCACCCGGGTAGGTAACTTGGCTTGCACTTTCTCCAATAAAACCAACAGCCACTGCAATGAATTGGAAAGTGATCACCCCATGGCTCTGCCCCAGACAGGAGGCTGCCAGCTCTGCCGCAGGCCACACCCGGCGCCTCCAGCAGGCAGGACCCGCCCTCTCCTCGGCTTAACGCCTGTGTCTCACCACAAGACCATGCGCTATGGGGGCCATTATTTGAGGTAAGAACCTTTCATCCTAGAGGACATGACAGAGAGATGTTGACAGGGACAAAGCCATCCATTAGTATCCGAGAGGACTGTGTGAATGCCATCTTGCTGGAAAGTTCTCAAAAGAGGACAATGGCTTTTCGAAGCATGAATTCATGGTTGTTTCGCCATTCTACAAATAGGGATGGGGATGCAGTGAAAATGCACAGGGGACCTTATTGGGAGAAGGAATCATGTTTGGAAAAATCAGTGTGATGAGGACAGTGAAAGTTCCAGGAGTTGTCAAAGAATGGTCATAAGAACAATCGCTAACATGCATGGGGTACTAAGAGCAGGCCAGGCACCCCCCCTCGCCATTCTCGAGGCCTCTTGTCTGTAATCTTTACAATAGTCCTAGAAGTTAGACGGTTGCTGTTATGTTTCCCCTGTATAGTCAGACTTTCTCACCAAATCCACATCTTTGCTCCTCACGCCGCACTATATTTGTGGCAGCTAAGATATACTACAGGATTGCTGTCAGTTTGATGTGGATATTGTGGGAGCAGTACGAGGAGAGGCAATAGAAAGTATATTCAGGTCTTATCGCTATTGCAGTACTAACTGTAGCTTTTAGAAAGCAAGGTGCCAGGAACGGTGACATCACATGTCTGACCTTGCCTTTGACGTTCTTATATGTGAGCCTTTCAGACATCACTGACTTACTTCTGTCTATTGAGTTTTTCTTTTTTGTCATCAATTGACCATATAGAAAGGAAACTCAACTTAGGTCAACATTTATCTGACAAAATTAAAAAAAAAAAAAAGAGGCCTTCAAGTTGGCAGCTGCTAAGGTGGCTCACAGAACAGCCACCAGCATCGCCATTCCCGAGAGACATACACACCCGTGGCACGGAGTGGCCTTGGAAAGAAAATGTCACTTGGTTAAATTCATATTCTCAACCCTAAGAGGTCAAGCAAAATTGAGAGTCCATTTGGGGGCTGGGAGTAAGTAGGAAAAATGTTTCAATTTCTATGTTTTATATGTTCAAATCATCTAGGGCTGTGGTCGGCAGACTGCGGCTCGCGAGCCACGTGCGGCTTTTTGGCCCCTTGAGTGTGGCTCTTCCTAAGCCTTAGGAGTACCCTAATTAAGTTAATAACAATGTACCTACCTATATAGTTTAAGTTTAAAAAATTTGGCTCTCTCGTCCTGACCGGTTTGGCTCAGTGGATACAGCGTCGGCCTGTGGACTCAAGGGTCCCAGGTTCGATTCCGGTCAAGGGCATGTACCTTGGTTGTGGGCACATCCCCAGTGGGGAGTGTGCAGGGGGCAGCTGACCAATGTTTCTCTCTCATCGATGTTTCTAACTCTCTATCCCTTTCCCTTCCTCTCTGTAAAAAAATCAATAAAATATATTTAAAAAATAATAATAAAAATAAAAAATTTGGCTCTCAAAAGAAATTTCAATCGTTGTACTGTTGATATTTGGCTCTGTTGACTAGTGAGTTTGCCGACCACTGATCTAGGGAGCCAAACTACTTTAATCAATTTAAGTAGGCAAATAGCAAACCAGTTTTCCTTGGAGAAGGACTTCCTGGTTGTCTTACAAAGGTCCACAAGACCAAATCACAAGGCAGGCCTGGAAGTTGGGCCCAGCCCTAGGCTGCAGGACAGAATGCCTAAACACTAGTCAGGCACAGGTGATTGGCCTGCGGAGAGTGCAAACCACCCATGGAGGCGGGTCACAGGCATGACTGACAGGTCTCATCTGGCTTGGCAGCGCCAAAGCATTGGCACTGGCTCCCTGGAGAGAGACTCTCAGCTGGAGAAGCGTTTTGGGGCTGCCTCTGAGCTGGGCAGGTTTGAGTGCCATAGCTAACATCTATCATTTGCGTGGGGGAATGACGCACATGCTCAGTATGTACCATTTGTGTCTATACTTTTTTAAAAAGTTTATTTATGTCTTTTTAAAAATATGTTAATTAATTTTTAGAGAGAGACGAAGGGAGAGGGAGAGAGAGATAGAAACATCAATGATCGGCTGCCTCCTGCACGCCCCCTACTGGGGATGGAGCCTCAACCCAGGCATGTGCCCTGGCCCGGGAATCAAGCCCGCAAACCTCCTAGTTCCTGGGTCGAGGCTCAACCGCTGAGCCACACTGGCCGGGCTGTGCCTATACTTTTAGAAGTGAAATGGGGGGGGTTATTGCCAAAGTCTCAGAAGTAACTCAGGGTCTTTCCGTGACAAGCTGAAAGGCAAAGCGCTGCGCCCCCCGTCTTACTTTTGCTGCCCATGTGGCCCCAGCCTGTGATGTAGCAGTACGTGTCGGGCTCCAAGGCCTGCTCGGCGCTGGGCAGGCAGACCGGCCGCACGTAGCTGGTCTCCCGGACCTCCGCGCTGAGCTCCACGATGCTGATGTCGTAGTCCACCACCGCGCGGCTGTAGCGCGGGTGCAGGATGATGGTCCTCACCCCGCGCGTCTGCAGGAAGGCCGACGGGTGGTCGAGATTGTTGATGCCAAACACCACCGTCCACACGGCGGCGTTCTCTCTCCTGCAATGGTAATTCAGGAGCCATTGGCCTCTTAACCTCTTGAGAGAAGCCTCAGCTTCACACGCGTCTCAGGTGCATGGAGCAGGCAGGGGCATTTACTCAGTGGCAGGCACCGTGTCGCTGCGCACAGTAACCAGTCACTGTGGTTTGCAAGTTGCCACAATCTAGTTTAGATATGAAAATGGCATATTTGTGCTTCATGCAGCTAGCCAAGGTCAGAGATTTTCTATATCTTTTCTGGAGAGTACAAACTTTCCCTTTTTTACCCTTTTTGCTTTTGCTTTAGTATCTCAAATATTTCTCCTTTTTTTTTTTTTTTTTTTTTTAGGAAAGAATGAATATATATATAATGAACACCTGTAATAGAAATCACCCTATTTTATCTTACTCCAGAAATAGCATAGCTAAGTGACAATGTGGAGGGAGTTTAAAGGTCACCAAATTTGTTCTAGGAAATATCACGCAACAGTGTCATTGCTGTTCTATAAATATTACAAATGTCTTACTTTTAAAAGCGGGCTCTGCCCTTGGTATTTCTAAAGAATTCTTTGTGACACATGCCGTGAAATGACTTTAGGGTGACCCACAAGGAAATGCGTGAAGGGGCTGGATGTGCGTCAATAAGTCAGACCACAAGGCCTGAACATCTGGAGGGCCATCGCTTCTCAGTTCTGCTAATTGCTGTCATGTTGAAATGCCCGGTGTGACCCGACCCTCTGATTGTTCAAGGGAGACCGAAGTTCTGGATGTCAGAATGATCTTTTCCAGACCACTCAGGTCATACCTACCCCACCAAAGCAAGAGACCACAGAACCCTGCTCAGTGCAGATGCAGAGTGCATGGATAGGTAGTTGCAAGGCTAGAAGAAACAAAGAAGTAACTATGAAGGTTGGAAAGAGAAGAGCGCCCAGTTTCAGCAAGCCCCAGGAGCTATGGGTCAGCCCATATTTTAGGCCAACTGCTTGCTATGTTCTAGACCCAGACATTTCCACTGAAAAGGGAAGGAAGGCAGAGAATACCTCCACAGAGGGCAGGACTGTGGGGAGAGGGAGTCAGGTCAGTTACCAAGGGCTTTTGACAACCACACGGGCTGGCTCTCCACTGATGCTAAATAACAGCACCCCAGGGGAAGTATGGATATAAAATGGAAAATTCCCGTTTTACTGGGCATTATTACTGAAAGGAATGGATCAACCCCGTACGTCGATAAAATGAAAATAAACAAACTGTGAATTACTGGCATAGTTCATAAGCACCTAGAAGATAAAAAATAGTAACCCTGAGGACACAACATGGGTTCAGTATGAAAAGTCAAATCTCTCACTTTCTTTTCCGAGTATGTTAAAAGACTGAGATTGGGACAGGTCTGCCCAGCGTGTATGGCAGAAAGATCTAGGAACAAAGAAGCTGACGGTCCTGGTGAGAGGGCTGAAGTGACCAGCCCAGGGCACTTCATCAGCTGGAGAGAGAAAGGAGATGAGGAGACCACATTTCCTTGATGGGCTGAGATAATGGGGGAAGAAGTGCAGACAAGCAACAAAAGTCTTGTTAGAGAAGTCAAGACAAGGGTGACCTAGCAGGGGTAGCGATTATGGTCACACTAGAGGCCCGGTGCACGAGATTCATGCACTGGGGGGGGGGGGTCCCCTCAGCCCAGCCTGTGCCCTCTTGCAGTCTGGGACCCCTCGGGGGATGTCCGCCTGCTGGCTTAGGTCCGCTCCTAGCAGGAAGCTAAGCTGGCAGGTGGACATCCCCTGAGGGGTCCTTAGCACTGCTATGGAGGCAGGAGAGGCTCTTGCCATCACCACTGTGCTCACCAGCCGTGAGCCCGGCTCAGGGCTTCTGGCTGAGCGGTGCTCCCCCTGTGGGAGCACACTGACCACCACGGGGCAACTCCTGTGTTGAGCGTCTGCCCCTGGTGGTCAGTGCGCATCATAGTGACCAGTCATTCTACCATTCGGTCAATTTGCATATTAGCTTTTTACTATATAGGAGGATAGTAGGATGATAGTTATTCATGTGGGTTTCCTGTAGAGAAATCAGATGCTTCCGAAAATTACTAGTTGTTTGCCAGCCTAGGAAGGTCATCCTTCCATCTCTCAGAGGCGGAAGAAGGCAGGAAAATTGCTGTTCCGTTACCCCTGAAAGGCAAAGTCTTTCTCCCTGACAACTGTTGAAGTTGAATTCTTATTAGGGCATATGGAACTTGATCTGATCAGCTTAGCATCTCATGTTTTTAATTTTCATTGGGGATTTTTAAAGACCTCTCCATGGAAGAGCAAAACAAATTTGTGGCTTTTTCCCCACCAATATAATTAACAGAGACAGGCCTGAGGAGACCTACAGATGAGTCACACTGGGATTGGCAAAGTATGGGATCAGGATATGAAGTAAATCCCATTAACTGCAGCAATCGATGGCTCCAGCAGAGAGTAAGGCTTATAATTAGAAGTTCTCAAAAGCTTGCAGGGCCACTGGAGACTGTAAAACAGAATCAGAGTTATTAGCACACATTCAAACGAAGGCTTGTTTGAAGTTGGGCCATTTCTAGTTTCTTATGGACAAGCCAGGCCCCTCTTGACAGTTCTGTTGAGTTTAGTGTTCCATAAAATTTCACCAAGGCCTTTGATATCTTACCCATTTCCTTAATTATAAACACATATTTCTTCTCTATTGCAAGGCCTCTTCTTAACTGCACAGATCCGTCGTGAAAGAGGAGACTCGGACGCCACGTACGGAAACAACAAACATTGGATCTGAACCTGGGTGAACTAGCACGTGGAGAACGTGTGTCCCTTAAAGGCCTGTTGGATTCATTCAGGTAATCATCTTTTGATGAATGTACTCTTGCTAGTCTAATCTTCTAATTACCCCGGAGTTATAAATCAGACCTGGAAAAGACATCCGGAAACATCTGGCTTCTTCCGAAACAATTACATTGCCGTGTATTTCCTGACAGACTACACAGACTCCTCAATAATTTAGGGTCTTAGACGCTAAATGTTCTCCAGCGGAGGTACTGGTTTGATGTTTTATATTCCACTTTCCCAAAAAGAGTGATCAAATAGCTGGATATACACATTTGCATTTCACAATCACTTATCACATTATATTCTAATTACTTGTTTAAGTGTCTGAAACCTCATTAGGTTAGCAATCCAAGGAAGGAAATGTGTACTCATCTTTGTAACCCCCACCTGGAACTGGATATTCGTTCTAGGACTCTATTGTGTAGAAAGGCAAGCACCCGTGGGTGAGTAGCTTTGTATAAGGAGGTGTGTTGCAGTATTGTTAAAACGGTAGCAAATTGGAACTAACCGGAATGCCCATCAGCTGTGGAATAGTAATAAAAAAAGCTATGGTAAATCTATATTATAGAATATCATTTAGCTTTGGGAAAGAATGAGTTAGAACTACGTCAGTTGACCTGGAGGGATGCCGGCGATATATTGCTACATGAGAAAGTCACCTTACAAACACAAGTATAGAGTGGGATTCCAAATTGTAAAAGGAAGCAATGACACCTGGGGGGAAATGTATGTTATAGCTGTGCCGGCACATTCTCCAGGCTGCAGTGGGGGGTACTGTGAGGAGGGTGAGGAAGTAAAGGTGAGTGTGAGAGGAGAGAAAGACAGTGCTAGCAAAATGCAAAGATACTCACGCCATAGTGTTAAGGGAAAAGGGAGAATGCATGACTTCAGTAATAATTTTTTTTAAATTGACCTTTATCAATGTGTCACTTATTAATCCCAGGCATGATTCTCATGGCTGTACAGAGGCTCACTTAACGGCTGCACCACCCCTGTGACTGCTATGTCCTTCATTTCACAGAGGAGGAAACTGACCCAGAGAAGTTCATGAACTGGCCCATGGTCAGTAAGTGGCAAGTTTGAGAAAGAACAAGAATAGGCAAAAAAAATAAATAAAATTCCATTTTTTTTTTAGAAATTAACCTGGGCAAATGAAAATAATCCATTAGGTGATAGGACTGTGACTTAATTTGTTTTAAAATTTCGCTATTGCTTAATATGACTTTTAAATAAAGTAAAATTATTAAAAATAAAATTGGTGGTATGATGGTTATTTAAAAGAATGTCTTCCCCCTGGCCAGTGTGGTGGCTCAGTTGTTTGGCACATCATCCGGTACAACTAAAAGGTGGCAGGTTCAATTCCTGGTCAGGGCACATACCCAGGTTTCAGGTTCGACCACTGGTCAGGCAGTACAGGAGGCCACCAATCAATCTCTCTCCTCACTCTCTCTTAAAAAAAAAATGTCCTCACATCCTTTGACACTCCTCCCTCGGAGAAGAGAGTTTTGTGTTTCTTCCTTTGGATCTGAGCAGCCCCACAGCAGAAGCAGTGCTGCATATCTTGAAGGCTGGGTCACAAAAGGCATCGCATCCTCCTGGCTCCCTCCTTGGGAAGCTCACTGTGCCGAATGCCAGTCACCATGCTGAGTCCCATGTGGGGAGGAACAAAGGCCCGGCCCACTGGCAGCGCTGCCTGGAGAGTGCAGCTCCCCCCCACACACAACCCTCCCACCCCCGCCTCAGAACCTTCCAGCTGGCGCTGACATTGCTGCCCAGCAGAGACAAAGTGCACCAGCTATGTCCTTCCCGGTGTCTGACCCCTGGATCTTCTGGGAGCATAATGCATGTTTGGGGGTTTTCTTTGTTGTTGCTCGGTTTGGGTTTCTTGCTCCTGACATAACAGGCAGGTGGATCATATGAGGACCTTCTGCAGTAATGTTTGTCAGCTGGGGGTAGGTATTCTCTTGGTCTTCCTTTTCTGCTCCTTTAGGCACATTGTCCTGGTTAATTTATGTGCCAATGTGGCTGGGCCGTGGTGCCAAAATATTTGGTCAAAGATTCTGGATTTTTCGGTGAAGGTGTATTTGGCTGAGATTAACATTGAAATCAGTGGGCTTTGAGTAAAGCAGACTACCATCCATAATGTAGGTGGGTCTTCACTGATAAAAGGGAGACCTAATATACAAACCAGACCTCCCTTGAGCAAGAAGGAATCCACCTAGCCAATGGCCATTGGATGTGAACTGCAATGCTACCCCATCTTCGGGCCAGCCCCGTTAGATTTTGGACTTGCCAAGCCTCCACAATCATGTGAGCCAACTTCTTAAAGTAAACCTCTCGCTCTCATTGGTCTCTTTCTCTGGAGAACCCCGACTAACACACATATTGTACCTTTAACTCTGCTTCCCAAAGTCCTCACCAGTTCCTCCAGCACCCTCCCCTCACTGTAGTATCCCCTTGAGTAAGTCCCCCCTTTAACTCCACATGTATCTGATGTATTCGAAAGGGCTAGAAAGACACAATGCTGGCCGGGGAGTCAATCCACTAAACTTCCTATCCCTCCCTCTTTAGGACATAAATCATAAGCAAGATCTATCCATCGCATGTACACAGCCTGACAACACCAAGGGCAGAAAAACCCAAGCAGATAGAGGCCCGGGAAGAAGATCATCGGTGGCTTTTGCACTGAAGGGGCTTCACTAAGAACCCAGGTGACAAAATGACCAGATCCAGGCAAAGCAAAGAAGAAAAGGTGCAGCTCACCCCTCGAAGCAGTGGGCGACTGTCAGGACCCACTTCTTGGCAATGAGGACGCAGCCACAGATGTGCCCACTGGGCTCACTCTGCAGGGAGCACTGCCAGGGCCACCTTCCAGGGCGACTCGTCCGGCCCCCGAGGATCCTCTTGTTCATTCGGGCAGCAGGGCGGCGCCCACAGTCTACCAAGGAGCAGGAGAGGCAGAGGCGTGTATGACTCACCCCCAAACCCAGCTAGACGCTGTCACGTGCAAGGGATCGTTTTTTTCCCCTGAGCCAACCCAGCTAAATAAAGTTTATGCCCCACTGGGACATCATTCATTCTCTCACCTTGTTTAGCGCACAGAAGAGAAATCTTACTTCTGCTGTGGCAAGACTGTCTGGATTTGGAAACATAAAATGGTATAATATTAAGTTACATTCATTGTTCACTTCAAACACTACCCGTGAAAAGCAAGCCATAGGTTCCACCTTTGCCTGAGGTCAAGGCGGGGCTGACCTCATGGTGGGGCTGTTGTCAGAATCACCGGGGGATGGGGTGTACAAAGGACATGTACTTTTTCTAGTTTATTTAATATCATCGTAATCAAATTTCACATTTGTCAGAAGGGGAGCTATTGTTAGCAAAGTTTCCCACCTCATCTTGGTTGATGAAACCACCCAAAATATGAACTCAAACCATGATTTTTCCAAGTAAGGAGGAGAAAGTGGGGGGAGGATTGGGCTGCTTCTTAGAATCTACAGTGAGGGGACCATGTCAGATTTTTATGCTCATGGAGAGGCATGTATGTCAAAAAATTTTGAGAACTAGTTTGAAATAAATAAAATATCATTTTAAAATGTTAGAGAATGGATAAAAATTGAATATTTAAATTGTCAAATAATCTTGCCAAGACTATTAGATTATGGATCTATGACTGGCTGGCAGGTAAAAGGGGGTTAACTTTATTCCACGTAGCTCTAGATGGCAGAGTCAGTACTAATGGTAGAATTCATAAGAAGTGTGGGCTCAGGAGAAGAACTTTCTAAAAATTGGAGTTAACCTTTGAAGGCAAGAACATGGCCCATGTTTCAGCACCTATCAATGTGGCTGCACCAGAAAATTCAGTGTAGGGTACATCAAGTTTTAATCACAAAGCTCCTTCCAACCATGAAGCATTTATTTACAGTGTAAATTAAAAAGACAAAAAAAAAATTGGGGGGGACTGTTAGATATATCATGATGTGCTTAGAATCCTAGACATATACATACATAAGTATATATCCATCCCTACATATGTCATTTCTACATTTCTTTTTGAAGATTTACTGTATTTTCATTTCTTGCTAAATTTGCATGGGGATCTGTGTAATTATTTGTATACAACAAATTACGTAATACATAAAAAGTACATTGCTTTTTGACTTCCCACAACCTGAAGTTGTATCTCCTCCTCCCTCCCTCTTTCTCTCTCCCTCTTTCTCTCTCTCTCTCTCTCTCATTATCCTTAATTTCTTTGAAGCACTTCCCAATATCTGAAATTCACATTGTTCACTAGCTTATAGCCCATCTGCCCACCTGTATAATGTATGTTCCTTGAGACCAGGGTCCTTGTCCCCCTAATTCTCTTCTATATCCCCTCAAAGCTTAGCACTGAACTTGGCATGGAAGAGACGCTCAATAATTACTTGCTATTTGTTAGATCCAAAACCATAGCTTATACAAATAGGAAAAGACAGCAAAGACTAGCCATCTCAACTATTTATAGTATAGGAAACTGTGATTATATATATAAGATCCCACATCTAATTAGTAAGCCAGGACTCAAGCCAGTTCTACCAACTCCCAATTCAGAATGAGATATTTTATTTATTGATTTGACCTGAGAGGGCTTCTCCAGCATTCCCAGTTTGGGGAAACATATCACACTGTTGAAAGATTCAGGTCATTGTTCTGGAGGAAGTACTTCAGTTGACAAATATTCAGAAATGTGGCTGCAGAGTTTGGTCTATGGGAAAAATGTCAAGGCATTCTAAAGAAAATGTCCCACCTTTGGTTTTCTTCTTTGGAATTCTTAAGCAGTGTCTTCCCTCGGACTTATTCAAAGCTGTGGGGTCAGAACCTGGTTTGAATTGAGAGGCTATTATCCGTCCCCATCTGCGGGCAGTGAGTTTTGAGTTTTGAGCAAGTTATTTACATATTCTATAGCTATGTCCCTATCCTATCTAATAAAAGAGAAACATGGTAATTAGCCGTACATCCGCTACCCTTCCATTGGCTAATCAGGGCAATATGCAAATTAACTGCCAGCCAAGATGGCGGCCGGCAGCCAGGCAGCTGGAAGTGAACATGAGGCTTGCTTGCTTCAGTGACGGAGGACTCCAATGTTCCCTGCCTGCCACTGCCAGCCTCTGAGCTTGCAGTTTGAAACATTGTTACAAATATAGAAGCTAAACAAAACCCCAGAAACCTGCTTTCAGCCAGCTGGGATCTCAGAGCTGGAGTTGAAACAGTGTTTCGATTATAGAACCCAAACAAACCAGATACCTGCTTTCAGCAGCAGAGGCATAAGAGCTGGAGCCAAGCCTCAGAGCTAAAGTTGGCCCAGAATAAAAACAGAAAAAAAAAAAAAAGGAGCGGTTGGGAGCTTCAGTCACCCGCCAGCCTGAAAACAGCCCTCAGCCCCTCACCCAGACTGGCCAGGCACCCCAGTGGGGACCCCCACCCTGAAGGGTGTGTGACCAGCTGCAAACAGCCATCATCCCCTCACCCAGGCTGGCCAGGCACCCCAGTGGGGACCCCCACTCTGATCCAGGACACCCTTCAGGGCAAACCAGCTGGCCCCCACCCATGCACCAGGCCTCTATCCTATATAGTAAAAGGGTAATATGCCTCCCAACACCGGGATCAGTGGAGCCGTGAGGCCTCCCGGCACCGGGATCAGCATGACAGGGGGCAGTGTCCAAACCCCCTGATCGCCCTGTGGCTCTGTGTATGACAGGGGGCGAGGCCACAACCTCCCTATCCGCCATGCACTGTTCGTGACAGGGGAAGGCACCCCAACCCCCTGATCAGCCCTGCTCTGTGCCTGATAGGGGGGAGTTCCCCAACCCCCTGATCGGCCCTGCTCTGTGTGTGACAGGGCGTGGCGCCCCAACCCCCTGATCGGCCCTGCTCTGTGTGTGACAGGGTGCGGCGCCCAAACCCCCTGATCGGCCCTGCTCTGTGTGTGACGGGGTAGAGCCATAACCTCCCGATCGGCCCTGCCCTGAGTGTGACAGGGTGCGGCACCCCAACCCCCTGATCCGCCCTGCTCTGTGTGTGACAGGGGGCGGTGTCCCAACCCCCCAATCGGCCCTACCCTGAGCATGACTGAGGGTGGCATCACAAACTCCCGATCCGCCCTGCTCTGTGCATGACAGGGGGCGGCGCCCCAACTCCCCAATCGGCCCTGTTCTGAGCCTGACCAGGGGCTGCACCTAGGGATTGGGCCTGCCCTCTGCCACCCGGGAGCAGGCCTAAGCCAGCAGGTCGTTATCTCCCGAGGGGTCCCAGACTGAGAGAGGGCAGGCCGGGCTGAGGGACCCTGCCTCCCCACTGAGTGCACAAATTTTTGTGCACCAGGCCTCTAGTCTATATATATAAAAGCCTAAGTGGCCATTCAACCATTTGACTGGTAGCTATGATGCACCCTGACCACCAGGGGTCATATGTTCAATGCACAGGCATGGAAACATGGAACAAACTGATGAATCTCAGAGGGAACGGGGGAGCAGAGAAGGTGGGAGGAGATTAACCAAAGATTTTATATGCATACTAGAGGCCCAGTGCATGGATTCTTGCACCCATGGGGTCCCTCAGCCTGGCCTGTGAGGATTGGGCTGAAACCGGAAGTCTGACATCCCCCAAGGGGTCCCAGATTTCAAGAGGGCACAGGACAGGCTGAGGGACTTCACTGGTGCACAGATCTGTGCACCTGGCTTCTAGTAATGTAATATGCTTCAACTTCCTTGACTTATCTTTCTCCTACAAACTAGACAAGGGAGGTGGCTGTTGAAGATGCCATTATTCTTAGGGGCAATTTTCCACAGGGGCACTTTCAAGGCTACTTGATCCTAATTCCATCCCATATCCATTTTTTCCTCAGACCTTCCAAGCTTTATTAGTTTTCATTACTTCAATTCCCTTTGTTAACTAGTTACATGTAACATTGGTAGGAAGTGCAAACATGGAATTCATTTCGAGTAGGAAGTGAAAAATAAACTCCAACATTATATTGCAAGTTCCGTCTCCTTCACCACAATAGTTTCTGTAATCATCATTAAAGGAAAACATCATTAGCCAAGAGAGAGAGAAAAATCTATATCTAGAAAGAAAAAATAAAGCCAAGCGATGTTGAAGTTAAAGCCAGCAGCCATTCTGTGGAAACTCACTATTGCTGTGACAAATGTGCATCATCTCAAGTGAGAAAGAGAGGAAGGGCCCGGATGATAGACTCTCACTCTGTAATGCACGCGACTCAGCTCTTGGGAAGGGTGTCTTACCCTTTCACCAGCAGTTCGTGCAAAGTGCTCCCGTTGAAGCTCTCCCAGTCGGAGTGTAACGTCAGCCACTGCTGGTCTTGCTCCTGTTCCTGTATGAATTCGGTCACAGACGGTTCTCTGAATGAAGGGTAAAGACCAGTTAAACAGTCCAACCACGGTGATCTTTGGCCAGACCAGTGATGGCGAACCTTTTGAGCTCGGTGTGCCAGCATTTTGAAAAACCCTAACTTAACTCTGGTGCCGTGTCACATATAGAAATTTTTTGATATTTGCAACCATAGTAAAACAAAGACTTATATTTTTGATATTTATTTTATATATTTAAATGAAATTTAACAAAGGAAAATCAACCAAAAAAATGAGTTCGCGTGTCACCTCTGACGTGCATGTCATAGGTTCGCCATCACTGGGCCAGACAGTATCATTATTTGGCACTTACTCTGTTTCCCAAAAAAAGCATTAAATTATAAATCAATATTTCAAGAGGGGGATTTGTATTTGAAATTTGGTGTGAAATGTGATCAGCAAGAGGGGAAGTTACTATAAGTTTACTAAATCAAAAAAATAATTTCCAAATTATTACAGCTGTTTTAGTCATTCTGTCTGCTGACATGTATTTGAACTTGGTGAGGTGTTAGATTTCTAACGTATATGATGTAAAAATTCCAATATCTAAAATACAAGAGCAACTTTAAACAGGGGTCAAAAGTAAAATAAAATTTATCTGGCTGGGTGCTTTTTTTTCTTCTCTTTTCTTGCCCAATGTTATCGTGCAATGTAGCAATACCTTTAAATAAAAATAAGTAATAACTAAAGAGAATAAATGGCCATTCAGTGTCTACTTAGATGGTATAAGATAGTATGTAGAATTATTTTAACATACTGCAAAATCCTTATGCACTAAAAATTGGGAAGGACCCTGAAAAACAGAGACAAGAGTTAGACAACATTATTTTGTTCCTGACCCACATTCTCACTCAACTTCCGCCAACATTGTCCTGTGATTGTCTCATTCAATCATTCAAATAAATATGGTTACACTGCATCCAAGATTTAAAACCTTAGGTTTCTAAAGTATTTAGGTTTTAGGGTAAAATATCCTATTTTTCATAAATCAGTTGGTTTATTTAGGCAAGCCATATTTGAAGAAAACCTTTGGGGATTTTATCACTGGATACAAAAAAGGGTAGAAGAGGTAGAGGAGTTAGTTTTAGACAGAAGGAAGGGGTGCTTCCTCTGAATCTGGGAGGCAGTGGGAGAAAAGGAAGCAGGCCCTCTGTTGGCCTTGGAGAAGGAGAGAGAATCCATCAAGAGAACTGAAATCAGACAGCCTCCACTAATCAAGTAGCAGGGGTGTGTGATGAGGAGGAAAGTGATATGTTTATGGAATCGTTCCCTGGTGGGATTTTTTGGAGAAACAAATCAGAGATAACTTAGAAGAATAACAAGCAGCGTTAAGGGTTCAGAGGAACCTGGAAATCTTGAAGCTGTGGTAGCATCAAGTCTGCATGCGTAGTGACTTTCATTTTTGATAATGGAATGCTGTTTTGTTTTTTTGCAAAATAAGGGGAGGCACAGGAAAAGGAAAAAAGTTAGGTTCAGTGGCAGTGAAAGAAAAATGATAATTTCATCCAATTATGAATTATTTTAAAATTGCTATAAGGGGTGGGAGGATGGGCGGGAAGTGATTAACCAAAGACTTGCATGCATATATGCATACCCCACAAACACAGGCAATAATGCCGTGAAGGCCGGGGAGGGGGCGGGAGCATGGTGCAGGGGATCAGTGGCGGGGGAGGGGGGGGAGTGCCGGAAGCCGGTCCATCCTTGCTGCTTGACAACTGTAATACTTTAAAGATAACATTTTTTTTTTAAAGAAAAAGAATAAAAACCTTACCAAATCCCATTACTTTTAAAAAGGGAAAACCCCTCTAAAGAGAACATTTGATGATAGAATAAAAGCCAAAGCTTAAAAATGAAACAGTCCTTAATAATGAATGGATTCTAATCATTTGATTTGAAAACAAATGGCATAAACCCAGACCACACTTTAAAAAAGAGTTGCACCAGGTTTAAATTTATTTAGAAACTTGGGAGAACCGTTAGATGATTGAAGACCTCACAAAGCCTACTGCGCAATGAGCATTTTTCTTTTCCTCGACCAAACTGGGAGTCTGGCTTCCCACCAATCCCAGAATGCTGGTGGGATGGTAAGTATGAAAGTCAGCGGCCACACAGAACACGCCTGGTGTTTCTCCTGATCCCGGCATCCTGAGAACTCCTTTCTGCAGTGGGACAACCAGGGCCGCCTACATCCAGGCATTTTGCTGGCAAAAAGCCAAAGGAAGATCAGCTCAGCCTTGTTTGATCAAGTCACTGTGTGGGCAGGTATTCACAGGCCACCAGGGACGTAAACAAGGACAGTTCAGCAGAGGATGTACACTGGAGCTGGAGAGAAAACTCACCGCAAAAGGGCCCTTCAGTCTTTCAACTCAGAAGGTCCCTCCAGTTAAGCAAGGGCTCCCTCCACTGAGCACTGCATATAGGATAATTTTATATTTCACTCAGCCTCCAGCAAGAAAGGCAATTTAGCCTGAATCTCTTAGTTACATCAAGTGGAAAATCGAAGACATTCATCATTAAGAAGAGGGGAGAATCATTATAAAAATTAGTTTTCCATGAAATCCTAAACACTAGCCTGCTTCTCGTGGACAAAAATAAATCTTTCAGCTCTAAAAACGTCATCCTATTGCCCATTAAAAATATATCCGTGAGTTCCAGATGGCTCATTTCTTCCATCACACAGAATCTGAGCATCTGCGTGATTTTAATTTTTCTTGTGTTTTTTTAAAATAATTTAAAAATCATAAAAGTAGTACTTATGCATGGAAAAAATACACAATGAAAATACGTGCATCTTCCCATCCCAGATGTATAGAAACAACCACTGGAAATAGTGCTTGCATATCCTTGCCAAGCCTTTTCTATAATTCCTGTATATATACTCCTGTATTTCCAGTCTATACACGTTGTTCTGTGCACTGTTGATGACGCTTTCATTTAATGATTCACCTTGGAAGTCTTTCCATATAATAACATTTGTTAACTATTTTCTCTATGCCACGTATTAAAAGACTAACTCATTTATCTTATTTAATCCTCTCAACAACTTTGTGAAGTTTCCTGTATTATTATTCCCCATTTTGGAGATGGAAAAATTGAGGCAAAGAGAGAATAAGTAACTTGCCCCAAGGCCACACAGCAAATAAAAGGTGGAGCTGGTATTTGAATGCCTGAGGTCTGATGTCAGGTTACCATTCACTCCTAACACTTGAGCACTGTGTGGCCCAACCTCATTAACAGCACAAGCCATGTTCCTTTTTTATCACTGCCGAGTGTTCCCTCATATGGCTGTGCATACATTACTGAGCCAATCCATGACTGATGTACATGTAGGTTGTCTCCAATTTTTGGCTATACTAGCAAAAAAGCAGCAGTAAACACCCTTAACCAGTCAGCTCTGCCTAAATGCACTAGTGATTTTAGAATAAATTTCTAAAACTAAAGTTATTGAATCAAAATTTAAATTTTCAATTAACAATATGAATTTTCTCTTCAAAGAGTAATGCTAATTTACATACTCATCAAGAATATGTGTGTCTGTACTTTTTATTTTTACTACATGTATAAAATATAAATCATGCTATTAAAAGATATCTGGAACCCTAGCCGGTTTGGTTCAGTGGATAGAATGTCTGTCTAGGGACTGAAGGATCCCGGGTTCA
The DNA here is from genome assembly GCF_964212035.1 of Myotis nattereri. Lineage (NCBI taxonomy): Eukaryota > Metazoa > Chordata > Mammalia > Chiroptera > Vespertilionidae > Myotis > Myotis nattereri. Next base: position 201,508,803 of record NC_138075.1, on the reverse strand, counting down.
ATTCTGGTCAAGGACACATGCCCTGGTTGCAGGTGCTCAATCTCTCATCATTGTTGTTTCTTTCCCTCTCTCTTCCTCTCTGAAATCAACAACAACAAAATATATATATATATTTAAAAAGGTATCTGGAACTTAAATACTGCTCAAATTTTGTTTGGCATTTCATAATTCATTTGCCAACATCTTTTTTCTATATTATATCCAGAGACAAATTAAAGAAATCCTGTTGGGTAGAGAGCAAAAAAATATTTTGCCCGTGATTAAGCATAAAAGTCACTATATCCTTAGAGCAGGGAATGCTGGGCAGGGAATGCTGTCAGACCCAAGTGCTTCTACAGTCACCATGAACTCCTATACAGAGAAGGAAATTTAAGCCAGGAGCTAATGATTGAGGGGTGGGGAACATCCGGTCCTCGGGCTGTATAAGGCTCAAGAAATCCTTTGGTCTGACTCTGCCAAAGCATTAAGAGTGAATTAATTAAATGTTTGACCAAATATAGCAGGCAAATTTTTAAGCTGCTAATTTTGTATGGCCCGTGAATAATGTTATAAATATCCAAATGGCTCCTGGCATTTGGCCCCTGAATTCCCTCATTTGACAGCCTGAGAAAACTGGGACACACATCGAGACCCATCCCAAACATTTGTGGGGCCTAGAGCAAGAGTGTAAGTGGAGACCCACATACCCTATGCCTTCATAGGGTTAGAAGTCAGGTTAGATGTTAGAAGTCAAGTTAACAAGCTATTAAAGAAAATTCTATCTTTCCTCTTGACAATCAGATTTCTTTAGGTTTAAATATAAAAGTATTGGACTCCCCGGAACAGACGTTTTCAAACCTTGGCATTCATTCATCAGAATTACCTGGAGAACCTGTTAAAATGGAGATGTTGCCCCTTCCCCAGATTTCCTGATTCAGCAAGTCTGAGATGGGCCCAAAAGGTTGCCTTTCTAATAGGACTCCAGGTGCTGTAGCTGGTGGTGGTCAGGACCATAATTTAAAAACATTGCTGAACAAGAACCAGACTCTCGATGGGCATAACTCCTTGGCTGACAGACTTCTTGCCTCCTGGGGTGAAGTTTGGCTGGAGGCAGAAAGCCAGGGTGGTCCCTCTAAATTGGGATTTTGTGCCCTTGGCACTGCGACATTTTATACCAGACTAGAGGCCCGATACATGAAATTCATGCAAGGGCCTTGGCCCTGGCCCCCACCCGCTGCCCCCATGGCCAGGGGCCTCTGCTGCCTCTGCCGAGGTTCCCACCTGCTGCAGCTTTGTCCAGAAGGAAGGACGTCCAGAAGGATGTCCGATCTAATTAGCATACTATGCTTTTATTATTATAGATAATTATTTGCTATGTGGGGCTGTCCTGTGCACTGTAGGATGTTTAGCATTATCCCTGGCTTCTGCCCACTAGATGCCAGGAGGACCCCATCACTCCTGGATTGACACAAAAATGTCTACAGACTTCTCCAAACGTTCTCTTAGGGCAGGGCCACCCCTGGTTGAGAACCACTCCCCAAATCACGGGGTCCAGGGAAAGGCCTCTCTGTTCTGGGTCTGAAGGTGGTACTGCGCAGAGAAGCAAAAATAATTTCACTCAAATTTGCTTCTTGAATTATGTGCTTATAAGACACTTATTAAAAATGTATAATCCCATGCATGCACTAAAATGTGTAAATAGAACTTATCCAGAATTCTGAAACATCCTGACACTACAAAAGCAATTCTATATTTCAAGGCTTAGGTGATTAGAGTAGATCTGATTCGACCTCTAGACATTTGGCCTATAGTTGTTCCACTCCCATCAAGTCGCTTTGTATTAGCAATAAGGCATCATATGCTTGTGTCATAATTATGCTGGGAGTGCTTACTTGAAAACAGAAAGTCAGCACACATCCCCGAAAAACAAGCCTTCTTTACTTTTGACAGCGAGAGAGAAATTACAAACGTGTGAAAAAATAATTTCTGATACTGAGAAGGGTTTTGAAGGAGGTAAAAGAAGCAAATAGAGAGTGATTTGGCATGGGTGAAAGCTGCTTCAACAAGGTAGCTGATACATGAGCTGAGATAAGAATGCTTAGACAGAGGTAATTGTGAAGGTCTAGAGATCAACATTACAAGCAAAAGAACAGTAAAGGAAAGCCCCTGAGATGGGAAGGAGTTTGCAGTGTTGGAACATCAGTAATATTAACAAAAAGTTGCTGCCACCAAGTCAATCAGCCAGAGTCCCCAAGCTGAGGTGCAGTGAAGGAAGAGACTTTATTGAAGTGAAAGGACTTTATTCAAATGAGGACTCAAGCAAAGCAGCTGAAGTGTAGCAGCCCAAGCATTAGAGCCCCAGGGTTGCAACTCAATTGCCACAGCTCCAGTGAAACAGCTCAAGCCAGGAGGAAAAGAAGCAGAAAGTGAGCTCCCCCAAGAAAAGGAGAGATTGGCTTATACAGAGAGAAGTTCCTGCCCCTGGCCCCTGATTGGTCCATTTTCATGCAAATGAGGACTCCAATTAACAATTTGATTGGTCCAAAATCACTGTCCTGATTGGTTGCAGTGGAGCCATTCTGATTGATCAGTAAAGATGCAAATGAGGATGTAATTGTGCAGCTCCAATTAGACAAAAAGTCTCAATTCTATTGGTCAAAATATGATTCCAGGAACTCCTTTATAAGGGTCCGCTTGGACAGCAGGAGCACAACGCAGAAAGCTTGGCTGCCCAGTCTGTGCCTTTTGGCTGAATTACTGCAAGCATGAGAGGCCACATACACAATGGCTGCTAGACTCTGATTATAAATGTGGGCCTTATTAACCACAAGGAGTCCTTCTTTAGCAGGTACATTCTTTCTCAGCGTCAACAGTATAAGGTCAATGTGTCATAAAGTTTAATGGACTAGTGGAAAGTGCTAGGATATTGGGTAAGGGAGAGAGGCAGGGTACAGATTAGGCAGTCTTACATGCCAGAGTGAGAAACTGGATTTTGAGTTCAAACTGTATAAATAATAAGGCCAGCAGGCTTGCCATATAGATGTCATTGCCGACTATCAGTCCTATCTAGGAGGTAGAAGGAAGCCAAATTGCAGTAGGTTGCAAAGACAACATGAACGACATAGTGGATCAGAAGTTAAGTCATCACCAGGCATCTCCTGTTAGAGTTCCAAAATGAAGTCACCACCACATAAGGAATTCTAACAGAAGTCACGCAGACCTCTTCGGTCAATTCCTGATGGATCACTCAAGTTGTAAATCATGTTCTTATTTTCCCAGGACCCATTCATATCGATGTCTAATGGCCATATTCATTATGACTGGGGGATCTGATGCACCCAGAGACTTTATGGAGATTAATTCTTCCTATTCTAAAACCTTCTTGCTTACAATTACCCCGATATTTTTGGCTAAAAGCTGGGTCTTGACAGTACCTATTTCTGGAGAACCCATGGAAACCATCTTTAATTTTATAAATCAGGACGTGAATCCATTTTTTTAAACCACAAAATGAAATGTAAGTTTTTAAAAATCTAATTAATTCAGGACCTCAAGTAGTTCCATTTCAGTTAATAATGGTGAATTTGTCTACACCACTGAGAAGTTTCCATTTAATTTCATAAATTATTCATTAACTCAACTGACAGTTTGAGATTTCGTTTGCTAACAAATATCCAAATTCTTGCCAGAACTTGCTGTTAGTGATCTAATGGAAATGCTCTCAGGATAACTGGTAGATTTACCTTGCTTTGTTTATTAAAACCTCATATCCAATGGTCTCATGGAAGAACTTTAAAATCATTTTCTCTTTCTTCAGGATGTAACACTTTTTCAAGAAAAGTATTATTCTTTCTCACCCCAGAACAGCACATTCCAAAAAACACTACACCCACACATTGGACTCTGTGATTTTCTTCTCACCCAGGCAGTCATTTAACCAGCAGCTTCTTGCTAATGGGTAGGAAATGAACACTCTGTGCCAGGGCTACACATCTGCCAGAAAACTACAAAGCTTCTGTGTGAAAAAAAATATAACACTTGGTGAGTTTGCTTCGGCTGAGTTCTACTTACGAGATGCCAGGCATCTACTTATTACTCTAAGTGACATTTCAAAAAGTAAAAAACACTTGGATTATGATGCTGAAGGATAAATTTCTCCTACCCCCACCTCCTCGTTGCTATCCATTTAAAAATCATACAATGGTAAGGTCACAAGATGGTGCGAGGACTTACCACAAAACTCCCACATATAGCAATATTAAAAGGGACTTATGTTTGAACAGCTGGTTGGCCTCATCAATGAAGTATGTTTATTAATAACTGGGTGCTTTAAGGACCTACTCTTAGTGCCCGAGATGTCCTTTGCCTATGCTCAGACTTGAATCCTTGTTCACAGATGGCCATCAACTTGGAAAAGCATCAGAGAGCTCTCTGGAATCTTTAAGGCACTAATCACATTCAGGAAGCTCCATCCGCTTGACCTTATCACTTCCCAAAGCCCCACATCCAAATAGTATTCTGTGAGGAATTAGAAATTAACATATGAATTATGGGGAGGTGGGACATTCGTACTGTGGCAGGTGGGGTTTATAGGAATTCAGCCACAGAATAGTGAGTGCTTCCATGGAAATAGGAAATCAAAGATTTCCTACTTCCCCCACCAGCCTCTCACTACATTTCTTTGCTCCCCTTTTGCAGCAAAATCCCTAAAAAATGTTCCATAGTTACTTTTTATTTCTCTCTTCCCACTATCTCTTAGGCTTTAGGTCCCTCACTCCACTGAAGCTGTTCATGCCCATGACATCCACAGAGCTGAAACCAGCAGTTGGTTTTCAGTCATCAGTTTACTTGACTTCTCAGCAGCATTTGATACAACCGGCCATTGCCTTCTCCTTGATACAGTTTCTCCACTTGGTTTCCAGGATGTCCATACTTTAACACCTCTGGTTGTTCTTTCTCAACTCCTTTGGCTTGCTACTTCTCTCATCCTCTTAATGTTAGGCCTCAGCCCTACGTCAGCTTCTCTATTCTATACTCACTCCCTTGGTTATATCACCCAGTCCCATAAATCTACATATCATCTGTCTTCCAGGGACTCCCAAATATATATCTCCAGCCAAGACCTCTTTAATAAACTCCAGACTTGAGCCTTATAAACACCTCTATTTGAATGTCTACTAGACATCCCAAACTTAGCATGTCCCAAACAGAACTGATCTTTCTCCCTAAACTTGCTCCATCCACAATCTTCCCCATCCAGTTTATTTTTATCCCATCTTTCCAGTTACTCCAGCCAAAAACCTTTAAGTAATTCTCAGCTCTTTTCTTTGTTAACTACTCTCAACCCCTAACCAACATCTATCTGTCAGGAAGTCCTGTTGACTCTACTTTCCAAATATATTCAGAATCGAACCATTTATCACCATGTGCTCTGCTAATATACTGATCTGAATCACCAAAATCTCTCACTTAGATTATTTCAGTGGCCTCCTAACTAATCTTCCTGGTCCTTTCCTTGCCCTTCCAGCTTATGCTCAATACAACAACCAGAGTGATCCCTTTTAGCCAGAGGCAAAGCTATAGAGAAATTGGAACCCTCATGCATTGTTGGTGGGAGTAGAAAATGATACAGCTCTTCATAAAAACAGTTTGGCAGTTATTTAAAAAAATTAAACATCAAGTTATCATCTGACCCAGCAATTCTAGTCCTAAGTATATACCCTTGAGAACTGAAAACTTAGGTTCACATATAAATATGTATTTGAATATTCATAGCAGCATTATTGATAAGAGCCAAAAAAGTAGAAACAACCCAAAAGTTCATCAATTGATAAATGGATAATAAAAATGGGGATATATACAAACAATGGAATGTTATTTAGCCATAAACAGAAATAAAGTACGGACACATGCTACAACATGGATGAACCCTGAAAAACATTACGCTAAGTGAAAGAAGCCAGACAAGATATGCACATAATGCATGATCCTATTTGTGTAAAGTGTGCAAAAGAGGAAAATTCATAGAGACAGAAAGTAAATTCGTGATTATCAAGGGTTGGGGGAAGGAGGAGTAGGGCATGACTGCTGATGGGCACAGGATTTTTTTTCCAGCTGATGAAAATGTTCTGGAATTAAACAGCGCTGATGATTGCAAACATTGTGACTGTACTAAAAACAACCGATTTTACCCCTTCAAAGAGTGAATTTTATAATATAAGAGTTATTTTTCAATTTTTTTAAAAGTTGACTATAAAGTTTTAAACTTCTGGCAACCTGAACTGCATTTACTGCTACAGAGGATTGAATCTGTCTTTGAGCTTCAAGGAAGTCAACCAATAAGAAAATCATCTTGAATTAGATAGTTCTTACATGACAAATGAAATCTGAAATTAGAAACTTCTCCTGAGAGTAGGAAAAAAATTACAGTGTAAATCTTTACATAAAGGACTATAAGGTTACATGATAGATGTTGTCTTTGGTTTTTCCCAAGACATAGAAATATGTTTTTGAAGCATGTTTCTTTTGTTGACCAACTCTAAAAGATTAGGGCATAACATCAGATTGAAATTAATTCCGTAAAGGAATTTTGCCAAAATAGTACAGCCTGTTTCTGGATGATCTAACTTTACATAAAGATAAACCTTGTGAAGCCAAGAGACACAGAGAGTCATCACATCCCTTCGACCAACTTCCTCGAATACCAGATGTCTCAACTGAGCATTTGGCAAGTGTTAGAGGATAGTTTAAGGTCTGATTTGTATCGTTGATTAAATAGATGTCCATATGTTTTTGATACTGGACATGTAGGTAGCAAAGTCCATATACTATCATGAGCGACCTTAGGGACTTGATTTATACCCTTGTCTAATCAAATAACCATCTTACTTCCAAGCCGGGTGAACTCTAGAGATACCTGCAGGTGGGGGTGAAAGGGTTCTCAAATTCAGCAAAGAACTCTGAATCTTCTCATTCAGACAAGCACTTACCTGAGAGCCTAGCATTTGTGCGGTTAGACAAGGAAAGTCTGAAAAATGCTAAATGCAGGTGTTTTTAATCAACTGCCTCTATCATGAAAGCATTTCAGTAGTATCCCTGCAAGACATGTAATTGGGTGTAGACATGTAATTTTTTATGAACTAGCTCCAAAATGTACCCCCTCAAGTCACTGAATGACCTATTTGAAGTTGGGTTACATTTGTTTTGGATACCACACTACAATGCTGATTTCTATAAATGTTTACTGAATGAATAAAGGAATAATTTAATAAATATATACTACAGTATTAAGACCATCTTAGAGCTGAATATATTTTTTTAGAGCTGAATATTTTTGTATAATTTTAACAGAAATGTCATGTGCTGTGCTACGAATGAACCATTCTTCGATGACAAAAAGTCTGAATTTTTCTCTAATTTTATGTTCTTGGTTGCTTGCTCATATGTCTTCCCAATACATTGGAAGTTCGTTGGTGATGTGATTCACCTTTGCATCCTCCGCACAAGGCCTACTCTCATACCGGGCCCTAAGCAGCAGTTTCTTATAACTTCAAGTTTCTGGTGCAGAGTATGTTTGAAGGTATAAAGGCAGGCCAGTGCAGTGGACACTTCACTCCAGAAGCTAAAGAAGACTGCTATGCCTTCTCCCCCCCCCCTCCCCCTCTGGCAGCTGGAGTGTCAGGCAATAACTAGTCATAGCCAGACAGACCCTCCTATTGAGGACTTTGAATCTGGAGAAAATGGCTCAAAGGCACTGGGCTACTTCAAGTTGATTTGAGGCATCAGTGGCAGATCTGTGAAGCAGCTGGTCTCGGGAACAGTGCTAACAGAGCGGCTTCCTAGACAGGAATTGGTCTCATCTTGCTCATTATCTTCATGCCTGCCCCACCCTGGCTGTGCAGGTTTCTGTCAAGTCATAAAACACCCACGTAAACTGAAGGTTTGAAGGCAATCAGAAAGTACAAAAATACTAAGATTACCTTTCCTACTCATTTCCTTGGAAGACTTATCACTACTTATCCATGAACTCAGCCAAATAATGGTTATGATTTTCCAACTATACTGTTCAGATTTTCCTAGTAGTTCTTTGAAATAAAGTTATCTTTTAAAAAATCTAAATGTCAATTTAGATTCTAAATATCTAAAATACTGAAATGAGAATTTCCCACCATGTTAAGAAAATGGAGTAAAGAGATTTTTTTAATTCAATATGCACACAATATAGGTAAAGGAGGAAACCAGCAAAATGTCTATCAATGGATGAATAGATTTTTTAATATGAGGAATACCTATGCAATGGAATATTATACAGCCGCAAACAGGAATGAAGTGCCAATATATCGATGCATAATATCATTATGCCAAGTGAACGAAGCCAGGAAATGGTGATGATTGCATAACATTGTAAACATACTAAATACCACTGAATTTCACACTTTAAAATTGTTAACATGGTGAATTTTATGTCATGTGCATTTTACCACAATAAAAAACTTAAATCTTATATGCAAAAAATTAGAGGAAACATAAAGTAGAATATTTAAAACAAGATCCCTTCTACTTGTAGTAGAACCGGGAGGCTTATCAAAGAAATTCTTCTGGTTGTAAAATCTTTGTAGTTCCGACTTTCTCTCAGAACTCTCAATGAAGTTATCCGTCATCATGTAATCTAGCTTTCACATTAAGAAATAATCTGTGTCTTAGTGAGGGAAAAAGAAAGCACTTTCAAAACGCTTTTCATTTTTCTCTGACCAAATCATATCCTATTTCATTTAGACATAATAAGGAAGTTGTGAAAATAAAGTATAATTTAATGGATCTTGGCAAATATAATTTTTCCACTCTGGCAAAGTTTAAAGTTCTTTTATTATTGAAGAGCCTCGATTACTCAATTTTCCAAAGATGTGGGTCTTTATGTGGGAAAAAAATGAGCTGAAGATTCTGGGATTTAGAGAATTTTTCAAACTGGAATTTTATTTATTTATTTATTTGTATCTTCAACCGAGGATATTTTTCCATTTATTTTTTAGAGAGAGTGGAAGAGAGCGGGAAAAACAGAGAAAAACATCACTGTGAGAAAAACACATCAATTGGTTGCCTCCTGCACAAATCTTGACCAGGGCCTGGGCTGGGGAAGAGCCTGCAACTGAGGTACATGCCCTTGACCTCTTGACCAGAATAGAACCTGGGACCCTTCGGTCCACAGACTGACGCTCTATCCACTGAGCAAAACCAGCTAGGGCTCTAACTGGGATTTTAAAACAATGCTGCTACCTATTATTCCCTAACTGAATGGTTCATCATTATAAAATTGTTTCAAGTTTGCTCAGTGGAATCCTGGGAAATGCCATTAGTACAATTTTTATCCTAGTATGTTATAAGTCTATTTATTTCTCTCATTTCTACAAAAATATTTTTCCAAAAATCTCACATACATAGTGATATATATATATATATATATATATATATATATACACACACACACTCAGATATATATTCTAGCACCCTTCAATTATTGCTTTCCATCCCTGATAGAACTGAAAGAAAAAACCCCACATGATAGCAAGTATGCAACTTTTGAAGTTATCTCTTTGAGTGTGTTTATATCAAAGGCAGAGTGAATGTCTTCTCATTCTACTAGGAAGCAAAATGGTGAAACGTTCCCTGATCTAGCTTTCCTGCATTACTTGGGGTAAACCGAAATACCAGCAACTTCAAGTTTCTTTCTCAACTTATGAAACAGACGTGTGCTGCTTAAAAAGGAATGTTCAATACTCTCTTAGGCTGTATCGCAAGATTTTCCAGCCAGTTCCTCGTAGGAAACCATCTTAATGCTTTTATAAATAAGGAAAGCATTTCACTTCAGATGTACTTAAAATACAATTACTTCATTTATTTTTAGAGGCTTCATCAAACTCGGTTTTGCACCCAGACTCTTCAGAGCAGGTGCCTGTCATTAAATGCGGTGCTGTCACCTGATTCATTTCCCGTGCCAGGGAGGGCTCTGTTTAAGAGCACTCCACCGCTCTGCATTCATAAGGAAGATATTACAGCCAAGTTCCGCGAAGCCCTCTGAGAAATTCATCAGTGCTACACACTACTGACCTTACCCTAAACCCATCTGCTTGCAGGCCAGCTGACTCAAAGTCTCCTGCCAGCCATCTGCACACACGTGGTGTTCTGTGGCAGACCTGTGAGCAGTCAGGAATGATGAGGAGTTCTCCTTTTGAGAGAGGGTCACTGAGAACAAAAGAGAAAACCCTAATTAAAAACATTTCCTCTCGAGAATCCAAAGGGTAACTTTACGTGCCTCTCTTTATTGCATACATTCATTTTTATTCATTTTAGTTAAGAACCTTTTGGTGAATACCTGCCCTGTGAAAATCATCACTGCCTCAGTGTGGTGGAAAACTGAAAAAATGGATTAGAAATGTTCTCTGCCCTCAAAATACTGTAGGTTCCAGTGAAAGAGACAGATAGTTCTTAACTTGGGGTTTTTTTAGAAGGTGGCCAGAGGCAGGGCCCATTCCCATGCATTTTCCCAATGATTTGCATAATTATAAGAAGCTAGTTGTACCTTCACTGATATCATTTCCTTTCAAGAAAGCACATGAGAATGCAAGTGTGCAGTGGTGAGCATGCAAGTGTGCGGTGGTGAGTGTGCAAGTGTGCGGTGGTGAGCTGCAAGCGTGCGGTGGTGAGCTGCAAGCGTGCGGTGGTGAGCGTGCAAGTGTGCGGTGGTGAGCGTGCAAGTGTGCGGTGGTGAGCTGCAAGCGTGCGGTGGTGAGCTGCAAGCGTGCGGTGGTGAGCGTGCAAGTGTGCGGTGGTGAGCATGCAAGTGTGTGGTGGTGAGCTGCAAGTGTGCGGTGGTGAGCATGCAAGTGTGCGGTGGTGAGCATGCAAGTGTGCGGTGGTGAGCATGCAAGTGTGCAGTAGTGAGCATGCAAGTGTGCGGTGGTGAACATGCAAGTGTGCGGTGGTGATCATGCAAGTGTGCAGTAGTGAGCATGCAAGTGTGCGATGGTGAGCTGCAAGTGTGCGGTGGTGAGCATGCAAGTGTGCGATGATGAGCTGCAAGGGTGCGGTGGTGAGCATGCAAGTGTGTGATGGTGAGCATGCAAATGTGTGATGGTGAGCATGCAAATGTGTGATGGTGAGCATGCAAGTGTGCGATGGTGATGTTAATCTGGCATATCCGCTAATTCCTATTCTATAAAAGAACATCCTCTGTACTTAACAAACTGCAGATCATTTGCGAGCATTAAATCACAACACACATGATAACTACGATTTGGCCAGATGATGCCAGATGAAGTAAGAGCTAAGTGAACCGAAAGAGTGATGAGTGTGGGATGATGGAATCAAGCAAATTTAAGATTATAAACTGAAATACTGGAGGTATTGATGGGAGATGCCTTTAGTTTCTTCCACATGGAGAAGTAATAGTGACAAGTCCCATTTGGATGTGGAGCAAGCGTATAGAGAAGCTGGGAGGGCCACTTTCATATCCCATTCCAGGAGGTGTCAATAACACAAGAATAACAGAGTGCTGATCATTGCTGAAGCTGAGTGATGAATTTAGAAATTATAATCTATAACAATTTGAACTCAAGTGCTTTTACACATAATGTAGGCATTTCAAACAGAGCAGTAACAAAATAGAGCAGGGACATTTTCTGTGACTTGGAAATAACGGATATGAATCATCACTGTCAGCTTTAACAGTAGTAAAGCAAAATAGATGAGCTTGGTTAGTACAATCTGTGAAGTCATGTAGGATTCCTTTAGCCGAGTGTACAGCAGATGGCAGAAGCAAGCAGCTCACCACAGTCCCATTCGTCTGAACTGTCCAAGCAGTCGGCTCTACCGTCACACCACCGGTCACGGGACACACACTCGTGGTTTGCACACTTCAGTTCATCCTCGTGGCAAAATGCTGGTACAGGGGACAAGAGACAAGAAGACGGAAACATTTTACAAGTAAATGTGATTATCACTAACACGCACATAGCCCTTTGCCAGCGGGAACATGCCGAGAAGATGAGTTCACTGAGGCCTCTGAACAGGTGGCAAACAGACTAAGGGAATCGGTAAAATCTCATTTCATAGATGTCAATCCACACAAACAGCACGCATTTCAACAGAACTCCTTCCTCCAAGGGACTAGGTGCTCTAACAATAGGATTGAAAGAGTAGTCCCAAGCAGCAGAAATATCAAAAATTAAAGAACAGGGTTAAAATCTGCTGTGTCACAAGCAGAGCACAGGGGTGAGTGGGCTGAAGTCACCACAGCATGAAAACCAGCTCCGTTCACATATGTGGATACTGTCTATGTTTTCAAAATCTCTACTAGTAAATGACTCTCTGAGTCACACCTGATTCTCTCCTGGGTTTTAAAAAGGTCACAGTGAAACTCCTTGGTTGCCTACCTAGCATCCATCTCCTTTCTTTCTCCTTTTTTAAGGGATAATGATTTTGTTCACCGCTCCCCGGTTCCCTACCTGCACACTGTCCCAAGCTCCAGAGGAAGTTCCCGATCAGCTTAAGCAGGACACGGCATTTTTCTGATCACAATTATTTTTTTCTGAATATAATTATTCGTCCAAGAGTGAACAGGTGAGCCAAGATCGGGGTCTCGGCCTATGGTTTTGTGGGTTGTACTCTGCAAGATAGTTCCTGCCCAGATTCTGCTGGCCAGGCCATATGTCCTACCCTAGATTAGAGGTGGCCTGGAGGACCCAGCCTCTTTTCCTAATCGGTTCTCCCTGAGAAGTTGCATTTCAGCTGTTCACGTGGGGTCATTGCTGATCCACACAAAGGCTCCTCACTTAGCAGGACTCTGCTCAAGTTTGGCGAATCTGAGCGAATCCCTAATTGATGTTGGAGAAATGAGGGCAGGCTTCTTATTTCTTCCCACTGGATATGATCAAGGAGGCACAGTGCCCCCCGGTGCTCTGGACCTGGTGGGAGTGAGCCCAAGGTCAAGCCCAACTAAGAGAATCATGGAAGTGCTGAACTCCCACATCCAGCCTCAAGAATCCCTCTTACACTTGACTTTTTCTATGATAATATGTTATATATAATATAGACTATAATAAAGATAATAAGTATCTTTATTGTTTAAGTTAACTTGAGCTGGGCTTTCTATAGCCAGTAGGTAAGATATCTTAAGAGACATAAATTTTTTTCTGATTCTGAAAAATGTGGCCATTCATTTAGAAAAGGTAGAAAGTACAAAAATTAAAAAACCCCTGCCGAAACATGTTTGGCTCAGTGGATAGAGCGTCAGCCTGTGGACTGAGAGGTCCCGGGTTCGATTCCGGTCAGGGGCATGTACCTGGGTTGCGGGCACATCCCCGGTGGGGGATGTGCAAGAGGCAGCTGATCGATGTTTCTCTCTCATCGATGTTTCTAACTCTCTCTATCTCTCTCCCTTCCTCTCTGTGAAAAATCAATAAAATATATTAAAAAAAAACAAACAAACAAAAAAACCAAAAACACGTAATAATCCCACCACCCAGGGGGTTATAATTGTGAACTTATTACCTTCTAATCTTTTTCTATATGTGGATCTATGTATTTTCAAAACTCAGGACAATAGTACACATAATACTTTACATTTTGTTTTATTCGCCTAATGATATGTAATGAACCCAGAAGAAATTAGTCCTATACTTGCTTTTTAATTTTTGCATATAATTTCATTTTATGTCCCCAAATTTTTTGATATTTGTAGTATTTTAATTTTTATGTTATAAATAATCTATATATATAAAAGCCAAGTGACTGGAACAACCAGTAGCTATGACGCACACTGTGGCTGGCCAACCGGCCCTCTTCCTGGCCAAACAACCTCTCGTGGCCCCTCCACCTGGCCAGCCCTGATGGGGTGGGCCAGCCAGACCCCATCTGTGAACAAATTCGTGCACCAGACCTCTAGTGTTAGTATAATACCATTGTGCATAAACTTATACATGTTTGACTGTCTTTTGGTAAAAAAAAAAAAAGTCTGAACATACTAAAAGCTTTTGACACATATTTCCAAATGTCTAGCTTCTATTCACAATGAGAGGTAATTTTGTGTGTTGACAAGTTCCAGTAAGACTCACAGCAGTTTATTTCGTCCATATTATCGGGGCAGTCCGGGAACCCATCACAGATGACGGTGCTCTTCAAACACTGTTTGTTGGATGGACATTCCCACAGACCTCTCTCTTTACAGCCTGGAGACAGAAGAAAAGGTCATTTGCAATAGCTGTGGAGGTGAAAATAAAGATGAAAGTGATCAGGCTACGTAGAAAAATCACAACAGAAAGGCCTCATTTCTTTTTTCTCAAAGAGTATTTACTCCTATATACCATAAACACATGATCTTGAAAGTAGAAATACTTGATACTCTCCATACTGCAATATAAGTAGTACAGCTCTGCTGAGAGAAGATCAAATGTGAAGTATAGAAAATGGGGGAGGGGGGGGGTATGAAAAAGCAATTATACATTAACGTTCATCTTTAACTGTTCCTTTTGCTTTCTGAGTCAACTTGCCAACACATAAGGCTCCTCTATAAAATGGTGAGCTATGATTTTAAGCAAAGATGCCAAAACCTAGTAAACTACATGCCTATTATCTAAAAACGTAATTTCAGTCCACAAATGTACAGACCATCTGTGTGTGTGTGGCAAAGGAGGCCCCTCCTATGCCAAATATCTACAAAACAAGTTTCAGAGCCAGTAGGAAAGCCATCACTTACTTTAGTAATGTAGCCAGAGAACAAAGGTTACACACTTTATCAGTTAAAATGGAAATGAGCACATTTGCACCAGATCAAGACTATAAGCTTGAATTGTAATTTGCCGCTGCTACAGAAGCACTTGCGATGAACTTAATGATGTTTGAATCAAGCACAGTGTGTCTCCTATGTCTGTTAAAACATGCCAAGAGTCTAATGTGTTCTTTTTAAAAAAAATTTTTCATTGATTTCAGAGAGGAAGGGAGAGGGAAAGATAGAAACACCAATAATGAGAGAGAAGCATTGATCAGCTGCCTTCTGCACGCCCCCCACCGGGGCTGGAGCTGGCAACCCAGGCATGTGCCCTGACCTGGAATTGAACCTCGACCTCCCAGTTCACAGGTCGATGCTCAACCACTGAGCCGCACGGCCTGGGCTCCAATGTGTTCTTGTCACTCCAGTTGGACCCCTGGCCCTCAGGCTGGAAGGTGCATGAAGGAAGAGGCCACAGGGCGTTCATGTTTGGGTACCTTTCACCCCTGCCTAGAACAGTAGCTAGCCCTTGGCAGACCCTCAACATATGTGTATTCTATTTTATTTTAAAATTTATCTTTATTATTGAAAGTATTACAGATGCCCCCCCCCCCCGCATTGACCCCCTCCACCCAGCACCTGCCACCTGCCCCCTCAGGCCTTCATCGCACTATTGTCTGTGTCCATGGGTTGTGCATATATCCATATAAGTTCTTCAGTTAAGCTCTTTCAGCCCCACCCTACCCCTTCCCTCTGAAATACATCAGTCTGTTCCATGCTCCAATGTCTCTGGGTCTATTTTGTTCATCAATTTATTTTGTTCATTAGATTCCACCTATAAGTGAGATCTCTTACATGTGCATTTTAGATGGAACTTCATCTACACTGGAACAAAAAGTCTCTCTCATTTCCAGGAAAGACTATTTAATTTAAGGTGAGATGAAAAGTACTGATAAAATGAGTTTTTTAAAAAAATGCTATTTCTCATCTGACTTAGCACAAATAATTCGGGGAAATTTCATAGATGATTGACTCATGATTCTTGAAATCCATTATAAGAAAAAAATATGCTTTTCCAAATTCTTATCAAGAAAAGGTACCAAAAGAGGTATTTTTACTATGAGCTAAAATTAGGTTTGAAGTGCTTCAGCCTTCAAAAAGTCAGGAAATCACTAATGAGAGGAGAGTCTTTTACCAGCTGCACATTTGGAATGGTCTTAGGCCCGGGGACATCTGCTCTGGGAACTCACAGGGTCATGATTTGGATTTTCAGCTAGCGGAGGATACAGGCATCATCTGGAATGTTCTGACAATGGCAGCCCCTGGGGTCCCAGTAGATCTGCGAAGGAGCCGGACGTCTGCCCTTCAGGGCCCAGCCCCTGCCAAATGGCACAGTGTGCCGCTTCCACCGCAGAGCAGAGCGGGGGAAATCAGACAGAGGTGTCAGCATCCCACAGGCCACCCGTTCTAAGGGCTGCTTCTTTCATCACAGCCCCACTGTGTGGGGAGAAAGGGAGATAAAGCAGGAGTCTTTCTGACTATTCACAAGGTTCCCTTCCTTCGAGTAGGAAGAAGAACGTGGACTTTTGGAATGAGCTAGTGAAAGACCACAAAAGCAGATCTTCTGAGACATAAGGCCTGCGTCTCACAAAAAGTAATGACCATAAGAGACATTCACTACCCACTATAAATTCTAGATCTGAACATCACAACATCAGTATTGCCATCACCATTTTACAAGTGAAATTTAGAGAAAATAAATAAATCTCTCCAAATCCAGCTTTTTCAAGAAAGATCCAGTTGGGATCCAGGTTCAGATCTTTAGTTGTGTTCTTCCCTAAAAGGCATGAGGGAAGCACAGCTGCAGAGTTGGACACCTGGACTTGAATCCTAGCCCCAATCTCACTTGCTGTGTGATCTTGGATGAGTTTCTTAACTTCTCTGAACCTCGGTTTCATATCTTTAAAATAGTAATAAAAGTGCCTGACACAAAAGATTAAATGTGTACTTGATAAGCATTAACTTCCTCTTCTGTATCTTCTGTTTTGTAATAAAAGTCTGTGTGGCCTCACACCTCCTTCGTGGAGTTATAGTAAAGCATACATGAAGTAGAATGAAAAGGTCAAGACATTCATCACATGGAAGACAGTCCTGTTATTTTGTGAAGAAACCACCCTCCCTTTAAAGTGACATGTTTGGTACAATGCTATTTTAAATGTATACTTTAAAAGGAAAAGGTCAGGACTCCATTAAAAATTTAAAACAGGCCCACCGGCTCAGTGGTTGAGCGTCCACCTACGAACCAGGAGGTCAAAGTTCGATTCCCAGTTGGGGCACATGCCCAGGTTGTGGGCTTGAATCCCAGTAGGGGACATGCAGGAGGCAGCTGATCCATGATTCCCTCTCATCACTGATGTTTCTATCTCTCCCTCCCTCTCCCTTCCTCTCTGAAATCAATAAAAATATATTAAAAAATTAAAAATAGGTATCATGGGATGGAGTGTTTAATGCAGCTGTAGGTTATGAAACTAAATAATCATTGGTGTCAAAATAACAACCACTTGGCACAGAGATAATGACAACGCTCACTCATCAAAGCTACAGTGTGATGCTAAAGTGACCAACTGGGTAGGAAAGAATCTTTTGGAAAACTCTTAAAATCAAACAGCAAACCCCACAAATGTGAGTCAAAGGCTCTTTAAACACAGCCTAAGGGGGTTTTGACTAGGAGAAAATATTCAGGTTATATTTATAGATTTGATTTTATTTGAGCCCAAGAGGAAACCAAAGATAGATAATGGAATGATTTCTAAGTTATTTGAAGAGAAACGGAAAGGCACATCATCACTCAGGCATCTGTGTTGCTGTCAATCTTTCCCCCTATGGTGTATGCGCTTGTATATGGAATCGTGATCAATTAGGAATTGTGGTGCTGTGTTCATGTAATAAAGGGTTTATTTCCACAGTAGAAACAAAGGAACTGTTTTAGCTCTATTCCCATGACCGCCCCATTGAGAAGCCTTGCTCCTCACATCACAGCCCAGGTACCACCTTGCTCCTGCCTGTAACTCACCTAAATTGTGGGCACAGGTTTAGCAAAAGCTAATCTCAGCCTCAAACTCAAATCTATAACATGAAGGCAAAACTCAGAAATATAATTCCATGGTTATTTTCTTCAGCTCTCCTTTCTTTTACGTGATTCTTATTCATTTCTTTGCCCAGATCTTTGCCTTTTCCTTCATTGCTTAGGTATTAATGCTTGGAAAATATTAGATTGGAAATCAGCTTGTTTCATGAAGTTGCTAGTTTCACAGGCAGCTCCATCTATATAGTATATTTCAATTAATGACAAACTGTCAACCTTTAAGACAATAAAGTCTTCTGTACCAATAATGCTGACTTAACAATCACTCCTAATATTAGGTTCCATCCCATAATTCTAGAATGATGTGTTCAGATTTGCAAAATTCTTCCAAACACTTGGTGAAAATATTCCTAATGCTGACAGATTTTCAAATATTGTTTACATACATTGAAAATGACTTCAACAACAAAAATTTACCACGTGAGCAGGAGACTTCAGAACATTGTTCATTGCTAAATTCTAATGCAGTGATGGCGAACCTCTGAACTCATTTTTTTGGTTGATTTTTCTTTGTTAAATGGCACTTAAATATATAAAATAAATATCAAAAATATAAGTCTTTGTTTTACTATGGTTGCAAATATCAAAAAATTTCTACATGTGACACGGCACCAGAGTTAAGTTAGGGTTTTTCAAAGTGCTGACACGCTGAGCTCAAAAGGTTCGCCATCACTGTTCTAATGCATATATTTCAAAGTGTATTTATTAATGGTATGCTTTGCCCACCATATTTCCCTGCTGATGTGCCAAAATGACTCAAAGTAGATTTCCAAAACATCTATTATCTTATAATTAAATAAGTCTTGTTTTGAGGGGAAACCCAATAATATTGTTGGAACTCCTGGGGGAACTGCAGATGTGAGAGAGTGAATAGTTAATTGTCACATTAGTCAGTGAAGTCCAAGCATTTAAGTGCCTACAACTCCACAATGGACACAATAAGCAAAAAGACCTGAAGTTTGGGGTGAAACCAGCTTTGCCAGAGCTGGCGGCTGCATTGCCAGATGGGATGCCCATGCAGGCCAAGGAGCAGAGAGACAAACTGAGCAGGTAGACTAATGGGAACTGGGTGATTTCCCAATAGTGAGCCTTCCTCCACGCAGTTTCCTTATTTGATTTTGAGTGTCCCTGTCGTCCCAGAGCATCAGACCTGCCCATTCCAATGTGTGCACACATCCCAAAGGGGAACGTATGTAAATTTTCTATTATCAGTCACTTTGGAAAAGGTAGTGGGTGTTCTCGTGACTTAATACTGTTGGAGCAATTAATGTAACTCCAAATGTATTAATTCCCCTCCCACTCTCGTTTCTTTAATGAGATCTCTCAGTAGTGCATCAATATTTTGAGTGTTTGATAGGGATGAGAAAACTTCTTGTATCATTTTGATTATGTGACTAAAGTGTTCATGAAAACTCATGACTTACTGAGAAAACTGATATTTTAGGATGATTCAAAACCTATAGTGCTTCGGATTTCTTTTTTTGCAGAGTATATTCTAGAACTCCGATCTTTTAGTCCTGGTAAGATTCTTCTTTTAAACTAAACTTTTAAATTTCTCAAATGTTTAGTACCTTACTGTAAATTTAGGTCTATCCACCTCAGTAGGTACCATGTAACTGCTTTGAATCATCTAAGATAATCCGTGTAAAAATGCATCTCAGAGTACCATCACCCATTAAAGTCATAGTTAGAAAACAATTCAATAGATTCTCAATAAATCACTCAGATAAGAAATATTCAATTGGTTTTGATTTATTTCTCTACATAAAGATCACAAACAAGCAAACGGCAGTAGCTTCTCAAAACACTGTATGTTCCTCCCTAACAAAATTATCCCAGGCATTGTACCATTATTCTGACAGTTCTAATTTTCTAGAAGATGCGCTTGTCCATATTTATAGCAGCTGATAAGATTTCAATTGATTGATTGTGACATTTTGTCTAGACCAAAAGGGCACTGTTTACTATGGAAAATTCATTTTGGGGAGCAAGGTAGTATTTATACTTAAAAGGCCAAAAGAATAAAATGATTTCAAAAGATGTATTTCCTTATGTGCTTTGATGGTAAAAAAAAAAAAAAAAAAAAAAAGTGTCAATTTTTAAAAGCAGAATAAGCTAAATCATCATAACCAACCTAATCTTTAGATAGATTTTCGGTTGTTTTGCCTTACTCTAGAATATTGTTTAGCAAAAAGCATTGTCTGTTTTCTATTCCCTGACACATTCTGAGTTACAAGTACAAAGGTTTGCAGAGAAATAAAATGGGAATTAGTGCCACTTAAGTTACTATTGGCATTTCTGGCCTTTCCATGAGTGATTTTGGAGTTCAATGGCAGAAACGCCAGAAAGCGTTTTACCCTTTGCCAATAGATGCAAAATTGGAGAGGGCATGAAAATAAATCCCAATTAAATTTGAACATTGGAGCCTGAACTCTGTCTCTTTGTATCTAGATACCTAACAGCATGGGCATCATATGCAAAGACCGATGACAACTGCCTTATAATCTCTAATAACAAAACTAATTCCTTACTTTAGTGACGTGCTTTTCCTTCTACTAAGGGTTTGCATGTACAGGGTGTCCCAAAATAACATATACACACTTTAAAAGCTGATGGCTCAGTTTTGCAAATGAAATGTATTTCAATAGCCCCTGCCATTATAATTACTCAAAGTGTGTGAATACATTTTTGGGACACCCAATTTTTCATCAAGGTTATAAATAGAAGTGTAAGTTAGGGAAAATCAATCGAATTAACAGGAAAAACACATCAATTCATGCCTTGCCATTTGATGATTTAAGAAGAAACTATATTAGCATTCAATCCTAATCCCTATTTAGAACGATCCGTGAACAGTTATTTCTTGAACACAGTCCCTTATCCCAACCAGTTGTTAGTGTATTCAAGAAAAGTGCCATCTCACACACATACCACAGTTTTCCTCATCGCTGTCATCGTCACAGTCGGGCTCGCCATCGCATCTTCTGGAGGCCAGCACACACCGTCCTGAGTCACACTTGAAGTGACTAGGTGAGCATTCTGTTGAAAAACAATGGGACACATTACTGTCAGTAAACAGAAACCCCAGGACCATCAGCTCATTTATCTACTTACTGTGTGGAATGTAGGCAAGGATCGATTACTGAGGATAAGTCAGGTCCTCTGCGAAGTTGAAATAGCCGTCTTCTGTCTGCTTATCAGCATCTTCCTCCTGCATCTCTGTCATCACTTCTCCAGATCAGTGTTTACACTTTCCATAAATTAACGCTCTTCCTGAATGGACATCCTAACGCTGCCAGAGCCTAAAATGTCCTGTGGAGTCCACGCTTCTACCTACCCAGCTGCCCTACATGTCTCGGCTGTTTCCCATTCTAGTCTTTCCACCTGGGACTGGTCCCCCATTTCGTTTCTCCGCCTGAGCTCCCATATTGCCAAGATCTCCAAATGCTTTGCAGTTGAAGGAACCAAGTCCTAACTATTACCTTCAGAAACCCTAGAATATGTAATGGGCTCTGTGAGTTAAGTGTGGTTAAAATAAATACTTGTATTATTAAATTCATCTCGGCAATTCATTTTTAAAATAAAGACCATGTCTAACAAATGAGTACCAAATTCTTCAAAGCAATCAATTTTCAAAGCAATTCACTGCCCTATAAAGCCTGAGTGGCAACTAAATATATATATAAAATAGCAACAGAGAGACTTCAAAAAAGGAACTAATATGTTCATCCATATTAGATACCCCACAGAAATTAATTTATAAATTAACCTTCCACGTCTTCGTCAGGCATTAGGCAGGTTTGATTGTCCGTATTTTCCTGGGGAAACTGGTTGCAATCTGTGTCTTCAGGCCACTGTAGGCCCACGATCCCAAGAACAGACTCGCAGCGTTCTTTGGAGTGTTCACACAGAGCTCTGAAAGAGCAAGGAAGACAAAACAGTAGAGGCAGGAATAACTACACCTGAGATGTATGTTGGGAATCTGTGTTGGGTTTTAATGCTCTGTGGGTGTGTCTCTGTGTGTGGTGTATGTATTTGGTGTGCATGTGTATCAATATACAGGGGTGGACAAAGGTAGGTGTACAGTTGTATGTGAAACAGAGTTTATTCTTGTACTGTTATTTATTAATCATTGTATTATTTTCCATTCGCACAACTGTGAGCCTACTTTTGCCTGCCCCTGTATATGGAGGCACTTGCACATAATAGGTATTTGGGAAACCAAAACAAATAATAGCTCTACAAAGGGAGTACCTCCCAGCAGCATACTTTCACCAAAAGAAACTTCGCTGCAGAAATAGAAATATTGTATGTGTTTCATTTAATGTAACGTTGTGTCATTTAACAAGAAAAACATGTTGATTTGATATGTTTATGTATTGTAATAAAATCACTATTGGAGCTATAGTTGGCATCCCTATCACACAATTATCAGCTCTTTTTGGGGTTGGACTACTTAAGATCTAGACTCTCTGTGAGTTTGACTACAGCGCAATATTGCTGTCTATGTTCACTAGACTGTACACTAGCCCTCCAGGACCTGTTTGTCTCCTAGTTGCGAGTCTGTACCCTAACCATCCAGGACACAGAGTCCCTTCTCATTTTCCCTCCTTTTTTTTTTTTGACAGACACATTCTCCAACATTTTTGTTCCGAGCTGGGAAGTCCCCAATATCAGTGTGGATAGTCTCCCACCAACGGTCATGGCATCTCTACAACACCCTCAGCCTCAGCGTTCTCTCCCTCTGGTGACCAGCTGTGTGAGCCATTTCATGGGTCCACCTGGCTTACCTACGGCATTCATCCCTTCCTTCCTTCCACGTAGACCAATATTGTTGAAAAGCTGGTACCTCTCCCAAACCCTCTATAATGAGTTCAAGTTGGTTAAAATAAAGTTTTTGGGGTTTTTGTGTGTTTTTTCTTTTGAAAGAAAATATATACTAAGCATTGTGCTAGGTGCTTTCATTTGTGTTCGTTCTCATTTGTACCCAGAATATTATTAACCTGAGGTATCAACATGTCTCATGAAAGATGCCTTTACTTCCTATTGAGGGATGGGTGGGACATGGTTTTGCCTCAATATATCACCAAGAAATTAGTTACATAATTTTTTTAAAAACAGACACAACTAAAGTAAGCTTTTGGGTAAATTTCTTATTTCCTTTTACATACATTCTTATTTGTCAAAAGTCTCAAACTTTAAACTGTAAGTTAATTTCAACAAGATAGGGAATGGTTAGCAATTGAATCAGGAAGTTGCAGATAAAGCTCTGTCTAGATTTAAGTCTGGACAAGACATAGTATAACTCCTTGCTGGTTTAGCAGAGGAATGTGGTGGTGTTGGGGCGGGGAAGAGAAAAATCCATGGCGTTCCCACATCCGTTTTGCAAAAACAGGAAGTTCAATTAGTGTTCGATAACTGCCTATTGGATTGAACAGTTTGTTGCAGATTTATAAAAAGTGTATATAAATTGGTTGCTGCTGATACTTTAAATTATTCACATAATACCTAATTTATATGAAAGACTGTGTAGTGCTTGACTCTATCATTTCCTTTTTTTTTTTTCTATAAAATGGAAATAGTACAACACACAGCATGGAAACTGCAGGGGGCGCTGTCCTCATCCCTAGCTGTGTGGTGCTGAGCCAAAACCGCAGACCTGATGGCAGGGGTCTCCCTCAGAAGGTGATATTGAGGATGAGATGGCAGAAGTATCTTAAGGTATTTAGCACAAAGTAAGGGCTTGAGAATGTTAGATTTTTCTGATTCATAATTAAAAACTAATTTTAAAATAAACAGGCTTGACAAAAGCAACTATGTATTACTTCATGAATTTTAGGATAGTATTCTTGTTATAATATAAAAATTTTATCATCTAAATAAATATCAAAATGTAAAATTCACCGAAAATGAAAGATGTATGTGTATGTGTAAACCCAAGAAACAGAACTAAAGTATCTAAAAGAAGTTCAGCAAAATGTCTCAGGATCAGCCTCATCTTAGGCATTTTGATATGAAATTTAAGCCTAAAATTATAAATTATATGTGAGTGAAAATTTGTCCCAGAGAATACTGCACTAGGGAAATTTTTACATACATATGAAAAGAAAGTCAAACACAAGAATTTGTTAAGTACTATTAAAAGCAATTATTCACTATCATTGACCTTGCCCAGCAAAAAGGAAATAAGATTTAGAAATCCGTAGAATAAAATTGGTAGGTAGTTTATTAGTGGCACTTCAAAAGGCATTTAACAGAAATTTTCAGAATTATGTGTGCACAAACCAACAGTAAGTTTTACTCTATTGGTATGAATTGTTCGGTTCCTCAAGTCATTCTGCAATTTTATTGTTTCCTGCCCTACTCTGTAGGTGCCCCTACCTTGTCATCCATCTGATATTCAGTATATAATTTATTGCGTTTCCATCTGTCCACCATATTGTCATTATTGCTTTTTCTTAAGCTTCTAAGTGACTTCTGATCTCAGCATATGGTTTCCATAGTTACCACTCCCATGGAGACAGGCACATCTGTAGATTCACCCTTTGATGGAAAACAGCATTGGGGAGAGCAGCCACCCACCTCCAAGATGGCTGACTCCTAAATGCACGATCTCTGACTACAGCCCCTAACACCTGGCGTAGAAGAGGGACCACACTGTGCTAAGCAGCTGTGCTCGTGCCCTGTCATCGGGGCATCGTGTTCTTACAATCAATGAGCAGCACGTTGCATTTATGCACTTTCATTTCATCTCAAAACCACCATCACTATCCAGTGATACAGGATACAGGAACTGAGGCTGGGAGAACCTGAGGAACCAGTTTCAGGCTATACACCAGGGTGAGAAGAGCCAGAACTTGATCAGACAGTGGACTCCATAGCAACGCTCTTTAACCCATAGATATCATTCATATCTTAAGTCCAAGCTGCACTCTTGAAATGTTGTCCCTTATTTAACTCAAGTAGGTAGGAAATTGTCCGCAATGTCCATCCCCTGTCCAGCCTGTGAAGCTGGCATTAGGTCCCTTTCAGGCCATTCCTTGTGTAACATAGCTCACCTCTAAGTGCTACAAGAAGGCAGCATTTTAACCCAGCCGTTGTGGCTCAGCGGTTGAGTGTTGACCTATGAACCAAGTCATGGTTCAATTCCAGTCACATGCCTGGGTTGCAGGCTTGATCCCCAATGGGGGGTGTGCAAGAGGCAGCCAAATAATGATTCTCTCTCATCACTGATGTTTCTATCTCTCTCTCCTTCTCCCTTCCTCTCTGAAATCATTATATATATTTAAAAGCAGCATTTTTAACACAGCATTGCTGCAGGGAAAGAGGCAGATACACCTGGTCTTCTGCTAACTCACATCTTTGAAAACACTTCTTGATCAACCAAAATGACACACATGTAATTTTATTTGATTGAAGTACAGAAACTATTATGAAAGGCACTTTATACCTCCCTCATTCAGGAATGAATTCTTATTCGATTATTCATTTTCTAATTCCTGCTTCCTTACCTTTTAAATATGTAATTTGTTAAATACAGAGCTCCTTGGTAAGATTCGCACTTCGTCTAAACTCGGACTAAGTCTTCCTTCCTTCAGTTCTCCCCAAGGGAAAATGAGGATGTGTGAGGTAATAGAAGAGACCCCACTGTGTTACCTGCAAGGGGGGATACGTTGGCTTGTATTCATATCACATTTCGGTACCAAGATGGTGCAGGCAAAGAACATGAGATATTTGTAACAGTTGGTTTGAACAAGTGCAGGGAAAAGAGAGGACTCCCAGCTGATGGACGCTTCCTTCTGAGTCCTGTGGCCAAAGTAATTTGGGTAATGTGTATAGTTGTAGGGCAAATTCATGCAGAGTTCCAAGGTAATTGGTTCACATTGACCTGCCAAGAAAACACATGAACAGACACATAGATATATTAATTTCGCATATGTAACTGTTTCTTTAAAACTTACAAAATTTTGAAGTCTACTTTCTCTTTAAAGTAGCTAAGACTAGAATACAAGCAACATATAACACTGCTATAGAAAATTAAGTAATTTG
Source organism: Myotis nattereri (assembly GCF_964212035.1). Taxonomy (NCBI): domain Eukaryota; kingdom Metazoa; phylum Chordata; class Mammalia; order Chiroptera; family Vespertilionidae; genus Myotis; species Myotis nattereri. The sequence goes on along the minus strand of NC_138075.1, from coordinate 201,482,869 downwards.
GTTAATAAAGTGCCAAATCAAGATTCATTTCTCTGTGTGTGGCTGCTAACACAGTGCCCAGCACACATGATTTAGAAAGTCTTCCTCATTTTTCCCTTTGGTTCAACTTATCTGAAAGTGGATCTTTTTCATGATTCTTTTACTCACTTTGTTTTCTTCTTCTATTTATGACTTCTAAACTTGTATGTTCCTCATCATCTTTATAGCCATAAAAAAACAACAACGAATTTGACTAAAGTGGGCATTAAATAATTTTTCTACATTTCATTGTTAATTAATGGATTTAAATATAAAGCTACAAGCCCAGCTGGTGTGGTTCAGTGGTTGAGTATCGACCCACGAACCAGGAGGTCACGGTGTGATTCCCAGCCAGGGTACACGCTCGGGTTGCTGGCTTGATCCCAAGTGGGGGGCGTGCAGGAGGCAACTGATTGATAATTCTCTCATCATTGATGCTTCTATCTCTTTCTCCCTTTCCCTTCCTCTCTGAAATCAATTTAAAAAAAATTATATATTAAAGCTATGAGATTCAGAGGCAGAGGAGCCCGAGATATGTTAGCTATCATTTCCAATGAGGTAAAATCCGAACCCATTAAGTTGGCATCCAATGCTATTTCACACTCCAATGACACCCTGACTTTCCAGCCTCATTGCCTACGACTATCTGGTCAGCAGTATTTCCTTGGCAACACCAGATATTTTAAGAAGTGAATGCCTTTGTGAGCCCTGTTGGCTCCTCTCTTACCCCTTTCTTTGCTTGGCATACTTGTAATCACCACTCAAATGCAGTCGCAGTTCCAGCTGCCAGTACATAGAGTACCCACTGCCTGGAATAATCCTTTCCCATCCTCCCCACCAAGCTACTCCTCCTTAGTCTGCAGGACTCACAAGTCACCTCTTCCAGGAAGACTTCCCACTCCCAGACTGAGTTTCTGCTGAGAGCCATAGCATCTCCAGCATGGCTACTGCATTTTCCTCTGCTGTATTCTTTTTTTCTTTTTTTCCCCTTTATTGAATAAGATATTACAAATTCTGCTGTATTCTTTACTATTCGCACCCCCCTCCCCATGGATGGTTTTGAGAAATGAGGCTACACACATTAATCTCAAATTCAGCACCAAGGACAGTGCCGGAAGGGAGGGAGGGAGGGAGGGAGGGAGGGAGGGAGGGAGGAAGGAAGGAAGGAAGGAAGGAAGGAAGGAAGGAAGGAAGGAAGGAAGGAAGGAAGGAAGAAAAGGAGGAGAAAGTGTCGGGAACTATCCTAGGCACTAAATATATAAAAATAATAACAAGTTTAGTCCCCACCATTGAGACACTCCACACTCTTCATAGGAAGACACACATGCTGGCAGCTGTAGCAGAACGTGAGCCGCTGGGACGGTGGCAAGGAGCCCAGAGAGACGAGGTGGAGCAAGGGAGGCTCAGGACGCCTCACAGGGGTTTGGGCAGGTTTGGGGGTTGCGGTAGAAAGGACCCCTCCTCCCTCTCTGTCCATAGTAGACATACCCGAGATGAGATAATCAAATGAGTATCTTCCTAGGATCGGCCCAAGCTGACTGAAGACTCCATGCCTGACTAACAGTAAGTATGCCAATTAAACGTAGTTATTTGACTAGGAAGTGGTATGCGCACTAACAGATTGGTAATGACAACTGGGGTGAAATCCTAAGACAGCTCCAGGACCACATGCTAAAGAATCTGAGGGCTTCCCAGGGATTGTGCTGATAAGAAGCCTGGCATTGGCCAGCTGGAAAGCTGTACAGGCAAAGTGTAACATACTCTCAGTTTACGTGGGACGATGTAACAAAATCTTAAGGATGAGTACAGGGTGGAGAGAAGAGAAAGAAATAGGAAGGGTAGTACAGCATAGGAAATGTAGTCAATAATATTGTAATAATTGTGCATGGTGCCCGGTGGGTACTGGAACTATCAGGGAGAACACTACGTAAAGTATATGTTTGTCTAATCACTATGCTGAACAGCTGACACTCATACAAAATAATAGCGAATGTAAACTATAATTGGAAAAAGAAACAGAGAGAGTATGAGGTTGGTTCAGTTGATCATTTCCTTTGATTTACGAAAGAGGAGAAACATTGGCATATTCTTATTTTAGATTATTTTTAAAACGAATGTTCCTCCTAACAATAAAACAATACAAAGATGCATAAAGTAAAAAGTTCATCGTCTCCCACTCCCTGTTCTCTCACTTTCTCTCAAACCCTCAGATGAGTCTGAAGCCTTCCTTACTTTCCACTGCTCATATCTACGCATACAAGACTTTACACACAAAGACAGAGCGTGTGTTCGTTTTTGCCATAGTAGAATTGCACTATTCCTATTACTCTTCAACTTTTTGTTGTTTAATTATTTATCATGACCATTTCCAAGTCAGTGGATGAAGCTCAACTCTATATTTTTTCTAATTTTAAAATTATAGTTCCACAAAAATGGGATCATCCACACAGACTTTTATGCAGCATCGCAGTCTCTTTTTTCTTACATGTCTTTCCTTTCTCTCTGCTCCCCTACCACCCTATCAAGTTTTAACTTTTTATTAGTGCATTTCATTTAGTTGATTAATAGCTATGTCACATGAATAACTTTTTCCCCTTTAGATATATGGAGAACTTACTGCTTTTGATCTGGGATAAGATTTAACCTTTAAGTGTTTCAGAACTGAGGGGGATGAATGGATTAAGTTATTATCATTTATTATTCTAGAGACCTTTATTGAATGTTGTAAGATTGACTGAATCTTGTGATTTATTCTTTCATAATGCATTCTTCATGGAGTACTAAGCAAAAGAAATTCTCATGATATCTGTCAGCCTCAAATTCTATGATTTATGATACCAATAAGTTTCTTTATTGCATTAGACTCACTCCCTAGCCAGAGTTGCAATAGCCACTAGAGGGCAACCGAGTCACAAACATGTGAGGATGCTCAAATGCCACAGCACCATTTCCAATGTGAGCGACACAGTGCCTAGCACAGTAACCTGAACCTAAATGAGATTTCAGGAAGATCTGTTGGGAAAAGAAAATGATCCTGATGGAGTCTCAGTAGTATTCGACCTTTCAAAGTCTGAAACAAGATTTATTAAACTCAACCCAAAGACGGGATTGTTAACTAAACGATGTTATATCCTTGTGAGGAAATACTCTGAAGCTCCTGGAAATCATGTACTAAATGATGGTTATTTACATGAGAAAATGTCACTTTTCAACACCCGTTGGCATATATAATATTCCATGATTTATCCTTGCTTCAAACGCTATTGCTATCCTTATTGTTTTTGAGATATAATACACATATTATATTAGTTGCAGGTGTAGAACATAATGATTCAACATATGTACATTATTATTTTTAATAGCATGATGAGTTATTATAAGGTGGACGCCCTTGTGACTTCCATCAAGTTCAAGAAATTGAACTTTGCCGAGCATCCCCTTCCTATGAATATGTCTTATATCAACCTTCTCTGCTCCCCCCAATGTAACTACTGGGTACCAGAGTTATCACTTCCTTGTTCTTTTTTATAGTTTTACTAGAGGCCTGGTGCATAAAATTCATGCAATAGGGGGGGTGTCCCTCAGCTCGGCCTGCACCCTCTCCAATCTGGAACTCCTTGGCAGTTGGACATCCCTCTTACAATCTGGGAATGCTGGCTCCTAACCACTCGCCTTCCTGCCTGCCTGATTGCCCCTAACCACTCCCCTGCCAGCCTGATTGACGCTTAACTGCTCCCCTGCTGGTCTGATCACCCCCAACTTCCCTCCCCTGCCAGCCCAATCATCCCCAACTGCCCTCCCCTGCTGGCCATCTTGTGACAACATGGGGGCAGCCATCTTGTGGCAGCCATCTTGTAGTGGCCATCTTGTGACAACATGGGGGTGGCCATCTTGTGACGACGTGGGGTCTGCCATCTTGTGATGACATGGGGTCCGCCATCTTGTGATGACATGGGGCGGCCATCTTGTGATGACATGATGGTGTCGTGCAAGGGCACGAGGGCCACCTAAGCTTTTATTAGTATAGATTACATAAGTATGCACCACCTGAGTTATTATTTTTTTAACTTGTCTTTTAAGTATCTTATAATATATGGGTTCCCCCTCCATGCCTTTATTTTTCCTTATAGCTTTAACTACTGAAGAACCCAGGGATCAGACCTTAGAATGTGCCAGATTTTGCTGCTTACACAGTCTTGGTGCAGTTGAACACATTGCACTGCCTTCCCTGTTTCCTGAGCACTGATAATTGAATACAAATAGAGAGGCTTGGTTGGGATTCATCCCTTGGCAGAAGGTGCTGCTGGGTTCTTTCATCAGAGGGCACACGTCCTCTTTTTGTGTGACATCTGCAGACGTAGACGCTCAATGCCCTGACCCATTCAATCACTGCATCACAAATAGTAATATTCTAATTCAATCATTCATTTTTTACTGACTGATTGGGGATGCTCTCACAAAGAGCTCATTCCTCTCATCTCCTATCTGCTTCCAAGGACTGAAGTTCCCAGCCATTGTGGTGTTTGGCTTTTTGCCACACACCATGTCATTTATTCCTTCCAACTAGAGAGGGCAAAGAGAAGGCAGAAAATGCATAGACCTTGGAAAATTATTCTAGGTCTTGGTGTTGAAGAAAAGAATGCATGTAGAACTAACGGTTGATGGAGCACAGTGGACAGTTTGGGAGAGCCCCTGAGGCAAGCAGCCATAGTGATCAAGGGAGCCGAGAGCAGAGAGAGACTAGTGCCCAAGAGCTGCTCTGTCCCAGGCTCCCCCAGATGTCTGGACTGCACATTACAAAGCAGAGGGATAATTAGTCCCTCCACGCCAGACAAAGGATATGTCTGTGTTGTTCTGTATTTTGCCTCCCAGAAGGGCCCAAAGATGTTAAGGATTCTGGACTATGAGTATATGTGGTGATACTGTGATACTTCAAGCCTATCAGTACACAATGTCATCAGAGATGTAGTTTATAGATTTTTGTTTTTATTGTTGAAATTTTTGCAGATGTCCCCCATTTCCTCTCTTGTGCCCTCCTCCACCCAGGCCCTGCCCTTACCTCCCTCTGGTCTTAACCACATTGTTTTCTGTATCCATGGGCTATGAATATATGTTTATTGACTATTCTATAGGCTTGCTTCTCATTGTAGTCATTTCTGGGAATCTGAGATAAGTCATACACCTTTTTGAAAAATTACGAAGACTTTTTCATATCTAGTTTTGGAGATGTCACATACCTCTGTGGCCTAGTCATGAGCAGACCACTAAATCAATAATTCTCAACTGGGCTGAGCATTGGAGTCAAATGGGAATTTTAAACATACTGATGCCTGGGTCCCACCCAGTATATCTTCAGGGACCATTAGAAAGTTATATTTTATGGGATGGCAAGAACCAGTGTCTTCAAGGACTAGAAGTCCAGTAAGACACTGACCCCAGCAGACAGAATATTCACATTCTCAAAATTCATATTCTCCACTGGAAGGAGCCAGAGAAAGAGTTCTGTGCAGTCCTGACTCAGAATCTAAGTAATTATATCTCCCTATGCATAAGGATCTTCAAGTAGTCACATTTCACGTGCACAGTTTTCCGAGAGGAGATGCTACCAGTCCATCTTTACAGAAAACCAAGCACACAGCTATGATCCCAAAGCTCTTTGAAAAATAAGGACTAATATCTTTGCTCTAAACTGGAGGTGAGGCATATTCACTACATATACACTGCAGGAGTGGGACCAGTGACTAGCCCAGTGCCTGGCACTCAGAAGAGGGGATGTCAGTGCTGAATATATACGGGCAAACCAGGCAGGGGATCTATGGTGCATGAAGAAGTGATGAGACAGTGAGACAGTGAGACACTGGGGAAACTGAGTGTATCTGAAGAATATAAAGAGAAACAAGCCCAGCCAGCAAGGATCAGTGGTTGAGCATTGACCTTTGAATGAGAAGGTCATGGTTGATTCCCTGGCAGGATATATGCCCAGGTTGTGGCTCAATCCCCAGTGTGGGGCATGCAGGAGGCAATTGATCAATGAGTCGCGCTTATAATTGATGTTTCTACCCTCTGTTTCCCTCTCCTTACCTCTCTGAAATGAAGTAAAATATATATATTTTTAAAAAATTTAAAGAGAGACCAAAGTGGTATATATGAGTGGGAAGGCGGCAGTGTGCTCTCCCACCCTGGAAAGTCACCTGCAGGAAGGTAGCAATCATGCTGCTTCTTCACCACTAACATGCCCAGTGTCCATCCCAGGGCCTGGACCATTGTGCACACACTGTAAATGTTGGTTAAATGTATAAATCAGAGTCATCTAGTGTCCTTTCTACAACTTCTTTTTTTGATAGATAACAGATTTAAATCTTGGAACATTTCAAATAGAGAGAAAATAGGATAAAATATTCTTCACCAAAAGTTCTTTTGATTTTTTTGAGTCTAATAATAAGTGACATCCCATATCGGACAACTCCTAAAACTTTAATAATACATATATGTCTTTGAGATGACACTGTCACTGTTTAAAATTACTCATCTCAAGTTCAAGGTGAAGTAACTAAATAATTCTGGAAAAGTTCTGGAGCAGGTTGGGAGATAACCAAAGTGAAACGATGGATCCAGAATATATATATATATACACACATGAGTGTACACACACATATATGTGCACATGCATACACACATGCATGTACACACACACACACACACACACACACACACTTGAATCAGTGTAGAGTGAGTAAACAGCAGTGGGTCTTAGTAGTAAGACTGCTATCTATCTGCACTGTTCTCTCACCTGGGAAGTGGAGGAGGGCTGGGTATTGTGTCTCAACCAGTTAAGTGCTCATGAAAATAAAAAGTCCTGTCAGCTGGGTTGTCAGTGGCTGCCTTCCTCGAATTCCTTCCCACTGTTTTCACCCCTGGAGACTCCCCAATGGTTACAGGGCAGCCCCAGATTGACCAGAAAGCTCCATATTGACCCAGAAAGGTCATCAAGTAAAACTAGAACCCTAAAACTGCAGCAAATCCAAGGACTCAAACCCATAAACTTGTCAACCTCCCAGCTTCCCGTGGACCTCAATGGCGAGGGTATGTGCTAAAAAAGTCACCTTGCCCGGCTGGTGTGGCTCAGTGGTTGAGCATCGACCTGTGAACCAGGAGATCGAGGTTGGACTCCCGGTCAAGGGCACATGCCCAGGTTGTGGGCTCGATCCCCAGTGTGGGGAGTGCAGGGGGCAGCCAATCAATGATTCTCTTTCTTCATTGATGTTTCTCTCTCTCTCTCTCTCTCTCTCTCTCTCTCTCTCTCTCTCTCTCCCTCCCTCCCTCTCTAAAATCAATAAAAATATATCTTTTTTAAAAAAAGTCATCTTCTTATCAACTCAAAGTGACAGACCTGCTTTTAATTTCAAGCTCCATATTGAAGGTGACACCAAAAATTAATTATGAAAAGTGAAAGAAGTATCAGAGTCAGAGTCTTTCTGATTCATTTTCAATTTCTCGTGAGAATCTACACAGCCCTCCACTACCCATTCTACCTCCCCTAATAATCCTTCCTCCTGAAAGCCAGGTGTAGAGAGCCCCCTATCCACACCATTTGGAGCTGTTACATCGCCACCAAATCATTAACATACTGGCTGCAAGAGTTCCTGGAAAGGTGAGAATAAATTTTATTAAAAGAACAGACAGCCAAAGTTTCATGCGGCTATACAGATGAACATCACATTTGCTTCTTGTATAAAGTTTCCATTTTTGAAACTAAACTTTCAAAGGGAAGAAAAATAGCATCTGCCTGCAGATGGAGCCAAGAAAATAATATATAGGAGCTAACGCTGAGTTGAAAGTAATGGTAATGATATTAAGCAATGCGGATTTATAGCCCATTCACAACGACACAGTTGTTTCTGATTTCAGTTCATTAAGACCATTCTGTTTCTCTTCTGCTACCACATGCAAGCTTTAAAAAAAAAGAAAAAAGAAAAAGAAAATAGATACATATATTTTTGGAGGGATCCCAGACTTCAGCATTTCAATGTCAACGGGAAAGAACAAAGCCGAATGCACATCCTGCCACGGGGATTGCATTTGTCAGCTGCTGTACTTACTACAGTTATTCAGACTGGTGTTGGGGTCACAACGAGAGCTACCAGCACATGAATCAAGGCAGGAATTGTAGAGGCATGTTTGGCCGCCTTCTTGACATGGAGTCTGACCTACAGAGGGGGAAAGGTACATTCGCTTTCATCATTTGTAAGTTCCTGACGCTGGGATCTAAAGGATCGAGGCCGTCTGGTGGAGCTGAGGAATGACACAACTTTAATTTCCTTCCAGTGTCTCCAAGAATATTGAACACATGTTGAGTAGATTCTTTCTGGATTAGTTTTCCTGGCAACTAAATACGACACAATTATTTCAAAAGGATTCTGTAGGAATGAGGAAATAAGAGGCAACCTATCAAACACACACACACACACACACACACACACACACGTAGTTGTTGCTTTTAATGAAAAAAGAAAAGAAAGAAAAGAAAAGGAAAAAGAAAAAATAGTGTTTTATGTTTACATGGGTGCATATATTTGATTACAAAATAAAATTTAAAGAGAGACCAATATAAAGATCCTAAAATTGTGAATTTTAAATGATATTATTTTAAAGACTCATTTGCTCCCAACTCTAGTCTTCCTTTTAAAAGAAAACATTTTTCCCAATAATAAGTAGGGCATGAGCACCAACACAATAAGGACACGATCAGGGTACAAGTCCTGTAGAGCTGTTACCCCTATTTTCTGTGTGTCCTTGGAAAGCAATACTGGCCACGCCATGATGACCTGAGAATTGGGTTTATAGTTCCCAAATGAATGACCACAGTAACGTCAACCTAATGGCTTTTCCTTAAGGTATGTAGAGAGGAAACTGGTTTTCCCATTGATTTCCTGGTCATTGGTAGATTAAATGGGTAAGATAATAAATTACTGCCCATTCTCTTTCCACCTCTCCTCTGTTATACTCAGTTACTCTCAGAAACATCATCTGGAATCTAGAGACTCTTTCAAGGCATTTTAAAGTATAAATGATAGTATGTGGACACACACAGTCATTCTTATCTATAACTAGAGGCCTGGTGCACTAATTCATGCATGGGTGGGGTCCCTCAGCCTGGCCAGCAATTGGGGTCGATGGTGGGGGTGGTGGGTTGGCCAGCTGGGGGGAGGGATTATGGGAGGTTGGCCCCAGCAGCAAGCTAACCAATGGCCGATTCCATGAGGAATCGGGCTCCCTCCTCCCTCCTGTCTGGGTCCGGGGTGCGGGTAAACCAGATTCGGGGCTGTCAGGGCCTCAGCAGCAAGATCTGGGTCATAGCTACCAGCCAGTCATCCAGTTGTTTCGGTCGTTTGGTCCTAATAGTCACTTAGGCTTTTATATATATAGATTCTCAGACAATTTTTATTATACTGGACTCTTTCTCCTTTACAAGTACCATTAATGTACAATATATCATAGCCTTGCAGAGATGTCATTCTTTCCCTATTTTTTATGTCAGTAGAGTAAAAAAAAAAAAAAAAAAAAAAAAAAAAAAAAAAAAAAAAAATTGCAAGGCTAGCCAGGCTAATTTCCACGTGTTTAGTCTCTTAAAGAAATTTCATAAGACAACATGCATTCATTAGTTCAGTCTATGAGTGCCTGCTACGTGACAAATTTATGTGACAAGGCACTGAGCATTAAAAGATAAAAACGATGACAGTTATTCTCTAATTAGGGATGCCATCATGAACAGAACCTTACAATGCTATGTGATCATTACTTTGCTGGAAGTACATATAAGGGACCCAAACAAGGGCAGGAAGGGGAAAGCCTCTCAAAGGAGTTCTTCAGGAAGATGGGGCAAGTTAGGATAAGAGGGAAGGATGGGTTTCCCACGCAGACAGAGGAACATGCAAAGACCTGGGGTAGGCACGTGCAGAGGTTGGAGTCACTGGAGCCTTGGGAGACTAGACAGGAAGGCAGAGAGCCACCTGGGGGTTGTGAAGGCCTCCATTTTCAATGGGGCCCAAGTCCTGGGAGAAGGGGTCCCTGCTCCCCTCCCCAGCCCTGTCAGGCAGAACCAGCCTGCCATCACTGCTGACAATTCTCCTGCAGCTGTGAGCTCCTCTTCCCGCTCACCCTCTAATGCAGTGGACAGTCCCAGTCCCAGCACCCTAAGCAAGCCCCGCCCCCTCCTTCCTTGGGACTTTCGGCCAAGAGGCTCCCTGTGTCTGAAATGCTTTCCCCAGTCCCATGCTCCTTTGTTAACTCCACTCATTCTTCAAATCTTAGTTCCAATATCTTTTCCTCAGGGAAGCTTCCCTGGGGCCCTTTGCCAGGGCATCATCCCATGTAAGGTCTCCTAGCACCTGCCTTTCCCCACGGCAATTTCACTTCCTAGGTAGACACCGACATGTCTAATTATTGGTATTTTGTCTCTCCCCCCTGCTCGGGGCCTGAAAGCTGTTTTACTTGCCTCTAAATTCCCAGTGGTTGACCACATATTAACCCCACAATACACATTTATTAAGTTGAATTCATTAGAGTAAATAATATAAAGATGCTAAAATTTTACTTTTTGACCCATTTTATCTTGTGATTCTCTTACATCTCACACCTGTAAGAAAACAATTGACAAATCCTGCCCTTGTGTAGTGAAGAATCCAATATGATTTCAAGCAGAGTTGAATTATGTAGGAAGAAAGAACAACTTGATCCAAAGAGAGGTTTGTGGTTGTGGAAAAGGATTTCCTTCTGAATTTTTAAATTGTTAAAAACTTAGTGCTGCTTATGTATCTTTTAATGTAATACATCTGTGATGAAAAGGCTCTACCTTTATGTCTCAAATGCTTTTTTCATTAAAGCTATTCTAATGATCTATATTCATTATGACAAACTAATTTAGCTACAGGTGACCAATCTCATTAGCTGGGATAGATATACACAGCAGAGACATGTTTCAACATAAAGGCCATGTAATAAAGCAAATATTAATTGAGTTCTCACTACATGTCAGTAGTGATGTGATCATTATTCCGAGTTTACAGACATAGAAACTGAGACATCAGGTGTAAAGTAACTGGCCTAAAGTCAAGCAGATAGTGGGTAACACAGCTGGGTGTGAACCAGGCAGCTGGGCGGCAACAACCATATTCTTAACCAGGCTATGAAGGTCAATGGCAAGGTCACTAGGACACAAAGGTATTGATTTTTAAGTCTAGAAATACTCTTACTAGCCTGTGGTGAGAGACGCTTCTACATAAACTGGGGCTTAAAATGATCATCATGAAACCTCCTTTTCTGACAAAAATGGTCACATTTGAAAAACCAATTCATTCGATTTATGTTTTCTCTTTGAGTTTCACAGATGGAGATCAGACTCCTTTTAAAGTGTGTTTAAGGAAATCTCTCCCAGAGCAGCCAGCTCTGCCATGGAGACCACACCATCTTGAAGGGGAGAGTGGCTGTTATTGGAAGCGTATACATCCTGGGACCCTGCACCCAGAGACCAGCTACGAACCCAGGATCACCGGATCTCAAGAAGCACGAATATGTGGACTGAGACAAGCTCTGCTCCTCCTCATGGAAAGGTCATATTTTGCCTAGGGAAAGGTGAGCTCTGCAATCCAGGTTGGAGAGAGAAACGCACACAGGGGAAGTCTGCACCCCACAAAGTCCATGGCCGTTGGGGTCAGCGTGATCTGCAAGGGTGGAAGGGGATCTGTAGGGCTGCTGGAAGAAGGGAACTCTAAAAATCAGCCCATAGCTGGACTGGGCTCAAAAAAGCAGCCTCGGATTTTACCAGTGTGCCTGCTGCTTAGTGCCAGGGGAAAAAGGACGTGCAGAAGAGACGTTTGGAGAATTACGCGCAGTGCTGGATGGAGAGAGAGAAATACATAATCAGACACCTAGAGAAGAGAGATCATGGGCAGACAAAGAAACAGCCCGCAAATGAAAGATAAGGAGGCATCACCAGAAAAGTAAATGAAAAGGAGGCAAGCAATATGTCAGAGAAAGAATTTAGAGAAATGGTCATAAGGTGGCTGAAAAGAATGGAAGACAAATTCAACAATATGTGTAAGAACAAGAGGAAATGAAGAAGAACCAAAAAGAAATGAAAAATGACATCACTGCTATAAAGAACCCAATAGAAAGCATCAACAGTAGACTAGAAGAAGCAGAGGACCACATCAGTGAGCTAGAAGACAAGGTAGGAAAAAATATCCAAGCAGAGAAGCATCTAGAGAAAAAAAAGTTAAAAAAAAAACAGGAGGAGAGCCTAAGGGAACTTTGGGACAACAGGAAAGGAAACAACATCCGCATACTAGGGGTGCCAGAGGAGAGGAAACTGAGCAAGGAATAGAAAACATGTTTGAAAAAATAAGGACAAAAAACTTCCCTGATATAAGGAAGAAAAAATTCACACAAATCCAAGCAGCTCACAGAGTCTGAAACAAAATGAACCTCAAAAGACCTACACCAAGGAACATTATAATTAAATTGGCAAACACCAATGACAAAGTAAGTATCTTTAAAGCGGCCAGAGAGAAACAGAAAGTTACCTACAAAGGATCCCCCATCAGACTAGTGACTGATTGCTCAACAGAAACACGTCAAGCAAGAAGGGAATGGAATGAAATATACAAAGTCATGCAAAGGAAGGGTCTGAATCCAAGACTACTGTACCCAGCAAGGCTATCAATCAAAATTGAGGGTGAAATCAGGAGCTTCACAGACAAAAAAGGACTAAGGGAGTTTATTACCACCAAACCAGGAATGCAAGAAATGCTAAAGGGTCTGCTGTAAAAAGAAGAAATAGGAAACGAAGAAGGAACACAAGGGTAAAGAATAAAAATGGTGACAAGTACCTATCAATAATAACTTCAAATGTAAATGGATTAAATGCCCCAATAAAACGACATAGGGTAGCTGAGTGGATAAGGAAACATTACCCATATATCTGCTGTCTACAGGAAACCCATCTCAGAAAAAAGGACTCACACAGACTGATGGTAAAGGGATGGAAAAAGATTTTTCAGGCGACTGGAAATGAGAAAAAAGGTGGGGTAGCAATACTTATATCTGACAAATTAGATCTCAAAGTGAAGGCCATAACAAGAGATAAGGAAGATCACTTCATAATACTAAAGGGAGCAATTCAACAAGAAAATATAACTCTGGTAAACATATACACACCCAATACAGGAGCACCCAAATACATAAAAAACTTCTGGGGGATATCAAGGGAGATATTGATAGTAATACAGTCATAGTAGGGGACTTTAATAACCCATTATCACCACTGGACAAATCCTCTAAACAAAAACCAGCAAAGAAACATCAATCCTAAATGATGCACTAATCAGATGGAATTAATTGACATCTTCAGAACATTTCACCCCAAAGCTACAGAATATACGTTCTTCTCAAGTGCACATGGGTCATTTTCAAAGATAGACCATATATTGGGTCACAGGCAAAGTCTCTTCAAATTCAAGAAGATAGAAATCATATCAAGCACCATCTCAGATCACAAAGGCATAAAACTAGAAATCAACTACAATAAAAACAATCCAAAAAAATCAAACTCATGGAGACTAAATAGTATGCTATTAAACAATGACTGGGTTACCAGAGAGATCAAAGAAGAAATAAACAGCATCATGGCAAAAACGACAATGAAAACACATTGGGACACAGTGAAAGCAGTCTTGAGAGGGAATTTCATAGCTCTACAGGCCTGCCTCAAAAAACAAGAAACAATGGTAATAAATTATCTAACCCTACAACTCAAAGAGTTAGAAAGAGAGCAACAAGAAAAGCCCAGTGTAAGCAGAAGGAAGGAAAGATCAGAGCAGAGATAAACAACATAGAGACCAAAAAAAGAACACAATAAAAAAGATCAATAAAAACAAGAGCTGGTTCTTTGAAAGGATAAACAATACTGATGAACTTCTAGCCAGGCTCACCAAGAAGCAAAGAGAGAGGACCCAAATAAACAAAGTCAGAAATGAAAGAGGTGAAATAACAACCAATCCCACAGAAATACAAACGATTATTAAAAATATACTATGAACAACTCTATTCCAAAAAAATGGACAACCTAGATGAGATGGAGATATTCTTAGAAAAATACAAGCTCCCAAAACTCAACCAAGAAGAGTCAAAAAACCTGAATAGGTGGATAACTAACTACCAAAGAAATTGAAATAGCGATCAAAAATCTTCCAGCAAACAAAAGCCCTGGTCTGGGTGGCTTTACAGGGGAGTTCTACCAAGCATTCAAAGAAGAACTAAAACCTATCCTCCTCAGACTGTTCCGAAAAGTTCAAGAGGAAGGCACACTTCCAGGCTCTTTCTATGAAGCCAGCATTACCCTAAACCCAAAACCAGATAAAGACACCACAAAAAAAGAGAACTATAGGCCAATATTCTTGATGAACATAGATTCTAAAATCTTCAACAAAATCCTAGCAAATCGGATTCAGCAATACATTAGAAAGATCATACACCATGACCAAGTGGGATTTATTCCAGGGATGCAAGGATGGTTCAATATCCACAAGTCAATAAATGTGATACATCACATAAACAAACTGAGAGACAAAAATCACATAATCATATCAAACGATGAAGAAAAAGTATTTGACAAAATCCAACACCCTTTCTTGATAAAACTCTCAGCAAAGTGGGAATAGAGGGATCATACCTCAACATAATAAAAGCCCTATATGACAAACCTACAGCCAACATCATACTCAATGGGCAAAAACTAAATCCATTTCCCCTGAGAACAGGAACAAGACAAGGATGCCCACTTTCACCACTCCTGTTCGACATAGTACTAGAAGTACTAGCCATAGCAATCAGACAGGAAGAAAAAATAAAAGGCATCCAAATTGGAAAAGAAGAAGTAAAACTGCCCTTATTTGCAGATGACATCATATTATACATAGAAAACCCCAAAGATTCCATCAAAAAACTACTAGACCTAATAAATGAATTCGGCAATGTAGCAGGATACAAAATTAACACCCAGAAATCTATGGCCTTTTTATATACCAATAATGAGCTCACAGAAAGAGAAATGAAAAAAACAATCCCATTTACCATTGCACACACACACACACACACACACACAAATAAGATACCTAGGAATAAACTTAACCAAGGACATAAAAGACCTGTACTCGGAAAATTACAGGATATTGAAAAAAGGAATAGAAGAAGACATAAACAAATGGAAGTACATACCATGTTCATGGGTTGGTAGAATCAACATCATTAAAATGTCCATACTACCTTAAGCAATCTATAAATTCAATGCAATACCTATTAAAATACCAATGGCATATTTCAAAGATCTAGAACAAAATCTCCAAAAATTCATCTGGAATAAAAAAAGACCCGGAATAGCCACAGCAATCCTGAGAAAGAAGAACAAAGTTGGATGGATCACAATACCAGACATCAAACTATATTACCAAGCCACGGTTCTCGAAACTGCCTGGTACTGGCACAGGAACAGACACATAGACCAATGGAACAGAATAGAGGACCCAGATATTGACCCAAGACATTACACTCAATTAATATTTAACAAAGGAGGAAAGAGCATACAATGGAGCCAAAACAGCCTCTTTAATAAATGGTGCTGGGAAATTTGGTCAGATACATGCAAAAAAATAAAACTAGATCACCAACTTACACCCTACACAAAAACAAACTCAAAATGGCTAAAGGACTTGAATGTAAGATGGGAAACCATAAAAATCCTACAAGACTCCATAGGCAGCAAAATTGGAGACATATGTCGTAGCAATATCTTTACAGACACAGATCCTAGGGCAAGAGAGACTAAGGAAAAAATAAACAAATGGGATTACATCAAAATAAAAAGCTTCTGCACGGCAAAAGAAACCATCAACAAAACAACATGAAAGTCCACTGCATGGTAGAACATATTTGCCAATGTTAGATCCAATAAGGGTTTAATATCCAAAATTTACAGAGAACTCATACAACTTAACAAAAGGAAAATAAACAATCCAATCAAAAAATGGGCAAAGGACCTAAATAGACTCTTTTCGAAAGAGGACACCCAAAAAGCCAAGAGACACATGAAAACATGATCAAAGTCACTAATCATCCAAGAGATGCAAATCAAAACAACAGTGAGGTACCATCTCACACCTGTCAGACTGGCTATCATCAACAAATCAACAAATGACAAGTGCTGGAGAGGATGTGGAGAAAAAGGAACCTTCCTGCACTGCTGGTGGGAATGCAGACTGGTTTTGTGGAAAACAGTATGGTGTTTCCTCAAAAATTTAAAAATGGAACTGCCATTTGACCCACTAATACCACTTCTAGGAATATATCCCAAGAAAACAGAAACACCAATCAGAAAGGACATATGCACCCCTATGTTCATAACAGCACAATTTACAATAGCCAAGATTTGGAAACAACCTAAGTGCCCATCAACAAATGAGTGGATTAGAAAACTATGGACCATCTACACAATGGAATACTACACTGTTACAAAAAAGAAGGAATTCTTACCATTTGCAGCAGCATGGATGGAACCAGAGAGCACTATGCTAAGTGAAATAAGCCAGGAAGTGAAAGAAAAACACCACATGATCTCACTCATTTATGGATAATAAAGAACATTATAACCTGATGAACAAAAAGATAGATACAGAGGCAGAGAAGCATTGAACAGACTGTCAAATTACAATGGGAAGGCTGGGGAGTGTTGGGACGGGGGCTAGGTAAGAGATCAACTGAAGGACTTGTATGCATGCATATAAGCATAACCAATGCACACAAGACACTGGGGTGGGCGGTGAGGGCATGTGCCAGGGGGTAGGGGAGGCCGGGGGAAGGCCAATGGGGGAAAAAAAAGAAGGAGACATACGTACTACTATCTGTAATACTTTAAGTGTGTTTAAGTGTATTGCCTGGTAATGTGAGGCATTAAACTGCTTCTGTGGGCATGTGAATCTATGAAGCTATTACATTTAATTTCAGAAGCCAGTGCCTACTAATTGGAATCTAATTTAATCAAATACCATATACTGAACTCTTTATCACAGCGATGCCTTTCCCCATCAAACAGTTAATAGACTCTCCCCATGCTGTGTAAGTGTTTAACCTCTACCCTGCACCCTTACGAATGATAGTTCAGTGTGAGTTGCTTGAGGAAATCCTCAACGGGGTGTTTTCTGGCTGACGGGGCTGTGAGAGCCACAGCAGTAGGCATCTGGAATTCTTCATGTGAGAATCCTATTTCTGCATCCATAACTTCCAGCCCTTTGCTCCGCTCCCAGGGGAAGGCCCACCGTTAAGGCACACTTTGGGGGCAGGGCACACACTTACTGTAGCTGCAGTTCCTCTCATCACTGCCATCCTTGCAGTCCTCGTCCCCATCGCATCGGAAAGTGCTGGGGATGCACTGGCCGCTCCGGCACTCCACCAGGCCCTGGCTGCCGCAGGCTGGGGGAAGCCAGAACAAGAGTCATGTGGCTGACTAGCCCCCCTCGCAGTCTGCACGTCTTAGAAACGGCTCCTGTTTTCCTGGCATCGCCAGGAGATGGGTGTTGTGACTATGTGAGTGTTCTGTATCAAGGAGTGGATGCATCGCTAATTTAGAAACAACAAGGCCGAGGTTTTTTTGAGATGGAATAGTTTCTTTCTAGAATCTCTCGTGCCTTATTAATAGCACTCACTGCGGATTTACTTTATTTGATAGCCTCACGATGGGAAGTAGTATTAATGATGGTGGTAGTGATGCTACTATGACAAAAGGCACAACTTATTAAAAGTTTACTCTGTGGCAATAGCTTTGTTAGGGGCATTCTGTATTTAATCTCAAATCCCCACAACAGGCTTGCAAGGGAGATGTTATTGACCTGGTTTGGAATAGGAAAGTGAGCTTAGAGAGCTTAGCTTCACAGTCACATGGCTGTTACAGGGAGGGCGGGAATGTGCAGGCAGGTTTCTGAGTCCTAGCCCAGCCTGTCACTCCAGACAATGAAAGGAAACATATGAAAGTGCATGCAGACACCTCGCATACAATAAACACATTATTTCAAAACTTGCTTGGGACAGCTGGCATTTGAAATGGATGGTATAGCGACCATTAATCGTACGGTTCCTAGACGTTGTCTAAATTCTATAACTGTCACTTTTTAGAGCAGGGTTCTCAACCTGTGGGTCGCGACCCCTTTGGGGGTCGAACGACCCTTTCACAGGGGTCGCCTAAGACCATTGGAAAACACATATAATTACATATTGTTTTGTGATTAATCACTATGCTTTAATTATGTTCAATTTGTAACAATGAAATTGGGGGTCACCACAACATGAGGAACTGTATTAAAGGGTCGCGGTGTTCGGAAGGTTGAGAACCACTGTTTTAGAGCATCAGAAACCATGTTTTATATGACCTCAGCCTTCACCGAGCTACTGTTGAACATTAAAACTCCCTATTCTTGAATCGAGGCTGAGCACCAGAATCATGGTACATGAGCATCATGTCCTTGCTTTCCTGGGATCAGCCAAGTACAGTCTGCTCTGGGCCGCTGTGTTACATTAAGAAAGGACTTGGGGATATTGCAGCTCATTTTCAATTCAGGGAAGGGGAAAGTCCAGCATTGCATTTGATAATTTATATGCCTTTTCTTATGTCAAAATAAAAACCATGCACCCTGCATTTCTATTGTTGCCTCAAATGATAGGCAACTTACGTATTCACTATCCTATATACCAACATTTTTTTCTATTTGTATTAGACAGCAAAAGATGAAATACAAAGTTTAGTGCATTCAACCAGGCATCATATTAACTCTTTCAAGTCAAATTACTTGCTTTTAACACCTAACTGCTTCTATTCAATCATTCTCTTAGTCTCTACTGAGTATAGTGCAGTTTCTAAAGGAAAAAAGGAATTAGCAGCCATACTTGATTTTATTATCTAGATAGCGTAACAGCTACCTGGAGAGTGTTCACTCACCCAGAATACGACAGGCAGTAAAGCTCCAACTGTTTTCACAGCCTCTGTGTGAGTCTATGAACATCGAATGCTCTCTTCTCCCTGGCAATTCTCTCCATGTTCTCCTACAGAACGTGCCTGAGAGCATGTCTGGAAGCTCCTGCAAGGAGGCTCAACCACTCATGTGTCATTTGCAATAGAAAAGTCCCCCAGCCTCTGGGGAGAGCAGCCCCTTGGACAAAGTCACGGGTGCAGGAAGGGGACGCCGGAGCAAAGAGAGAAAGAAAACAGCCATCTGCTCGGCCAGATCCAGCCAATAAAGCTTGACGTTCTTGGGGGAAACGTGTGGAGGCCCAGGGCATTAGCTACATTGTCATTGTCCTCACACCATTCAATTATTACCTTTCTAGGCAAGGACCAAGGTACAGGGATCTTTCCCTTGGAAGGCTGTTTAGACGGTGAAACTGGAGTGTGTTGGTGTACACAGGCCAGACATGGCCAAATAAGCAAACAAAATCCTAGGGCACTCACAGCAGTTGGCCTCGTCAGACTTATCCAGGCAGTCATGGTCGCCGTCGCACACCCACTCCTGCGCAATGCAGCGCCCATCGCCACAGCGGTGCTCCTTCGTGGGGCTGCAGTCTGGAGGAGGGAAAGTCCACGCGATGCAGGGAACCGGCATGGCAGGCACTTAGCCCCTCTGGCTCATGGTTCCCACTGAGGAGCGTCTATTCCAATTGCCCTAACACCTCCAGCAACGTTCCTATCACCTCCCGCCCAGGCCTGTGGGCTCCTAGGCACCGTCACTATGACCCAAGTGTCTGTTTTTCAGATGAAAGCCTGTCCAGCTTTCTCAGGACCCACAGCTATTTTTGTCGTTGTTTATTGTTTTGTCACTGTTTTCTTTCCTGATGAGAAACACGTGATTTTACGCTGGCTCAAACAAACACAACTGTGATTTGGATTTCAGAAGGTAGAGAGCTGTTTGACATATTTGTGATGGCTTTGTGTGTTTTCAGACACAGCACGCTGGGGCACTCTTCGATCATACTCTGGAGCCTTTCCCAACATTCCTCCCAATATTCTCCAATGCTCAGTACTATCTCACGCCATTTGCCCAGTGCCCTTCGCCATCCAAGCTTCCCCTTTGTTCATATTACAAAGTTCCTATGTCATTTAATAATATCTTACCTAAACATTTTGAAGTTAATCGCAAAGTCAAAAGGTAAATAAGCCAGAGAAATTTTGATGGTTTTAATTCAAGAGATGGCACTCAAAATTGAATAAGACCCTCTAAAAGCTAAGTTTATTCTTTAAAAGATAAGTTTTTGTACATAAAATAAATGTGCCATCTTAACCCTACATGTCACTACTACAGGAGGAGGCATGCAGGAGGCAGCTAATTGATCTCTCTCTCTCTCTCTCTCTCTCTCTCTCTCTCTCCCCTCTCCATTCCTTCCTCTCTAAAAATCAATAAAACCATATTTTTTAAAAAATAAGGAAGTTCAAGGGACAAATACTATATCTTTCTGCAAAATTTTGCTCAAGAGCTCAAGATCTAAACATGAGCCACCGGAAGAACCACAAAGAAACAGAACACTTTCAAGGAGAAAATAATATTAACATATTAACAGCCGGTAGTGGCCTTTCCACTCCACTTCTGAAGCATTTCCTCAGTATGACTGTGTATTTAAGAGGTATTACATCCTATGTAATAATAATAATAATAATAATAATAATAATAATAATAATAGAGGTAATGTACAAATTAACCCTCACAAGATGGCTGCCTATGACCAGGCCAGCAGGGGGGTTAGTGAGGGACAACCGAACTACTGAACAGCAGGCTGTGTGGGGCGACCAGACCGGCAGGGAGTGCAGTTGGAGGCAACCAGGCCAGCGGGGGGGGGGGGGGGGCAGTTAGGGGCAACCAGGCCAGCAGGGGAGGCAGTTGGGGGTGATTAGGCTGGCAGGGGGGCAGTGAGGGGCAATCAGGCTGGCACGCAGAGGCAGTGAGAGGCGATCAGGCTGGCGGGTGCAGTTATGGGTGACCAGGCAGGCAGGCAGGTGAGCGATTAGGAGCCAGCGGTCCAGGATTGTGAGAGGGATGTCTGACTGCTCCAATCCCGGGGATCGAGCCTAAACCAGCAGTTGGACATCCCCCGAAGGGCCCTGGATTGGAGAGCATGTAGACTGGGCTGAGGGGACCACCCCCACTCATGCACAAATTTTGTGCACTAGGCCTCTAGTTTATACATAAGACATAATTGAGGCTGGTAATTGAAAAAAACCTCCCCTTTCTAAAATTAAGAAACCAAACATTTTATAATTTAACCTGCTCATAATCATATTAAAGAACAACAAGCTACATGTGCTTGGTGATAAGTTTCTGAAATGTTTAATGAAAACCTTAGGAAGACAATGCTACTTACCACAGTTTTGTTCATCACTCAGGTCCCCACAGTCATCATATCCATCACACACAAGGCTGTAATTAAGACACTTGCCCGTGTGACAGTGGAACAGATTCTGGCTGCAATCTGCAAATAAGAGAAACCACTCAGGTACCATCTGAACAGAAGGTGATGCTACAGTGGTGCTCTATGTAGCAAAAGCATATCAGCAGGAGGGAAACCATAGTGACAGCCTGGTCCACACCTAGTGCTGTACAGGTGAGGAGACTGGTGCAGAGAGATCCAATGACTTGCTCACGGTCACATAACAAGCTACTGCAGAACCAGGGCTAGGACCCTCAGGCTCCCAAGCTATTGCTTTTATCACTTTCTGAGACTTTCACTTTATGTCCCCTGAAATCTTCTTTATAGCCAAATGTGAGAAATGATATTCTCAATTCATCATAGTTCCTCATAAAGTTCATGTTCATACAGAAGCAATGACTTCAGTAGAGGGTAAGTAGCTATTTCCTAAAAATGTTTCCTTTGCAATGTAAGTCTAGTTTTGTCCATGATAAGCATAAACACAATGGAGAGAAGAACTTATTTCGATTATAGAGTCATTACTCACTTTCATACAAACATGATCCCTTAAGTTAGCGGTTCTCAACCTGTGGGTCGTGACCCCTTTGGGGGTCGAACGACCCTTTCACAGGGGTTGCCTAAGACCATCCTGCATATCAGATATTTACATTACGATTCATAACAGTAGCAACATTACAGTTATGAAGTAGCAATGAAAATAATTTTATGGTTGGGTCATAACATGAGGAATTGTATTTAAAGGGCCAGAAGGTTGAGAACCACTGCAAGTCAATGGAGTGTTTCATAAGATGACCCTTAAATAAGCAGATACTGTCCTAGAGTATGGCATAAAGATAAGAATGAGTGGTATGCAGCTTCAGGAAGCATATAGTTTAGCGTTGGAATGAACAACATGTGAGGAAATTTTAATAAGAAGATATGTCTTGTTTTGGGGCAACACAGAACTCATATCCGAGTTCTGCCACCTACTAGCCATGGGAATATGAGTGTATTAGCTAAAACTCTATGAGTCTGTGAACTGACCTATGAAACTGGGATAAGATCATTAGTTAATACAGCTTGGACATAGAGATTAATAAAATAATGTGTGTAAGATGTAAAGATAATTCAATGGGAAAAGAATACTCTTCAACAGATGGTAATAGAATAATTAGATTTTAAGGTAGAAAACTGAACTCTGACTTTTCCCTCAAATTATACACACAAATTATCTCAAAATGGATCATAGACTTAAGTGTAAGCGCCAAAATTATGAAGCTTCTAGAACAGCGGTTCTCAACCTGTGGGTCGTGACCATTGGAAAACACATATAGCATATCAGATATTTACATCACGATTCATAACAGTAGCAAAATTACAGTTATGAATAGCAACGAAAATAATTTTATGGTTGGGGGTCACCACAACATGAGGAACTGTATTAAAGGGTCACAGCATTAGGAAGGTTGAGAACCACTGTTCTAGAAGAAAATATAGGGGGGAAACTTTGTTCTTTGACCTTGGGTTAGACAAAGAATTCTTAGATATGCCAGCAAAAGCATAGGCCATGAAAGAAAAATTAATAAATGGACCTCACAAAGTTAAAAATATTTGTACTTCTAAAAATATTATTAAGTTATGTATTGTTTAAATTTATGAGCATGCATCAATTTTATAAAAACAAGACAGTATTCTCTTAAACATGTATTTTACACAATTATTATATTATTTAAATGGAAGTTCTTTCTAATAAACATTATTCAAAAGTAAAACAAAGAATTAAAATTAAAATGCTATTAAGAGAATGAAGAGAATAGCGAAAGAACACATATGCATAGCCCATGGACACAGACAACAATGTGGTAAGGGCCAGAGGGAGGTGGGGGCAGGGTCTGGTTGGAGAGGGACAAAAAGAGGGAAATTAGGGGATATCAGTAATAATGTCAACAATAAAATATTATTTAAAAAAGAAAAGAAAGCCGAAACCGGTTTGGCTCAGTGGATAGAGCGTCGGCCTGCAGACTGAAAGGTCCCAGGTTCGATTCCAGTTAAGGGCATGTACCTGGGTTGTGAGCACATCCCCAGTGGGAGATGTGCAGGAGGCAGCTGATCGATATTTCTCTCTCATCGATGTTTCTAACTCTCTATCTCTCTCCCTTCCTCTCTGTAAAAAATCAATAAAATATATATATAAAAAAAGGATATTAAAAAAAGAAAGAAAAGAAAATGAAAAGATAGACAAGCTACATACTGAAAAAATATTTGCACATCATGTATCTGATAAAGTATACATGGAACTCTTACAATCAATAATAATAAGTCCCAATTACAAATTAGCAAAAGACTTGAATAGAAAGTTGTCACAGGAGACATACAAATGGCAAATTGGCACATGAAAAGGTGTTCAATATAATTAGTTATTAAGGAAATGCAAATTAAAACCACAATAAGATACCATTATATACCTCCAAAATGGCTATAATGAAAAAGACAGACAATAGCAAGTATTGACAAGGATTCTGAAAAACTGAAACTCATATACCACTGGTGGGAATGTAAAATTAATGCCACCATGTAAAGCTGTTTGGCAGCTTCTTATAAAGTGAGCTATAACTTTACCATATGATTCATGAATTCTACCCTTAAAAATCTACTCAAGGGCAATGAAACATATATCCACACAGAGACTAGTATGTGCATTGTCCATAACAGCATTATTCATAACAGCCAAAAACTAGAAACAATCCAAACACTCAATGGTGAGTGGATAAGTAAGATGTAGTATATGCATATGATGGAATACTATTTAGAATTAAAAGTATTGAACTAATGATACATGTGACAGCATAGATGAACCTCAAAAACATTATGCCAAGTGAAAGAAACCAGACACGAAGACTACAGATTGTGTGATCCACTTATAAAATTTCCATAAAAAGCAAACTTATAGAGACAGAGATCAGGGCCGTGGTGATCCGTGGGTGGAGAAGTAGAAGTGCTTCTCTGGGGACTGACTGCAAATAGGTGGGAGGGAAGTCTGGGGGGAGATGGAAAAGTTCTAGAAGTGGATTGTGGTGATGGTTGCACAACCATAAATTTACTAACAATCAATGGGATACATTTATGGTTTGTAAATTATACCTCAATAAAACTGCAAAACTGTTTTAAATTAATATACATAAAAATGCCTGCATTGGCTAGAAAGTAGATTTCTTAAGTGTATTATCTTTCCTCTTATTTGAAGTGAAGTAAGTACAAAAATAGATCCTTAAGTCTGGAGAGAGAGCATAGAAGATGGGCAGAAATGGGGATGGCATTAAAACTTCACTATGTTTCAGGTAGAGGGAATAACAAGAACATGGAAGAGGAGAGAAATAAGGGTACATTTGAGGGTCAGTCTACTTAGCTGATGAAGACCAAGAATCTAGTAGTCAGTAGTACGGTCCCCTGAATTCCAGCTGATCATTTCTCCTGAGGCAGAAGCCTTATCTCATACAATTGGGCTCTATTCTTTTCAAATAAGTTACTTAAATACTTTAGAATAACATCATTTTAGAAACAAAATTGGCCTTAGAAATCATCTGTTCAGCACCCTCATTAAGAAGGTGTTTTGTGTACACAAACACACATACATGTGAACACATTGCTCACACGTATATACATGCAGAAATTGTAAGTATTCATTTTCATTTCCCCCAGGCTGAATAATTTTCAAATGAGAGTAACCATCATAAGGAAAAATATAAGAACTGCAAAGAGGTTCTAGTTTCACCTTGAGAGCTGTACTATTTCCTCCCATTCAGCAGAGGGCGCGAACTCCCCACTCTGCACCCAATCGCTGCCTGGGACTATTGCACATGCGCTAGCTGAGTCTGAAAAGGATTCTGACCTTTGTGGTTTTGCCCACCAAGCAGAGTTGGGAAATCTGTGCATCAAGATACATGCATTTCCTTGAAAAGTTGTAAAAGGTCTTTTTACAGTTTTGTTTTGTTTTCACCTAAATTACTCTTGTGGGAAGTTTTGAAGCAGTATGCTAGAATACGTAATATCAAGGATTCTCAACTGGACCATTAATGCGGAAGTACTCGCATTCCCTGAAAGTGGTGGTGCGGTGGAGGGGTGGCATATTTTAAACCATATGAGTTAGGGTGGGGTTTTTTTTAAGCGGTATACCTCACTTCTTTTGATTGTAGGACTGGGGCATCAAACACTCCTTACAGAATCTGATTAACACACCAAAATTTTCCAATGATTCGCGTGTCCTCTGTGTGACCTATTCTAGGATCCCCAGTAATTCACACTAAGACCTCATTTGAGATATTTTTAAATTAATGCTGTCATGTATTAAATTATTTCATGGATGACTCAAGCATTAAAGAAAACAATTCCTTATTATTTACACACACAGGTACAGATTCAACTTTCCACTGTTATGGCTTACTTGGTTAGAAGCCATTCTCAGAGGTTAGATACAAAATTAGCTACATTTGGAAAACAACTTGTTACCTCCCTAAGGTCTATGTGACTAGTAAACACACAAAACCTGAACCGGAGGCACTGCACAGCCAGAAATTCATAGCAAATAGCAAAGATCACAGTGCCTCCTTTTACTGGAATAAATGTTTATTTGCACTGAAAAGAAATGTTGCCAGCACAATTTGGGGCCAACGAATGAAAATGTTCAAAAGCTCCTTGCTGTGATTTTCTTGCTCAATACAAGCATAATTTTGCATGACCTGAGGTAGATGTTTTTCTAGATACAGATCATTTTTCTTAATGAGAGCTTGATACAAAATGAAGTTCTTGCATGTTAATATTTATTTCAGTTTGGCACCGCACACTATTAACTTTTGTCTCCTAAAATGATTGTGAGATTAAGGGAGAAAACGAAGGAACAGAAAACCTTTTGTCAAGGATTTCACTCAATTTGCTCAGTCTCTATGAGTCTGTAAGCATTAATATGTTGCCTCATTTCAAGGTTCCAGTATGGATGCTCAATTTCTCCCTCCAAATCTCCTCATTTTCAGATGACCAGAGAGGTTAAATGGTTTGCCCACAGTTGCCCAGCTCACTAACAGCAGGGCTATGAGGTGAATTGAGGCTTCTCGTCTACCTGGGGTTCTTTTGACTACTGACTTCTGTCTTTGGTTCTCAACCTTCCTAATGTGGCGACCCTTTAATACAGTTCCTCATGTTGTGGTGACCCACAACCATAAAATTATTTTCATTGCTATTTCATAACTGTAATTTCGCTACTGTTATGAATCGTAATGTAAATATCTGATATGCAGGATGTATTTTCATTGTTCGCGACCCACAGGTTGAGAACCGCTGAAGGGTTTCTGAATTGCAGTACTGTTGACAATTTGGACTGCGAAATTCTTTGTTGTGGGAGGGGCTACCCAATGCAATGTAGCAGCTCCCTTGACCTCAACTCACCAAATGCCAATAGCATTGCTCCCAACCCCCACGGTTGTGAGCGTCAAATCCGTCTCCATATATTATAAAAATGTTCCTAGAAGACAAAATTGTCCCCAGTGGAGAACCACTATTCCATGGTATCTGAAGATCACCTCAATCCAAAGCCATCTATTTCATCAGCTATTTCATGCCAACCAAACTCCCCGTAACCTTCCTCTCTTCCCAATTTACAGGACCTCCCTTTCTGTTTACAGCACTCTTCTTTTGCTTTGTGACATCTCTTCTATTACATTGTTCTAAAATACCACATCCAATGATCTCTATGCTTCTAGGCCATTTCCCTGGTTAGATTAAAAGCCTCGCGAAGAAAGAAACCATGTCATAAGAGTCATTATACTTCCTAGGCATCTAGAATATGCTTCACACACAGCAGGAATTCAAGGATATTCAATAGTTGGATTGATTCAGCATAACCAAGTTGCCACTAAACAGACATGAATTTTCCAGACATCTGAAGCTTCTTCCTTCAGTGGATAATGAAATATTTGTATTATTTTGATGGAAAAATTTCTCATATTTACTTGCATCCCTATCTCAGTAAAAAAGAATATCGTAAATGCAGTCACTTGTGATGACTGGGAAACATCATTTGGAAAACCACCTGAATTAGAGTCCCTACATGTGGAAATGCCACTGTCAACCCACCTGGATGACAAAGAAAACCAGGGCTAGAGAAGTCGCCTGCCTAACGTCGTAGAGCTAGAAACTTTTAAAAGAAAACTTTTCGTAATTGTCAAAATTCCTTATGCTACATCATTAAATTGTTCCAGGTGGTTGGAAATCTGTTCGTTCTACAAATACTTAGGATGAGACTGATAAACACAGCAAAATTAGTTAGGGGAGAAAGTCAGGAAGCAGTCCCAATACCTGTAATAGGCAGTCATCTCCCAAGCACAACAGAGCATCCAAAATAGACATTTGCCATAGCAATGATCAGAATAAAACCACTCTCCGAGTCTTTTATGGACAAGGGCAAGTCAAAGGCAGCACAGGAGCAAACAGCATTCGACTTGGCCCCATTCGAGACTGGGTTCAGACCTAGCACTTGGAATCACTGGCAAATTTTTTCATTGCCTTAAGCCTCAGCTTGGCATCTGAACAGAAGGGGAAGAGAATACCTTCTTTGCTGAAAATTAAGTCAAATCATGGAGGTACATGCTTCCAGCACAGTTGATTGGGGAATTCACAAAAAAAAATACACCTTCCCTTCCTTTCTTTCAAGGCCTTCCCCTCCCCCTCCCCCTCCCTCTCCCCTCCCCCATCTCCTCCCCCCTCCTCACCCCCCCTCCCCTTCCCCTCCCCTCCCCCTCCCTTTTCTCCTCCTCCTCCTCCTCCTCCTCCTCCTCCTCCTCCTCCTCCTCCTCCTCTTCCTCTATTTGCCAGAAGCCGGGCACCAGGCTCCTCCTCCTGCTCCTCATTGGAAAGGCCCAGCACAACGTCCGCCCCCCCCTCCCCCCCCCCCCCCCAGAAGTGTCTTATCTGTGGGCTACCTTCATGCTCTGATTGCTGCGGGTCCTTCACTGCAGGGTGGGGACAGCGGGAGGGTGGCACCCTCTCCAAGCACACGTGCTGAGATTCCACAGAGGCAGGTGACCTTGTGAGGTCAGAGACAATTGTCTGCAAAGATTTCAATGTCTGCCGACGCATCTTCCCAGACAAGGATTCTGAGGAATGCATGTCCTCAACGGACCCGACCAGATCGGTTTGGAAGTGTGTCTAAGGAAAGCCATATCTTCTTTAAGGAAAAGTTCAGCCCCGAAGACATTGCTAAATACCTTCCAGAATAGGAATACCATCTCTGTCAGGCACTGGCTAGGAAAATGTACTCCTTCAAATTCAGTTTCAACAAACGCAGCGGAAAGCTCTCACTGTGTAAAGTGCCATGCTCAGCGCAACAGAGGAACATAATGAGGAAGCCCGTGTCGGGCCACCCCTGGGGGGAGAGGCACATGGGAAATTTTAATAATACCATCACATGGGCCACAACTGAGAGAGAGCACCATTCCCATAAATTGGATATAATTCTATTTAAATTCCCTATTGTGGGTAATTTGCACAACATTTTCTTGTAGTCCACAGCAACATTCCCAAACGCAAATATACATCATACAAAAATGTTTTTTATGTAAAATCATCTGCCATAGGTTTTCCTGAAGAGGGAATTCCAAATTATAAAAACAAATGTCTCAGTGAAAACATTTCCGAAAATATGGGTGGCATAACTGTAGTTCCACAGGATGCTAGATATTCTGCAAAATACATCAGTGAATGAGTGAATAAATAAATATATAAATTAAGCTTAGGGTATCTCTAAACATGTAATTTTGAGGAAATACCAAGTTAAGCAAAATGAATGTCTTTTTTTTTTTTTTTGACTTGCAGGATTTCTTAGAACCTTTAAGGCAAAAATATGAATTGTAAATATCTTAGAAGTAAATCCGATAGACAGAACTTATCAAACTTATTTTTTTCTCTCAAACATTTTTCAAGACTCAGGCACTGTGGAACACCAGTTTGGGAAACACTGATCTGAAATGTTACCATGATATATGGCCTTTCAAAAGTTATGACAAATAAGCATCCTAACCCTTCAGATGGAAGAAAAGTTGGTCTACTTGACACATAGACCAGAGGAATCTCAACTGTGGTCAATCATTGCGAGCACTTACAAAGCGTTGGCAACTTCTACAAGGAGTAAAACACAGCTTTTCTCATAGTAATGATTGCTGCTCATATAACCATTAAAAAGCAATTAGAACACAATAGCATATGGTTCCGTTTTAGATGCAGATCCTACATTGTATTCTTGAGGCTAATTTTTCCTTTTTATCTATTGCAGAAGTGTAAAATGACTTGCAATCTGAATATGCATCTGTCATGGACTGAATGTCTGATCTCCCAATGTGCACATATTGAAGCCCTAGCCCCCAACATGACCCTATTTGGAGAGAGGGCCCGTGAGGAGGTCATGCAGGTTGAATGAAGTCCTAAGAGTGGGGCACTAATCCAATAGGGTGGTACTCTTGTAAGTAGAGGATAAGATATCAGAGCACCCCCCCCCCCCAACACCTCTCTCTCTCTCTCTCTCTCTCTCTCTCTCTCTCTCTCTCTCTCTCTCTTTCTTCTTCCCCTTCCCCTTCCCCTTCCCCTTTCCCTTCTCCTTCTCCCTCTTTTACTTCCTTCTTCTCCATATTCCCCTCTTGCGTGCCCTCTCTCCCTTTAAGGAGGTCAGGTGAGCATACAAGAGGATAGCAGCCGCCTGCAGGCTGGGAAGAGAACTCTCACCAGACACTGAACCCTGCTGGGCCTTGATCTTGGACTTCCCAGCCTCCAGACAGTGAGAAACAACTTCCTGCTGTAAAAGTCATGAAGTCTGTGGAATTTTGTGTGGCAGCCCAAGCACATTAACGCAATATTGGGCAAACCGCCGACCAATCCCCCTAAGACTAATCAAATCAATGGTAAGTTGAGGGCGGGTGTTGAAGGCTGAACCCACCGAGCTATGGATCTCAAACAGTTAATGCCACTGACCACCTTCAGGCTTAGAGGAAGCATAAACCAACAGGAGGCTAGGCACCTGCTGTGTCATGAATGTGAAGAGTCATGAGGGCGAAAAATGTTCCTATGAAAATGTCCTTTTTAAAAAAGTTGACCTTTATACCCTTCAAGCTTTAAAAACAAAAACAAAAATCCTCACCCAAACAAAATAAACCACAAGCCTTCTCCTCATTTTAAGACACTTTATGCAAAAACACTTCCACCCCTGATCTGTGCCAGGCGCACGGAGCTGCTGAGTTCCGACCGGCCTGTGAAAGGTGTGCAAACACAGTGCTGCCCCAGGGGAAGGCAAACAGGCGCGCTCCCTTCAGAAAGGCAAGCTCCTCCGAGCAGTCAGCCTATGCCGGTTGTCAGGACGGGACAGTGGAGCGGCTGGTGTCCAGGCCCCCGCAGAGCACCCCTGTCCTCCCCCGCCCGCCCGCCCCCCGCGGCCTGACACCTACTGCAATGAGCCTCATCGCTCCAGTCGTCGCAGTCGTTGTAGCCATTGCACTGCAGTTTCCGGGGGATGCAGACCCCACTGGCGCACAGAAAGCTCTCGCCCCCTCCACAGAACGCTGAAAAGGGAAGAAAAACAACGTCAGAACAATGCTTTGGGTTTTTGTTGTTGTTTTGTTTTTTTTTCCTTTTAAAAATAAGAGAAGCAAATAAAGAACAAGAAAAACTTCCCTTGCTGTTCAACAGATTTGTTTCTAAATCCCCGCAGTTTCATGGTCATCAATTTTTCCTCTGGCCCTACAGACGCTTCCCTGTGACACGACTGGGAAATAATACAAAGCCCATTGGCCTTGGGAAAGCAAAAGAAATCGGGCCCCTGGGCGGCATGTGTGGAGCTCAAGAGAGCGGCCCCATCGATTGGTTCAACCTCTGTAGGGACAATACCAAATGGGAGTATTTTTCTTAATAACTGAAAATTAGTTCAAACTGGAGTGCTATTTATTGAACAAATACTTTTTAAAAGCTTTCAATAATAAACCACATACGGGTGATTATTAGAAAAAAAGACAAAAAACAAAACCCCCTCTAGCTTCTAAAACACTATTCAATGTTGCACAGAGAAAGGTGCAGTAAAATAGTCACCTGCAGTGTGCTCAACACAGGCACAGACTCCAGGCCCCTGTATTTAAAATATATTTACTCGCTTTAATAAAAATGCCAGTTAAAAACCTCCAAGTCTGTTCTTGGCATAAAGAACGTAAAGTAGCATTAGCGAATCATATTTTCATTCTTTCCTTTCCCTTAACGTAGTTGCACTTTGGTATTATTTGCTTTTTAGCACTGTGGTGCTCATTTTCTTCTGAAAATTCAACAAATAATCCATTGTTTCAAAATTACTATAGATAATAAATATAAGATAAAAGCTTAGAACATATTTTAATAAGAGAATAAATCAGCTCCACAAAGTGAGTGTTAAAACACACTTAAGTATTTGGTAATGTGTATCAAATGCCTTTTCCATGCACATAACTTTTGACCCAACAATTTTATTTCTTGAATTTTATACAAAGGAAATTATTATGAATAAATACAAGTTTTTCTTTTCAGGGATATTCATGCCATCATGGTTTATAACTGAGGAAACAAATTTTGGTACCTCCATAAGAAGGAATACCATTACAGTCATTGAAAAGTATATTGTCAAAAATAATGTCCTGGAGCACAATTCAAGGTAATAAGGAGTAGAAAAACACCATATGGTCAAAAAAAAAGCATAATACAATTTGGCCTAAAAAGAAGTAAATCAAAGGTCACTGTGATTATATCCCTGGTATTAGGATATAAAGTAATTTTTACCTTCTTCATTGTATTACACAAATCCATTGCATTTTACAAATGTTCTTCTAATGACCATGTCTTCCTTTGTGAACTTAAAAAACCAACAAAAACCACCAACTTTTCTCATGAGTTCTTGATTCAGAGTACTAGTAGATAAATACAACCCTTGAAAACTTCTGTCTCTCTTTGTCTTCCTCCCTCACTGTCACCACTCCCTAAACCACATATTCCTTGATGAAATGAATCTTGTTGACCAGCTAAAGGGAACCAGGAAACATGCAACATTTCTTACTCAGAAATTGAAATTCATAAAAGTGCAGACTCTGAACGCTTCAGGCTAGAGGCCCAAGTCTGTCAGAGCTCCTGCGTTCCTGGCCCCAGCAGAGGGGCGGCACCCGAGGGCTTCTTCATTCACATTTGCTGGGGAGAGTCACCTCCATCTCAATGGGGCACAATACACTGGCACAAGGCAAAGAGAAAGTGCTATTCATGGATTAGTTCCCAATGCTGTCACAGAAATCAGAATTTCGACTTGCTGGCCATTAAATACTAGTTGATTTGGCAAGTTTCTATGATGCTATCACGTGCAATCCTCACCATATCAACAACAAAAGTCTGGTTTCCCATTAAACCCCAGGATTTCCATATCAATACAAATTAGAGCTATGGACTTCACCTGCCAAAATATGAAAGGTGTTTATATTTTGCATAGTCTTAGAGGGGGCAGCACAGGACTGTACCTGTTGCTACAGGTACAGACTCCTAAAGGGTGGAAAGGAAACCAAATATAAAGTGAAAAATGCTTAGATTGTACTAGCCGGTCTAGACAATATCCTCTCTCTAGGCTTAAGAGAAAATGTTCAAGGAATAAGTGTTGATCCTATTGTGAGGCTGTTTCTGTGTTAGACTAGAGAGTGCATGAATTCCATCTGTCTGCATTTCAGCAACCGCAATGCCTCAGAAGAAGTATTGTATTCCCTACCTTATGGTGCTGATGATTCCTCGGAAATGCAGCTGAGAGCTCAGCAGTAAATATCTAGACTTCATCTTTAAGACCCTATATATTTTACTGCAGTAAAGCTATTTCTGGTGTATGGTTATATCAAATCAGGATCAAATTTAAAGCATAGCATTGCTTGCATTGTTTTGATTATCACCATCCCGTGGTGTCTTGGATGATTCTGCAGAAACTGACTTATTCTGAGTGGTTCCTCAGTGGGAGGTGTGGCTGCCCTCGACTTTAGGACATTGTCAATTGTTTCTTTATTCTTTCTTTAGAAGTTCATAGTTTCATTAATCAATGTTATTTTTGTACAATTAGAATAACTGTTGGATATGTTCTGTTTGATTTCTCCGTAATTGTACTCAGAATTTCTACTTTTATTTGTGTGAAACTGTTCAACTAAGCCAAGTACTTCAAAAACATCTTATCTGGAATTTCCAAACAGCCCCTTAAGGTAGACAGGTAGACATTCTATCACATCTTCCTTGGGAGAAGTGGTAGTTTACAAATACAGGAGCTAGAGTGTCATGTGGTTAAGACAGCAATTGCCCAGAGCCATGCAGCCAGGAAAAGGTGAAGACCACCCAGAAGAGTGAGGTCTGTGCTCAATCCTCCACACTATCCCCAATCCTTGTCTTTGGTACAGAAACAGCTGTGGTCAGTTCAAGGCCACCAGGGTTGGGTAAAAGTTCAAACTTGCCTTTATTTTTCTCTCTAAACAAAAGATAAATGTCTGTCCTTTGGGTGGACTGGACCAGATGAGATGACATTCCATGTCAGCTCTGGGTATCTGTAGAGATTTTCAACCATAAATTTTACCGTTTTATAACAATCATCTTCCAACAGCCTTTATTGAGGCTTAGCCCTTTAGGTGACAAAGAGATTCCCGAGGCAAAGTCATGCTACACAATCTTGAGACCATTTTCACTAACATCATCTATAATTCTAAGAGGTACATACTGGGCTTTAAATAAATGGCAGATTGGTCAAAGGAAGATTCATTCATTCGTTAAACAAATATTTACTACCTACCACGTGCTAGGCATTATTCTAGCACCTAGAAATACAGCAGTAAAGAAAACAAAAATAATTTCCCCACCTTCATGTAGCATGTACTCTACTCATCATCATCTGATAAAGATATTTTTACCAACTAAAGATACATCACACCAACGTTGACTTCTATCTACACATATGACATTTAAATAACATTAATGCAAAGATTTCAGCATACAGAGGTGCACTGCCTAAGATGTTAGTTTACCTGTCCAGAAGATGAGGTCAATTATAAATCACCTGAACTTGAACTCCATGCATGCTGAAGGATATATACCCGTGAAGATGATCAGCTCTTTTCACTATTCTTGTCTCTGGTAACGGACTGCTGAAGTAACTGCCATAGCCCGAAATGACTTTTAGATGTTCTGCAACTATTTCCAGCCCTCTCAGTTCTCTCTGCCTGTGTATTATAGGCAGCATTTGCTAGTATATTGGCAAAGAGTATTTTTCAGAAATTACTCACCAGTCTCTGTGTAGTGTCCTCATTCATCCTGTCTTGGAGCCTTATTTAAAGTCTGAAGCTCCCATTCAACTCTACCTCTGAAGAGAAAGCTGACCTGTCACAGAGCATCATCACCTGAGCCTGTACTAAGAGCTTGTCAGTCCTTCACTGAACATGGTGCTTGAAATTAAGTTACTGCCAACCATATTGCTTCTGCCTTTTACAAGGCTATTTAACTAGAGAGAGAGAATGAGTGTAATCTTTCAGCAGCCAATAGAAGAATTCCTCCTGTGGAGAGCACTGTATTTTTGGACATAATCCTATCAAATAAAGAGGGAATATGCTAATTGACCCTCACACCATCACAAAGACGGCAGCACCCACGGCCAATAAGGAGAGAATATGCTAATTGACTGCCACACCCTCAAAGATGGCAGTGCTCACAGCCACAAGATGGCCGGCAGGGGAGGGCAGTTAGGGGCGACTAGGCCGGCAGGGGAGGGCAGCTGGGGGCAACCAGGCCGGCAGGGGAGGGCAGCTGGAGGTGATCAGGCTGGCAGGGGAGCAGTTAGGCATCAATCAGGCTGGAAGGGGCGTGGTTAGGGGGTTATTAGGCTGGCAGGAAGAAGTGGTTAGGGGCAATCAGGCAGGCAGGCTAGCGGTTGGGAGCCAGCAGTCCCGGATTGTGAGTCCCACAGGGATCGGGCCTAAACCGGCAGTTGGACATTCCCCGAGGAGTCCCAGATTGGAGAGGGTTCAGGCTGGGCTGAGGGACACCCCCCCACACACACCAGTGTATGAATTTTGTGCACCAGGCCTCTAGTAGATTGATAAAGTCATTGGGTGAAAGATAAGATGTGATAGAGCAGAGTAAAAACCCAAAGTTATGCTCAAGTAAAGCAAACTTGCTCTCCACCCTACCTTCTAAGTCATATCAACTGGATGGTCCCTCATTTTGTTAAACATTAATATGTTTGGGTAGGTGTGCATAGGGATATCAGAAAGTTCTGTGTATAAAAAGAGTGAGGATCCCCAAGGGGAGAGAGAGGAGGGAGCCAGCATTCTTGGCACTGCCAGGAGGGAAACATAAATAAAAAGTTGGCTGAGCCTCCCTGAGGGGCAGGGTACAGAGAAGACCCTTTGGAAGACAGAAATATCTAATGGGATATTTCAAGTTGTTTTCTGAGGAATTGGAGGGGTAATCACTTCTTCCATCTACCATCTGGAATCAGCAAAGCTTATGTTGCTCTCTAATTTTCCACTCATTTACTTGGCCAATTTGGTATTCTTCTAGGAGCTTGGGGCACATTACTGAATACCAAATAGATCCTTTGCTTTGTGGAGGTTATATTATAGGGAGGCAAACATAATGAGCATGATGAGCATAATAAATAAGAACATTTCTATATATTAGGTCAGAAGGTAATGAGTGCTATGGGGGGAAAAAAAGAGTACAACAAATTAAAAAATACAGGAGATGTCGGGGTGGGGTAGGACAGGGCCCTAAATCAGGGCAGGTCTCATTGAAAGTTGACATTAGAGCAACACCTTGAAAGATGTAGGGGATTTAACCAAATCTCAGGGGTGGATTTCAGCAGAAGTGCCAATGCAAAGACCCTCAGGCAGCCCTAGCCAGTTTGGCTCAGTGGATAGAGCATTGGCCTGCAGACTGAAGGGTCCTGGGTTGGATTCTGGTCAAGGGCATATGTCGGGGCTGCAGGCTCGATTCCCAGTGGGGGGTGTGCAGGAGGCAGCCAATCAATGATTCTCTCTCATCACTGATGTTTCTATCTCTCTCACTCACCCTCTCCCTTTCTCTCTAAAATTAATAAAATATATATATATTTTTAAAAAGACACTCAAGCAGGAGCATGCCTGGCAGGTGTCAGGAACAGCAAGGAGACATGTGTGGCTAGACACAGACAGACACACAGGGCGACAGAGGCAGAGAGAGACAGAGATGCCCCAAGGAAGGGAAGTAAGGAGGGAGGGAGGAATGAAAAGAAAATTCCATAAAAAATCATTGGAAAATAGTCTGGCCGGTGTTGCTCAGTGGTTAAGCATTGACCTATGAGCCAGGAGGTCACAGTTTGATTCTTGGTCAGGGCACATGCATGGTTGCAGGATCGATATCCAATGGGGATGGGGGGAGAGGGGGCACAAGACATGCAGGAGGCAGCCTATCAGTGATTCTCTCTCATCATTGATGTTTCTCTCTCTCTCTCCCTCTCCCTTCCTCTCTGAAATCAATAAAAATATATTTTTAAAAATAATCCCTAGATGGGTGGCTCAGTTGGCTAGAGCGTCATCCTGTACACAAAAAGGTTGAGGATTCAATTCCTGGTCAAGGAACATACCCAAGTTTTGAGTTCGATTCCCAGCCAGGGCATGTATGGGAGGCAACTGATCAATGTTTCTCTCCCTTCCCCTCTCTCTAAAATCAATAAAAAATGTAAACACAGTGAGAATTTTAAAAAATCATTAGAAAATAAGATGCACATCAGGATTCTGTTATTTATAATTTCCTGCAAATAAGTACAATAACGTAACTTCAACTTTCCAAAGAGCATAGATGATTTAGAAATTGCATGCTTAGAGTCCACCCTCTTGAAAGGCAGGCAGAGGTTTCTAATTACTCAAACATTTTGGAGGGGTGCC
This sequence comes from Myotis nattereri, assembly GCF_964212035.1. NCBI lineage: Eukaryota > Metazoa > Chordata > Mammalia > Chiroptera > Vespertilionidae > Myotis > Myotis nattereri. The sequence continues at coordinate 201,445,379 of NC_138075.1, read as the reverse complement.
ACTTTCTCAATTTGCTTTAGGAAATAAACACTTTATCTTCTGAACAAATAATTACCATTTAATGGCGCTTTAAAATACTCTGAGATTTTCCCCACTCTGAAGGCTCTCTCAAATAGTATTTTAGAAGTACTCACTATGAATCATAAAATGAAAATGATGGAACAATATTATAAACTACCTTTGACCAATTTCAAACAAATGTAGGATGTTGCATATGAAAGAGTTGGCCATGTGTATACATCTAACATAAAGGAAATATATGTGATTTGGAAAGAATATAGTCCCTTGCAAGCATGTGGTAGTAAGTGAAACATTATACATATTAACATGTTTCCAGACTTTTATTAAACGTGTAACTCAGTCATGACATCTACGGAAAGTCTTAGAAGAAAGATAAACAAAGAAAAATAACCAGTTTTAAGAGCTCTCTGATGTTATCTTTCTTATTTGTTAGGCTACACAAATTGGATTGATTTCATTTTACAAGTTAATAGTTTGTGGATATCACTTGCAACGCAAACCAAATTTATTTTTAATCCCAGTTTCTTTTATTTTAGTCAATTTTATGTCTTGACCATCTTAATGCTGGAATAAATTGTCTATGATTTTGCAATATTGTGGCTAAAGACCCAGAAATAGAATAAACATATAAATTTAGAATTTACTGTGCAAAGAACTTTGGGGGAAAAAATCTATCAAGAACAGATGCCAGTTCTACTCTAATGTCTAGAAATTCACTTCCAGTCCCATGAAGACTTCCCTACCTACTTTCTGTTGTTCATTACTATAACAGAGTATTCCAAAGCATTACCAATCTTAACATTCACTGATCTTCAGGATACTGTAGGGTCTCATCTGTCTTTCAGATCAGAGAGCTGGATTCAAAGCTTCTGAAGCCTAAGAGCTCTGTCGGACCCTCTCTACTCTCCATCCTCTTAACTGATGGCAACAAGCCCCCCTCACTTGCCCCCATGCAGTAGCAGCCCATGCGACAGCACAAATTCCATTGGCAAGGCTGGGAAAACCTAGATACTAGTACTTCTGGTTCTCTGATCCTTTAAACTTAAAAGACCCCAAACATTCAAGTACCTTGAATTCTAACTACTATTAGAGCTTGAAAATGTTAATGGTGATGAAACTAGTTTATAACATTCACCCTATTATCAATACTGATACTGACTGGATCTCTAATCAGGAGAAATAATTATACTATATGATATAATTATATATAAATATGTTTTATATTTATTTATATATATATTCTTAATATATTATTATTGAATAAATGAATAGAATATATAACAAATACTATATTGCATAATATATTTATAATATATATTGTTAAACAAATAAATAAAATAAATACATTACTTTTCTGTACTGTTTTGGGAAGTTATTCAACCTTTTGGAGACTCGGTTTTCTTATCTGAATCCTACCTGTTTTGAGACTGCCTTTGAGAATATGAATCAGTAATATCAAGTGTCTGGCACCGAATTGGGTAAAACCCAGTACGCTCTGTTTACTAAGGCTGGGGAGTAGGACAGTCACCCCTGAAGACACCCATCACTATATGTCAAGAAAAAACGCCTCGTGCTTAGAGGGTTTACCTGCAAATAACTCGGGGTTCAACCCCGTGGATACAGCAGACCTGGAAGGTGGGGGTGATTGTATTCTTTGTAACAACTGAGATAACAGAAAAACAACATGATTCTTACAGATCGTCACACAGAAACCAATATAACAACATCTAGGGATGGAATGCCTCACTTTTCCCGGGCTCACAGACAGAAAAGGGAGTCAACTGCTCCGAGAAAGTTCACTTTTACTGTTAAATCACGTGTGTCCTGTGAAATGGTTTACATACTGGTAGAACACAGACGTGTCCTCTGAATTTCTTTCCCATGCTTCCTCCACTTTCTACCACGGCATGCCTTTCCCAGTGCAGCTACCCAAGTCTCTCCTAGGAGCCCTAGTTACCAGGATTGTATATAACAAAGCCACACAGACTAAACCTAACATGGGGAAAAGTCAACCTTGCCTAAAACTAAATATAAGCACAATTTAATTAACTTGCATTCCAGAGTCACAGCCGCCAACGTGTTGAGACTAGAAGATTGGGCACACAGCACCCAAGGGCTCAGAGAGAGGGGGTAGGGGGAAGAGAAACTGCTAATTTTCTTTCCAAAGTCTTCACGGGATTCATATGATCCTTTGTACCAATAAACAGGAATAATACCCACTTTGAACAAGATAAAGGCATCCAATCGGGGGACCAGAATGAGCTAATGCAGGAAGAGGTGAAGTTTCAAGAGAGGGACTAGAAATGTATAGAAAATAACCTTAACATTCAGATCAGCCCTGAGTCAAGTAGGGAATGGTCTGCTTTATGAAAGGAGGACAGGTACAGCTGCAGACAATAGGAAGTCAAAACCTATGCTCCTATCACTGTAAAGTCTCATAACTGCAATTTGAGCAGCGATGTTGTGATGTCTAAGATACGCTACTGATCAACCTACTGTGCTTAACTAATCATGGGAAACCATGACATGAGGGTCGTCAATGGGAGATGGGTCGGGGGACTGAGCTTAGCATGGAGGTGATATTGCTGGGAAACGGGTAGTTCTAAGCAGGATCACCAGATGGCAGCCATACTCAGCCCATAGACCCTGTGAGGCAAGGACTCAGCCCGAGCTTGTGGAGACTCGGGGAATGCCAGTGGGGTGACTTTTTTTTTTTCCTAAAGAACATTGAGTAAATTTGAAATCCCTCTTTGGCCAATTATTACTGCAGACAACTGTGAAGTCTTTCACAATCGAAGTCTACTCGTATCTTTGGTACATTTTTCCTATTGGTTTTCTTCCTTATTTGTCTATTGGAGCTCCTCTTGTTGCAGTTATTTTCCTGCGGGCCATCCATCATTGACTTGTTTTGTAATTCGTGGTCTCTTTAGCTATACAGAAGTTTCACATGTGGGTGAAGTCACGTATACCAGTCTTTATGGTTTACATCTTTATAAACCATATCTCATGTGTCAGAGTACAGGAACTCTATCAGGGCTGCGACTGTTGTTTTTTATTTCCTACTATAGCCATAAGACCTAGAAGAGTGGCATGCATATAGCACGGGCTAAATAAACTTTGCATTCAGCCCAGAGCCTTTCTAGAACAGATGGAAACTACCAAGACCAAAATTAAGAGACACATTCTGGCCAAAATAACACTAAAAATAGGCCATGGGGGTAGGGAAATCAGATCAGGTTTCTTAATAGTCAAAACTGATTTTGATCTGGCCATTAGAGATTGACTAATTTTTTGTTAAAATAAGAAGGCTTCCCATGTGGCTGAAATGGTCAAAATATAAAGTACATAGTCTGAATTACATTTAAAGGAATAGAATAAAAGACCTCTCGAGATGCTTTTGTTTAAGTTTCAGGGAAACACCAAAGGGAAGAAAACACCAGTACCTTTCTTAACACCAGCCACTAGGGGGAGCCCACATCTTAAACCAAACCACAGAGCCCACAATACACTCGTGGGAAGTATCCAGGTTGTGACAGTATTTAAAAACAATTGTATTTTATGTGTTTTCAGTATTTATGTTAAAATCAAATCACTTTTCTTTTAAAAAACCATTTTGCATTTTAAATACAGTCACAAAAACATGAATCCTCATAGACCAACGCGTTCGGAAACACTAGTGCATACTGAGTGTGTTTATTGCAGAATTGACATTCCCATTCTCTTAATAACCAATGCATTTCAGAAGTGCAGTTTTTCCTTAGCCCATTTTATTTCAAGTGGCTTTTGTACATTTTTAGAACTGCAATTGACACCTCGTGTGATTTTTGTCTGAAATCGAAATGGACTTTTCAGCGGGTGTTCTCATTACAAGATAACCTCAGGACAGATGCCTGCTGCAGGTCTCTCCCTGGCACCCAGGGCGAAAAGGAACTCCTCAGGACTGGAAAAGTCCTCCTGAAACGCCGGCACCGCGAGCTCGCCATGCCTCTGCTCTAAGAACGCTGACGGAAACTGCCCCTTTTTCTCAGCAACCCTCTCCTAAGAAGAATGTGTCACGGCCACTCCAGGGTCCTTTATATGGACAGACAGAAAAGGAGGCCAAATACTTTATAAAATTTGGCGCGATTCTAAGGGCTCCTGGGAGGTCTCCCTGCCTAAAGTATTTCCCCGCTGGAATTCCTCAGTTTGGTTTTACTCACATAACCTCAGCCAAGAGTCCTCAAAAGGCAGTTCCTGGGGACTCCTCATTTATCCAACCAAGAATTCCAGAGGCTGTCTGTGGCAGGCCCAGTGCTGGATATGGCAGAAATCACAGGCCTTACAGCGATCATAAGAGACAACACCAGTATCAGTGATTAATACTTGAGAGATATGTTTTATAGATTAATCTTTTTTATTAGTATGAAAAATTTAAAAGTAGCAAGGGGCGGAATCGAAAGCATGGGGCCCTCACACAGACATTCCTGAGCAAAGTACTTTGAGAACCAAAGGTCAGCATGGAATCAGCAAGGGCGAAAGGGGGTAAGGGGGCAAAAAAACCATATATTTTTTTGCCCAGCTGGTGTTGCTCAGTGGTTGAGTGTTGACCTTTGAACCAGGAGGTTCAATTCCTAGTCAGGGCACAAGCCTGGGTTTGGGCTCCATCCCCAGTAGGAGGCAACCAATCAGTGATTTTCTCTCATCATTGATGTTTCTACCTCTCTATTCCTTTCTGAAATCAATATATATCTATATATACATATATTTAAAAATATATTTTTTCCCTTCAAAAATATTTCATCTATATATGTAAAAGCCAAGCGACCAGAGGGACACAATGACTGGTCACTATGATGTGCACTGCAGTGGCCAACCGGCCCGATCGGGGCCCTGGTAGGCCCCCCATGGTCCTTCCCCCTGGCTGGCCAAGCCCCTAATTGCCCCCCCAACCTCCCGTGGCCCCTCCCTCCAGCTATCCTGGCCCCTGATCGGCCCCCCCACACCCTGATCAGGGGCATTGCCGGCAGGCCAACCACCTGATGCCTCTCCCCACCGCTGGCCTAGCCCCAATCGGCCCCCATCGGGGCAGGCTGGCCAGAATTCATGCACCAGGCCTCTAGTTACTTATAAAACATAATGGTCATAACAGAGATATATGAGAAACAACATAAACTTATAAATTGCACAAAAATAATATTTTGTGTCATATTTTAATATGATACAATAAATAACAGTACATTATTAATGTGATTTTCTGGCTCAGATTTTTTTTGCAATTCTTTTATTCACTCATCAAAATATAAACTTTTAATGTGTATAATTGAAAAAGGCATCAGTAGCTCAACAAAAATGCAAGAGTGCAAATAATTTTTGTTAATTTTTCATTTTGACAAGGATCATTTTTCAGATGCAACTTTTAATGTTGCTGTTAAGATAATTTTATAGACTATGACAGATTGGAATAGATTTCGGATAAAGTATCCCAAAATACAAATTTTAATATGTCTAAGGCTGATGATTTTCATGGGGCAATTTTAATAAAAATATTTAACTCTTCATGTGAATCAATTTAGTGTAAGTCTGAATTTAATTTTAAACATAAATTCATATGATGGTTTTTCAATATTTCTTCTATTTCCTGTTACCTGTGGAGATCAAACAAAAAATCAAAAGTGGCTTCAAATTTTGTATATTTAATTCAAAATGCTTGTTTATACATGCTATTGCTGTATTGCTAATTTTAAGAAAAATTTTCATTTTATATCATCCTCTTTGCTAACCCTTTGTACACCATAAGCATCTATAGACGTAATTAAATTCAAAATATCGTGGCATGTGGGGGTGGTTTCCGTTTTAGACGTATGGCAGTAACTGGTTAATATAAGGTTAACTGGTTAATATAATGAAACTCACATGAAAAGAGTGTTATTTTTTCATTGACACTGGTTAAATGTCATTTCTATTTCTAAGCCTGTAACTATTCATTTTGCAATGTTTCAGCATTCAAAACCAAAGATTCTAAGTCTTTGAAGAATAACCCTAAGAACTCCCTGGTAAATGCTTTATTACAATGTTCATGGATAAACTTACTATGAAATTATTTACTAACCACGTCTGCTGCTCACGCACCAGCAACTTCTGTCTCAGGGTTCAGGCTGGGGAGCTAACATCTGTGCAGACGCCACAGGGCCAGGCTCCAGGGATCCCCAGACGAGCATCTCCCAGAGCTTCCCACGGGAGTCCCTCCTCTACCCCGGGACCAAGCAACCACTACCCCCTCCAAACCTGCTCTGTCGTTGCTTCTGTAGTTGCAGCACCATCATGGACACTAATCTGAGCCCAGGTCCTTGCCCGGCCACCTGGGGACCCTGTGGGGTCCCAGACAGTCCTCAGGCCAACTGCTCAGCACCCACATCACCCATCGCTATGCCCGTTGGCACATGTCCACATATTCACATGCTACCGCCTAGCATATCTCTGCCACTCACACACATGATCCTTTATTCCATCAAACCTGTTACAAAACACAGTATAAAGATAAACTATTAAGAATTTTAAGACAGTGACAACAGAGCATGAAACCAAGCTTGGAGCCCTGCTGAGTACAGGGCCCTGGGCCACTGCACAGGTCACCAGCCTGTGAGGCCAGCCTTGCCCTAAGCCATCCAGGAGAGAAAGAGAGGCAGGGAGGATGAGACGAGGATGAATAACCATGACAACTCCTTTGGACAGGGGTCCCGGCATCTAATGGTTTCTCAAACTCTAACTCCTGGGTCACAGTATCCATCCTCTAACCACACCTCTTCTGCCACACCCTGCACATTCCATCCTGCGGGAGTCACTGTCTAGACATGGGAACCACCCCTGTCACGTGGCAGGGACTGAGCTATGCAAGCTCCACCTCTTCAAAGCAACGGAGCGAAGGTGCATCCATGGTCACCCGGCTAAAGAACACACTTTCCAGCCCCTTTGCAGTCAGGTGTGGCCATGCTACTAAATTCTCCACAACGTGATGTAGGCAGATTTGTCTTCTTCTACTTTGCCTGCTTAAAAGGGACTTGCTACTCTATGCTTCCTCTCTCTGCCCTCCCACAGCTAGAGCAGAGAAAGGACTCGGCCAGCTTCTATGATTCAGTAAGGGCTTTGGTCTAGGGCAGTGATGGCGAACCTTTTGAGCTCGGCGTGTCAGCATTTTGAAAAACCCTAACTTAACTCTGGTGCTGTGTCACATATAGAAATTTTTTGATATTTGCAACCATAGTAAAACAAAGACTTATGTTTTTTATATTTATTTTATATATTTAAATGCCACTTAACAAAGAAAAATCAACCAAAAACATGAGTTCGCGTGTCACCTCTGACATGCGTCTCATAGGTTGGCCATCACTGGTCTAGGGATTGGTGAAGCAAAAAATAAAAATAAATAAATAAAAATGGATAGAACCTAAGACTTTGGGTGACTTCCTAGGGCAAGGCTGACTTGGCAAACTGGAAACTTCATCTTGGATCTACTGCCTGTCAGAGAAATACAATGTTACTTTCTTTAAGCCACAGTATTTCAGGATCTCTCCTGTTACCGCATGTTAGTTTTTCTATAACTAATCCAAACACTTTGACCATGGGGAGGTTTCATTCCCATTGTCCATCTGTGAATACAGGGAGCTCTGAGAATAAAGTTATGTCCTTGGAATGAAAGTCAGGACCCAGGAAGAAGGTGGGTCTGTCACGTGTCCCAGTGAGGACTCTGGATGGACCTTCCACAGAACATCCATTGACACACGTCAGCGATGAGCCTAAGAGGCTTTGGGAATGCACGCCAGCCTAGAGATGGAAGCACAACGTTGCTTCAGAGAGAAATATAGTTCGTGTTTAAAATAACTAATTTGCAAATCTATCTTTGAAATACAGCCGATTTATTGGCTGGCGGCTGCCTGTAATTCTGTAGTGACTATTGACAATGCATGTAAACTATGAGGCACGCTATCTGACACCAAGTTTGTTGAATTTGATTTCTTTATTATTACTGACCTTATTAAACTGATGTAATATAGGCAGCAGAACCAAGAAGGCATTTATTTTGAGGAAGTATACTGCCTCAGGCATGTGGGATCAGTGGCCCACAACCTCTCCCTCCCCTGACCCCACACACAGTGGTATGAGGGATATATTAGTTAAATGTCCTCAAATCTCGCAGCTACCGCAAACAGTTACAGCACATTTTTCTGCAAATAAACTGCCCAAACCATTACCTCAAAAAAATGTGTGAGGTGCTAAAATATTCACCAAAGCAGACAATTAGAAGTGATGAGTTAGAAAACCGACCTGAAAGGAAATGACTGTTCGTCAGAAAGGACAAACCAAGAATTTAGTACAAGAGAGAAACATGAAAGTAGGAGCCACCAAACCCACTCCCCCACCACCACCACCCCCACCAGAGCCTGGCATTAGAAGAAATAAGTGTATTTTCTTCTGCAAGATTAACCTTACAATCGATAATACACAATGGATCGGGGCAAGATGGTTTTTGAAAACTGAGAAAGCAAATGGGCTGCTACTTTGAAAAGAAAAAAAAGAAAAGGAAAGCAATTAAACTTCTTTTGAGCCATAGGGAATAAAAAGAGATAATGGAAAAATCTTAAAACTTAATTAGGTGTGGAGAAAATCTGGGAAGAGGGGAAGCCAGGAAGTCAGACTTTCAATTAGGCACTTATCTCTATAGAGCACTCTTTTCAGAGCGTGAACAATGAATAAGACCATCACAAAGAAAAGCAAGATGAACCAGGTGAGAATCTGGAGGAAGGTTTCTTAACTAATCTGGACTTGGCAGTATTTCCTTTGTTCAGCACTTTTAGGGAAGGAAACATTCCACATAGCAAAAAAATCAAATAACTGAGGCGTATGTTTAACATTTTTAATATGTTCGTCATTTGATTAGACTTTTGTGAAAGAGAACACTTGTTCTCTACTTTCTTAAACCGAGTGTGCTAATTTTTAACATCCCCTTGCTGCCTTTATGATGAGCAGCAAAAACACCCCAGTACTACTGGGAGATGCCCGGAGTGAATTCACCCCTCTGCTAAACTGCCTAGGACTGCTTGCCATTTAGGATGCAGCACTCTTGCCTGTGGTACGCAGTCTCAACAGTCACCATCTCTACTGCAGCAGAGAAAGCTGCACCAGCAGTTCTATCCATCTCCATCTCCAATTTGTTTACCATTAAGGAGACCTGGGAAACCTCCCCAGCAACGATAGTTCTCAGATTTGTTTCCCAAGTAAAAGCTCCCAGGCTGTGAAAGGGGACCCCAGGAAATGTTTTAATGACAGAGTGAACATCTGGTTGTTAATTTCTTTTGTTGTTTTTTTTTAATCATTGATTGTATTCTGAATAATTTACATGGCAGCCTCTGGATTAGTGCTACCATATATTCAAATGACTGAACTAAAATAGAGACAGCAAACGAAAAGAAACTGTCGCTATAGCGGAAAGAGCATAGAACTTTACCATTATAACCGGGTTCAAGTCCCAGCTCCTCTGGCTGTATGAACATGCACACCCACTATGCAGAGGTATTTTGAAGGTTAAAGAGATCAGGTAAAGTACCTGACTCCATACTTGGCACAATAAAGCTCTTACAGGTGAGCTATACTATTATTTTTACATCATTGAATATTTAGTGGAAATTTGGGTATATATACCAATGCACTCAAAAGGGTTATTATTATTGCAAAGCCAAAATTTAATCTTTAAGAAAAAAAGTCAACTTTAAATTGTTTTAGGTAAAATCAATTAATTAGATTTCCTGAATTTTAAAGCTGGAAGAGACTGGCATTCACACAGGCCTGCCTCCCCTTCCTGTAGATCAGGAAAGCAAGACCAAAGAGTCAACGTGATTGGCCAAAGTCACAAAGCTAATTAGAATGCAGTAGCACGACCAGGACCCAGGTTTCCCAGTGTCCAATACAGTGCTTTTCAGCAAATATGGATTAATCTACAGCAGAGATTGACAAACTTTTTCTATGAAGAGCCAGGTAGTGAATTTTTTAGGCTTTGCAATGCATACAATCTTTGTTGCAACTACTCAGCTATGCCATTGTAGAACAAGAGCAGCCACAGAAAATACATACATGAACAAGCATAGCTGTGTTTCAATAAAACTTTATAAAAATGGCGGCAAACTATATTTGGCTCATGAGCTATAGTTTACCGGCACCTGATCTAGAACAAGTTGACAAACTTTTTAACTAAAAGAAAATGATGTGTATAATTTCAAATCAACAAATCTATTGTCAATACAGTGAAAACTGGATGGCAATAAGAAAACTTAAAAGAATGATTATATATATGTTCTAAATGGTGCTATTATGACTAATATTTTTATTTTTTTAAATATTTGTATTGATTTCAGAGAGGGAGAGAGAAGAAGAGAGAGATAGAAACATCAATCATGTGCCCTAACCGGTTTGGCTCAGTGGATAGAGCCTCGGACTATGGACTGAAAGGTCCAGGTTAGATTCCAGTCAAGGGCATGTACCTGGGTTGCGGGCATATCCCCAGTAGGAGGTGTGCAGGAGGCAGCTGATCAATGTTTCTCTCTTGTTGATGTCTCTAACTCTCTCCCTTCCTCTCTGTAAAAAAATCAATAAAATATATATTCTTATAAGTGTTTTTTTAAAAATATATTTTATTGATTTTTTACAGAGAGGAAGGGAGAGAGATAGAGAGTTAGAAACATTGATGAGAGAGAAACATCGATCAGCTGCCTCCTGCACATCTCCCACTGGGGATATGCCTGCAACCAAGGTACATGCCCTTGACCGGAATCGAACCTGGGACCCTTGAGTCCACAGGCCGATGCTCTATCCACTGAGCCAAACCGGTTTTGGCAAAATATATATTTTTAAAAAGTAACATCAATGATGAGAGAGAATCATTGATCGGCTGCCTCCTGCACGCCCCCTACTGGAGATGGAGCCTGCAACCCAGGCATGTGTCCTGACTGGGAATTGAACCCTGACCTCCTGATTTATTAAGTTGATGCTCAACCACTGAGCCATACTGGTTGGGCAGTGACTAATATTTTTAAATGATGTTTGATAATCCTTGCCTCAAGATCATTATATTCCTCACTAGAGGCCTGTTGCACGAAAAGATTCATGCAATAGGCCTTCCGTTCCCCTGGCTGCGGCACCAGTTTTCCTCCGGCACCCAGGACCCGGGCCTTCGCTCTGGCCAGAGCCGCCTTCAGTCTTCGTGGTCCCGGCCAGAGCCTCCTCCAAGCCTTTGCGGCCCCAGCCAGCACTGCCTCCCACCTCCAACCTCCAAGCCTTTGCGGCCCCAGCCAGAGCCGCCTTCAGTCTTGGCTCCTCTGCTTCACCTACGTATGCAAATTAACCACCATCTTTGTTGGTGGTTAATTTGCATATCTCATTGATTAGCCCATGGGAGGCGTAGCGAAGGTATGGTCAATTACCATGTTTGGCTATTATTAGATAGGATTAGTAATTGGGATAATTCAAGAAAGAAGAGGGGGATTCTCAAGACAGGAATTCTAGATTATCTCGGCTACATAAGAAGAGTAAAGAAAACTAAGGCAGTAGTAACATTAAGTTGATTTCAGTTAGAATAACTCAACCACAAAACACTAAGGGGAAAAACAAAAACAAAGTACTCTACGCTAAAGAAACAAGCGAATATCGCCATCAAAATCTACTGACTACCATACACCGAAAACACCATCTCCCCCAGGAAACATCCTTAATTTCAGAAGCAAAGAGGATGATCATGGAACCACGAATAATCTACCAGAAGTAAGAACACACCAAAAGTGTATCTGGCTTTTTGTCAGGACCTCCTGATGATACCAAGTGCTATGATCAGAATTTTCATAATATTCTCCAAACACACAGAGAGAGATCTCATGGCGGAAGGTGCCCAAGTGCCTTTTCTTCTCCACTAAGGACTAGTGCAAAGAAACCGTCCTGCTGCAATGTGAAGCAGAGACAAATCTCCTGCTCCTACGCATATGACAGGTTGGAACGGGTTTGCCAGGGGATATTGCTTAAGCTCCCTCCGGGAGCCTTTGAGAGAAGACTAAAACTTTGCAACTGGTTGGCATGAGGGACCCTCCCCGAAGAGGAGGGGAAGCAGCCAAAGACTTTTCAAATCTGAATTTTAAGGAAGCTATTCAAATTGCCATTTGACATACTCAATTGAACTAAATGTATACTCCATTTTCCCTAATGTTTATGCTGTTCCCTAGTAGTAAATTGGTTATTTGAAAAAGCACATCCACCCGTGGAGGCACTAAAGAGTAACCCAATGATATATGACGAGAATGCGGTTCATTACGCTGTGCCAACTTGCTCCCAACATCTGTGCAGTTTAAACAATGACTTATTCAGAGTATTCAGTGCTTAGTGCAAACAACTATGATCTTCCCATATTTGATTTATCATTGAGCTTTTACATACCCAAACTTTGGTTTCACTGCATGATTTTGGAAGAAGAAAGGCATACAGTGAAGCTGTATTGATGGACAAGAGATTGAGTTGTAACTATAAAAGGTTTATGGATTCAACTTCTGCAATTCAAAGAGCTCTGAGTCAATATGAGGTTATGAGCCAAGAAACATTTACACACTTTTGTTCTCTGTCAGAAACACAATTAAAGCTGTTGTCTGAGAATTTTAGTCCATTATCATTTCCTATATTTTATTCATATATATACTTTATAAGTATATAAACTGGATATATTTTATAAATACATTTATATATATGTGTTTTATAAATTTATAATTATATAAAAATATAAAAAGTGCTGTTTTATTCATGTATATTCACTTGCAATGCAGTTATAATTTATAGCTAAATACAGCTATTAGGAATGCTTCAGTTTTTCAATATAGATAATAGGCATTTTATTTCTGTGCATCAACTTAAAAAAGAAGCCTTCAATTATCACACAGAAATGTTAATGCTTGACAAATATTACTAAAAAGCACAAGAAAGTGAAGCCACTTTCACACTTGTTATAAAGGAAATGTTAACTGTAAGAATAATGTATTGGAAAATATGTAGAGAGAATTTATTCATTACGATGGAAAGCAGAGAAGTACCTATTAGTTGTAACTGACATTGTAAACAAAATCCCTATAGAAATAATACTGAAAGTCAGAACTAAAGTCCACTTTGTAAACGTAAATTGGCAAGACCAAAAGGATTCCTACCCCTTGAACAAGAGAAGTAGTGTTTAATCTGCTTAAACATTTTGTGTGGAAACCAAGAAAGCTGAGACCTATGGATTTTTCTCATTTTTTTTCCATTGTAACATCCTTCAGGGGTTTTCACAGCAACAACAATGGCTCTAAATAAGCAACTCAGGCATGCAAAAACAGTACAGATTCCACTTTACCAGGTGGTAAAAGATGTTCTTTCTCACCCACCCCTTTACCAGCTCACCCCTCCCTGCCAGTGGCCTCACCATTGTTCTCCTTATCAAACGTAGACCCCTCTTCTCAGCTTCAAAGGCCCCCTCCAGTTTTCCCAACTTTCATTCCCTCCTGAACCAGCTGTCTTCTTCCAGCCAAGAAGTCCTTCCTTCAGTCCTTTCTTCCAGGGCTCCCGAGCCTTGATCACTCACTACCTCTTCCATGCACAGCCTTGTGAGAGCTACACTGTCAACAACGAACTTCTCTCAAGCCTGAACTTGCTAGGTGAAATGACCAATTGCTTTTATTTGCTTGTTTTTTCTTTTTAAATCTAATGGCATTTGCCCTGTACAAAAGAGATTATCAAATGGGACCAAAACCCCAGTAACAAATTTCTAGAGTATTTTATTTATTCATTTTTAAAATCCTCATCCAAGGATTTGTTCTTTTAAATTGATTTTTAGAGAGTTAGGGAGGGAGATGATAGATGATAGATAGATAGATAGATAGATAGATAGATAGATAGATAGATAGATAATAGATAGCCTCCCTTATGTGCCTTGACCGGGCATGGAACCCTAAACCTTTTGGTCTATGGGACAACGTTCCAACCAACTGAGCAACCCGACCAGGGCTCCAGAATATTTTAATCATTCATGTTTAACCTATTAGAACTATTTGAGGCATGGTACAGAATAAAAAATAAAGCATCTGCAATATGTTTAAATATAGGGAAATAAGAGACACTCTATTATATTTTACGATTGCTGGTTGTAGGAATTTCAGTTGCTGTAACTTCAAGGTGCATGCCAGGACTGGAAGGAATTGGCAAGGTTAGGCACGAGATATGAGAGGAACAAAGTCCCAGGCAGCCCCATATCCCACCATGAAAGTGGTAACTTGGCAACAAGATGAGAAGGAGGAACAGAGAGAGACATGATGAGGAGGGGAAACCGGTTGACACATGAGCACAGTATCCCAAATAGGGATAAAAATAGGCCAGAGCTCAGCCTGCCAGGCAGAACTGCCTTGGGGCATCTGACTAGGTACCAAATGCCAAAATGAACACACATTAGTGACATGAATCACTCTGATTAGCCTTAGTTTCTGAAAGTCTATTCTCTCCCCTGAAATAAACGTTACTATTAGATTGCTTATTTTGTGGCCATTAAAACTAATCCTAGTGAGACTCCCAGTTGCAATGCAAAAGGCTGGATTAATTTCATGCCCCTAAGGTATTTTCTTCATTGCTGAAAACACCTTCATTCATCCTCTCAAAAATATACTGAATATAAAGGTTATTTTGTTAGAAAATGACCTAAAATAATGAACCTTGGTTTCCTTGTCTGTAAAATAAGGATAATAGTATATACCCATTAAGTTGTGTTGAAAATTAATGAGACAGATCTACAAAGCACTTAACACAGCAATGGACACCCAGCATGCATGCAATATGTTAGCTACTACTTTTTGTTATTGATATTACTATTACTATAAGAACCAGATGACAGTTGTCATTGTAACCTAACTTGAGCTATAAACCAATAAAATCTAATCTTTAAACCACACAATGTTTATTTATGTGGTTTATGCACATCATCTATTTCCTATAGAATACAATGAATCACACTTTTTTTCAAACACTTTGATTCTCCTCTGTCTAGTCAGGTGCTGGCCTGATTCCTAATCAAATGGAGGAAAAACATGAAAGATCAAGAAGTACTAAAGGAGAAGATTTAGTATTCTTTAGTCTGTACTATAGTTAAAAGGTTCGTCCGCTGAGCCATTTCCAAGAACTTCTTTGGGTCTCAGAGGTGGACAGATGTCATTAAAACTTCTTTGCAATCTTCCCTTTAAATGTCCTGAAGATTCGTCATTCTTCCTGTCTCTTTCCTTTGTACTTCACACCTACCCTCGGGAAGCTCATCCACTCTCCCTATTTCAGACCCAGTATGTACGGTAATGACTCCCAAGCTCTTGTCCCCTCAGCTCCAACCTCTCTCCTGAGATTCAGGTACCTACATCCGACTGACACACCAGAAAATGCATGTGTCCAAATGGCCCTTCTGCCAAACTATTTTTCCCCGTGGTCTCTACTTTAGTAAGTTGATGCCACCAACACCTTCTGCCTCTTCCCAACCAAACACCTGGTTGTCATCATTCCTTCTACCTTTTCCTCTCCCCGCTGGATCACAATTCTCCAATGTGTGAGTGAGGCCTTGGGGACACAGATTTTGTCTTGTCTGCTCCTGAATGCCCAGTGACTGAAACAATCCCCACACATAGTAGGCACTTCATACTCAGCTGCTGGCCACATGGCACATAGTAGGCACTCCATCCCCTTCTGCTGTCCCCATGAATGCCACAGCATGCGGCCCCATCTCTGAATGAAGGGAAAATGTGCTTCTTCAAGCCAAATTCTCAGAAAACAAAAAGAACATTAAAAAGTTCCCTTTTCCTTAGATCTTTCTAGTAATTTTTCTTCTAATCAAAGCTGTTAAGTAATGTGAAACAGTTTTGTTTTCTATCAGAAAAAGGTACTATTTGTTTTGTTATAATGTCAAAATGTTAATCCTCTGGCTGTTGAGTTTCACAGTTAAGCAAGACATTTTCCGGCCTTCAGACTTTATCCTATAAAACTCTGTGAAAATCCTCTATTCAAAAGTTATACTTAGCAGGGAGTCTTCTGAAATCCAAATTGAGAAAATTGGAAACAGCTTAACCACCCCAAAGAATAATATTTCATAAAATCCTATGAAGTGAAAAGCCAGATCCCGTGGGGCCGCTGGCTGGGTGCATTGACATTAACTCTCTCAGACCCTCGGGCTACTTAGTGGGCAGAAGTAAGGTGTCAAATGTTCCGCTAGATTTTTGAGTTTTTAACCTCACATTTCATCTAAAATGTTCTGTCATTTCCATTTGATTGATTTTAGTAAAACAGGGATCTAAAGCAGCAAATTTCAACTGGTGTACCACAAGAATTTAAAAAAAAAAAAAAATGCAATACCTGACTATTTAATCAGGGGCACTGATCTCTTTTCCCTTAGAGTGTCAAATAAAAAAAAATGACAACAACCAACACAACAATAGTCGTCTGATGTGAATGAATCAAAATTATACCTTTTTGGTCAGATTGGCAAAAAATATATGTTTTGGTGTGCTGCAGAATTTTAGTACTTAGTTCACTAGTATATGTGCCCCAAGATGAAAATGGTTGAACATCACTCTTCTCAAGCACAGATGTTGCTTTCTTGCTCGGAAATATGTGACCTTGCATTTGCTGTGTGTCAAGTCTCCAGTCAATCAACTCTCATTGCTCTGATTCATAAAAATAGCAAAAATGTGCTACCAATAACAGAAATAAATAAAAGGTCAGTACATTCATGTCTGCATCTGTATTTGACTTGCAGAAAAAGAGACTTCATGAAATAAAAATATTTCAGGTCCTTTTATTTTTATCCCTACTATTCTATACTGGGCACAACTGAACATTGCATGTTTTCTCCATTTAGAAGACTGTGAGCAGTCAGGCTTACTTTCAATATAAAGTCTGCCTAAATTAAGCTATACATTTCTGACATCTTGTCCAAAGAGACCGAAAGCAAAACCTCAAACTTCTTACCAGGTCAGTACCAGCAGTGCTAAGCTAGAGAGCCACTTTCCGGTTCTGCGTTGAGATTTATTCAAACTGCTCACCATGAAAAGAAAAATAGCAATATTCCCATGAAGAAGAAAAGAGAGAGGGAGAACCAAGATGGCGGCATAGGTTAACACCGGAGTTTCCTGCTTTGAACAACTACTTCAAAAGTGAAACCAGAAAACGGAAGGGACATCACCCAGAACCACAGGAACGCTGGCTGAGTGGAGGTCCTACAACTAGGAGGAAAGAGAAACGCATACGGACACTCAGAGGAGGCGCAGTGCTGAAGTCAAATTCTGAGGTGTGGAGTGCACGGAGCGGGCTGGCGGCGGAGGGCGCAGTTGGCGTTTTCAATCGGGAGGGAGTCGCAGACTCTGAGCTCCAGATACAGGCGAGTCTTTAGGGACCCAGACTCAAACGGGAGAAGGGGGACTGTCTGGCTTCCGTCAGAGCGAGTGCAGCTTTCTCTCCGAGCTTTGCAGCGGGTGCTGGGACTCAGAGAGGCAGAGCCCCTGGGGACAGGACTGAGAGCCGCCATAACTGCTCTCTCTGGCCCACCCTGTTGATCCTGTGCGACCCGCCCCGCCCAAGCCCTGCACAGAGGCATTTGCCGGATAGCCTCAGGCAAAGGCTAGATTAGCACCTCCCTAGAGGACAGAAGTTCTCTCACTGCAGACACAGCTGATTCTCATAGCCACTTGGCCTGGAGGTCAAACCCTCCCTGGTATTAGCTACAGCAATCAAGGTTTAACTATAAGACTGCGCACAAAGACCACTAGGGTGTGCACCAAGGAAGCATAACAAAATGCGGAGACAAAGAAACAGGACAAAATTGTCAATGGAAGATATAGAGTTCAGAACCACACTTTTAAGGTCTCTCAAGAACTGTTTTGAAGCCGCCGATAAACTTAATGAGATCTACAAGAAAACTAATGAGACCCTCGATGTTATATTGGGGAACCAACTAGAAATTAAGCATACATGGACTGAAATAACGAATATTATACAGACTCCCGACAGCAGACCAGAGGAGCGCAAGAATCAAGTCAATGATTTGAAATGCAAGGAAGCAAAAAACACCCAACCGGAAAAGCAAAATGAAAAAAGAATTCAAAAATACGAAGATAGTGTAAGGAGCCTCTGGGACAGCTTCAAGTGTACCAACATCAGAATTATAGGGGTGCCAGAAGATGAGAGAGAGCAAGATATTGAAAACCTATTTGAAGAAATAATGACAGAAAACTTCCCCCACCTGGTGAAAGAAATGGACTTACAGGTCCAAGAAGCGCGGAGAACCCCAAACAATAGGAATCCAAAGAGGACCACACCAAGACACATCATAATTAAAATGCCAAGAGCAGAAGATAAAGAGAGAATCTTAAAAACAGCAAGAGAAAGAAACTCAGTTATCTACAAGGGAATACCCATACGACTGTCAGCTGATTTCTCAACAGAAACTTTGCAGGCCAGAAGGGAGTGGCAAGAAATATTCAAAGTGATGAATACCAAGAACCTACAACCAAGATTACTTTATCCAGCAAAGCTATCATTCAGAATTGAAGGTCAGATAAAGAGCTTCACAGATAAGGAAAAGCTAAAGGAGTTCATCACCACCAAACCAGGATTATATGAAATGCTGAAAGGCATCCTTTAAGAAGAGGAAGAGGAAGAAAAAGGTAAAGATACAAATTATGAACAACAAATATGCATCTATCAACAAGTGAATCTAAGAATCAAGTGAATAAATAATCTGATGAACAGAATGAACTGTTGATTATAATAGAATCAGGGACATAGAAAGGGAATGGACTATTCTTGGGGGGGAAAGGGGTGTGGGAGATGTGGGAAGAGACTGGACAAAAATCGTGCACCTATGGATGAGGACAGTGGGTGGGGAGTGAGGGCGGAGGGTGGGGCGGGAACTGGGAGGAGGGGAGTTATGGGGGGGAAAAAAGAGGAACAAATGTAATAATCTGAACAATAAAGATTTAATTAAAAAGAAAAAAAAAGAAAAAAATAAAAAAAAAAGGAAAGAAAAGAGAGAGAAGCCAATTGGGGCATGTACAGGTAACCATTGCTTATCTAGCCACAAATTACATGGTTAATGAATGGTATTTGAGATATATATATATATATATATGTATATGTATATATATATATATATATATATATATATATATATATATATATATATTTTTTTAAATCATGTCCTATTTACAGATAGAAATGTTCCTGTATGTGTACTTTTTGTATAAATAAACCCTTAACCTTCTATTATGGGCCTAATGTTGTAACTCTATCCTTTAATCTATCCTAATTAAGTGCTTGTAAAGAATAATTTTTAAATAAGCAGTCTTGTACGCAGAACCACCATTTTGTGCTAATTTTGAATGCTATTAAGTTGAATGTGCCCAGGACTCCTCCTTCCTCCTTTTAAAATGTGTAGGCTGTTTTATAACAGTGACGTCCTAGGCCTGTGAACTCAAACAGGCCCAGATTCAAACAGGTTCAAATCACAGCCCTGCCCAGTCCTACCTCTAGAATCTAGACTATAGCAAGTTACTTAACCTACCAATCTTCTCATCTACAGAATGGGAAGTATCTCAGTCAGTTTGGGCTGCTGCAACAGTATCCTGGACTGAGTGGCTTAAACGACACACATTTATTTATTTATTTTAAATATATTTTATTGATTTCAGAGAGGAGGGCAGAGGGATAGAGAAATAGAAACATCAATGATGAGAATCATCGATCAGCTGCCTCCTGCACGCCCCCTACTGTGTGTGGATGGAGCCCATAACCCAGGCATACACCCTGACCAGGAATCAAACCATGACCTCTTGGATCATAGGTCGAAGCTCAACCACTGAGCAACAGCAGCCAGACACAACAAACATTTATTGTTCCTTGTTCTGGAGACTGAAAGTGTGAGATCAGGGTGCCAGCATAGTCAGGTTCTTGGTGAGGGCCTCTTCCTGGTTATGTCCTCACATGGCCTTCCTTGGCACATGCCACAGAGAGAGAGGAACCTCTCTCTAGTCCCTTTTCTATAAGGACACCAATCCCATCACGAGAATCTCACCTAAACCTAGTTACCTTGCAAAGACTCCACCTCCTAGTAGCATTCTATGGGGAGTCAGGTTTTCAAAAGATGAATTCTGGAGGGACACAAACATGCAGCCGTAACAGGAAAAATAACCATAGTCCTCACAGTGCTACCAGGAGAGGAAATAAGACAGCATCTCTTAAACTCTTAGCATGGCACTTAGTATGTAAGAAATGTTCAGCACGTGCTATATATCATCATTATTATTATCATAGCAATATTATAATTGAACACTATTATTAAACACTATTACTTTTTTCTTTTTAAATCCTCTAACTGCCTTAACCATATTCACCAGAGAGAAGCTTAATTTAAAATTAATTGATCTTCCCTTCAGCAAAACCCAAATAGGATTAATTCAAAGAAAATTACATCTAGTAGGGTTTATCCCGGGAACAAAAGGCTACTTCAACATTCAGAAGATAATACATGTAATCCGAAGGTTAACAAACCAAAGGCAAATCACAGGATCAAGACAGTGGATGCAGAAAAAGCTTTTGATAAAATTCAACGTCTTTCATAATAAAAATTCTCAGGAATCTAGAAGAAAGGTTAATTTAAGGGCTTACCTAAGTAGGTCAGCCCTACCAAGGTCACTCTGCCTTTTTTAATGTCAACTGTGGCATACAATATTATCTAACCACTAGATGCCTGGTGCATGAAATTCGTGCACAGGTGGGGGGGGGGGGTCCCTCAGCCCGGCCTGCACCCTCTCCAATCTGGGACCCCTCAGGGGATGTCCCTCTCACAATCTGGGACCACTGGCTCCTAATGGCTCACCTGCCTGCCTGCCTGCCTGATGCCTCTAACTGCTCCCCTGCCTGCCTGATTGCCCCTAACCTCTCTGCCTGATAGCCTCCAACTGCCCCACCCCCACCAGCCTGGTCACCTCTAACTGCTCCCCTGTCTGCCTGATCACCCCTAACTGCCTCTGCCTGCCTGCTTGACCATCTCTAACCTCTCTATCTGCCTACCTGATCGCCCCTAACCACTCTGCCTGCCTGATGCCCCTAACTGCTCCCCTGCTGACCTGATCACCCTTAACTGCTCTTTCCTGCTGACCTGATCGCCCCTAACTGCTCTTTCCTGCTGGCCTGATTGCCCCTAACTGCTCTCCCCTGCCAGCCTGATCGCCCCTAAACACCTCTGCCTCGGCCCCCGCAACCAAAATTCATGCACTGGATGGGGAGGGGGGTCCCTCAGCCCGGCCTGCCCCCTCTCACAGTCTGGGAGCCCTTAGGGGATGCCCTCAGCCCTCGCAACCACTGTGGCTTTGTCTGGAAGGATGTCCAGAAGATGTCCGGTCTAATTAGGATATTACCCTTTTATTAGTATAGATGGGAGTGACTATCCCATCATATTCACAGTTCATACCTGCATTCAAAGGTAAGGAGATCATACAGGGTGAGGACATCAGGGTGTGGGATCTTAGGGACATTTTAGAATTCTCTTTTCCTAACAAGCAGTGAACAATAGGAAACCAATATTCTAAAAACAGTACATTTTACAATAGCTCTGAAGGTATCAAACAAAATATGTACAAGATCTATGTAATGGAAATTATATAATGCTGATGCAAGAACCAAGGTAGACATAATAAATGGGGAGATAAACCAAGTTCATGGTTTAAAAGATTCCATATATTTTAAGATAACAAATTGGCATATCCCTAAATGGACCTATACCACAATACCAATCAAAATCTCTGCAGGATTTTTTGATTAGCTGATTCTACAATTTACATAAAAAGTTAAACTACTAGAACTAAAAAATAAATTTTGAGCAAGAACACTGTTGAAAATCTCAACTACCAAATGTTAAGACTTAATATAAAGCTATAATAATTAAGTCAAAGTGGTTTGGGTTCAGGCATAGACAGTCAATGGAACAAAATAAAGAACCCAGAAACAGACCCACATGAATATGCTTGATTAATTTTGACAAAGGCACAAAAGCAATTGTAATGGGGAAATAATAGTCTTTTCAACAACTGGTCCTAGAAAAATTGGAAATCCATGCAAAAAGAAAAAAATACCACTTAACCTATACCTCCAACTTTATGCCAAAAGTAACTCACCATGATCATAATAAAATAAAAACTATGAAAGTCTTGGGAGAGCCCTAGCCAGTTTTGCTCAGTGGTTAGTTAGAGTGTTGGCCTGCAGAGTGAAGAGTCCCAGGTTCGATTAAAGTCAAGGGCATGTACCTTGGTTGCGGGATCGATACCTGGGGGTGCCTGAGGAAGGAAACCAATCAATGTGTCTTTCTCTCCCTTCCTTCCACTCTCTCTAAAAAACAATGGAAAAAATATCCGCAGGTGAGAATAACAACAACAAAAAAGTCTTGGATGAAATTAAAGGAGAAAGACTTTCTGCAAATCAGTAAGGTATAGAGTTTTTATGATACAAAAGCATGTTCCATACAGGACAAAATTAATCATTTGGACTTCATCAGAATTAAAAACATTTGTCCTGTGCAAAACAAGGCACAGACTGGGAGAAAATATTTTCAAATTACATAACAAAGAACTGACATTCAGAATATATAAAGAACTCTTAAAACTCAGCAATAAGAAATCAAACAACCCAAGGAAAAAAATGAGCAAATGAACAGACACTTTACTAAAGAAGATATGCAATCACAAATAAGCATGTTAAAAGATGCTCATCATTAGTCACTGGAGAAATGCAAAACCACAATAAGATACCACTAACATCCATTAGAATGACTAACATAAACAACAAAAATCAACCTGACAATACTTAGTGCAGATGAGATTATGGAGCAACTGGAACTCATATACCTCATTGATAGGAAAGTAAAATAATACAGCCATTCTAAAAAACAATTTGGCAGTTTTATTTTTTCTAACATATATTTTTATTGATTTCAGAGAGGAAGGGAGAGGGAGAGAGAGATAGAAACATCAATGATGAGAGAGAATCATTGATTGGCTGCTTCCTGCACGCCCCCCCTTGGGGAGCAAGCCCACAACCCGGGCATGTACCCTTGACCGGAATCGAGCCCGGGACCCTTCAGTCCGCAGGCTGATGCTCTATCCACTGAGCCAAAACAGCGAGGGCGTTTTTGGCAGTTTTAAATAAAATAATATTCTTACCAATCTAATTATTTAGCATAGATAAATTTGCTTACAAAAAAAGTAAGTGCATATTTAGCAACTAGAGGCCTGGTGCACGACATTCATGCACTGTGAGGAGGGGGGCGGGGGAGACAGGGGTCCCTCAGCCTGGCTTGCACTCTCTGGCAGTCCGGGACCCCTTGGAGGATGTCCGCCTGCCGGCTTAGGCCCACTCTTCAAGGGGTTGTTAGCACTGCCTCAGAGGCAGGAGAGGCTCCCGCCACTGCCACTGCATCGGTCGTGAGCCCGGCTTCTGGCTGAGCAGAGCTCCCCCTGTGGGAGCGCACTGACCACCAGGGAGCAGCTCCTGCATTGAGCGTCTGCCCCCTGGTGGTCAGTGTGCATCATAGCGACTGGTCGTTTGGCCGTTTGGTCAATTTGCATATTAGGATTTTATTATATAGGATAATTTTCATAATTGCCCCAAACTGAAAACAAAAAAATGTCCTTCAACAAGTGAATGAATAAATTGTGGTATATGTAGGCAATGGAATACTACTAAACAGTAAAAAGATGTAAACCATTGACACATATAAAAGTATTTTGCTAAGTGAAAGAGGTAGCCTCAGAAGGTACTGTATCATATGATTCTATGTATATGACATTGTGGAAAAGCCTGGCTGTTCTAGGTTTGGAGAGCAGGTCAGTGGTTCCCAGGGGTTGGGTGGGTATGTGGGTTTGACTACAAATGACAACATCAGGACTGTTCTATATCCTGATTACGTTGGTGGTTACACAAATCTCTGTTAAAATTCATAGAACTGTACACAAGAAAGCAGTGAATTTTACTGTATAACTTAAGAAGTAAAAATTAAACAAATAAAATAATAATATTATCATGGGAACACATATTAACACATTAATATAAACTGAAAAATAAAAGCATACTATTTCTGACAGAGAGTAACTTTAGTTTGGCCAATTATTTTGACATTGAAAACTGACTTTTACCAATCAGGTAAATTCCATAGAAATGGAATAAATTAAACTCACAGCTCAAAGTTTTGATACATATATTTAAAACACATCATAATATGAAAAGCTTCTTATCAAAACAGTTATATTCGCAGAGGTTAATTGAAATCAATATTTGTTTCCCCAATTCTATCTGCATATATAAGATTAACCAAAGTGCCTCTAAGTAAAAGAATAATACATAGATATTTGACAAATCCTGAAAAAGGCTCAGAAATTGAGACAATGAAGACTAATGACTGAAAAACGAATTCATGTCCAAGTAAGGTACTTTCCAACTCTGCTTTCAAAAATAAAAGGCAAATCTAACCAAGTTGCCATCTAATCATTAAAAATACTTTTTAATGACAGATTATTACTATGTGACTTTTGACAATAAACTGGAAAGTTGTTCAAAATAATTGAATGTCATTATTATAATAAAGCTCCTTCAATTCCCATGAACTAAATTATGTGAGTAAGTTTTCAAAGCACCACAATCTAGAAGACAAAAAATCAGAATAGAATTAATGCCAAACCCTATTATGTTCTACACATATTATGTTCTACACAACCAATTTTTTAAAAATCTGACATAATATAGCAAGATAAATTTCCAAAAATGTCACATTTATGTTTAGTAATTATTTATAAACATTTATAATAGATTTAATAGATTTAAATCACAATTTTTATGATAAATTAATAAAAAATTATTGACACTCAAATTCTCATGAGTGAGGAGAAAATTTTAAGTAATAATTTCCATTTTAATACATGGTTTTGTTCTAAAGATGTATGATAGGGTGGTAAAAATAATTATGAGCATTGAAAAGAGATTACACCAAAATTCAATTCTGTGGGAGAAGGGGAATAAAAATCAGAGTTCAGAGAGAAAGAGGCACTGGGTAAAATTTGCTGAATGTTAAAAGAAGAGATTTTAATATTTTAATGGTTGGTGAGTAGCAAGTCACTATGGAATTTAAATTCCATTGGACAGACTTAAGAGTAATATAAACTTTCATTTCAAAAATGTCAATTACTATAATATCCTTTAAATTTTATTCTTTGCCACTCTACATTCATCATTTAAAATGTTTAGATATTAATTTAAAACTGCAAGAGGGATATAATTTTGCAAAATCCTTTTAGAGTTACACAAGCAAACATATTTAGAAGACCACAGCTCTAAAATACTCTTACACTGCCTCCTCAATAAGAATTTAGTTCATTTTGTTTAAATGTGTGCAGGATTTAAGACATAAAATAAACATATGGATTGAGCAGATGAACATGAAGACTGAAATTACTTCCCAATTGCTGAGCTTAATAAAATTGAAATGATGAAGGTCGCAATGCTGTTTGGCATAATGAAGTTGCAATTTCAGAAGCAATTCACAGATTTTGATGCCATGACTCTAAGTCACATGTTAGTTTCATTGGGCGGCCCAGAGTTCAAACTCTAAGACGCAGGAATTACTAAGCGATTGCCACATCACTGCAGCTCACTTTCAAGGAAAACTGGTTGAGCTTAATACATAAGTAGTACCCTATCTTGGGAATTTTTGGAGACAAATATGAAGCTTAGCACTATGCTAATATTTCCATTATATAGGGGGAGGGGGAGGGGGAAACCAGGATTTTCTTCAACTGATTCTGTAAACATATATCGGCTATGATTAAATTGGCCACCATGCGAGATATAAAGCTAGATTTAGAATGAAAATAGATGTCTTAAATTGTTCAGAGTGTGAATGATCAGCCTTCCTGTTGGAGTGATCAATCGGATTTTTGACCAAAATAGGCTTAGAGCTATGTGCTTATGATTATATATATTGAAAAACATCAGACTTTTGCTTTGTAGCTAAAAATTCCTGAATTTAATCATATAATCTATGAGACCACAATCGTGCATTTCTAATTGCAAGGTACGATTCTAAACAAAATGTAGATGCCATTGGTCTCCAGCCCCTGAACAAAATAATACTCTGTAAGAAGCACAGGGGTCAACCTATGGTCTTTGGCTTCTGAGCTATCAACCTCTCTAAGCCATGCAGCTGACTTGTAAGGGGAGTGAGAAGAATGAATGCAGGTGTGGAAAGAAAACCTCCTATTTCTGGTTTAGGAACCACTGTGCGACATCAAGCAAAGCAACATTTGGCAGAGAACAGACACCCAATCTCAAATGATCTATAAATAAGACTTCTGAGCCCAAAGAGAACAGGTAGTATTTAGGCTCCACAAGAAATCTATTTTGCTTGGCACTTCTTGTTTTTGCTGGGTAAGTGGCACAGTTAAATCAAAACAAGACTGCGGTTCTCACAGAAAAACAGTGGAAATCCACAAGATGAGATTTCTCATGGCTCACAGATTGAAAGAAGTTGCTAGGGACTTTAAATGATTTTTTAAAAACTTCACAGCAAAATGAAACTCAAGTACCAGCCAAGTTGATCATGAAGTTTATGAAGAATTCTTCCATGTGCTTAGCTGTGTCACTAACCAAATAACAACAGTAATGGTAGCTGTGACTGGTATAACTTCTCTTCCTTCCCTTCGGCCACTCTCCCTCACATGCCTATGTCACAGCCGTACCGACAGGTGCTTCAGAGAACTGAGAGTGGATATAATTTTCCGACTGGGGGCAGAGTATGGCAGGCAGATGGAGCACAACTCCTGGAGGAAGTATTCACATCGATTCCTGTGTGACTGATGCTCTCCCATAGTTGTGAGATGCAACAGCAGTAGGGAGGGGCCCTGAAGGTTGTAAAGATGGTGGCTTTTATATTGACTGGGATGGGTAACCTATAGAAAACTTGGAGGGGGAAGATTTAAGAGATCAATAGGATTTGAGTAGCAAAAAACACGAACATTTTGCTGCTGTGTGGAGAATAGCCTGCAAGGGAGGCTTCAAAGAACTTAATAAAGTTCTCTATTTTATATGCGTCCAGGTGACCTGCTTGGACCAGGTAGTGGTTGTGGAGGTGGTGAGCACTGGTTGGGTTATGTGTATATTTGACAATGGACTCAATAGAACTTGCTGACAGATCAGATACGGTGTGGTCCCGTTTGTTTCTTCTTCCTTTTGTTTCCCTTGCCAGAGAAGATATATCAGAAAAAATATTACTACAAGAAATTTCCAAGATTTCACTGCCAACATTTTTCTAGAATTTTCGTGGTTTCCAGTCTTACATTTTCCCCTTTTCCAGTTCCTGGTAAACTGCCTGGTACATAGAATATGCTTCTAAATGTCTTCTAAATAGGACAATTTACATTTGCAGAGTGCATTAGGGCTCTCAAAATTCTTTCAAATACATTATCTCATTTAGCCCATAACACAATTCTACCATCCAGGCATTATTACTTCTATTCTATGGTTGAGGAAAGAGGTTAAAAGGGTTTAAGAAACTTGCTCAAGACCACACAGTAATTAAGTAAAACAGTCAGGGCTTGAATACAAGCCTTCAGATCTGAGTTTGGTGCCCTTAAAAGAAGCATCCACATATGGAAGAAAAAAAATGGTTTGTAATTTAATTTTTTTAATAATTTAAAATTATAAATATAGGAAAATTTGAAGTTCTAGGAAAAGCTCATTTTAGTCAATGATTTATTGTAATGAAAAGGGCATGGCTAGTTTTTAGTAACTCCATGATGCTATATCTATAATCATCTATCTCCGGCAAAACAATGACACTAAGTATCTCAAAAAAATAGTATTATATATTTTCTCCCAAATGAACCACACTTAAGTAGGAGAAATTCAGAGTATGTGTTTTACCAACATCCTGAAACTACGATTTTGCTGTTAATGCACTGAAATGGTTGCTATCAGCAACCAGAGCTAGCAAAGGAAAGGAAAAGGAAAATGAAGGAATAAATAGCCAAAGTTGCTTCATGACAGGGGGGATCTCTTTAGAGCCAGAAAAATGCCATTTAAAAACTACTTTCCATATAGGATTTCAGACAAGGTAGAGGAAAGGATTAATCAGCAAGTTCAGAAGGATTGATGGGCCTTGACCTTTTGCCCCCTGTGTTCTCACAACTCAACTCTGAAAACACACACTGTTTATTTAAAAGCTCTGAAGAACAGTTCCCACAGCATTATCACTTTAGCACATTATTTACTTCACAAGACTCAGCATCAACATGAGATGGAAAGGATGAGACAACTGTGTATCATTCTGTATGAGAACAAAATATCTTCGGAGTTATGACTGATGTAAAGGATGCTCGGAGAAGATGGATTGAATTAACAGAGCTGTGCATTGAAAAGAGCAGCTGTTACTAGTTGTGGGTTTTGGCTCAATTCAGTCTGAAAAGACATTTTGAAAGTTCTTGTGAGAAGGGGGCTGTAACAGAGGGTAGAGTTCTAGAATTAATAATGCAATCAGGATGGTCCTTCCCAGGATGGTGGACTTGTGGGCAGATAATACAGCCCAAGGAGCTGGATTTAAAAATAACCTTGGAATGACCTCCCTGAACCTCTCAGTTTTCTAATATATAAAATGAAGATGAATGATCAGGGATTTACTCGGGAAGCCAAGTGAGCTTACAGCTGTGAAAGCACTTTGGAAAGGAGAATGGGGTCCATAATGTAAAGGGGGCTTACTATTTTCTTGGGGCAAATGATTTCACAAGTGGGAAGGAGAAGACTGAGATGGGAGTCAACTTTTAGTCATCACTCATTTCATAGGCTAAGTAGGAACCTGACCCCCAGTACAAGTTCACAGTGTTGAATGCCTACCCCAGACCACCTTCTCTCTTCCTCTTGGTCAAATGGGACTCTTCCCCTTTTAAAAAATTCAGAATTCCTTAGGTAATTGACTCCACTCGACTGCATTGACATTTAACCTGTGTCGCTTTATAGTTTCTGTGGGACATCGGAGTTACAGTTCTGTTTACATTGTTTCTCACCTATGGGTGTGCCAGATTAGGTTTAACACTCCTACAGGAAGGAAGCGTGGTCATTAGTAGTAGTAGTAGTAGTAGTAGTAGTAGTAGTAGTAGTACTTTGCAAAACATAGAGTGCTGTGCCAGACCAAGGTTCCTCAAAAGCAGCACTATTGATATTTGGGGCCACATAACTTTTTGCGGTGGGGGCTGAACTGTGTATTGGTGGTTGTAAAGCACCATAGTAGGTTTCTACTCACTACATGCCTGTGGCAAACTCCTTCTGTCCCCAGAGTTGTGACAATGAAAATGTCTATAGACATTGCCAAATGTTCCCAGGTGGAGGCTACAAAATCATCCCTTGTTGAGAACTACCACACTGGACAGGTATAAATTAATTTTATGAATACTGTAATTACTTTTATTTCTTCAGATTTCCTGGTTTAATGCTCTGGACAGAGTAGGTACTCAATTAATACTCACTGAATAAACAAAAAAAATGAGAAAAGGACTTCATGGGTTATAGTTATGTGGCCCTACAGCATAAACCCTTATATGATTATGACTATATTCTATGATAAGTACATTTTTAGTTAGCATAGAGTATATTCTTAGTACATAAACATATTTTAATAACTATGTGTATGTGCTAGAAATTAAAATTTTATATACACACAAAGATCATAACTAGCAGTAGCTTTATCCCTAATACGTGTATTATGAACATATATATGATGGCTAGCATCCTGGTGGAATTAAGTCTGCATGGAAAAATATTATAACCAATAATTCTAAAAAGACTATGACGAGTAGAGAATCTCAGATGAATGTACTTAGGAAATTTCTATTTTCTTTAAACACAAGTTTTCAAATATAAGTGGATCATCAATCTTTTCCAAGATCAGAAGATTTGTAATATCTTCTGATATCTGGAGAACCTATATTAAGTGGCATTTCAGCTTGAGCTACTAAAGACTACGAATGTTATTTTGATTTTCAAGAACTAGTACTTTTTGACCATCAGTTCATTTTCACATTTACTCTGTGGATTCTTAAGTCCTCTATCAACGTGCTACATTGTCCAAAAGACCACTGATAAAGTGTTCTTACCAAAAAAAGGGGCAAAAGTAGATGGATGACAAGAGATTTGAGAGACTTCCCTTTCATATACAAACACTCACCCATCCCTCTGATGGCTTGTTGCTAGCTACCATCTTTTGGAGGGAATCCTAATTTAGCAGCAGACCTCTACTACAGACTGTGCTAAAAAGAAATAAAACAAGCTTCTACTTTTGGCTACGATGTAGTAACTTGTGACAGGTCAATGCCCTCACCGTAAAACCAGAAGAGCCAGATAAAACACAAGAAACATCTATTTAAAGGCATCTGGCAGCTGGTGAGACTGGTAGGAGGTGAGTGGCTGAGACCTCAGAGAGAAGATAACCGCAGGAAAAACAGCCGAGGTTCTGCAGTGCTCTTTGTCTTACGGGACTTGCTGATTCTTGTCATAGTGCTAGAAACTGAGAATCTGGACATTGGGCCACTGCAAACAGGTAAAGAAGTCAGTAGAGCTTTGGCAATCCCACAGGGGTAGAGAAACAAAAATTAGCATTTTAGTGCTGCAAAAAAAAAAAAAAATTAGCATTTTAGTGCTGAAAAAAAAATTAGTATTTTAGTGAGGGGTCAAATAAGCAGTGAGAAAGGAGACACAGACAAGTGGCCCATGGGAAGGATTCCCCTTAAGGCATTTAGGGGTTTCCCCTCAAGGCATTTGCCACAAAGAACAAGAAGCTAAATAAATAAATAAGTGGAAAAAAAATCAATAGAAAAATATCCTCAGGTAAGGATTAACAACAACAACAACAACAAAAGTCCATCCCAGCTCTAAAAAGCTATGAAATATATTATCCTATGATTAAAGAGAAAACCTATGAATAGGTGATGGGTCATAGTGAGAATAATACAAAATAAATTGACTATAATTTATCAGAAAAGAAGAAGCTAAAGAGCTCAGCAGAAAACCTCTGCAAAGTGCAGTGGAAATTCCAGCAATGCTGTCGTCCTCAGCAGAAAAACATGAGCATTTGGGACTGCCATGGAGGAGCGGAGTGCAGGAGATGTCTGTTTCTCAGTGGGGCCCACGGGAGAAGCGCTCCCTCAGAATGGAAACAAACCAGAGGTACATGGAGTCGTATTAACATGCCTGATAAACACAGCAAAATCAGCTCAGTCTCGGACTGGATCAGGAGACTTGTTCACACTCTATGTGCCTACCATTCAGGAGAGAATTTGTCTCCCCCACTGTCAGCCAACAGCCTCTAGCCCATTCTTCAAGCTCTGCCTCAGCTGCAGAGAGCTGCCTCACCCAAGGCACACCCTTCCCAGAAAGCACCACATCCAGTGACTGAGTGAGGGGGGTATACAGTTATGCCCAGCTTAACAACAGTTGCCTAAGGATGCATCTGAGAAATGCATCCTGAGGCAACTTCATCCTTGTGTGAACATCATAGAGTGCACTTATACAAACCTAGACAGTACAGCCTGCTACACACCTCGGCTAGATGTAATAGCCTATTGCTTCCAGGCTACAAATCTGTACAGCATGTGCCTGTACAAACAACAAGAGATTAAATCAAGCACAAGAGAAAGTGATGCAAGCAAGAGACATGGTAAACACGAGATGTCTGAGGCTGCTGTTGGAGTAACTCGGCACATTGGTTTACAGCAAAAATCGGAGTTCAACCACCGGGAGTTCGACCAGGGAGTGGGGCCGGCCCACCAACCACCCGTGGCCCCTCTCCCCGGCCAGCCCGGTCCGATTGGCCCCGATTGGGACGGGCTGGCCGGACCCCACCTGTGCACAAATTTGTGCACTGGGCCTCTAGTTTTTTTTTTTTATAAGTAGAAACTGTACACTCTAAAATAATAATAAAAAGTATAGTATAGCAAATAAAGCAGTTACACATAGTCATTTATTATCATAATTGTATGTGCTATTCTTTTATACAACAGGAAGCGCAGTATGTTTGCTTACAGCAGCATCACCACAAACATGTGAGTAATGCCCCGAAATGATGTTATGACGGTTAGAGGTGATAGGAGTCTTTTAGCTGCATTAAGTCTTATGGGATCATTGTTGTATGTGAGGTCCGTCATTGACCAAAGCGTCATTACGCGGCACAACACTGTAAAGACAAGCTATCTTGGCCCAATATGGAACAGCTCTCGCAGGCCACATGTGCCCCACAGCTCCCCCCGGATTTAGCTGAGGCTTTTATGAGCCTGGATCTTATTTTAACATTCCCCTCTGCCCAATCCTGCTTTCCCTCTCTCCTTTACCTAAACTACCCTGTACAACACACTCCATCTCAGTGGCTGCTTCTGGAAACCTCAACTTGTGACAGTCCCAGGAGTGGTCCAAGAAAGGAGGTGATATGATGGGGTTCTTGATCTGGATCACATGCTGGGATGGTAGAGAAGTTAACATCATTGATGGCTAAGTGGCGATAGACATTCCCTGGCATCAGGAGGTGGTCCAATTTTTAAAACCCTCAACAGAGGTGAATTGGAACAGTATGCCTATGGAAAGGAATGCACTGAATGGGGTAACTTACCAAGTGTTTGAGACGTAACTATAAGGACAATGGATTGGATAGCTTACTGTTGAGAATCAATGTCCCAGAAAAAGATAACTCAAAGTTACAGGCAACTGTAACTCAAGTGTGAAAGCCAAAGAGCCTCCCTAGTAATTTAGAAAGAGACTCCTATACACTGGAGCAGGAGAGTCTAGAAAGCTGAGGATGCCCTAGCTGGTTTGGCTCAGTGAATAGAGCATCGACCTGTGGACTAAAGGGTCCCAGGTTCTATTCCCATCAAGGGCACATGCCTAAGTTGTGGGCTCGATCCCCAGTGGGGAGTGTGCAGGAGGCAGCCAATCCATGATTCTCTCTCATCATTAATGTTTCTATCTCTCTCTCCCTCTCCCTTCCTCTCTGAAATCAATAAAAATATATTTTAAAAAAATAGAAAGCTGAGGACCACAAGTGAGCAATAATGTAGACCCATTAAAAGTAAGACCTTCTATTCCATCATAGGCATTAAGAAGAGGGAGAAAAGGGAAGCCACAGAGTGGGAACTCTTCACAATACATATACCCATAGACTGCATATCCAGAATGCATAAAGAAGTATAAGTCGAGGACAAAGGCAGACTACTCGATTAAAAAATGGGCAAAATATTTGGACACTTTGCTAAAAGAGATACTCAAATAAAAAATTTGTGAAAATTCAATTAA
Source organism: Myotis nattereri (assembly GCF_964212035.1). Taxonomy (NCBI): domain Eukaryota; kingdom Metazoa; phylum Chordata; class Mammalia; order Chiroptera; family Vespertilionidae; genus Myotis; species Myotis nattereri. The sequence continues at coordinate 201,411,932 of NC_138075.1, read as the reverse complement.
ATTCATCAAGAAATGCAATTTAAAACCACAAAGAGATACCATAATACTATTATCAGAATTGCCAAAATGAAAAAGGCGATACTACAGTGTTGGGGAAGATTTCGAGCCACTGCCATTTTCACACATGGCTCGTAAGTGTATAAATTGCTACAACCACTTTAAAAACTCTTTTGCTGAACAAATACATAGCCAATCAAAGACATGAACAAGAATAGTCATAGTATCACTATTCATAGTAGCCAGAAACAACTCAAATGTCCATCAACAAGAAAAATGCATTGCGATATAATAATATCTTAGAATACTATACAACAACGAGAATGAGTAAACCACACGAAGATGAAACCATAATGGATCTCTTAAACATAATGCTGAGCAAAGGCGGCTAGATACAAAAGGAGTACATACGGTATGACTCCATTGATACCAAGTTAAGAAACAGGCAGAACTACCTAACGAGCTAGAAGTCAGGGGAGAGGTTCTTTTGGGAGGGCGAGGCTACTTGGAGAGCCCTCGAGAGCGTTTCTGGGATGCTGATCAGATTCTCCTTCTTGATCCAGATCTAGATTGCATAGGTCTGGTCACTTTGATGAAAGTTATTGCACTGTACACATTATTTGTATGCACCCTTGTATGAATGGTACAGTCCAATTACAACTGTTAAAAATGCAGTGAAACACAGATACCTACATTGCTTTCCTTTTTCCTGCTCTGGTGAGAAGCAAGTCCTGCTGATGTTGTTGCTTTCGAGTTGGTTTCTAAACTGGGAGCATTTGAGGAAATTGGGCCAGGAGGCGTTCACCATCCCCAGGACTGACTCGCAGCCCTCTTTTGCAGCCTCACAGAAGGACCGACAGGGCAGGAGTCCATGTCTAGAAGAAAAGAGAAAAGTGAAAATGAATATGTTTATAGACTGCTTCTCGAAATAATACTGAAATGAAAGTTGGCCATGAGGGCTGTAATATTATCTTAATTCATATTCACTATGTCAACAACTTAAATTTCTACATCCAATCCTATAACAAGTGTCAGACAGCCTAATGTCCTGGTTCTAGAGGGAATAAGCCAGTTCCATAATATATCATTGATCTCCTGTTGAAGCACTGACTCCCCCAGTATATTTCTTCTTAGGTTTGAGGTGTTAACGTAAACCTGTCAATCCAAAAGGAGCTCTACTTAATGCCAAAAGGAGTAAATGAACCTGGAAATAAAGGCCCCCCAAATGGGAAAGGCAGAAGTAGGTCACAAAATAGGTTCATCTCATTTCTGTTCTTCCCTTTGAGAAATTCAAAGTATCCCTGAGAGGCAGAGAGAAAGCTGCTCCTTCATTTCCACTGCCTCCCTGGAAAAGACACATAAAGACCAGTGGCAACTCGGTTATTTACTTGCAGGTACTAGTATAAGCAATGCATTTATCGACAGTTTATAAAGTTACTTATCTTCTCAGATTTCTATTTTATCTTCTGCAAAATAGAAAAATGCAGGCAACTGTCTATTAATGGTAAGAGAAACGATGCCCGGAGCTTGCCTTTATTCACTGACACGCCATCAAACACTCTGGCTCCAGCGCTCAGTGACTCAGGTGGCTTTTTCTATTTTGCAGCTACAGACTGCATCTCTCACCCTGGCTGGTGAGCATTTCAAATGATTTAAAAAAAAAAAAAAACTGGGATAGAAAATCTACATGTCAGTCAAAGCAAAGCACACACTTCGCCAATGTAGTGTCACGAACATGTTTCAGAGCCACACAATATTAGATCTGTGAGAAACCTTAAACAACACCGCGTTCAAACCCTTCATTTGAGACAGGACCTGATTCTGGGATTGACTGAAGGTCACATAGCTTCTTAATGGAAGAAATGGGAAGAGCATCCAGATGTTTCTTCTTTCAGTCCACACTCTATCTACTGTTCTATATTGTCTATGCTCATATAAGGACCTAATAATTGGGCTTTAAGAGTTCCTTGATCAAACAGGATCTCTCTTGGGAGAGAGATCTTTTTATACATAAAAATGTGGAAAAGGCATACTCAGCAATTTCCTTCATATACGAGTACCTTTGACCTCATAATCTGAAGCTTAGGAACTTGTGTTAAAACTGAATGGTTTTATTTTATGACAGGGAGAGAGAGAGAGAGAGAGAGAGAGAGAGAGAGAGAGAGAGAGAGAGAGAGAAGAAAGAGATTTGTTATTCCACCTCGTTATGCATTCATTGGTTGATTTTGTGCCCTAACCAGGGATTGAACCTGCAACATTGGCATATCAGGACCAACTGAGCTACCTAGCCAGGACCAAAACTGAATATCTTTTAGAGTCCTGATATTCACATAGCTATCTATCGACATCAATATGTCATTAAATTTGTTAGTGAACATGTAGAACAATAGGTTTTGCACTTGAAAGATTAGGCTTAAGGCATAAAACATGTCGACCTGCTCCAGGCAAGTATCCTGGTGTAAAAAGAATACCTGACTGCCATTCAGGAAATATATTGGGTATTTATAGGACTAAGAACGTATCACTTCAATAACATTTTCTATCTCATTCCAGAGAAGTTAGAGACTCTATTTTCTCAACTAAAACATGGGTACATGGCTGAGGAAGGTGGAGAACATAGAATTCCTGCGCACTAGCTTACACGTTGCTAGACTCTCTTCTGAGTGCTTCGTGTCCATTGACACCTTCATTTCTCACTGCAGCTCTAAGTGCTAAGTGCCAGTACTATCATCCCTAATACCCAAGTAAGGAAACGGAAGCACAGGACAAACAAGAGACTTGGCCAGGATCACTGAGGGAGTGAGTATCAGAGCCAGGATTCAAACCCTGGCAGACTGACCTAAAACCCACTCTACTAACTACTCTACTACATGTCAGCTCTTACTCCAGGAATGTGTGTTCCAAAGCTCAACTCAAGGGCAGTTAGGAACTTGATAGGCACTTTCGGAGTGGACCAGCCATATAAACAGAGATTAGGTTCTCCTTCATTCTACAAACTCTTAGTTAAGCTGCAAAGATCAGTGTTTGCCAAAGGGGCCATGGAACACAAGGGAAGGAGAAAGGTATGTACTTTTCCTTTCCAGGTGTGAGATAGCCCACCGTAAAACTACAAGATCAACAAGGCTTGACTTCGGCATTTCTTCCTTTGCCTTTGCGTCCCTGACGCAGGTCCCAGTCTCTGATATCATCCGGACCCCACTCAAGCACCCCACTAGACAGCCGTCTCCACCAGAACATGACTTGCTCTTAAACATTGTCTTCCTTTCCTGCAATCAAAACTGCATTCCCCAAGTGAGCAGATCGCAATTGGGCTTTCAAAGAAGAAGGATGACAATAACACAGAGTAACTTATAATAACAGATGGACACTTAACCCTCCCAAAGGTGTTTGCATCATTAGAAGACGTGCTGAAGCCAAGGAATCTCTAATTAATGGCATTTCAGATGCCATTTACAGGAGGGAAAAATTCATCCAACACCGGGGAGGGGGAGGTCACTGCAAAGCTAACTCTGGAGGCTCAACTCTCCCAGGTGGTTCCTGGACCTTCCCTCACCTCTGAACCCACATATTTTAGGATCATGCCACATTTTTTCTCAGAATCCTCTACAGCAGTGGTTCTCAACCTTCTGGCCAGTTCCTCATGTTTTTATCCCCAACCATAAAATTATTTTTGTTGCTACTTCATAACTGTAATTTTGCTACTGTTATGAATCATAATGTAAATATCTGATATGCAGGATGGTCTTAGGCGACCCCTGTGAAAGGGTCGTTCAACTGCCAAAGGCATCGCGACCCACAGGTTGAGAACCGCTGCTCTACAGTAAAAGCAATGAAGTTTCATGTAGGGGCCCAACAGACTGCTTTCTGTTCTAAAGCTGTCTTAACTCCTAAGCTGACATTCTCATTGACTTTTCCTATGGACACTTCCCGCATGAAAGGGTAAGTCTGACACCCTAAAACTTTCACATGGCCACTCCTCACTGCCTGATCTTGTGCCAACAGTTCACCTACACCAAGACTCAGTTTCCTCATTTGAAAAGTGAGAGGTTTGGAAGAGCTGAGTTTATACAGTGCTTTTGTCACTAACATTTCATACATCAAAATGTATCCTTTAACACAGTGCTTCTCAGAGGAGCAGCGATAACCCCACCGGCTTTGCTAAATTTCAAAAGGTAATAGACATTTTCTTCTCGAAATTTGTTCTGGGAATATACAGAGACATTAAAATACCATTAGGCCTCCCATTCTAAAAATAGGTTCTAAGAAAAATGTCTAGAGTGTTTCCAAATAGCTCTAAGAGGTGTAACCAACAGAGGCCCATAAGCTTTAAATTGCTGGACCAGGACATGTGAAACAGTGAGAGAGTATTAATAACCAGCAGCCCTTTTGAACAGTGAGCAAAATGAGGAGCCATTTGCTCTTGTTTAGCATGACATTCAACTGCCTGTGAGGAGTTGAAGTATTTTGCTTTCATCACATGGAGCAGTGGGGTGAGATAGACCACACTATTTTGGAACGTAAGTGCCTATATCCAAGCAACAAGCAGACTGCCATCTGAAAACAGTGCTCAGCACAGGCAGGGGTCGGATCTGGCTATCTGAATACTATTTTAGAAATGGTGATTATTTTCAACTGATGTGTGAAGTGCCCTTGGTATCATGCAAAAGTCTCTAACACATTTCAACTGAAGTTTAAGCCGGAAACAGTTATTATATGAGTAATTATGCTATATAATGATATGAGGTTTTTATTGTGTTTCCACTAGGAGGGATGTTCTAAAATTATTTATCTATTAAAAACTTGGAGATTTTACCTATACAGTTTTAAGCAAATTTACCAACAATTTTTAAAACTTATTTACCAAATTACAGATTTTTCTTTATTGTTCCCTTTTGAACAACATGTCTCCATCTCCCAAAAACGTTTACACTTCGTCTGCAAAAAAAAGTTCTGATAAGATCTAATGTTAAAATTATTGAATAAGCCACAGCTGCAGAGTAGGCTTATATGACTAAGAATTTTAAAATTTTACAAATGACTTTTTCTAACTTTTTAACGACTTTTGACCTATAGAAAAGTTATGAAAATAGAATAGAAAGTTACCATATATCCTGCATCCAGGCTCCCTCAAGGCTAATACTTTATACTACAGTTCAATGATCAGAACCAGGAAACTAACATTGGCACAATATCTTTAACTAAATTAAATACCCCTAAAAATCTCCATTCAGGATCTCATGTTACATTTAATTGTCACATTTTATGTTTGGCAAATAAACTAATTCTTAAATATATTAGGAGAGCTCAGGATTTAAAACTATCCCCCTCCAAAAAAAAAGAATCTCCCAGGCAGACTCTAAGAGGACCCCCAATAACCTCTGGCTCCTGGTGTTCAGGCCTGTGTGAGCCCCTTCCTTTGAGTGTGGGCTGGCCTAGTGACTTGTTTCCAACCAACAGATGGTAATGGGATGTCATTTCCATCATAAATAAGAGGTGAGCTCTCTATTGCTAGAGACTCCCGCCCCCCTTATTCGCTTTGAAGAAGCACATTGCCATATTGGGGAGGCCGCATAACAAGGAGTTGAGAGTAGCCTCCACCAACAGCCAGCTAGAAACTAAGGCCCTCAGTCCAATAGCCCTTTGAAACTGAAATTCTTCCAACAATCACATGAACGTGAAAGTGGATCCTTTCCCAGTTGACCCTTCAAATGAGACCCCAACCCTGGCTAACACCTTGACTGTACCCATATGACAGACACCGAAGCAGAGGACCAATTCCAGATCCACAGGAACTATGAGATAATACTTGTGTACTACTTTCAGCTGCTAAATGTGTGGTAATGTGCTTTCCAGCTGTGGGTAACTGATGCACTTTTCCTTGGTATCTCGCTTGGTCCGAGGCATACTTTTGAGTTAGATGTACTATTCATTGATGACATTCACACAGTCATTTTTAAAAAATATATTCCTGAATCTGTCTTTGTGAGGCTGAGCTGTTCGGTGAGCAATGCTTACAAAGTCACAGGGAGCTCCTAGAGCTGCAGTCCTTAGTCTTGGGGAGAACGTTAATGCTGGAAGGGTCTTGCAAGATCATTTACTCCTGTTTCTTCCATTTACATGGTGAGGAATCTGAAACCCAGAAAGGAGATCACATAGCCGGTTACTGTGACTCCCGCCCAGTGCTCCAAAATGCTTCACCTCGCTGGCCACTCTTCACAAACATGAGCCACAGATGACACAGGGACATACATCCACGAATGACACAGGAACATGCATTCATCACCGCTGCTGGGAAACACAAACAAGCCACAGATGGCCTGTTCACTCCGGGGTGGACCAGCAACACCAGCTTCCGCCTCAGCACATTCTGGTGGTCTGAAGACACCTCATAAGATGGGGTAGAAGAGTGGTAGGAAAGAGGTTCCTTAGACACAGAGATAGAAAAGTGTTCAAGGGAATGTTTGAATATGTCACTGTCTCACATCTTAAGAGAAATAATGCGAGAAGTCAGGGTATTTTGGGGGGTTACATTGGTCTGAAACTCTAAAAACCAGGACTATGCATTATTTTTCATTTGTAATAGCCATGGTTCCAGCAGGAAAGAAATGACCTGCTGGAGTAGGACCAATGCAGAGCCCTCCATGAAAGGGCCGCCTACGAAGACGCTGGCAGGGTTAGTGCAGTATGCTGGGACGGGTTGCTGTTAGCATCCCAGACTTAAGGGACAAAGGGAATGGGCAGTTAGTGAAACATACAGAGAGCTACATGGGAAAGGCTGCCAGAGAGGAGCCATACCCCAGGATGCAAGCAACTGGGGTAATCTGGCCACGAAGAAACTAGGGGATCACTACTCAACCTGACTCTCTTCTTACACTCTGATGTCCTGTTGGTGGTTGGCATGGGCTGAGCTCCACAGAAAGCAAAAACAGTCGCCATTGAGAACCTGTCAGATGGAGAAGGTGGGAAATGGATATGGAGAAGTAATGCTGCATGCATCACACCTAGCGGGAGCTCAGCAAATACTGGTAAAGGGATAAAATGTAGTGGTGTGCTATAAATTGTTTAACTCTTGTTAGCTTGAAATCTTTTCTGTGAAATCCACCACGGAAATCAGTAAATGCTACAAACGACAGTTTTGTTTTGTTTTCAGGGAGCCAGTTTACCAGTGTACCACTGGCATGAATGTATAAATCATGGCACCTCCTACAGAAGGAAAGCTGTTTTTATCTCCACTGAAAGGAAATTACTGTCTTGCACTTCTTGAACCGGATCGAGACAATATTAACTCATTATCTCCCAGCACCACCACAACCACCACTCCTCTGACATGCCTAATTTTGTTGGTGGTAATACCACCTACCCAAGTCCTCAAGTCCCAAAACCTTTGCCTCACCCTCAACCCCACCATTTATGTGTAATTAATCATGAAGTCCTGCTAATTTTACATCTTCAAATCCAATTGTTCTTGCCCCATTTTATGTTCTAGCAAAATTAAACTAGTTTCCCTAATATATAATAGATCTAGGCTGTTACTCTACCTAACATGCCTTCTTTTCCCACCTTTTCCACACAGCAAACTTCTATTCATCCTCTAAAACCCAGTGTAGCTGTTACCACCTCTCTGGAAGCAGCCATTTCTAACAATGCCAGATGAAAAGAGTTCTTCCTTCCTCTCTGCATTACTCCCACACCTTGTAAGCTGTTCACATTGTCCAGCCATTTCAGTGTTTTCGTGTCTGGTTCCCTATTATTAGGGAATCTCTCAAAGGCAGAACTGTGTGCTCTTCATCTCTACACCTCCCGCATCAAACTATGTGCCTGGCACATTGTAGGTGCTAGTATGTGCTTGATAAGAGAATAAATAAATTGATAACTTTCTGATATCCCTTTTGAATGAGCTGATGTCAGAAGCTGAGAGGTATCTCACTCCCAAACTCTACATATGCCTGGCAAGACCCTCTACCCTCTCTATGTCTACCCCCCACCACTCACATCCTTGCCAATAACATTTGCATCTACTTGCAGGACGGACTCCATGAGGCCCTCTTTCCCACCTACGTCAGTTACCACAGAACATTCAGAATATCCGGGTCTCCCTCACCTCCTAGATCCCTACATCCCGATGGGTCAAATGTAATCTACTTAGTGAGGTTTTCCTGAACAGCACTCTGCTTAAAATTGCATCTCTTGCCACCATACCCCATTCTCCCAAAGCTTTCCTGCTGGATATTTTCCATTGCCCTTATCACTATCTGATCTACTTTATTTATTTGCTATCTATTGATTTGCTTATTGTCTATCTCTTTCCAATATGGTATAAGCTCCATTAGCCAAGGATTCTTGTCTGTTTTGTTTGCTGCTGCATCCCTAGTATGTGCAGTCAGCACTCCACAAATATTTATTGGAAAAATGAATGAATTACAGTCCAAGAATAATGTGGTGGCCTGCTTAGAACAAAGCTATCCGTAGCAAAGTCAAGAGCAGAGCCATCACTACCGACTCCCAACTTAATCGGTCTGTACAGGAGCTCACGCGTCCCTGCTCACCTGATCTCTCCCTTCGTGTCAGCAAATTCTACACATGCTGTTCAGTCCTGAAATAATTCCCATGTCAGAGAAAAATGTCAGTAAAATTGCTATGGGTGAAAGCCCTACAATTAAATGTCTCACTTAGAGGCCAAGAGCAGGGTGTCACCCGTAAAACAGAAACTCGAGGAAATACCAACAGATAAACACAGCTTAAATTAAGATGGGTGTGAATAATGTAAAACCACACAACCACCCTTGAAAGAGCATATAAATTCTATACCCTTCTAACCAACGTGAACCTGATTCTCATTAATACTTGGCATACTTACCAGGGCCCATGGGATAGAGGATTAACAAATCACCAAAGAAACTTGCAATTGTTAAATTATTTTTGCAGCTGTTTTGATTTTTGTACATCATGAAATGATGCCTTCAGTACAGATGTTTGAATGAATTGAGTCACAAGTTTTAAATCTAAATTCTAGCCACATCCACGTCATACCAAGGAATTATTGAGGTGAAAAGTCAACATACTAATTCACTGAGCTCGATGAAATACGTGTGCTTGAGAAACTGTCAGTGATGTGACAAGGCATTTTCAGAAAGACTTGAGCCTCATGGCCTGATTCTCTAGCTTTACATCTTTGTAAAATAATAGTTCCAGGAGTTATCTGACTCTATTACCCCCACAAGGAGCCATTTTTGGCTCATAAAGTGGAACCTTACTTATCATTGATATTTTATATAAAATGCCAGAAAGCATTTTTCAACTTGTGTTGCTGGAGGTTGAATGAGGTTGAAAAGGAACTGTGATACAACTGAGCACCTGAACAGCGGGTGGCCGGCACTGGTGTGGCTAAAAAGGCTGCTGGTGCCCCAGCCGGTGGCTCAGCTGGTTGGAGCATCGTCCTGTACAACAAAAGGCTGTGGGTTCAATCCCCTGTGGGTGTGTACAGGAGGCAACCAATCGATGTTTCTCTTTCACATTGATGTTTCTCTCTCTTACTCCCTCTCTCATCAATAAACATATCCTCTGGTGAGGATTAATAATAATAATAATAATAATAATAATAATAATAAAGACTGCTATTTCTAGGTCAGCAGGTAGAATCAGTAAGTAAGCCACAAATGACTTTCAGAATAGTTAGTTGGTAATAGCAACAAAGCATACCTTTTTTATTTGCCTACTGATGTATATAATTTTTAAAAAAAATTATGATGATAAAAAATGTAATGCTAGAATGTTTGCATTTATTTGTGACACCATAGAGTTCTTGGGACATAGATAAAATCTTTAGTAAAAGAAAGTAACAGTATGTAATTATTCTCCATTTAGAAAAAAGTAATAAAAAAGCTTATGCTGACTTTATATAATTCCTGAATTCTTCAAAGAAATGTTTTAAATCAAATTATATTTTCCAAGTGCTTTTTAGATGATTTCGGGGCTGCATTTACATGGGAGATTGGTACATGCTGTCTTATAAAATAACATATTTAAGAACACAGTAAGCCTTCTAAATTACATTACAGGAAGGCAATTTTGTTACTTTTTTACTAAAACATTATCAGTAAAATTCAATTCAAAAGTAGTGTGGCAATATAACAATATGCAGCAGTAGAAATTCTGAGGATAAATTGGATGGTGAGGGAGAGGCTTTATAATTCTCATAGAGCAAAGCTTTGAAAATTCATTCCAATAACAACTTAGACGCCCATTTGGACTATTCAGCTAGAGGCCATCTCATATTATGGGCATCCTTAGTAATATGATGGAGTCGCAACAGGAACACCGACTCAATTGTGTGTTTGAAGTGACGGGAAACTTCTACAGTAACTTTAAGTAATGAGAGCTGGCGTGCAGGATCCTTTTTCTAGGAAGCTCCGCCGCTTCTGAAAGGGTGACTAGGGCATTGATAGGAAATGAACAAATTGTGCCTTCCCAAAGGCAATTCTCAATATCTCTCTTGTTTCTCTTAACATTTCTCTTCTTCTTCTCTAGTGGCTGAAACAAAAATATGCCTAGGACTCCGAGTTACCCACCAGGAGATTAGCAAAAGCAAAAGCTTAAAAAGATGAACCAAGGCAAATGGAAGATAGTAACATAGCAGAATTACAATCTTGATTTATTATCAGAATTTTAAAATCAAAACTCACAGACGTAGGTGTGAGAAACGGGGTGACGGGGGACAGATCTTGACAGATCTGAAGTTCTATTTTCCACCATGAATTGTTGAACTCTGAGCACCAGGCAAGGTGCCTGAGACTCGCATGCGTTCCGAGCAGATTCACCTCCCCAACATGATACACTCTGAACACTTCACATTTATTTAGGAAAGAACCTGAGAGTCAAATAGAGAGAAAGAGGGCTTTGGGAGGCACGGTCTCAATCAGCAAACCCAACGTGGCAAAACAGAAGTCCTGCAGTAAATGCAGCCCATCCTTTCTGAAGGCGGCTAGGAGACCATCTGTCATTACTAGATCTCTCCATGGGTGTCAACACAACCCACCACAAAGCCCCACTGGATTCTCTCACTATTTTTCCCAATGCAAATATAAAGTATCCTTTAGAAAAGGGATGGCAAATTTAATCTTTTTTTTTAAGTCATCACCCAAGGACGTTTTTCATTGATTCTAGAGAAAGAAGAAGGGGAAGGGAGGGAGGGTAGGAAAGAGGGAGAGAGAGAGAGAGAGAGAGAGAGAGAGAGAGAGAGAGAGAGAGAGAGAGATATCAGTTGCCTCTCACACACACCACGACCACCAGACCTGCAACCTGGGTATGTGCCCTGACCAGGAATCAAACCCAAGACTCTTCAGTGCAGGGAACAATGTTCTAACCAACTGAGCCACACTGGCCAGGGCTAATCTTTTTTCCCCGTAAGTGTTTAGAACTCCTCAATCAAGTGCCATGGGCCATCATGAATGGACTGGCCCTGAGTTGAACAGAAAATTAATTACTGAAATAAGCTGGATTCTTTGCTGAAATGTCTCCAGTAAGTTCTCATCAGTCGGTTTAAATACCTCCAGTGATAATAACTCATCATTTCCTGAGACAATTCAATATGTAGACAAATTTAGTATCCATAAGTTCTTACTTTAGTTGAATGAGAATTTATTTCTCGGTGAGTTTCAATGATTGGTTCTGTAGGAGCATACAGAAAGGTGTGCCCCCTCTTCCAGGCCATGGCCCAGAACCCCAAGGACAGCCATGGTGCATCCTGGGCTTTACTACTCCAGGCCCCTCAGCCATTCTTCACAGGAACAGATTTTGAATTGTGATCTTGGTCATTATTCTCTAGACACTTTATAATAGTTGTGTTTCTGCTCTTTATCTAAACCTTAAGTCTAAGATTTCCAACTACAGTTGACCTAACGTCTTTTTCACTGAGTGTGAAGTAGGCAATATTAGAAAGAGAGTGCTGATCCCCAAGCCAATCCTCAGGAACAATGTAGTGCTTCCTCATCTATTAGATGCAGGATTTTGATAGCTTGAAAAGAGCAAGTTCCTATATTTTAGCTGGTTGTTCTGCCAACTGAAGTTCACTCACAAAGAAGCTAAATCATTTCTGGGAATATCATGTAACTCCATTTAAGACTGTAATTCATTTTATATGTAGAACATTTGATTTATACATGAACTTTCAGGAGCATATCAATTAAACTAAGCCATGTACAACTATGGTCAATATGTTTGAACTCCCATTTACCTAAACATTTAGAAGGCCTCCCTAACTGAAGAGTTATTTATTTATTCCTACAAAAATTTATTGAGCACCTACTACATGTTGGCCGCTGTTCTGAACCCTGAGGACAGAATGATGTACAAAGTCAAGTTCTCTGACACTGTGGAGCTTATTAAGAGAGATGACATACACAGAAGCAAAAATGGACACAGTCAGGCTTCAGTGAAAGATAACAGGAGGACCACCGAGGGTGGTCATAGAAGGTTTCTTTGCAGAGCTGTCTGTTGAGCAGAGGGCTTAGTGTGAGGGGATAGATCCTTAAAGGCAAAGGAAACAACATGTACAATTGAAATGAGAAAGAAGTTGGCATTTTTGAGAAGTAGAAAAGTCAGTGCAGCTGGGGCAAGGCTGATGACACTAGAGGAGCAAGGAAGGCTTCCAAGCCATGGCAAGGAGGTGAGCTTGTAACCTGTGTCTAATGCAAAGTCCTAAAAGGAGTAGCGGCAGGGGAATGGCATCATGTAATTTGTGGGGGGGTTAATCCTTACCCGAGATGGTGTTTTTATTGATTTGAGAGAGAGAGGAAGGGTGAGGGAGAGAGAGAGAAACACATAAACGTCCATCAGTTGCCTCCTGTACACACGCTGACTGGGGATCAAACCCACAACCTGGGTATGTGCCTTTCGGTATATGGGATGATGCTCCAACCAACTGAGCCATACTGCCCTGGGCTAATTTACATTTTTGTATTATCACTTTGGCACCTAAGTAGAAAATTAGTAGGTGGGAAGTGTGAGAAAAATATGAAAATCTTGCATATCTGAAAGAGCCGATGAGGTTTATACCCTCCCAGAAACTCATATGCCATCTTTGAGTACTCCACCAATGATAGTGCTTATTATTTATGGAGAAGTTACTGTGTGCCAGATAGTGCAGACCATGTATGAGTGTGTTACATAAATCATTGTCTAATGAACACAAACTCTGTGAAGTGAGTATGATCAGCATCATTACAGAGACGAGGAAACCGATGGTCAGCAGGGCTAACAAAAGTTCCCAAGGTCCTATAATTGACAACTAGCTGAGCTACTAGTATAGTTTGAATCAGGTCTTATCTGCCCCCAATCTTTCAAGTGCATTCTCTGCAGTTGCCAGATAAATTCTCCAAACTCCAGTGAGCATCCTTACTTGGGGAAAAGCAGAGTGCTTTTGAAAAAGACCATTTGAAGAAAGGCTTTTGATCCTGATAACAATCCCACAGGGATTGAGTACAGTACAGAGATACAATCTTTAACTTCTAGTCATCTGGTTATATAAAAAAAATTTTATTTATTTCCACAGATATTAAGAATTTCTGCTAAGGAGCTAGTGGGAAAGTAACACCCCTGAAGGGGAAATCAATAGCAAAATGTCAAGTGTTCAATGCGAAGGCCTTGTTCATGAGCAGTTTCTCTGCAAAGTGTTAGATGTGAGTCAGGTGACGGCAGACAGCAGGTCTCCCGTGTGTCCTCGAGAAGCAAAGCCAAAGCTGCACCCTCCAGGCCAAATTAACCCTCTCCAAGCTTTGACCAAGTTATGGGCCTGTTATTAACAAGGTGGGAGAGGGTGTTGGTTACACATCAAAAGCAAGGGGCTGCAATGCCTGCTTCCTCTTTCAAATGCAGAGACTTGTGCACCCAGTCATCTAGAAACTTTTGTTCTCCTGGACCAGGAATTGTGAATTTCTCCCTCGCTGCCTGCTGACATTTCTACCCTATTTCTTCTAGCCCACATATTTTTAGTGTTACCCAAATGATTTATCAGCTAAATCCTCTATTTTGAGGTACATTTCACTAAATCCATGTAAATTATATTCCACTTCAGTTGGCTTGGGTTATATAGTACATCACACACACACTTATTAAATGCAACCTAATCTAAAATACTGTAGACACTGTTTGCCCAGCTGGTGTGGCTTAGTGGTTGAGTGTTGGCCTATGAACCAGGAGGTCATGGTTCGATTCCCAGTCAGGGCACATGCCCAGGTTGCGGGTTTGATCCCCAGTAGAGGACCTGCAGGAGGAAGCCAAACAATGATTTTCTCTCATCATTGATGTTTCTATTTCTCCCTGTCCCTTCCTCTGAAATCAATAAAAATATATTTTAAAAAATAAGACACTGTTCACGTTCATTATGTAATGTAGTTTTAATGAGTATCTGAGGTCTCAAAAGAATCAAGTTAAAAACTCTTATCACTTATATATCCCACTATATCTTTTTAACTTAAATTTTAAATGTTATTAAGTAGCTATTTTCTCAAGGATGGAATATAAGCAATTCTCTGTTATTTGAAAAGCAGAGAAAAATTCATGTAAATGTATGCCCAATAATGTAATATAAGAAAAATATGTTCGACTTTAGAATTATTCTCCATAATCTGTTTTACTTTTCTCAAACTTATTTTGCTTATTAAACTTAGCTTGCAGGTCCCATGGACATCATAATTGATAGTAGGAAGCAATGGCCTAAAAGTGTAATTATAAAATTAAATATGATGATAAATATAATAAAAAATAGCATAAGTCCCCAAAGGATACCTGAAAACTGACTATAAATTATCATCCATTATAACACAAAATGGAAAACTCTCACATGAGAGCATTTCTCAGGACAAACCAGGTCAGGAGACAAACAAATCTTACCTAAGAATGCCCTAAAGACTGTGAGCAGCTTAATGAGCATTTTGCAACTAATTTGATTAAGAGCAGAAACTGAATTACAATAAGGATGATCAAAATGAAATAAAAGCCTCCTGGAAGCCAAATGCATTCTCTTTCATTGTCCTGTTTATGCACACACATGAGTCCAGAGGAAGGTAAATCAAAAAGATACAAATGCAATTGAAATTAAGGAGAAATGGAACTAGAATTCAGCTCAGAGTATTCTATGTAATTTTCTTTTAATCCATATACTAGTCTACATCCCCCCCCCATCCTTCAATACTTAGCATGTGTTATAAATAATTTTTGTGTTCTCAATTTCATCAGTACTTCCCCTTCTTTTCAATCCACTATTTGGTAACTCCTGCTGACATCTATTGAACTGTTTCTAAAAGCCAGGCACTATTCCAAACTCTGTCACGTAAAGTTCACGTGAACTTTGTAAAATAAATACAACTATTATCCCATGTTATAGATGAAAAGGCTGAGGCATGTGCCTCCATAGCCTGCTTTCTCAGCCACTGTGTGGTCAATGGTGGCCCCCAAGAGATATGCCCATGTCCAACTTCTGGAACAATGAATGTGACCTATTTGGAAAAAAGGGTCATTGCAGGTGTGATTAAGTTAAGGACCTTGAGAAGATGAGTTCGTATTAGGTTGTCAAATTGGGCCCTCCATCCAATGACAAGTGCCCTCGTAAGAGACAGAACTGAAGACACAAACACAGAAGAGAAGGCCATGTGAAGACGAAGGGAGAAACTGGAGCGACATGGCCGCAAGTCAAGGAAGGCCTGAAACCACCAGAAGCTGGCAAGGGAAGGAAATGAGCGTGCACGCACGCGCGCGCGCACACACACACACACACACACACCTGCCAACACCCTCCACCAATCCCTGGAGGGGACATGGCTCTGCCAGAGCTTGGACTTTTAGTTTCTAGAAAAGTGAGAGAGAGAATGTCTGTTGTTGAAGCCACCCAGCTGAAGTAATTTGTTCAGGCAGCTCTAGGAGACCAATACTAAAGACACTGTGTACAGGAGGCAACCAATCGATGTTCTCTTAAGCCTAATCACACCTTCCTTCATAAATAGTCCCTCCTAGGAACATAAGGGGCCTCCTTGCTCCCATGTGTGGTTTCACTCCTGGGAAAGACCTTACAGAGCTTCTCGCTCTTTACCCTGAAGACACCCTCTGCAGATGGTTCTTTCCAACAACACTTTCCTGAATGCTGTGTCTGCTAATGGTTCTTACGGTTCGGAACCTACTGTTTCTATTCTATGGCCATGCACGCTTTTTCCAGTTCAAATAAAAAATGGCTTTGCCTATTGAAAGCATATTTTATACACTAATTAAATTAGTACAAATAGCATGCAATCTATTTGCACTTGAAAACGCGATTCATTCTAACATTACTATTCTGAAAACTTCCTAACATTTCAATTCAGATAATAATTGTGATTATTATTTTAACACATGCTTTAGAAATGTATACTTAGTATTTCAAATATCCCCTGACATACTCTTCATTGATATACCCTTATTGGAAATCATTTCTAATCCTAGTTGATATTGTGCTGGCAGACCTGATTTAGACAATGAGATATGGGACTTTTGAGCTGATGCTATTTGGATGAGATTTTTAGTCTTATCTATTGAGTCCCCATTAATTGCATGCCCTTGCTCAATGGTTGCTGGTGAGTTCAGTTGGTGGGAGGCCCCAGTAGATGGAAGGGCATGAGGAGAGTGAGGTCAGGGTATTTATTCCTTCTCTCTTCCTGAGGCACCGAAGGGCTGGCTGTGGCCATGGTCCTCTGGTTGGGTCGCACCACTTGGCCTGTCAGGAGACCCGCCCCCATACCTGTAACTCTCTCCAGGTGCTGTCCCCCCTGTCCTCCCTAATGTGGGACCTGGTGCCTCCCATCACTTATTTGTTCTCATACGCCTAACCACACCTTCATAAATAGTCCCTTCAATAAACTCTTTTCCATCACCCATTTAAGGATACTGTCTGTCTTCACTGGCATAGCTATTGAGTATCCCAGCTGATAGCATCAATCTAACATACTGAATAATTTCTTCCCATAGATAAAATTATTCCAGGTTTTCAAAACATTTCTTGTTTAAAAGATTTGCAATTGGCTATGATTGGTGTGAGTTATTTTTTTTTCTCCTTTAACAACAACAACAACAAAAATGTGATAACTTGGGAGAATTCTGTTCCTCTCAGACAATTCTGCCACAACTGACTCTTACCACTGAATGAGATTTTGTTTCCAAAATACCTGTCATCACCATCACCGACGCACTCGGGGAAGGCAAGGCTACAGCCAAAAAGCATGATATGTTGATAGCAACTGAGGCGGTGGAGGTACATGAAGAATTTGAGGAACTTCTCCATTTCCATGTTTTTGACAATTGAGAAGAGAGGTGTTAGCGTGGTGTGGTAGGGCAGCATCTGACATTGGCTGTGGGTGATGTTCATGCAGGCACCTGGGAAGTCAAGATAATTACATTTAGGAGCAGGCACAACAGAATTACATGTTTACAAACTCATTTGATATGAAAGGTTAATGTGTTCATAAGATAAAATATATTCTATAAGTAAGAATGATCATAGACGTATATATACATACATATAAGACTGGGGGATGCACGCACATGCAGATGTGTGACAATGAAATCAAGCTACTTATATTCACAGAGGAAGAGCATCTGTGGCCTGGGCAAATGTGTGGGAAAAATACACTCACATGTAGCTGGTGGGCATAGAAATGGGCAATCGTTCTGGATCACAGCTGGGCAGGGCAACATGTATAAGTCTTTTAAATGTGCATATCATTTAACACTGTAATAGCATTTCTAAAAAAATTATCCTAAGGAAATAATTGTGATTTTGAACATGGATTTATCTACAGGAATCTTCATCATTATATAGTTTTCAATTTTTTAAAAGATATAAATCACCTCAGCATTCAATGAAGGGGATTGGTTTAAAATATTATGGAACACACAACAGATCACTTAACTTAGATATATGAAAGATGCTTTAAAAGGTCATTTAATCACATGGAATGGTGCTTATAATATAACACATAAAAATAACAAGTCACAAAACAATTTGTATACTATGATCCTGTTTTTAAAAACACGTGATTATACAAGGATTCCCAATCCTGACTATGTTGACAGTTCAGGGTCAGCCCAGAGCCCCTGCTTTCATTTTCTCACGGCTGTCTTTCCTCCAGGGGAATGCCACCTGCACATCCTTTCCTTCCCCCTCATTCCATAAATTTGCATGGTTCGTCTGATATAAATCAAAATATTAATAAGAGACAGTTATATTTTTCTTTTTAATGTTTTTCTGTATTCTCTTCTTGACTTACATCGTTTCATTATTTTATAAAAATTAATTGAAACTTTGGTTATTGGTTAAGCAGGCTACTCTTTAAAAGAATCTTCAGGCTTTGAAAATGAAGTGGAAATATTAATTTTAATTATGTTGCATGTAGCAAGAACAGAAAGAAGTTCAACAAGAAAGGGAACATCTCTTCTGAACACTGTACAATTCCTAGTCAAAGAAATGGAGAGAAAAATCTTCCTAAGCCTACGTGTCACTTCATTTTAATAAAGATAATGTTTAAAAAATAGAAGGCTGCATCTCTGGATAAAATGGCCAGACCAACCTTTGATCTAAAATACAGAATAAACATACCCTACCGCAGGATTCCCACCCCTTTTCTGCTTCATTCATTCAGACAGATCACCTGAAACATCTCTCATCCTCTTCTCTAGGCTACTTCTAGGCACACACTGCCTCGTCTCACATCTCTTACAAAACTCTCTGAAAACCACCCAAGCCCTACAGGAAGTCATTCCTCCAAATAACTAGAGTGTAACCATTAGCTCAAAGAGTCCTACACTTAATGGAAAGACACAAATCCTCATTGGTATATATTTATTGATCACCCAAAATACACTGAGCTCAGTGGGGCATGATCACAATATGATTTCCACTTTGAAAGGGAACCAGTGACATGCAGAACTTCTCTGTATACTAGACTCTAGTATAGACATGGGGGGAAAAAAATAAGTACACAACACTTTTTTTGGACCTCGTCAAAATAAAAGTACAAAATGGGAAAGAAAGGAAAGAGACAAAGAAAAGTCCAAATTAAAATACACAGACGGAACACAAACAGACACATATATACATGAGTTCTGCTTTGCATGAGTGCTGAGGTAGAGAGTTCTAGGCAAGTTTTATAAATATGACATGCAAGTCACTTAGTAATGGAAGTTAAAACACAATTCAGTATGGGAGGGATTACGGATGGGGAGAACGTATAGACGGGAGACTTCAAAATGGCACAATTGTATGCATGGTGCTACAAGCAGAGATGTTTGCTTATAATTTTCTCCGTCAAAAACATGAAATCATTTATGGAAACTTCAGTGTTAAGAAAACATTTGTTGAAAACAAACCTTGTGCCAGGCATCAAAACAATCACTCAAATTCTCTCATTCACAGTTGTCCCATTTTCACAACCCAGTTAAGCGACATCGCATCTATATTATAGATGAGGGAACAATTTCAGAAAGACTAAGATATCTGCCCCACAGTGCACAGCTATTATGTGGAAACTCCAGATCTTCAAACCTATGCCTTCTGAGTAACCTCTGTTTGGAGTCAAAAAATTATTAGAGAACATAATTCCTAATGGCCAATGAAAAAGAGGCTAAAAAGTATATAAAAATATATCACAAGGTCTATATTTATATTCATAGGTATTATACCCATGTATACTGAGCATATGCTATAATTTCTTTTATATTACACTAGAGGCCCGGTGCACGAATTCATGCACAAATGGGGTCCCTCGGCCTGGCCGGCGATCGAGGCCTATCAGGGGGCCCAGCTGGCTGAGGGGAGGGACCGCGGGAAGTTGGCCTGCCAGCCCCCTCATTGCGGCCTGGTGGGAGGGACCGCAGGAAGTTGGCCAGTTAGGGGGAAGGGGCCCCAGGAGGTTGGCTGAGGGAGCGCACTAACCACCAGGGAGCAGCTCCTGCATTGAGCGTCTGTCCCCTGGTGGTCAGTGCTTATCATAGCTACTGGTTGACTGGTCGTTCCGGTCCTTTGTTCCTAAAGGTCACTTAGGTTTTTATATATAGAGATTATTTTCTTTAGGGGTCACCAGCTTTGGAACTTATGTACTTGATGATGAACCACTTTTGAAGCAATGAGATGGCCAGAAGGCTCGTTCACCTCACCTAGCCAAAGAAAATACTGGATATTGAGAGATCATTTGAAAAATACAAGATAGGGAGGAAAATCGCATTTTGGTGGATTATACTATGCTCAAGACAGTGTGAGTTTCACAAGAGAAAAAAAAGAATGAATTGTAATAGAAAAAAATTTTAAGTGATATTTTCCTAATAGCAAATTTCCTTAGGAAATCAGAACCTACACTCAGTAAATCATAAAATAATAGTGTATAACCTTAAAAATAGGTCTCAAAATACTTGGTATAGACATACATAGTAATGCTTTATATCTGTGTAATGCTTTTCAAATTTTTTCCAAAGCACTATCAGATTATAAAATATAATCTTAATAATATAATACATATTATCTTGTTATAAATTAAGAAACTAAGGCTGTCATAGATAGGTATGTAGATAGGTAAGAATGGATGGATGGATGGATGGATGGATGGATGGATGGATGGATGGATGGATGTACAGATGAACGGATGGATAGACGGATGGACAGATGGATAGATAAAAAGGCAGCAGGCAGACAGATAAGAAGCGATTTGCAGTAGGACACAGTAATAGAAGTAGACTGACACAGAGGCCCTCCATCTCATGACAACCACTACACCAGAGTGGTTAATAGCACAGCAAATGCTGACGGAATTCGAAGGAACAGAAATTTAATGTAGGGTGAACAATTAGGGAAGATGTAAGGAAGAGGAATAACTCATTTTTGATGGTTGAAAGATATATAAATAAGGTCTGGATTGGCAGAAGGGATAAAAAGTGTACATAGTACTGACAGAGAAAAATTAAATACAAAGGCTGAGATTCATAATTGCATACGACAAAGATTGAAAAGCTTGATTCTGGGCAGAATAGTTCAACAAATTTAGCCGAGAACATGCTCATAGCCAACAGATATAAAAGAGAATTATTCTTTAAGACTCTTGACTCCAATTTTTTTATATTCAAGCCATTGTGCAAATAAATTTTCTATCACCCCTCCTGCCTCAACACTTGTAGCAAATATTATTTTTTTCCTAGAATGTTCCACTGTCTTTGAAACATGTAATTCTAGTGGTATGTTTGTGTACATGCCCACCACGGGCACTCAGTTCTCATAAGCCGGCTGCAAGCTGTGTGCCATTCAGAGTCGTTTCTCTGTGGGGAAAAGGAAGGGGACTTTTGGAAATGGATTCATTTATTATTGCTACTCCATCTAACATGGGTAAAGAAAAGAGGGAAAAGTCTATTTCTCTTCTCTGAGAATTTACTAGTGAATCTAATAGAAATTAAAAGTCAGGGATGCCACACAAGAAGATGTAAAAAGATTCAAAGAATATAATTCATCATCGTTTATGCAGACATCATTACTCAATTTGTGTGTCTTCTCCTTAACAGTTACTTCAAGTTGTGCAGTGGGAAGGAAAGCTTAGAAATAGATCTGAAGACCAAGACAGCCTCTTAATGCAATGTATTTCTGGTGAAATATTCTTATTAGATCCTTAATTCTAAAACACCATTACTAGTAAGACATCATTTAATAACAAGTAAATAATAAATTTTCAGAATATTTTTTGATTACATGACATGTCCCAATATGAGAAAAAATTAAAATATGAAAAAAGTGCTGCTTGGAGTTGAGGAGATTAGTTATTGACTTTTTCTTTAGTTTTCTTAAACTGACTCAAGAGTTTCTAGACTAAACTGAGGCTTTCTCTATTCAGATCACATTGCTAATGTTTCTAGATACTAGAGTTAGGAAGGAAAGATGGGTCTGTTGTAGAGTTTTCCTTATGTTCATTTGGAAACTATAATAAATTCTGGGGTGTTTTTTCCTACTCCTAAGATTAGGTAATATGGAGTTAAAAATTCTTATTTATGTGTGTTTTTTTTAATGCAAAATTAACAACAATTAATGGTTAGTTTTTTCTAAAGTAATAAACACTCAATCAAAGGCCCTGAGTAGCTGATCTTAAAATGATGATACCCACAGCCAATCTTATTTAGCAAACCACTTTGGTAGTGGTTAAGGAAAACAACAACAACAAAAAAAAACGCTGATTCACTTACTACTCATTTCTACACCAAGTCATTACATTAATGGTTTTTACAACACTCACATTCTCTGTTATCCCTTAATGACAAATAATTTCATTGTCAATCAGTGCAATATATTCACTATTTGTATTTGATTTTGACTTGCATAGAATTTATTGCAGTAGTGGGTTCCTTTAAAAATCCATTGAAATCAAATAAAAAAATTGTTTTTAAATAAAAGCAAGGCCCTAGCTGGCTTGGCTCAGTGGATAGAGCGTCGGCCTGCGAACTGAAAGGTCCCAAGTTCGATTCCGGTCAAGGGCACATGCCAGGGTTGTGGGCTTGATCCCCAGTAGGGGGCGTGCAGGAGGCAGCCGATCAATGATTTTCTCTCATCATTGATGTTGCCATCTCTCTCTCCCTCTTCCTTCCTCTCTGAAATCAATAAAAATATTTTTAAATAAATAAATAAAAGCAAGACTGCCTAAATCACAATTATATCACATAATAGTGTTATTTGACAGGAAAAAGCTCAAATTAAAATAATGAAATATCAACTTTCTGAAGTATGTTGCTATATTTTTTCTAATTACCTAACAAGAAACCTCGGTAACCTTGCTGACTTCCTATGGACGATGCACATTTAATTGAAAGGCTACTAGTAAGAATTCCATTGCACGAGGAAGCGATATTTTATCAGAGCACAGCTGCTCTGTCCTAATTTACCTAAACTGACTCATTTAACTGAACTGCTTCACGGGAATCCCTTGTGGGGCCTTCTACGCTTGTCTTTCTTCTCGATCCCGAGAACCGGAGGCCGTTGTAAAGAGCAGATCTCTGTACAGCCCTTCCCAGGGGTTTGGGAAGCCATTCGTGGCAGAGTTGGCTTTCTTCACTCGTCTTCCTTTTTCATGTCTCTCATCCAGTCTGTCATCAGTTTTGCTGCTGCTTCCCACATGATAACTTTCATTCCCTCCTCTTTAGTTTAAATCCTAGCCTTTTCCTGGCTGTATACTACTTGGAGCCTTCTCAGAGGCACACTTTTATCTGCATATTGTTGCCCTTAATATCACCAAGCAACTATAATGCCCCCGGCACTGCTCTTGGCCTTCCGCATCCATGAGCTCATTTGCCTTCCTGACAGTTACTCTTTCGCAGCTGAGGAAACAAGGTTAAGTAATTTTCTGCAAGACTCACACAGCTAGTGAATGCTAAGGCTGGAATTCAACTCCAGTCATCCCCTCCAAAATCCAAGGCTCTTTCCTCCAAAAGCTGCCCCATAGCCCAAATGTTATAGTTATCTTCTCACCTGGGTTTATGAGCTCCTACTCTGTATCAAGCACTGCTCTACGTGCAGAGCATTTGATACCAAGCAAAACAAAGCCCCTCCCTTATGGAGCTTATAGTCCAGGCGGGACGACAGAAAACAAAGAAAGAAGCAAAAATAGCATCTGGCATTGTTACACATAGTCATAATCCTAATGCTCAATCAGCAAGACCAAAAAAGCAGCTATGCCTCCTTTTTAAAAAAAAAAAAATATATTTTATTGATTTTTTACAAAGAGGAAGGGAGAGAGAGATAGAGAGTTAGAAACATCGATGGGAGAGAAACATCGATCAGCCGCCTCCTGCACATCTCCCACTGGGGATGTGCCCGCAACCCAGGTACATGCCCTTGACCGGAATCGAACCCGGGACCCTTCAGTCCGCAGGCCGACGCTCTATCCACTGAGCCAAACCAGTTTCGGCCAGCTATGCCTCCTTAAGGAAAGACTAACATCACAATAAATCTATTACTAGGATGAATGGAGGACTATTAGTTTTGAGGGCTATTAGAATTGCTCCACTAGGAAATAAGTGAAAACTAAATATGTAAGAGGCAAGAATATGATAAAATTCAGATGCTAAGAAGAAATTTGACCCACTTTTTAATTTTTTAATAATTCATATTCATGCTTAAGCATTTTGCTTATTGCATCCTGTCTTCATTGTTCCGGTTATAATATTTAAGTTGTTAGCATCTCCTATTTACTGGGGATTCATTCACAGCCATCAAAGGGAAGCAATTCCCTTCTCCCCACCAGATCAGTCATGGCAGCTCATTGCCCTGCAGGGATCGAGAGCCTCAGCAGAGGCCTGAGCCGGAGAACCAGCCTTCTAGGGGAGAAGCTAAAGTTCCCATAAGCATCCATCCAAAGTGCTCCCCTATCTCTTTGTAACATTGCCTTGCCTCATTGTCATGGTAGCATTAGGACTACCCGATAGGGTCTTGTTTGCTTATTTGTTCATTACCAGTATTATCCCATATCAGAGCAGAGACTTTGTCACTAGAACCCACTGGGAATCCAAATAGTAGACACCCAGTAGCTATTCCCTGAATGAATGAGGAGGCGATGAAATGGAACAAAGTATTCACACTGAAAGGTTTCTTATGAAACAAGATGTGAAAAAGCCAGTGTTTCTGAGGCCTGAGGGCACTGATGATGACGGCTAACGTTGGTACTATTGTTTTTGATCCCCTGTTCCCTAGAGTGTCCCACGCACAGGGAGTCATCCCATCCTGTTCCCCCAACAAACTGGCTCCTGCCCTGGACTCCCCTCTGGACCATCATGCAGCAGTGGAAAGGGCGAGAGGAAGAGCTGCCCTGTCTTTCACTGAGAGGCACACGTTCTGCAATATGGGTGACTATGTCCCCTACGCTGCACTTTACATTCCCATGACTGTTCTCAATCCCTTCACCCGTTTCACCCTGGGTACAGGGAATATTTGGGGAATGCTTTGTAAAAAAACCAAAAAGGTCATTCGGGTGATTTTCATAACAGCGTGTAAGAGAGAAATAATTGTAACTTAATAGAATATAATGATTTGAAATTTGAGCTACTCAGCTAAAATTTTTTAACTTTCATGTGTCTTAAATAAAAAATAAGAATAAAAATAATTTTAAAAATGAAATGTATATATTCTGTTATCCTTACTCACACTCAGTTGCTTTTAGCACGAGGCCTCACCATAAGCAGAAAAAGGAGAATGTGCTTACCAAGTATAAAGGCTTGAGAACGTCGACTAGAAAGACCTGTCCACAGGAGTGCTGCAGAGCTCCCCGGAGAGTGGGGGTAAGAACAATGACTTCAGCTGACAAGGGTAGGAGCAAACACTTCAACTATCCAAGGGAAAGCTAACAAACCCCAGAGGAAGAAAGAGAAGCCAGGAGGCCACACTGAGCCCCCGTCCAAACTCTGGCACCCACAAGGCTGTGTGACCTGGGGAAATTCCTTCACCTTTAAAACCTCCTAATCTATAAAGTCCAAGTTATAATAATGTTAATCACAGGGTTGTGTGGACCAAATCTGTCAAAGGAGATAAAGAACTTAAGACAATGCCTTCATACTGCTGATGGTCAATGGATGTTTCAACAGCGTTGGTACCTTCAGCAAGAAAAATACACAATTCAGAGAAAGGATAAGATGAGGTAAATTTACTTTGCCGTAAAAGCTTAAATAAACCATTAGTATCTTTTCAAGTTGTCTCTTAGTATAAAAGATATTTTAAATTTCATCCCTACTTACTGTTTTATAGTAAAACTAGAGGCCTGGTGCACGATCTCGTGCACCAGTGGGGTCCCTCAGCCTGGCCTGCGGGATCGGGCCAAAATCAGGTCCCGGATTGCGAGATGGTGCAGGCCAGGCCAAGGGACCCCACCGATGCATGATCGGGGCCAGGGAGGGACATGGGAGGTTGGCCAGCTGGGAGGGACTGTGGGCACACTCCAGGATGTGTCTGGCCCATCTCACTCAGTCCCAATTGGGCGGACCCCAGCAGCAAGCTAACCTAATTGTGGGAGCATCTGCCCCCTGGTGGTCGGTGCACATTATAGCGAGTGTTGAGCGGCCTTCGCATATCATTAGCATATTACACTTTGATTGGTTGAACGGCCAACCTGATGACCAGACACTTAGCATATTAGGCTTTTATTATATAGGATAAAGCAATTTTAAGAAAAGGAAGTAGATACAAGATCCTTATGGGGGAGGGGGTGCTAGATACTTTATAGACAGTGCTTTATCTAACCCTCCCACAATCCTATGGAAATACTGTTTTATTTCCATTTTATAGATGATGAGACAGATTCAATGAAGGTAAGAAAGGATTCAAGGTTACATACATTTTAAGTTGTGGAGTCGAAATTGAAATCAGTGTTCCTGATCCCATAGCCCCGTGGTTGGCAAACTGCGGCTCGCGAGCCACATGCAGCTCTTTGGCCCCTTGAGTGTGGCTCTTCCTAAGCCTTAGGAGTACCCCAATTAAGTTAATAACAATGTACCTACCTATATAGTTTAAGTTTAAAACATTTGGCTCTCAAAAGAAATTTCAATCATTGCACTGTTGATTTTTGGCTCTGTTGACTAATGAGTTTGCCGACCACTGCCATAGCCTATTTCTTTCCACTGTAATATTCTGTCAAAGGTACTATTCCATTTTAGAGACTACTTTAAACATTGTAAAATATTTTAATGAATCTTTTTTGATTCCAGCAATAGAGTTGTTTATCCAAGATTGGTAAAGACTAAACTCTCTCAAAGAAATCAATGAATCTGTTATTAAAAATAGGTTGTCCATCCTCACAGAGGGACAATTTGGATTGGAAATGCTGAGAGTCTATTCCTGGCTGCACTTCAAAGTCAACCCAGGTCAGAGTTACATCAGCAGAGTGGAAATAATGAAGTTCACTCTTTATTCTAGATAACTCACACGAAAAGTAGCATTTTGCCAGAATGATTTCTGGGAAAAACCGATCTGAAAAGATATCGTGTTCTCAGGAAGGTCTGAGAGAGGGTTGCAGAGAGATAAGAAGGAACAGAAAGCTAAAGACAGGGCCTTCTCTGTGAGGATTCTTAACTAGCTCTGTAAATACCTTTGAATCCAAACATGGTAACTATTTTCTTTCTTATAAGAGAAATCAAGGAGGCAAAAGTAAGACACATTTTCTTAATGAGTCCATTGTAACATTTGTAATAAGTCTTTACATAGACAAGGCATAGGAAATCCAAAATATAATTTGTGC
This sequence comes from Myotis nattereri, assembly GCF_964212035.1. Classification (NCBI taxonomy): domain Eukaryota; kingdom Metazoa; phylum Chordata; class Mammalia; order Chiroptera; family Vespertilionidae; genus Myotis; species Myotis nattereri. The sequence goes on along the minus strand of NC_138075.1, from coordinate 201,384,669 downwards.
ACAAAATAAAAAGTAAAAATGTAAGTGCCTAGTGCAATGCGGTGTAAATTACCAGAATTAAGCAAGAGCTAGCTACTCTTTCCAGAAGAAGCATAATGTTTGGGGGTTAATATTTTCTATATATTTGCATATATTCCGAACTTAACATTTTTAATGCAACTTCAAGTCTCTTGGTAAAGTCTTTTGCCAAGTTTCAAGTTTTCACGTCCTATACATATATATGTATCTGTCACTCTCTCCTTTCATTCATATACACACATCCATACCACTTGATTCTAAGATGATTAAATGATAGCTAAAGTCTCATAACCTGATGTAATTCATTCATTCAACAAATATGTTGTGTGGCAATGCTGTAACACAGTGAAGGGTCAATATTTTATTGTAAATTAATTATTCACATTCCATAGAACTAAATAAGATATGTCAGTTGACACATCCTTATTAGTCATTTTTCATTAATTTTAAAAGAACTACACATCTTGTCCCATGTAGTTATCTATCCTAGAATTATGATTGATTGAATAATAAAAATAATTCAAATTTGTATGGCATTTTCAAGTTTGTAAAACATCTTTGTCATACATAGCATGGTGATTCCACAGTTGGATTCAAATCCTGTCTTTATCATTCTAAACTTATGTGGCCTCTGACAAGTCAGCAAATTTCTCTGTTTATCAGTTTCCTGCCTACAAAATGAGGATAATAATATCTGTGCTATAGGGTTATTGTGACAATTAAATGATTTTTTACACAATGCCTATTGTTAGCACATATAATCTATTTATATATACTATAAACTAGAGGCCTGGTGCACAAAATTCGTGCACTCCGGCGGGGGGGGGGGGTGAAGGGGCGAGTGTCCCTCTCGCAGTCCGGAAGCCCTTGGTGGATGTCCGACTGATGGCTTAGGACAGTGGTCAGCAAACTCATTAGTCCACAGAGCCAAATATCAACAGTACGATTGTAATTTCTTTTGAGAGCCAAATTTTTTAAACTTAAACTATATGGGTAGGTACATTGTTATTAACTTAATTAGGGTACTCCTAAGCTGGCCTTTGCTAAAAACGTCCTCAATCTGATTGAGGTACGTTCACTGAGGTCGACCCCTTCCAACTCTCCACACTTGTCTTGTATACTTGTTTTGTCTATCTCAGTGGTCGGCAAACTCATTAGTCAACACAGCCAAATATCAACAGTACTTCTTCAAAATAGACTCGCCCAGGCCAAAAACCGACTTCTGCGCATGGGCCACAAAGTTTCAATCGCACTGTACGTGCATGCCCGCATGTGGTATTTTGTGGAAGAGCCACACTCAAGGGGCCAAAGAGCCGCATGTGGCTCGCGAGCCGCAGTTTGTCAACCACTGGCTTAGGACATCCTTAGCATTGTTGTGGAGGCAGGAGAGGCTCCCACCACCGCCGCTGCACTTGCCAGCTGTGAGCCTGGCTTCTGGCTGAGTGAGGCTCCCCCTGTGGGAGCGCACTGACCACAAGGGGCAGCTCCTGCATTGAGTGTCTGCCCCCTGGTGGTCAGTGCGTGTCATAGCGACCAGTTGTTCCACCTTCAGGCCAAAACTGGCTCTCCAACATCCCCCAAGGGGTCCCGGATTGCGAGAGGGCACAGGCCAAGCTGAGGAACCCCACTGGTGCACAATCAGGGATGGGGAGGGGAGGGATGCAGGAGGTTGGCCAGCTGGAGGGGGACTGTGGGAGGGCTCCAGGGCATGTCTGGCCCATCTCGCTCAGTTCCAATCGGCTGGACCCCAGCAGCAAGCTAACCTACTGGTCAGAGCCTCTACCTCCCTGTGGTCAGTGCATGTCATAGCAACTGGTCGACTGGTCGACTATCTGCCCCCTGGTGATCAGTGCACATCATAATGAGTGGTTGAGTGGCCTTAGCATATCATTAGCATATTACACTTTGATTGGTTGAACGGTCGACCAGACATTCAGACACTTACATATTAGGCTTTAATATATAGGAAGCCTAAGCGACCCTACGACTGTTCGACTGGTAGCTATGATGTGTACTGGCCACCAGGGGGCAGACACTAAATGCACAGGCATGGAAACATGGAACAGACTGATGAATCTCAGAGGTAAGGGGGAAGGGGAGGTGGGAAGAGATTAACCAAAGGTCGTATATGCATACTAGAGGCCCGGTCCACGGATTCGCGCACCGGTGCTGTCCCTCGGCCTGGCCTGTGGGGATTGGGCCAAAACTGGCAGCCTGACATCCCCCAAGGGGTCCTGGATTGCGAGAGGGAGCAGGCCAGGCCGAGGGACCCAACCAGTGCACAAATCCATGCACCAGGTTTCTAGTAAGCTATAACAGTTTTTGCTGCAATTATCTCATTTGTGATTCACAAAAACTCTGTGACGTAGACATGAGAGATATTTGTGTCCCTGTTATGAAGGTAGGAAAAGTGAAGCAGAGAAGTAACATTTCATTCTACCTCTTTCCTCAGAATTCCATAAAGAATTCTTTGCAGAGGGAATAATGACTAATACAGCCATGGGCAAACTACGGCCCGTTTGAAATGAATAAAACTAAAAAAAAAAAAAAAGACCGTACCCTTTTATGTAATGATGTTTACTTTGAATTTACATTAGTTCACACAAACACTCCATCCATGCTTTTGTTCCGGCCCTCCGGTCCAGTTTAAGAACCCACTGTGGCCCTCGAGTCAAAAAGTTTGCCCACCCCTGGACTAATACATGGAGGACCAAAATTCAAAGTTTCATTAATTAGTTTTGCTTACTTGCAAAATAAAACACTGCTGGGTATTACATTAAAAAAATACTAAGTGTTTAAAAACATTAGTTATTTATTGAGAAAATATTTATTAAATCTCTGTTCAATAAATTCACTGGGCTTGATGCTATGGAATTTAAAAATAAGAATTTGAAATCAGACCACACTTCATTATTTAGTCAAAGTGTTCTTTCATACACAGGAAAATTCTTTTTTTATGTGCCAGTTATGGTAAAAATAAAGTCTGTAATGATAAGAGTATAACAATGACTTGATAGCACATCATGCGCTTTGAGGACAGGGTTTACTGTAAAATCACTACCTCACTTGTGGTCAGTTTTCAACCTCGCTGCTCACAAAGGCAACAATATTTCAGGAGACTTTCCATCCTTCTGTATTTTTATTGGGAATCTCATTTTAGGTTTGGTGACAGCCAAGGATTAAATGTTGAGGAATGAAGGACAGGGCAGACCTGAATGCAAAGGTAGGTTGCCTCAGCTAGTTATTGTGGTTCCTCTCCAGCTGTGAACCTGTGAAACTAAGGAAGTTGGGACGGGCACAGAATAGACAGTCCCATTCCAGAAGGGGCAATGGGAAAGAAGGAAGGGTTGATGGGTCCCTGCTTGGACACTGATGATGCTTGCTCTGTCCTCCCGCCCCTCTCCCCCACGCATAACCTGCTTCTCTGCCTCTCATGAACGGCTATAACATGGCCACTTGTCCAATCCCCAAACTCTAGAACAAGCAAAGAGTTTTGACTTAGGTTTTCATTTCTTTCCCATGGCAACCCTCACATATTATTTATTCTTAAAATATTTTGTTGGCATTAAAGGACACACGATATGATAACACAGTCACTGTGGCTTACCAGCCATCAGGCCATCATACATCAGTTTCCAGAAAGTTGCATGCTAAGGCCTTTGTCCAGTGCACACTTGTAAACACATAACCCAAGCAGAAACAAACTCTCGGTGCTTGATTACCTAATAAACAATGCAAGAACTGGAAAGTAATCCAAAGAGGGAATTGTGGAACTCTAGACCTCCCACTTCCTGAGGTGATAAAATTCTCATCAATTCTTATAAAGCCAGGTTGGCCTTGCCATAAAATTGAAAACTAAAGGCTCTGTTCAGTTTACCTAAGTTATCTATAATGATCTAAGACAATGATATTGTAGGTAAGTTTTTAAATCTAAGAATGAAACAGCACAATCAGTTTAAAAATGGAAACTCCATTTTACTTTTATAATTTTAAATAAAACTTTATGATGGATTATATTTTCTTTCATCACAACCTCTCTTACAGAATTTCTCATGTTATAAATAACATGTTCATATCTCCCAGTAGTTCCTTGGCTACTTGGGGACTGGATTTCTATCTGACCCATCCTTATAGTCTATATACACAGCCAAGCCCCAGAGCTTGGCACCCAATAAATAGCAGATGATGAATGAATGATGCTTCCCAGAATATTAATCTAAGCTCTTTGAAATTAAAATGTCTTATATGGCTTAGAAGGGTATATAAGTACCATAATGAGTTTATACCAATTAATATAATTATAAACAAGTACTGCAAGTCATCAAGGCAAATACCACATGCAAATATCCTGTTAATGATGCAAAGCAGCAAAATAGAACAATAAAATATGTCAACACTAAGAGACAAGGAATGGTTTGCATCAACTGTGAATTGATGCAAAGCGTTTGGCTTGGAAAACCTATTACCATCCTCATTTCAACTACAAGTAAGGCAAAAGGCATATTCTCTAAAGGCACAAGCAACAGCCAACAGACTCCCATTGATGGGTCTTTTGCTCTCAACACAAAATTGTACAAAGACCAAAACCCTGAGACAGTCAGCAAATTGAATGATTCAGGCCAAAGAATATGTACCGTGCCAATTTTCTTTCAGAACCAGAGAGAAAAGTAAATTACAGATTTTTTAAAATTTGCATCTGAGAATTTGGCTTTTAAAACATTGTTTTTGTCCTTGGGTTTGATTAGGACTGTTTTGGCAACGCTATTATCAGCATGCTACTGTTCTGTGTGTTTTTTCTCTCTGTATGGATCAAGGGTCTTTGGGCTGTTCTTCCTGAAAAGGCAATTGTGATAATGAATCTGGAGAGAAAACATTTAAGCCACAGGCGTTTGTTGACATGACTATTTAACTCTGATTCTCATTAGCGATATTAATATGCTACAGACACATTACCTTTGGGGGCACATGTCACCTGAGGAATATTGCAGGATTCATTTCAGAAAGAGGACCAGGCAGTCCTGCCCAGAAACCTTTGAGAAGGGAGGAATGGGATTGTAGCCAAAGGAGAATGACAGGCACCGCTCCATTACCCCTCTCAAAAGCCTCGCTCTGCAAATAATTGAGTTTGCTCTCTCCGGGAGAAACCCAATACATCCCAGGGATGGAGTCATCTAAAGATGGAATGAGGAGGAAGGAAAGGAGAGTGGGGAGAAAAAAGAGCAGGAAATAGTCCATTCCTACATTTGAATTTCCTTTCTCCCTCCCAAGAAATCTGCAAATCTTTACTAGAATGCTACCATGCTAACCAGACACACACGCAACAGTTATTTAAATGCCCCACTTGTTCTTGCTTAGATGTTGAGGTTAGCCAGAAGCCCATGTCTGAATTTCATACTGTTCCTTAAACCTGAAGAATATGATTTAATTGAAGAGGACAACCAACTGGGCTTGATCACTGGGGTCTAATGCTGGTGTCCAGCAAAGCACACAAGGGTCATTGCTACAGTAAATTTTGGAGCAGCAAATTCTTTTTTTTAATGTATTTAAATTTTTAATATTATTTATTGATTTTAGATAGAGAGAGGAAGGAAGAGAGAGACGGAGAGAAAAAGAAACACTGACTTGTTGTTCTACTTATTTATGGATTCCTTGGTTGCTTCTTGTATGTGTCCTGACTGGGGATTGAACCCACAACCTTATAACCAACTGAGCTACATAGCCAGAGCCAGAGCCAGAAAATTCTTAATGAAACAGCTTAAGCAGGCCTCAGACTCTCTCAGGTGCCAAATAATAATAATAATAACAATAATAATTTCTATTTTCTTCCAGAATATGTGTTCTTAATCATAATCCAAAGGGCTTAATGGCCCATACATAGAATTTCTGCGAAAAAACTAGATCAGAGATAAATAGCATCTCTATTTCCATTAACCTCTAACTGAAATGTAGCATACCTAAATTATCAATGAAGGCAACAAACAGAAAAATAAATTCGAAATCACAGCTATTTTCCTATCAACATGATGTTGTTACAAACATTTCAAAATATTTACGTCCATTGCTGTTATAAAATTAGCTATTGACCTATTGCTAGACATAATTATTTCTATATCATGTATTACTATATCATGAATGTATATTTCTAATATTTTTGATAACAAAATTTTAATAAAAATTGCCTTCCTTTGTGATTCTGTTATTTACTTTAAGCATCAAAACATTATTGTGAGAAGACACCTGTAGGCTTCCCCAGGTTGCCCAAGGAGTCCTTGGCTCAAAACATGTTAAACTCTGCTCTTTCTGGGGATGTGGCACAAACAGCTAGAACTCTGGTTCCCTAAAGCAATATTTCAGAAGCTGGAGAATTGCACAGACTTTTTCACAGGAAGAAGGTTATGCAGGTATACAGAAAATTAGACAGAAACCCCTTCATGCCGATAGGGGTAACACAGCTATAACATTGATATGTATACATCAAATAGAAACAAAATTACAAAACTATTAAAATTTAAATAAATTATATTAATGAGTTAATATTGACATTGTTCTGTTAAAGCATCAGACTCCTGAGGCACACACTCTTCTGTGTTTGGGGAGCTTACACCACCACATATCCCAGCGGAGGGAGTTGGTTACCATTGTTCTCTATTTGAACTGACCTATCATGCATTCCTCTCCCATGGACCCTCTTTCGGCGCCCCTTGTACAACAGGCCAGTACATGCCTTGTTCTGCAACTGAGAAGAATATCCATTGACTCTGTCCCTATTCCTTCCTTGATGGCTGGCAAATGTCTAGTGAAATAACATTACAGGCCCAAGATGGAGCCGCTTTTGTCTGGGAAGCCAGGTCACTAGACCGAAACTTGGATAACTTTCCTGCCCCTGTAACTGCTCTGCTTGACCGGAAACGCAGTATTCCCAGTCAGCGAACCTCCAAACGCCAGCCAGCTCTGAGCTCCATGCTTCTTTCCTTGTTCCTTCTTACCCAAAGCAAGGGTGACTATGTGGTCCCAGCCAACCAGGAGTTTCCTCTTTTTCTCCTCCTTGTTCCTTATTCTTTATCTTAGGAAAGCTTCCTGCCTTTAGTAAGATAAAGATGGGGTGGAAGGCAGGAAGCTGTTCACCTCATGAAATGTTAAAGCTTGTATCACCTAAATTGTTTCTTTAGTCATTTTTTTAAATAGTCTCAGCAGTATAGCTTAGCGGCAACATAACCATAAATAGAAACTCAAATACAGGTACCAAAAATCCATATCAATACTTGTTATAAGATGGTGATCCAGGTAATGGAGAATAGGTTTAAGTTAATTATTTTTTATTATCATTGAAATGAAAGCACTTAAGAAACATAAGAAATTTCATTTAAAAAATTCTTATAGAGAATTCAAGGATCCGGCAGAATACATCTGAGGTCCCTCAGACCCCAGATGGAGAAATACTGTCCATCAACGTAACAGGAATGATAAGGATACAATTCACCCATCTACATGTACACATACCAGCACAGACTCCCACTCCAAACCATATAATAATTGAGAAAGTAATCTACAGAGGGGGGGGTCCATGACCGTGGGGCAGTAGAACTGATTGTTGAAAAACATAATAAAAGCATTTAGGGTTCCATTCGGAAAAATGGAGACTTCCCTGGTTTCAAATGTCTAGACTCCCTCTCCCCAAATCTCCTTGGGATAGTTGCCTAATGAATAGTAATCCAGGTAAAACAACACTTGCTCTGTTCCTCTTAGCTTCATATTCATGCAGAGCTTACTTTCAAGCTAATAGAAATGCCATGTTGACAACACAAAACTAGGAAGAAAGAATAACATTAAGGTTTTAGATTGATGCGTAAGCTTTCTGCATTTAGTAAATTCAGGGTAGGTGTTTAGAGCATTTTTGTACAGTGCTAATAAATCACTACTATTTAGACAGCTTCACTGCCATGATCAAGTCATTTTATCTTCAGAAGAGAGATCACTGATAAAACAAAACAAAAACAAAAAAAACACATAAAAAACACTACAAGGTGAATACCTTATATTGGGAGAATAGCTGAAATAAAATAAACTATGGTGTAATGACAACATGGAATACTGTTCAGTCATTGCAACAATAAATTAGACACATTCACATGAAGTATTCTTGAACAAGAAAACATTAGATAGAAAAATATGTGTAATAAATGAGGTCCCGCTTTTTGAAAAACAATGACAAGATCACCTCTGCATTTATGTTATTCTGTATACATATATGTGCATATATGTGTATATATAATAGTACCAGAGGCTTGGTGCATGAAATTCGTGCCCGGGGGGGTGGGGGGGGGGGAAGGGGGGCAGGTCCCCTCAGCCCAGCCTGCACCCTCTCCAATCTGGGACCCCTCGGGGGATGTCCAACTGCCGGTTTAGGCCTGATTGGGGATCGGGCCTAAACCGGTAGTCAGACATCCCTCTCACAATCCTGGACCGCTGGCTCCTAACCGCTCACCTGCCTGCCTGCCTAATAGCCTCTCGCTGGCCCCCCTGTCAGCCTGGTCGCCCCTAACTTCCCCCTCTTCTGGCCTTATCACCCTTAACTGCCTCTGCCTGCTGGCCTGATTGCCCCCAACTGCCCCCAATTTCCCCCCACCCACTGGCCTGGTTGTCCCTAACTGCCCCCTCCTGCCGGCCTGGTCACCCCCAACTGCCCCCCCCCCCCCCCGTCAGCCTGGTCACCCCTCACTGCCTCCACTGCTGGCCAGGTTGCCCCATGCAGCCTGCTGTTCAGTCGTTTGGTTGTCCCTCACTAACCCCCCTGCCAGCCTGGTCGCCCCACATGGCCTGTTTGGTCGTCCATTTGGTTGTTTTGGTTGTGATGGCCCCTGGCTTTTTATATACGGTATATGGATAAGTGGAAGGAATTCTAAGAATAAAATAGGCAGGTCTTAGGAATAAAGAGGGTCCATGGGGAGGAATGCATAGGTGAGGGTTTAGAGCTGCCCAAAGGCATACATTCACAGAGGATAAAGAAAAGTCACAAAGTATCGGGAAGAAGGAAACACTTTCACAGAGGATAGAGAAATGTGGACAGATGCTGGAAAGAGGAAAACATATTTTCACAGGAGTTAGAGGAATGTTGCAAGATAAGGGGGAGAGAAAAAGAGGGGTACCACCGTGGGTTTTGGATGTTGAAGCTGATACTCTGCAAAAGAGTGACCAATTAGAAAAGCACCGGGTCATAAAGTGGGGAAGGGGTCCAATTAGAAGGGAGCATGAAGAGACAAAGAACTACAGCCTTTATAAACCTTAGAAATAAGGGCTTAGTTGGTTATCCACTGGGGAACCCCTCCCTACATGGGAGTTTGTATTTGCTTCCAATAAATTCCCACACTTTTACTAACAAGTCCTTTTAGTACGCGAATTTTATTCTTTAAACTTCATGAGGCAAGAGCCTGCAAGGGGGAGATCCGCTCCCTGAACCCCACATTTCATAAACATGGAGGAAACTATAAAATCATAAACACTAGGTTGTCAACATGGGTTAACTGTGCACGCAGATAGGGTAATATGATGCAAAGGGAGGAGAAAGAGTAAAGTGATTTATACAAAAAGGGGGGAAAAGATTTCCATTTAAAATTAATATCTATACTAATAAAAGGGTAATATGCTAATTAGACCAGGAGACCTTCCGGACGACCTTCCAGGGATTAATGGCAGAGCGCAGGCCGGGTGGGAAACGCCTGCCTCTGCTCTGCCATTGATCCCAGAGCCCCAGCAGGGTGGTGGGCAGGGCCTCCGTGTGGGCGGGGATCAATGGTGAGCCCAGGCCTGGTGGGAAACGCCTGCCTCTGCTCTGCCATTGATCCCAGAGCCCCAGCTCTGTCTGGGTGGGCAGGGCAGGCAGGGCCTCCCTGTGGGTGGTGACTGATCGCAGAGCACAGGCCAGGTGGAAAGGACCTCCCTGTGGGCAGGGATTAATGGTGGAGGGCAGGCCAGGTGGGAAACTCCTGCCTCTGCTCTGCCATTGATCCCAGAGCCCCAGCCTGGGATCCCTCTGCACAGCATTGATCACAGAGCCCTGGCAGGGTGGGCAGGCAAGCGGGGGGGAGGGGGGGGGAGTGGGGAGGCAGTTGAAGGCAAGGGGCGGCAGTTGGGGGCGAGAAGGCCGGCAGGCGGAGTGGTTAGGGGTGATCAGGCAGGCAGGCAGGTGAGCAGTTAGGAGCCAGCAGTCCCGGATTGCAAGAGGGATGTTTGACTGCCAGTTTAGGCCCGATCCCAGTCAGACATCCCCTGAGGGGTCCCAGATTGGAGAGGATGCCCCAGATTGGAGAGGGTGCAGGCTGGGCTGAGGAACACCCCTCCCACCCCCCACCCCCCACCCTGTGCACAAATTTCATGCATCAGGCCACTAGTATAATATAATCATATTTATGCAATATAAAAAGAAAAAAAATCAACTCCTAATGGTATAGGAAATTTAAAAAGCTGGCGGGTAAAATCCTCCAAAATATGTTCCTCCATAAAAGCAGTAAAAATACTGGGGGGAAAAAAATGTTAAAATCAAATCTTTTAGAACTTTGGGATTTAACCAAAGGCTTGCATTTTTCACTATTCAAGAAAGATCACAGTAAGAACTATGAGCTTTGTAGCATTTTAAATTGCCCTATTGCCTTTACCTTCTCCTCAGTTCTATGATGGCCTTGCAAACAGAGTAACTATGAAAACTGGCAACTTAGGAGGCCATGGAGAGGGTAGAATGGATTTGAACCTCCCCAAAAGTCATCCCCAGAGAATCCTCACCATTCAACCTATCTGGAAGCACCCTGGAAAGGATTCATTCTTAGGGCTGGTCTTTATTTGACCTGACTGGGAGCTCTCTCTATGCAAACAGCTCTATCCTGAGGGCACTCATCAAACACAATCTGTGGCAATTGTTTAACATCACAACTTCCCAAGGCAAGAATCCTGGTGGGAAATAAGAGGCTGACAAAAGCTTTGAAAGGAAAAACAGGAATGAGGTGTCCATAGGGGCCTTTGAAAAGCTCTGACACATGCCTTGGGATCTTCGAAGGCCAGGAGCATGTGCAAGGCTGTGCACATAACCAAGAAAGATAGGAGAGGCCAGTCACAAAAGCCACGCCTTGCTGATGTGATGCCCTTTACATGAAATGTTCAGAATGGCAAACCCATAGAGACAAAAAGTAGATTAGTTTTGGACCCAAGCAGGGCAAAGGGAAAGGAAGGAGTAATGAATATGGCATTTCTTTCTGCAGTGATAAATATGTCCTAAAATATCTCTATCTAGAGAGCAGTCATGGTTGTACAGCTCTGTGAATATATTTTTTAAATACTTAATTGTATATATTAAAAGGGTGAACTTTATGGTATGCTGACTTTATTTCAAAAAGCATTCTTTAAATAAGTGAGGGGTATAATGTATTTTCATCCGATATAAGAGATCTAGGAGCTGGCGATTAAAACAGAACACTTTAACCTTTCAGTGCCTTAACCCACTCTTGTCACTTTAGTTCCTGATCAGTTTCTAGTTATTCTACTGTGTGCCATATTATTTTTAACCCCAAAGCTCTAGGTTGGCCAAAGAGCTTTTCTCTTTCCTTAAAATTCAATTTATGTTTAAATATTTATAAAATACATAAGGAATCACGTGAAAATAAAAACCCACATACAGAATGCAACCTAGGGAAATCCCTTGCTGAAATGTAGCATGAAAGCTACCTATGGGCCTTTTTCCCTTTCCATATTACAACTGGTTTTCCAAATGCAACTGATGAAACTCCAGAAGTAGCAGATGTCACATACGCCTATTTCACATTCACAAAGCCCAGCTTTGCTGCACAGTGTAAAGTGGGGGGATTAGGGAAATCGTGGTTAAAACTTTACAAACTGCAATATTCTATGCTTTGGCATGATATTAAGCACCCCCGCCCCCATCACCCCCCACCCCACCCCCAAGGAAATGTCTTAAGAAAAGGCTATTTCCTGATACCTTTTGCCAGGAGTTCTCCCTTGGTTTTCTACCCAAAATATCTGGGAAGGACAGGATGTCTGGCTACTGTATTTTTGGACTGAAATGGACTTAAATAGCTTTTACATATGCCTGGAATTTAAAATGACATTTTCATTAGAGAATGATTGAAAACAGAAATAAGGCAAATTCTCTGCTAGGTGTTAATACAGACACAAGGCATTAAATGATGCTTTAAACAGAATTGGTTAAATAAATGCCAAGTGCAGAAGTGTGATTAGGCATTACTAACAAAAAGTGGTAAATCAGATACTACAATTTTGAAATGACAGCAGTTTATTCATTCAACAATTATTTTTTGCTGATCATGGGATAGGCAGCAATAAACAAAACAGACTACTCTTCTACTTGCTTGGAGCTTAAAATTTGCTCAGTGCCCAGATGGCATGGCTCAGTGGTTGAGCATCGACCTATGAACCAGGAAATCATGGTTTGACTCCCTGTCCGGGCACATGCCTGGGTTGTGTGTTTGATCCCCAGTGTGGGTTGTGCAGGAGGCAGCCGATTCTCATCATTGATGTTTCTGTCTCTCTCTCTCCCTCTCTCTTCCTCTCTGAAATCAATAAAAATACATACATTTTTTTTAAAATGTGCTCAGTAATGCTCCTGCCACTGCAAAAAAAGCAATAATATTGACTGAGGAAACATGCAATACTTGAAAGAGCACTGGTCTAGGAGTCCTAGGATCTGAATCCTAATTCCATGTCTACCGATTGATTACTACACAAGTGATACCAGACACGTCAACTTAATTTCCCTAATCCTTAATTTTATATCTTGAAAACTGGTACATATTGCCTGTCCTGTGTACCTCATCAGTTAATTATAAGAACTACAGAGAAAATACTCACACATGTCCCAAAAACTACCAAAAACTCTAGACTAGCAGGGTAGCAATACTGCTGGAATGTATGAAAAACTATCAAATCTCTTGCAATAAACTATGTTAGTTAATATAGACAGTCTATTGAGGGTCATGCAGTCTAACAGTAAAGCTCAATTCAAACAATCAAGACATTAACCACCTAGAATGACATATATTCAAAGGTTTCAGCCTTTCTGCATTTAATCATTCTCATTTTACCTGGATTTCCTTTACATGTCAACTTACATTCATGTTCTCAAGCAATCTTCCAGCCACAGGAAGAAAAGAATGAGTCAAACAGACTCCCATCAAACTTCCAAACTGAGCAACCAGTGCCATATGTTTCTTTACTCTTTAGGGTACGTGTCTGTCACCTCAACTGGAATCTCAACAAATAATGGAGCTTTCAAAATCGAGACAAATCCACTTAGCGAAAGAAAATAACAATGGCTGTAATTGCAACCACATTAACTGGGCTGAGATTTTGCTTAAATGACTTTTGCACTTCTGATGGAAAAATACTGTCCTTGAGAATAATGAAGTGCTAAAGGCATGACCAAAATATTTTTTTAAAAAAACCTCAAAATTAAACTCAGGAGGAACATAGATTTGACTTGGCATAATTCGGGTTTGCAGTATCACTGTCAGGTAATGAACACAAACCTGTATGAATCACTGGTGAACACCGAGTCTAAGGAACAGCTAATGCCTATCGGTGCCGTGTGAAACAATGGAGTCCGAACAGTCTGCCTCTGTGGAGAAATGGAATAATCCTGCTTTTCCTCAGACCCTGGCAAACATGGACTGTGATAGCCAAGCGTCAGCTCCATCCTTCCCCTCCGGGCTCAGAATGAAAATAAACACTCTGTCCGGGCCCTCAGCTGCGATGGCCCGTGGTGGGTTTTCATGAAAGAGGGAGGAACAAGCAAGAAGATAATGGTGGCTAGTAGGCCTGCTATCGCTCTCAGTCACATAACTTTGTTTTAGGAGGAAGAAAATAAGAATCAAGACAACCGCAGAGCAAGTCCTGACAGAGACGGTGCTGACTGTCCCATCGACGCTGACTGGAGCAGAGCCGAAGCTCTAGGGCACTTTCCACACACATCCACTCCCTTCCACACTGGAAGCTTAGTAACTTGACCAAAAAAACTGAGGGGTATTGAGGAGTAGTCACCTATTGTCTGCCACCGTCTCACTGACGCGATCTGCACACTTTCCGTCTTCTCTCTCTCCCAGCTCTTTTACTGGAATAACTGACAAATCTCTCCAGTTGCCCTCTAACAGAAGTTCCACACATGCCATGTTCCTCATGGTGTGGTGACCTGTCAGACACCAGCACGTCCAGTACATTGCACAGTCAATAAAAGAGGGAGGAGAGTGAGCGAGGAAATAAGAACCCCTTTACATGTCAAAGGCAAATGAGAGGGCGGGTAGCTCCTGTTAAATCACTTGGTGTTCTAGTGCAGAACGGGGGTCCCTTCTACAAGGCACCGATAACAAAATAAGTAACATCATTTAAGCATCTCAAAAAAAGTAACTTCAAAATAGAAGCGCAAACTTTTAGAGGTGAACCCCCCCCCCCAAAAAAAAATCAGTGCCATTATATTGGGGCAAACACATTTTCATGCCTCAGAAATGTTGAATCCCACAGTGCATCTTCATGGCTCACTTATGTCCTATCGGGACGGCTGAGCTGAACAGCGCGCTCTGCTAGGCTTGCCGGGGAAATGAGTGGAGCTTTGCCTGTATGGTCAGGAAGTGATTGTGATTTATGAGCATCTGTTGCCACACTTAAAAATCCACCTGTGGGTTCCACAGACATTAAAGAGCACATGCATTCAGCACCTTCAGACTTACTTGTGTTCCTGTGACCTTGGTCCCCTGGGAGAGGAGCATCCGTGGTCCAGGCAGGAATGTGTTGGCTGGGATGTGTAGAAGATGTCACAGTGCTCTCAGGGAAAATTGTATTTGTAAGAAGAACATCAGGCACTTGAACTTCACCATCAGTAGCTATAGGTTCACTCTCATTTGATTTCAAGTAGGCTTTTTGTAATGTTCCTGAAAGACAAAAATATATATTCTTAAAACATTACTAGAAGGCTTCATTTTTAAGCACATATGAAGAAAACTCTAGAGCTACTTTCCCAAGTCACATTCTACCCAGGCAAACACAAAGGGAAAGCTGATGTTTAGCACAGCTAATCGGTAGAGTTTCTCTTCTGCAAAACACATAACCCTGTGAAGAAACTATTGCTTCCTTACCTGGGTTTTCGATGCCCAAAGAATTTAGGGCTATTCTATTGCACCTGAGACTTGCCACAAATAAATGAAACGTGGTGACACCCACCGGCATGGCTCAGTGGTTGAGCATCGACCCGTGAACCAGGAGGACACAGTTCGACGCCTGGTCCGGGCACATGCCCCGTTGCATGCAGGAGGCAGCCAGTCAATAATTCTCTCTCATCATTGATATCTCTCTCTCTCTCTCTCTCTCTCTCTCTCTCTCTCTCTCTCTCTCTCGTCTCCTCCTCTCTCCCTTCCTCTCTGAAATGAATAAAAATATATTTTAAAACAACAACAAAACGTTGTGAATCTTACAGTATTTCCTTCCTGCCTCCTCTTTCTCAATTTGTCCCATTATTTGATGCTACTCAGCACCCAGGACACGTGTTCTCCATATCTCCATCTGCCACCAAAGGGCACAGTAGTGCCTCCTTAGCCTTCTCCTTAGGTTTCTTCACATTTTGCACTAAATTTCAGTGAACTATGCATCACAGAAAATTAAAAATAATAGGGCTCATATATTTACCAATAGAAAAAATATATCAAAAAAGTGAAATTCTAGCCCTGACTGGTTTGGCTCAGTGGATGGAACGTCGGCCTATGGACTGAAGGGTCCCGGGTTTGATTCTGGTCAAGGGCATGTACCTTGGTTGCAGGCACATCCCTAGTAGGGGGTTTGCAGGAGGCAGCTGATCGATGTTTCTCTCTCATCGATGTTTCTAACTCTCTATCCCTCTCCCTAACTCCCTGTTAAAAAAAATCAATAAAGTATATTTTTTTTAAAAAGTGAAATTCTAAATCCCACAAAAAAAAAGAAACTAAATTATCTTCATTTTAATAATTACAAGAAATAAGAAATAGTCATTAAACTAACATTATCAACTGGACATTTTCTCAACCTATTCATTCATTGACAAAATAAAGAGTCAAACATGACCACTGGGGACCACCTAGCTTTGACTTCAGGCAGGAACTTTTGAAAAATTTGAAAGAGATCATGTATTTTTAACTCAGTTAAAATAGATAACAGTCTGTTTCCAGAATATAGCACTGTAGTTGAGAATGCTACTAAAATAAATGAATGTGATATTGATCCATTAGAGAAATACCCAAGGGAGATTTTTTTTTCTAAAAACATTTACAGTGAATGCTCTAATTGGTTCTCACATTTCCAAACAGTTCATGGACCATTAAAAATAAAAGAAATATAAATAAAATGTTTAATATCAGTCTATGGAAAAAATTTCTCTACATGTGCTTGACACGTGGTAAACATTAACTACAAATCAAAATAGCAAAGCAGCTGTTTTCTGGCTAACCGAGGTCAACAGCTTCATCTGCCAAAGGATTCTAAATAAAACATTGAGTGTAAAAGCTAAATCATAACCACGCGGTGCAGGTAACACATCCTCCAAAGTGTCTGTGTGATGATGAGTAAATATCAAATGCAGTAGGTGAAATGAAAGACTTCCTTTAACTGTTTTTAAAATGATTTAGAATTTATTCTGGATCAAAATAAATATGTGATAGATTTGATTACTACATAACATGCATTTCATTCATACAGAAAATTTTTAAAAAAATATATTTTTTTTAAAAGTGAAATTCTAAATCCCACAAAAAAAGAAGAAACTAAATTATCTTCATTCAATTAGGTATAATATTATTTTCATCCACTTGTTAGTTGCTCTCTTCTCCTCTTGTTTTGGTATAAAGAGATTTTTCACATAACATGTTTTCATCAATGTGGCCATAATGAATACATAATGTCTACAAAGTTGATTTACTTATCATGCTAACCAGATGGATCAGCACCCAGCTCTATCAACACACTTGATGTCCAGTTGATAATGCCAATTCCTCATAGTTATGTCCCTGAGTAATTCACCTAAAAGGAGATCCTTACTGTGTGAAATATCTGCAGTTGTTAACATTTTGTTTGTAATGACTAGCCTTATTAATAATCTTTCCTTTATCTTTTTTACCTAACCACATTGGTGACTGGTAATAATATCTGGTTACTCTCAGGTGTCCTTTGAAACACTGACTTTCTTAGGAAGGAGAAGGAGGAGGGGGAGGGGGAGGGGGAGGAGGAGGAGGGGAGGAGGAGGAGGAGGAGGAGGAGGAGGAGGAGGGGGAGGGAAGGAGGAGGAAGAGAAGGAGAAGGAGAAGGAGAAGGAGAAGGAGAAGAAGAAGAAGAAGAAGAAGAAGAAGAAGAAGAAGAAGAAGAAGAAGAAGCTGCCGCCGCCTAAGGGATCTGTATGTAAAAGCCTGAACTCACTAGACAATTTTGTTTCAAGCATCTCTAGAAACTGACCAACTCTCAACTTACAGTTGGTTGCCTATTATGCATTTTCTTAAAAAGCACAAAAATTAGAACTCAATAAGACTAAATACCCTCATTATAACATGATGAACTATAAAAATGCTGAGTTACTAGCTCAAAGTAGAGTGCTCATTCTTCCAGTGTTGCCCATCCCTTTTCACATTCCTACTTTTATAGAGCTGTGGTTAGAACTCCAGACTCTACAGCCTGACCACCTGGATTTAAGTCCCGTCTCTAGCACTTACTGTCCTGAAACTTTGCACACACTCTCAACTGACATAAAATAAGGAAAATAAAAGTACCTCCCTTATGGGGCTGGTAGTTAGAATCAAACTGGTCAATACATACATAACTACCTGAAATAGTTCACAGCACACAGTAAGTTCTCAATAACTGTTAGTTATTACTACACGATGAAAGTAAAATTGTCTTTCTTAGGGCTACCAATGAATACCATTTCCTTCGACCATCAAAGCAAAATGGCTGAGGAAATTTTCAAAAGTGAATCACTTAACCCACTTTTGGAGTGAAATAATGGTGACTATTTCCTGCAAAAATATTAATAGAAAGCCACACTGTATGGCTCAAAAGTGTTTTAGCTCTATTTAAAAATATTTAAGAAACCGTCTATAATTCCAGTAATAATAGCCAAGCTTTACTGATCACCTACAATGAGTGGATTGAGCACTGTTGGCAAAATAATGCTGCCCCAGGTGTCCACATCCTCAGTCTCAGAACCTGTGACTATGTTACCTTACATACCTTACATGGCAAAAGGGATGTTGCAGATGTCAATTAAGGAATGTGAGGTGGAAAACCTATCCTGGATTACTCAGGTGAGCCCAAGGTTCTTACAAGCAGAGAAGAGAGGTGAGCTAGTGTGTGCCAGAGCCACAGTGTGAGAAAGATTCAACGAGCCATTGCTCATTTTGAAGAAAGAAAGGAGCCACAAGCCAAGGAATGCAGGAAGCCTCGAAAAGCTGGGGAAATAGGGAACAGAGTGTCTCCTAGAGCCCCTAGAAGGAATGCAGTACAACCAACACACTAAAGTTAGCCCAGTGAGACCTGTTTTGGACTTCTGTCCTCCATGATTCTAGGATAATTTGTGTTGTTTTAAGCTACCAAGGTTGTGATCATTTGTTATAGCAGCCACAGGAAACAAATACAAGCACCTTGCTCAGTATCCTCACTTTAGCCATCTCCCAGGTCAGCCTCCCAAGAATCCTACAAAATCTATATATATAAAACCCTAATATGCAAATAGACCGAACAGCGAAACAACCAAACAACCAGGGGGTGAGCACGAAACATGGCAGGCACCCGCAGCAGGTGGCAGGGTGCGGAACATGGCGGGCATCGGCCATGGCGGGATGGTGGAGCAGGTGAGAGGGGGTGCCTGACCAAGGAGGGGCGCTGGTTGCTGTCATCATGACAAGCCTCTGGTGGTTACTGAAAATTCTTTGCTCCCACACGCTGTGGTCCCGCCCAGCGCTTGCACCTGCTGCCGGCCCTGATCGCCCCAGAGGGCTTCTCCACCTTCCTGTGCTCCTGAGGGGTGATCGGGGCAGCAGCTGCTGCTCGCACCCACTGATGGTGCTGGCCCCACTCACACCTGCTGGCAGCACCAGCCCCAGTTGCTCTGCACTATCAGCAGGTGTGAGCAGCAGCGGCAGGAGCGGTGCTGCCGGCAGACAGGGGCCCAGGCGCCACGGCAGGAGGGGCCGAGCCGGGGCACAGAGGATAGGCCAAAACCTGCCCCTGTGCCCACCGCAGCCTCCCGGCCCACAGTTCCTTTCAAGGTACACAAATTTGTGCATTGGGCCCCTAGTAGATTCTATAATTAACTCTTCTTCATAGAGTTTCAGAGAGAAGGAAACTGAAGTTTGCAAGAGTTGTGTAACTTACCCAAGAATTGAGTTGGGACACAACACATACATATACACCTACAGACACTTCTCATTTTGGGCAAGATATGTATCTTCGCCCTAACCGGTTTGCCTCACTGGATAGAGCGTCGGCCTGGGGACTGAAGGGTCCCAGGTTCGATTCAGGTCAAGGGCATTGGTTGTGGGCACATCCCCAGTAGGGGGTGTGCAGGAGGCAGCTGATCGATGTTTCTCACTCTCTATCCCTCTCCGTTCCTCTCTTTAAAAAATCAATAAAATATATTTTTTAAAAAATCAACCACCATATGCATGTAAACAAATTTATCTTCCTATTGCATGAGTTTGAAGTGAATTCCTGTCTTTATATCTCTAGCCATGTGGTAACACATTTACTTTGCATTTTCTCTGTGCCAGAAACTTTGTATTTACTCTCTGCTGAGAACACAAAATCTAGAGAGAGGTACTTATCGTCAAGATGTTTATAGATTAGTTGAGGGAGACGGCCATGTCGTCTAAAAATACAAACCATGCTGCAAATGCTTTGAGAATGATATGCATAGGACAATCTGGTGACAAAAAATAGGCAAGTAGCTATCACTCCATTTTGGAAAGTCAGGAAAGGTTTCTTAGGGGAGAATGATGCTCGATGTGAATCTTAAAAGATGATTAGAGATTTTCTAAGTTTGAGCAAAGCATTTGCTGGGAAGAGGGAGGTGAGGTATGGTCATAGGGAATGGAGAACTTTCTAGATAGAGCAAAGTAGAAAAGATATGCAAAAGCCTAAGAGCAAGTAATTAAGCAAGGCTAGCACACAGGGGACTGGCAAGAGAAAGGAGGGGAGTGGAAGCCAGGCTGTAAAAGGGCAGTTCCTGTTACAGGTTTAGAATTGATCTTGTTGTGACAGAGAACTATTGAAGGATCTTAAATAGAGTGGAATGTTAGAATGAACACTCTAGCAGCAAGCTGATGCCTAAAAGGAGTAAGTCTAGAGCAGTGATGGCGAACCTATGACACGCGTGTCAGAGGTGACACGCGAACTCATGTTTTTGGTTGATTTTTCTTTGTTAAGTGGCATTTAAATATATAAAATAAATATCAAAAATATAAGTCTTTGTTTTACTATGGCTGCAAATATCAAAACATTTCTATATGTGACATGGCACCAGAGTTAAGTTAGGGTTTTTCAAAATGCTGACACGCCGAGCTCAAAAGGTTCGCCATCACTGGTCTAGAGGACAGTTAGAAGGCTACTGCGATAGTCCAAGTTAGAGAAAAGTAAGGCCCCACCCGAGACAAAAGCAATGAGAATAAAGGGAACAATTGGGAGAAAGCTTTCCAAGGCAGAGCTGTGAGAACATAAGGGAAAGAGTCAGAGGTCCCTTCCGGTTTCAGGTTTGAATTACTGGGTAAATGAAGGTACCCCCAAATACGATAGAGGCGGTGGTCATTAGTGCTGCTCATCAGACACTGCCAATTCTCTCCCATTGTACTAGGACACATGCTTGGGTTCCATTCTCTGGCCTCATTCTCTTGTCTCTCACATCTTTGATGTTGGTCAAAGGAGACAAACTTTCAGTTATAAGTTCTTGGGATCTAATGTACACCATGCTGACTATAGCTAATAATAATAATAACAACAACAATAATAATAATAATCTACTTTAAAAAAGAATGAGCCTAGCCGAAACCGGTTTGGCTCAGTGGATAGAGCGTTGGCCTGCGAACTCAAGGATCCCGGGTTCGAATCCGGTCAAGGGCATGTACCTTGGTTGTGGGCACATACCCAGTAGGGAGTGTGCAGGAGGCAGCTGATCGATGTTTCTCTCTCATCGATGTTTCTAACTCTCTCTCTCCCTTCCTCTCTGTAAAAAATCAATAAAATATATTTTAAAAAAAAAAAAAAAAAGAATGAGCCTTGCCCTAACCGGTTTGGCTCAGTGGATAGAGCGCTGGCCTGTGAACTCAAGGATCCCAGGTTCGAATCCGGTCAAGGGCATGTACCTTGGTTGCAGGCACATACCCAATAGGGAGTGTGCAGGAGGCAGCTGATCGATGTTTCTCTCTCATCAATGTTTCTAACTCTCTATCCCTCTCCCTTCCTCTCTGTCAAAAATCAATAAAACATATTAAAAAAAAATAAAAAAGAATGAGCATCCAGTGCTCTTTATCTTTCTCTCTGGCACAATAACCACAAAGGTTCAAGATGATGGCCTGTTCATCAATTTATTCCTTGACCTCTGTCTACAGCCATACCACCCTGAACGCGCCCGATCTCGTCATCATATTCCTTGACCTCAATGAGCAAAGCACATCCCTCACCCCCGCCCCACCGCCATCTTGCAAAGGACATGTAACATGAGCGTAAAATTAACCTTCATTGTTTTAAGCCACTAGGATTTTTGTTACACAGTATAGGATAGCCTACCCTGACTGTCCCAATAGATAATCGAGAATGAAAAATAGAATTTGTAGGATCTTACTTTTTGTTATTGTCCCTGCTACAGGTGCATTCAGTATAAAATGCCTGTGAAACATTCCAGGAGAAAAGTCTAAATTGAGAGCAATCCAAACATTTCCTCCAGAAAGCCTTGCCAGACTCCCCCACAAATACGTGTCTTTGTGTTCCAGAGACACACTGCTGAGATCACATATACACACAAGTGGAACTATCTGTTTTCTTATCTGTCTCCTTGAAGGCAGAAGGTTTTTTATGCACGTCTGCATCTCAAGCACTCAGCAGGATGCTTGGCACCAGGGTAGGCCTCAATAGTATGAACGATGAAGGAAGTCGGGGACCTGGATGACATTGCCAAGAGAGGCATGGGTGGAAAGTGAGAAGAGCCCTTAGGACAGTTACCTTAACGTTTAATGGATAAGTAGAGAAAGATGAGCTTAAGGAAATGGAGAAAGAACAGAAAGATGAGCTTAAGGCGGTGGAGAAAGAACAAAGAACAGAGATAAAAGGAAAATCAGAAGTGATCACCTGCAGGCCAAGCAGAAGAGCATTTCAAGAAAAAAGCAGGAGTAAAGACTGAGTCAGACCATATCTGCATGTCACACCTGAAGGGAGAAAGTATTCCTAGCACCAACTAACAGTGAGCATGCTCAGTCTGACTTGATGTAAACAAACACAGAAAGAAAGCATAAGGACCTTCATTTTAAAGTCCCGTTCACATTGGTTTCAAATGCAGCACATTGGATAAAAAGACATTGGTGGCTTTGGTGAGGACAGAGTCGCCAGTATGAAAAGGAGAAAAAGAGAGGAAGGTCAGATTGCAGTAGGTTAAGACTGGATGAACATGCAGAAATCACCTGTGGGTCTTGTTAGAATGCCAATTCAGCAGGGGTGGGTGGGGCCCAAGATTTGATTCTGCATTTCACAGACTCCCAAGTGGTGCTGGTGCTGCTAGTCCATGGACCACATTTTGAGTACAAGTTCTTTGGCTACCATTTCAAAAAGCTTTAGATTTTAAGTATAACCTCAGGTCGTAGTAGTTAATATATATATATATATATATATATATATATATATATATATATATATATATATATTCTCAAGTTTGAGAAGTCTGTGTTGATGAATCTGTACCAAAAGGGCCAGGATTATTAAAGGAATTTGTGGATTTAAATAAGGAACGTGGAGTCAGGTCATAAAGGATCATAGAGCATCTTAAATTTTGTGTGTAGAGAAATAAAGATCTGGGAGGTTTTCCATTTTAAGGTGCTTTTCAAAATACATTGTAAGCCAGGAAATTAAGATCTTTATAATTCCAAATCCTTGTAAAAAGCCACAGGCTGCTCAGAAACCTTCTAAGAGCTAAACTATATTTTAATTCAATGATCTCCATCCCATCTGGCATTTTCAAAGAGGAAACTCACTTTTGTAGAGGACAATTATTCTTGAGTTCAAGAAAAATGTACTGTTTACCATATTTCCTATACTCTCCATTATAATGTTTCTGTTTTCTTCATTTAAAGACAAAAATAAACAATTAACAGGCCACACATAGACTTTTCGTAGTATTAAGAAAACTAGGAAGGTGACATTAGGCCATTCTTCATAAATTTATAACTAAAACAAAGAAAATTTATTTTCAATGTGAATGAGTAGAAGAGCCTTTAAAACCAATTTTTCTGAAGCC
The DNA here is from genome assembly GCF_964212035.1 of Myotis nattereri. Classification (NCBI taxonomy): domain Eukaryota; kingdom Metazoa; phylum Chordata; class Mammalia; order Chiroptera; family Vespertilionidae; genus Myotis; species Myotis nattereri. The sequence goes on along the minus strand of NC_138075.1, from coordinate 201,361,127 downwards.
TGGTTTGGGGGGGCGGGGGTGGTTAAAAGCATTCTAATGAGATGTTTTGGACCATAACTTTGGTGAAATTAAATGGAATGAACAATAGTTTGCAAATTCTGTGCCGACCATCCCCCAAGCACCACATTTCTAAGACTCTTGTAATAAGCCCCCAATGTTTCCCCTGCCACACACTCTACTCATTCCCACCCTTTCTCTGCACAGCTGTCAAAGACACCTTTTTTTAACTTTAATTTTTATTTTTCAAGTACAGTTTACTTTCAATATTATGTTGTACTAGAGGCCCGGTGCACAAAATTTGTGCACGGGGGGGGGGGGTGGTCCCTCAGCCCGGCCTGCACCCTCTCCAATTCAGGACCCCTAGGGGGCCTGTCTGACTGCTGGTTTAGGCCCGAACCCCACCGGGTTCGGGCCTAAACCCACATTTGGACATCCCTCTCACAATCTGGGACCACTAGCTGCTAACCACTCACCTGCCTGCCTGCCTGCCTGCCTGATCACCCCTAACCACTCTGCCTGTCCGCCTGATCACCCCTAACTGCCTCTGCCTGCCAGCCTGATCACCCCTAACTGCCTCTGCCTGCCTGCCTGATTGCCCCTAACTGCTCTCCCCTGCTGGTCTGATCACCCCTAACTGCTCCCCTGCCAGCCTGATTGCCCTTAACCACCTCTGCCTTGGCCTCCGCCACCATGGCTTTGTCCGGAAGGACCGGATGACCAAAAGATGTCTAGTCAACCTGGTCTAATTAGCATATTACCCTTTTACTGGTATAGATTGGTTTTGGTTGTACAGCATAGTGGTTAGACAATCACATACTTTACATAGTGTTCCACCAGTCTTTCCAGTCTCCACCTGACACCACACATGGTTATCACAGTGTTATTGACTGTATTCTCTACGCTGTGCTCTACAGCCCTGGGACTGTTTTGTAACTCCCAATTTGTGCTTCTTAATCCCTTCATCTCTCTGGGGAGAGGGGTTGGGGGACTGGGACAAAGGCACCTTTTAAAAGCCCCAACCAGGTCAATCATGTCACTCCCTTACTTCATCTTCGTGGAGTTTATGTTGAAAGGGCCACTCGCTCAAGGAAGGCTCCCTCACCTGGTTGGGTTCAGTCGCTTGCCATAAGCTCTCATAGTAACTATCTCTTCCCACACAGGAGTTACCTCTGTTGTAATTAATTGATTGCATGACTTTTGTTTGTAATGCCTTCCTCCCTCACTCCCCATGGAGTCTGTAAGAATAGGCTTTATTCCAGTGCACCCAATGCCGGTAGCCCACAGACTTGCACATAACAGGCACTCAATAAATGTTTGTTAAAGGAACGAATAGTATCAAATTATATCCGCTATTGTACTTCTGTTATATGTATGCTTCTCAAAATAAGTTTATTTTAATTGCAAATACATTTAATTACTTTAATTTAGGGTATTAGTTCAATGTCTGATAAAGTGCTCCATGGCATAAGCTGATTCTAGACATGTAATGACAGTACAACCTGCTGCCAGTTTACTTCTTATAAGGAACTAGAGGCCCGGTGCATAAAATTCATGCATGGGGGGGGAAGGGGGAAGGGGTGTCCTTCAGCCCGGCCTGTGCCCTCTCATAATCTGGGCCCCTCGGTAGGGTCCCTAGTCCTGGCCAGTGATCAGGGCCTATCAGGGCTTTCCTTCTCTGAGCTGCTGGCTGCCAGCAGCTGGCCCCACCCCTGCTGCTGCCACTGCTTGCCATCTGTGTGGCACTGCTCCCCACCCACCACCAGTAGCCTCCCTCTGCGAGTGACAGGTGTGGGGTATGGTCACTTGGCTGGCCTGGGCCTCCCTCTGAGAGGTGATCACTGACCAGCCCCACACACTCACCACAGCATCACTGGCCAGTGGCCTGGGCCTCCCTCTGTGGGGCGATAGATCGTGGGGTCCCCAGATGGATTGCCCTGCAGAGGGAGGCCCCACCCACCCGCCGTAGCGCTATCAGCCAAGTAGCCTGGGCCTCCTTCTGTGGCTGCCGGCTGGGTGGCCTGGGCCTCCCTCTTTGGGGTGATCAATCACGGAGCCCCCCCATCAATCACCCCACAAAGTGTGGCCTGGCCTCCCTCTGTGGGGCAATCATGGGGCAATGGAGGGGCCCACCCGGCCAATTGCATCGCACCCGCCTTGGCTGGCCTGGCACTAGTGGGTGTCATAGCGTGGTCATCTGGAGGTCATCTGGAAGGTCGTCCAGATGGTCATTCTGCTGTTCAGTCGTTAGAGCGATTTGCATATTACGCTTTTATTATTATAGATGAATTAACCTCTGAAAGTAATTCTCGGGTCTCAGCATAAATGTCATCACATTGCAAACCCAATAATCAGTCAACTTTATCCTTTCTAGCTACTTTATTGGCAATTAAAATATACTGTGGCCATGGCTTCGTTTATGGGGCTAGGGGGTTGTAGATTATAAGATTACTATGGCTATGGGTCATAGTACAAAGGTATTATTATTATTATTATTATTATTATTATTATTATTATTTCTCACCAGAGGATAGCTTTTCCATTGCTTTTCAGAGAGTGGAAATGAGGGAAGGAGGGAAGAAGAGGGGGGGTGGAGACAGAGAGAGAGAGAGAGAGAGAGAGAGAGAGAGAGAGAGAGAGAAACATTGATGTGAGAGAGAAACATCAATTGGTTGCCTCCTGAATGTGCCCTGACCGGGCCAGGGATCAAACCTACAATCCAGGTACATGCCTTTGACTGGGAATCAAACCTGTGACCCTTTGGTGCTCAGGCCAATGCTCTAACCACTGAATAACACAGGCCAGGATCAAAGGTTTTAATTCTTATGGATAGAGTTATAAGATAAACACATTTGAGTTCATTTTAAGTAAAATAAAACTATTCATTAAAATAATTACCTGATTTAATAATGTTTATAAGCAAAAACGAATACTTTCATTACGAATTTTGTCACTTATAAAAACACTGACAATTATTTTATTTGACTTCCATAACAGTTCTGTGAAACAAATAAGGATTATAGTCCCCATTTCACAGAGAAGGTAAAGTATGGCACCTAAAGTCACACATCCAGTAAATGGGAGAGAGTAAGATGCTAACTCAACCTTTTCCTGTCAAATTTTAAGCTCTTTCTCCATGTCACATGGTCCTTCAGTATTAGACTGTAACTTAATAAATAAAAAACTAGGTATAATATTGTAGCTTTCTCACTCTTTAATTTTCCTTTCAAAGACCTTATTTTAAAATCCAAATCTTTGGGAATCATACGGGCTGCTCAGACTATCTGCCGATCTTAGAAATACCAAACTAAACTAAACATGTGTAGCTCCAACTCCAGTTTAGGGGTTGAGGTGAGGAACTATTTGTACTGCTCTCTTCTATAGCCTATTGCTGAAATAATTTCTCATAAAGCCCAACTCTTTTATCTTCAGAAGGTGTTTTATTACCATCTTGACTTTATGCATGACAGAAGCCCAAACAGACAAAATTAAATACACATAGAGCATCTGTGTTTGTCAGCATAGGGCTTTTATTACTTTTTCCTAATCGATAATCCTCTCACTATTATCTCTTTGACTTTTTAAGCTAGAGCTCTTTGGTGCACAACTGACATTCCAGCATCCCTTAGCAACCTTTGTGGACCTAGAAATAGCTACAAAACTTTGAAAGAGCAGGGAGTTGTAAACTCAAACCAAACAGAATGTTTTTAAAAGTAAACAGAATTTAATGAGGGTTTTTTTTTAAAAAAAAAAAAAAAGATATAAAGTGATTTTATTGCTCACTACAACAAGCATATCAGTTATAAAATGAAAATGTTTATTTGGACAGATACTTCAATATATCTATATCAAACCAACTGATGCAGAACTACAAAATGATTACTTTTGAAGATGTTTGAAAAACTTCCACTTTCTAAAGATTATTTAAAGGCTAAAATAGCACTTAAAAATGGTTACAGTGTCCTGGCCGGTGTTGCTCCATGATAAGAGCATCACCCTCACACCCAAAGGTTGTGAGTTCGATTCCCAGTCTAGGACACATACCTGTGTTGCAGGTTTGTTCCCTGGCCTTGCACCAGGGTGTGTGTGGGAGGCAACCAATTGGGGTGTTTCTCTCACATCTCTCTCTCTCTCTCTCTTTCGTGTTAGGGTCCAGCCCCAGCAGGTCCAGGGTTCCCCAAAGTTGTGGATGGAGTCGGCGAAGAAGGAATGTCACAGAGACAGCATTCAGTTGATCAGCAGCCTAGCCAGGATCTCTAGCCAAGTTCTGGTCAGGATCTCCAGCGAAGTTCTGGTTAGGATCTCCAGCCAGGTTCTGTGTCCATGTTCTCTTGCTAGGTTCTCCACTAGCCAGGTTCTGAAGCCAGGTTCTCTAGCCAGGTTCTCCAGCCAGGTTCTATCCAGGCTCTCCTGCCATGTTCTCTCACTAGGTTTTCCAGCCAGGTTCTGTCCAGGTTCTCCAGCCAGGTTCAGTCGCCAGGTTCTAGTCAGGTTCTCTTGCCAATTTCTGTAGTCAGGTTCAGTCCAGGATCTTTTGCCATGTTCTTTTGCTAGGTTCTGTCTCTAGGTTCTGAGGCCAGTTTCTGTCCAGGATCTTTTGCCATGTTCTGTGTCTAGGTTCTGTGTCTAGGTTCTGTGGCCAGTTTCTGTCCAGGATCTTTTGCCATGTTCTCTCACTAGGTTCTGTCTCTAGGTTCTGTCTCCAGTTTCTGTCCAGGATTTTTTGCCATGTTCTCTCCAGCGAAGTTCTTCTGTCTCTAGGTTCTGTGTAGGTTCTGTGTCTAGGTTCTGTGTCTAGGTTTCTGTGTCTAGGTTCTGTGTCTAGGTTCTGTTGTCTTGTTACATCTGTATTTATACCAGTTGATTCCAATCCTATCAATCTCTATTCCAAAGGTTAGGGCGTTTCTTATCTCCATTCCAGGGAGTAAAGATTATGTACCTTAAGCATGATTGTTCGTAGTTAAAGTGATTTAATTACGCGCCTGGCACTTAGTTAAGGGGTTTTATTCCCTCCCTAACTTCAGGGGAAAATCCCTACCTGGGGAAACAACCTTTCTCAGAGAGGTGACCTTGGTTAAAACACATAGTGCCAAGAAGGTGAGCAAACATATTAAGAATGGCATATATGTATGCCATATATGCCAGGTCCCTTGAAACAGCAAGGATGGACCGACTCCCGGCACTTTCGCTCTCTCCTCTCTTCTCTCTCTCTCTCTCTCTCTCTCTCTCTCTCTCTCTCTCTCTTTCCCCCTCCTCTCTCCCTCCCACTCTCTCTACAAAATCAATGGAAAGTCCTCAGGTGAGGATTAATTAAAAATAAACAAACCAAAAAAATGGTTACAGATTTTAATTTCTTCCAGTCAAGATGGAGGAGTAGGAAATCATGGTACTGGCATCTTCCCATGACCACATCAGAATTACAACTAACTTGAAGCTAATATAATATTGTACATCAACAGTAATTTTTTTTAAAAAATTTAAGTGGTTAAAAATTGGTGTACCTCCTAATCTCGTACAGAAATGGAAAAAAAAAATCCTACTACCAGGTATAAACCTAAGACAAATGAAACATGTGTCCATACAAAAACTTGTACATGACTGTTCACAGCAACGCAATTCAAAATAGCTAAAAGATAGATACAACTCAAATGTCCATCAATTGTTAAATAGGTAAATAAAATGTGGCATATCTACCTAATGAAATATTATTTGGCCATAAAAAGGAATGAAGTACTAATATATGCTACAACATAGATTAGCCTTAAAAGTGTTATGCCAAGCAAAAGAAGCCAGTCACAAAAACCACATATGGTCATATGAAATGTCCAGGGCAGGGAGATCTGTAGAGACAGGAAGTCAGTTATTGGTACTTAGTGCTGGGCAGAGGGGAAGAAGGAGGGGATGGAGAGAGCAGACAATGGCAACTATAGGGCATAGATTTCCTTTCTGAGATAATGCGAATGTTCCCAAATTGACTATGGAGACATGCATTTATCTGTGAATACACTAAAAGCTATTGAATAGTATGTGGATTATATTTCAAAGAAGCTGTAAAAAATTATTTAAATAAATAAATAATAACCCACTTAAAGCACTGTTTTAATAACATCCTTCCTCCACTCAGAGTCTAATACCCACAACATAGACATAAGCTGTATTTTATCGAGATTAATTTACCTTATACACTGAGTGGCCAGATTATTATGACCACCTGACATTTGTAGGCAAATTAGCTATAATTTTGCGCTGAAGTTGCTAGAGGGCCAGATGATTATAAACGTCTGCATAGCACAACATACCTAAGTATCGTTGCTGATCAAGTTCATCCTATCATGTTGATGGCATATCCCAATGGAGATGGCTTCTTCCAACAAGACAATGCGCCATGCCACGGTGCTCGTATTGTGCAGGAGTGGTTTCAAGAACATGAGTGAGACTTTACCTTGCTTAGGTGGCCCCCACAATCACCAGATCTCAATCCAATTGAGCATTTGTGGGATCAAGTTAAAAGAGCCATAAGGCAGCCATCAACCATCAAATCTCACAGAACTGGACAGTGCTATTCATCAGGCATGGTGTCAGATTCCTCACATCACCTTTCAACATCTCATGGAGTCAATGCCAAGAAGAATCGCCACAGTATTGAAGGCAAAAGGTGGTCCAACAAAGTACTAATGGAGTGGTCATAATAATCTGGCCGGTCATAATAATCTGGCCACTCAGTGTAAATTCTAAATGTATAACTTATAAATTGAGCAACAAAAATAATAGATACTTTGGGTGAAATAAAATATTTTAAAATCATTGGTAGTGCAACTAGATCTGCATCACCTTGCTATTTATTTCTGTACTTTATTTGATTGCACATGTTCAAATAAATTGACTCATAGCAATAAGTATCTATCAATGGCAAGATTTTGAGTTGTTTTGTGTGTGTTTTTTTCCCAATAACTCACCTTTTAAACTTAGTATACTGTTCATTTAAAGAGAGATAGCAAGATCCAAATACAAATGAGTAAATCTGTCAGCACAAATTACTTCTCTGGTCTCTGCTTTGTTAAAAATTAATATGTAACATTGAGTTTGAGGGTACATTTGAGTTCAATTTTTTTAAATAGAAATTTAAAGAAAATAATTGTGTAATCCTTGAGTCTTTTTCTCAGAACCTTGGTCCTATGAAATAGATTTTGAAAACCTATGACCTACGTGCTAAAGCCCATATCCCTTAGAACGGCATGTAAGATTTTGTGTCATTTGCTCTTTATCCATCAACCTAGCTGCATTTCCTACCAAAATTTCCCATTTCCCTAGTCCATCAGCATCTTTCATGGGTTATACTTTTACCCTGGCTTTTTTCTCAGCCAAATGTGACCCATGGACTACTGCCTTCTAACCTGAATTTCTATTTTTATTCCAAAAGTTAAAATGTTAATGCCCCATGAAGCCTGGTGACTGTCCCCAAAGCACCTTGTATATACCTTTATCATCAACATGTGTTGCCTTGTGTGACAATCATTTCTTCCTCTCAACTGTGACTTCCTGAGAAAGGACTAATTTAAACATCCTTGAGTTCTCAGGTACTTTTGAAGTTTCTGCTACCTAGTAATCACTCCTTAAATGTATCGAATTAATTAATCCATTAATTAATCCTATATAATAAAGTGGTAATATGCAAATTGACCGTCATGCTCTCACACAAGATGGCTGCCCCCATGTGGTCAAAAGATGGTCACCCCCATGTGGTCACAAGATGGCTGCCATAAGATGGCCAGCAGGGGATGGCAGTTGGAGGGGACCAGGCCTTCAGGGGAGGGGAGTAAGGGGTGACCAGACTGACAGGAGAGGGCAGTTTGGGGCAACCAGGCCTGCAGGGATGACAGTTAGAGGCAACCAGGCTGGCAGGGGAGTGCAGTTAGGGGTTACTGGGCTGGCAGGGAAGGGAAGTTGAGGGGGACCAGGCCTGCAGGGGAGGGCAGTTACGGGCAACCAGGCCTGCAGGGGAGGGCAGTTGAGGGTGACCAGGCTGGCAGGGGAGGGCAGTTGGAGGCAACCGGGCCAGCAGGGGAGCAGTTAGGTGTCGATCAGGCTGGCAAGGGAGTGGTTAGGGCATGATCAGGCAGGCAGGCAAGCAGTTGGGAGCCAGCAGTCCCAGATTGAGAGGGATGTCCGACTGCTGGTTTAAACCGACAGTCGGACATCCCCCGAGGGGTCCCAGATTGAAGTGGGTGCAGGCTGGGCTGAGGGACACCCCCCCCCTCCTGTGCACGAATTTCATGCACCGGGCCTCTAGTATTAATAATAACTAGGAGAGTGATTATAGTGGCTAAAACTGCAGGTTTACCTAAGTTAGTCAACAGCCAACCCTCTTATTGAGTTGATATTTTAGGTTATATAAATACTAAGTAGAAATCACTCTTCTAAATCATGCTAATTTTTTTTTTAAATATATTTTATTGATTTTTTACAGAGAGGAAGGGAGAGAGATAGAGAGTTAGAAACATCGATGAGAGAGAAACATCGATCAGCCGCCTCCTGCACATCTCCTACTGGGGATGTGCCCGCAACCCAGGTACATGCCCTTGACCGGAATCGAACCTGGGACCTTTCAGTCAGCAGGCCGACGCTCTATCCACTGAGCCAAACCGGTTTTGGCTAAATCATGCTAATTTTAATTTTGACTTCATTTTTCTTTAATAATGACAGCACTCACCAACAAAGGAAAGCAGGATGACCAGCAGGACAATGAGAGCGCAGATACATGGAACCAGGACCAGCAGTAGGAAGCGGAGAACGTTAGCAGTCGTCAGCTGCTGAGAGCAGCCATCACCCACGGCATCTTCCTCAGTGCCCAAGACCTAAAGCAAAAGAGAAATATGAGCCCGTGCTGGTTTGGCTCAGGGGATAGAGTGTTGGTCTGTGGACTGAAGGGTCCTGGGTTCGATTCCAGTTGATGGCACATGCCCAGGATGCAGGCTTGATCCCCAATAGGGGGCGTACAGGAGGCAGCCAATCAATGATTCTCTTTCATCATTGAGGTTTCTCTCTCTCCCTCTCCCTTCCTCTCTGAAATATATATATAATATATATTTATAAAATAAAGGTGATAATTCTAGTAAAAAAAGAGAGAAATATGAAACATGGCTTTAATATTACAAAGCAACTCAATACATGGCATGAAATTGCAGAGCACAGCCGCCATCCAATCAAAGCAGCAGCATTCCTAAAAGATTTTGCTGTGTGTCCTTTAGGACATGAAATGAGGTTTAGACACCAAATCATGCTAATAAATTAACAAATAACAGTACAACCACATTCAGGGAAGAGCAAATCAATATTTCTGAAATGTTTTTCAGAAGTGCATGAACTTTTAATGATACTGCATCTTGATTTTTTTTTAAAACACATTTGCCAATTCAGTATTATTCCAAAGGGCCATAAATAACTATGGCAAAAACTCACGTTGGCCCAGAGTTATAAGCAAAGACTGTCTAGTATAGTGTATAAGACATTGGTGAGTGGGTGTAGACAAACATTCTCCAGACTTCATTGTTGTTAGGCTCATTAGTCCTAACCCAAATCTGCATGAATCTGGGTAAAATAAGTTTTCAGCCATTAATACTTCAGCAAGTTTTAATATTACTGACCACGTGTTTAGTGACAAGTTGAACAATAAAAGAGCCTGCCGGGTTGTCCAGTTGAACACTTGTGATCCCTTCGGACATCAACCCTGCAGCCTGTCCACTTGTGAGCGGATGATGAGGTGCCATAGTGATGGTTCACATAAAGTTCTCGTCTTCAAATACTTTAAACTTTGCTTAGTTCAATCTCTTGCCAGAAACGATGTCTGGAAACTAGTTTATTGCAAATGGCTAGCTTCATGCAGTGAGTGACTTTTTCAACAGGGTCTGAGATGGAATTAAAAGTGACTTGAATAACTCACTAACTTGAGTTATTTCCCTTGATGAAGGTGTTTCTGGCGGTTCTCTCTTGGACTTCGGACTCTCCTGCATGTTCTCCTCTCACAGTTTCAGAGCTTGAACTACAACCTCTGTGTAACTGCCTCCTGAATCTCTCTTGAGTCCCAAACTTCCTTTCAAGTTAAGCCACGTATTTCCAGTGCCTAGTGCTTAACAGCATCTCTCTCTCCTGTAACACTGCCATCCACTATTTACCATGCTTAGGTCTCTTCCAGCTGTTTTTTGTTTTTGCTAATCCGTCCTCAAGCCTATCTCCCATTTCAGTCACAACCTCTCTCCTTCTTTGTCATCTAAAATGCTCAAAGAATTAATATTTATTGTCCAAATTTCCTCACTTGCTGTTTACTCTTGTGGCCACTGCAATTTGGCACCCACTTCTGTCAACTGTACCAAAACAGCTTTTGCTGTGTTCCCCACGACCTCCATGTTGCGACATCCAAGTGACATTTCCCAGACCTCATTGTAATGACATCTCAGAGTCATCTGAGAGATTCTCAGTTAGCCACTCCCATCTGCTTCAAGCACTCTCTTCCTCTGACTTCTCTTTCTTCTTCTCTGGCCATTCCTCCTCTTTTTGTGAGCTCTTATCTCACACCCACTTTCTCCCCACATGCCGGAAGCCAATTCCAGCATGTCAGCAAGGGCTGAATCATCTGGAGTGGCAAGGGCATTTCCCCAAACCTGAAAAGGGATGATTGCTTGCTGCCAGACAGCTCAGGGCATCTTAATCTACATGTTATTGCCTCCTACTGGCCAAACACCTGAACAGCCATAGACAAATTCTTCCAATCTGACAATGGACTCTGTATAGGAAACCTGACCCTTTGAAGTATCTTCACCTTGCCTTAGGACAAATTGTGTTAATAAAAAGCAAGGGATCCTGAGATGAGGAGATCTTAGTTTCTTTAGCTAGGCTCCTCTGACTCGCAAATGCCTTTCAAAATTATGCTTCATCTCTGGACTCTTATTTAAGTTACACACAGCCCTTCTCCAGATTGCTGAACCTTTCTAGATGCCGGAACAAGAACCCCGGCACCCACAATGTCACCCACACACATGGCATCAGTCGCCAGCCCTACACATGTGACTTACTGGTACATTTTTAAATAGCAAACATAGACCCTTCCTCATAGCTCCAGACCTTTGTAAATCTTCATTAGGGCCCATAATGAAACCTGATATCACTTTTTAGGTGGCAATTGGCAGACAAAACTGCCTAATTTTTGCTGAAAAACATGGTTGCTTCACAAAGGTTCAAACATAAAATAATCTTCAAAATAGAATACAAATTTTATCAAGACTATATGTGTTACATCAGTAGAACAAAAGGGAAACACGAGTTTCAGGGCTATTCAAACTGAAATACTACTGCAACACGAACTATAAACTATAACAACCAACAAATACTTGTAAGATTAGAAAGTACAAATTTACTCTTGCCCCTGTAAAAACATAATCACAGCATAAGTAATACTAACACAGCTGTATCCCTCTATATGTATAAATATTACCCTTTTCTCATGAGGGTAGCCCAGCATCTAGAACAGCATCTGAACACAGTCAAGAATCGATTATTACCTGCTGAATAAATGAGTGGATTAAAGCACCTGAACAAAAATTACTCTGTACATAATTATACAAATACTGCCTCTTTTTTTAAATAATATACGCCTTACAAAGACTATTCCCGAATCATCCAAAAACACTTGGAGAAGAAAATGTATTTGGTAGAAAAGTAAAAATCTTTTCCTTTCAGGGAAAATATACTAAAATATAATAAAATCAGTTTTTATGGGACTACTGAAAGGAGTTTTAGGGGTAAAATGGGCAGGTTTAGGGAGCTTTAGGAATTAGGGGACCCATGGGGGAGGAAGGCATAGTTGGTTGGGGGCTTGGAGCTGCCAAAAGGCATACATTCACAGAGAACAAAAGGTGCCACAGGATAAGGGGAGAGGAAGACATCCATTCACAGAAGATAGGGAGAAGCCACAGGGTATGGGGGGAAAGAAGAAAACCAACTTTCAGAGAGGATGGAGAAATGCTGACAAATGGGAGAAAGAGGAAAACAGGAGACAGAGAATTCTACCACTGATGGGGGAGCAACAGAGGGGGCACCGCATGGGGTTTACACTTTGAAGGTGATATTCTACCAATTGGAAGGCAGCACCAAGAAACAATGACCTGCAGCCTTTATAAACCTTAGGAAAAGGAGCTCAGTGGGCTACCCTCTAAGTCTGTACTAGTTTCCAATAAATTTCCACCTTTTCATCTACCACCTTTTGTCTGTGTCTTCATTCTTCGAATCCATCTGGACAAGAACCTTGGAAAGAAACCACCCTTGCATGTTGCTCAGAAAAAAAAAAAAAAACACTCTTAGTTCAATTCCATTCTCACTTTCACCATTATGAGCTTCGAAGTTAGTCAGAAAATTATGTTTCAAAAAGTAAATTGTGGATTTTATTACAGACATTTTAAAAATACCACCTATGCTAACATGAAAATTAGTAGCCTTGTAACTCTATTGACCCCCTGAAAGAGAGATCCCCAGACATAATTGGTACACAGCACTCTCTGCATCCAGGTAATGGTTTCAGTAGTCCCAGATCAAAAGAAATGCCCAACAGGTTCTGGCCCCTGTGGCTCAGTAGGTTCAGTAAGAGGTCGCTGGTTTGATTCCAGGTCAGGGCACAATGCCTCCATTGCAGGCTCAATGTTTCTCTCTCTCCCTCTCCCTTTCCCTCTCTCTAACATCAATAAGGACATTTTTTTAAAAAAAAAAATGACTAATGTGCTCGCTTCGGCAGCACATATACTAAAACTGGAATGATACAGAGAGGATTAGCATGGCCCCTGTGCAAGGATGACATGCAAATTTGTGAAGTGTTCTATATTTAAAACAAACAAAAAAGCAAGAAATGACTAACAGTTCCACTTATTAAGTAGTTTAGTTCAACAATTTTATAAATATTTGTATCCTAAAAACTTAGTAGCCAGGTGAAAAAATACTACACATAAATTAAAATTTAAAAATATTTGCATGTCATTCTTAACCACGATTACTTACTAATGGGATGTGTGCATCTGTTGGGCTCTGCACAACCCCTCAAGCATAGGAATCAAATTGGAAACCACCCCCTGTTCCACATGGATTTTTACATGGGATGACTTTTGACACAGCAACCACCAAGAACCCTGCTTTATGCAGCTAGGATGACAGCAAAAGGAATATTGCCAGACTGCTTTCTATAGTGGTTGTACCAGTCTACATTCCCACCAGCAGTCAATGAGGCTTCCCTTTTTTCTACAACCTCTCCAACCCTTGTTATTGAGCTGATGTTAAAAGGGCATGACTTCAGCAGGTTGGGAGTTGGAGGGAGGTCCTCCCAGGCAGAGAATACTTATCAGGAGCTGGAAAGAGCCAGGTGGCAGGCATGCAAAGCAGTGGGAGCAATGAGTCTGGTACAGGCAGGGCAGGCCTAGACGGATCTCCAGATCCTGCTCCTCAAAGGCAGTCCTCAGACTACCAGCATCAGTATCCCTAGTAGCTGGTAAGGATTGCGGAGCCTCAGGCCCCACGTGACTCACGTGCACATTGAAGTTTGTCTTCTATACTACAGTAAGGATATTGGTCTTGGTCTCTTAAGTCCCTGGAGGGTTTTAAGCCTCAGGTGACATATCCAAATGAGCATTTTGAAAAGAACACCTGTGTGCAGCTAGAGATTAGAAGGGGGCATGTGAGGATATGGGGAAACCAGATCGGAGATTGCTGAAGTACATAGAAAATGTGGGGTCTCTAAAGGGACTGCAAGACGATCTAGTCCAGATATTGCCAGCCTTTCCACCAACCTTACTTTTTATTGTTTGCTTTGTAATGTTAACATAAAAACATTCAAACCTGTAAAGAATTTTTGTGAGTTTATTTGAGCCAAACTGTCGACAAATGCTGGGACGCAGAACCGCAACAAATTGAGATAATGCTCTGGAGAATGGCAGGTTACATCTGTATTTATACAATGCAATGAAAGGAAGGGATGTAGATGGGTTACATGAAATCCATTGGTGGCAGACTTCTGGAATATGTGAAATCTCCTACAATGTCTATAAATTAGAATCTTTTGCCCTGAGGATGGGATGCAAGTATTGGCCCTGATCATTAGTTTTCAAAGATATGGATATCATTATGCTTAGTAGACTATAAGTAGTAAAAGAAACATAATTTTCCATAGTAAAGATTGAAATAGGAAGGAGATTCAAGTTCACATTTAACATATCAAAAACCAATTAACAACAAAAACAAAAAATAATCTATTCCCTATTTCAAAGTTTTGCTAAGCAGGTGCCACCCTTGACCTACAATAGCTCTGTAAGTGATAATATTCACCTAAAGATATGGTCTACAAGGAGGTTAACATCACCTTGCTATTCTTAAGGTACAGCATCAAACATAGAGATAAGCTGATGTTTTCATTTCAATGAAGATTTGTTTAAATTACGACCAAAGATCAGGCAAACTTGAAGTAGTGTACAAACTGTTACTGGTTAACAGAGTATTTTGAAATCTAAAGATTAATTCTACTTTCAAAATGTGACATTAGACTATGGATTTTATAAATACCAAAATGATTATATTCTTAAAATACAATTATGTAGTCTGAGCCAACACAGGATGCTTAATCAACAGTCTGTTAATTTGAGGTGCACAAATGTTGCTACCCAAAGGGTGTCCTAATTCATATATCAATCTGGTGGATTTAGTAAAACTTGCTTTACTGCTTTGAAGTTTATGATTTGACCAAGTCAAAGTATCAAAATATTCTTAAAACAAAATGAGAATGTGCATTTTAATGGATGGAACTGTATTCAAAATTATGGCAGAATTCCATGGCCATCTGTCCTACAACAAGAGTTGCTTACAATGTTAAAAAACAATTAAAAATAAAAATGTATCCACAATGAACATTATGTATTGGTTTGGGGCTTAGTTCTCTAGTCAGGAAGGTAATAAACTGCAAACGTATTCACACGTGGCTGTTTCAAAGTGCAGAGAACAGCCTCCAAGGATGACAAGGTCACTCCGATAGGTGTGGCCTGAACAGGACACAAAAGCTCCCTCTAAACTCGGGGGGATATTACACTGTCACAGGTTAATGCCCTCACAGTTCTGAAAAACTGCAGACAGTAAGACTACTAGTACACTTTCTAAGAAATATTTACCTCAGAACTTTGTCTTACCCAACCATCAATCCAAAATGAGATCTGAATTGTTTTGCCCACCGAGCAAAAATGAGCCAACTATTACCTTCTTGCATAAGAAAATCTTCTAGTACTAGATGTTATTCTCTCTGTGATCAATAAACTGTGAAAGAGTACTTTACATGAAGTAAAGGTAGATTTATTGAATAAGAGATCAGTGATTTAGACGCTTCTCAAATCAGGTATCTATCAATACTCCACAATTCTCCCACTCTACCAATAAGCAAAATGCCGCCAAACTCATCTGTGAGTGAACTCTGCCAAACCCAAATGTCTTTTGTTGTGCTGCTTGTTTTTGATGTCCCAAGAGGCATGAAGAAGAAGCATCTGGTTTTCAGTAAGTCTTTTCATCCATTTTCTGGCATTTAATTGAAGCATACAAAGTTCAAATAACTCCTGCACTCCCTCAAAATGAAATTACCCAATTCACACCAGAACGCATGGGTCCACAAGCCAACCCTGCCCACATTCTCCTTTGAAAATCAACATAACAGCAGCAGCCCCAGATAGCTGTCCCCCGAGTTTCATAGCCACATATCCCAGAATGGGCGTTCAACATGGAGACTAAATCCCGACAAAATGTTTTCCCTTTGAGGAGACGAGATAATAATAATCCAATACTCAGGATCACTTCAGCGTTTCTGATTTGAGGGTAGCATTGTTTAGCTAACGTCTGAAATATGAGAGAAGAGATTGGAATGTTTCAGAGGCAGCTTGAACAATGTCGTCTCCACCGCTGAAATCTAGGAGACCTTATAAAGTCACCACCCTGTCCTAACCATATTTCCATATCTGCACATACGGGATAGACAATAAATATCTTGCTCTGACCACAAATATTCCCCCCCCCCCAAAAAAATAAATAAATAAATAAAATTGTTAAAGCAAAAGAAAAGTAAAAAACAGTATTAGCAATGTTCCTTTCAAGTTCAGAAAGCTCTAAGTCCCGATTTCTCTCCCACACATAAAATGGGGTTTGCTCAATTCAGTCTCCCTGGTGGAAGCTATAATCTTTACTCAGGTGAGGAGATGTCTTCAGAGGCAACAGGAGAACCTTCCAAGGTAAACCCCGGTTTTTTTCAGAGCGAGGTGGCAAGGCCATGATTGTCACAGATGACTGTGATTGTCACAGATGACTTGGAAAGAAACACCGGCAACTCCCTGCCTACACAAGGTAAATAGGACCCGGCACCCTGTGTGGGGATTTTTCCAATTAACTTTTTTTTTCCAATTAACTTTTCAAAAACTATATTTTTATTTATTTCAGAGGGGAAAGGAGAGGGAGAGAGATAGAAACATCAATGATGAGAGAGAATAATTGATCTGATGCCTCCTACGTGACCCCTACTGAGAATGAAGCCTACAACCCAGGCATGTGCCCTGACCGGGAATCGAACCATGACCTCCTGGTTCATAGTTCAACACTCACCACTGAGCCACCCTGGCTGGGCCCAGCATCCTGTTTTGAGATGACTTTGCCCGCAATCTCAAACATGTCAACCTTATCATTTTATGGCAGACATAAATCTTAACATAATAAAAGATTTACTTTCATGCAGATATAAGATCAGAATTCTTTCTGCATATATTGGACAGTCTTAGAAGTAATTTTTTTTTTCAGTATATTTTGGGGGAAACAATGAAGGCTTCAGGGAGGAAAAAAAAGAGGGTTGGGTTATTCATGCCTCCGGAAATTAAAATATTTGAGATTTATTCATAAAAGTTTTTTAAATTTCACATCCTGATTATAAGTTACAGCATTTCTAAGGGAGCTATGGCAAAATCCAGAGGAGCCTAATAGATTGCCAAATGAAGCCAAAACTATTTTTCATGTGACTCTAAGGAAGCTACTAAATTTGTGCAAATCTTAGAGACCTAATTGATTCACTGATCCAATAACAATGGACATGTTGTGACTTTTAAAAATTGAAACAGATTGGCAAAGTGAGTCAAGAACTAAAATATTGACTTTCTACAGCTGAAAATAATCAGGGACTGCATACAAGACAAAATGGATTTTATGCTCTACAATAATCCATTTCAGGCATTTCAATGCAAAGTAAAACATAAACAGATGTTGAAAACATTTAACCTACTGAACCTACCTGCTGAAAGGAATCCTGCAGTAAAAAAACATACAAGTAAGGATTTTATGTCTTGGATGGAGGAGCAATTTCTTTGTGAATACCCATAATAAAAGCAAACTTAACATTCATCATATACTTCACTCTACTTCATATATTTCACTATGCTAGGTACAGAATGGTAAAGAGTTGCATCAAAGTCTAATACTCTATTCTTTTCTTTTTTTCTAATACTCTTAAAGAAGCTATTAGAAAGAGGGAGATGTTAGAACAGAGGAGGAAGGGTGAGATCTCAAGGAATGTATGAATTGACTTCCCCCAAGGAGGCTAGGATGGGAGAAGTTACTGGAAAGTTGGCTCCTTAAAGCTTCAGATAGGCAGTCCAATGCAAGAACAATTAGGGAAGCACACCTTCAATACTGGACAGCTATGACAAGCAGATACTGAAAATAATATTCACAGAACAACAGTCTATCAGAGGAGAAAGAATAGTTATAGAGAGTCATTTAATTGTTATTGTGCTAAGTGCTATATGGTAAGTACAAGGTAAATAATTTGTGGTAATGTCAAAATGAACATAGAAAACTGACTTCACCTTTTATTAGAACCTACAACAGGAAGCAGCCTAATGCTGAAAATACTTCAGTGACAAGAAATAATAATATTTCTTATAAACACTCAAAATTGAATTACTAGAATTATTTCAGCTATAATTAAATAATTTACCTTCCCAGCTTCTTTCCACTGATGGTTTCAAGTGTTTATAATGTTAATACATATTTACAATATAAACTGTTCTGAATGTTTAATATTTATGATTAGGGAGCCCAAAGTATTAAGAACTGCATAACACTTCTTAAAATGACAAGAAGCTGCTGATGAAAAGACGGCTTTTGAGAGTATAAACCTCATTGGTCCATCCATTATATTTTTTAATTTTGTTTTTGACATCTTTCCACAGTTAGTATTCCCAAGTACTAAAACATTTTAAAAATCACAATACAGTATTTCGCAAAGAATAACATGTGTCAATTCTCCTGAGTTTCTTACCAGTGCTAAAGTTGTCTGCATTTTGAGACAAAACCAAACATATAAATGATAAATGTTTTAAAATATGTGTAATATTATGGATGTATCTAATTTATGAAAAGGCGAACCTCTAGATCCAAATTAAGACAGACTAAACTAATGAAAAATATGTCTTTAAATGTTTAATAATTGCCTATTCTTGATGTATTGGCTTTTATCCCTTCCAAAGAAAATATAGTTAAAAAGTATGATTGTGAATTAAGTGACTATAAATAATCCTGTTTTTAATTGAAGAAATTAGAAAAAATTCTCCTTTTGGAATGTAAGACTAAATTGTATATTAATAGTACACTAACTTATTTACTGCTTTCAAAAAAAGATTGCCAAACAAACAAAACAACACAAACTCATAGATACAGATAGTGGTTACCAGAGGGGTAGGGGCGTGGGGGAGGAGAAGGGTAAGGGGAGTTAAATATATGGTGACAGAAGGAGGCCAGGCTTCAGACGGTGAGCACAGAATAGAATATACAGATGTATTATAAAGTTGTACAGCTAACGTTTATGTAATGTTATTAACCAATGTTACTCCAATAAATTTAACTTCAAAAATAGTTGCAATGGTTACAAATAAAGTTTATCTTAGTGTAGATACAAATATAAAATGTTTTTAAATCTCTTGAAATTATCAAATGAAATTTACTTTTCCCCCCTTTAAAAAAAATTTTGAAACAACCACATACTTATAGAAAAGTTGGAAGTACAGTGTAAAGAACCTTTTATCTGAACCATTTGCGAGTGAATTGCTAACCAGATGCCCTATCACTCTGAAAAAAAATCTGTTAGTGGATATTTCCTACAAACAAGGACATTATCCTACAAAACCACAGGAAATTACATGGATTCACTGCTACCATCTAGTTCTCAGAACCCATTCAAGTTTTGCTAATAGCCCAATAATACCCCTTATACCAAAGGGTCCGACTTAGGACCACATGTTCATGCGTCCTTGGTTTCCTTCGGTCTTCCTTTAACTTCCATGACTTTGACCCTCTGTAAATTACAGGCCAGTTATTTAGCAGAATGTTCCTTATCTGTGATTTAGGATTAAATTCAGACACCTTTAGCAGAAATATCACAAAAGTGACACTACATTCTTCTCCCTGCATCCTCTCAATTTGTTCCTTTACGGATGATAATCATATTAATCACATGGTAAAGACAGTGTCTGCCAGCTCTCCCTGTGATATTGTTCTCCTCTCCCCGGCCATGTAATCAATAAGTAATTTATGGTGAGGTATTGAAATTATGTAAATAACTTCCAGTTATTTTTTTGACATATGCACGGTTTCCTATTTTATCTAATGGCTTATAATCTGTTCCTATCATTATTTATTTTGATGGTCAAATTGCCCTCCATTTGGCTAGTGAGATTCAATTCAAGCTGACTACTGTCTTTTTAACACGCACCCAGAGTTCTCTGGGCCGTTCCTTGCTTTCTGGAACAGGAGGTTTTGGACGCACGTTGGACTTTCCTTGCCTCATTCTTGCCATCAGCCATTTCTCTAAGGAGCCTGGTTCCTTTTTGTAGAAAATGGTGTTTAAAACCAAGATCTGGGTGTTCCTTGGTACTCATAGGGCATGCTATTTACACACTTACATTTATTTAAAACTAAAGTATAGTTGACATACAATATTATACAAGTTCCGGGTGTATAAGATAGTAATTTGATATTTACATTCCTTACGATAAGTCTAGTAAATATTTGTCGCCATATAAAGTAACTACGATAATATTGACTATTTTCCCTCTACTGTACATAATATCTCCATGACTTATTTTTTAATAACCGGAGATTGGTGCTTCTTATGCCCCTTTACCCCCCTCAGTTCTGTATTTACCTTTATATGCTGAAACATATACACTTACACTCATATCTCCAATTCCAATCCCATATCATAGGGTTCTAGATATAGTTTTCTACCTTTCTTTAACTGTTTTTTTCCAACAGTAAGAAAGCTGGCTTATTGTTAATATGTGCAATTATTCCATCAGTCCCAGCCTATAACACATCTCTCACTGTCCCAGCACCCTCTGCTGTGAGGGCGCCATGGTCACCTTGAGGGAGCTCTCACATCCCACCCTGGTCCACGCACCCATCCACCCCTTCCTCCTCCTGCTCAGGCTCTGGCCCTCCACCCTAGGGCATCCTAACTTGTGGGGTCTTGGCCACTGTGCTGCCCTTCTGGGCACCATGAGAGTCCACCTTGCTGCTCCCACAGAACAAATTCAGGACCCAGTTGTTCACCAACAGGCAAGGAATAGGAAAATGCAAACAAAGGTTTGAAGTCTATAGAAAGCAATTGGTGTTGTTCCTTTTTTTCACTCTTTTCTTACTTATAACATAAAAGAGGAATAAAATCACAAGATCTGGATCCTTCAGCCTTCTTGAAAACTTTTTTTTAAAATTTATTTTAGAAAGATAGGAGGGAAGAGGGAGAGGGAGCGGAAGAGGGAGAGAGAGTGCGCAATAGAAAGAAAAATATCAATTTGCTGTTCTACTTATTCATGTATTCATTGGTTGATTCTTTTTTGTTAATTTCCTTTTTTATTTCAGAGAGGAAGGGAGAGAGAGGGAGAGAGAAACATCAATGACAAGAGAGAGTCATTGATCGGCCCACAACCCAGCATATGCCCTGACCCCAGGAATCAAACCATGACCTCCTGGTTCATAGGTTGACGCTCAACTACTGAGCCATGCCAGCCAGGCAGAACAACAAACATTTTTAAAGAAAAGTCTGCTTTTAAAAAATTTTTTAAGTACTAAATCAAAGTATTTATTAAATTAAAGTATTTATCCCATGGGTTTTGCTTACTTTCGTTAAGGAGAATAAGTCATCTTTCTGGGTCACGGGGATGTAGAGTCCAGCATGGGGAAAATGGTCAGTAATATTGTGATGACTCTGTATGATGTCAGGTGGGTGCTAGACTTACCAGGGGGCACTTCCAAAGTTAAATAAATTACCATGTTGTATGCCTAAAACTAACATAATATTGTATGTCAACTGTAAAGCTCTCTTCAAAGAAGGAGAGACAGTTGCCCGATTTTTGGAGTTTCTCACATGAAATGATTGGAGAATCTTGCTAGTCGGGAATATAGAGAGCATTTTTGTTCCTCTTATTGACATTCAGCTGACAGAATAAAGTTAAAACAATACAAACAGAACTGTAGGTGCTATCAGGAGGGATCAAGCAGGCCAGCTGACGTTGTCCCAAGATGGCCCAGGCCCGACCATACAAGTCAGCTCATCCAGTCCTCTGGGCACTTCCTTCCTTCCTAGGGGCCACTGCACTTGCTCACCAAGGCCACATTCCGCAAGGCTCATCTGTGTAATTGTGAAAGGTCGGAAAGCTCAGCATTATTGTTACTACGCCGAAGAAGGCAGAATGAAGATCACCCCAGGCCAGGTTAGGACTATAGTTACCAAGTCTAGATTTTAAATTGAATAAACACAAAGACTGGGGGATGGAGGGAGCTGGCCTCTCCAGTTTGCCCTGACTCTTCTAGGGAATGAAACTGGCCACGCCAGGCAGTCCTCCCGCCATCCCTAGCTTCATCCTCCCACCATCCCAAGCTTCATCCTCCCACCTCCACCCCACATCCAGAATTGGTCCCCGCTGGTGGGCAGCTGGGCTGAGAGCTTTGAGGGGCCTCCCCAGGGCTATTTTTAACCAGGTATTTTCTGCTGATTGACTTTCCACTGGGGCAGCCCCAGGGCTGGGGGAGGCACTCCAGCTGGGAAACCTGAGCAGCCAGCTGGCCTGTGACCAATGAGGTATTTTTAGCTGAGACTTGGGGATCTCCGGATGGTCATCTACTTTAGATCTCCGGGTGGGAGATACAAAACAGAGCCCAGCAAGAGGAGTGGTGCTGAGTCTGAGGTCCCTTAGCAACCACTGCAGAGCTCATTGTTGGAAGGGGACTCTGTGCCCTGGTGCGGAAGGGAACACAGGCCTGGGGTCTTCCCCTGCACTGGTGAAGGTGAGGCCTGCGGGTCCCTCCTGCAGGCCTGGTGTTCAGAGGGGCCCTCCCTGCCTACCTGCCTGCCTGCCTACCTGCCTGCCTACCTGCCTGCCTACCTGCCTGCCTGCCTGCCTGCCTGCCTGCCTACCTGCCTGCCTGCCTGCCTACCTGCCCTCTGCATCAGCATCACCTGGAACCGGTTAGAAATGCAAATGGTTCCCCCCTCACCCCCCACCCCCAGACCTACAAGTTAGACACTGGCCGTGGGCCCAGCAATCCGTAGTGTGTCAGGCTCTCCAGGTGATTCTCACGCACATTACACTTCGAGAATGACTGGCCTAACCACACATTCACTAACATTCATAGATAACGGTATGAGTTTAACTTTGTCCCTACCAAACCCACATGGCAGTACATTTTTAAATTAAGAGCCCTTATAGTTAGCATATTTTTAGATTTACAAAAACATTGAGCAGATAGATAGTAAAGAGAGCCAGTAACTTTTTAAGCCATTTCTTCCTCCTGTGTGTGTACCCTCATGGTAAAAGCCTTTCGCCCCTGGTCATCCTCAAGGAGAGTGATAAGACGCAAAGTGTTTGCCATCACAGGCTACAGTGGAGTCAGAGTAAGAAACAGCCGCCGCCACCCAGTGAGGAGGGCGGCAGTGCACACCAGCCCTACGGTGCCCGACTGTACATGGGTGCCCTCAGCCATGCCACCAGGAAGCCAACTGTAACTGCCTGTGATGTGGCCCAGGGAGCGCCTTCTTAAAAGGGACTTAAAAATGATGGTTTGGAGTGTTAGTGATGTATTAGTTTCCCGTGGCTGCTTTAACAGATTGCCACCGTGGCTTACAACACAATTTATATTCTCTTGTAATTCTGGAGGTGAGAAGTCAGAAATCCGTGTCACTGGGCTAGAGTCAGTGTGGTCAGGGCTGCATCTTTCTGCAGGCTCTGAGGGGAGGATCTTTTCCTGGCCTTTGTCAGCTTCCAGTGACTGCCTGTCTGCCCCTGGGCTGGTGGCCCATCCTGCCTCTTCAAAGCATATCTCTCCCATCTCTGCATCCATCTACTCATTGCCTTTCCTCTGACTCCGGCCCTGCCTGCCTCCCTCTTATGAGGACATTGTGATTACATCAGGCCCTTGCAGATCGTCCAGGGTAATCTCCCATCTCAAATCTTTAACTAGTCACATGTGCAAAGTCCCTTTGCCATGTAAGGGGGCATTTACAGGTTCTGGGGATTAGGACATGGATATATTGGGGGGGGGGGTCAAGGGGTCATATTCAAACTGCCACATGCCTTGTGACTCTATACCAGTGGTTCTCAACCTTCTGGCCCTTTAAATACAGTTCCTCATGTTGTGACCCAACCATAAAATTATTTTTGTTGCTACTTCATAACTGTAATGTTGCTACTGTTATGAATCATAATGTAAATATCTGATATGCAGGGTGGTCTTAGGCCAGTGATGGTGAACCTATGACACGCGTGTCAGAGGTGACACGCGAACTCATTTTTTTGGTTGATTTTTCTTTGTTAAATGGCATTTAAATATATAAAATAAATAGCAAAAATGTAAGTCTTTGTTTTACTATGGTTGCAAATAACAAAAAATTTCTATATGTGACACAGCACCAGAGTTAAGTTAGGGTTTTTCAAAATGCTGACACGCCGAGCTCAAAAGGTTCGCCATCACTGTCTTAGGCGACCCCTGTGAAAGGGTCGTTCGACTGCCAAAGGGCTCGCGACCCACAGGCTGAGAACCGCTGCTCTATACCATGTTCTATGGTAGACATGAGCCATGGTGATTATTGAGTACTTGTAACGTGACTCATCTGAACTGGGTCATGCTGTAAGAATATTGGAAAGTAAAGACTGAGCATAAGAAAAAGGAAAGTTGCCGAAACCGGTTTGGCTCAGTGGATAGAGCGTCGGCCTGCGGACTGAAGGGTCCCAGGTTCGATTCCGGTCAAGGGCATGTACCTGGGTTGCGGGCACATCCCCAGTGGGAGATGTGCGGGAGGCAGCTGATCGATGTTTCTCTCTCATCGATGTTTCTAACTTTCTATCTCTCTCCCTTCCTCTCTGTGAAAAATCAATAAAATATATTTTAAAAAAAAAAAAGTAAAATATTTCACTAATAATGTACATTTCATGTTAAAATTATAAAATGTTAGATATGTTGAATTAAATAAATTATTAAAATCACACTGATCTATTTCTTTTTGCTTTTCAAATGTAGCTACCAGTGAGCTTTAAATTACACATGTGGCTGACATTATTTCTGTTGGACGGTGATACTAGAGACCAAAAGGGAAGCAGGATGGTATTAAATTTCAATTGTCTTATTTTTGTCTTACTCATACTTATAATGGAGTCTAGACCTTGAAAGCAACATCTCTTCTTTCCACCTTCTCTAGGGAGAGCAACTGAGGTTTCAAATCAAGAGGGATATTATTACATTAAGGATGTGAAAAAATGAAATTCTTTGCTAGGTTAAAAAGAAAAAAAAAGCAAAGCCCAAGCCCAACCTGAGAGGCTCAATGGTTGAGCGTCAACCTATAAACCAAGAGGTCAAGGTTTGATTCCAGTCAGGGCACATGCCCGGGTTATGAACTAGTCCCCAGTAAGGGGCATTGCAAAAGGCAGTTGATCAATGATTCTCTCTCATCATTGATGTTTCTCTCTCTCCCTCCCTCTCCCTTCCTCTCTGAAATCGATAAAAAATATATTTTAAATAAAGCAAAGCTCACCCATTTATCCAGCAACTCGTGTTCTTACAAAGCACCTTCATCAAGCGTTATTTCACTAAATCCTTGGTCACAACCCTGTGAAAGGGATATTGTCCCCATTTTTCAGAGAAGGGAGCTGAGCCTAAAAGAAATGAACCCAACTAATTAGTGATGAACAAGGACCTGAGCCCTCGGCACCCAGGGCTGCCTTGAGGATTTTTCCGGGTGTGGGGTTAATGATTTGGTCAGGCTCACTCTATTTCCTGAGGGTTTGTTGTTGTTTCCCCTTCAATCTTCCCAAATTTCAAAGATCCCAGAATTCTTACTCTTTACCTGAAAATTCTGTCCCTTGACTACTCTGAGCACATTGCCATTACTTTTCAACTTTGACTGCAGAGGGCGATGTCCTGCCTGGCTATTTAAGGAAGGTTTTATCCTGCATCAAACTCCTGCCCAGCTGCACCAGAGGCGTGCCTGGCTCCCAGCTTGACTCTGGGCCACTTGCTGGAAAGCCCCCAACACCAGGGATTGCCTGTCCTCCACCACCACATACACACACACACCCAGTTGCAGGCACGGGTCAAATGCTCAGCTCTGACTTACACCCAGAGAAGACACCCCAGACAAACCTGGGCTCTGGTGGTCAGATTTCTTCTGATCAGTCTTCCTTGGGGTTGAACAGGCAGTTTTGCAGTTTGGCAGAAAGTCGCTGTAAGAAGGATTAGCAAAGACCCAGGAAGAGGGCAGCAAACTAAGGTCTGAGAGGATGCCCCTGCCCCAGGCAGCACTGCCCAAGGCTTGGCAGGAGAGGAGGAAAGGGTACGACGTGCTGCTCGTTTTCTCTGCCACATTCAGATTTCAGACCTGGGAAGGCCCTGGAAGGGTATCTAGTCCAACCACCCCATTTTACACAGAAACTGGGAGCAAAAGGGTTAACTGCTTTCTGTGAAGTCTCACAGCAATCTAGCATCAGACAAAGACTAGAACGCCCGTTTCTGATGTTGTTCAACTTGGACCAAATTGTTTTAAAGCAGCGGTTCTCAACCTGTGGGTCGCGACCCCTTTGGCAGGCAAACAACCCTTTCACAGGGGTCACCTAAGACCATCCTGCATATCAGATATTTACATTACGATTCATAACAGTAGCAACATTACAGTTATGAAGTAGCAACGAAAATAATTTTATGGTTGGGTCACAACATGAGGAATTATATTTAAAGGGCCAGAAGGTTGAGAACCACTGTTTTAAAGGATTACAGAGAAATATTAAAACCATTCAGCTTTGATTTCCAAACCACACTAGAGAGAGCAGCATCTCTCTTGCAGGATGAGGCTCTGAAATAGGCATGCAAGGGTGAAAATCAGGCACAGGCAATAATCCTTGAAAATCCTTCGGAAAGTGCCACACTGGAGACCAATATAGCTTCTGTCAGTAAATCCCACACAGTCAGTTTTTCCAAAGACGGATCAGGTTCATCAGTGGAGCATCAGATTAACTAACTGGCCTGAGGTTAGAGGACAAAGAGGCACGGATCCTTACACACAGGATGACAGGGAGGACTGCAGGATGAATACGGATAAAAGACACCTGGGCCCTAGCCAGTTTGGCTCAGTGGACAGAGGATCAGCCTGCAGACCTAAGGGTCCTGGGTTCGATTCCAATCAAGGGCACATACCTCAGTTGTAGCTTCCTCCACGGCCCAGAGCTCTGGTCAGGGCACATGCAGGAGGAAACCAATTGATGTGTTTCTCTCACATCGATATTTCTCTCTGTCTTTCCCTCTCTCTTCCACTCTCTCTAAAAAAAACACCAAAAAAACAATGGGAAAATATCCTCAGGTGAGAATTAAAATCTATATATACAAAAGGCTAAATGTCGTCCATCTGATCAGTAGCTATGACGCACACTGAGCACCAGGAGGTAGATGCTCAATGCAAGAGCTGCCATGATGCACACTGGCCATTTAAAAATAAACCACACATGGACCTGGCACCGACAAACCAACACTCGGCTTCCCCCAAGTGGGACACAGGCCCTACCACCACCCCAGAGCAACACCCCACCAAAACGCAGCCAATGCTGTCAAGACCCATGGCACAAAATGCGGCCCAAAGCCAGCCCAGCCCAAAAACAGTGGCTGTGGGCGCCTGGTAATGACGTCATGTAGCAACTCCTGGCTTCCTCTCCCTAGCAACTAGCCTCCTTGGAGTTTCTTCAGCCCAGGAATCCAACTTGCTTTATAGCCAGGTGCAAACATTTTACAGTTTAATCAAAAGTTTGTGAAGCTTTTTCCCATGCCACATCTTATTTGATCGTCACAGAAGTCCTGGAATAGGTACATAGACTCAGTACAATCCTATTTTCTTTTCATTAGCAAGACATGAATAGCAATATTAAAATATTTCTTCTAATTAATTTCCTTTCAATGTGCATGAATCTGTGCACGGGGACACTAGTCTAAACTAATAAAAGACAAAGATGTTAATTGACCATACCTTTGCTATGCCCCAAACCACACCCACCAGCCAATCAGAGCAACTATATGCAAATTAACCTAACCAAGATGGCGGCCAGCAGCTACGGAGCTGGAGCAAGCAGGAGGCTTGGTTGCCCGGGCAATGGAGGAAGCCAAGCTTCCCGCCAGCCCTAAGCCGGCTGTGGCCTCTGCTCATGGCCAGCCTGCAAACAGCCATGAGCCCCTCACCCAGGCTGGCCAGGCACCCCAAGGGGGACTCCCACCCTGAAGGGGCTGTGGCCAGCCTGCAAACAGCCATCAGCTCCTCACCCAGGCTGGCCAGGCACTCCTATATAATAAAAGGGTAATATGCAAATTTACCCTAACAGCAGAATGACTGGGAATGACTGGTCACTATGACACACACTGACCACCAGGGGGCAGATGCTCAATACAGGAGCTGCCCCCTAGTGGTCAGTGCACTCCCACAAGGGGAGCTCTGCTCAGCCACAAGCCAGGCTGATGGCTACCAGTACAGCGGTGGTGGTGGGAGCCTCTCCCACCTCCTCAGCAGTGCTAAGGATGTCCGACTGCAGCTTAGGCCTGCTCCCCACTGGCAAGTGGACATCCCCCAAGGGCTCCCAGACTGCCAAAGGGATGTCTGACTGCCAGCTTAGGCCCAATCCCCCAGGGAGTGGGCCTAAGCTAGGAGGTGGTCATCCCCCGAGGGGTCCCAGACTGCGAGAGGGCACAGGCCAGGCTGAGGACCCCCCACCGCCCCCCGCCCCGAGTGCACAAATTTTTGTGCAACGGGCCTCTAGTAAATAAATAAACGTTTAAAAAGGCACCCGGGTTCTGAGAGTAACAGCAGATTCCCTTCTCTTCTCTGGCTCTCACTGCAGGCCAGTGGCGCATAAGACTGCAGCAGTCCTCTCCCTCCCCTCACTCCTGACACAGTGCTCATCACCAAGTTAGAAATGGAGCTTCACACATGCACAATCTTTATTTGTTCACTGGTGGATGCCAAGTCCCCAAACTTGGCATCCTAAATGTTTGCTGACTAAATGAAGGAATCTAGTCCTCTTTTTGGCCAGCCTATGTCACTGAATTCTCGTGAGTTGAAGTTAGTTAGGTCTCACCCATGGCTCGTAACTTCTCGGGGTGTTTTGGTGCCCGAGACAGAAAAATTCACACTGAACTGTTCATAGAGATTTTTTCTGACTCATGGGATTCACAGGGCCCCAGATTAAGATTTCTGGGTGCTCTCTGCGGTGACACTAGCAGCATGACCTTCATGGGTTTGGACAGACTGACATTTACTTTCATAGCTGTACCAGTACTGTTCTTTAAAACTCTGCCAAGTTCTGCAAACAGAGCTGTCAGCCTGAAGGTTTGAAGGGGCCCTGGGATAAGCACAAACTAGTGGCACCAAAATGATCTTCCCAACTCACCCCTATGTTTCCTGCCCTCCTGCTAAGCCAGCCTGTTGGCTCACTGGCCTTGCTCCTCTTGAGTGCTGACAGTTTCAGCGCTGATACGCGAGGACAAGATGGATCCCCAGCAGGGCCACCTGGGTCCTCTGGTCCTATCACACATTGGCACTGTGCTTGTCACCACCCACTCTAATGGTTTGGACACGCAGACATGTACCGTAGGAGAATATTCAAACAGTTGCCATCAGGTGAGCTCATGGGGTAACTGCCAGCATTTGGCTGAGAGGCAAACCAATTCCTGGGCACCTTCAGCTGAGCTCTGCGCTGAGCAAACAGGGCTGCAGAATGCTCGGGGTCAGGCAGACAGAAAAGTCAGAAGAGAGAGGAGCTGGGACTGGAGACAGTGACAGGCTCAGGACAGGGCAACTGATGCAGCAACCCAAAGGTGAGCAGCCCCTGTACTCCGCGCCCACGAGGAAAGCACACGTGATCTGCCCACCTGCACGGTGACTGTACAAATAATAAGTGTTGTGGACTGTACTTGCTCTCAAGTGCATTTAGCAAAGTGCATTTAGAAACAGAATAAACCCTAGGGGGTAAGGAATGGAGACAGGGAAAGGATCTATGCATCTGTATTGACTTCAATAGCGTCCCCAAAATTCATGTCGCATGGATTGTGACATGAATGTGACCTGACTTGGAAACAGAGTCTTTGCCTTTGTAATTCGTTAGGGTGAGGTCATAGTGGGTCAGGGTGAGCCCTAAGTCCAATATGACTGGTGTCTTTATAAAGAGAAAGAACACGTGGGACAGGGAAGAAGGATACATGACTAAGAAGGCAGAGATCGGAGTGCGGCAGCTACAATTAAGGAAAGCCACAGGTTTCCAGCAGCACCGGGAGCTAAGAGGGGGGAGAGGGGGCTCTTCCCACGCCAAGGAACTTGATTTTGGACCTATAGCCTACAAAACTGTGAGCAAATAAATTCCTGTTGTTTTAAGCCAACCAGTTTGTGGTAATTTGCTGCCGCAGCCCTAGGAAGCTAATATAGCAGTTATCTTTCTTAGCTAGTTACAAATGTACTTCTGCACAGTCATCATTCACACATTGTTAATAGGTACCAACTATGTGCCAGACACTCTTCCAGCAATGAACAAACACGGAAAACCTCTGCCTCCTTGGAGTTCATACTTAGAGTGGGAGGAGACAGAAAATAACCAAAAGTGAGAAGTAACATATATAGTCTGTCAAACGGTGACAAGTTCAGGAAGGGGTCCTATGGAGAGAAATAGTTTTGAATCTAATTCGTTTAGAAGAAATTGAACACTCCCAGTAGAATCTGACCCAAACATTGAGCCTCGTATTCTAGTATTGTCATTCTTGTGAAAAACGATACAACATGCAAGGGTAAATGGGGAAGATAAATTCTCCCTCTATTATATCAGTGTTTCTGCTCTAAAAGCAGGAAAACCACCAGCCATAGAGCTCATCATGAAGAGGAAAGAACCATACGTTAGCAAAAATCATCAAGGTGAGGGGAGACTTCTCAAGGGTTTTATGACTGATACACATTTGTTGACTGATGTATAAATGAATCTAGCCATTTAACCTCAACAAATGCCCTGGCATGTGCAAAAGAAGCAAAGGGAGGTGTTGGCTAAGAAAACTTTTATCACCTGAGAGTCCAGCGAAATGATCACTCAAGTGGAAGACAGCTCTGAGAGAACATCCCAGCGGAGATGTTCTGTCTACACCTAACGCAGTGACCACTGGTCCACGTGGTGATTGAGCACTTGAAGTGTGACTAGTGAGACTGAAGATCCCAATTTTTAATTTGATGTAATTGTGATTAATTTCAGTGCCGAGCAGCTACACTATTGGACAGCACAGCTTTAGAGTCGCAGAAGGCTGGCTGAGGAGAAAGGCCCGGGAGACTCGCTGCGTCTGGGATGAGACAGCTCCATAATTACTAACAGGTTAGGGAGCCTTCACAGAATGTACAACTGCTAAATATAGTGTTTCTAGGACATAAGTATTTCCTAGTCCTCTCAGTGTCCTTAGAGATAGTCAGTAGTATCACCCCCATTGGCTGGATAAGGAAACCAAAGCTCAACCAGATTGACTTGCTCAGTGTCTTGCAGCTTCTAAGAGATTTGGATTAGGCTTTGACACCAAAATCCATGCTCTCCACCAAGGCACCTCACCTATGGCACCTTTTTCACTCCTGTGATTTCCTCCATTCCCACCCTCTCTGAACACTCTAAACACAAAAGTGCGTGTATACCTGTGTGCACCTGTCTGAGTAGATTGTGAGGCACGGGTAAGTCTGGGGGGAGGGGGGAGAGGTGTCCTTGAGTGCTTAGTGTGGATCCAGTATTCTATACAGGTCCGTATCCTTTAGCCAACCAGCCCCATTCTCCACCTGGGCAGACAAAATGGAATGCCAAGAACAACAATGGAGCAAACAGGACGCATGAATGCATCCTTGCTGACTAACTTTCTAAGGCAGAAGTGGCACATGGAAGAACCCTTTCTCCCTTGGACACAGTCAGCAAAAATGCTCAATCACAGCTTTAATCATCCGGGAGCGCCTGTCCCACCGGCGGCAGAGCCATGCAGAAGCCCTGAGGCCATACATCTCCATGTGTGGGGGGTTGGAGGTCAGGGAAGGAGGGAGATGGTCAGCAGAGTACCTCACTAGCAGTGTGGAGATTTGTAATGCAGGCTTTGGAGAGTGGTGAGGCTAATTCTCTGGAGATCCCGGGCTAGTCTTCTCCTGCAACCTCCTGTTTGTCCGCAGCAATGGAGAAGGGCAACTGAGGGCCATAAAGCCAGCAAGCGCTGAAATCCAAAGGAAGCCATGGCAGAAACGTGACCCTCCCCAAACAAAAGCTCAGTTGGTTTGTGCTGGAGGCACCGACGCCTTCCGAGCTTTTGCTGTGGGGGTTTCTGCAGCACTAAGAGGAAGATTTCTGATGTGATGAATTTCGCATCTTTTTAAAAAGTTTCACTGTGCCTGGAAATATACTTGGTGAGATTAATAAGGCAACCCTTGTCTGTTTAACCTCCTGGCAGTTTAACGGTGTCTGTCATCACAGAACTGTAATCCAAGCCTACAAGGAACCTCTGGGAAGAGCCCTCTTCCCCTAAATAAAGCTTTCCAGCATCTTGAGGTTTTGAGGTTTATGTGATTCTACACCCAAATAACTCTACACTCGAGCGCGACTCTCAGTGGAAAGGATTCCATGGAAAACCTGGCCGCTCAGCCCAGACTCACACATGTCCAGGCAGACATCTCGTCTGACCGCTCTACCCCCAGGAACCTGGTTTCCGGGACTGATTTTTAGCTTCCCTTTTGCACAACAAAAACTACAGCCACCAAATAACACTAACACGCTGGCGAATGCTGTGACTGACAAATTTGTAACTTTAAAAAAAATGCATTGTTCCTTCTCATTCTCTCTGGATGATGCCACAATGAATGCTTTGCAGCATCTTTCATGTCAACACCTTCAGCTAAAATGTCTGTCTGTGGATAATGATCACCAGTAAATTTTGACTTGGCTCTGTTTCTGGGCTTCTATCCTTAAATTACAAAAAACAAACAACAAAAAATCCTACAAACTCCCACTGTGAATACAGGAAGAGTCATACCAGAGCTGTCTTTGCAGTGCGCTGTTTTCAGGAGTTCCCCGCGGAAGGAAAGCATCACTGAATGCATTGCTGGGACAGATTCCCTGGGAATGCCCAGCCCCGCCGCTTCCCTGAGGCGCTCCCCACGGCGAGCGAGCGCCCAGGGCTGGGTCCCGGGAACTACCTGCCGCTCAAAAAGCACCCGCACCGCCATCCACTGGCCCCAGAGGGTGGGTGGCGCCGGGCGTGGGGCGTCCGCCACCGCCCGGGAGCTGGGGATCAGTCCCGCCAGATCCCGCGCACCACCGTCCTCCCGCCCGCGCGCCCCGCACTCCCTTCCGCACCGAGCTGTCACCGCACCTGGCTCTGCACAGCAGGGACCTTCCTAACACTGAAGAAGGGCAGCTGCAAACCAGAGCCGGTTCCGGAGGCGACGGGCAGTGCGGGCCATCGGGTGCTCCTCCCCACCTTTCCTCTCGCCAGCAGAATCGGAGCTCGCCAAACCCGGAGCCGCTCTGAATCGGCGCCCTTCGGCGACCAGCGACAGGGTGCCTGGCCAGGTGTGCGCCCGAGACAAAGTGTGCGCGCAGGGCACGCAGGGACCCCCGGCGCCCTGCAAGTGGAACCGGTTCTGAGGTGCCAGCACTCAGAAGGGTCCGGTGGCCTCCGGGCACCAGCCGGTTGTAGGGAAACCCAGCGCCATTCCCGGTTCCAAGAGGGACAAGACGAGACGCGCACCCGGGTTGAAGGAGGCTGGTGTCTGGGGCCGGCAAGCCGGCTGCGCAGTCCGCACGGAGGCCGGGACTCGTCAGCGCCGCAGAGAGGAAGCCGGGTCCCCAGGGGCCGCTCCGACGACTCCTTCAGCATCCCCCCCAGGTGCCCGCGAGTCCCGTGGGTGTGTGGACGGCGCGGGGAGGAGGGGGACTCGGCATTGCTCCGCTAGGAGAGCGGAGGGAGAGCGGGTCTCCGGACTGACCTGACTTGAACCTGGAGACCCTGCCCTGGACCCGGGGAGGGTCCCGGACGCTGGGCACCCAGGGAGAGGACCGTGCGCCCTGGGACTGCTTGCAGGACCGGATGCTGAGCGAGGGGCCGGGAAAGCTCACGAAAGGTGGGGAAAGAAGGTGGCGACCAAGGGGAGGAGGGGCGCGCGGCAGGAGGGGTTAACCCTGAATTCATCCCGACTGAGAGGTCAACCGACCTGTTTGCCCGCAGAGCGCGATTCGTGGATCTTACCCGCTTCGGGGCCCCGGCTCGGCGGTAGCGCTCGTCCGGAGCGCGGGCAGGGGACTGTTTCATGGAGAACATGTCTCGCTTTTCCCTCTGTTCACTCTTATCTTGGTCGCTTTGCTCTCCTTCCCGTGCCCCTGGGAGAGAACTACGGACGCCTTGCTCCTCGCTCAGGAAGAGACAAGTTGAACTTCAAGGGACGAGGCCCCACATTTTGTCTGCTCCGCAGATCCCACCCGCGGGCCACTCCCTCCTCACTCCCGTCTCCGCGTCCCACCCATCGGAACCCTTAATGACAGATCCCCCGCCACCCCACCTCTTCGCATTCAAAAAAGTTACCCTTAGGGGCAGACGGAAGCCAAGCGAAATGCTGCCCCCTCCCCCACCCTCCACTGCACACACCTCCAGCTCACACCTCGCGATGGCAGCAGGAAAGAGATGAGACGGGAAAGTTTGGCTGCATGAGACAGTCATTGGGAGCAAAGGAATGACTCCCGGGCTCTCCAAAACCTCCTTCTCACATCCTAGACCAGTGGTTCTCAACCTTCCTAATGCCGCGACCCTTTAATACAGTTCCTCATGTTGTGGTGACCCCCAACCATAAAATTATTTTCGTTGTTACTTCATAACTGTAATTTTGCTACTGTTATGAATCATAATGTAAGTATCTGATATGCTATATGTGTTTTCTGATGGTCACGACCCACAGGTTGAGAACCGCTGTCCTAGACCCTTTCCTAGTAGACAGAGCGCAGCCACGTAAAAATCAAAATAACCATAGGCACTTGGCAGTTAAAGGCCAAGTTCATCTTTAAAAAGGTTTAACGTTCCCTGGGCGAGCTTTGTTTGCACTAAACAAATGGAAACGTGCCTTCTGACTTACGTTTAGTGAAGACTGCCTTAGACCGCCGAGGCTGCAGGGACAGGGAGAACCAGCCCGCTTACAGACCTGGCTGGGATTTCCCGCAGGGAGCGCCCCGCAGCTGCACCTAGGGACCCACGTCTGCGCCCTTTTGTTTCACTGGCAGCCACTCCTCCGGAAGCCCAGGAGGGCAGGCAGGTAAAGACTAGTTTTCATTGGAAGCCCCAGACAGTGGTCAAATGTTTGGCAAAAAAAGACATTGCGTTTTTCTTAGAAATGATTTTTTTTCATCCAACGTGAGTCAAGATCTAATGGAAATGGCCAAAATTACTCAGGAGGTTATTGAATGAACCCATCGCCATTCTGGAGGAGGACATGCATAGTATGTATGTATGTATCGGACACCTGTCCCTTGAATGTTACAGTGGGGGAAAAGGAACTTGCAAAATTTTGTTTCTGAAATGATGAGAAAGTGGAAAATATTGCATGTGTATATAGTACAATAGTTGAAATGCTGATTCCATCCGTGTTCCAAACATCACAGTTGAAGTCCAATACCTGAAGTTTACCATAATTCACAAAAATTAAGCTCTTAGTGGCGGGCTTTACGAGTATTCTCTTTGAGTACCACTTTATGAGGTAGGTACTATTACTATTTGAGAGATGAAAAGATTTAGGGAGTCGAAGTAGCCAGCCTAAGTTGACACAGCTAGCAAGTGCTGAGCTGGGATTCCCCAGGGGCTGTGTTCTTGCTACCATCCTGCCTCATCACAGGGCATCCCCCCAGGGACAGCAGCCTGAAATATCGAGAGCCTGGGTGATTTATCTGCCAGCTCTACCTGAGCAAATCGTCAGTCTTCCTGGGCCACACTAGCTGCTTATAAAGTGAGGCTGATTCAATCCTCAGGGTTTGCACAGGCACTCTGAAGCCAAGTATAAGTTTCTATTTCACCTCGTTTCTCTTCCACGTGCTGCCCTCTGGTGGAGGCGCTACGGGAGCTGTGAAATAAAGTAGCTAAAAAGCAAATTTGAGAAAGACTGGAGATAAGTCTTCCCTTCTATCCACAACTGTACTGCGTTCTTTTAAGAACTAAAGCTGACTGCACTGATGCAGTAAAAAAGCATTCCTTAGACTTCCTTTTAGCAAGAAACCCCACCCAGTTCTAGTTAGCAAAAGCACCAGAGTGAATACTTGAGATACTTTTTGCGTGAGGGTAAACAGCTATTTTCATAGTTTTTGCAACCTTTATAATGTAAGAAATCATAAAAATGTTAGAAGTCTCAAAATTTGACTATTTCAATTATTCCTTAAATTTTTTTTGCCCATTTGCTTTTCAACTTAAAGTGACAACTATCATCCAGTTTCTTAAAATACTTTAATTTTACAAAAAGAAACATTTCTTGCCTTTGAAACTTTTATCATGTAGTATGTCAAGCATATATCCAAAATAATTAGATGAGCTAAGAGAAAAAAGCATATATTTATGGAAAAATTAATTTATAGGCAGTGAATAGATCTCTGGAAAGGGTGATTTTACACCAAATTTTGGTTACATATCATATTGCAGACCAAGTCAGAGGTCAGTACTACAAGTAAAGGCAGTCTGAAAACAAGACAGAGACATCTCAGAAAAGCAGTCAGAACCCAGGGATGGTAACAGGTGAGCAGCGGCTAAAACAGGTCTGTTACCCCTTGGCTTATCTATTTAGCTATTCATTCAGAAAACACTTAGGATTTGCTAGCTGCCAGATGAATAAAATAGAGTTCCCACCCTCAGTCTAGTGAAATACATAACACAAAAATACATAAACTACGAAAATACTTGCAAATAATGTATGCCTGGCTTTAAGGAGTTAGAATGTGATATTTTTTAGCTGAGATCTAAAAATGCAAAGCGTTTAAATTGAAAAAAATTAAAGAACAAAGCAAAAAAACAAGTAAATTGGACATTTACCTGTTGCAGGGAGAGGAGTTTAATCAAAAGGTGAAAACAACACAGTATCTGAAGCAGTATCTTCCGGCACACCGAAACATGATCAAAGTAGCCCGTGTGGACATTCTGTTTGCTGTGTATCATTCTTCTGGGACATCAATCCCCTACTCTAATATTCCAGAGTAGTTACGGGGGAAAGGTAATAAGAACAGGCCCATAACAAGTTTCAAAGGAATTGTACTTCTAGCACCCTCACACCCCAGTGCTCGTTTCCCCCGCGCTGAGGCCCCATGCTGTAATGTGACCACCTAAATGCCCCTACCTTTGGCCACCATCCTGCTGGTCTCCCCAGGAATAGTACCCTCTCAACAACAATGACCATATGAGCAAAAACTGAGGTGCCTCATTTCATAATTTTGTTCTGATTATGAATAAATTTGTAAGAGAAGTCTTGAGGTTATGAGATTAAGTCACATCTCTCTATATAAAAGGCTAATAGTCTAAGTGTCTGACCAGTTGCTATGATGCGCACTGACCACCAGGGGGCAGACGCTCAATGTAGGAGCTGCTGTGACGCGCACTGGCGGTTTACAGAGAAATGGCACCGCAGACCTGGTGTCCACAAAGCAACACTCGGTTTTCCCCAAGTGGGACACAGGCCCCGCCACCACCCCGGAGCCACACCCCACCAAATCGCAGCCAAAGCTGCCAAGACCCCATGGAGCAAAATGCGGTCCACAGCCCAGCCCAGCCCAGAAACTATGGCTGTGGGCACCACGTAATGATGTCACATAGCAACGCCCAGCTTCCTATCCTTAGCGACAACTAGCCTCCTTGCAGTCTCTTCAGCCCAGGAACATGACTTGCTTTATAGCCAGGTGCAAACATCTTACACTTTAACCAAATGTCTGTGAAGCATTTCCCCATGCCTCATCCCATTTGACCTTCACAGAAGTCCTGGAGTAGGTAGATAGGAGACTCGGTGGAATCCTATTTTCTTTTCATTAGCTGGAAAACGGAGATTAAGAAAGCTTAGAAACTTGACCTGATTGAAAAGAAGAAATGGTGGACCTTGAAAATGACTTCAGGTTTTCTCACTGTGCAGAATATAATCAAACACTGCTGCAGTTAAATATTTTATCCTTTGTTCTCCCTGTGTGATCTACAATAATAATCTGCTTTGTGTTGATAGTTACTGCTGTGTTGGTGACAATTTCCTAAAAGAGAAGTTGGGGTGCTTCACTGGGCTGGAAAAAGTTTAGCTAAATCAGAAAGCAGGTCTAATTAAGCAAGTTTATTCTATATCTATAAAAGGCTAAGTTGACTCGCGAATGTGCAATACATATAAAGCTCTCACTGGCCAATTGCATGCATGTGTTTCCATCTGTCATTGTCGATCATGAATTTGGCTGACACTTCTATTATAGAGAAAGGGTGAACAGCAATATTAAAATACTCCTTCTAATTAACCAAGCCACTAGTTTATATTATTATAGCAAAGAATTTCTCAGCACTATGTGCCAGGGACTTCACAAAATGACACATATATTTCCTCAGTTTTTAATTCTTTAAATAAACCTAGTTTCCTCTGTTTTTAAAATGAGAATGATATACCCACTTCATAGGCTATAATGGGGATTAATTAAATATGTAAAGTGTTTTTAAATAGTTGCAGACACATAATATTAGTTAACACTTATTGCACAGTGCCAAGCCAGCTCAGCCAAGGGTTCGAAAGCCTGAGTGCGGCAAATGGATGAAGAAATGACAAAGAGAATCAGCTGGGTCTAGGTGGCTTTTCCTGTGCCTGGCTGAGGCCACAGAGAGAGATCCAGAGGCAAGCTGAGCCTTTATTTTATAGCCAGAGGTAAACAAGGTAGTGGTCACCATAGTTACAATGTTCTTGTGAGTTTCACTTGTTTTGGCAGCACTTGCTGCATCTCCCATAGCCCAATAGCTACCCAGATAAGATCTAGGGGGCCTCATAAGGTCAAGCCTAGTTATGCTAAGAGGGCTGTGCCCTCTAACCTGGGACTTATTTGTGGCTTTGCCAACAGGTCAGTCCAAGGCTTAACCCTATAGCCACGCCCTACAGGACACTTACTCTTATTTCTCCTTGTTACTACTTTGAAGAAGAGGAAACTGAGGCTTACAGAAGTTAAATAACTGCCTAAGATCTCACAACTAGAAGATGACAGAACCAGAATTAGGAGCCCAAGCGTTCTGGGACTAAACTGACCTCTTAACCTCTACAGAAGGTAGCACAATTATTAAGACAGTAATGGAAAATGCCCAAGGAGTTGAAGCCTAGAATTACACTGTGCATTCATTCATTCCTCCATCAAATATTTATTGAGCATTGTAGTGGGTTGAATAGTGCCCCTCCCCCAAATTAATGTCCATCAGAAACCTAAGACTAACCTTCCTTATTTGGAAATAGGGTCTTTGCAGATGTAATTTACTAAATGAGATTATATCAGAATAGAATGAGCCCTAAGTACAGAGAGGGTCTTTATAAGAGACAGAAAAGGATACACAGAGACATGTGAAAATGGAGGTGAGATTGGAGTGATGTGTCTACAAGCCAAAAAACTTTAAGGACTAACACCTACAACCAGAAGCTAGAAGAAAGGCAGGGAACAGAATCCAGAAGAAACTAACCCTGCTGACATTTTTATTTTGGACTTCTGGACTTGTGAGCTGGAAGAGAATAAATTTCTGTTGTTTCAAGCCACACGGTGGTATTTTGCTATGGCAGCACCCACTATGAGGCCAGGCATGGTTCCCCACTCTGAAGTTCCAGCAGTAAATAGAACCACACCCCTGGCTTCCTGGCGCTTATAATCCAGTGAGAGAGACAGGCAATAAACACATGCATATACAAGAACAGGTACTGTTTAGGGCTCTGTGGGAAAATACTGTGAAGATAGAGAATGGCCAGATGAGGGTGATAAGGGTAGGGAGGGAATGTCTCTCTAGAGGCATTTTAACTAAATGAAACTGAACTATGGAATTTCAGCCTTAGGTGGTGAATGGGTAATTCTTCACAGCACCGTTTAAATACATGCCCCACAGTAATTAGAAAGAAAACAAAGCAAGGACAGAAGCTCAGTAAACAGACCTAAACTTGCTCAACAGACCGAGATTCTGAAATACATGAAAATGGTTTCTTAGATGGACACCTGGTCTCTCTTGTCCCTTAAGTTTCTAGAGAGCAGAGAGATCCCTAACTCCTCCCATCTCTCCCAAAATCTCATCTCTTCTAGAGGTAGTGATCAGGACTCTGCTGCTTCCTCCTTCTATGAAGATCATCAACCTCATAGGCAGACCGAAGGCCAAGGCCTAGGGAGGTTTAAACACTGCCACTCAATTAAGAGGGCAACTTCCACAGACGGGACAAGAGACACACGTATAACTACCTTATGTCAACTCTAGCTTCAGATCTTAGACATCTCAGGACGGGCAAACATTAACAACTGGAGGAGTCACCTGAGTCATTTAAAATTACATATAGAGGAGGGGAGAAAATGATGGCTGAATAGGCAGATCCCACTTCTAGGAATATATCCTAAGAAACCCAAAACACTAATCAGAAAGAAAGTATGCACCCCTATGTTCACAGCAGCACACGTTACAGTAGCTAAGATTTGGTACATTCAAACAACGGAATACTATGCAGCGGTAAAATAAAAGGATCTCTTACCATTTGCAACAGCGTGGATGGACCTAGAGTATGATAAGCGGAGTAAGACAGAGAAAGATAAGTATCACATGATCTCACTCATATGTAGAATCTAATGAACAAAGTAAACTGATGAACAAAATAGATCCAGAGACATAGAACCATGAAACAGATTGATGAATTTCAGCAGAATGTGGGGTGGAAGGGGAGAGATAAACAGGGGGACTTATATGCATATATGTATAGGCCATGAACACAACAATAGTGTGGTGAAGGCTTGGGAGGGGTGAGTGAGGGGCAGAGGGGGACAATCAGAAGAACAAAAACGAAGGGGACATCTGTAATACTTTCAACAATAAAGATAAATTTTAAAAAAAATAAAATTACACAGAGAGCCAAACAATTGTTACAGGACATCTTTAAACACTACCACAGATGCTTACCTGTGTTTAAAAATTTTAACATTCATAGCCGTGAAGTTCAAGCATCAGACTTCTTTGCAAAAAGCAAGTTTTCAGTGTTTTTGTTCATTAAAGTTCCTTTGGCAATTTCAGCAAAGAACATACCAAATCATTTGGAATTATCTGGATTTAATTTAGACTTTAGTGAAGTTAATTGAAATACAAAAACTAGGTGTTGCCATTCTGAGAAAGTGTTTAAACTGAAAAACTTTAAAGATTTCAATATAAACGTTCCACAAACTTCAAGTAGTAAGTTAATAAACTTTTTTAGTGTCACAAAATAAATAGGAAATTAAGGCCATCAGTCAATTTTACCTATTCTTAGTGGCTACTTGAAAACCTTTTCCATGCCTTTTCCAATTGACTCAGAGAGAAGGGAAAAGGACATGTATTGCTTTATTTCCCTCAGAACAACTTAGTGTGTTTACACCAAATTTAACCTCATTTTGACCTTTAAAAACTTCAGTCTCATTCATTCCCCTTCTGCACATCATGCAGTGGTTTCTGCAGCATCCTCATGCCACTCGCTCTGGGCAACAGGGAACTGTGGAAATTGGAGGCATGTATCTTTGAATCTGAGTACCACTAGCTCCTCCAGCCCAGACTGCTTTCCAACTCATCTTTTTAGTTTTTAGGTTTTTTTAAAACTCACTTGCTTTTACACTTGCTCCCTTAGTCTTTTCTCCATACAACAGCCAGCCATCTGTATTTTTTAAAATATATTTTTTATTGTTGATACTATATAGATATCTCCCATTTCCCTACCCCTCTTCCTCCCCCCTCTTCCCAGCCCATACATCCCGCCCCCCGCCCCACCCAGGTCTTCACCTATTGCCGTGTCCATGGACTATGCATGTAAGTATGTAAGTTCTTTGTCTCCCCAACCCCCCAGCCAGCCATCTTTAAAAAACAAAAAATAACTATTTCCCATTTAAAACCTCCCAGCGCTGCCCACTGTGACTAGAATAGAATCCCAACTCCTTACCATGGTCTATTAAGTACTAAATGAACTGGCTGGCCCTAGACTCTCTCCCCTTCTCATTCTCTAGCTCCAGCCACACCAACCCTTCTGTTGCTTGGCCATGCCAAGCATCTCGCCCACTTAGGGACTTTGTACTTTCTGCTTTCTCTCCCTCATAGACTTTCCCCTCAGATCTTCAAGTGAAGGTCATTCAGGTCACAGCTGAAATGAACCCATCCCTGAGGGACTTTCCCAATCTAAAGTAGCTAGTGCCCTTCTACCCCCCCTTTCACCACTTTCTGGAATATTTCTCTTATTTCTTTAATACCATGTATTACACATGACATTGTATTCATTTTTTAAAATCTCTTCTACTCCTGTAGCAGCTCCCCAAGAGAAAGATCACTTACCTTCTAGTAAGTATCTTTGTCACAGAGGAAACACATCCGTTGATTGAATAAATGAATACACAGCTGTGTGACTTTGGGTAAATTAAGCTCTGAGATAATAGCCAAGCAAATAAAAAAAACAGCAGTTTAATTTGTCACTCATTCAAACCCCTTCCTCAGCTCACTATTTTCTTTTTTTAGAAAGAAAACCTAACAAGATCAGCAGCCCAACAGATAGACATGAACTAGGCTTCAGATTTGTTTAGTAGGCCAACATTCCGGCATACATGAAAACAGGCTCCTAGGCAGACACCAAGTTGTGTTCATATTCTCTAATATTCATTTTAGATCAGAGTAAGGTAATGTCTTGAGAGTAGCAGCTTAAACACCAACTCAGTAACTCTGAGTTACTGAGAAAGTAACTGGGAAAGTTAAAGTAAAAAAAACTAAAATCAAAAACACAAAAACCATAAAGAAAGGAATGAGTGCCCTTTAATTTTAGACACCAGCTAATACTTGACTAATCAACAAGACATTTAAAAAAAAAAACTGAATTAAATTTAGCAAAATTTAAAAATCCTTCTTTGTACTTCTGTTTAAAATATATTTCTACTACTTTTTACTATCTATCAATTACTATGTTTTGCTAATAATAAACTCAAATTTTGGAGTTTTTCATGCATTGATACTAATACCTAGCCTAAACCTACAGGTTCCTGAATATTTCAGATAATAATAAATATTCTAGATTACAAATTTGGTATGAAAAACTTTAATGAAAACATTAATCATACAAAAATTAAATAACAAAACCATTTAAAATGACTTACAATTTAAACAGATTTGGCTTACTGATATTTCTCTATCAGCTTTTCATAAGAACTAATTATTTCCGGATAAAAATCTACTTAAGAGTACCGTGGTAAGAAAAAATGAGAATTAAGTACATGAAGCTCATAAGCCCTGTGTTCAGCACATAGTGCTCATAAATATTAGTTTTTCTTTTATTATTACTTTGAAAAGACACATACAAGTTTTATAAAACATGCCGACTTCAGTTGAAAGCTTCTTACACTAGAAATACCCACATGTGAGGAATCCAGTCTGGCATATTTTGAAAACAATATTTTCCTCTAAGGAACATACTACATAAAAATTTATTTCAATAACTGATAAGCCAGTTTCTGGAATCTAATTATATAAATTCATGTTACAATTTAAGAGGCCTTTTAGAGAATTATCTTTTTTAAAGTACAATATTACATGATGAAGAAAAGTACCTTCTAATAAGTAACCAAAGCATTATGAAATATTCCTCTTACTGCACATGTGGCTCAGTTTCATCTTAATGGGAGGGTGGGGAGGGGAGGGTAAGTTGGTTTGAAATAGTGAATGAAACAACTATGTTAATACAAGGAAGCACAATGAACAACTAACATGCTCTCCTGCCACTATATATGCCTTATGAAATATTTTATCATTTCAGTCATGCTTTTAATATCGAACAATGTTATCTTGCCACTTTTCATATATTAAGATAAAGCTTAACATTCTATCCTTCTAACAACAGCTGGAAGAGAACAGAGAGATGAGTGTGAATACATATCATGTTGTACAACATACACTTCCTAATATTCCAAATTTAACAATGTGTCTAAATCCAATCTGAGGTATATTAACAGATCAAAAAATTTTAAGCCGCACCAGGGGCTATGTACCATGCAAACACTAACACCAAAACTGCACACACTGGGAGGAGATGATATTTATACTTCTGCCACAGCGTTGGCTCAACTGCCACTTCATCTCTTTTCCTGTTCTTCTTCCGACGACCCTTCAGTCTGTTTTCAAAAGCCTCCAGTTCAGCCTAAATCAAAATAGTAACATTTTTATTAAATCCAATATATACATTAACTTGAAATCTTCCACTTAGATGAAAATAAATCAATTTGGGAAATGTTTTAGTAGTAATGGTATATAATAAATACAGTGATTTTATTTTTTTGTCTTAAACTCTCTACTACTAATTGTATTCAACAAACACAGAGTTTAGGAATGCCGTGCTAAGAGATGCCCAGTGAAAATAACTCCAGTTTCTTACAATGTTGATAAATAACATTAGTGGCTAGTGTAGAAGAAATTTGAGTAAAGAGAGAAAAAAAAAGCCACCAGAAACTCATTCTTCTCTTGATAAAACACAGTTAAAATCATAGAATAAAATTTCTTCTGGAGAAAAATGTTTCATGCTTTAAATCAAATGACTATTTTAGAAAGTAAATTATATAAAAACTACTTCTAAAAAAAGGATAACTGAATGACACTCATTATAAAATGTGGAGTTCTATTCTACTGTTAAGAATTTCTTAAACTTTAATACATAATAATGTAACATGCACTGTTATTAACTAAAACTTAATAGGTAATTAAAATATATGTAACATGCATGCAAGAGTCTGTAAATCAGCGGTTCTCAACCTGTGGGTCGCGACCATCAGAAAACACATATAGCATATCAGATATTTACATTATGATTCATAACAACAGCAAAATTACAGTTATGAAGTAGCAACAAAA
This sequence comes from Myotis nattereri, assembly GCF_964212035.1. Lineage (NCBI taxonomy): Eukaryota > Metazoa > Chordata > Mammalia > Chiroptera > Vespertilionidae > Myotis > Myotis nattereri. The sequence continues at coordinate 201,316,412 of NC_138075.1, read as the reverse complement.
ATAATTGTATGGTTGGAGGGTCACCACAACATGAGGAACCGTATTAAAGGGTCACGGCATTAGGAAGGTTGAGAACCACTGCAAATGTTTATTAATAGTAGAAATATAAAATTCAGTTAACACTCCATTATTTTATTTGTAGTCTATAAACTACATTTGAAGACCTAATCGTGTACTTAATTTAATCAAAAGTGACATTCTTCAATGAACCAAATTGTCAGAATATTGTCAGGGGGCTGTTGATATATAGAAGAAGATCAAAATACAATAAAAGCAGCCAGTGAGAAACACTGACAGTAAAATAATTGATGCTTTAATGATGATCCACAGACAATGCATATAGTTTAAATTATGTTCTATATACTCTATTTAAAAGGTCAGTAAATAGGGAATATATTTGAAATCACCGTCCATAATGGTTTATAAAAAGGTGAGGGACACCCTAAGCTATTCTTAATAATTTAATCTCCCAGGAATTCAGCCAACATGTTTTACTGCATTACCTCTGACAACTTATTTTGGGATAGTAGGCAAATCAACTTTGAAGAACCATAAAATATCATACGTCATTTTGGCCCATTTTTATTTGCCAAATAAATTATTTCTAATGTCTTCCCTCAAGTCATGCAAGTTTTAATTTCCTCATTCATAAAAGCAGCATTTTAACATATACTGTACCCTGCTTGATAAGTATAAAGCATCCCAAAATGCAAATTAACAAATAATTACATGTCACTATAAGAAAGTTAAACCACTCTTTGCAGTATATGATCAATATAGTACTTGAACAAACTGGAGGTATCAGGAATGAATTTGTTATCTAGGTAATAACAAAAAAACAGATAATAATCCTACTTTTAAGAACCTATGGGGTTCTAGCTGGTTTGGCTCAGAGGATAGAGTGTCGGCCTGCTGACTAAAGGGTCCCGGGTTCGATTCCAGTCAAGGGCACATGCCTGGGTTGCAGGCTCAATCCCCAGTAGAGGGTGTGCAGGAGGCAGCCGATCAATGATTCTCTTTCATAATTGATGTTTCTATCTATTTCCCTCTCTCTTCATCTCTGAAATGTATCTATATCTATCTAGATAGATAGATATAGATATGTATATATAGATAGATATGTATGTATGTATTTATTTATTTATTTAAGAATCTAATGGGGACATAGGAGAATGTATTATTAACACAAATGTTATGGTTAAGACTTATTTGCTACACATAATCTACAACTCAGTAAAATAGAACTCAAATAATTTTAGATGAGTGAAGACATGGGCTCCAGGAAATGCCTTAAAATGGATGGCACTGCACCCCAACCCTCTCCCCCCAGACTAAAAGATGAGTTAAAACTCTGGCTGGTGAATGGATGAGATTGGCAAGGAAGCAAAGGAAGAACATTGGGAATATATAAAATATCTGGGAATATACGAGATCCTGTGCTTCTTCAGAGGTACAGTGTACCTGGATTAAAGTAAGTGAATGGCTTACTTTAATGTATGCACTATATTATTTTCAGTCCCGAATAGAGTTGGCTAGCCCCTAGTTTGTACCTGGAATATACTTTGTATTTGAATAAAAACTAACAATGATGCAAAGAAACACAATTCAGGGCGTTCTGTTCAGTTACCTGTTGTCTTCGTTTTTCCTCTTCCAGAGCAGCTTTGGCTTCTGCTTCTTTTATCTGTTTACAGACATTTAAAAGTAAAGTAACACATTGTAATTTTCAAATTCTATACAGAATGTTAGCATCATCTCACTGAGGCCCCACAAACCCATAATGACTTTTGGAGGCTTTATACTGGCAGTTAAAGAAATGTAAATATTATAGTGAAAAGTGTTACCAAGATACTGTCTAACAGACTGGGGGTGAGGAGAGATGGAATGTAATACCTTCTATAAACACTTCAATTTAACTATAACAGATATTAGATCACAATTCAAAGAGCTACAATAGTATTAATTGAAATGCTTTTAAAATGGTTTTTTTTTTTCTTTAGAGTAATCATAGTAACAAGCTATAGTCAAAATTATTTAATACCACTCTCTTTCTGGAGTTATAATCAATCATTTACTTTAAATGTCTTGAAGGGAAACCTTACTTTCAAACAAAATCAACGGTTCACTCATGGACTGGGTTGAGTGCAAGAATAAATGACATAAGAGGTAACCCACACAGCAAAGAATCCTAAAACCTTATCTTTATATTATTTTAACCTAATTTTTAGGAGGTTTACACTAACATTAACAACCATGTCCCAGAGCACATACTCTAACTGGTTAAGAGAATGGAGAATCTAATACACATTAGACAATAAAAAGCACACCTGAAGATTCAAAGTAGGCCTATAAAACCAGGTTTTAATTATAAAAACAAAAAAGATGAGCTTTCCAGTCATTCGCAATAAGCACATAAAGAAATGCACAAAATAAACAGGGAAAGGCCATTAGCACGTTGAAAATTATATTTACTGCTAACGTGACAGTACCTCAGAGGCTTTCCGCTTCATTTCCTTGCATGTTGCGTCACATTCTATTGAAATCTGATTTTCACGTACTTTGTTGCACTGAAATTCCTAACAAATGAAAATTTTTACATTTCAGACTTTAAGATTTTTCCCTCCTAACTGTATGTCATAAGAAAGCAAAATTTCTCTAAGAGCTAAAGGTTATGCAAATTATTTAAGTCATGTTCATTAATATTTAATAATTTGATATGGTTGCAAGTATCAAATCTCTTGGTTCAAAGAGTGATTATTACTTTATTTTCCCTTAAATACAAAAAAGCAAATACCATAAAATTAAAATCATCCACTTACTAAGTACAACTATTGAGAAATGTCAGTTTTTCTTTATTGTTACTTGTTAATCTAGTAAAGCTTCCAGGTAATAAAATGCTCCAGAGCAGTCCATCCAGCGGCTTTCTGAAATGCTGGAAATATTCTAAATCTGCACTAACTACCCAATTGAGTAGCACTAACCACGTGTGGCTACTGAGCATTCAAAATGTGTCTAATGAAAGGAGGAAATGAATGTTTAATACTATTTACTGTTAATTCATTAAAATTCAAACTTAAATAGCCACATATGGCTAGTGGCTACCAACTCAATGTAATTCTAGAATTTTCTAAAGAGCTACAAATTTTTCTCCAAACTAGTAAACCTTTGTTCAGTTTAAATGAAAATCTTTCTACAGTTTGTACTTGCACTTCACTGCCTCCTTAATGAAATAAAGGAGGATCTTAATGACTTGATATCAATACTATGATGAATTTGTGTTCTATGCTATAATGAATTAAGTGGTTCTTATTTTAAACTAGAGGCCCGGTGCACGAATTCATGCACCAGTGGGGTCCCTCAGCCTGGTTAGCGGGATGGGGCCTAAACGGGCTCTCTGACATCCCCCAAGGGGTCCCGGATTGTGAGAGGGCACAGGCCAGGCCAAGGGACCCCACTGGTGCACGTTTGGGACCAGGGAGGAACTCGGGAGGTTGGCCAGCCGGGGAGAGACTACAGGAGGGTTCTAGGGCTTGTCCAGACTGTCTCACTCAGTCCCTGCCAGACCCCAGCAATAAGCTAACCTACCAGTTGGAGCATCTACCCCCTGGTGGTCAGTGCACATCATAGTGAGTGGCTGAGCGGCCTTAGCATATCCTTAGCGTATTACACTTTGATTGGTTGAACAGATGACCAGACGGCCGGACACTTAGTGTATTAGGCTTTTATTATATAGGGTACTCTGAGACTTTGATTTTATAGATCTTTCATAAACCTTTTATTTATCCCTGTTTCTTGCTGTCAGATGTCACTTTTGCTCTAAGGGTACCAATATTTGTATCAATTTTTCCTCTCGCATCACACTCTTAGATTCTAGTTTTTTAGTTCAAATCTACCACAGTTAAGAAATAAGATCACCAATTCCTATGAATAAAGTGCATATACTTTAATGAAAGCACTTTATAGAATGAAATTTTATTACTTAGAAGGTTTTTCCCTTTAGTTCTTCACTTTTGGTTGATGTTAGTGATAAACAGTTTTGTCCTCTAAGGATAGTCCAGAAAAAGAAAAAATATGATGACCAAACATTAAAGACAAAAAATTAAATGTGTGTGTTTGTGGACATTAAGGCTATAAGCCTGAAAGATCTTATCTTTTCTCATTCAAGATGTACTTATAGAGTGCCTATTACATGCCAAGTGTTTTGTTATGAACAGGGGATATACATAAGGAAAAGAGCTTAATAATAAGTGCTAAACTAAAAATAATAATAGTAGCTACTATTAGCAGCTACTGCTATGATATTAAACATACTCCAATGTTATGAGAAACATCGCAGTCATTGTGCTAAACGCTATATACACGTTACTTTTATTCCTTTCAGTAAATCTATGTATAAACTCTATTTCAGATGAGGAAACGAAGTTACAGATGTGCCTAGAATCATAAAGCTCTTGAGAAAACTCTATAGCATCCAATACCAAGAAAGCAGAGGAAGGAGCACCTAAGTCTTTCCAAGGGAGTCAGGGAAGAAAGACCTTCCCTAACAAGGAAATGTTCACACTGAGTATTGGCAGGATTCTCACAAGCAAATGGTAAGGGAAAAATACATTGTATTTTACACAAAAGAAGGAATATATGTATACATATACACACACACAGGCTAAAGGGGAGTACAGCATGTATGTTAGGACACTTATAAATAACAGATTCACAGAGTGCTATAGGACGAGACGGGACAAATAGGCAAAGTAACATCATAGATTCTCTTGTATGTCGAGTCTATGTATATACACATTTCTTATAAATGCATATTTTCCCCACAATGCATGAAGAACCAATGAAGAACATAGATAGGAGAGGTGCTATGATTAGAGGCAAGGAAATCCATCATGAAGCTGTTGTCAAAGTCCAAGAGCAAGCTGTTGCTGAAGTTCTAATGGGTGGCAAACTGCACCTGGACAATTACATGAGATTTGAGAGAAAACCTGATAGACGGCCCAAGTTAAAAGTGGCTTGACTTAAGTGTTGATTTTCATGTAAAGGTGATTCACTTTAAACAATTAAAACTTAGGAAATTCAACTCCAGAAGAGGTCAAGCCTATACATTTAAATTCAGAAGTTATCTACCCCAAATAATAATAGTAGGAGCTGTGAAAACAAAAGAAGAGAAGAGAACCTTAATAAAAGCAAAAGATTCTAAATAAGTATTTGTTGAACGGGTAAATAAAAGAGTGAATTTAAAGAAGAAGAAAAAAAGGAGCCTACCTTTAGGAAATGACCATAGAAATACGAAGACAAAAAGGAGTCGACTATAACTGAGACGGAAAAACCAGGTCAAGAAAGAAGAAAGCTTCAAAGGAGTCAACAGTGTCAGCAGGAAAGTCAAGGAAAAGAACTGGAAAAAGACCAGTTCTCAGCCACTGGCATCTGAGAATTCAGACTCTTTCTTCAGTTTTGCCCAGCGTTATGTAATTTGTTGCGATTGAGCTTTCTAATCGTTAGTTTTTGCCCTCTTACTCCTCTGTTACTACTATTTTACATTAAAATTAGTTCTCTACAAGTTTGAATATTATTTTAAAATTTTATAAGGCTGTGCATGTGAGGTCCTTTTTAAGGCATTTTCAAAACATAATACTGACGGCAAAAAAAAGTTTCTTAAGAGCAACAAAGGTTAATTCCAGACCAATTCTTAAACCATGAAACTCACTTTATTACTCATTGTGTTCCCTGGGCAAAGCTGATTCTATCCAAAAAAAGGACACTGACCTTGGTTCCAACATAAAACAATCTTTTACTATTAAATTGCAAAAAACTAAACTGCCAAACAAAGCTGATTTTTAAAACAAGCATTTACAGAAATAGATGGGATAATAATAATAAAAATTCTAAGAAATAAGACCTTAAAATTAAAAAGCAAAAAATAAAGCCAAAGAACTACCAAACACAGACAAAAATATGTACATAGAAAAGAATTTTCAATAACTTAAAATATTTACCTTTTTAATTCTTTTACAAGGACATCTAAGTTTTACCTTCTGGTTACAATTAAAAGGACATTCACCAGGGTGGCACATCTCTTTGCACCTATGACCACAAGGAAGCTAAAATAAAATCAAAATAAAGCAGTTACATTCTCAACTACTTATTACCCCAAATCTGAATTTGGACAGAAGAAAATATATTTTAACAAGAAAAACTCAGGATTGAAAAATTCAGAAAATTAAATTTGAAATAAGTCATGCCTCCAGTTTTACTCATATTAACAAAGACAGGATTATTAAAATAATCATTTAATGCTTGAAATGGTCTCATATTTTATAATCTTCCATAAATTCTGAAACTGTCAAATCTTAGTTCTTGAACAAAAATCCATAAAAAGTATCCAAAGTTTTAGTTAAAAGAAAATACATTTTTAACAAAATGGCATATCATGCACTGATTTGTTTTATTTAGTCAAAGAGACTGATTACTATATTTAAAACTATGCTGCCATCTCTTCCTGATCAAGAATTAAAAGAAAAGAGGTACATCCATAAGTCAAAAGGCTTCCTTTATAAATCCCACCTTTGCTGTCAAATAACTGTCACTGCCCTAGCTCCAACAACAACAAAAAGGAGAATGTTGACTTTTAGATTGGCCCAATACAGATGGATAACCTTGGTTTCTCACATTATTGCCAGGATAAATCAATAGTGAGATTTTACCATCTTACTCTGAACAATTTTTGGAACCACTTTCAATACTTGTAGTTCAAATATAATGCATAGACAAACATCTGAATTTTTAAAAACAAAACTTGCCGAAACCGGTTTGGCTCAGTGGATAGAGCGTCGGCCTGTGGACTGAGGGGTCCCGGGTTCGATTCCGGTCAAGGGCATGTACCTGGGTTGCGGGCACATCCCCAGTGGGGGGTGTGCAGGAGGCGGCTGATCGATGTTTCTCTCTCATCGATGTTTCTAACTCTCTCTCTCTCTCCCTTCCTCTCTGTAAAAAATCAATAAAATATATTAAAACAAAAAACAAAAAAAACTTTATATATAAATGCTTTATACTAATTCAAAATAATAATGAATTTTAAAGTTCATACACAAACATACATGTCTTTTTTAAATACCCTACTATGAACTTATTCTCTAACTGCCTAAGACCCAGACAGATTTTGATATATTTATATTTTAAGTCTAAATCACATGGGAGGTAAGGATTAGGTGAATACCTTATTGCATAAAGTATATAAGCTATCTTTAAAACTACTTAAAAAAATCTTCAAAGGGTCATCCTAGACCTCATCCTCCCCAAATTTCATAAAGGGATGTGCATCTACCCTACTCATATGTATTACATTTTTACAAACATCACATTTTTATTTCTGGACCCACATTTTTAGTGGGTCCAGAAAAATCCTGAAATAGGATGTCCAAACAAGAAAAGAGAAAATCCAAGAAAAACAATGCCCCAAAAATACAATTTAAAAGATTCTATTAAAGCTTACCTCTTTAGGACACTGATCTTTGCAACAACTGAGGCGGTTCTTTTCATTTATGTCAGCTGTTGTTATTTTTCTAAAAATAGGAGAGTAAGATTTGGTGACATTCAAACCAAGTCCATTTCATAGCATATTTTCCAAAAACAACTCACAATTTCAAACATGTCTATAAAATCATCTTTCTTATTTTTTCTTGAGACCTATTTTAATTGTTTCTTTCTGTAACAATTATCTTCCAATTACTTTACTGTTCTGATAAATCAAATTTTCCAGCCCTTCATCAACTACCAACAAATTAAATGCCAAAAAGGCAATCACTGCAAGAAGGAAGCACAAAACACACATGAAACATCACTGTATCTGGTCTCTCTTTAAAAGTTCCTGTACTATCTTTCCCTATAGTTTAATCATTATTCATAATTAAAATTCTCAAAGCCTCTACATAAATTATTAAAAACTAGTCATTTAATACGTTACTTCAAATTAAGAAAGTTAAGCTATTCAGTGGGAAATGTAAGCTTATTATGAAAGCCTTTCAGTTGTTTTTGGATAGGCTATTAATGTTACAAATTCATTCATTTTAGATTACATCATTTTAGATCAGTCTGTGCTTTTATATGACTCAATAGGTAATTCAGAAATAGTCATAAACACCAAGGAATAAAACCACTTTCTAATAGGGAGTTGAATAGAATCAGAAGAGATACTACATGAGTCAGTAACTAGTGACAATCTAAAAATCCCTACTATACCTACTGCCCAAGATTGCTTTTTCTTCTTCTTTTTTTAAATTCTTTCTTTTCCTGCTTTTTCTATTTCCTTTTACAAGACATAATTGCCAAATTATAGCATAAGGTTAGCCTCACTAATGTCAAAATTGTAATCTTAATATCAAATTATCTATAAATGTACTCTAACATACACAATTTTCTTGGCAAAATTTGATTTACTATCACAGAGTTTTTATGCTAGTTCTACTAACATTATATATTTTCATTCTTAAAGTATGGTGCTCACCTCTGAACTTAAGGATTAAAATCTTATTTTTCCTGTTACTCTATAAATTAGGAAAAATTACCTACTTTTCAAGGTCTGTATCTTTTATACTTAATTTCCATAGAAGAAATACACATGAAGCAGAAAAGGACTAAAAGGAAAAGATGACTTATAAAATAATTAGTTGAATTAGAGCAAATAAAATTATCAAAATACTGAGACTAAGGAATTCTGTATAAAAACATATACTTTAAATATGTATTCAAGAAAGGGAAAAAGGAACTCTGGATAGCTGAGATAATGAAAGCCATCTCAATCCAAATGTATCCACACATTCCCCAAAAAACCATTCAGCTCATTAATAACAAAATCATTCAAATCCCATGACCTTGGCATAACTAGAAGACAGAAATATCTACAAGCTTCAAATTACCTGTAAGTAGAAAAGTTAGTATCAATTCCTAGCAGAGCTATTTCTCAAGCTCCCATAGGAAATCTTTTCAAGAAGTCAGTGAAGTTCTGGAAAAACTGAACAGAAGAGACAGGGAGCTAACATCACTCCAGAAAAAGAAAGTCAACCCTCAGTGTAAGAGCACTAAAAAAGTCTTGGTAATCACAGCACTAACTACAGGGAAGAGATTTGGAAAAGTGCACAACAATCAAGGAGCCATGAACTGAAGGTAAACAGGGAAAGTCACCTTTTGAAGACTACACGATGAAGAGAAAAAGAAGAAAAGAAAATGTAGGACCCTGCAAGACCACAGAAAACAATCCCTTTTTGTCAGTATCATCCATTAATAAAGCAAAATTGCCCCCTTAACTCCCCCTACAAAACTTCTAAAGCTAAAAATTGTAGTATGTTATTTTATTTTTTAAATTTCAACAAAATAATTCTGACTTTTACAAAGCATGAATCTAGAGTGTAAGTGACAAAAACAAATTTACAGGCATTTTTCAAAAAGCATTTATGCTAAAAAAAAATAAAATTATATTCCGAAATTTGACTTTGAGTAAATCAGACTTTTAAAAAGCCCATTTTATAGACTTGGATGAAATGAAGCTCAATGAGTTAGACCATAATTAACTTGCATTTTTTTTAAGTAAGGAAAACATAAAGGTCACATCCTTATATAATAAATGCCATAACAGTGACATCTGTAATAAACAAAACTGTACTTTTTAAATCTACAATTTAAAAATTACACTTAAGTAATTATGCGTAAATCAATTTTTGATCCAATGAAATTCTAGTTTGACACTGTTATTTGAACATGCTGTTTATTTATAGAAATGCTCCTCCTTTTTTCTTTTTTTTTAAAGCAGTCATATAATTCTTTTCCTAACAAATCTTATAGAATCCCCAAATGGAAAAACTCGGAAACGCCCTGGTTAAAAAAGGATAAAGTATCTACAAGGTGAAATAGTCTACATTGCCTCCAGGTCACTAGGGAAAATCTAGGTCTCTAGAGTCTCAGGACCACCACTGAAAAATATTCCTTACCGTATATTACATATGAAGAGCTCTGATTTATAAAAAGATACCATGAAAATAATTTTAGTAGGACAACAATATTTCTTCAGTCTTCTTACCTACATTCCACATATAGGGTTGTGATCTTGCAGTGACATTTTATTCTAAGCATCTGAACACAAGGAGGACATTCTCCAGGGTGGCACGGCAAAACACATGGATGAGGACAACCCCCTGGCCGTGGTTTAGAGCACCCTTCTTCACACTGAAGGCATTCTGGGCCAGCCTGCCAAATTGAAAGGAAATAAATCACCTACGTACAGAAGTCTAACATTTCTATACAGTAGTTATAAAATTTACATATCCCATTAAAACAAAGTACTTCTGCAGCTCTTAGAAATACAGCTTAAAAATATTCAAAATGAAGAATAGTAAGATTATCAATATGACCATTATTCACAAAGATTTCTATGTCATCAAACCTGATTAAATCAAACTGCCTCACCTTAAAAATGGAATGAATACATTAAGTATCTAATAAAAACATAAATTACTTCCTAAAGAGTAATCAATGGCAGAAAAAAAATACATAGTAAGACATTATCAATTCATTTACACCCAACAAGTACGATCATCATCAAACTAAAAAAGCATTCAATGTTCTGGAGATAGTCATCTCATCTTGCTAAAGGAAAACACATATAGAGAAAAAAAGGTGAATGACCACCAGTTTAATTTATTTTTAATGCACTTCAATAAGGCAAACCTAAATCACATTTAGTACAAATAAATATTATCTCAATTGTAAAATTGTAACTTAACAAGTCACCTCTCCGCTCTATGAATAATTTAAGTAGTATCTGTCTACTAACGAAGGTTAAAGATTTTTATTATAGGATAGTGTTGAATTTCACATATCATACTGAGATAAAATAAGAGTTATAAATATGCATACTAAGTCTTAAAGGCTCAACATTTTTCATTATCAGCTTTTAAAATGAACTTTCTTCAATTCATCCAACTTTCTGGAAATCCAGGGAGGAGAACATCCTAATTTTAAGTAGTGGGATGATGAGAAGAAACGCAGAATAAACATTTGGCTATTAATCCTAATAAAAGAAATTTTTTTCATTTTATTGAAATATAATTGGTATTGTATATACTCAAGGTGTTAAGATGTTAATTTGATACACTTATATAGTGTAATAGATTGTCATTGCAGCAATAGCACCTCTATCATGTTACAGAATTATCCTTTCTTCTTAGTGGTTAGAATAATTAAATTCTAGTCTCTTAGCAAGTTTAATAATTATAATGAAATTCGTTTGTTTTTTTTTAAATCAATGAAACATGACACATCACACACACTGCTTTTAGCAGTGTTCGCAAACATTTCTGTGCATTCTCAATCACCTGGGAATCTTGTTAAAATGCTGAAGTGGGGCCTGAGACTTTGCATTTCTAACAAGATTCCAGCTGATGCCAATGTTGCTGGGCTGCAGACAACACTCTGAGTGGCAAGGGTCTATAACATAAAAAATTATATAGAAATATATGTAGGTATGATTATGTATCTACATATATTTTTATGTATTTTTGGTGATAGATTCCACACCGCCCCCTCCCCCCCCCAAAAAAAAACAAAACAACTTTCCCAATTACTCAATTTCTTCTTGCAGGCACTTCAAAAGATATTTGTCCCACATTTGCCTGGGAAATACACACCATTTCAATTGTCACCAGCCTCACACGTTTCCCTGTCAACCACAGTTCCACTCATTATAACCAATGAATTAGACAACAGGAATATCTGTTGCTAATGGTAACAATCAGAGCCACTGCTCAGGCAAGGATACCAGAGAAGAGCGGATAAGCCAAAGAACTTTGAGTCCAGTCAATTCTATAAATACTTACTAAATACCTGCTGTGTTGTAGGCTCTGTGCTACAACTGAAAGTTGAAACTGTATTAAAAATTCCATAAGTATTTTGGTCAAGACACATACTAGGAGTCACAATTGAGGTAAGGTAAGAAATTTTTTTTTAAGTTTCTGGAGTTATTTTGTTTAATATATAAATTAGAGTGATTGCAAAGTTAACCCTAAAATAATGTAATTTTCACTCACTTGAATTGCAGTAGCCTTCCTTGAGTGAGAGATAGGAATGGACTGGTAGCTAAATTGAGAAAAATTGCACATAACTTATAACCCATATTTTGCAACATCCACTGCCCAGGAAGTCATTGTGGAATTCTCCAATCATTGTCATATTAGCTCTTAAAACGACTTTTTTCTGACTCATTTGATGTTCTGAAAACCTCGAGGAGGAATGCCTTACAGCAGCTATTCCTTAAAGTAGTTTTGAATCATTAAAATTATTTATTAGCTTGATTTTATAATTCCAATACCCTTTCATTTTATCATGACTACGTTTTTATTGAGGACCAAGGCATGGACTAATGAGGAAATTATAACTCATTTACATCTATGTCTACATATGAGCAAGAATGATACTATGGATATTTATGCTGTCATACATTACAATTACCAAAAGAAAGACCAAAAAACCTAACAATGCAATTGAAATTTTCAATAACACAATTCATATTAATAATTTAAATATCTGTTCATTTAATGTTACTTAATAAATACGAAACTTAAAACTTTTTACTTATTCCTCATTAAGCACACTTGCTATTACAATTCCCTATAAAATGGAAGCCTAAGAAAAAACATGAATTACTTTAAAAAAATAAAATTTAATATCATTTAAAAGTGAAATGGCTCTATTTGTTTTTCTTTATAAAATGACAATTTTTAGAGATCTCTTTAGAGTCAATTTTTCATATGCTTATAAAATGCTTTTACTGAATTTCACACACACATACACACACATCTGTGATGATATTTACTTCCAAATGAAGTTTGGGAATTTATTAAAACTATGAGCATCATGTATCATGTGTCAGGTTTTAAAAATATTTTAAAGCAAATTCAGAGATATATAAGCGTTTATACATTACCTTATTTTTGCCAATGCAGGCTTCAGTTTCAGTGACTTTGTGGCATTCTTTCATACATATATGATTCTGACAATCTAAGGTTCGTCCACAAACTCTCTTACAAGAGTAGGGTCCTACAGCATGGCATGGTAGTGGACTCACCTTAAAAATAAAAAAAAAATAGCACAATACACACCCACACCTCCAAGATCCATGTTTCCAAAACAACTAACTCTGTTGTCACTTGATAACAAGTTTCACAAAGGTCTGAAACATTTTCACTAATAATCATCATCAAAACCAAAGTAACCTATCCAAAAAAAAAAAAAAATGCAAAACATGAATGCCAACAAGCAAAATATTCCCTAAAAGGAAAATGAAATACGATTCTGTAGTAAATGCATATTCATAAGCAAATTTTCAAATAAGAGCACTGTATACAGGGTGTGGCAAAAGTAACTTTACAGTATTTTGTCACAACCTGTATTTTTAGAATTAGTAGACAAACTATTGTCTTTACAACACTGAAATAACAATACTTTGACTTCATTATTTCTAACAATCTTAGTATAGGAAAAATATAGATGACAAGTTTTACTGAAACTTGTGCCTAGCTCTAGCTGGTTTTGCTCAGACAGAACATCGGCCTGTGGACCCGAGGGTCCTAGGTTTGATTCTGGTCAAGGGCACATGCCGGGGTTGCAGGCTCAATGCCCAGTAGGGGGCATGCAGGAGACAGCCAATCATTGATTCTCTCTCATTAATGTTTCTATCTCTCTCCCTCTCCCTTCCTCTCTGAAATCAATAAAAATATATTAAAAACAAACAAGCAAAACTTGTACCTATAACTCACCTCGTGCTTCCCAAGACACTGCCTGCAAGAAAAAAATAAAATAAAATAAAAACATTACAAATTCTTCAAAAAAAAAAAACACACCCAAAGCAAAGATGCTAATTCTATTATTTGTTTTATTAAGAGTAAAAAATAAACACATACAGAAATAAGTGATTATAGAAACACCGCAAGATACAAAGTTAATATATAAAAGCTAATTGCTTTTCTATAAACCAGCAACGAACAATTGGAAATTAAAAACATGAAACATACCACCATTTATGTTAGCACACAAAAAAGGAAAAATACTTAGGTATAAATCTAACAAAATATTTACAAGATCCATATGAGGAAAATTACTCATGAAAGAAATCATAAATCTAAATAAATGGAGATACATTCCATGTTCACTGATAGGAAAGTGCAGTATTTTTAAGATGTTGCTTTTTCCCTACTCCATGCAGATTCAACACATGTTATTCTGTGGATATCAACACAGTGATTCTAAGATCTATATGAAAAGACAAAGGACCCAGAACAGGTAACCCAGTACTGAAGAACAATGATGTCAAAGGACTGACACTACCTAACTTCAAGACTTATAGAAATCTACAGTGATCAAAGCAGATGGTATTTGGTGAAAGAATAGACAAATAGATACTGGAACAGAACAGAGTCCCAAAATACACCCACACAAATATGGTCAACTGATCTTTGACAAAAGAGAAAGGCAACTGAATGGAGAAAGGATAGCCTTTTCAACAAATGGTTGGTGCTGGAACAAAGGGACATGGAACAGAAAAAAATCCAGACAGACCTTACATCTTTCACAGGAGTTAACTCAACATGGGTAATATATCTAAATGTGAAATGTGAAACTATAAAACAGGAGAAAATGTAGGTGACTTTGAGTTTGACTTTTCAGATATAATATCAACAGCATGAGCCATAAAAGAAAATGGTAATGGACTTCATTACCACTGATGGACTTCATTAAACCTAAAACATCTTCTCTATAAACATTTAAAAGTATTAAATGAAAAGACAAGCCACACACTGGGAGAAAATACTTGGAAAACATATACCCAGTAAAGGACTTGTATCCAAAAATATAAAAAGAACTCTTAAAAGTCAACAATAAAAAAATAAACACATATTTAAAAAATGAACAAGATTTGAATGAACAGAAAACAGACAAATCTTAAAAGAAGACATGCAGATGGCAAATAAGCACATGAAAAGATGCTCAACATCATGTCATTACAGGACTACCAATTAAAATGAGATACTACAGCACATCTATCAGAATGGCTAAAACTCAAAACACTGACTATAACAGATACTAGCAAGGATGTAGAGCAACGGGCGCTCTCATTCATTGCTGGTGTGAATGCAAAGTGATACAGTTTAACGATTTCTTACAGAATAAACATAGGCTTACCATATGAGGCAGCAATTGCACTCCTAAATATTTTCCCAAATGAGTTGAAAACTTATGGCCATTCAAAAAACTGCACATAAATGTTTACAGCAGCTTTATTCATAATTTCTAAAACTTGGAAGCAACAAAAATGTCCTTCAACAGGTGAAGAGATAAACTGTGGTAACCATAAAATAGAATAATATTCAGTGATAAAAAGAAATGAGCTACGAAGCCATGAAAAGACCTGGAAGAACCTTAAATGCGTATTTCTAAGTGAAAGAAGCCAGTCTGAAAAGACTACATACTGTATGATTCCGACCATATGACATTCCAGAAAAGTCAAAACTACAAAGACAATAAAAAACAACAACAGTGGTTTCCTAGGCATTCATCAGGGAGGGAGGCAAGGGATAAACATGAGATAGGGCATGTTTAGGGCAGTGAAACTACTCTGTATAGCATGTATGTTAAATAGTCTTCCTATAAAACAGATTAAGGAATTCAAAGGTAATTGACTATGATATGTCAATTTTAGTGCCTATGAATCAAAATATAAATGTCTCTTCTTCTGTTTCCTCAAAAGGAAAAATTTAGGCTATTTGATAATCACTAATAACTCAAATCTAGTAAGAGATAATACAGACAACTTGGTCCCTCATGAAGTACAAGTCCTTTATAAAAGAATAGTCTCTAATAATTACTAGTTGAATATGTACATAAAGAACCTCTTTGTTAACTATACCTCCCCCCTCTAATAAATCTACAGATTAAAATCACCCTATTAGTGGTTATAGCTCCCAATTAAAACTCTGCCTCCCAACCTGATTGCCCAACCAATACATAAAAATATACATGCTATTCAAACTGAAATGAAAGTTGTGCAAGGACAAAACAGGAGTGAGGGCTTTGAAAAGTACAGAAAACAAGAACCCTCTCTTTAAAAGACCAATACACAGATACGAATATTCTACTTGGAACTTCAATTGTAGACAACAGCCCCTTTTGTAATTGTATGTTGCTTCCTAGTTCTGTGCTTCCTTTTCCCCTATATTCCATAACCTCTGCTCGAAGTATGAACTATTCCAGAATTCCCTATTACCCCAGGTTTGACTCAGTACAGGTCATTTGCTGGCCAATCCAAGACACTACTTCCTTTCATTTTCAGTATCTCCCTCAAACACTCTCCTTTAAGTTTGTCTTACATAAAACCGGGTTTTCCTTTGTCCTCAAGGAGCTTACAGACTAGCATGGGAATCAGTCAGGAAAACTGGATATATTATTGTAACTGTAAGCACAAGTTGCTATAAAAGCTAAGAAGGGCATCAAACACTAACTAGCTAGGGGAAAACTCAAAAGAGAAATCTAGAGGAAGTTTTTAAGCAGTACCCAAAATACATTTGGACAAGAACGAAGCTAAAGACAGAGAACTAACTAGCTTATATGCTAAGCCTAAAATGATGAATTGAACAAAGAATATGGGAAAAGGTGACTTATGATATACTTTAGCCTGGCCGGCATGGCTCAGTGGTTGAGCATCGACCTATGAACCAGGAGGGCTTGGTTTTATTTCCTGGTCCTGCACATGCCTGGGTTGCGTTCTCCATCCCCAGGGTGGGGTATGTGGGAGGCAGTCCATCAATGACACTCTCTCATCATTAATGTTTCTCTCTCTCCCTCTCCCTTCCTCTCTGAAATCAATACAAATATATATATATATATATATATATATATATATATATATATATATATATTTTAATATACACTTTTAACTATGTAAAAGGTATTTTTTAAAGTTAAAACTCTAATACTTACGTAGGAATAGGAACTTGACATGGAGGACAAGGTAATGCGGCCTGAATAAATGCTGGCTCTGAAGGCTGTTCCCAAGGGCCTGTAGGCTGGTGCTACAAGTAAAATGCATAACAATTTTAAGTCAAAGGGGTAAAATTACATAGCCATTAAAAGAATCTTAGAAAATTGTTCCATGTATCCTCCACTCAAGCAGGTGGAATATTTTTCAAAAATATCAACAAATTGTGTTTACTGAAATATTCCATTCCATCTGCATTCTATCAGCTTGTTCCTCTCCATAAACATTTGATATTAAAAACTGAGGCAGACTCCAGTGTTTTAATGCCAGAACAGAGGCAATACTGCCTCCTTCACTTCTCACAGGCCAAAGGGAGAATGAGAAACAGAACTGTAAACTCTACCTTCCACCAGCTGAATGTTATCTCCATTATTTTGCTCACTGTTGTCTCCCTAGCACCGAGAAGAATGCTTACAGAGTAAGGACTCAATAAATATATTAAAAATGTGACTGAATCTTTGAGGAAACCAAAAGATACCTATAACCATAAACCACATATGTGAAGAAAAACTGCCAAATTTATCTCTATCTTGAAGATAAAATGACTATCACACTATATTTGCAAATATTTGTTTATTGGTCTCTCTCCTTTTCTATACTATACACTTCTTAAAACAAAAGATCAAGTCTTGGTTACTTTGTACCCCGGCTCCTATCACAGTGCTCAATACCAAATAAGTACTTATTTACTGCTTGTTGAATGACTAAGAGAAATTCAGAAAATAAGACCCACAGCAATCCACTGTCTCGTCAGAATATTGTTTCCTTACCCGGCCAGTTTGCTTTATTAATGCTTGATCATGACATGGAGCAGGACACAAGTGACCACACTTCTCCAACACTTTTTGGCAAGGTTGATGACATGGAGGACAAGAGCCAAAGTGACAGCGATGTTTTTCTTGACTTGTATGATGGCAAGTTGGTGGGCGACTAAATCATAAAGTACAATTTTTAAAATTACTTTTGATCATTGAAGAATTATATTTAAAGTGAAATCATCTATTTATATATAGAATAAGAATATACTGTGAATATTAGTATTTTAACACATTAAAGCAAAATTGAAAATATTAACAATATTAAAAATCAGTATGAATTTAAATTGGTAAGACACAAATATAAGTTTGTGCAAAGCTTCATACCGACCTGCATAGCTCTTTGCACTTGGGTGGTCTTGTGGTACGTTCTCGGCCACAGGGTACTGTCACCTTTGTACTACCACAATTGCACTTCACATCTACAGTTTCTGGGCAAGGATAGCAACTCCCTGAAAAAAAAGGCTGAAAGTTAAAATTTACTTAACTACCCAAATGTCTATCAATAGTAGAATCAATGAAAACATCAATAAAAACATGTCCTTGGGTAAGGATTTCATAAAAAAAAAATAAAAAAAAAAAAAACCTGTGTAAAAATCAAGTAGGACTGGTGTTTCTTGGTAAGAAAATTCTAAACTACACATCCAATTTCTTTAATGGCCATTCGACTAGTCAGATTTTTCTACTTAAAGTAAAGACCAGTGTTTTTAACAATAGTCGACAATGCTCTATACATATTCTCCTTTCCCCGCCATCTTTATCGCACCATCTCTCTGACCTAATCTCCTACCATCTGTGCCCTTGAGCACCTCGTCCATGCTCCTTCAGTTCCTTCAAGCCCTGTCTCAGGGCTGCTGCAATCCCTGCTTTCTTGCCTGAAACATTACCCTCCCCTACTGCCACAGGGCTTGATCTCTTACTTCTTAGGTCTTCTCTCAAATGTCGTCCTTTCAGAGTCATCCCCTGATCACACTATATAAAACAGTCTATACCATCCCCACTGTCACCATTTAAATTTTACTCAAATGTTCTTTCTATATGTGGCACCACTGATATTCTATATGAATTTGATTAGTTATTTGTATTCTATCTGAGGGAAAGTAAAAATAAAAAAGTTCCATAAGAGCAGGCACTTTGTCAATATGGTTCACTCCTGTAATCCCAGTGCCTGGTACTTAGTAAACAAGGCAAAAAACTTATTGAATAAATTAATGATTAATGCAGAGGATGCTAATGAAATTTAAATTTGAGTCAATGATATAATATGACTATAAAGGAAATAAGATCCTTTTCAGGGTTAATGGAATCTGTCACTTTTCCTAATGGGGAGGCAATGTGGTATAACGGAAATATCATTAAAGTCTAAATTCACATCCTGAACCTGCAACTAGTTCTATGACCTTGGGCGAATAGTCTCTTGGACAGTTTCCTTATTATAGTAAAAAACAATAGTGCCATATGCTTTGTAAGAGCTCTGAGAGGATTAAGACATTAACTAAGATATCTAACGTGCACATAATCCCAAAGGAAAACAGTAGTTTGTCCCAGGTCATAAAGCCACTAAGCGGTAGAGTCCAGACTTGAACCAGGACCTCTTACCCTAAGTCCATGCTCTTACCACTACCTTACACCATCGTTTAGTAAATTACATTTTATACTGACATATTCCAAATGGGTAAAGTTAACTCAGTTTTTAATGTCTAATAACTTAGGCACCCCTGAGACTCCTTCAGAGGGTCTGCAAGATCTCACATACATAGAGTTTTGCAGAAGCTATATGACAAGTGATATCAAAAGAGATTGAATGCAGAAGCAGGTCTGTAATTCCAGCCATCTCCTATTAAGTTAGACTCGTTAGACAGTAAAGACATTTGCAAAAATGTAAAAAATACCATTCTCACTAAATTTTTTTCAGAAAAGTTATTTTTCACAAAAAAAGTTACTGTATTAAGAAGTAATGGGGCCCTAACCGGTTTGGCTCAGTGGACAGAGCGTCGGCCTACCGACTGAAGAGTCCCAGGTTCGATTCCGGTCAAGGGCACGTACCTTGGTTGCGGGCACATCCCCAGTAGGGGGTGTGCAGGAGGCAGCTGATCAATGTTTCTCTCTCATCAATGTTTCTAACTCTCTATCCCTCTCCCTTCCTTTCTGTAAAAAAAAAAAAAAAAAAAAAAAAAAAAAAAAAAAAAAAGTAATGGGGTTTTATTGCTATTTTTAAATAAAATAATAAATATCATTACATTTTATTTCAACTTAAAATGTAATAAATATCAATAGATAAAATCCACACTCACAAAAGCTCTTTGGGTCCCAGAGTGTGAAGAGGTCTTGAGACTAAGAAGTTTAAGAACTACTGGCTTAGGATATATCCAATTCCTCACTAAACCTAATTCCATAAAAATGTCTAAAATTCGAAGTAAAACTGAAAAACCTAAGAACATATTTATTAATTCAAAAATTCTGTGGGGAAGATTGGAAGGAAGGAAACAACATGGTGTTATAAA
Organism: Myotis nattereri; assembly: GCF_964212035.1. NCBI lineage: Eukaryota > Metazoa > Chordata > Mammalia > Chiroptera > Vespertilionidae > Myotis > Myotis nattereri. Next base: position 201,296,016 of record NC_138075.1, on the reverse strand, counting down.
ATAACAAAACTTTTATATTCAGAAGACCTGGGCTTAAATCTTGGCTATATTGGTTTACTAGGTATTTCCCTGTGCATGTACGTCACTGAACCCTCTTAACTTTAACTTATCCATAAAATCATGATCTTGGCAACTGCCCTACCTTCTCAAAGTTATTAAGAGGAAAAACTAAGATAATAAATATGAAAGCTCTCTATCAACCTTAAAAACACTATGTAAATACAAACATGAAAGTACAGCTACTGTTAAATTTTACCTCTGTGGCAGACAGATGGACACTTATGGTTTCTACATCCTAAAGTCCGTCCACAGTTTTGATCACAAGGTGTACAGTTTCCAGGACAACACTGAAGAGAAAGCAATATATAAATAATAGGTCATCTGAAAAGCATGCATAATATAAATGTCATTACTAGGTATTCACAGAACTTATGGAAAGCAAAAGATACTGTACTTGTTTTCAATATAAGAATAAAAGTAGTTAAGAGTATCAACATTCTTCTGATAAGTAGATATGCCATATTAAGAACTTGTAAGTTTAAATAGAGAATGTCCTAATTTACCAAAATCCAAGATAAATTTACTTGCATTTTAGTACATTATTCTGTGACTTAAAACATTCCCATAATTTCATTTCTACTTATCTATGCAGAGATTGACAACATTAACCAAAGGAATAGATCTGGTCAAATCCTATAGTCAATTCAGGCAAACAATTGGTCTGATTATTTCAAAAATTTAGTTAAAAACAAAACAAAACAGTTAAATGTATAGATTAGTTTAGCAATTATTTTTAAGCCATGGAATCAGAGATTAACTAAAGGAGAAAAACAGAGATTAGGTTATTTGCTTCTAACTTTTATAACTTCCCTGATTTCCAATCTGTTTGTTAGAAATACACCCATCTACAACTTGTCCCAATTTTCATTCATGAACAAAAGGCAACTACTTATATTCTACCTTGCTATTCTAATTCCCTCCTTGACTTCTCATATATCCAATCTTTGGAGAGAAAATGCAGACTATAATTGTCTTAAAAGAACTTGGGATTGAAACCTACTTTAAGAACAAGTTTCAATATATAAAAATAGCTCAAAAAAATATACTTCATTGAAAAGCAATTAAAAGTCAAAATAGTTCATCAAATCAGTCAAATATTTACTAAGATTATGTGCCTATCACTTTGCTAGTGGCAGTGTGTGAAAGAAATTTTGTGGTCCATGACTTGAATAAGCCTTTAGACACGTCTGCCTGACCATGGTGGAGTAAACAACAACCAGATTTATATTCCTGCCTTAAACAACTAGGAAATCAGACAAAATATACAGACATAGAAGATATAGGTAAGATCCAAACCCAACTCTCAGAAATGAAAAACTATAATATCTGAGATGAATAAACATAGGATGTGATAAAAAATGGATTAGACAAAGCAGAAGAAAATTAATTCCACAGTATAAGACAAAGCCATATAAACTAAAACACAAATTTTAAAAACTAAAATTAATAAATGGAACATCAGTGAGCTGAGAGACTTCAAGTAGCATAACATACATATTGCAGTCTAGAAGGCAATGGGTAGGGGGGAAACATTTGAAGAAATAAAAACTGAAAATTTCAAAAAGTTGATGAAAACTATAAACCTACAGAGCTAAGAAATTCAACAACAAAAAATTAATGAGCCCTGACTGGTTTGGCTCAGTGGATAGAACATCAGCCTGCGGACTCAAGGGTCCCAGGTTCGATTCCAGTCAAGGGCGTGTACCTTGGTTGCGGGCACATCCCCAATAGGGGGTGTGCAGGAGGCAGCTGATTGATGTTTCTCCCTCATCGATGTTTCTAACTCTCTATCCCTCTCCCTACCTCTCTGTAAAAAAATCAATGTAAAAAAAAAAAAAAAAAAAAAAAAAAAACCTTTAAAAAAAAAATTAATGAAACAGGAATAAAGCTGTATCAAGGAATACCACAAATTGCTAAAATCTGGTAATAAGAATTTTTTTAAAAATAGCCAAAGGAAAAAAAGATATATTGAAAACAGAAAAATAAAGATAATCATAGCACACACACTTTGTTGGGAAAATGCAAATTAAAAGATAGTGGAGCAAAAAAACTTTCAAACTAGAATTCCACAGTATAAGTATTTTTCACAAACTAAAGATATTTTACAAAAATTGAAAGAATGACCAACACTACAAAAAATGTTAAAGGAAGTCCTTCAGATAGAAAATGAAAGCAGACAGAAATCTAAGTTAATATAAAAAAAACTGATAAACACCAAAAATAATGAATTTGATAATTTATAATAATAAAAGCATAATCTGCTAATTAGACCGGACAGCCAAATGGCCTTCTGGACATCCTTTCGGACATCCTTCCAGATGACCTTCTGGACAAAGTTGGGGCTGCGAAAGCCAAGGCAAGCCACTGGGGCTTCGAGGGCTGAGCACCTTGCACGATTTTCGGGTATCTAGTAAATTATAAAAGACTACTTTTTCTTATTTTTTCAATCTCTTCAAAAGATACCTGACTAGTTAGAGCAAAAATAAACATATTATATTTGGGGGCTATAAAATACATGGGTATAAAATGTGTAGTAAGAATCAAATAAAGGATTAAAATAGAATCATTGAAGAGCAACACTCAATAAAATAGAAGTAAGAAAAAAGAGAGAAAAGGAATAAACAGATAGGCAAATAAGAAATAGTAAAATGATATTTAAATGCAACCATATTAAAGATCACATTAAATGTAAGTGATCTACACCCAAATTAAATGACAAAGATTGTTCTGCTAGGATAACACAATTATCTAAGTGCTGTCTATAAGAAAACCATTTTAAATGTAAAGTATGAATAGGTTAAAAAAGAATGAAAAGGATTTACCATGCTAACACTAAGCAAAAGAAAGTTGAAACCACTATATCTCAATAGGAATCTTACCAGAGATAGAGGGATAATTCATAATAATAAAGAGGACCCCCCCCAAAAAAAACCTGCAAATCTACAAACTCAATAAAATACTCCAGTTGACCATATACTGAACCAAATGTCTATAAATAAGATTTGAACAATAAAAATTAAGCCAGCAAATGAACTATCACTCTTAACATTGCTATGATGTTTTAAAGTCAGGGAACAAAAATTGCTTAAGAAACAAGCTGAGAGAATTATGCACGAGATTAAAAAGTCTCTTGTCATTTAAAAATCTTGGTAAGATTTCCCACTAATATAAACCATTAGGATTAATCTAGAATATGCATTAATATTTCATATGAGAAGCATAGAATATGCTTGGATATTTGAGGAACATGTCAAGGTGGTTCTTATCATAGGCCTCCAGAGGAAAAATTCAAAAGAATTTTTAAAGCAATGTTCCTAGCTTATTACACATACCTTTCTCTTACACTGATGCTTCTGACAGTCACGCATCTTAACACACTTAGTTTCACAGAGATAAGGTTTATGACATGGCATTCGTTTTGTATGCTTTCCACAGCGACATTGCTTTTCTACTTCCTGGAAGAATCAAATAAATGCTATTAAAACTAACTTTTGTTAACATGATTTTTTTTCACCTTGCCAATTTTTTTTTTTTTAAATATATTTTATTGATTTTTCACAGAGAGGAAGGGAGAGAGATAGAGAGTTAGAAACATCGATGAGAGAGAAACATCGATCAGCTGCCTCCTGCACATCTCCCACTGGGGATGTGCCCGCAACCCAGGTACATGCCCTTGACCGGAATCGAACCTGGGACCTTTCAGTCCGCAGGCCGACACTCTATCCACTGAGCCAAACCGGTTTCGGCCACCTTGCCAATTTTTATAATTACTAAAACACGAAGGAACCCAGTCAGTGTGGCTCAGTAGCTGAGCGTCACCCTATGAACCAGGAGGTCACAACTTGATTCCCAATAAGGCACACGCCTAGGTTTCGGGCTTGATCCCATGTGGGCATGCAGGAGGCAGCCGATCAATGATTCTCTCTCATCATTGATGTTTCTCTCTCTCTCTCTCCCTTACTCTCTGAAATCAATAATATATATATATATGCTATATATATAATACATATATTATACACACATACACACACACACACACACACATATATATAAATTTTTGAAAAAAAATGAAAGAGGGAAGCTTTAAGAGCAAACTTGTATGAAAGGAAGAACTAAAACTAAAACAGAATTTCCTAAAATAGTTGTTTGTATCTTACTTTGTTCCCAAAAAGACTTCATATGAATTTTCATTATTAAATTTAGTAGGAATTTAATACTAAATCGTTAAACAATACCACACATTAAAATCGCTTACATGTGGTTATACCATGACGTCTGCACTTCTTATTTCAGTAAAGCAAGAAAATTGGATTATCTTGTAAGCTAATTTGTTGACTTGGTAGTATGGTCATAACCAAGGTGACATATATATAACTTAAAAGTCTCAATTAATCATCACTAAGCCTAATTCTTCATTGCTTTGAATGTCTACTGGGAACAAACAACCTCAACTTTGGACCATAAAAATAAGAAGTTCAAACTTTAACCAAGCAAAATCAAACAAAAGGTGATTTTTGGACTTGATTGCTGGCATACTCTCATGCTTCTTCACCATACCCATTAGGTCACTAAACTGATTCAGGTCATCATATAGGTATTTATAAAACTAAGTAATGGAAAACAGTTACAGAACAATCCCATCAGACATAACAGAGAGCTCTTAGAATTAATTATTACAGGAGATGACTAACTTGTCTACATGTTTCACAAGGACCTCGGTGACAACGCTGTGAACATCTATGGACTCCACATTCAAGTAACTTGTCACAACTATCTCCACAAGTTGGCACATCTTCTGTACAAGGCAAAGAGAACTCTAAAAGCAGACAAAAAGTCAATGTTACTAGTAACACACATTATTATGAAGCACTAACAACATGCCATGTTCTTTTGACTCCCTAAAGAATGACAGCCCTTTCAGACTATGAATTTTTGCATCTATATAACTATTGGAAAAATTAACTTTAATAAAAATAATCCGTAATATTTGTGAAGTTAATGTAAAGTGAAACAAAACTTGACATATTACAAGTTACTTCAAGAAGCACATTTACAAGCTATTTCAGAAATAGTTATCTGAAGAAATAATGTCATGTAACCTCTATGAAGAATATAGAATATAGAATTATAAAAACAATTTGCTCTTAATAACCTCACCGGATAAAAGAAAAGAAGTAGATTCAAAAACATAATGAAACTCACCTTCGACACAAACATGACAAGTACTGGCAATAATCTTATGAGCATGTGTGCTGGCATTGGTACAGTGTCTACAGCCCTTCCATACCTTTAACTCAAAGCAACCAAAACTAAATTCACTTATAGCCCAATACACAATAATGACAACAGCCTGTAATTATTAGGTTTCCTTTATATGTTAGGCACTACACTAACTGTTTTATGAGCATTTTATCATTTAATTCTCACAAACATCTCACAAACACGGTACCATCATTGTCTCCATTTAACTTGAGAAAATCAGAGTTTGTGAAGGTGGGATTTGAAGCCAGATATGCCTGATTCCAAAGTCTGAGGTTAAACATGTTATACTGTCTTCTCATCCAAAGGTAAGAAATCTAACATTAACTGTGTATAATTATTGAAACTACATTATGAACTCACAGAGAAATCTAATGAGGAAAGTACTCTAGTTAGCATAAAAAATGATCATATCCCATTAAAGGTTTAAAAAGTCTTACTTGACTTCTGACATGGACAGAATCTTTTCCCAGATCGAGGACATTCTCCACAAGCACCAACATGACAAATTTGCTCACATGTATGATTACCACATGGCAAGGTTTTCCCACATACCTAAAATAAAATGCAATAAGCACTAGTGAAAAATTTAAAAGTTAACAAAAAAGACTTTGTACATTACATAATCCATTTTTCTTTGTACATAATCCATTTTTCAATCATAAGCCACTTTTTTATGTTCCTCATAATTTGTTTTTCTCTCTTAGGTATCATATATCTATAATAATAAAGCATAATATGGAGCTAATTAGACTGGATGTCCTTCCAGACAACCTTCCAGACGCGGCCGGGATTGGCCGAGGCAAGCCAACAAGGCTGCGACTGACCAGCAGGCTGCAGCGGGTGGGCAGGGCCTCCCTCTGCGAGGGAAGCCTGGGTCCCAGGTGCTGGTGCCCCGGTGTGGGTGCCAGAGGGAAGCTGGTGCCGGCAGCCAGGGGAAGGAAGGCCTACTCTTGCACAAATTTTGTGCATCGGGCCTCTAGTAAATACATAAATACACACACATGCATACACATATACTAGTATATATGCATACATACATATACATGTTTATAGACACATTCCTATGCACCAAAGATTATATTTTTTAAAATATAATACAGGAAAAAAGTATATACAGCTTCATATGGCCATCCACCAAAGATTTCCAAATGGTGCTAAAACCATGCCAATTCTAGGAAAAACAATCTATAAAATCAATTCTACTTCCTCAATTGGATTAACTCAAAAAGTGAGGAGGGGTCTTGTTTAAAGAGAGGGGAAAGAAGGGAGAAAGAGCTAGCAAGAAAGAGAACATGTATAGGTACTGAATCCAAAATTCAACAAATAGTTGTTAATTTGAAAAAAATTACAATATTAAATTAGAAAAGTTTCCTAAAATGAGAATATAATTCATTTAAGTTACAATTGTTCCTTTCATTTTATCCCACTAAATCAAATGAGCTGAATCCTGATTAGCATTTCTGATATGCTTTCCGTATTAATGCCCACGCCCTCAAAATGCATGGACACTTACTTGATCACAGTGCCACAGTGGACTTGCACAGCTTCTTTCAGTTACTTGTTTGCCACAGACACACTTTTGCCTACTAACTCTTGGACAGGGCGGACAACTTCCTAAAATCACAATTATAAATTAGCACGGACACATTACAAAGCAATAGAGACTGCTTTCACTTTGGCTAAAAGGTACGGTCTTTCACCTGCATGACAAGGATTTTCACATTTATGTTGTCCACAAAGCAACTTCCGCCCACATGCCTGCTGACAGGACCATTCCTTGGCACTGCATCTACGAGGGATGGGTTTTGCTTTCTTACAGTAACAAGTAGTTGTGACCATCTTTGGACATGGAGGGCAGGGCCCTAGAATCCAATAAAAGGGGGGGAAATCAGAGGTCAAAGATAACTTTCGATTCCCATACCTATTATTGATTTCTAAAGCTTTCCTTGCTTATACTTCAAAAGACATCCCCTTTCAAAATTTTCTTCTGTAAATTTAAGTTCTGAATTCAACTTTCACAATTTTTTTTTTTTTTGCCTCAAAGTAATAACTACCCACAAACAATTACAAACGTAATATATAAATTACCTGGATGACAGAGGAGCAAACATTTATGGCCGCAAGGAGGTTTAAATTCTCTTTCACACACTTGTCCACATGAATGAGGCACAAGCCACGGATCTAAAGGTGGATCTTCTACTTTTCCACAATAGCAATAGTACCTACTAGGTGTGTCAGATCGTTTGTACTCAAACCTACATTTTGGACTACAAAGAAGAATTACTGAAGTTAATTTCATTTTTAAAAGTGATACAAGAGACAGGAATATACATATACTTAGCAATATGGTATACTCAATTTGCTTTATTTAAGGCACTCTGCTCCATTTTTATATTAGTGAAAAACAAGATTTTACTAAAATAAGTTTCAACCATCTAGAACACCTTTATCCAATATAATTTCCTGAGGTAATGGAACAGTTCTATACCTGCCAAGTCCAATATAGTAATTATTAAACATATATGGCCAGTAGGCACTTGAAATGTGGCTGATGCGTACAACTGAGAAAGGAAGAGAACTTTGGTAATTTTAAAAAATTTAAATAACCACAGGTGGCAAGTTGCTAATGTATTAAACAGCATAAATAGCTAGATCCTGGCTTCACCATATAAGAGTAAGAGAAGTCTGAACACATCATTTTATTTCAACTAACTTTAATATCTTCATTGGTAACATGGGAATACAATCTCTCACAAATGACTGAGAATTACTTTTACGAAACTATTATATCTGAAATGTTTTTAAAAACTACATTCTATCACAATTTGATAAATACAGGGTGGGGCAAAAATAGTTTACAATTCTGAGTATGTGAAACACAGAGTTTATTCTTGAATTAATTATTAGTACATTATTTTCCATACGAACAACTGCAAACCTACTTTTGCTCAATCTTGTATATCAGCTATGGTAACAAGAGGTCTAATGTGGATTTAGGTTTTCTAAATCCTGAATCTTATATAATCTAGGGGCCACTGTTAAGAGAAAGAACTCAAAATTACAAATATAAAATTAGTTACAAAAGTGAGTATTATGTGACCACACAGAGCCCCTGAAATATCTGTGTCATTATCTTGACAGTAAATCTACCCTTTTGGTTGCCAGTGTGAGTAAATTTTTTTATTGTCTTTATTTAGCAGATTTATAAAATTTTCATTTTCCAACTCTTTCTGGAAATATTACAGAAGTTCAAGATCAAATCATGAATAAACCATCTAATAAAGTAAATGTAGAAAAAATAATAATATTGAATAATATACACCTACAGTTTTGAGAGATTTGGGGGATAAAATTGAAAAGCTTATGATCAAAATGTGTTAGATGACAGTATTATACAATGTGATATTAATGTATACTAATATGAACTCTGGGAGAGAAGTACCAGAATCATGAAGAAGTCTAGTCTTATAGAAAAGAAAGTTTTGCAGGGGAAAAATAGTCTGAATAATGATTTATTAACTAGTGGGAAATAAAAGCCATTACCAAGCCCCATATCTTCACAAACCAAATGACTAACTGAAGGCCAAACATGGACACTGAAACTGCCAATAAAGCAACTTATGAGCTACATTCTCATTTATTTTACAACTTGATATTCCAAAATTAGAAAAATTACCAAGGCCAGGGATAATCTCTCCTTCCGAAATCGTCATCTGTCAGAGAAGATACCAGAAACTGGCTGTCTTTAGCCCACTTCTGGATACAGGGCATGTGAAATATACAGAAACATCCTGAACAACTCCAAACCTAAGACAAAAGTATCAGATATTAACATATATGCAATGATCATTTTTCTTTGATAATTACATAAAAATACTTTAAAATAAGCACCACAGTAAATTATTTTCAAGAGCAAACTACGGATTAAGAAAAATAATTCTGCCCTGGCTGGTATGGCTTAGTTTGTTGAGCATTGTCCCATGCTCAGAAAGGTCAAAGGTTCAATTTCCGGACAGGGCACATACCAGGGGTTCAATCCCTGGTCGAGGTGAATACAAGAGGCAACCAATCAATGTTTCTCTCTTCTCTTCTCTTCTCTTCTCTTCTCTTCTCTTCTCTTCTCTTCTCTCTCTCTCTCTCTCTCTCTCTCTCTCTCTCTCTCTCTCTCCCTCCCTCCCTCCCTCTCATACAAGAGGCAACCAATTGATATTTCTCTCTCTCTCTCTCAAAATCAATTTTAAAAAACATACTTAAAAAAAAGAAATATAATTTTTCCTTCCAGAATAACATAAGCAATGTTCTTTAAAGGAAAATATCATTAACCATCCAGATTCATTCAGCTAGAAATAACTACTGCTAACATTCTGGTCAGACTCTAATACCTTTATTTTAATTTTTTAAAATCTTTATTGTTGAAAGTATTACACAGATCTCCTTCCCCCGCCCTCGTCTCTAATATTTTTAAAAATGTGTTTGATAATTTTTAAAAGGAGTCATGCCATACTGACTAATATGCAACTTCATAGCCTTTTCTTTTAATATAGTACAGTAAAGCCTCATACACACACACAATTTAAAGGCTTAAGGAATAACAGTAATTAATTTTAAAACCTACCAATGCTTTAATATAACTGACAAAAATCAGTTCTCCTTTCATTATAACATTTCTCAACTGTTTAATAAAATCAGACATGTAGTACATTGCATAAACTGGCAACAGCATTTTTTAAAAAAGCCAACTTTTTAGTTGTGTTCTTCCTCAATCAGTGGCTAAGAAAAGAACCGGGATGTGGGAGTTAAGAGAGGACAAGGTGGGAAAGAAGAAATGCCAATGAATGGTAAACAGTTGAGCTGATTACAGCTAAGAACCAAAGTTCAGTCCTGCTAGGGACCCTCTGAAGAACCATTTAAAACATACCTAGAACTATCCCCAACCCCAACCCCTAACAGAGAGGAGGTTGGGGTACTTATCTATCAATTCCCTGTGATGGAACACTGGCCCAAGGGGGATTAACTCCCCTGTGATTCTGCACTACACCCATGCACTGGCCAAGTTGGTTCCCAAGGAGGAAGTATTAACATTAAAAAAAAAAAAATCCATACACATACAGAGTGTTTAAGGTAGAACTGTATCCACATGCAGAGACTATTCATCCATTGCAGTTGAAATCAGAATAAACCAACCAAATGTGACTCCAAGCACCAAAGGTACCTGCATTTGCTATGCTATCCTATCCGATGTGTTAAGTTTCTGATTCACTCTACGTGATCAACCCATTTTATTTGGCCTTTTTTCCTCTAGCCCAGTGGTTCCCAATCTGTGGGTCACAACACCTTTGGGGGTCGAATGACCCTTTCACAGGGGTCGCCTAAGACCATCGGAAAACACATATATAATTACATATTGTTTTTGTGATTAATCACTATGCTTTAACTATGTTCAATTTGTAACAATGAAATTGGGGGTCACAACAACATGAGGACCTGTATTAAAGGGTCACAGCATTAGGAAGGTTGAGAACCACTGCTAGACAATACTGCTGTAATAGTTGTGGATTAATCTAAGGTCTAAATGTTGAGTCTATCATAGTCATCATTTCCTCTTAATTGCTCCATTAACACCCTTTTAAATTTACATATATGTAACTTCACCCTTAGGCCATCTCAACCCTAAGTACTACATAAGTTATGTCTGAATCCATCTCTCCCCAATGACAACAGTCACTTTCCACAATGGCTTCAACACAAGAAAAGCTCACTAAATAAACCATGGTCACTGCTAGGTTCTACTTCCTTGAAGGCATCTTTTTTCCAACCTGCTAAAAGTAATGAAATATAGTCCATTTAAACATTTCGGTATTTGTGAGACTCTCTAAAGTACAAAGATATTAAAAATGCTTTATCACAATGACATGAACATTAAAACTGAAGATACTTGTTTCAACTATATTAATAGTGCTAAATATATTGGATGCTCATTTAGAAGTTTTCTTTAAATTACAGATTTACAAAATAAAGGTCAATAAAAATCCTCAAATGAAGCATTTTTAAACAAAAATAAGCAAAAACACAATGATTAAGTATTATAAATGCAATGTAAGATATTTTGGGGAGACCCATTAATATAGATAAGGAGAATAACTTACTGCCTGGTTTCTCTTCACTGAAGCAATACAAATTAAGCATGTCATAGCCCCTGCTTGAAAAGCTTCATTTAAATACTGTTTCGTTCGCTCTAATTCACGTACATCTCCATCTTGAAATTTAAAAATTGAAAACTTCACGTTAAGCAACATCTGAAAATAACACAAACTCGCTAACAGCACTACATAGTAGGTGAGAAATGTCTAGCAGTATCAATTGCTCAAAATATAGCTTCAAATTAGAAGCTTAAAAAGAGCCACCAGCGAGCTGCCGAAAGGTCACAAAGTGCGTGCCTTAAATCTTATATATTTGATTCAAAACCAGTGTCCTGGCCCTCTCAGAGCACACTTGCTTTTATTGTTGTTAGAGTGCTCACCAAATCTGGTAGGGGCAGAGCCACAGACAAGAGCAGCAAGATGCGAGTAACAAGAGAAAGCACTTCAGAGCAAAGTGAAAGACACTGAATGTCAAAGCTCAACAGAGCCATTTAGCCTAAATATAAGCACATACATGTATGTGTGTGCGCATGTGTGTGACACACAGCAGTTTTAATAAAAACTTATTGAATAAAAATATCCTGAGGTCATTATAGTAGAGTATAATAACTGTTTCTGCTTAAAAAGGAAGCATGAACTTCTTATAAAAAGATTATTAGACTATATTTTCTGAAGCAATTATTGAGCATTTATTTGCTAGGCACTGCACTATTAGTATTCAGTAGGGTTAAAGGAGCTACTTTTATCATCATTCTACCGATGAGAAAACTGAAGCACAGGACAATTAAGTAATCTCAATTTGACACTTAACCACTATGAGCCCCTTTAATCACTGTTAGGATGCAGCAAGGGATTACCATAGGAAGGTCCAAGAAATAACAGGTAAAAGCAAAATGAAAGGCAGAAAAATTAACCAAAGCACACATGAGACCAAAAGGGCAGTGATCTGAGTCACTTTAGTGTAAGAGAAATAAACCTACATACCTTCAGTACAATAAAGACTGTTCAATAGAAGTTGACTGAGTAATCATATAAACTATCATAAGTATAGAACTTATGGCAATAAAATGGTTCAAATCAAAATTTAAGTTACCAAAAAGAAAAATTAAATAAATAGGTTGCTTGGATAATTCTTTATTTTCTAAGATCACCTCAGGAAACACAGCACTTACAAAAACATGCTCTACATAATATAAATATAATTTAGGATAGTAAACAAAATATACATTAAAAACAATCCCAAAACTTTAAAATATTGTTAAATTATTAAATACAATTGTATCCTTAGAAGCAGACTTAATAATCATATTCTATGTGCTTATTTTGCTTTTCTCATAGCTGGCTTTAACAAATGTATAACATTTTAAATTACATCTAATTTAACAGCTAACACAGAATGAGAACAAGATGAAATAGGCTTTAACAAAATAAATTCTAATCTTATATTTGTAAGATTTCTTTACAAACTGTATTAAAGTTTCGCTGCGATAATAAAGTATACTGCCCAAATGTCATGGTGGATAACATGGCATTTAAAGTCATGCATTTTAAAAACATCATCCTGGCAACTAAAGAAAAGTAAGTACAAGGCAGCTAAGACTAAAAGCTAAAGTATCAGTTAAGAGGCAGTGATAGCAGAAAAATAGAAAAATGACCTTGAGCAAGTTACTTAATGTATCTACCTCATTTTTCTCATCTCTATAATAATAATAATATTAATATCTACCTCACAGTTATGTGGATTTAATTCACACATTAAATAGCTGTAGGGGCCTGAATTAAGGCAATGCTAGCAGTATATGGGAGAAGAGGGGTGGATTCAAGAAATTTAGGAAGTAAAACTCAGCAGGACTTAGTAACATTTAAATTATGCTGCTTTTAAAAGTCGATGTCCATGTCAACAGTAAGAAGGAAAGAATGCTGTGTTTGTTGAGATGCCTGACATGGGCAGAGGGGAGGAGTGGTAGTGAATAAAACACACTCATGTCATGAATGTGCCATCCCTGCTCCCAGATTTCTGGTTTTTGTGTGTGACTTGGAAAACTGTGATGTTACAAATTGAGATAAAGAAAACAAAAGGAGAAATGCTATCTTTCAACATATGCTTGATGCATCCATGGCGAGTAAGATGGGGACACCCATCAGGAAGTTGACCATGCAAGTCTAAATTTAAGAGAAGAATCACAAAAAAGTACAAAGTCTGTGCGCAGAGAAAAAGAATGAACTTCTCTGATCAAGTTCTGATGTCCAATTCACTAACATGAGATGGGAATGCTGGCATATATTGTTCTTAAGTGATCAAATTTCCTTACTTACACAAAGGAACAAGAATCAAAATATTTATGGATGTGACACAAAACAAAGTAAGAAAAACTATCTTAGTACTTTAAGATGAAAGCCTGATTAAAAATTAGTAAAACTTATAAATGATAAATGTTTCCTAAACACTACAAAGAAATACTGAGTTACACCATTGAATTGCCTACTTAAAATCTATCTAGGATGGTTTAAGTGAAGTCCTCTTGAAGCAGGAACCTTCTTAAGGTTGCTTTCTATGAAGTCCTCTAGAACAGCGGTCACCAACCTTTCTGATCTCACGGACCGCTGGCTGCCGACCGCTGCTCTAGAAGTAAGTACCTGCTAACCTTAAGGCTACTCTTTATCAACTTTTACCTGGCTGAGCCAGACTTCTTAGTCAAGCCTCCTAATCTTAATTCCACAGCAGATATGGTAAATTCCTTGGAAACCTATATGACGGTGTGTACCTATCCTCATGTGCCATCAATATATTCAGGCAACTAATGTTGATAATTCACAAAAGAATGCTTCTAATAATGACTTTAAGTATAAAATGTGGAAAGTATAAAACACTTACATTTAAAATAATCTATTTTTACACTTAGTACCAAATCCTCCATTAGCAGCACCACTCTGGCCCCCCCTCTCATAAACAAATATGACTTGAAGAGCAACCCAGATATAAACAACATGTGATGTGATTGTACCTGTCAAACCTGAGTACTTTGTTTTAAAAAATGGTATGAAAGTCAGAAGTTGTAAGATATAAAGAAATAAAGTCATGAAATGAAAATGATTTCAAGACACATTTAACAGGAGAAAAAAAGAGAAAAAGGTGAATAGACTTAATGGATTCAAAGTCCTCAAATGCAATCAAATCATAACCAGGAACAACTTGACCCCACTCATCCCACAGAGAGCGTTGGCATCTCCCTCCCAGCATTCTAATGAAATACCAATTAAACACACAGGAGAACGTCTAAGGCTGTACAGGACATTGCCATCCCATCTGCTTTACAGAAAGACCAGTATTATACAGTATAGAATTCAAATAGTAAAATGAACAAACATCAACTCTACAACACAAAAATGCTCATTCTTAAGGTGCAAAAACTATTCCACATGGAGTAAAAGTGTTTTTTAAAAGCCAGGAGTATATTTTCATTAATATCAAAAAGGTCTAAATTTAAAACATCATACAGTACCTGTCTGAGTAGTGTAAGTTATAAACGTATTAGCAACTATTTTTCCCTGTTTTCCTTCCAAATCTTCATCTCCTTCTTCTTCAGAGGAAGAGCTGAAGTGTTCTTCAACAAGTTTTTTGGCCGCAGCTTGATTAGCCTTCTTGATTTCCTCAAATTTCCTTTGAGCCATTAGCTCTGCTTAAAGGGAGAAAAAAAATCAGTCTCATTTCTGCAAACCAATCTCTCAAAAGGCAAGTCCTAAGTACTAATACATCATTTTAAAATATAGATTCAAAAGTCACCTTTGGAGCATTCTATTTTACTAACATCCATGAAAAAACAGTATTCTCAAATTTCTTGTCACACAACAAATGAGAATGCCACAATAAAAACTTTCATGTTTGTAAAATACCCTGCTAAAAGCCGCGAATTGTTCTAAACACAGTGACTGGCCCACCAAAGACTGAACAAGTAATATTCACTGTACTACATTTATGTAATCTGCTCTTTAGAAAGCTCAAGAACTTTTTGCCTGTATTAAAATGTGGTCACAAAACATATATATTTAACATTAATCCACACAAAATGTTGCTAACACAGAGAATATACTACTTACAACGTCATTCCAAAAAGAAATGCTAAGTTTTGGGTTATTCTTCCACTATTCTCTTTAGCAATATTTGTACTTCTCATTTTGTTACTGGGTTAAATAATAATGCAAAAATAATTAGATTACTTCATAGCGCATTCCCAGTGAGTGCAAACTCTTCAAGAGCAAGGACCATGGGAATTTTTCTTAAGCACTAAGTGTTAATAAACTCTAATGGACAGCAACCACCTTTTAAGAAAGGAGCCACAAACATGCTGAATTGATCTAAATTAATTAGTGCTCATATTGAGAGGATTTTAAATTTACTCATTTAAAATTTTCAATTGGCCCTGGCCCAGGCAGCTCAATTGGTTACAGCATCATCCTGAAATGCCAAGGTTGCAAGCAACCAACGAATGTATAAATAAGTGGAACAAACCAATGTTTTTCTCTCTCGCTCTCTCTCTCTCTCCTTTCCTCTCTCTAAAAAAATCAAATAAAAAATGTTTTCAAATTTAAAAAAATTTAAATTACTAGTTTAAAATTCACTTTATGCTTGAAACCAATGAGCCACTACTAAGATAAGCCTTCTTATTTTAGGTGGTATTTTTATCTTTTCTTTCCCTCACGAAATGTTTTCCCTTTCTTCTTGCAGCCAGTTTGGTTGGGGATTGTGCAGTGTTTCAAGTAAAACTGGAGGGAAATGTACCGTGTGCCACCTGGGAATCTTTTAGTATTAGGAGAAAAGTAATGTCTATAAGATATATGAATCCAAACTTGATGCACATCAAGAGAGACGACAAACCTCACTCATTACGGGAAATTAGTAGTTAAGGAAACGTTTTTTAAAAGGTTGAGCTAGAAGACATAATAAAAACATTCACCACCTGATCAATGTAACCACATAAGACGATCTCAAGAAAAGCTGACAAAGCAACCTTCCTATCTACTATTTGTAACAGCAAAATCTCAATTACAGCACAGGTTAAGAAGGTTAGTCTTCCACGAGCCACAAAACCCAGTAAGGTTTACCAAAACTGTTCTCGGGTCTCCAACTCGCAAACCTCACCCCCATCATCAACTCAGTAACTGCAAGCTAGTAGAACACCACCTCATTTTAAAACTAGCTTAGGAGGAAAAAAGCACATAGAAGCTCAATTTGCTTCCCGTCCCCCCCTCCCAAAAAAATTATATATATTCTGAAAAATGCATTCCAAGCTCACACAGAACAATGACTTCAGGAATTATTCCTGGCCCCACGCACTTTACTTTGTTAGTAAAGACGACCTGGTGTGTGCGCTGCTCCCAGCTCCCCTGAAACACAGCCTTGCACGAAAGACACGGACAGACGCGAGGAGGCCACACCAGCCGCATCCAGGAAAAGCCCAGAAGTTTGTGAACAGGAACCAGAAACGCACCGCAGCTGCAGAGCTGACGGGACACGGAGCCATCGGGCAGGGCCGGGGAAGGACAGGACCCTGTCACCGCGCTGCCTCGGCTCGGTCCGGTCTAGGTGGGACCTCCGCCTCGCGTCCAGCGGACGGTGGCCACGCCGTCGTCAGAGTGATTCCCAAGAAAAGCTGGCCAGGTGTGCATGAGATTAACACACACACACACACACACACCAGCAACAACGACGAGCGCCCATCCAGCCTGACAACCTGCGCTCACCAAACCAAACTGCAGGTGAGGCGGGCGAGCCCTCCGGACCACAACGTGCACCTTGGGGTCTAGGACGTCAGGAGGCAAAATGAATGAGGGGACGAGCACAGGGCGGAGAACTGGCGAAAGTTAATGATGCATGAAAATTAAGAGAAAAGGTTTTTTCAGTGAATTTAACATTAAGACGGGACTGCCTGGCATGCCGAAGAGGGGCAGCCAGGAAGGTTTGCCGGGAGAAGACGAGGAGCGGGACAGCCGAGGCGAGGCGGTCCCGCGGCGGGAGCCCCCCCACCCCCACCGCCCGCGGAGTCTGCGGCGCCCCGGGTCCCGCGGGGCCGTGCCGGGGAGCGCTACCTGCGGCCGCGGCGCTCGCGGCTCCTCGGGGGCTGGGGCCGGGGCTGGGGCCGGGGCCCGGCGCGGCGGCGCCCCCCGACCCCGCCTCTCGCCCTCCTCCGGCTCCGCGCAGATGGAGTCCATTTCCTGGGGAGGGGGCCGCAGTGGCCCGTCCTCGGGCTCGGCCCCGGCCACCGGCCACCTGGCGCCAGGAAGCTTCCATCCCTGAAGGGAAAAAAAGAAAGAGTGGCTGGAGCGCAGCGGCGCCCGGGCGCGGGGAAGGGCGGGCGCGGGGGCAGCCGGGGGAGGGGCGGGGACCGGGTGGGAGAAAGTCGCGGCCCTGTCTCTCCCCGAGGGCGAGCGCCCGCTAACCCCGGGCTTCGGAGATGGACCCGAGCGGGAGAGGACCTGGGCAGGGAAATGGAATGTGGGGCAAGGAGCATCCAGCGCCGCAGAGGGGGAGCCGGGGGCAAGGAAAGCGCCTTCTCAGCCTCGGGCGGAGCGCCCTGAGGGGAGAGCCGGGGACTGACCTCGCCGCTCCCGTGGGGAGCCAACTGCGGTAGCGGACCCCAAGGAAGTCTACGTCTCCTTACCGACCGAGTCTGCCCCCAGCGACTACAATTCCCAGAAGCCCACGGCCACGGCCCGTAGAACGCGTGGCATCACTGGCCACTTCCTTATCCGGGAGTGGCGGGGGCGAGGGCGGGGAGGGGGAGGATAGGGAGTTCCGAGCGCATGCGCTGACTGAACTGGGCCTTCGGAAACTACAATTCCCGGCGTGCTCTGGATCCCAGTCGAAGAGGGCGCCAGGTGGGGAGGTAGGTGCCCCTGAGATGTTGTTTACACCAGAAGATACAGCTGCTTATACCTCCCTGAGTAGCGGGATTCTGTCGGAGTGGCTGTAATTGACCGCCCTCCATCTTTACCCTGGCCTTGGGGCTTTCAGCTGGCGGAAAACTTTTCTCTTGAACGGAAAAAGTACTTAATTAAAAACTCTTGGGGTCGGGAAGGATGAGGGAGTTTTGCAAAAAGGGCTGGAATGGAGAAAGCACTCTTCTAAATTGCTGACGCCCTGCAGAAGATATATCGAACACCTATTATACTAGTGCTTTATAGTTGACAATGTGCTTTCCCTGAGCAGGCTGCTTTTTACCTTCAGGATAGCTCTGTAAAGTAGATTTTATTAAGGAAAGTAGTTGAGGACCAGGACCTAAATCTTCTGACTTCTCTTAGTTTTCCAATAAGAAATAAATTTCAAAATTGGTGTGGCCCTAACCAGTTTGGCTCAGTGGATAGAGAGTCGGCCTTCGGACTGAAGGATCCCAGGTTCAATTCTGGCCAAGGGCATGTACCTTGGTTGCGGGGCACATCCCCAGTGGGGAGTGTGCAGGAGGCAGCTGGTTGATGTTTCTCTCTCATTGATGTTTCTAGCTCTCTATCCCTCTCCCTTCCTCTCTTTAAAAAATCAATAAAATATATTTAAATGTTGCCCTAGCCGGTTTGGCTCACTGGATAGAGCATTGGCCTGGGGACTGAAGGGTCCCAGGTTCTATTCCGGTCAAGGGCATGTACCTTGGTTGCAGGCACATCCCCAGTAGGAGGTGTGCAGGAGGCAGCTGATCAATGCTTCTCTTTCATTGATGTTTCTAACTCTCTACCCCTCTCCCGTCTTTGCTGTAAAATCAATAAAATATATATTTAATAAATAAATAAAATTGGTGTGGAAGAGGGGTGTCTGAGATTGACAAATATATTGATTACTTGGGACCACACAATCCTTATACAACCCTTTAACTTAACTAATCCCTCTACATTACTAATAATATCTAATATTTAATAGTATTTATTAAGTGCAATTCTCCCAGGGCAAATTACTCTGTGTCTCAGTGTTCTCAGCTGTAAAACAGGGAAAATGTGTGTACATATGTAAAAACTAAAAATATATATATACATTTATGATTTGTGTGATTTACTATGTTTGATACACCTCAATTTTTTAAAAAATTCTAAAAGTATAGAAAAGTAATATATCTAAATACTTTTATTGTGCTGCCATTTGAAAAGTGTGATTTAATTGTATTTATTTGTCCACTAAGGGCCCAGTGCACAAATTCGTGCACCTTAAAAGGAATTGTGGGCCCCACTAACAGTTCCAGGTGCCTCCTGTCCTGAGGCACGAGGACCCACGCGGGACTGCCCCTGGCACTGCCTGACGGGTGAGTTCCTGACAGTCCGGCTGGGGTCCGGCGGACCACGTTTTCAGGAGCTGGGAGGTTGGTTACAAGGCATTCGAGTCCCCACGGGTAGGGTGGCGGGATGGGTTCTCACCTCCCGGCTCAGGCTTGGACCTGGCAGCCCGGGGCGCGCCGAGGCTCGGGGCGCATGCCCTAGCCCTAGCTCGGGGAGGCCGCCGTGCTGCAGTGCACCGGCCCCATGGCCGGGCCTGCTCCGGGCAGATGCCGCTCCTCCGGGGCTGGGCCGCTCCACCGGCCGCACCCCGTTTGCTGGGCCTGTGCCGCCCAGACGCGCTGGAGTCCCAGTCTGCCCGCGGGCCAGCTGCAGGTGCTATGCGGGAGGGCCATCCTGCCTTGTGGCGAGTTCGAGCGGCAGCAGCAGGAGCCGGGCAAGGACTGCGCCCTCCATCTTGCCTTGGGTCCTCCATCTTGGGACAGAGCCATGTGCGCCCTCCATCTTGCCTTGGGTCCTCCATTTTGGGACGGTGCCATGTGCTTCTTCCCGGAAGACGCCGCTGCTAGCCACACCCAGGATTTCTCTGGACTAACCAATAATAATCAAGGGAAGTGCACGCCATCACTATGACCACATCCTGTACTGACTCGCGCCTGGCCAATCGGCGGGGCCCACAGTCCCCTCTCCTGCCCTCACTCCACCCCCCTTTAAAACCCCCTGTCCCATCAGGCCTCTCTCTCTCGGCCACTGGAGCTTACCGTTGCATCGGTGAGTGTGGCAGGGGAGCCAAACCTAGGTTTGAAATAAATGACTCTTTGCTTTTGCATCGGACTGACTGGCTCCCTGGAGGTCTTGGGAACTTTGAAATCTGGGCACAACACCTGGAGGAGGGAGAGCTGAAGGAGCGGAACAAGAGGATCCAGGAGGACAGTCGGCTGGAGCTGCAGAAGGTGAAGCAGCTCCGGCTGGAGCGGGAGCGGGAAAAGGCCATGCGTGAGCAGGAGCTGGAGAGGCTGCAGCGGGAGAAGGAAGCGGAGCACTTCAAGACGCGGGAGGAGCAGGAGGACAGCTTCCACCGCCAGCAGGCCAAGCTCCGCTCCAAGATTCGAATCCGGGATGGACGGGCCAAGCCCATCGACCTGCTGGCCAAGTACATGAGCGCCGAGGACGATGACCTGGCTGTGGAGATGCACGAGCCTTACCCTTTCCTCGGTGGCCTCACAGTGGCTGACATGGAGGACCTGCTGGAGGATATCCAGGTGTACATGGAACTGGAGCAGGGCAAGAATGTGGACTTCTGGCGGGACATGACCATCATCACGGAGGATGAGATCTCTAAGCTCCGCAAGCTGGAGGCCTCTGGCAAGGGCCCAGGCGAGCGACGAGAGGGCGTTAACACCTCGGTCAGCTCCGATGTGCAGTTGGTCTTCAAAGGGAAGACGTACAGCCAGCTGCAGGTCATCTTCCAGGGTATTGAGGGCAAGATCCGGGCCAGAGGCCCCAACCTGGACATAGGATACTGGGAGAGCCTCCTGCAACAGCTGCGTGCCCACATGGCGCATGCCAAGCTTCGCGAGCGGCACCAGGACGTGCTCCGGCAGAAGCTCTACAAGCTGAAACCGGAACAGGGCCTGGAGAGTGAGCCGCTATTCCCCATCCTCAAGCAGGAGCCCCCATCTCCTGACCACAGCCTGGAGCCTGAGGACCAGGCCCTGACCCCCCCAGGGCCCTCCTTGGAAGGTGACCCCGTGGAGCCTTAGGCAGAGGAGGCCACACCAGCAGAGGGTGAAGCAGAGGGGGAGGCCGTGCTCATGGAGGAGGACCTGATCTAGCAGAGCCTGGACGACTATGACGCCGGCAAGTACAGCCCCCGGCTGCTCACGGCCCATGAACTGCCACTGGACGCCCACGTGCTGGAGCCCAAAGAGGACCTGCAGCGCTTGCAGCTGTCGCGGCAGCAGCTCCAGGTCACGGGCGATGCAAGTGAGAGTGCAGAGGACATCTTCTTCCGGCGGACCAAAGAGCGTATGGGCCAGGACGAAGCACAGTTCAGCGTGGAGATGCCCCTGACAGGCAAAGCCTACCTGTGGGCTGACAAGTACCGACCTCGCAAGCCACGCTTCTTCAACCGCGTGCACACGGGCTTCGAGTGGAACAAGTACAACCAGACACATTACGACTTTGACAACCCACCACCCAAGATCGTGCAGGGCTACAAGTTCAACATCTTCTACCCCGACCTCATCGACAAGCGCTCCACCCCCGAGTACTTCCTGGAGGCCTGCCCCGACAACAAGGACTTCGCCACCCTGCGCTTCCACGCCGGGCCGCCCTACGAGGACATCGCCTTCAAGATCGTCAGTCGCGAGTGGGAATACTCACATCGCCACGGCTTTCGCTGCCAGTTCGCGAATGGCATCTTCCAGCTCTGGTTCCACTTCAAGCGCTACCGTTACCGGCGGTGATGGCCCTGCGTTTCCCCCGACCACCTGAGAGGAGTGTTAGGCTGGCAGCCTTCCCTGGCTGGTTCACAGCTCACCTCCAGCTGGGCCTTCCCCTCGCAGCCTCACTTTCCCTGTGTGAACAGCAAGTCACCGTGGAACTGCCTCCGAGGCTTGAGGGGAGGACGGGATGGCTGGCCCATGATTCTGACATGCAGGAGGGGCTGCTGGGGGGACTCTTTGAGCCCAGGGAACCCAGCAAGTGTCAACCACCCTCCCTGTCCACATGGGCAGAGTGATGCCCAAGTCCCATCTTAGACAAGCCCTGCAGTGCAGGCCTTGCGGGGGAGGGGGGGTGCGGGGAGGACAGCTTGGGGCCCAGACATGGGGTACCGAGCTTTTGAGGAAATCCAAGTTCAGAGCGTTGATGGGACCTTGGACATAACCGGTTGTTGCAGGGCCCACACTCCTGGCCCTTTCCCAGCAGCCTTCCTCAGTGCCCACACCAGTGGGACCCGGACCCTTGTGGTGCATGTTCCAAAAGAGACCATTTGAGGGACATGCCACCCACCTCACCCCTGGTGCTGGCTGAGGGTCAGTCTCTCCCCAAGTGGGCATGAAGGACACATCCACCATCAGATCTAGGAGCCAGGGGCCACTGAGAAGTCCTTCCACAGCCACTGAGCACCCAGGAGGCAGCCTCCATGGTGCAGCTGCGATGCCCGATCCGGCCTGGGTGTTCCCCTCACCTCAGAACAGCTGTGTTCTTCGAGGCCACCTCCCAGCCACCACAGAGCTGCCCTCCATGTTCCTGTTTCAGACGAGGACAGTCACTCACCCATAGTCAGACGGTCAACAGTACAGCGGGCCAGCCACCCAGAAACATTGTGTTAGCGCGCTGTTATGAAGACATTTCCAGCCTAAAGGGGAAGAACCGGCACCAAACCCTGAAGTGCCACCTCCCGGCTCCTCAGGCAGCCCCGCCAGTACCCCATTTCATCTGGAAATATTGAGGTTGTTTATCTAAAAAGACTTTTCTTTAGGTGGGGAGGGGAAATCTTGTTTATTTTCATTTATTTGGTCTACTCAGTACATTTTTAAAAAATAAATGCTCTATTTTAGAATAAAAATAAAAAAAAAGAAAGGAATTGTGGGCCACGAGGCTGCGGTGGGCACAGGGGCAGGTCTGGGCCCATTCTCCGCACCCCTGTCTGGCCCCTCCTACCGCAGCCCCCAGTCCCTTGTCTGCCCGCAGCCCCGCTCCAGCTCCCGCTGCCACTGCCTCTCCCATACGCTGACGGTGCCAGCTCCACTTGCACCTACTGACAGCACAGAGCAATTGGGGCCAGCGCCATCAGCAGGTGCGAGCGGCGGCTGCTGCCCTGATTGCCCCTCAGGAGCAGGGGGAGGTGGAGAAGCCCTTAGGGGCAATCAGGGCTGGCAGCACCACTTACACCCACTGACAGCACTGAGAGATCGGGGCTGGCAAGCAGGGCTATTGCTGGCAGCAGCTGCGAGCAATGGGCAGGACTGTGGCACATGGATGCAAAGAATTTTCAGTAACCCCCAGAAGCTCACCCCAATGACAGCAACCGGCGCCCCCATTCACCTGCTCCACCATCCTGCTGAGGCCGACACTGCCATGTTCCACACTGCTGCCAACGCCCGCCATGTTCTGCACACCCTCCTGGTGGTCAGCACACATCATAGCGACCAGTTGTTCGGTTGTTCCATCATTCGGTCTATTTGCATATTAGCCTTTTATTATATAGGATTACAGATGTATCTTGATAATGGATTCTTTTTGCCAGCATATCCATACATGCTCTCCAAATACATTTTCCTTTACAAATACATCTAACTGTGCTAGTTATCACTTTACTAGAGGCCCGATGCACGGATTTGTGCACCAGTGGGGCCCTTTGGCCTGGCCTGCGGGAATCGGGCCTAAACTGGTTCTCCGACATCCCTGAAGGGGTCCCAGATCGTGAGAGGGTGGTTCTCGGGTGCCGTACCCCGGAATTGGGCTCCCTCCTCTCTGATTCCCGGTTCATCACCCAAGAACCGCAGCTGCCAAGTCACCATAGCTCAGCAGCTCCTACATTGAGCTTCTGCCCCCTGGTGGTCCGTGCACATCATAGCTACCGGTCGAAGGTTGAACGGTTGGCCAGTCGCTTAGGCTTTTATATATATAGATTGCCTTTCAGCTTCAATTCACCCTTCAATATATGCTCTGTGATAATAGGAAGAACTCCTTTAGGTACCTCCACAGAGAGTACGATGTTTAGTTTTCTCAGCAGAGGGCACTGGAGAGACACTGCAGGAGTGAAGGTGTTCTCCTGGTATTTCCTGCTGTTGCACAGTGGGTCAGCAACCCTGCAGCCTTTGTCTGGTTTGGCCTGGCCTTAATCTTCTAGCAGCCTTCTCAACATGAAAACTGACTCCCAAGGCCTCCTGCTCACACTGGCACCCTCAGTCATCACTGACTGTTCACTGAACCCTGCATCCCCATTCCATGCACTTGCTATCACTTTCACTGTAGACCAGGGTGCCACACCTGTGCCTAGGCCCCCATTCTCTCTACAAGCCCCCCACCCCCACAGGATCCTGATCACCTACACTTGAGAGGAACTGCAGAACAGCTGTGGCCAGAATATACCAGCAAACTTGTCTGCTACCCAGTGGGCTGAACCACACATCCAATAGGATCTGAACCTTAGCCTTGGAAAGGTGGATTTCTCCACATTTGTCTTGCCTTGGGTACTCTCCCTAGAATACCCAATTTCTTATCAGAGCTTAGTAATTCTTTATATTAAACTTAGCCCACTATATGGTTTCCATTCCTGATTATATCCAGATTGATATAGGCAGTGTACACATTTTATATTAGTTTTTCTTGAAATACTAGCTATGACCAACCAAACTGGATGCAGACGGGGGAGAAAAAAGGAAAAGTGGTAAGAAGGAAATAAAGTATATAAAAAGGTAATCAAGTTGATTTTCCTAGTCAGATGGAGGGGACTGATCCCCCTTTTTTTTTTCTTTAGAGGACTTATTGCCCCTTTTTTTCAATACTCAAAATTGAATGATATAAATAGTATTGTATATTGTAAATTTCATAAAAATAAAGTATTTTTCTTTAAAATGGGCTGTCAGCCCTGGCCAGTTTGGCTCAGTGGATAGAGCGTCGGCCTGCAGACTGAAGGGTCCTAGGTTCGATTCTGGTCAGGGGCGTGTACCTTGGTTGCGGGCACGTCACCAGTGGGAGCTGTGCAGGAGGCAGCTGATTGTTGTTTCTCTCTCATCGATGTTTCTGGCTCTCTGTCCCTCTCCCTTCCTCCCTGTGAAAAAATCAATAAAATATATATATTTAAAAAAAATAAAATGGGCTGTCATTTTATTTTTTCTAGGAAAACTTTCATAACACAGGAAATATCATCCAAACATCTATTCATATTCAATATGAGTTTTTTTCCAATGTTCAGTTAAATATCTAATAATCACTAATCAAGTCTAGCAAATATCTAATACTGTCAGGCCCTGGTCATGCAAACTCAGAAATCAGATGGGTTCACTGTAAGTACCAGAATAGGAATGGGGAGGTTCATGAAGATGCTGAGAACTGAGAATATTATTTTTTTATCATTTTTAATTGATTTTAGAGAGGAGGGGAGAGGGAGAGAGACATAGAAACATCAATGATGAGAGCAAATTATTGATTGGCTGCCTCCTGCATGTCCCCTGCTGGGGATCAAGCCCGCAACTTGGGCATGTGCCCGACTGGGAATCAAACTGTTACCTTCTGGTTCATAGGTTGACATTCAACCACTGAACCACGCTGTCTGGATGTGAGAATATTATTAAGGACAGAGTAGATCTGAATGGGATGGAAGGAAGCATTCCAAGTTGTAGGGACAGCATGAGCCACGGTTTAGAAGTGCAAATAAACATGGCATGTGTTTGAACCAGAAAGGAAAAAAGTCTGTTGAATACCAAAGGTGATTAATAAGGCAGAGCAAAGATATAAATAGGGTTGGAGAGAACCTTGAAAACAGAAGTAAAAACTGTGGTCTCAATTTGACATTAAGTAATCACTATGGGATTCAAGAGAAGGATGATGACGTCATGAAAGGTTTTTCAAGAAAACTAATGTAGGAATACTAATAAAATTTGAGCCAGAAAAGGCATTGTGGGAGAATGGCTACGTAGAATTAGAATTATAGTTGATATGACCCTCAGTTTACAAACTCAAATGTGTAAATAATCATATTTCAGTAACTATAACCTTGTAATCAACTTGGTTTGAACTCTGAGTTTTTCTTTATCCTCAGGATTGGTTGGGAAACTCATGAATTTATTAATTTATTCAACAAAGATTTATAAATCCCTATTATGTCCCAAGTACTTTCTAGGCACTAGACATAGAGCAATTAATGAAATGATGCCATAGTGGCAAAACCTAAGGTTTAAAGTAATTAGTGCCAGTGTGCTGTTTTGGGCATGAGACTCTTAGGGACTGGGAGCTCCAGGCCTGAGACCTCCAGGTCTGGGATCTAATCTTCCCATTGCTCTACTTAACTTGTTTCCTTGGAGGAGCTGCTATAGACTTGAGGCGCTGCTCTGGAGCACTCAAGAAACCAACAGATTTATTTCCTCCTCCCAGCCCAGACTTAAAGTCTAGCAGAAATCCTGGTTCTGAGTAAACTCCATACACCTTGTAAAATATTCTTGCCTTCATCTGTGATCTTATAGAAGACTCACTATTTCTCTGAATGTGTTGAAAGAAAATCCTCTAAAAACTAGAATCTCAACCTACTAGGTATAGTGGGATTGACATTCTGTTGAGAGAGAGAGCAGCTGGGAGCAGGGTAACTCATTAGTATGTTATGGTCTCAAGAAATAACAGGCAGCCACTCTAACTAAGCTGTTTCTACTTAGTGACAGCACTGTGAGGAGTTATTGTCTTGATGTTTTGTATGAAGAGGCTTCCAGAACCTCCATTCTTGTGTTCTTTCCCCTTATAATATGATTTTCCTCATCTCTGCCTAGGCTAAAGTGAATTATTTCCTATCCTAGGCAATTCTACTTACCAGCCTCTGAAAGTGTGCAATTGCCAGTAGTAGTCCATTAATTAATCATGAAATCAATTTAGTAATTTGCAACAGGCATTTTTTTTTGAAAGAACTAAAATAGAATAGATAAAAGAGAACGTCCCTGAGTGCACTGCATGTTCTAAGGGTATTTTTTTCTGAAGCATTTGTTATATCTGTGTGCTTTCTGGTTCACAATACAAAATGCATTTTATATGGGTCACTTATTATGGGTCATAATCAAGAAAATTTGAACAGACTAGCAACAGTTACCCTCATTATTACATCTGTCCTCTCTCTGCTTCAAAATATTTTTTCTCTTCTTTCCAAACTCTGCTGAATATTCACTTCTGAGAATCATTTGTTCCCCAGTGTAAACAGTCTTCCTGGAGTTTCTGTACCATGTTATCTGTTGTCTGTCCTAAAACTCTAGCAAACAGTCGGGGAAGTCCAATCAGTAAAGCAAGCGCAGCGGCTAATGGATCACTGTTTATCTCACATTGGCTTTAGGACTTGATGAACTTTAAGATGGTCTTTTTCTCTTACTCATCAAAGATAGGTCTGGGAATTTTCATCTTCAGAGGGAATCTGATAGATGGAGTATCAGACAATGTGGTGAATTAGTCCATGTTATGTCACTCCAGTCTCCTGGTAATCAACTAGGTTTCTTCGTTGTTGCTGTTGTTGTTTGTTTGTTTTTAAGCATATTTCTCTCAGCCTTTGCCTTTCTTGACTGGAGTCCCATGCTCTCGCCCCACCTCCATTTATTCACATCACCTTTTATTCATTCTCTGCACTCCAGCCACCTCTATACAATATATTCAGGGTTCACTAAACAGAAGTGCATACAATTTTTAAATTCAGATGCCCATGACTTTCTGTAAAGACAAGAAAGTATTTCTTCTTAACACTTCCTAATGAAGTCCAGCCTTTTTGTGATCTTCTGTAATTCCTCCCTGAGAGCATAACAAGCTACAAAACTCCTCCTCTAGGTCTTCACTGCATTTGATTGCTTAGAGCAAATCATTTCAAAATTATAATTTGAAAACATACAATCTGACTAAAAAATGGGCAGAGGAGATAAATAGGCATTTTTCCAAAGAAGACATACTGATGGCCAACAGGTACATGAAAAGGTGCTCAACATCACTAATCATCAGTTTGAAATGTAAATCAAACTACAATGAGATATCACCTCATACCTGTTAGAGTGGCTATTCTCCAAAAGATAAGAAATAAGTATTGGAGAGGATGTGGAGAAAAAGGAATCCTTGTGCATTGTTGGTGGTAGAGTAAATTGGTGCAATCACTATGGAAAACTGTATGGACATTCCTCAAAACATTAAAAATAAAACCACCATGTGTTCTAGCAATTCCACTTTTGGGTATTTATCTGAAAAAAAATAAAAAGACGAATTTGAAAGGATATATGGATGACCGCCCCCCATATTCATTGCAGCATTATTTGCAATAGCCAAAACATGGCAACATCCTAATGGTCCATTGATGGATAACTGGATAAAGAAGGTGTTCCAAATCTATATATATAAAAGCCTAAGCAACCAAACGAGTGATGGACTGGTTGCTATGATGCACACTGACCACCAGGGGGCAGATGCTCAATGCAGGAGCTGCCCCCTGGTGATCAGTGTGCTCCCACAGCCAACCTCCCGCAGCTGGCCAACCTCCCAAGGTCCCTCCCCCCAGCCAACCCTGATCTCTGGCCAGGCCAAGGGACCCCACCCATGCAAGAATTTGTGCCCTGAGCCTCTAGTTGTCTTAATAAAGAATGAAATCTTAATAAAGAATGACATCAATAGAATTTGAAGGGATTATATTAAGTTAAATAAGTCAGACAAAAAAAGATAAATACCCCAACATCTCACTTATATGTGGAATTTAAAAAAGAAAACAAAACAAAAAAACTTCCAAACTCATGAATATAGAGAAGAGCTGTAAAGAAGCAATGCTTTCTGTTTAATGTGGAGACCAGGGGAGCAGGTCCCCCTCTCAAGGTAAAAAATAGTCTAGGTTACTACTGTTAAATTGAGACTTGGTACCAAAATCTAAATAACAGAATTTATAGAAAGAAAAGGAAATCCATTATTTCAGTTCTGTAAAAAACAGCTCTCATTTTTCTATCACCAACAAGTCTTATTTCAATCCATGAATTTCAAACACTCAATTATTTTAAACATAAAAATAAAAGGAATATAATCAAAGCAAATTATGTTAATTTATTGTGGTACATTTCTTTGATAAGTTTATTTATTTTGTGCTCTTTGAGTATTTTGATATTACATCAGGATGGAGCAGGAAACACCTGTAATATAGATTAATTGTCAGTATTTTATTTTACTTTATTTTTTTTTTCAAACTAAAGAACTGGGGAGAGTGACTTATTACATTTAAAAATTATTGGAAAAAGTTATATTTCATAATGCAGGTGCTCTGGGTGGCTCATCTGTCACTCTTTCTGCTAAGTGTAATCCAAGAGGCCACTGGGGGGACATCTGGAACACCATGGACTTTGGTGCCACCAGGATAACTGTGCTGCCCCGTATCATGAATCGTTGTGACAAACTCAAGAAACAGGCTCCCTGATCTCTGAAGAACTAACTCAAGTAGCTTCTTGGACCAAGTCCAACTGGCTGAAGTTCAGCACAGATAAAACAAAAAAGAACCTAACTGAAAGGAAGAGAAACTGGCAATCTGACAAGTAATCTAATATCAAGTCTTTTTTAGGGCCCCATTGTCAGGCTGGTGAGTAATTTTGTGGTAAATAGCCATTTACAGAATCCCAAAGGAATGCATTGGTGAAAAATGCATTCTTATACCTGGAATTCATCAGGAAAACAAGATCCAGACATGAAATGTAATTCTAAAAAACATCGTCTACAATTTACTCAATAAGCACTCTGACTGGCTTAAAGTGGAAACATACAGATAACAGGCATGTTATCACCAAGTAAAACCTCATAAAGCATGCAACTTGGCTGTGTAGAAAGCAATCAAGTACAACTTCTTAGGGAAGTAAAGACTGCAAGGGTCAGAAGTCCAGCCTTTGCCTCTAAACTGTGTGAATTTAGATTTAGCTCCTCTACTTCTCTTTTTTTCTTCTTCTTTTGAAAAGTTCAAATATAGCAAAGATTATAGAAAGATTATATATATATTGAGTTTCCAGATTATTATGACCACCTGACATTTGTAGGCAAATTAGCTGTACACTGCATTATATGGGATATGGAAGCCGATGGCCTGTTCGAACCTTTGCTGTCTGCAGTTACCAAGATAAAATGTCTCAAATTCGCACAGGAACACAAGGATTGGACAGCTGAGCATTGGAAAAAAAAGTCATGTAGTCCGATGAATCACATTTCCAGTTGCATCATGCAGATGGCAGAGTGAGAATTTTGCAGAAACAGCATGAAAGCATGCACCCCACATGCATGAGTACAACCCTTTAAGCTGGTGGGGCAGTGTTATGGTTGGGGCATGTTTTCCTGACATGATTTGGGCCCTTTAATTCGTGTGAAACAACGTCTGAATACCACAAGATACCTAAGTATCGTTGCTGATCAAGTTCATCCTATCATGTTGATGGCATATCCCAATGGAGATGGCTTCTTCCAACAAGACAATGCGCCATGCCACGGTGCTCGTATTGTGCAGGAGTGGTTTCAAGAACATGAGGGAGACTTTACCTTGCTTGGGTGGCCCCCACAATCACCGGATCTCAATCCAATTGAGCATTTGTGGGACGAAGTTAAAAGAGCCATCAGGCAGCTGGTTCCACAACCATCAAATCTCACAGAACTGGACAGTGCTATTCATCAGGCATGGCGTCAGATTCCTCGCATCACCTTTCAACATCTCGTGAAGTCAATGACAAGAAGAATCGCCACAGTATTGAAGGCAAAAGGTGGCCCAACGAAGTACTGATGGGGTGGTCATAATAATCTGGCCACTCAGTGTATATCTTACTTAGGTTTATCCAATCTTAACATTTGGATTCATTTTTTTTTTCAGGTTGTTTTAAAATATATAAAGCAGCACAGACAGTTAAAGTCCTATGAATTTCTCACCCTTCATCTCATCCCATTCTCTCCATTTCCCCATAGAAGTAACTATTAATCTGATTTTTGCTGTCAACCATTCCCATGACTGTTATTAAACCTCTGGATCATAGGTACAGATCCATAAACACTATTTAGCATTGTGTTGTGTGTTTGTAAATTTTGTATAGATGATATTTATATGTACATACAAGAGTCAGCACTAATGAAAGGGTTAAGAGCAGGCACCCTGGAGCCTCACTGTCTAGGTTCAAATAGTGGTTATGTCACTTCCTTCTTGTGGGTCTTGGGCAGATTACTTAACCTCTCTGTGCCTCCATTTCCCTACTTATTAAACAAGGAACATAAAGGAACCTACCTTGTAAGATGTCATGAAGGTTAGATGTATTGACATCTGGGGAGTACTTGGAACAGTAACTGGTACATACTAAGCACTATATAAGTGTTATCTGCAACTATTTAAATGTTTTTATAGCATTCGTTATATGAATATATTCCAATTGATATATCTAACCTCCCTTTAAAAAATGTTGTAATCCTCAATTGAGGAGGATATGTTTATTGATTTGAGAGAGAGAAAAAGGAAGAGGGAGAGAGAGAGAGAGAGAATATCGACATGAGAGAAGATGGGTTGCCCCCATACTGCCCTGACCAGGCATTGAACCTGCAACCTAGGTATGTGCCCTGACTGGAATCAAACCTGCAACATTTTTGGTATACGGACAATGCTCCAACCAACTGAGCAGCCTGGCCAGGTCTATATCTAAGTTCCTTTTGATCAACATTTAGGTTGTTTCTTTTTAAATCATTATTATAAAGATTCTTCAACATGTCTCCTTGTGGATATGTGGACAATTTTCTCTAGTGGCTATGCCTAAGAATGAAATGTCTGGGTTTTAGGTGAGCTCAACTTTGTGCTGTAGCAGATATTGCCATATCATTGTACAACATACGGTAAAAATTCCCACTCTCAAAATTCCTAATAGCTTTTGTTCTCACCAGTTTTAGTGTTGCCTGATCATCATCTTGTATTTATAACATGAGAAGGAGTGAACTAGGTAATTTCCGGGGTCTTTCTGCACTTTCTATATTCTCTGATT
Source organism: Myotis nattereri (assembly GCF_964212035.1). Classification (NCBI taxonomy): domain Eukaryota; kingdom Metazoa; phylum Chordata; class Mammalia; order Chiroptera; family Vespertilionidae; genus Myotis; species Myotis nattereri. The sequence continues at coordinate 201,263,591 of NC_138075.1, read as the reverse complement.
CCCTTTCTGTGAATTTCCTACTCTCTCCCTTCAGCTAGAGACAAACTAATGCAGTGAATAGCGAATTATTTTATTTGAGTCTAGAAGCCTATTGTTGGGTATTTTTAAATTCTTACGTCTAAAAACTAGGACATCCAATAATACAATTTCATTAGTGGTGAGGGAAAATATCACCTAAACTGACAGTGTCCTAGCCAGGCATACTTCCAATGCTGCTGATAGAAGTCAGTGGTTTTCAAACTTTTTAAAACAATGGACTTTTAAATATATATAAATTGAATCACAATATAATTGCTGCTTGCTCCTTCCTTCCCTTCCCCTTTTTTCCCCTCTAATACACATCTTACACATTTTTAAAAGCTTCCTATAATATAATTATCATGATTGCCTTGGTGAGCTTCCTGAAATTAAGAACTATTAAAATGCTCCAATTTACCTTGCATTTTAAATTCTACTTGACCATATTTTTATTTAAGGCTGGTACATATTTGGGTATACTAAAATCTTTTAGAAATATCCACTTTAGACAAAAAAAAAAAATTACCCATTATTGCCGAAGAGCTCTGATTTTACTACCTATAATTTCTATGGAGAAAAATATTCAGCTTCAGGCTTTGAAGGAAATCATTGTAGACCAACATTGCCACCTAATGGTAAGAAGCCTAATCACAACATATTTCAAGTTGGTTTTTAAAAAAATACATATGCAAAACTCTGCACACTCTCTTCCTACGAGGACCTGACATTATGGTAGAGCTGGGGGGCACTCATCAGACACACTGGCAAGATTGGTGATTGGGCTTCTGCTCCCTCGCTACCTGGCACCCGTGAGTCCCAGCATTCTCTCTCTCATCTCCCAGATGCAATCATTAAAGATCTCCAAACTCTGGCCAGCCCTCCCTTGTCCTAATGCCAAGCCTGTCCTAGTCTTAATATATTAAGAAGCTAGTTCTAGACAAACATTTGGAGACTGGAATCAGCCTGGAATATGGCTGGTCTCTGGATTTCTAAAAGGTGAGCTCCTGCATCGGCAGCCACATGTACCCGGGTCAGCACCTCACCATGGGACTCCCCAAAGCCACATGCTTTCTGTCTTTTTACAATATTCCCTAAGGAAGCTGAAACCCAGTGTGAACATCTGAATTGCCCTCCAGGTATCTAAACTGGAGCCCTCACCACCAGCTGTCAAAGTCTCTACTTGGGAAAGTTGTGAGAAAAGAATTGGCCACTTACCCCAAGTCTTTAGTAAACCAGGAATCTGCCACCATCCAATTCGAGCAAAGCAAGACTCACAGAGCTTTGCGTCAAAGGTCATCAAGTCAGAACCCTAGGATATGTCTCCAGCCCAGATCAGACCCAAAGTGCCCACTCCTGGATGCTGTGATTGGGGTTGCTTCTCCAGGTATATAACCCTCACTCATTTCCTGTCTTTCCACATCTGCCTGACATGAGTAGCCAGCAAACTTCTTTACGGTCTTAGAGGTTTGTATGACAGGCAAGAAAGAGCACAAAGAAAAGAATAAAATGCAGCTGAAGCAAAGGAATGATAAGAATCAGAAAGAAAAAAGAGAAAAAGGAGCACCTGTCTCAGGCAGAAGCCATGTTGCATATTATGTACGGCCCTCCCACTCCAGGCCTAGCCACTTCTACAGTAAAGAAATTCTTGCCAGCTGTTATTGAAGAGACAGGCAAAATGTATAAGGGCAACTTAAGATTACAAAGACATAATGTATATAGTTCAATGGGTATTCTGTAGGTAGAGAAGAATAAATTCTATCATTGACCTACACTGATTGGAGTCCATATAAATATCCGGTATGTCAAATTAACATGGAGCTACATTAAATCATGTTACTTTAGGCGGGGATAGAAATCTTTTATTAATTCCTGTAATCTGTATTAGGAAGAATATTTTGAAACATGGCTGGGTTCAGCAGTAAGAGCTGTGTGATGGATTAGCAATATCTTCTATGGCCACATGCTTGTCATACTTGTCTCTTTTCTTTTCTAGAACCATCCTCCCATTTACTCCTTCCTGGTTCTCTAGATAGGTGCTTCTCAAGCTTTAATGTGGGTATTAATCACCTAACAGTCTTGCTAAAATGCAGTTTTGGACACAGTGGGCAGGCCTGAGATTCTGAGTTGTTTTTCTTTTTGTTTTGTTTTTTAAATATATTTTATTGATTTTTTTACAGAGAGGAAGGGAGAGAGAGATAGAGAGTTAGAAACATCGATGGGAGAGAAACATCAATCAGCCACCTCTTGCACATCCCCCACTGGGGATGTGCTCACAACCGAGGTACATGCCCTTGACCAGAATCGAACCTGGGACCTTTCAATCCTCAGGCTGACGCTCTATCCACTGAGCCAAACCGGTTTTGGCTGATTCTGATTTTTTAAGAAGCTCCCAGGTGATGCCCATGCTGATCCATTGAACTCCCAGGTTTCCTTGTCAAAATTACAACTTCCTTTGTTAATCACCCAGCAATATTATTACCTTTATCTCTTTTCTGTTGATCAGTCAGAGAAGGATAGTAGCTACTGCTGTCAGGCCTTAAATAACCAGAAATTTTTTTAATTTATTATTTAAAAATCTTACAAAATGTTTTAATTTTAATGTTCTATTTTTGTATATAACATTTATGCATATATTTGTACAGTAAAGTCTGATTTGTAATTCTTTTATCAGTAAGAAATTTGTCTCAACCAATCTTTCTAAGCCTAGAGTATGACAATTAATATCCTTAAAATGACCCTGAAGCTCTATAAGATCCTAAACTCCCTACTAAATTATTAAATAAAGAATAGTCACTACAGTTTGAGAATTTATTTTTCTTTATTGCATTCTAATTCTTTTTAAGTTGTATTCTGAACATGATGTGCATGGTTCTTCCCAGTTACTCCTCAACCATGTAAATTGCCTGAAAGTGAGGGACACTTGTTCCCTGTTATAAATATTGTTACACGAAGGGAGCCTATGTGGGGGGAATCAAAAGATGTAGATACTGACAAGTTAATCAGTTATATGTTTGCACATTGTCCATAGTGGAAAATCCCAAGATACAATGATTCTTTAATCACAGTACCTTACATGCAAGTGTGTTGGCCTTGTGCCCTGCACCAAAGCACATTTTCCTCATGGAAAATCCCCCAGCTGCACCTTCCTCTTCTTCCAACTTAATCATCACTTAGTCACATCACCGAAAGGATCATGAGGTGCGTCCTTGTGAATAGCTAGCTCTTCAGTCCTGTGCGGAGTCTGTGGGCCCACTTTCAACTCCAGATCTTTCAATGGCTGAAAACTCTGTTTCAATAAGTGGTTTCAGAAATTTCTCAACCTTGGTGAGTCTTTGCTTCAGTTTCTGCTGCATGGACTCATACTCAGCCAGGATCCGAGCAAACCTTGTTTGCAGGAGGTCTACTGACCCTTCCATTCGGGTGACCTTCTCTTCAAGATCTTTGGGGTCATGGCCAGCATTCGCGATATTTACATCCAGCAGACCATCTTTCATCAAGATTTGCTTCCCCTTCTCTTCTAGCATACCTTTGGCATCCGGGTACTCAGTTAGAGCTTCCATGAGGTCATCTTTTGAGAGACAGAACAGATCTGAGTAGCCAATGCTTTTAATATTGGCCGTTCTTCGATTGCCAGCTTTGCTGCCTTTAATGTTAAGGATGCTGATCTCCCCGAAGTAGCTGCCATCACTCAATACCACAAACTGAGTGATTCCATCATCTGCCACCACAGCGAGCTTGCCTTCCTTGATGATGTACATCTCTCGTCCAATATCGCCTTTCTTGCAAATGTAATCTCCAGGACTGTAGACTTGGGGTTGTAATTTCAAGACCAACTCCACCAACAGACCAGCCTCACAGTCGGCAAAAATGCGCACCTTTTTTAATGTGTCTAGGTGGACACTGATGGCGATCTCTGCTCTTAGTTTATCAGGTAGGTACTTCAAAACTTCTCTCTCATCAACTGTTTTTTTGTTGGTCCACAGATAGTCGAACCATTTAATAACTCTCTTTTCCATATCTTTGCTTACATTTCGAAAATGCATATATTGCTTGATGGCATCAATTCTTGCTTGAAATTCTGCTCTGGCTGCATTCATGTTGGAAATCATAGAACCTATGTTACCAACAATGGTAGCAAAAATTAATACTCCAATTAAAAAATCAACCACCACGAAGACATACTCAGAATCCCTCACAGGAGGTGGTGTTTCACCAATGGTGGTCAAAGTCAGTGTAGACCAGTAAAGGCTATAGACGTACTTTCTAGCCAAACGGCCAAATTCAGGATCATTAACATCAGGATAGACCCAGGTATCATCTCCAAATCCAATAGCTTTGGAAATAGAGTAGTACACACATGCGTTCCAGTGGATAATGATGACGATGTACATAACAAGGTTAGAAATCCTGAAGATGTTTGGGTAGTTAGTTCTTGTTTCTGTTCTTTGGAAGAACTCGAACATTCGAGAGATCCTTAAGAGTCTGTTTAATCTAATTTCTGGATAGTTCCACCCCAGCTTAAAATATAGCAGATCGGTTGGTACCACTGATAGAACATCAAGTTTAAATTGTAAGTTTGATTTATATTTCTCTATGAGTTTAAGCTCTTCCTTCACCAGCAGTCCTTGCTCTAGGTAACCTAAAATAGAAAAAAATCAATTTAATGTGTGTTTTTTTTCTTTTTATGCTATTGTGAATTTTTCTGAAGTAACTCTCAATAAACTTCATTGAGCTCAAAACAAGAACTCACTTTCAATAAATATGCTTTTAGCAATGTAGGAAGATATGAGTGCCAATCAACATATAGCTATGGAACATACTATGTTGTAGAAATAAAAAGTAAAACTTTGTAAGTGCAAAAGTGAGAAATTATATGCAATGTATATATACAAATCTCTGTAGATCAGTTTCTCCATCCAGGCAAAGCCACCGCTTTTATGAACAGTGTTCTTGGAAAGTCTCCTGGGCCCCTAAGCACTGTGCTCATACCTCAGGCTACTCTCTTGACAAAACCCCAACCTCACCCTTGAAACTTGGGTACCATTGTGAATATTCTTTCCTTGCTCCTTCAATGTGAAGCATAAGTGTCCTTGGTGTTAGCATTCCTTAGACATGTGGGATCTTCCCTTCTCCTACACTGCTAACATAGGCTGGTGAATTAAACCCAGAATTTCAGCACTCTGATACATTTCACTAGGAAAACCATTTGTTCTTCCTCTTATACCGACTATCAGAGCTGCAAATAGGACACAACAACTGCAACGTTCTGTGTTCACTGGTTACATTTGCATGTGGAAGCAGTGTAGAAACAATGAGTTTATATCTACTTAATAAGAGTGCTTGACGTAGGTAGTTATTAGAGTCTTCCCCCTGGTCAATAATGCCTCACCATGGATCACAAGGTTGAGTTAAGGATGTGTATTCTGTTTCTTACAAAATTTCTAATACAGCTCTGCTGGGTTCAATGACATTTCCCTCCATGCCTCTTTAATCTCTCTGTTAGGTAGCCTTTCCTCACAGGGCTGACAGATGATTTCTGCTCTCTTCTATTCCTTTCACCTGGCATAAACCCAATGAACAGGGTAACAGAGGAAAGCCACCAATCACATTCGAAAGGTTGCCTAGAAACATCCCTTCTGAATCCGTTGGAGCGAACTGAGCCTGTGGGTGGGAATATGGTATTCTTGCTTTCAACTGTGTTTTGTTCTCTAAAACAGGTTTTTGTGAGTTATTTTGAAGAATGCTTTCATTAGAAAATTTCAAATTATATTATAGATATCAAAGCATGAAATTGCAAAATGTCCCAAACTGAACATATTTACCTGTCCTGGTTCGTACAAACATATCGAGAAGATAGACTGTATCTGACAAGTAATCAAAAACGAGCCAATATGCTAGGTAATCAGACTGGAGTTCCTCAAAACATGCTCTGTAAAAAAAAAATTATATGAATAAAATGGGAGCCATTTCAGTAAAAGTCCTCTTTGTGTAATTTTCTCATGATGAGAAGTATAAGACTAAGAGGGGTCCTTAGAAGCCATTGAATCTTTCCCAAATTGGAGCGGTTGGATTAGTTTTCTCACACTTTGAATTTCAACATTCTTGCCATTATACTAGTTAGCTTTATGAAAACATCAAATAAGAATAAATGACCTAGAGCTAAAGTTAAATACACTGGGTCATATACATTAATAACCAGGTTCATACTGACTGTCAGTGCCCAAAATGCTTCAGGAAATTATGCTTGGTTCTGGATGGCTGAACTGTTTACTGGCTGAAAGACAGGGGACCATAGAAATCATTTGGGAAACACACCTTGTTCTAAACCAATCTAGGTCCTTGATCTTTTTCTACTCTTGGCAAAATGTTTTCTCATAGGGAAAAAAAAATCCCCCAAAGTTCTAATGAAATGATTGGGCGATCAAAAATTTAAAAGTATCCTCTCCACCCCTCCATCCTGCTACTGGATTTCCAAGTATATTGGGAAGGAAAGCACCTAGTCCTGATCTTAGGAAAACACGTTGAGAACAACATAGAGTCTCTTTACAACCTGTGGTGAAGAAAAGAGGGATGTCCTGAGGAGCTCTAGGCCAGACAGTTAAGTCAGTTAACTTGAAAACTGAAAGTGAACTGAGATCCACAAAAATATAGAGAGACCTTGCAATAATCAGAGTCCAGTTGTACATGACGGGTAAGGTGATGCAAAACAGCCAATTGTAGTATGTGTTTCCCGAGGGATCAATAACCATGACTTCTTTCTTCTCCCTACCAGCAATCAGACACAGAGGCAAAAGTTACCAAGAAACAAAAACATTTCAGTTTCACCTGTCTAATATGACAACGCCCATTCCCCACAATTAACAAAAGAGAAGGAAGCTGGAGAAGCTTACTCTACAGTGGGAAGGTTAGCTTGGCATAAGTGCACTAGTTATAAGAAACTAGTTAGTGAAGGGTGGCTAGATAGTTAAATTACTAGTCTTACATTAAACCACATTTTACACTTTAATTAAAGCTCTTGTTTTACTGCGATGCTTTAGACACTGCTATCTCTTCAGCCACAAAGAAGGAATCATGGCATAGATCATGCCAAACCCTGGACATGTCACAGAACCCTTTGGTAAGGTATAGGTGGTGGGAGAATGCTGGCTTTGCTATGCCCCCTACCAGGTAACAAAACAACCAGGAACTACACTGTAAGGGGAGAATTCATGCCTTCTTTCTAATCTGTAGGAAAGAAGAATATAACACAATCTAATAAAAATGCATATTCATAAGCATGTACAGAGGACTAAGGGAGGCAATTGTGGGCAAGAGGAAGGAAGGAAGAAAATATATGTTCAAATAAAAATTTTTAACTTTCTTTTAGTATCAAGCCTATATTTTTAAGGACTTTTTTCTTTATACAAACTTCAACAACTTTCTAACAGGCACAAATAATTGAACCATTGCCTGGTAAAGAGTTTCAAGTAAGTTTAGAAAACAATTTTTCCTTTAATAAAAAACAAAAAGAGCTTTGCAACTATCACTCTGCTACCGGAGGAGTACAGGAGTGGGATTCCTCCATTGCCATGGAAGTGGGGTTCTTGGGGTACCACTGAAATGAGCACTTTCAGAAGCTCCCACGGGAGAATGAGGTGCGGTTAGAAGACTTTATTTGTGTGGAGTTATATTCCTCAGCCTCCAATGTCCCATTTCCCTTAAGCCAGTCCTGAAGGAGGGGCAGCTGTGGGTTCAGCAAAGCCAAAGCAAGGCCAGTGTCCAGAGCTTTCATTCCAAGTTGCAGCTGGGACCAGTCCAGCATCAAGTTAATTAAAGTCCGCTAGTCCATTGTATGGAGTCTTACATTACTAAGACCCCTGCAAATGCAGGGAGTGTACTCCCTGGAACAGCAGTCCCAAGACGGCCAAGAGCCAAGAGTGTGTGCTCCTTTGTCTAGCAGTTTAAGTGGCCAGGTTTCTCACCCTCTTGGTGGCTACACCTACCCTGAGCACAGCCTCACTTCCAGGTGTGACTGCCATACAAGCACCTTCCCACGTCACTCAGACCTTACTGGGCATGTGTCCAAACTGCCTTTGTCCAGTCCCTTCCCCCACTGATCCGCGGGAACTAGACTTGGAGAGTGTTAAATTAGCAAAGCTGTATGAATGGCATGCCTATGTTATCTAGTCTTCCCTTTACGCCTTTTCTGTTAAAGAATAACCAGATTATGACAACAGTATAGACTCAGCCTTATCATTGTGCAATTCCAATTCTCAAATGTTTGTTTTAAAAAGGACTGGAGAGCATTATGCTAAGTGAAATAAGCCAGTCAGAGAAAGATAAATACCACATGATCTCACTCATTTGTGGATTATAGAGAACAACATAGACTGATGAACAGGGACAGATCCAAAGACTGAGAAACAGCGGTCAGGCTATCAATCCCCAGAGGGAAAGTAGGGGAGGGCGGGGAAAGGGGAAGAGATCAACCGAAGGACTTGTATGCATGCATATAAGCCAAACCAATGGACATGGACCACAGGGGGATGGGATCATGAGTGTGCGGGGTGGGGGGTGGGGGGGGGAGGGAGGAGTTTGGGGGTTAATGGGGGGGATGAGGACACATTTGTAATACCTTAACTAATAATAATAATAAAAAATCTTTAAAAAAATAAAATAAAATAAAAAGGACCATTCAAATGGCTGGTGGTTTTTTGTTTTTTGTTTTTATTTTATTTTATTGATTTTTTACAGAGAGGAAGGGAGAGAAATAGAGAGTTAGAAACATCCCTTGACCGGAATCGAACCTGGGACCTTTCAGTCCGCAGGCCGACGCTCTATCCACTGAGCCAAACCGGTTTCGGCATGGCTGGTGTTTTTGCTTTTGAAATTCGGCATGGCTTTTTGCAAGGAGACTCCTTTATTTTGGAGTATTTCCCATACAGTGTTTATTCTGCAAAAATGTTAATGAAATTATCGAATTTATATTTCAATTTTTCTAATTGATGGTAAGATCCTAGGAATCCTATTCTCCTAGGAGCCTAACTATCTCCCAGTAGTAAGTTTCTCTTTATCAGGGTCTGGGGAAGGGAAGTAATGATAACAATGAAAGTTCTTGATGAGAAAACTAAGACTAAGGCTTCTGCTGTTAATTTTAAGAAAATAAGAAAAAAAGTTAAACTACATTTAATAACAATTTATTTAGTCTTCACAGAGGGCCTCTTTACTACAAAGTTTCAGGAAATTCCCCCTGGATCCAAAACCCATCACCAGTGCATTCCTGATTTCAATGAGAGTAAAAAAAACTTACTCTTCTTTCTTATCTTTGTCTTTCTTTTCTTCTTTCTTTTTCTTCACTTTGTCCTTTTCTTTTTTCTTTTTCTTCTCTGGGTCCTTTTTATTTTCATTTTTATCATCTGGCTTGCTGAAAAAGTGAGATATTTAGTTAGTATTAAAACGCAAAAAAAAAAAAAAAAGAAAAGGTCATGGGCAGAAAACTGTGGAAGTCTAACTTACCTCTTCTTTTCTTTTTTCTTCTTTTTTTCTTTTGGCTCTCTAGAGAAGAAACAATATCTCCGTCACATAGTCAAATCCCATTCTGACTTCCACTCTTATTTATTTTTCTCTCCACTGAGCAATAATTCTCAGCTTTGTATTCAAAGGCCTGCCCCTGTGCTTCGAAGCCAGAAATCTGGTCTCCTACGGGAGAGTTCTACTAAAATGCACATGCATCCAGGTAACAAGGCAAACAAAGAATAATTCCTGGGTGGGTGAATGTGGAAAACCGAAGAAAATGGAGCTGGGTAAAGGCATAAACCCAAGGAGAGAAATTTAAGAAACAATAGCCCCTAAAAGAATGTACTTTCAAAGTTTCAATATATATTTTAAAAATTCTTTCAATTTTAAGATTCTTGATATTACTTATATTTACCCTTCAATAAGAGCTTTGAGAATTTTGAGAAAATATCATCAATTTTCATAGAGCATTAATTCTGCCTGAAGCAATTATTTTATGAGCAGTCAAAAAGCTCTGTGGTAACCTAGTAGAATGCTCATTCTTAGAATCATTCATTAAATTTGAGATATTTTTCTATATACAATTTCTTCCTGAGTGGAAATTATGTGATTAGAGGCCTCTTTCTATGATTGGTCTTCTCCATGAGCAGAAAAAGGATTCTGGAGTCAGACAGCCAGACCCAAGGTCTCAGGAGGCTGCCATTGTTGGCTCCAATGTCTTGGTAAGATTTATTATGGGCACATGAAAGAACAGGCATCTCATTATCACAGGATTGTCAGAGAAGGCTGTTAGAGGGAGGTAGGTCTAAACCTAGGCCTCAAAGTATGAGCAAGTGTTGGAAAAGTTGGGAAGAGGGAGGATGTTAAAGGGGGAAAATTTGTAGGTACAAATGTACAAACAAATTTCATCTGGGTACAAATGACCAGAATTGGAAAGCTGCTATTGAGGAGAAATAGGAGATAAAATTGACAAGTGAGGCTTGGTATCTAAGGTCATCCTGTCAAATGGGAACAGAACATAAAGTTGAAAAGGGGAGAATTTATTTCTATGGGAACTCACTCCTGTGAGACAGGATTGAACACCCTAGCATCGATCCTGAAAGGTGGTGCTCACACACTGCTCAGATGGCTCTTGGAAGCTCAGAAAAGGTGAGGGCTCACACCAAGTGAAATAGAAATTACAAAATGCCATGCCAGATGGTTGAAGAAGGTGTCAAAAAGGCTCAGAGAGTGGTATGCTAAAATGGGTATTCTATATAATAAAAGGCTAATAAGCAAATTGACCGAACAGCGGAATGACTGGGGAAGGGACTGGACAAAGGCAGTTTGGACACATGCTCAATTTTCCACCTTCACCCACCCAGGGGGCAGATGCTCAATGAAGGAGCTGCCCCCTGGTGGTCAGTGCACTCCTACAGGGGGAGTGCCGCTCAGCCAGAAGCTGGGCTCACAGCTGGCGTGTGCAGTGGTGGTGGCGGGAGACTCTCCTGCCTTTGTGGCAGCGCTAAGGATGTCCGACTGATGGTTTAGGCCCGCTCCCCACGGAGCCGTCAGTCAGACATCCCCCGAGGGCTCCCAGACTGCAAGAGGGCACAGGCCAGGCTGAGGGACCCCCCCCCCCCCGAGTGCACAAATTTTGTGCACTGGGCCTCTAGTCCTACATAAGAGAGGTAGCCCACCAGTTGGTTATATTCCCTAAGAATGCTCAGAGAATACAAAAATGATCCAAAATGTGCAGGTGAGAGGGGCACCAGCATCACTGAGAAGTTCAGTGGTACTGTCCTCTGTAGGCCAGAGCTGATAATAGGAGATGCTGGTACAGAACTGGGCTCCCTGAGAGCAATAGGGATGACAGGATCTAGAAGAACATACTAGTGGCAATGCTTGCCCTTCAAAGAGAGATGGGGCCCATAATAGTAATTCGCAGTATTGAAATGCTCACATGCATACATACATACTACTTTTAATATGGGTAGCTACATTTTTCAGAAGTACATAAACAAACATTAAAGTGACAGAATATCCACGTCATTGTGTTAGGTGGAGTTTGCCTAATATCTGCCCTATAACAGGTTCAGATATATCCCTACCTTTTCACTGGTTTTCTCTAAAAACAAGCTTTAGTTTTCTATTGTAAATATACTTACTGCTCCTTATTGCTGCTGTTGTTAACATTGAAAAGTGCAATGACACCAGGCAGGTACTCTTCCCTAGGGAATGAAGAAGTACTGTGAATTCATAGTAGTCACCATCCATATAATATCTACGGTAAGCACACAGTCTTAAAGAACAACTTTTTTTCAGTTTCTACTTATTACTAATGGTTGTCTAGACGAGTTTTGAAAATATAGAGCCTTCATGAAGCATGAGCTACCAAATATCATGCCATGAACCAAAGTGATTAGTAAACGCCTGTTGATCAATGCTCACACTGAGAAGTAACATCCTTATTGGTCTCCACTGAGGCAACTAGATGCCGCTAACTCCCAGCAAGAGACCTGGGACTTACACTTAGGAAGCTAGGAAGGGAAAGAAAGGCAAATGGAGATAATGGAAAAACTGGAGGTAGTCAGTGAAAAGAGAAATAGGAGAGAAGGAAAAAAAGGAGGGACAAACAGCAAATAAAAAGTGACTATGTTCCACAGGATGGCAACCCCTGACCCACACCACCACACACAGCTTCCACACCCTCAGAGTAGCATGTTTGAAGTTTCCATGATTGCTTATTCTCTACGAAGGATTTTAAGCTTTGCTCTTCTAGCTACTCACTCCAGTGCTCTACTTCCCTGAAAGGAAAGTCAAATGGGATTTTAAAAAATGACAGCCAAGTTTAAAACACTTTCTTATGAAGACAAACAGAGCTAAACTACTTCAGGGCCCTAGAAGAAGGATCAGAGAGAAGGAGGAAATCAGAGAGGACTGGGACATGAGGCTTTTTAAGACACAGACATGTGTCTCAGGGAAAATGATCACCAAGAGCATGACTTGGAGCCCCATGGACATGAATAATCATCAGGCAGTAGCGGTCTCCCAAGAAAAGAAGTAGCGAGTTCCTCCCTAGAGCCTGCATAGCGATGAGGGAGCAGGACCATTTGCCAAATCCACTAAAAGGAGAAGATCTTTTTTCATCTAAACAATGGCTCAAAAATCAGTATGGGGAAAAGAAAAAAAAAAACACTATGGGGGAATAGATCAGATTGCTCACCTCTGTGATAGTCCTCCCTTCCTGCGTGAACTATTTCTGAAGGAATCCCTTGCACAGGGGTTTTCACTCTCGGAGTCTTCAAATATAGAGGCACTGTCATCGTCGTCAGAAAAGGAGCTACGGTCCAATGGGAGGGAGAGATGAATTAGAGCAATGCTCTAAACCAAGCATGTCAAACTCGCGGCCCACAAGGAATATTTTTATGAACCAGCCAATGTAACGGTAAGAAATGTTTTAATAAAAATTTTGTAACTTAATTTTTACAATATTCTGTTATACATAATTATTAATAACGAGCTACAACGTTCGCTAATGACTGATTACTATATGTAATCATATTGCATTTGTTTCCCTTACGTGCCTTACATGCAGGCGCACCATTTCTCTACACTAATACCAGCAGCAAATATTTTAGCAGCCAATTGCCACGTCATTAGTCTTGGACTGACATGTTTGGTGTGTGCAACAGGAAATAGTTTGCTTTTGGAGAACAAGAAAAATAGGTTTATTTGCATTACGCTTATTAATTTGTGCAGTTATTCAGTGTCTGGTAAGTTAATGTTCAAGAAAAAATATTAATTTTTATTAAAATGTTCTATTATTTTATGTTAACGATTACTAATTTATTTCAGCCCTTTGTATTCAGCATGTCTCTATTGAAATAAACCTACGTTTCTCTGAAAATTGAAGCTTTTAATTTTGTTGCTGCCCACATAAACTTGAACCTTGTTTATTTGGCCCGTGTTAGCCTTTGACTTTGACATGCTTGCTCTAAACTGATATGGAGGAATGCCAGTTCTCATTAGGGGGACCCTTACCCCTTTTCCTTCCCTCTCAAACTAATACACACAGCAACTTTTAATTAGAGTGAAATGAGAACTGTACAGAATACATAGAATTATAACCACAATTCAGTGAGATACATGTAACTAAGAAAATACTTTCTAGGTCATATACAGGGATATGGACTAACTTATAAAAATCCTAGAGGCCCAGTGCATGAATTTGTGCACCAGTGGGGTCCCTCAGCCTGGCCTGCAGGATCAGGCCAAAACCAGCTCTCTGACATCCCCTGAGGGGTTCCAGATTGCAAGAGGGCACAGGCCAGGCCTAGGGACCCCACTGTTACATGATTGGGGCTGGGGAGGGATGTGGGACGTTGGCCAGTCAGGGAGGGACCAAGGGAGGGCTCCAGGGCATGTCCAGCCTGTCTCACTCAGTCCCGATTCATGGGACCCCAGTAGCAAGCTAACCTACCTGTTGGAGCATCTGTCCTCTGGTGGTCAGTGCACACCATAGCAACTGGTCAACCAGTCGACTTTCTGCCCCCTGGTGGTCAGTGCATGTCATAGTGAGCGGTTGAGTGGCCTTAGCATATCATTAGCATATTACACTTTGATTGGTTGAATGGGTGACTGGATGACCAGACACTTAGCATATTAAGCTTTTATTAGATAGGATTCCTTCCATTAAAAATATATTCAACCACATGTATACATGTTCTCTTCATTTATAGAAATAGAGTAATGCTTTAAATTATACTTTTAAAACGTGCTAGCATTTCACACTGTATTTTTTCACATGTATCTATGGCAATGTTATCCCTTTAGAATTGAAATGTCTCATGAAGAAAGGTCTTGCCAGTGACTAGAAAAATATTTGGCATAGGGGTTTCTAAATGAGCTCAATAATATCTCTGTTTATTTGTTGTACAAGTTATGCTGTTTCAAAGTTTATAATTAAATAAATTATAATTAAACAAATTATAAAGTTTAAGGTTACAAATTAAAAGTTAAATTGAACCCTGGCCGGGTAGCTCAGTTGGCTGGAGCATGGTCCCACACACCAAAAAGGTTGAGGGTTCCATCCCCGGTTGGGGCATGTACAGGAGGCAACAAATTGATGTCTCTCTCTCTCTCTCTCTCTCTCTCTCTCTCTCTCTTAGGTAAGGATTAAAAATAATTTTTTATAGTTAAATTGAAATTTAAGAGCTCCATTAAAAATCCATGGAAAAATGAATGGAGTTACCTGCATGCTCCATTTTCCATCCTTCTTATTTTCTTTTCCATATCTGGGACAATCACATTGGGAATGTTTATGAAAGAATGCTGTGTATTGATAATATTTTTCTTCATGGTTAGTTTAATATCTGGGGAGAGAAAAGGCTTATTAGTAAGAAGATTTTTTTTATATTTACATACATAATCAAAAGTTTCACTCTACCATTCTTCTAGTGCTTCTAATCTTATTTCCAGTTACATGTGGGAATTTTTCTTTAATGGAATAGAAACATGGCCTAAGCCCTTAATTACCACTCGCCAATTTTTGGTGCATTTTTTAGAATTCCAGAATATAAGAGAGAGATAGGACTTTTTTTTTTTAAATTTTGGATTTGCCTAGTTTTGAAATACTCAGGCACTGTGGGTGTAAGACAAAACTACAGGGACCTCACATATACATTAAACAATTAAGAAATAATAAAAAATAATAAAACACAATACAAAATGGATGTAATCAGCTGTGAATGTCTATAGGCATTCAGACAAAATGACTTGAGTGGTATTCACTTTGGAGTGAATAAGGATGCAACTCATCCACATTTGTAGCAAGTCCTCTAAATTACTGTGAGACACATAGTCCCAGCAACGTATGTTGAGAAACACTGGCCTAATCTCTCATCTGGTTACATTATTTCCCAAGATCAGGTGGAATGAGCTGGGCCAAACATCGATCCACTTTACAGCTGCTTCCAGCATGTACCATGCTCATATGATTGCTGTCTACTGCCTTGCCTTCCCACCTACCCAACTTCGACTGCCCTCAGTGTATGTACCACTTCTGTCCACGGGCCTCAGAAGCACCCTCTCCCCAATTCTGCAGGTACCCACCTTGAGAATGCCAGAAACCACGACAAAGGTGCTGTTCCCAGATGCTCCCCCAGCTGCCATGCGGCAATCCTGCCTGCAGAGTGGAGGTTGTTCCCCCTCCCAACCCCCTGCTTCCCTTGATCACCTGGGCCTGAAGGGGCCTTCATCTTCCATGAGTCACTGCTTATAAAAAACATGCCTATCTCCACAAAAGCCAGCACATGTGAGGCACCCCTTGAGGGGTTCCCTGGAAGACTTTTAAGGTGGTAAAACTAGAGGTCCTGTAGGGACAGGTGGGCAGGAACAGGCATTATATGTGCTGTTAATGAGAGTAGAGCTCTATATTGTTTGGACTTTATACAATGAGCCTGTATTAATTTTATAACAGAAGGATAAATATTAAAATATTTTTCTCAAATGAACATTATTTTAAAGCAAAGAAGAATTTTTTTTTAATATATTTTATTGATTTTTTTTACAGAGAGGGAGAGAGATAGTTAGAAACATCGATCAACTGCCGCCTGCACACCTCCTACTGGGGATGTGCCTGCAACCAAGGTACATGCCTTTGACCAGAATCGAACCCGGGACCTTTCAGTCCGCAGGCCAACGCTCTATCCACTGAGCCAAACTTGTTAGGGCAGAAGAATTGTTTTTTAAAAATATATTTTTATTATTGATTTCAGAGAAGAAGGGAGAGGAAGAGAGAGATAGAAACATCAATGATGAGAGAGAATAATTGGTCAGCTGCCTCCTGCACACCCCCTACTGGGGATCAAGCCTGCAACCCAGACATGTGCCCTGACAGGGAATCAAACAATGACTTCCTGGTTCATACAGAGCTCAATCACTGAGCCCTGCCAGCTGGGCAGGACATTATTTAACTTATAGAAATGTTCATGATACAGTGTTAAGCCCCAAAAAAGCAGATTGCTAAGCAATATTTATAGTATATCTCATCTTATTAAAAATTATGTATATGTACATAGAAAAGATAAGCACCTTAATGTCACATATGCTAAGGTTTTAGTGGTGGCATAAGTATTTTCACTTTCTTCTTTGTGCTCTGTATTTTTCTCCTATTTTATTTTTTAATTAGGAAAAACGGTAGCACTTTTACATAGGATTTTGTTTAGTGGCAAAAATAAAGTGTTAGCACTTTTGCTTTCAAGGGGTGTTTTGCAGTTCTTCCCCAATCTCAGCAGTCAGTTACAGAGCTTAGATTGTTTCTTAATGTTTAGCAAGGCCCCCAGAGCTGTGTAACCAGCCACAACAGGCTCTCCTAGCTCTGCGACAGGTCGCCAGTGCCTGAAAACAGACATCTCTTGTTTGGCTAAGACGTGGGTTCTAACCTCTGCTCTTCACCAAACTGCCAGTGAAACCTCCGCAGAGATGTTTCTGAGCTTCAGTTTCCTCTTTGTAAAGTGGAGATGGTAATTCCTTCCCTGCCTATTTTAACTATTCTCTATTTGGACCTAATGCAAGATATATATGAAGCAATACTGAAGGCTGTGAAGAGTTATACAAAAGCAAGTTGATGATATTATTCTATAATCTCCAAGCTCAGAGAGAGGTGACTATCCACTACCTTATGGAGACAAACAGAGCTAAAATGATTAAAATAATCTTTCCTTAATCCCTCCCCCCTTGAACTATAACTTTGAGAAGTCAAATTTGTCAAGGCAGCTAGTTAACAATTACCTTCATAGGATCATACCCAAGCTGTAATTCCCACAAAAAAGAAAACAAAGCTGACGCAACACTATTGCTATGTATGCTCATGGCAAACACAGGGACCTGTCAGGCTTGTTATGTACATTATTATCAACTTATGAAGAAAACAAAATACTTTCTCAGGAAAACAATAATTCACCAAGGAGGTCATTATTGTCATAATCATTACCATTACCTTCACAATCCACAGAAAGTTTACTAAGCAGCCATCATAAAATAAAATCTCAGTTAATCAAAATTCAATTAATGAAACCATCAAATATCCAAATACATTATCTAGTACTATTTTTGCAGCCAAAACAATTTACAAAACAAACACATTGAAATAAAAGGGTAGTTTAAATGTCAGAAAATGTAAGGATCATGAGAGCAAACTATCTGTTTTGTTCACTACTATTCCCAGTGACCAGAACTAGAAATATTTTTCACGTCAATTTAAAGAATTCATTATAACTATAAAGTCCATATATTATGGTCATAGAACATTGCAAGACCCTACATCATGAAAGAAAGACTTTTTAAAACATCAAGATGCCATACTAATCAAGAGTAAGAGACTTTTCACGATGGTAGAAGGCCTAAATGTGTTATCGTTCCCACTTTCTCCATTGAACAAAAAAGTATTCAGAATTCCAAAATTTGATCAAAAATTTATCAAATTCTGATTAACTGAAGATTTATTTGCCTTTTTTGTTAGGGTACCTCATTCTTTCTGTTTCATAATGGAATTTCTCAGAAATGTGTGTTGATGAGAGGTGTTTTTGGAAAGTCAAAATTATCTCTTCAAAACATATAACTTATTTCTTTTTCTTGTCTTACATTGATAGAAGTTATAGAACAATGTTAAATAATAGATAGCATCACTCCTTGCCTTGTTTCAGTTGCTAGAATTTCTCTTATTTTTGTCCATTGGTTTCAGATAAAAATTCTTTATTGTATTCAGGAAGTTTTATTACTAATTTCTTATTTTGTCAAGAGTAGATGTTGAATTTTATCAGTTACCTTTTCATCAATGAAAGCTGTATGAGTTGTTAAAGTTAAGTTGATTTATACTTTGGAACATTTGCAAACTATTAAGTGTAATTATAAGCATTTGTCCCACACTATCAAGTACCTATATTAGCAAAATCTTGGCACAGTGGTTGTTTGCTGATCGAAAGCTACATTATATACCTCCTTTAAGGGGGTATAGAAAAGTAACAGCTGTGGAAATTTGGTTTGGTGCCATAGCCAAAACTTAAAATAAGGCAGCTCAAGTCCCACATACTTTTACCCAGGTTGAAAGCTCTGGCATATGTGGACTTACTCCTTTGACCTATTCATGGGAACACAGGCAAAAATAAAGGAAAGTTTCTGGCTAAGACAATGCCTGGTATGTAGTAGGCAGTTAATAAATATTTGATCAATAAATTAACAAGTAAAAAGTACTTTAAGAGAATTCTTTATATATATAAACATTATTATTATATGTAAGCATCCTATCTAATAAAGAGGGAATATGCTAATTGACCCTCACAATGTTGCAAGGATGGCAGTGCCCACAGCCAATAAGGAAGGAATATGCTAATTGACTGCCCTGCCCTCAAAGATGGCAGCACCCACAGCCAATAGGAGGGAATATGCTAATTAACTGCCAAGCCCTCAAAGATGGCAGCGCCCACTGACACAAGATGGCAGCACCCAGTCTCCTCAGCCCCGCCAGGGTGGCAGACCATGGCAAGGCTGGGCCTGCACCCAAGGACACCCAAAGCTCAGGTAACCAGGGTCGTCCGAGGCTTGCGCTGCCAGCAGTCGCAGTAGCAGAGGTGTGATGGGGCATCGCCATCCCCTGATTGCCGGGTCGCCTCCCACCCCTAAGGGCTCCGGGACTGTGAGCGGGGCCAGGCCGGGCTGAGGGACGCTCCCCCCCCTCCAGTGCATGAATTTTCATGCACCAGGCGTCTAATATATATATATATTATTGATTTCAGAGAAGAAGGGAGAGGCAAAGAGAGATAGAAACATCAATGATAAGAGAGAATCATTGATCAGTTGACTCCTGCACACCCCACACTGGAGAATGAGCCTGCAACTGGAATCAAACTGTGACTTCCTTGTTCATAGGTCAATGCTCAACCCCTGAGCTATGCCTACTGGGCAACAAGTAAAATGTAGTTAAGGTACACTGCCTGTTTTTGGAGGTAGTTCTTGGGCTTTTTCAATCTTGCCCGTAATTTTTATTCAATTTAATTTTTTCTTTCTTAATTTAAATTTAGACATTTTGAGTGTAGAAAATAATCTATCTTATCCAGACTTTTTAGTTTTTAGCGCATATCAACTTCACAGGTTAAAAAGTACCTCGATGAAAAAGAGAAAGATCTGCAATAGCTTACATTATTTAATGAATTAAATAATTTGCTATTATCTTCCACTAAAGAGCTATTTGACATTGTTTTTCTCTTCCCTATACTTTTCTTTTTCCATTTCTAAGGGTAGGGTCCTTAACTTAAACTTTACTTGTTAATCTCTAACTTTATTTGACTGTGTGGCCAGAGAATGTAGCTTGTATACATTTTATTTTTGCCTTGCTGAGATTATTTTTGTGATCAATATTTATAAATATTCCAAAAGTAGAGGAAAGAGGTTGTATTCTCTATGGATATAAAGTGCACTCAATAACTATTAGGTTTTTCTTTATACCCTGATGCTTCACACCCATCTTCTTTTGTCTGCCTGCTTGATCTAACAATGACATGAGCAAGTGATATTTATGAAAAGAATAAGTGCAGCAGAACAAATGAGTTAAGGAATATATAAGCAAAACTGGTCAAAATGTAAAAAGTCATTTTAAGATGTGTCTTTATTGACAGGAACATTTTAAAAGTTTGGTTTAATAATGTCTAACTTTCTAATGTAGAATGAAATCACAAACATTTAAAATCCTGTAATCTTTGCACAAACAAAGTGATGAGTAATTTTTAAATTTATAATAACAAAACATGATAGTAACTGATAATTGTTTTTAAAATCTAATTGAAATAGAAATACTTATCATGAAGAATTAAAAGAAGGCAAGGTGATTTAAATTCTGGCTCCATTACAT
Source organism: Myotis nattereri (assembly GCF_964212035.1). Taxonomy (NCBI): domain Eukaryota; kingdom Metazoa; phylum Chordata; class Mammalia; order Chiroptera; family Vespertilionidae; genus Myotis; species Myotis nattereri. The sequence goes on along the minus strand of NC_138075.1, from coordinate 201,243,190 downwards.
AATAGTAAGACGTTGCCTTGAAGGAACCACTTAATCTCTTTGGACCACTTGTTCACCCCGCAAAGAGGGTGTACCGGTTATAACAATGTTTATAAAGCACTTAATTCTTAAGAGGTTCTCAATGAGTTGAGGCTCATATTTTAATTTTTTATTAAGAATTATATGAATTTGATGGTGTTCTATCCTCAAATACGTTAAAGAAGAAGCAAACCACTATATAATACTTCCTAAGGGAAAGACCCTCCTGCCAAAGTGATTGTTTTTGACTTCTAAAAATGAGTTTGAAATTTATGAAAAACAGGTAGCACTTACCATGTTATGATATTCAGATTAGCAGAATCATATTGCTAGGCCTTTATTTATTAGCATGCTAAACTAAAATTGTATTTTAACAGAATACTCATTCATCTGTCAAAAATACAGGGGAGTTAATAAAAATACAACCATCAGCTGTAACTAGAAAGCATGTCGCATGGAGAACAAAGCAGATGCTGATGCTTTAATAAGGCAAAACCGAGGTGTGAGCACATGTGAAAATACAACCGTGATTACCATTGCGTTCTTACCTCTAGTTGCTTGCGCAATGTTTCTGTGTCTTCTAGAAATGGAAGTCAGTGGTGTATCCAAAATAAACAGGGCGATCGTGTCAACCTTGACATTGTCAAAATCCAGGTTTTAACTTTCAAAAATAATAAAAGTGCTGATCTTTTTCCTTTCTTTAAACATGTGCGAAGGCCTGGTTTGCATAATCATTTTCAGGGAAAGGAACAAGCCCGTGGCATGGACAAGGAGGATTTTCCTGAGTCAGTATTGGATTTGCGGATTTATATAAGGATGACAACAGCAGCAACCAAATCACCGTTATCCTTCGCCAGAGTCCCAGCTTGTTAATATGTATGAGAGTGAGGGCTAAAAGGGGTGTCTCAGAACGCACCTCTGAACAAATTTTAAAGTAAAATTAACCAAAGGTAATATTGCCTGATGAACTTTATTATTTATACTATCAATTTCCCCGGCTTTACAATCTTGAAAGAATTGGCTCTTTGTCCGAGGAGCTGCTTCCTGGGGCCCATGCGTGACGTGCTAACCTGCCCCCAAAGGAGGGGATGGTGGCGGTCTGTGCACGGCTGCCCGAGGCAGGCCCCGGATTCCTGCAGCGCCTGGAGGGAGTTTAAGATGTCCACCCGCGTTGTCCTTGAGTAAAAATCCCTTCCAAGAATGGCTTTCTCTGATCCAGGTCTCCCTAAATTGGGAATGTTGAGTTCTGGGACTATAGTCGCTGACGCTGGTTCTGAAGTGAAAAGTTCTGACTCATTTGGGGGGGGGGGGGGGCGGGGAGGGGTTGTCTAGGTTTTTACAAAGTATAGCTAGAAATTTAAATACAGTGCTATCCTACTAAAAACTATTAAACTGTAAGTAGGGTGCACTTATTTATTCATTGACCTGTTTATTGTGTGGAAGAACTGCATGTTTGAAACATATCTGACCGAGCAATACAAAGAACGAGTCTGAGCTTGCCTAAAAGAATAATTCATGCTTCAGATGTGCAAAGAACATCAATAGGCCAGCTAGTTTCTAAATGTTATTCTAATGACCTAAAAGGAAACTTCCCTAAGAATTTTTAATGCAACATTTGACCTTTTACATGCTCACAATACTTTTCCCTAAGGCTCAAAATCAGAATGGCATGAAATAAATAGTGTCTCCATCTAGCAATCTGCCTTCATTTTAATGTCAGCTCCAGAAATACATCATTCTTTCTCCAGTACTTGCAATAGTTGTTCTGCTGAATAGTTAGCCGTTGAACAACCCACTAGCATTTATGGCCTCAGATAAGTGGCTACAGCTCCCAGTGGGATCAGGAAGCCATCAAAAGAGGAGAAACCCCAAGATGCCTAGCAAAGAAAATTAGCAGAGTACTGAGTTCTTTTGGAAAATTGGCTTGTGGGTTACAGAATTTTAAAATAACATACTTCTAATTATAAAATAAAACATGCGTCATAAAATGTGGAAAATACGGAAGAGATGAAAACAAAACTGAAACATATTCTGGGACAATTGATATTAATATATAATATATATTTTTAAATGTATAATAATACATAAATATATATTTTAATAAGATTCTGATTTTAATATTATATTAACACTTTTACATTATTCAATGTCTATCTAAAGCATCCTCTTAAAGAGTACATAATATTCTGCCATATTCCATTATTTATAATTTATTTATTGGTTTCCCTATCACTGACTTATTTCTTCTGCTCTAAAATATTTCAAAATGATTTTCTTATTCTTAATGAAATGTTTATTTTTTATGGTTTGCTTGTTCTTTGGTATGTTCTTAAATTATTTAATGAATTAAATAAAATCATCAGATCAATGATTCTAAAAAACCACTCTTCCCCTTGCCAACTTAACTCCTGACATCATGAAACTTCATAGAACCTGTCATTATGAAACAGTTCCTCCCTCTCCCCACCCCACCTCACTACACACACACACAATTCTTCACCTTTTTGGAATGACTCATTCCTTTGATCTCAAATGCACCTTCTTTTACTGGCTCTTGTTCTTTCTTCATTCACCTTTGCCACACCAAAACTATAACTAAGGATGAACTAAGTATTATAATTCTTGGGATAATGCTTATTACTTGTATAGTCTTGAAAGAATGACTTAATCTTTCTGAGCCTCAGTTTCCCTATCTGTAAAATGGAACTATAACCAACCTTGTTAGGTTTTTGAGAGGACAAATGGCGTAAGATTATAACATATCACACACCGGTGGTATATAAAAGAACACAATACATGTACTCTCTTTTCCTCTCTTCCTTCCCTTTCCTCTACGCTCCTGGACAGCATCTAAGCTGGAGCTTTGCCTCACATTGCTAGGCTTCACCAGTATGTTGCAGTGAGACTTTTGATAGGCAGGAACGTGTGGCTATTAAATAACTTATGTAAAGTTATAGGGCCCTTATTTATACCTCATTTCTAAATAATTTATTATATAATTCTAGCAGTATGATCAAATGATATAGTAATTTATTGGAAATAAATTTTATTTTTAATATATTTTTATTGATTTTAGAGAGGAAGGGAGGAGAATAGAGAGATAGAAACATTATTGATGAGAGAGAATCATTGATTGGCTGCCTCTTGCACGCCCCCTACTGGGGATGAGCCCACAACCCAGGCATGTGCCCTTGGCCAGAATTGAACCTGGGACCCTTCAGTCAGAGCAGGCTGATGCTCTATCCACTAAACCAAACCGGCTAGGGCTGGAAATGAATTTTAATGGAAATCTGTTTTATGCATGCAAAGTGCTTAACAATGAGAAATAATAATTCTTCATAAAGGCATGGAATTTGTTCAAGTGTTTGACCTTTCAACATGTAGTTCCTGAGCACCACATGTGCTGGGTACTGTACTCAGGTCTGGGAGCACCTGCAAGCCCTTTCCTTGAAACTATACAGAGGAGGACGGGTTAAAGAAGAGATGCTTCAATACAGTGTTACCAAAAGCTAAGGGACACAAGAGATCCTACGGTATGGGATGAAAGGAACTGGACTAGAAGATGTTTAGGGGAAAAGTGTCTCTGCTGAAATGGAAGGTAAGTAGTGATGTTGTTTCATTTACAAACAGACATATTAGAATATTTTTCCAATTTACCCAAGTTTAAAAGGGCCAGAGTGTGTTTTATTTTGTTTAGTTTGTTTTGTTTTCCCCACCAAAGTGCAAATAGCATTATTCACTCAATCTGAATGGATTTCCTTTCCTGGGACCTGCAGTAACCTTCACCGATGGAAAGATCAGAGCCACACTGGATTATCTGTTTAGCAGGCTACTTTTAGTCTGGTTGCCAGTCTTGCTTTGTCAGCTCCCTCTAAATCTTCATAATCCCATTTAAACTGCCTCTAATTATAGATGCTCATTTGCATGACATTGACTCTATTTATGTGATTTGAGAGATTTTGGCTCTGGGCCCTAAATTATTAAGTATTTGATGGTCTGCCTTCTAATATATCAAGACATTCAGCCAGAGTGGTCAATGAGGTCCCCTCAGAATTCATAACCATAATAATTAAATGTCATGTGATTGTTTAATGCCTGTATCCCCTGTAAGAATTGTAAACTCCATGAAGGCAGAGACTGCGTCTGTGTTGTTCATTACTGTACCTGTAGTGTGAAGTTCAATGCCATGCAGAGTTATTGATTCAACAAATATTTATTAAGTGCCAGGCTCTCTTCTACGCACTGGGGAATCAACGGTAAACAATATTAGGTTCCAGGTGGAGTGTACTTTCTAAGGGGGTGGGAAATACAAACAAAGCAGCAAATAGAAGTCAGGTAGTGATTAGTAACATGATAAAGAAAGCAACACAAGGGAATAGAAAATGGTGTGGAAACAGGCAGGACTGTTTTAGATCAGATATTTAAGAAATGCTTCATCTAGCAGAAACCAGAATATAGTGATAGAGTTAGCCATGCCCACTTCGGGGGGCAAGGGGGCAGAGGGGAGATCTGACTGGCAAGAACACATATGCAAAGCTTGAAGACAGGACTGTGCTTGGAGCAGTAAAGGAACAGCAAGCAGCTAAGTGGGTAAGTGAGAGGAAGCAGGGGGAGAAGGAGGAGGAGGAATTAAGGTCTTAGAGGACAGACCATGTAGAGAACAGTTAGGAGGCTACATGATAGATTCCTTCCCTGCTCTGGATGCAGACCAGGACAGCAGAAGTGGAGCTGTGAGAAGGGGATATATTTTTAAGACAGAAGCAATAAGAATTGCCAATTGATTGGATGTAGAGTGTGAATGAAAGAGTGGAGTTAAGGATGACTTTAGATTTTTTGGTCTAAGCAGCTAAAGAAGAGGTCACCATCTCCTGAGATAGGAAGGACACCAAAAAGAACAGACTGGGGACAGAGGGACATTAGGATTCCTGTTTGGAAAATAAGCAGCTGCATGTCAGTGCCTCATTGAATGAATAAATAAAAATGTACGTATTTTCTTGCACTTACTTAATTAATGAGGATTCAACCAAGATGAAATGTCGGCTGCATAGTTCAGAGAGTAGCAATATTCATAAAGAGAAACAGTAGAACTGCCTTCTACTGTCTTTGGAGTGCAAAGGTTCTTATAGGAATTCCGTTGGCAGAGTTTGAGGGTCCAGGACCCCATGATATTATAGCATAATTTGGTATATAGATGAAAATGTGTTATTTTCCAAGATGGTCCATGATTTTCACCAATCTGCCTTCCCCAAATAGCTAATATATTAACATATTAATTGGATTAATATATTATAAATTCATTAAGTATCTATTAACTCTTATTTGTTTAGAGAACTCAATTAGAGTATGAAATATGTAAAATGTGCAAAAGTAAGAAAATGATATTGTTCTTATTCAGTTAAAAAGAAAAAAGGATAGTATTACGTGCTAGTCACTGGGCTAGGGAGCATCCATAAGATCACTCACTAAGAGAGGTGGTTTAGCTTAATAGTTAGGAATATTAGCTTTGGATGGTAGATACATGGGTTCAAATCCCAGTTCTTCCACTTGCTAGCTGTGTTACCTAGAGCAACTTATATAACTTCTTCACTTCTTAGTTAAATGATATATCTAGTATGGTAAACTGTCTTCCACAAATAAGGTGCTTCATACATTGACAGATTTTTGCTAATGAGCAAACTACCTTTGATTATAATTTAGCTTCTCAGGTAAATCTGTTGATGTGGAAAACCTCCTATTGTCTTCAGTAGCAGAGAGGTATGGACAGAGAACCAGGAAGGCTGGTGACCCTTGAAGCCCTAGCAAGGTCAGAGCTGTGCACCCACTGTTAGTCCAGATAATGGTAGCTGAAGCAACTTCCCCACCAGATAGTCATGTAAATCCTTATTGATAAGATAGTCTGGGTGTTACTGGAACTTGCCTGCCTAAGGGCTATGGGTGGATCCCAAACCAATGAAAGGTTGGTGCGGCCTGAGCACCAGTGGAAGTCCTTCCCCTTGAGTTGGACTTACCCGCCTAACCCCCCAATATAATATTTCCAAATTATCTCTTGTCTCTTCTCTTTCATTTGTGTGCGGCTCCTCTTCCAGATCCTGAACCCTGAACCACGTGGGACCTGGAAGGAAACATTTACAACATGTTTACAGGGAGAAAGCTCACTCATATAGAGCATGGCGATCTAATCTATAAAACCAGACCCAATGAATGAATAAACGAAGTAGAATTTTAGAGCCTATGGAGTCATAATCCCACCCCTCAGAGTTGTGCACATACCAAGTTACCATCATTCTATGGCAACTGAAATTAGAAGGCCCTTCACAAAGTATTATACAATTTAAAATAAATTATTATTATGTCTGAATATAACTGATAGAATTTTGATTCACCCTCTTATACATCTAGGAGAAGCTGAGTAATAACATTTTAGCACTTGATGTTAATAGCTGCTTGGAATATTGGAAATTTAATAGACTGGAGTTAGACTAAAGTAGACTTACATTCTAGCTCTGCCAATTACCAACAGCATTATGGTCTTAGGCAAATTATTTAACATCCTTGAGTCTCTCTTTTTTCATCAGTATACTGGAGGATTCCTTTTATCAGGTTATGGTACTTAGAGATACAGTGGGGCCTTGACTTACGAGTTTAATTCGTTCCGAGACCAAGCTCGTTAAGGAGCTCATTAAGGAGCTCGTTAACTCAAATTACTCAGTCAACTCAAAGCAAAAAATCGGCAGAGAGACAGCTGGTATCTCAAAAAAGTCGTTAGTCGGGACACTCGTAAGTCAAGGCCCCACTGTAATCTTCACAAAACTCTTCCCACAGTGTATGGCACAAACCAGGTCCTCAAATATGGTAACTATTAACATTATTGTTTTTTTCACTGAGAGACAGTTACTGGAGATCACTATTAATTAATTAATTAATTAATAATTCTCTATTAGAGTATCAAATTTCTAGTTAAGTAGTAGCACGATTAAATACAGAGGAGCTTAGAAGAAGTCAGAGTAGAAAAGGAATCTGTCATTTAGCAGCACAGGGTTGTATCTGAGAATTGTAAGTCTTTTAGGTAAGTATATAGCATATCAATGCCAGGGAACTAAATGTTAAATAATTGCCAGAATTAACACAGAGTTTGGAGAGTCAAGTTCCTGTCAGAGTGGAGTGATCTCATTGAAAACCCCAGCATTAACAAGGTTCACAGAAAAGCCACACTTTTAACTCATACATCTTAACAAAAGGAAGATAAACAATCCAATCAAAAAATGGGCAAAGGACCTAAATAGACACTTTTCAAAAGAGGACATTCAGAAAGCCAAGAGACATATGAAAACATGCTCAAAGTCACTAATCACCCGAGAGATGCAAATCAAAACAACAATGAGGTACCATCTCACACCTGTCAGAATGGCTATCATCCACAAATCAACAAACGACAAGTGCTGGAGAGGATGCGGAGAAAAGGGAACACTTGTGCACTGCTGGTGGGAATGCAGACTGGTGCAGCCACTATGGAAGACAGTATGGAGTTTCCTCAAAAAGTTAAAAATGGAACTCCCATTTGACCCAGTGATCCCACTCCTAGGTATATATATCCAAGAAACCAGAAACACCAGTCAGAAAGGATATACACACCCCTATGTTCCTAGCAGCACAATTTACCATTGCTAAGATTTGGAAACAGCCTAAGTGTCCATCAACAGATGAATGGATTAGAAAACTGTGGTACATCTACACAATGGAATACTATGCTGCTGTAAAAAAGAAGGAATTCTTACCATTTGCAACAGCATGGATGGAACTGGCGAGCATTATGCTAAGTGAAATAAGCCAGTCAATGAAAGAAAATACCACATGAACTCAATCATATATGGATAATAAAGACCATTATAAACTGATGAACAAAAATAGATACAGAGGCAGAGCAGCATCGAACAGACTGTCAAACTACAGCAGGAAGGCTGGGGAGGGTTGTGGGGGGGGAGGAGAGATCAACCAAAGGACTTGTATGCATGCATATAAGCATAACCAATGGACACAAGACACTGGGGAGTAGGGGAGGCCAGGGGAAGGTCAAGGGGGGGAAAAGAGACATATGTACTACTCTTTGTAATACTTTAAGCAATAAAAAACAACAACAACAAATAAAAGATTGTAAAGGATCCAGCTAATCTCCAAGTAACTCACCCCCTTTTCTCTCTTTTAGGGAGGTAACAAAAATCCAAAACCATCACAATGTAATCTCATAATGTCTGGCATTCAGTCAGAAATCTATGTATATAAAAGGCTAATATGCAAAGTGTCCCCTTGGGAGTTCAACCGGGAGACCAGGAGTTCAATTGCTCACTATGATTTGCGCTGATCACCAGTGGGCAGCATGGAACATGGCTGGTGACCAGCGGCAGCGACCGGGCACTGAGGGAGTAAGGGAAGGAGGAGATGGGGAGGCGGGGAGGTGGGGAGGCAGGGAACCTGATCGACACTGATTGCCGGCCAGGCCTAGGGACCCTACCTGTGCACAAATTTCGTGCACCGGGCCTCTAGTTCCTAGATAATTACTAAAGAAGCAAGAAAATGTAATCTACAATCAGGATAACTAGCAGTAGTTTCAGACCTACAGATAATGGAATTAGCAAGAAGTCCTTAAAATATTTATTCTAAATATACTCAAGAATTAAAAAAACAAACAAACATGAACATAATAAATAAACAAATGTGAAAGGCATGAAAAAGTAACAAATGGAACTTCTAGAAATTAAAAGGAAGCTGTCAAAATGAAAAATCTACCAGATATTAACCTAGCTGGTTTGGCTCAGTGAATAGGGTGTTGGCCCATGGACTGAAGGGTCCTAGGTTCAATTCTGGTCAAGGGCACATACCTCAGTTGCAGGCTCAATCCTGATATGTGCAGGAGGCAACCAATCCATATGTCTCTCTCACATTGATGTTTCTCTCTCTGTGTCTCTCCTCGTCTCTTCCACTCTCTCTAAAAATCAGCCGAAACCGGTTTGGCTCAGTGGATAGAGCATCGGCCTGCGGACTGAAGGGTCCCAGGTTCGATTCCGGTCAAGGGCATGTACCTGGGTTGCGGGCATATCCCCAGTGGGAGATGTGCAGGAGGCAGCTGATCGATGTTTCTCTCTCATCGATGTTTCTAACTCTCTATCTCTCTCCCTTCCTCTCTGTAAAAAATCAATAAAATATATTTTAAAAAAAATCAATAGGAAAATATCCTCAGGTGAGGATTAACAACAACAACAAAATTTACCAGATATTTATTCAGTGGAATTGATAATACAGAAGATAAGATCAGTAAACTTGGAAGACAGCCATCAAAGGTATCCAAACTGAAGCAAGAGATAAAACATCTGAGCCTCAGTGACTCATAGACTATAGACTTGTGAGACTATATTAAGCAGTTAAATATATGAGTATTTGATGTCTTAGAAGGGAGGGGGTAGAAAAAGTATTTGAAGAAATAATGGCCAACAATTTTCTAAATTAATGTAAAGGATAAATCCACATATTCAAGAATCTCAAATGAACCCACACAGGCTAAACACAAAGAAAATCACACCAAGGCAAATAAAAGCTCAATTAATAAAAATAAGTGATAAAAATAATTTTTAACAGCCAGAGGGGGGAAATAGACAGATTACATACCATGGTGGTGGGTGGGGGAGGGTGGAGAAACACAAATGAATAGTCACAGCCTTTTAATAGAAACAATGTGAGCTAAAAAACAATGCAACAATATCAATATCCTTAAAGTTCAAAGAGAAAATACTGTCAACTTATACTTCTGTACCAAGGAAATATCACTTTCAAAAACAAAGACAAAAATTAAGACTTTTTCCCCTCCAGAAAAACAAAATGAAGAGCACCTATTGCTAGCAAATCCACACTATAAGCAATGTTAAAGGAACTTCTTCAGTACTTAATCCAACTATATCAAAACATGTACACACACTAAATGGACTAATAAAATCAGAGATTGACAGTTTGGTTAAAAAAAGTAAAGTGCAGCCCTGGTCAGCTGGCTCAATTAGTTGGAGCATCGTCCCATACAACAAAAGGTTGCAGGTTTGATTTCTGGTCAGGGCACAAACCTAGGTTGCAGGTTTGATCCCCAGTCAGGGTACATGAAGGAGCCAATCTATCAATATCTCTCTCTCTCTCTCTCTCTCTCTCTCTCTCTCTCTCTCTCAAAATCAATAAACATATCCTCAGGTAAAGATTAAAAAAATAAAATGCATTTATATTTTATTTATAAAGATAAGTTAAAAGTTAAGGGATAGAAAAAGGTATAACATGTAAACTCATGATAAAACATCTGGTTTAGCTATATAAATTTCAAAGTACAATCAAATAAAAAAGTGTTACTATAAATAAACAGGAATATTTATTAATGCTAAAAGTGTCAATAGACTCAGAAGACCTAACAGTCCTGTGTGTATGTTCACTTAATGACAAAGCTTCAAAAACCCATGAAGCAAAAACTAACAGCACTAAATTTATAGACAAACTCACAATTACAGATGATTTTAACACTTCTTTCTCAGTAGTTGACAGAACAAATTGAAAAATGAGCAATAAACTAGATTTTGAGCAACATTATAAAACATCATATCCCAAAACTGCAGAATACACATTCTTTTCCATTTCATTTGGCACATTCACCAGAATAGACCATACACCAAATCTCAATAAATGTCAAAGGACTATTATTATACAGAATATGTTCTATGTCCAAAACAGAATTAAATCAATAACAGAAGGATGTCTGAAAAAAAATTCTCAAGTATTTAGAAATCAACAACACATTCCTAAATAATCCATGCATCCAAAAAGAAATCACAGAGCCCTAACCGGTTTGGCTCAGTGGATAGAGCGTCGGCCTGCGGACTGAAGGGTCCCAGGTTCGATTCCGGTCAGGGGCATGTACCTTGGTTGCGGGCACATCCCTAGTAGGGTGTGTGCAAGAGGCAGCTGATCGATGTTTCTCTCTCATCGCTGTTTCTAACTCTTTATCCCTCTCTGTAAAAAAATCAATAAAATATATTTTTTTAAAAGAAATCACAGAGAAAATTTCAAAATATTTTTAACTAATCCTATATAATAAAATGCAAATCCTATATAATATTATGCAAATCAACCGAACAGTGGACCTACTGGCCACTATGATGTGCACTCACCACCAGGAGGCAGACGCTCAACACAGGAGCTGCCCCCTGGTGGTCAGTGAGCTTCCACAGCGGGAGTGCTGCTCAGCCACAAACCCTGCTGATGGCTGGAGAGCTCAGTGTCAGTGGCGGGAGCCTCTCCCACCTCCGCAGCAGTGCTAAGTATGTCGGACTGTGGCTTAGGCCCACTCCCCAGTTGGACATCCCCCAAGGGTTCCCAGACTGCTAAAGGGTTTAGGCTGGGCTGGGGGGGACCCACCCCTCCTTGGAGCATGAATGTCATGCACTGGGCCTCTAGTTAATAATAAAAACACATCTCAAATTTTGTGGGATATAGCTAGAGCAGTATTTTAAGGTAAATTTAGCTTTAAATTCTTGTATTAGAAGGAATAAAGGTTTAAAATAAATGATCTATGTTTCCACCATAGAAGCTAGAAGAAGAAAAGCAAATTAATCTCAATACAGAAGAAAGAAAATAATAGAAAATAGTAGAGAAGTCAATGAACTTTTTCAAATCAGTAAAGGAAATCAATAAAGGTAAGAGATGTGGTTTTTGGAAAAATAACTCCTAGCTAGACTGAGGAAAAAAATAAGGAATCATGAATTCCCAGTAGTAGACTTGGCATAATGCTAGACAGGACTGTAACTTCTGCAAATAGTCTCAAGCCCCCTCCCCAAAGCCATCCCTCCTGCCTAGTCACCCCCTCCCTGCCCCAGGAACCTTAGACCTCTCCACAATCTAGCAACTGAAGTGTTGAAGCCTTATATAATAAGGACCCTATCAGACCCCTGCACTGTTCAAAGAACCTGTGGCCTTGTTCCTTGAGGCCTCAATGTTTGCTCATTATTTGGACCATCACTACGGAGTCTACAAGACCACTAAGTCAGGAGCTGACATTTTCGAGGACCTCATGTGTTATCACATCCTAAGTTCTGATTCAGAAAGGAATCTTCCCAGAGTTGTCGAGAGAGCTAGTTGTAGATTTCTGAATGTTCTTCTTTTAGTTAAATAAACACCATACTTTCTTTTAGGAATAAAAATCTCCAAAATTAATGACAGTCTATGGTGCTATAATGGCAAATTATCCAAAAGTCATCTAAAATAGGCAGTGAAGGAAAACATATTGTGCAGTTCTGATAAGCAACATCTAAACTGGGAAAACAGTGATCTTAGATAAGCTTACTTTTATTTCTGTGTTTTTGTCTTTATTTCTAGAACCAACAAACAAGAATTACAACAAAGTACCTCCTGCTTAAAATAGACTTTACTAAGAAGCCAGAATTCAATTTTTACAAAAAAAATCATCTCAACAGTAATTCTTAGTTTTTTATATATCCATTTTTTTAAAATATCCATTTAGCAAATGGGGTAAGAGCACAGACTCTGAAGCCAGACTTCTTTAGTTAGCATCCCAGCTCCACCACTTATTAGCTATGTGTCCATAGGCAAGTTACTTAATGTCTGTCTGCTTCCCTTTCCTATCTGTAAGGGAGGAGGGAGGTTAATAAAGAATCTATTATGGTGATTTAAAAAGCAAATATTTGTAAAGTGTTTAGAATAGTGCTTGCCCACATAAATGCTACTTGTGTCGGTTAAATATATAAGTAATAACTAATGCTTCAGAGCACGTTTACTATTCTCACCAATCTTTGATGAAGGTAAAAGTTTCAAATCTGATGTTCAAACAAAACGTTTAAATAGAAGTCTAAGTTTTAAGGCTTGTTATCCAAATTTGGCATAAATCTCCTTCCCATCCAATTTTCACCATACCCCTCCCCGTGCTATTCCTTCTCCACCAAGTCATCCACATGTGAACCTGTGTGCCCTATGGTGACTGATGGTTAACTCTTCTCTCATCAGCGGAAGAACAAGAAAAGCAAGACTGAGGCCTCTGCTCTGAAACTCTTAGGTAATAAAGTTAATGACGACCTAGAGCAGAGACAAGGTGAGCAGACCGCCTTTCCTTCAGGGAATTCCAGAGCACGAAGGCCTGTGATGAGGGCTGCAGCAGGAATTGTAATCATTTCATTTGCATAATGACCTGCTACAAGAATCCTTCCACTGACTACTTAGTTGACCCAACCTCACTTTTTAGCGCTGATCCCTCATCTGTAAACTAGGGGTTCATAGACTATGTCGTGAGATATACTGAGTTAATACATACAAAGTGCCTACACATGCCTGGTAAAGTAAGAATACCATAAATGTGAACTATTCGTATTTTGCAGGAATCAGTCGTTTCTGTTTGAGCATTGCCTTTCCTTTAGGGCAGCGGTTCTCAACCTTGGCTGCACATTAGAATCACCTGGGAATCTTTTTAAAATCCTGATTTCTGGGCCTCATCCCACCCCATAACAAAGAAACAGAATTTCCGGAGATGAGGCCCACAAATCAGGATTTTAAAAAGATTCCCAGGTGATTCTAATGTGCAGCCAAGGTTGAGAACCACTGCTTTAGGGTTTATTGCAAATAACTCTATGACCAAGAAAAAGGGGGCGGAGAGGGGCTCACGTTCGAAGCGGAAGGAGCGCGGGAGAAGCTGATCACAGCCTAGAAGGGCGCTCAGAATAAACTTGGGCATGGCCATCAGAGCAGAATTCCAGGGGCCAGCAAGTTCCATGCAAAGCCGCACACGTGGGACGGAGAGCGCTCAGAATCCAGCAGCGGGAGGCATTCCACGCCGGCGAGCCAGAGGGGCGCCCCGCACGGCCTGTACACGTTCTCCACCAATTCCCCGAGAGCTGGCGCGGCGGCCTCCGCGCTCGGAGAGACGCCCCCACCCGGCGGGGTGTGTCTGTGCTTCCCACTGCCCCGCTCCAGCTGCCGAAAGGAGACGCAGTAAGCGATCCCGCGCGTCACACCCGCGACGAGGAGACGCCGCCGCCGCCGCCGCCGGCCCACCGGGAAGGTCCATCCAACCTGGCTGATCGGGGGCGGGCCCCGCGGGCCCCACCCAGCCACCCCCATTAGCTGAGGCCTCCAGGGGCGGGGTCAGCGCACACAGGTCGGAGCCCGCGCAGCTCTGCGGGAACCCGGGTCCAGGCGGTGGCGGAGAAGCCCCGGTGGGTGTGGAGCGAGCTCCTGCGCCCGGGAAGCCCGGCCTGGGGGCCATGGGGGGAGAGGTGAGGCTGCCGCCGGGAGAACCCTGCCGAGAAGGTGAGTGTCTGCCCCGAGCCGGGGGACCTGGCATCTGGGTGGCGATGAGATCGATGGGCTGTCCCGGGTCCTTGCAGAGGCGAGGAAGGGACTCACACCGACTCTTGATGCATTCTCCGTGCATGCATGCATCCAGTCGCTCAGCCAGTACCCAGCCAGGCAACAGCTACTTATTGGCGCCTACAACGTGCCGGCCTCGGTGGGAAAGCCCGAGTCAGTCGAACAAGACCTGGGGCTCCCACCCCAGGGCGGAAGGGAGATCCCTGTACATTACAATATGCTGAGTCTTACGACGGAGGAATTCAGGATGCTGTGGGAAGACTTCCAAGTCTCATCTGAGAAAGACGCCTGAGCCGCTCTGACTCACTTCCAGAGTCCGTCATCCAGTGGCCAGAGGGCGTGCCCGGGACCGGAGTCCTGCGCTGCGCCCTCCGTGGCTGCGAAAGGTCAGGCGCCCCGGGCCGCGGGGGAGCGCCGGACCCGCCTGGGCCGCCCCCATCTCTCACTTCCAGAGGAGAAGTCCCCGGTCCCACGAGCCGCGCGTCTGACTCGTTGTGCAGTCACTTCTTGGCTGCTTGAAGCGAGAGCCCAACCGAGAGGAGAAGAGAACTGGGCACAGTCATGAGTCGGTTTCGTACTGCTCGCTGGGCTGGGCTTTCAGCCCCTGCCCGCGCCCAGGTACTCACAACACCCGCAGGCTTTCTGCAGTCACAGGGCACGTCACAGCCCCGACCGGGACGGAAATTGGGGGTGGTGGGTGTGTGTGCGACAGGAAGAGTGTGTATCAGCTGGAAATTGTGACGGTTGTCACATAAAGGCAACTTGTAATTTATCCGATGAGAATGTAAATAGGCAGAGAGGCAGTGAAAGGGCCTGACAAGAACTATATGCCTTTCCCAAAGTTGCTGGCAACTTCCCCGGTTTTCTCTCCTCTTGGTCCCTCCGGCTTATTCCTTGATTTGGAGAGGTTTGTTGTTGGTTGGTTGCTTGTTTGCTTTTAAGGCGGTGAACTAGTAAAAGTCAAAACTATGGTGAGAGAGAGAAAAGGGACACAAAGAAAGAGCAAATGCCTGAACCGTTCACAAACTCTCCAAAAGCTGAGATTTTGGAAGTGGTTACTAAGGCAGCTGGATGTAGATTTCCTAGATAGTCAGGTTGTGTGACCTTTGTCAAAATAATTCCTAAACCAGTAAGTTAAATTGCTACTAACCCATCCACCCTTGTTTACCCAAGGATCTGTGAGGAGGGTGTGTGGACTCCACCAGCTTGTTTGAACTTCCTGATGTTTTCCCTGCTTTGCTAATACATTTAGTTCCAAGAAGAAATATTTAAGCTCAGTGCTTCATCCCTGTGGTTAATTGTGTGGGAGACAGGGGGGAAAGATTCGGAATCCACGTTGTCAGTAGTGGTGGGAAGGGGGTTAGACTTGAGCATCCGACTGTCTTCTCAGCTATGATTTCAGCCTCCTTGAATCTTTCTTCGTCTAAAAATTGGGAATAATTCCTACAGTTTACAGTTGTGAGGATTAGAAGCAGGTGGGATTACATAGGGAGCCTGACATGGAGTAAAGTCTCAATTTTAACAAGTCCCATGTACCAGGCATCTGCCTAGGGCTAGTACAGAGAAATTTGCAAGAGAGTCTGGTCTAGACATTAGGGCCAGGTCCCTGCTCCCATGCAGCTAACTGTCTATTTGACAGATAATATGCAAGAAACAAATGACTAAAAAAAGGGCAAGAGTGGTGAGTGTCATGGATAATGTAATGAGAAACTTATGATGTTCAGACTGGGTACACAGGGAAGGCTCCTTAGGGAAAGAAACATATGCACTGAGATCCAAATGACAAGGAGTCCATCATAAGACCTGAGGATAGAGCATTCGGTTGTACTTCCATGCAGAAAGAGTGAACCCCGTAGTGTGGTTTTTACTTTTAACACGATAGATGCTTTAGAAGGCCTTCTAATCTCAAAAAATTAAATTTAAACACACATGAAGCGTTTTTTTTATTCAGGATTTTTACATTATGTCACCTATCTTACATGTTTTAATTCGACTCCAATAGAGCTTCATTCACATGAAAGTATGACATGATGAAAATAGAATATAAGAAATACACCCATCCCCTGTGAAGCACCAACTGCATGAAGACTATGTGCCAGGGGACACCAAGGCATCTTCCTGAGAACTCTGACCTGGTTTGGCGGCAGGGAGGGTTGGAGATGGAGAGGGGCCCAGTGGTTTTCCAAGTTTTCTTTGAGTGAGCCACCTTCCCAGGGTGCAGCCAACCAGAAGAGTGACAAATGACAGGTGGTTTTAGAATTGATGCGGCCTGTCCTCAAGGTTTTGAGAGGAGAAGATTCAGGAACTGTGCACTTCTTTAAGAACTGGCTGTATCTCTCATGTACTGATGAGCGTGTGTCCCACTTTCATGTATATAATCTTTTTTTTTCCATGTATAGAATCTTAAATTTTCAAAACAGGTTAACATAAAAATATACCAGTTTGCCCTCACACATGTTCAATTCTGTGAGTTTTATTAGGTAACCATTATATCCTTTTGCAGATACAGAAACCAAGGCCCAGAGAATTGGATAAGGTTTCATAATTAGCGATCAAACTAAGCACAAAATTATTGGGGCGTTTATTTTTTCGGTAGGAGCCCATCTCCATTCTCTGGCCTCTTGGTTCAATGGTATACAGTATAATGATTCTGAGATTTTATTCTTTAAAAACATCCATATCGTAAACATTTCTCAAAATTCCACCAAATGAACACAACCTGTATTATCAGGACAAGCTGTATTTTCGGTGTAAAATATAGTGGCTTATATGTTGATTTTTTACTACAAGTTTAAATTTTTGCACAAGTTGTTTTCCCAGCCTTCCAGAGATTTTCTAAGTGGTGAAATTTAAAAGTGCTTAAAGGTAGTAAAAATTTCCCACTAAAGTTCAGAAAACAATATACTATTAATTGCTTAGTTTAATATTTAATATGAACTGTATCAAGGTTTAAAAACCTTGATATAAATGCATCCTTATTGCAATATTAGTCCTTAGGTTCCTTTCCTGCATCTTCATTCACTAATTATTTATTAACTTTATGGGAATTTTATCTTAACAGTTTAGTGACTTTAGTAATATACAGATTGTAAAGTGAAAACAACAGTTTATGTAGGAAATCTGATAATTATTGGAATTCTTGGCTTCCAAACACACTGATGGTGGGAAGATACAGGTTTTTAACTTAAAAAAAATCAGTAGTATTTTTTCAATTTTATTTTGGTTAATTGAAATAGTGGGCTTCTTCCTCATCCTAACAGAGTTGATATGTAGTCTACTATGAATGATTTCCGAATTTACTCAAAATTATTACTCATTCTATTCTGCTCCCCTTACTCCTGTTCCTCTGTTTGTTCTCTCACTAAAATCATCAGCTCTGTGAGAACAGAAACCTGTTTACCTACCTTGTTGATCACTATCTCGCAGGTTCCTAGAACAGGGCATGGCACACAGGAAGTACTCAGTAAGAATTCACCAAGTGTTGAATAAATGAATACCTAACATATGTTTGTGTGGTAGGTGTTCAACAACTATTTTGTTGTGTGAATTAATGAAAAAGCTTTACGGATATACAATACTCTTCTATATAAAACCATAATTGACTGTGAGACATTTGTTTGGCAGGATTAAGTAGGATGATATGATGGAACTTGACTGAGAAGTTCCTTTAGATTGGGAAGACCGAGAAGGTCTCTCTGAGGAGGTAGCTCCTCATCAGCCAGCTACGACTTCACTACTCAGGCTAAGTAAGGGTTACTTAAAAGTTTTAAGGTGAGAAGAAACTTAGCCTCAGAAAGGAACGGAGGGAAAAAAAAATAATAGTAGGGAAAGAGGTTGCAGAGGTAGCTGGAGGCAGGATTCTATAGACCCTTGTAAACTGTGGTGGGACTTTTGGATATTTTTTCTGAATGAGGAGGGAAGCCATTGTAGAATTTGAGGAGTAATGGCAACATCGGACCTACTTATTTAAAGGCTCTTTTCACCTGATCTTGTCCTCTGCTATCCTTCAACCTGATCATTCAGCCCAGCCAGCCTGTCTGATTGCAGTCCCCCCTACTGGCAAGCAAACTGTCCCCTCAAGATTTTTGCATTTATACTTAGCAGAGAGGTTGTACATTTAATGTTGTTTTTTAAAAAGTATTTCTTTATGCTGCTTTTACCACTGTCCATGGCACTCAACATATTATGTAGTTATTAGTTCATTTGTCTATCTTATTTTCCCCTCATTAGAATGACTCTAAGAAAGTAGGAATGTTCTTTTGTTCACTGTTGCATCCCCAGCTTCTAGAAAATGCCTGACAGATAATAGACACTCAATAAAAATGTTATCTGCAGAATAAATTTAGGGATACAAGGAAATTTCATTCATTCTTTACTTTGCTAATAGGAATAGGTAGGTGTATCAGTCAGCTATTGCTACATAACACACAACCCAAAACTCAGTGGCTAAAATAACAATCATACAGGGTGGGGCAAAAATAGTTTTACAGTTGTTTGTATGGAAAACAGTACAATCATTAATAAATAATAATACAATAATACACTCTGTTTTCCATACTCACAACTGTAAATCTGCTTTGCCTCGCCCTGTATATTCGTGCTTATGTGTCTGCAGTTAGGCTGATAGTTGACTAATGTCGACTGGGTTCGCCTGGGTGTCTCTGCATGAGGCTACATGTCCACCTGGATTTGTCTCCTTGTGGTATTGCCAGAGGAACGAGGATCATTCCACTGTATTACAGAAAATGCATTTCAGGAATGCACACATAGGAGGATTTGAGGTAAAGTGGCAAGATATACTTGAGGGAAAACAAAGAACTGCCCTCGGTACACCATGCCCGATGTCTCACCCATGACCAGGTGGCTCAGCTCCATCTTGATGCAGAAGTACAGCCTCTGGGGCCACAGGCACACACTTGTCCCCACCAGTCCAGGAGGAAAGCCAGGACCCAGAGCTGCAGTACATGAGTCCAGCACAGCTTCTGTTCCCCTCTGGCTCAAAATTGGTGCTGCACTTCTCTCTCTCTCTCTCTCTCTCTCTCTCTCTCTCTCTCTCTCAACATTAGCTATAGCTACTTGGTCTTGGTTTGGGCAGTTACACGACTTTGGCAAGTCACTTAATATCCTGGCACCTGTTTCTTTAAAATGCCTTCCAACTAAAAGTGCCTGTGAGTTTAGAGCTGGTCCATTGGCAACATTTATGAGCTGCCAGGATCATCAATAAATTATTCTGGGAACAAAGATAGCTTATGATCAAACCATCAAATTATAGAAGGCATCTTCAGAATCAAGTCAAATGCCCTCATTTTATTTTTTTTATCTTTAAATTCTTTATTAGTTAAGGTATTACAAATGTGTCCTCATCCCCCCCATTAACCCCCATCCCCCCCTCCCCCAACACTGATGCTCCCATCCCCCTGTTGTCCATGTCCATTGGTTTGGCTTATATGCATGCATACAAGTCCTTTGATTGATCTCTTCCCCTTACCCCCACCCTCCCCTACTTTCCCTCTGGGGATTAATAGTCTGATCGCTGTTTCTCTGTCTTTGGATCTGTCCCTGTTCATCAGTCTATGTTGTTCTCTATATGCCACAAATGAGTGAGATCATGTGTTATTTATCTTTCTCTGACTGGCTTATTTCACTTAGCATAGTGCTCTCCAGTTCCATACATGCTGTTGCAAAAGGCAAGAGTTCCTTCTTTTTTACCGCAGCATAGTATTCCATTGTGTAGATGTACCACAGTTTTTTAATTCACTCATCTGCTGATGGGCACTTAGGCTGTTTCCAAATCTTAGCTATGGTGAATTGTGCTGCTATGAACATAGGGGTGCATATATCCTTTCTGATTGGCGTTTCTGGCTTCTTGGGATATATATTCCTAGAATTGGGATCACAGGGTCAAATGGGAGTTCCATTTTTAGCTTTTTGAGGAAGCTCCATACTGTGTTCTCCACAGTGGCTGCACCAGTCTGCATTCCCACCAGCAGTGCAGAAGGATTCCTTTTTCTCCACATCCTCTCCAGTACTTGTTGTTTTTTGATTTGTTGATGATAGCCATTCTGACAGGTGTGAGATGATACCGCATTGTCGTTTTGATTTGCATCTCTCGTATAATTAGTGACTTTGAGCATGTTTTCATATGTCTTTTGGCCTTCCGTATGTCCTCTTTCAAAAAGTGTATAGCTAGGTCCGTTGTCCATTTTTTGATTGGATTGTTTATCTTCCTATTGTTAAGTTTCATGAGTTCCCTGTAAATGTTGGAGATTAAACCCTTATCGGTGATATCATTGGCAAATATGTTCTCCCATGCAGTAGGTCTTCAAATGCCCTCATTTTAGAGATAAGGAAACTGAAGCTAAGAGTGATTGATTACTCAACTTGCCCATAATTATAGATATTACTAGAACTTAAGGGAAAAGGCATATATTCCTATAGGAAATGTAATATTGTTTTTAAATGATTAAATTGTGTGTGTGTAAGTAAACTCTCACACCTATACATAGAAGATATATATTAAGTTGAACCATATGAAACTGCTATTTTTTTAGCATCAACAATCGTCATATATCAAGTACATATGTTTCAACATAGTTGAGAAATTATCAATACTGTTTGTAAAATCAAAAACAGTACAAGTTACCCAAATGTTCACCAACAATAAAACAACAATTTATTGCGAGATAGTCATACAGTGGGATCCTATAGAACAGTGGGGGGAAAAAACAAACCCTACAGCCACATGCATCTACATCAATAAATCTCAAAAACAAGCAGGTCACCAGAGAATACATACATAATGATTATATTTTATATGTGCAAAAACAGGCAAAACTAAATTTATTGTTTGAAGATATAATCACACAGGGAAAACTTTTTAAGCAAAGGAGAATCAGGATGGTTGTTACCTCTGAGGGGTACTGTTTTATTTCTTAAATTGGGTGTTTGATTCATTAGTGTCTATTGAATTGTTTTTCTATATAACTGACACATATTTTCTAAATATTAGTTAATATTTAGAAAACTAAGTAATAACAACATCAAAGAACTAATGTATGCTCCCTGCTGGCAGGAGTATAAGTTGGTACAGTCACTTTAGAGGGTTATTGGCAGTGTCTATTAAAATGAAAAATAATGAATATAATAAATTTTCTTTCTATGTCGAATAAAATTCAGATTAAATTTCCCATATAATTACTTTGCTCACACAAATCTTAAAAAGCCAAACTCTGATTTGGAGATTTTTCTGATTCCTCCGGAACACTCCAAAGTCCCTGCCCACACATCCTGTTTCACCCTCCTCGCCACTGCTGCTCTCCACTCCACACCCACCAACTCACCATCCACTCCCTCACTCCCTCCTTCAGTCGCATCTGCTGCAGGCTCTCTCCTTAACATCCACCCAAAACACAAAATAAGTTAGGTTCTAAAGTCAGTAACTAGACAAGATTTTTATTATTTGGCCTGCCATAAAACATGCAGCATTAATGTCTGCCACTTACAATGAGAACTTACAAAATGCAACAAAGATTATTTGCTGTCCCTTATCACCCTCTGCCCCCACACCCCCTAAAATGTCGGAAACATTTTGCTGTGTCAACAGCTTAAAAAGAATATTGTTTCACTGGAATGAGGTCCACCCACACTGTTTTCAGAGATGAAGTTTTGGAATGGTTATGTTACTGCACAGTAAGTGGCATTAATGTAGCCATGGAATCTACTGGAAAGTCAATCACATGTTTTCTCATGAATTAAACTAATTAAAATTATTACTATTAAAATGACTTTCTATTCTTGGGGTTTAAATGAAATGAACAGTGCCCAGAACAGGTCTAGTTTGTCTGAAAATTTACTGCAGTTCTTAGTAAGACAACCTGACTGAAAATTTGTCAATGATATAGAATATCCTTGAAGTAATACAATTTTCCTCAGAATATAAGTTTTGTCTCAGAATTTATCCTCTATCTCTGAATCAAAGTTGATTCATCTTCAAGTTGCAGGGATAAATGAAATAATCATGGAAATCTTAAATTCACATTTTTTTACCTTTTTCTTGACCTGAACTTTTTGGTTGCTTCATAACTTTATATGTAGTAAAATTCAGATGTCTTCATAATGTTTGACAGGGAGGCATCCATCCAATTGTTAAAGTTTTGTTGGTAAGACATCATTTGATCAAACTGATTTTGTTTTGTTTTAGCTTGCTATGCATTCTTAGGATTTTTGAGATATAAAACTGATTTTTTAATTTCAATTCTAAACTTGTTACTTGATTAATTTTTCTTTGCTCTTTTTTATTTAGGATAATTCAAAATGAGAAAATGTGGCTTTATAATGAAAAAAAGTTGAGAAGACAGTAAAAAAATCTAATCACAATGTCACCTGTTGACAGCTTTTCAAGTAGAGAACAGATTACAAACAGTTTGCAATATAGTGTCAGATGTTTCCATTTGGTGTTTAGCCTTAAAATTCCAAGGTACTTATATAATGAAATGCGGGAGCCAGACTGAAACACGTGGTGTTGTTTTGTTGTGTTTTGTTTTTAATGGAAAGATGTGAATTTTAATATGCACATCATCCCAGGGTGATACTGCTCACATACATGGACTACAAAAACATACTCCATTCCCCCTGCACACCCCAAGCAAAAGAAAAGAACACATCACAAAGGTTGAGTTGCAAAAGATCATTTCTTCAAATAGAAACCCCAGATGTGAATTCCCAAATGAAGAAGATTGGCTGTAGTATCATCATATTTTCTGGGCAGCAAGCAAAGGTGGTTTCTTTCCTGGGTTCTTGTCCAGGTGGATTCGAAGAGTGAAGCCACGGACAAAAGGTGGCATATGAAAAGGTGGAAATTGATTGGGAACAAGTACAGACTCCCATGTGGAGAAGGGGTCCCGAAAGGGGTAGCCCATGAGCCCTTTGTTCCTAAGGCTTAGAAAGGCTGCAGTTCTTTGTCTTTTGATGCTCCCTTCTTATTGGTCACTATAGCAGCTTCAAAGCTCAAACCCTACATGGGGACCCTCTTTCTCTCTCCCCCCTTCAGTGGTAGAATTCTCTATACCATGTGAAAATCTGTTTTCCTCTTTCTCCCTTTTGTTTCTCTACACCCTGTGGTTTCCCCCTTATCTTCTGTGAATGGGTGTCTTCCTCTCCCCTTATTCTGTGGAGCCTTCTCTTCTTTGTGAATTTATGCCTTTTGCCAGCTTCAAGTTCCCAACCAACTGTGCCTCCCTCCCCCATGGGCCCCTTAATTCCTAAGACTCCCTAAACCTGACTATTTTACCCCTAAAAACTCCTCTCAATAATAATGGGTTGTGTTCAGTAACTTTACATGCTTACTTGAATCCCATCTATATATATAAAAGCCGAAGCGACCGTTAAGGCAGAATGACCGGTTGCTATGAAGCACACTGAGCAGGCAGGCAGGCAGGCGAGTGGTTAGGGGCGAGCGGTCCTGGATTGCGAGAGGAATGTCCGACTGCCAGTTTAGGTTTGATCCCTGTGGATTGGGCCTAAACCAGCAGTCAGACATCCCCGGAGGGGTCCCGGATTGTGAGAGGGCACAGGCCAGGCCCCCCCGCAACCCGCCCCCCCCCCCACACACACACACACACTCCCCAGTAAACGAATCTTTTTGCACCTGGCCTCTAGTTCTAAAATAAAGCCTAATGATGGTGAACTCATTTTTCTCTCAGGTTCTATTTTATTTAGGCAAAGGTGGGTTAGTGGGCCTGAAAAATCATTCCCTTCAGGGAATGTGGTACAGAAAATGGAACCCATTTTTAAACACATTTTTTGAAGTGCACAATTCATACCCCACCAAATGCATTAAATTCTTGTAAGGTGGTGATTTCTGGCCCAATGGGTTGCTGTTCCCTTTCCCAACATTCAGATGTCACAGACACTGCTTTCCAGGAGACAGACTGACACGGTGAAGGAGAGAAGTGGGGAAGCGGGGGGGGGGGGGGGGGGGGTGAGTTGGGAACTGTGATGAATTTCTGAGCGCAAGCCAGATCTAAGCAGCTTCCTGCTGCTGGAGCAGGTTACTGTTTTTCTAGAACAAAGAACCAACTATTGCCAAAAGTTTCCAATTTATAAGAGGAGCCCAGACTTTGATGCACAATCTCTTATATTTAAATAATAAAAACTAAATAAATTTAAACATTTTTTAAGGACCTATGTCAGCCAAATCAAGCATGTGCACCATCTGCTGGGCACTTCCCTTCATGCAATAGAAAATGGAGTTTCAGTGCTGTCCACCCAAGTTTCTCTTTCTTGCAGAAGGGGAGTAAACATGAACGCATCTCCCTATTGTTTGTTGACATTTTCTTCTTTCCTTTTTTTCCAGGCTACGTGCTGTCTTTGGTCTGTCCAAACTCCTCCCAGGCGTGGTGTGAGATCACAAATGTGTCACAGCTGCTGGCTTCTCCTGTCCTCTACAGAGACCTGAATTCCAGCCTAACCAACTTGAGCACTTCTGCAAATGTAGAAAACAAATACAGTCTTTATGTGGGCTTGGGCCTGGCTGTAAGTTCCAGTATTTTTATTGGCTCCAGCTTCATATTGAAAAAGAAGGGCCTCTTGCAACTGGCCAACAAGGGCGTTACTAGAGCTGGTAAGAAACGGATGCAGCTAACGAATTCAAGTTGCTAACCGCAGAAATAACCCTATTTTAAGATCATCGTGCTCCTGTCTATTCATTGTAGCTATCTACATGGGTAGCAGTTCTTTTCTCAGCAGTTTCCAGGATTGAACCAGCTGTGTCTCCTTTAGGGAAAGTCTAAAATTCTTGTTTCTAGAGGTTTGGAGTGTAGTACAGGTTCTTCCTTTCATAGCTTTATTCTGCAGGCTCAGGGTCAAAGTCAGATCCCGCGCTTGGGACACAATCTAACATCTTCCCACAGACTCTGGCCTCCTGCATGAATTGGTCCTTGCTTCCTCCCCAGCTTCATTTTCCGCTGTGCTCCCAGCCACCTACTTTTCTCTGGTTCCTGGCATATACCAAGTTCTTTCCCACCTCAGGTCTTTCCCCTCGGCCTGGAACTCCTTTCTCCCAGCCCTTCATTTGCCTGACTCCTCCTGGAGATCTCAGCTTAAATACCATCACCCCAAAAGGGCCTTCCTTGACCATTCTCTCTGGGCAGGTCTCCCACACCAGCGTGCTCTGTCCTTGCACTAATGGTTTCCTTCATTGTATCTAGAATAACTTGTCCTTGTACGTTTATTGTTTGTTTACTTGTCAATGGGTTTACTTATTTATTAATAGTAGAGTCACAAGAACAGGAGCCTTCCCTAGCATAGGGTTTGCCACCCAATAAATATTTGTTAAATCAAATGGATAGCCATAGAATTAGGTTGCTGTTAATACTGACATTTAACATGCTAAATAGTTCTGCTTGACTATCCTTCATTAACCATGAATTTCGTATTCATTCTTATCAAGAATAATATTATAACAGAGCTAAAATATTATTCTAAGGTTCATATGGAAAAATAAATAACTATAAATTGTGCAAGCAAGTTTATAAAAGAGTACTATTGAGGGGAGATTTACACCACCAGAAAATAGAACATGCGATAGTGCTATCTTAATTTAAAAAGACAAAACAATAAAAGATAATTAAAAATGTCTAAGGGGACCCAAGTACATTCAACAATTTAATGTATGATTTTTTTAAAGTGGCATTTTGAGCTACTGGAGAAAGGATGTATTATTCAATCAAAAGTATTGAGACAAGTGGCAAAAATTAGAGGAAGAAAATATAAAAGTTCTACTCTATACCATTCATCAAAATAAATAATACATAGGTTAGAGTTAAATTAAAAAAAATAAAAGGCCTTTTTAGCATAGAGATAAAAGAAGAAACTATTCTATTTAAAGGAAGAGATGATCTGTATTGAAAAAAAAAAATCTACATGGCAACACCTATAACTAAACACCTAAACTAGAAAGAAAATGACTTGGGTAAAATATTGCAAAATATAATACTAGAAAGTGTTGGAGGATCTTTGGAAATGGCCACATAAATATGCTAAAAGACCACGTATACTGACGTGGCTTTAATCTTGCCTTTTCCAATCATATTCCAGTAGCTAGAAGTCAATTCGCCAACCTTCCTTCATGTTTGAACTTAATTTTGCCCAGCCAGTGTGGCTCAGTGGTTGAGCATTAACCTATGAACCAGGAGGTCACGGTTCGATTCCTGGTCAGGCACATGCAGGCTCGATCCCCAAAACGGGTTGTGCTGAACAATGATTCTCTCTCATCATTGATGTTTCTATTTCTCCCTCTCCCTTTCTGAAATCAATAAAAATATTTTTAAAATATATTTTTGAAATGTATTTTAAAAAAGAACTTACTTTTCATTTTTATTATTTTCCTAGGTCAAGGTGGACATTCCTACCTCAAGGAATGGCTCTGGTGGGCAGGATTACTCTCAAGTAAGTCCTTAATGCTGAGAATAGTGTTTGCTTGCAAAATGATAAATAGATTACATGGAATTATTTAAAATTGATTGATTTAACTGCCTGGTAAGGATAGCATTTAAGTCTAGCAACTTTTGCAAGTATAACATATTGCCTTATATATAAAATAAGTCATATTTATTTAAAATTTATTTTTACCCTTCTTCCCCACTCCATGTTCTCAATACTATCTTGGAATGCACAGGGAAAAGTTAACATGTAAAGTATTACATTTTATCATGGACTTCTCTTTCTCTTATTCTGTTCTCCATAATAATTGAAGAAAATGCTTTCCCCCCACATTTTCCCAGCACTGAGTTAAAATTTGGGACTCTTCTAACTACATATTTCCTAAGGAATGGGTACATTTTCCTGGCCAGGACCAAAACAGGGATAAATTCAAGTCCCCTCTGACTGCTTGGCAACTAAACAGATAGAGCAGTGATTTTCACCTGGTGTGTGCCGCTAGAATTTTTAAAACATGCAATACCTGACTATTTAGTCAGGGGCACTTACCTCTTTTCCCTTAAATTGTCAAATAAATAAAATGACAACAGTCAACCCAACAATAGCCATTTGGTGTGAATGAATCAAAATTATACCTATTTTCTCTGGGCAAAAAAATATATGTTTTGGTGTATTGAAGAATTTTAGCAATTAGTCTATTTGTGCCATGAGACGAAAAAGGTTGAAAATCACTGAAAGGGAGAGATGGAGGTTGTCAGCACTCCCCTTCCTCCTAAACGTGCTCTGAGGATTAAATGGGACACTGTAGCATCTGAAAGTTCTTTCTAAATACCAAGGTGATGTCCAAATAGAAGGCATTCACCTCCCGCAGGCCCCTCTGCAGATTTCTACCTCCCTCCTAATGCCTCTGAACTTTCTTAAATCCCGAACCTCTGACTTCCAAAGAGAGGGCCTCATACATTGTAGTTTCACACCAGTTGCTAGTCATCTACATCTGTAGCCAGAAACCTTAAAACTTCCCATTTATTTTCCTGTACTATTGCAGTATCTGTGAGATCCTATTATAAGAAAGAATTGGAATACTTTTAACAAATGGCAGAATCTAAAAAGATGATGAATAAAAATAAATTTGTACAGTCCTTTATCTTCTTGAAAAGTCATCTATAAAGATAAAAATATAAAGTATTCAAGAAAGCTTAATATTCTAAGAAAACGGCCATTGCTTTTCTTATGAGAGTAGTCTCCTAATTATTTCTGTTTGTCTTATGATGTTTTCCTGAAGCTAAGTACTCCTGTACTTTTGGCTGGGGGCATGGGGCTGGGGCATAGCAGCCAGAGGAGAAAAGAAAAAGTATGCTGGCGTCTTTCATCTGTTCCAGAACTTTCTCTACAATAAGTTTATTTTGCATAGTTGGCCAGCATGAAATACCACATTCCGTGGGCAAGTGTTCAGGTGCTCAGTTGTGACCCATGAGAATAATTTGGCCCCAAATAGAAGACCCAGCTCTTAGAGGAGTTTTCTCTCACTCTAGAAGCTATTTGCATCACACTAGCTCATGGAAGTTTAGAGTTCCCCAGCTAAAAAGCGGATTGCTGGAGCACATTGTTATGACTTTAAAACAGGTGCTTGGATCTCTCTGAGCTACTAAGATAGTGTTACATTCTTGTTGGTCATCTGCAATTCAGAGAAGCCTGGCTACATGGGCCTGTGGTGGGCATGTCTGGTTGTCCCTGCCTAGGCAGTAGAGCTCTACTGGGCATTCCAATTTTAGGAGTTGTTTTATTGTTAATTTGCATAACAGTAGTTATTCTTGAGCAAACAGAATAATTCTCTGCTTACTCCAAAGCCACCGCTACTAGATTTCATCAGTGACTATATATGTTTCTGGTACTGAAATAACAAATCTTTATTGAAAGTCCTTTAAGATGTGTATCCATCACCACCTTTTGTGTTAGTTGAGCTTGTATCACCAGGTAATTATGGTTTATCTGCATCCCTATTACCAATCTTCCCCCTCCCTCCCTAAAAAGAGTTAATTATTCCTTTTTGTTCAACTTGTCAGTGTCTTTGGGATCAGAGTCTACAGCTTTGCGTCTGTCATTTGTTTTTCTCTCCTGACAAGTCAGTCCATCTTTCATACTAATGCTGCTGCTTGCTTTCCAGTGGGAGCAGGAGAGGCTGCAAACTTTGCAGCTTACGCTTTTGCACCTGCCACGCTGGTCACGCCTCTGGGCGCGCTGAGTGTCCTCATCAGGTACGTGAGCCGTAGAGAGTGTGGCTTCCGTAGGGATTTTAAAACCATGATAAGCTTAACCCCACAAGAAACATATTGCGAAGCATATCACAAAACAAAATCTAGAAATCACAAAGGTAATTTGAGAAGACTACACCATAAATTGTAGGAGAAATAGGAAATAGATTGCCTTACTGTTTTTTAGAAAACCTGTGAGAGTGAGCTTGGTTTGATGCTAACATAAAGTAATTGTGTGTTATGTTTCAACGAGTCAACGAAGCAGATTTTTTTTTTTTTTCTCTCTCACCTCAACAAATTGCCACAGCCCTTTTAATCCTCCCTGTTGTCATAGTGGTTAATGACCATTGCTATCAGAGGACTTTTAAAAAGCATAGTGTTTGGGTTAAATTTCAACTCTGGCTAAAAGTCTTGCATCTACTACTGGATACTTCTGTTTGGAGGTCTCTTGGTTTCTTTTAGTGCTGGGAACAGGAAAATGTTCCCGTTCATAGAATGTGGATCTAATCTTAGTCTTTCTTATGATCCCAAATGAATGTGTTCAATGAGCCCATGAACTCTTATTTTGTAGCTAAGCAACTATTTTGTTTGTTTTTCGTTTCCTTTTATCTCCATGCATTATCAACCTCTGGTGGAAGGATTATGACGGGGCCTACTCACTTCTTTCCACCTTCTTTGTAGGATTGTTTTGAGAATTCAATGAGTCAATACACATAAAGCACTAGAACACTGTCTATACAGGGAATGACAGCTATGTTTTTGCTGAGGCTGAAGACCTCACAAGTGGCCACAGCAGGGCGACTCTTAGAAAACACCTGGTAGTTGATCAGTCTCGTGTGCAAATGGGTACTGGTAATACCCTGGTGGGAATGCCAGGGCATCAGGGGAAGGAGGCTGGTGTGCAGGAGCCACGGCATACCTGCTGGTGAAGAAGCAGGATGGCACAGTCTGGTGTCCATGGTGGTGCCAATCCGGAACTACCTGAGACCATGGCAACCAAAGTAGTGGAAGCATTGGGTAGGTGAAAGTATCAGGCAGGAGCAGCTGGTAAGGAGATATTTCAATATTTTGACAACCCATATGATTGTACTTATGTGTTCTAGCTAAATATCAGTCCTGAGCAGAGTAAATCTTTAAGCATATATCTTTCTTTGACATTTTCATGAACATGTATATTCCAACTGTATCAGATGGAAAATATGGAAAAATAGAAAATGAATTGAGTGGGCCCTTTTTAGAAGGTCATGGGAAGTTTAGAGGGATATAGAATGTCTATTTTAACTCTTTAGATATAAAGGCAATTAAGCAGATACGATTGACCATCATTTCTGTGTTTTAAAACTAATCAGGGTTTTCAGTGTCACGTAGCACATTCAGATCAGTTGATTGGGATACAGTGGCTTCTGCCACCATGTGACTTCTGAGCTGCTATGGAATCAAAAGGTGATTGAACAAGCGTGATTTATTTTTCTTCTCCCAACAGTGCGATATTATCTTCCTATTTTTTAAATGAGCACTTGAACATTCATGGGAAAATAGGCTGCGTATTAAGTATATTGGGGTCAACTGTGATGGTTATCCATGCCCCACAAGAAGAGGAAGTCGCTTCTTTGCATGAAATGGAAATGAAATTGAGAGACCCAGGTCTGTGCTTCAACCAAAAGAAATACTCAAATTCTGCTCCACTTTCTCTCTTCATCAAATGAATTTGTAATAATATTGTAATAGGCTTCCTACAATCCAAGTCGTGCATTAAGAGACACAGTTAAGTTTCACTGAGTATTCCAAGTCTTCTGAAAAGGTGACACAACTTACTTTTGTGTCCATGCTTTCCCTCTGCACAATGAAATGAAGACATGGGGAGAGGAGAGGCTAAAGACTTATGCTCCAACCCAAATTTGGCCACTCCTCTAAAAATAAAAAGTCAGCCCTAACTAGTTTGGCTCAGTGGATAGAGCCTCAGCCTGTGGACTGAAGGGTCCCAGGTTCGATTCCAGTCAAGGGCATGTACCTTGGTTGTGGGCACATCCCCGGTAGGGAGTGTGCAGGAGGCAGCTGATCAATGTTTCTCTCTCACCGATGTTTCTAACTCTCTCCCCCTCTCCCTTCCTCTCTGTAAAAAAATCAATAAAATAAATTTTTTTTAAAAAAGTCAATCAGCCAATATCTTCCATGCCTCACAGTATTTTCTGGGAGATTCAAATGACATGTTTGGGAAAGTCCATTGAAAATATAAAGAGCTATGCAGTCAAGTGTTGTTGTTGTTGGTTTTTTTGGTTTGTTTTTTTTTTTTTCATTTAATCTCACTTCTCTTTCTAAAACACCTGTGCTCCTAAACTCTGACTAATAAGACTTCACAAAGACATGATCCTCTGAGCATTTTCTGAAGTCTAATTCTTTTCTCTTCCAAACAGGATTCATTTTCTTTGCTGTGATCATTACCATGATCGCCTTGGTGCTGATTTTGATCGTGGCTCCCAAGAAAGGACAGACCAACATATTAGTCTACATTTCAATCTGCTCGTTGATTGGAGCATTTTCAGTTTCTTCTGTGAAGGGCCTGGGAATTGCCATTAAAGAACTATTGGAATGGAAGCCAGTTTACAAGAACCCCCTGGTCTTTGTTTTGCTGGCTGTACTTGTGCTTTCAGTGACGACACAGATTAACTATCTCAACAAGGCCCTAGACACCTTTAATACATCTCTTGTGACTCCCATTTACTATGTGTTCTTTACAACCATGGTAGTGACGTGCTCTGCCATCTTGTTCCAAGAATGGTATGGCATGAGAGCTGGTGATATCATCGGGACCCTGAGTGGGTTCTTCACCATTATCAATGGCATCTTCCTTCTACATGCTTTTAAAAACACAGACATCACCTGGAGTGACTTGACATCCGCCACTCAGAAAGAAGCCCTCTCTCTGAATGGCAATGAAGACAAGTATGTCTTACTAGAGAATATAGAATGTTCAACCTTGGGATATGAGGATGACATTACCTTGTTTAGCAGGACTCATGAATGATCAAAGTCTCTACAAACACTGAGCTTGAACCATGAAGAGACACTTGGAGAGGAGAAGGAATACCTGCAGAACTATTAGGAAAGCTGACATTTTTAAGGTCCTAATAATTTAGATGTAAGGCCAAATAAAAATGCCTTCATTTTTGGCCATCATCTTTGAAAAATCAAGATTTTGATCATCCTCCAGAAGACTTCTGTTGTTTCTCATTTCTGCAAACTTGAAATCTCTTTCCTTCTGGTCACAGTATATTTGGCCGGCCAGGTGGTTCTTCATTTCATTGGCTGCTAGTCTTGGTTTCATAGTAATTAATAGATAAACTTTGTGCTGATAAGCAGAGTATCAGTCATTCTCTGATGAGTCATAGTTTCAAATTATTGAAACTGAGAAGTGAGATCACTGATGCTTTCCCTCCCCTTCCAACTTCATTTAGCTAAACTAGATGGTAGCTGAAGGGTAGAGTGTTAAAGAGAAGAATAGGCCAGCTCTGGAAATCTGCTCCTGGTGTGTTAGAATGCAAAGAAATATGTGTCCATAAAGAGCTTATGGATTGTAATTGTAATTTATTGACATACCATAGAAGTTTATTACCAAGTAAAAAGGGGAGAATGGAGGAGGGAAATATTTTATGCCTTAAGTAAAGGAAACACTTTTTTTCTTTTTACTAAAAGAAACACAAATGATTGTGTTCATGAGTTCTTTTAACTCAGGCCTAAACAACATAAGACAAAATTGAGTTTTTGGAGACATCTAGGTGAGTTTAGTTTGGAAATCCTTGTATTCATTTTATTCCTTGATTTTACTATTATCCCAAAGGTTCTTTTTCTTACTGATATGAAGATTTTTGTAAAGCAGTTGCTACATTATTTTAGGATGATATTGTACACTTCAGTTTTTCTCAAATGTTTAATTCCCAAAGGTTGGTTTTTCCACAAACTATTTGGAAACAACTAGAAGAATCTTTGTGAAAAACCTGAATGAGTTATAATAATCATCCTCTTGAAATTTAGCACTTTCCAGCTTATTAAGGAAATTATAATTAGTTACAAACCTTTTTGAAAATATACATAACCTACCACAATAATTGGTAGATTGTCTCTTTCTGTTGACTCTCACGCTTACCATGTTTTCCGTATATTTTACCTATAAGTGTTTTGGATGAATAAGAAGGGGAGTTAGCTTCCTAGAAAACAAAATATTAAGACCTCAGGAACTACTACCAGAAAAAAAAATTTTGTATTGAAACTTACATAAAGTGTTCCTGTCTCCAAGTGCATAGCAGGAATAACACTTTTGGTGGCCTTTAATGTTTATGGACAGATTTCTGATCACTCGTTGATTTAATAGAAAAGGAGAAATTAGCTGAATTTCTAAACTTCTCTCAAAACAAAACAAAACTTACTTCTCTCAAAACAAAACAAAAATCCTAACCCAAAAAAACTGTGACATTCAAAAAAGAAAAACCCTCCTGGTTAACTGGATTTATCTGTTCTAACATCAAAGGTCTGTGATGTTTGTTTGCAATCTAGCTCATAATCTACCCTGGGTAATAATAGACAATCTGTTATTCAGAATTCTGTTAAACTGATATTAGCACTTCATCAGTCCTACTGAACTATCACTGATTTCACAGTGACAACCTGAGGTGACTGCCAAGTCCCAAAGTACTGTTATCATCTCTTCAGCAGTTTAGTGTTGAATGCAACTCAGTGTGTTCTAAATTTCTGAAAACTGATAACCCATGGAAGATACATGGGTTGATACCTCAGATCAAATATGTGTTTACTCTGTTGACTGCTGTTTCACTGTAATTGTATATCAGATATATAAGCTATGAACACAAATATGTAGGAAAAGGTAGTGTTTGAAAAATGTAGACATGCTTTTACTTTTTTTTTCCTATTGAAAACTTTATTGGTTTATCCTTCTTAGTGAGGAAATTCACTGAGGCTGTGAATTTCAGTGTCAGATGTTTCTTAAATGTCACCTGTTACAAAGCTTTGCCCTTGGTATATTGTGTTCAGGTTGAAGGTTCTTGGAACACAAGAACCATGTGTACCCTGGGTTGGAAAATAAACTGGTGTTGACATATATGCCCGGGAGAAAGACTGAGAAAAATTTAATGAGTTGAAATATGTTGAGAAACAATGAAATATTTCACATACTCTAAACATCCCTGGTGGGCTTCTTCAGTATGCATTGAAAAACTAAAATGTTATTGCAAACCTTAAACTCAGAATAAATTTCTCCAAATAGGGATATATTGTCTGAGGAGGAATAAAAAGCTGGATCCCCATTTTCAGACTAACCATGTTAGTCTTAACTGAAAGTTTCATATATGTATATATTTAAAATATACACTTTATCTCATATCGATGATATCTGAATGTTTATTATGTGAATATCTGCACTTGTGTTGTTAAGGATTACAAAGTTGTCCTCACACAGCCAAATTGAAGGCTTTTCCTAATTCTGTAAACATAATACTTACATTTTATTTTTGGTCTTGTAAATTGTATTCTTAAGTTAATGGTTATGATTTTATTTTTAGTTCAGATTGCAAAATATTCATAAAACCGTTTAGCTTTAGCAACATAAAATTAACACCTTTATTTTATTTTAAGGGTACTAAATTAAATACATGGAAAGCATCTTACATCATGTCTGATAGATGAGACAATTAATAAAATTTAGTTCTCTTTGAATCAACATCTTAATTCTTAAGTCTTATTACTAGATAGGTAAGGACCATTAGTTGCCAGTTTTCATACATTCTTCATCTTTTCTCAATGTGTGTCACAATAGCTCCTTTTAAGTAACTCAAGGGAAAATGAATTCCATCATTATAGTATCTCAACACAAACCGATACAAAAGGATTCCGACAGAAATATTTTATTTTTCTTAATAAAACTAATAAAATTGAACTAACTGCAATCTTCATATTCCAACCAAACTTTGTGGAAAAGTAATTTATATGAATATATGTGAAATTTTCTCAGATATTTTGAATGAGCTCTGTGGTCATGAAGTTTTCTATTTTTCAAATGTTTATAAATACTGTTCATTTTTAAAAGTTTACAAATTTTAAATTAATATTTCTGTATATTTTTCATTTTCAATAAAATAATGTGGTTGAATTATGCTTGTTGAAGTTCAGTTTTTAGTTTATTGAAGTTAAATTTATGTAATGGCAAAATTATCCCCATTTAGTTGTTGGTTATAAAAAAAGTTTCAAGGTTTTTTAAAATATCTGCACTTAGGTTAATTTTTTTTGGTCAATTTCCTTGAAATTCAAACCTGTTTTTTAGAAATGGGCTCTCCACAAACCATCTCCCATATAACTGACTCGTTACTGGAACAAAAGGTAGGTGACACTATCTGAGATTCCAGTAATTTCATTGAATAAGATAGGAGCTCAAAGCAGTCAGTATAATGAAATCTCTCAGTCCAGAGATTTATAAGAAGGCGAAGAAAGTAGTATAAAAATATTTGGTAGTATTGCATTACATCAAAGTTTACATTTACAAATCCTACACAAATTGCCTCTAGCCCCTGTGTTACTAAAACTTCGTTTCATGTAGAGACCACATCACCATGACTTGATCGATTCTCCCTGATTTGATTAGGACTCATTTGAGAACAACGCCCTCAGTTGTTTCTATGGAAATGAATTGTATAGGGTGGAAAAGGCCTGTCTCTAGCCTGTGTCCCATGTCCCCTCTTTCCTGCCATTTTATAAATAACTAGGGGCCCGGTGCACGAAATTCGTGCACTGGGTGTGGGGGGGGGGGGCGGGAGGAGGAGTGTCCCTCAGCCCAGCCTGCCCCCTCTCACATACTGGGAGCCCTCAGGTGTTGACCCCCATCACCCTCCAATCGCAGAATCGGCCCCTTGCCCAGGCCTGACGCCTCTGACAGAGGCGTCCGGCCCGGGCAGCGGGGACCCGCAGCTGCAGCGGCCCCGCGATCGTGGGTCTTCGCTTTAGGCCCAGGCAAGGGACCCCTAGCTCCTGGGACTGCCAGCTTCGACCGTGCCCAGCTCCCATCGCTGGCTCCACCCCTACTTCCTGCTATCACTGGCCAGGGCGGAAAAGGCACATGATTCTCTGATCATGGCTGGGGGGCTTGTAATTCCGATGGCTGGGTTTCCGATCACTGTCAGTGGCAGGGGGCTTCTTCCTGCTCTCCCTTTCGCCTCCCTGCATTGTGCCTACATATGCAAATTAACCGCCATCTTGTTGGCAGTTAACTGCCAATCTTAGTTGGCAGTTAATTTGCATATAGCCCTGATTAGCCAATGAAAAGGGTATCGTCGTACGCCAATTACCATTTTTCTCTTTTATTAGTGTAGATATGCAATTCCCTAAATCACATAGTTACCTAGGGCAGAATGAGAACCAAAATCCAAGTGTGCCAACACCACAGACTACTCAATCCATGGAATGTAGGCCTATCTAAGGAGGGCTTGGAAACAGCATATCTATCCCAGCAGAGTTAGAACAAACTGATTTTCGCCAGCAAGTTGTCTGTATAGACAAACATTTCGGCACCCTGGCTGCAGTGTACAGGAAACCACGAGGTGAGCTTAAGTTACAAAGAGTGTTAAATTGTATAACAACGAGCAACATATTCTTCCCAACTGAAAGCTTTGGTTGCGTGCGCGCGTGCACACACACACACACACACACACACAGTCTTTTGAGAGAGCTGACTATCTGAGCAACCCTTTTTCTACTTCAGTTACAAATCATGAAGTCCTTTCTTCTTGAGGGAAAACTGAATCTCTAGAAACATCATTATTGTAGGCGAAAACCTTTGAGTTAGAAGGCATTTTATTTTTCATTTTTTTAAATTCTCACTGAGGATATTTTTCCATTGGTTTTTAGAGGGAGTGAAAGAGAGAGGGAAAAAGACAGAGAGAAACACCAGTGTGAGAGAAGCACATCGATTGGTTGCCTCCTGCTCAAGCCCAACCAGGGCCCAGGCCAGGGAGGAGCCTGCAACCAAGGTATGTGTCCTTGACCCAAATGGAACTGTGGACCTTTTGGTCCACAGGCCGATACTCTATCCACTGAGCTAAACAGGCTAGGATGGTATTTTAGTTTTTATATGTAGAACTTCCCTGTGGCTGGTGGGCTGAGGGGGGTAGGAATCTTTGCAGGCCTACCTCTACCTACTCACCTCAGGAACTTGTCCAACCCTCAGAAGACAGGCCTCACACCAGTTTTCTGCACTGGTGTATTCCTAAGACCACATGGACCTCCCTCCCACCCAATCCTGTGTAGCCCCAGCCACTACTTGACTGGGGGGGGGGGGGGGAGGCAGATGGGCAGGGTTAGTAGTGGAGATAAAGAAGCCATGCTCTGAGTACCATGTTCCTACAATCCCCTCCCACTTTCTGCCTTCTATGATCCAGCCAGTAACTCCTGACCACCAGTAAACAGTATGCAATTCATCCTGGCCCAAAAGCTTGAATGCCTTCCATAGGGACTCACCGACCATGGAGACCAAATACGGAGTCCTGATTGTTTAGTTTCCACTGAGAAAACCTCTAGCTCTCCCCTAGAAGAAATCCTGGGTGATATGTGATATGTGACTCCTCCTTGAGTTAATTGTACCCAACAAACATTCAGAAAATAAACTCAAAGATATCCCATAGCCTCAGGCCCATTAAAACAGATTGTTCCATCAACCAGGAATGAGCAAAATAGCCCTTTGGCTCAGGTCTCCATCTCTCAATTAGAGTTTGCCTTTGTTTTCACTGTTAACATTTTAGCATATTTCTAGAAGAGTTTTAAGTAAAATATCCTATCTAATAATAGACAAACATGGTAATTAACCATACCTCCACTACACTTCCCATTAGCTAATCAGCAAGATATGCAAATTAACTGCCAACAAAGATGGCAGCCAGCAGCCACGCAGCTGAAGCAAACATGAGGCTTGCTTGCTCCAGTGATGGAGGAAGCCAAGGTTCCCCACCTGCCGCGGCCCAGCTCTGAGCTCTGGATGCAACAATGTTGCAATTATAGAAGCTAAACAAACCCAGATACCTGCTTTCAGCCAGCAGCGGGCTCAGAGCTTAGAGCGCCAGTGATGGCAACAGAGTTTCAATTATAGAAGCTAAACAAACCCCAGATACCTGCTTTCAGCCAGCCATGGCCTCAGAGCTGGAGCTGGCTCTCAGCTCCAGTGATAGCTATAGAAGGTAAATAAATCCCAGAATAAAAAAAAAAGAGGCTGGGAGCTTCAGTCGCCCGCCAGCCTGAAAACGGCCCTCAGCCCCTCACCCAGACTGGCCAGGCACCCCAGTGGAGACCCCCACCCTGAACGGGGTGTGACCAGCTGCAAACAGCCATCATCCCCTCATCCAGGCTGGCCAGGCACCCCAGTGGGGACCCCCACCCTGAAGGGGGTGTGACCAGCTGCAAACAGCCATCAGCCCCTCACCCAGGCTGGCCAGGCACCCAAGCAGGACCCCCATCCTGATCCGGGACACCCTTCAGAGCAAACCAGCCGGCCCCCTTCCGTGCACCAGGCCTCTATCCTATATAGTAAAAGGGTAATATGCAAACTGACCCTAACAGCAGAAAGACTGGTAATGACTAGTCACTATGACACACACTGACCACCAGGGGGCAGATGCTCAATGCAGGAGCTGCCCTCTGGTGGTCAAGGCGCCCTCACAGGGGGGAGCTCTGCTCAGCCACAAGCCAGGCTGACGGCTGCCAGTACAGCAGTGGTGGTGGGAGCCTCTCCTGCCTCCTCAGCAGCGCTAAGGATGTCTGACTGCAGCTTGGGTCTGCTCCCCGCTGACAAGTGGACATCCCCTGAGGCCTGCCGGGCTGCCAGAGGGATGTCTGATTGCCATCTTAGGCCCAATCTCCCGGGGAGCAGGCCTAAGCCAGCAAGTGGTCACCCCCGAGGGGTCCCAGACTGCGAGAAGGCACAGGCCGGGCTGAGGGACCCCCTACCCCCGAGTGCACAAATTTTTGTGCACCGGGCCTCTAGTCCTATATAATAAAAGCCTAATATGCTAAGTGTCTGGTCATCCAGTCATCTGTTCGGCCAATCAAAGCGTAATATGCTAATGATATGCCACTCAACCGCTCACTATGATGTGCACTGACCACCAGGGGGCAGATGCTCAATGCAGGAGCTGCTCCCTGAGGGTCAGTGCGCTCCCACCAGGGGAGCGCCACTCAGCCAGAAGCCAGGCTCATGGCTGGCAAGCGTAGCTGTGGTGGTGGGAGCCTCTCCCGCCTCCCCGGCAGAGCTAAGGATGTCCAACTGCCGGCTTAGGGGGAGCAGGCCTAAGCCATCAGTCACACATCCCCCGAGGGCTCGGACTGCGAGAGGGCTCAGGCCAGGCTGAGGGAACCCCCCCCCCCCCCCCAGCGCACAAATTTCATGCACTGGGCCTCTAGTATTTGAATAAAAGGGATCTCTCTTCTCCTTGACTCATGGAACTGGGAGGCTGGGTCATAATGTACAAGCCTTAGAGGAAACAGACAGAAAATAAGTTCTTATGGGTAGAATTAGGTTTTATTTATTGGACTAAATTCCTTCTGAATAATCTTGCATGCACAGAAGAAAAAGAGCAAAGCTACCAGTTTTGAGTCTATTTTCAGGATTACAGGGTGTAAACTTAAGTAATGTGGTCAGTCGGACTTTTCAACAAGAACTGAGACCTGCAGTACTCAGCAAAGGGAAGCTGCCTGATTGAGTTAATGTGGGCAAAAGGAGGACCCACATTCCAGGCACCATGATGGCTTTCTGTGCGAACCAATCTGGTTCAGAATCAAAAGGACTTAAGCAACTTGATGCAATTCAGGTTATACGCAGCAATTCCACTTGTTATGGGGAGGTGCCTGCTGATTGAAGATTAGCCGGCAGCAAGAGGGAAAATAAAAGTGTGGAGGAACTGGTCAAACAAGATCAAGGTTGTATTATTTGTTTAGCTGAGCACCATGGAGTAGCTGGGGCTGGATGAAGCAAGGACTCTCCATTGGAGTGCGGGATCTACTTGAACAACCTCAGCATAATTTACAGTCCGACGGAGGGAGGATTAACCACTTCCACCAGACACCTCTGTGTGTCCAGGGTCTCCGAAGGGCCATGACTTCCGAATCATGAATGAGACATAAAGGGCGAGATCTAAAATACGTCTCTAAGCAGAAACACTTTCAGTTTTGCTACCAAGCAGACAAGAAAATGAGGTGACTTCAACATCACAAGTCCACTCATCGACGTTCATTTCCCCCAGTCAAACAGCAGATGCCACAACACAACAAACCAAGGCATGGAGTATGCTCCCCACCCCCCATCCCACCCCATGAGATATACAGAGTAAATCCTACCAGTTTCTCAGCATCTTTTATATCTTCTCCAGAGACCTGTCTGCTAGCACTGAAACCAAGGGAGGAGGAGATGTGAGCTCCCTGCCTCCAGGTTTCTGGCGCTTTGTGAAAAGGCACTGACTGTATCTCCTTCTCTGTGATTCCACAGCCATTCTGGGGGCTGAAACGGGGAAATGGCAGGCAGGCTAGTCAAGCATATGGTGGGTTTGCAAGGGACAGCTGTTAGACATCAGGCATTGATGGATCATTTTCTCCCTTTGTTCCACCTTTTAATAAACTTCACAAGAAGCCTGGGCCCAGAGTAAGCATATCTATATGCACTTAGAGTAGTTTATCTAGCGCAATGATTTTTGGCCCTGGCTGCACATGATTTCACCTAAGAGGCTTTTTGAAATTACCATACCTGGGCCCCACCCCGGACCAATTGAGTACACCATCTGAAGGTTGGATACGGGCAACTATTTGTTAAAAGCTGCCCAGATGATTTTAATATGCAGCCAGGATTGAGAAACACAGATCTAATCTAAGACCCTACCTGTTCTAACTCACATCCCAATTTCAAAGTCATCTTTAAAAAATTGCCAAAATATAATATGCACACATTCTGTGGTTGTTTTCAATTTGTTGGGCAGATTTCAGCAACCTGGGAAATAAGGGACCTAACCTGGACCTGAGTAAAAGTGTCAAGTGCAAAAGCTGCCAATGGAAGAAGCAGCAGAGAGGTGTCCTTTAGGAATGGGCTTGTCCTCAGGTAGGTGAACATTTGACTAGTAGCGGCTTAAGAAAATAGGGGTTCATTTGTCTCAAAGAACAAGAAGTCAGGAAGTAGGTGACTTAGAGATGGTGTAGTGGCCAAGCAATCCCAGGAGGCAGCCAAGCTCTTTCCTTTCTCTGCTCTGTAGATAGGATTGCCAGGTTTAACAGCAACAATAAAAACACAAGACACCCAGTTAAATTTGAAATTCAGACAAATAAATTTAGCATCAGTATGTCCCGCGCAATATTTGACACAGACAGGGTGCAATAAAGAATCTGACTCCATTCTGCCCCACATCTGAGCAAGCTCATCAGACAGGCTGGGTGCCTCTTCCTTTGGTACCAGCTGGAAGTTCAAACCATGCAAGCCCCACCCAGCCCCCCGCACCTCAGCTCCGCCCATCATCACCACAAAACCCCAAGGCTGTCTCCCACCTGCTCTCTCCAGCTACTTTCAGATCTGCTGGGGAGCCTTCCCTGATGTCCTCAGAAACTCTCAAGATGTGAGTCACAGCGTCTCTCATACCCTCTTGGTATGTATATGATGTCAACAGTCTCAACACTGGGGCCAAACGTGGGATGGGGGGAGAGGGGGTCCATCCATTTCTAAGGGTCACCCCAACAGGAGAGGTGACCACAACACACTAACATATTGTTATTTATCTGAAATGTGTCTTTAACTGCACATCTGATATTGTATCTGGCAACACTATCTGTGGGCCTTCCTCTTCACACCTGTTTCCTCTGAGTCACAGGTGGTTACGCCAATTCCAGGTCTCCAAGCCAAGCTCCAAGCAGGAAGAGATTTCCTTCTGGTGAGACTTGGCTTGTTATTGGGGAAGGCAAACTCTCCTTGCCCAGGTGCTTCTGGTTGCATTTCACTATGTGGAACTTGCTGGTGTGGGTGTGCTTGTGGCAAGAGAGTGTAGAAAATTGAGTATTTTAACCTTCATAACAGGAAGAATGAGAGTAGTAGCTGACTTTTGCAAGATAAGCCCATAGCAACTACTAGAAAGTTGTCTGTGGCCTTATGTAATGGGTATAATGTCTGTGAAATACCTTCACTTACCTACCCATAAGCCAGAGCTCCCCTCTCTGAATCCTGTTAGCCTTGGGGGCAGGGAATGGATGTAAATGTCCTCTGGGATGAAAGGTGTGGTCCATGGATCTGCACCTTTGACATCAGCTGGGAGCTTGTTAGAAATGCAGAATATGAGGTCCCACTGTGCACCTACTGAATCAGAACCTGCGTTCTAACGAAGTCCCCAGGCGACTGTGCGTATATTACAATTTGAGAAGAACTGGCCTGATTCTCATACTTAAAAGGAGCTTTAAAACTGCTGCCATAGATATTGTGATTTAAGTGGTCTAGAGTGCAGCCTGGGCATCAGGATTTTGAAGAGCTCCCTATATTATACTAATAAGCAGTGACGTTTGAGAGCCTAGAACAGTGGTTCTCAACTCTGGGTGAGAATCACTTGGGGTAATTTGTTTTAAAACCACCAATGCCTGTGTCCCCCTCAGAGCAGTTAAATCAGAATGAAAAGATGAGTGAAATGGTGGGACCTGAGCAATAGTACTTCCCTAAAGGTCTCAGATCATTCAGGTGTGGGAGGACCACGCCAGGAAGAGGAAGTAAAAAGCTAGCATCCTCTAGCCCAGTGGTTTTGAAAAGAGGGACAGTGATAAGTGGTATTATATGGGTTGAAGGTACCATTGAGACAAGTGGATGCAGCAGTGAACAAAACAGACAAGAATACCTGACCTCATACATGTTTACAGTTGCCGGAAGAAGAGGGCAGACAACAGACCAGATAAATAAGTAGTCCTCTATGATTTGTTATATCGTGTTGAGAGCAGAATCTACAGAAAAGGTAGACAGGGAATATTCATGGTGAGGGTACAATTTTAAATAGTGGTATTAGAGAAATCTCTCATAGAGAGAGTGACATTTGAGCAACAACATGGAGGTGATGAGGAAGCAAAACATATAGATACCTAGGAAAAGGACTCCTAGTATAGAGAACAGCAGGTGGACAGGTCTTGAGATAAGAACGTG
This sequence comes from Myotis nattereri, assembly GCF_964212035.1. NCBI lineage: Eukaryota > Metazoa > Chordata > Mammalia > Chiroptera > Vespertilionidae > Myotis > Myotis nattereri. Next base: position 201,199,888 of record NC_138075.1, on the reverse strand, counting down.
TCTGGGGTTTGCAAGGGCTAGCATGGGCAAATCAGAGAGGAGCAAGGGATAAATGAGTATGTAGGTACAGGTGACAGCAGTAAACAGAGCATGCCACTCCAATCGAAGCAGATTCATCACCTGCACTTTGAGCTTTCCTAGAAAGTTTACCATAAAAGTCACCAAACCCATGCCTGGGTTGCAGGCTCAATCCCTGGTAGGAGTTGTGCAGGAGATAGCCAATCTATGATTCTCTCTCATCATTGATGTTTTATCTCTCCCTCTCCCTTCCTCTCTGAAATCAATAAAAATATATTTAAAAAAGAAATTAAAAATAAAAATGGTTCTTTGTGTGTGTGTGTGTCCATCCTACATATGATGGTGTATCCACATCTTTCATAATTTCTCCATATCCAAGTTCTTGCTGCCGTCAAATCCCCATTCTCTGCTCTGAAGTACATCTCTAATATTTTCTTTTTTATCATCCTAAATTACTTCAGTCTTCTCAAGCATTATTTATTTTAGAGAGTGCATATAGGGTACTATTATGTTGACAACAAAGACTGGGGAGTGGGTGGGTAGATATTATATTGTAACACAGCTCAAACAAGCAACTTAAAATTGAATATGAGACACCCTTGCCCATAAAAGTCCTTTAGCCATTGTTATGGCCAAGACAATTGCACGTGTTGTTGAGGACGTGAAGCAACTGGAACACTCACGCACTGCTGCTGGTCATGAATCTGGTTGTATCTGCTTAGGAACACTGTTTGGCACTATTTACAAAAGCTGAAGGTACACATAATTGTTGGCCCTGCAATTCCACTCCTAGGTATACCTAACAGAAGTACATACATAATTTCACCAAAAGACATGTAGATGAATGTTCATAGCAGGACCACTGATTTATAGCCAAAAGTTGGAAACAACCCAAATATCCATCAAGAGTAGAGTAGATAAATAACCTGTAGTATAATTGTGTAATGGAAGACTATAGAGATGAAAATGAATGAAATACAACTACCTATATATAAGATAGATGGATCAAACAAACATATTAAATGAAAGAAGCCAGGCACAAAGACTACAATGCCATAGGATTCGGTTTACAGAAAGTTTGTGTTGTCGATCAGGATATTGATTGCTGTTGGGGTAATGACTTGAACAGGGAATGAGAATGGATTCTGGAATTCTGGAATGTACCATTTCTTGATCTAGTGCTAGTTTCACAGATGTGCTCACTTTGTGAAAATTAAGCTGCATCCACAATGTGTGGACTTTATGTATGGGAGCAAAGGGTCAACAGCAGTCCTGTCCTGTTTTTCTCCCAGATCTAGACCTACCTGTCTGAGAGGACTTTAGGTTTGCCGTCACCCAGCACCAGTCCCTCGGATATGTCCCAAGATAAGGCAAATCTGGATACCAGGGCCAGACATATGTTTTGTACACCGTGAAACCTCTGATCTGTGAGACAGAGAGCACATGGGTTGGGAGGCCTGTGAACTGCAGGCCTACATGACAGGTCGAAAACCAAGGGATAAGCTTCTTTGCATCAAGATGAACACCACACGTCATGGCCTCATTGCCAGCAATCATACACTCCCCTGGCAGATGAGGGGGGACCCGGGACCCGAGCATCCATGCACATGGAGAATTGGTAGGCTTCCATTGGAACTGAGGGCTGTGCATACTCTTTTTCCTGTCCTGAATCTTTCTAAACAGCTAAGTAAACTTAGTGTTGGATTAAATACTATGGTGTCTTGTGAGTTTGCCACTCAAACGTGTCACCAATGCAGTGGTGGGACCATGTATTGTGCTTCAATTCAAAGTTTACTAGACAGAAAACATGTTTTGGCTCTTCTTGCCAAAGGCTATTTACACTGATCATATCTTCTGCTTGACCTCCAAGTTCATTCTGTTTTTCTGAGCTTTCCTCTCTGCTTTGACTTCCTGTCTTCTCCTTTTTTAGGGCTCTCACCTACCACCAACCTCTAAACTTCCTGTCCACTCATTATGCAGAACTGTTAACTCAGTGATGGTGAACCTATGACATGCGTGTCAGAGGTGGCACACGAACTCATTTTTTTGGGGGTTGATTTTTCTTTGTTAAATGGCATCCTATCTAATAAAAGAGAAACATGGTAATTAGCCGTACCTCCGCTACATTTCCCATTGGTTAATCAGGGTGATATGCAAATTAACTGCCAGCAAAGATGGCAGCCGGCAGCCAGGCAGCTTGAAGCGAACATGAGGCTTGCTTGCTTCAGTGACGGAGGAACCCAACGTTCCCTGCCTGCCACTGCCGGCCTCTGAGCTTGCAGTTTGAAACATTGTTACAAATATAGAAGCTAAACAAACTCCAGAAACCTGCTTTCAGCCAGCCAGGATCTCAGAGCTGGAGTTGAAACAGTGTTTTGGTTATAGAACCCAAACAAACCAGATACCTGCTTTCAGCAGCCGAGGCCTCAGAGCTGGAGCCAAGCCTCAGAGCTAAAGCTGGCCCAGAATAAGAAAAAAAGAAAAAAAGGAGTGGTTGGGAGCTTCAGTCACCCGCCAGCCTGAAAACAGCCCTCAGTCCCTCACCCAGACAGGCCAGGAGCCCCAGTGGGGAACCCCCACCCTGAAGGGTGTGTGACCAGCTGCAAACAGCCATCATCCCCTCATCCAGGCTGGCCAGGCACCCAAGCAGGATCCCCACCCTGATCCAGGACACCCTTTAGGGCAAACCAGCTGGCCCCCACCCGTGCACCAGGCCTCTATCCTATATAGTAAAAGGGTAATATGCCTCCTGGCACCAGGATCAGCGTGACAGGGGCAGCGTCCAAACTCCCTGATCGCCCTGCGGCTCTGTGTGTGACAGGAGGCAGGGCCACAACCTCCCTATCCACCCTGCTCTGTTCATGACAGGGGAAGGTGCCCTAACCCCCTGATCAGCCCTGCTCTGTGCCTGATAGGGGAGAGCTCCCCAACTCCCTGATTGCCCTGCAGCCCTGTGTGTGACAGGGTGTGGCGCCCCAACCCCCTGATCGGCCCTGCTCTGTGTGTGACAGGGTGCGGCACCCCAACCACCCCTCCACGGGCCCTGCTCTGTGTGTGATGGGGTAGAGCCATAACCTCCTCATTGGCCCTGCCCTGAGTGTGACAGTGGCGGCGCCCCAACCCCCTGATTGGCCCTGCTCTGTGGGTGATAGAGGGTGGCGCCCCAACCCTCCTCCCCACCACGGGCCCTGCTCTGTGTGTGATGGGGTAGAGCCATAACCTCCTCATCGGCCCTGCCCTGAGTGTGACAGTGGCGGCGCCCCAACCCCCTGATCGGCCCTGCTCTGTGGGTGATAGAGGGTGGCGCCCCAACCCTCCTCCCCACCACGGGCCCTGCTCTGTGTGTGATGGGGTAGAGCCATAACCTCCTCATCGGCCCTGCCCTGAGTGTGACAGGGTGCGGCGCCCCAATCCCCTGATCTGCCCTGCTCTGTGTGTGACAGGGGGTGGTGCCCCAACTCCCCTATCGGCCCTACTCTGTGAGTGACAGGGGGGAGCTCCTTAAACCCCTGATTGGCCCTGCTCTGTGCGTGACAGGGGGCAGCTCCCCAACCCCCTGATCCGCCCTGCTCTGTGTGTGACAGGGCATGGAGCCCCAACACCCCTGATGGGCCCTGCTCTGTGAGTGACAGGGGGCAGCGCTCCAACCCCCTGATTGGCCCTGCTCTGTGCGTGACAGGGTGCAGCTCCCCAACCCCCTGATCCGCCTTGCTCTGTGTGTGACAGGGTATGGAGCCCCAACACCCCTGATGGGCCCTGCTCTGTGAGTGACAGGGGGCAGCGCTCCAACCCCCTGATTGGCCATGCTCTGTGCGTGACAGTGGGTGGCGCCGCAACCTTCCCATCAACCCTGCCTTGAGTGTGACAGGGGGCGGTGCCCCAATCCCCCAATCGGCCCTACCCTGAGCGTGACTGAGGGTGGCATCGCAACCTCCCAATCCGCCCTGCTCTGTGCATGACAGGGGGCGGTGCCCCAACTCCCTAATCAGCTCTGCTCTGAGCCCAACCAGGGGCTGCACCTAGGGATTGGGCCTGCCCTCTGCCACCAGGGAGCAGGCCTAAGCCAGCAGGTTGTTATCTCCCGAGGGGTCCCAGACTGCGAGAGGGCACAGGCCGGGCTGAGGGACCCCCTCTCCCCCCCCCCCCCCCCCCGCAGTGCACAAATTTTTGTGCACCGGGCCTCTAGTTTAAATATATAAAATAAATATCAAAAATATACATCTTTGTTTTACTATGGTTGCAAATATCAAAAAATTTCTAAATGTGACATGGCACCAGAGTTAAGTTAGGGTTTTTCAAAATGCTAATATGCCGAGCTCAAAAGGTTCGCCATCACTGATTTAACTATTGAACAATCCCATCCTTAACCAGTCAAGCCACCCACAGAGAGCTTATGTCAATAACTAATACAAAGATCGGTTGCAAAACAACTCCCTTCCAAAGGGAGTTGTCTAACTACTTCTTAAGGAAAATTTTTCTTTTGTTAGATAGGGAATGCTGACTCTCTGTCCATGGACATTCCAAATCCAAACATTATCTGAGTCTCAGTTACATTCCTGATTACTGTTCCTAATTTGGTATTTCAAACTTTTCTAAAATGTTAACACAAAAGGAATAGAACTTGCCTACCATCACCATAGATGCTCTTAGAAGTCCCTGCTGCCACCCTACGACTCCCAGGATAACTTACCTGTACCACCACTCTGCTCTGTGCCCTGTCTCCCTGCGCTGCATTGATAGTGACGGCAGATGCTCTCTGGGCACTCCCAGCATTTCAGTGATCGGTATGTTGTTGTTTTCTTTTGAGAGGAGAGTGAGGACTGCTAAGCTTAGTAAAACCCGAGAAAGACACCTTCCTGCCTATATTGGTACTACTTTATTTCCTGTTACAACATTAACCTTCCCTCCCTCTGCTTTTGCTGCTTAATAGTCTCATGGCCTCTTGAGCTACACTTTCACATCGTTTTGCTTGAACTATGGTTTCAGTGGTAGGAGCCCTCTGGCTTCCCTCCCCGTAGCAGAAGCCACGAGGAAAGCAGGTGGTAATCTCAGAAATGGCACAGTGTCTCAGACAAACGTGTCTGAGGCCCCCACTTGAGTTATCAAGATTCTTCTGGTGCCTGATGTTTGATTATTTCAACACACATTTATTGGATACTATTGATATTCAAAGATGTCGTTCTTAGAGTGGGCAAATATGATTTAAAATCGCAACCACTGACAGCCAGCAACTTAGAATCTAAAAAAAATATATATAAAACAAGTTCCTTCAGAACCATGATGCAGGGCAGGACAGCATAAAAATAATGGGCTCCTGTTGTTAGACCCCACAGTAATGATACATGTGCTTTCTATCATAACCTTCTTCACATGGAACTTCTGAAGCACTCAGAATGATAAAGATCCGTTTCCAATCATTCCTACAAACAGTGCATGAGAAATTAAGATTTTATTATGATTGCTGGTTGCTTAATCATGAATTCAAAACCCTGGACTTCAGAAATGAAGGAGCCTGATGTAACAATTGGTCATCTTATTTTTGCCTCCCCCTTGTTCTTGTGGAAAAACCAAGTCATCTTCTGGTAAGGTGCAGGAGGTACTTTTTATGACAAAATAAGACTTCTTAAGTTGTCCAATGTCACATGGACAAAGTGTGAAATCTTGGAATTGAAATTCAGGCTCTGAACTGCCCCTGACAATGGATGTTGGGTCCAAGTTCCTCTGTTATAGACTTGATTTCTTTGGACGCCAGGAATTGGAAAAAGACATGAGCAGGCATAGGGAGACGGGTCATGCTTTATTGCAAACAAAGCAAACAACTGCCTGGTCAGTGGCACCTTATGTACTCACTCAAACAAAAGAGGCCTCCTGCCAGTTGGTGACACTTGTGCTACATTAACATAAGTCAGTTATATAAGGGTGCGGCTGCACAGTATGTATAGTGATACTGCCGAGCCATTGCCTTTTCACGTGCGCGTGGCAAATGGGCCTTTACCATCCAGTGTTCTCTGGCCAGAGTCCCCACAACGGGTATTACTGGACAGGGAAATGTTACCAGGACCTGTACAAAGAGGAATGTGTGCTGTCTCCTACAACAATGTTTAAAACTGGAATATAAGAAACTGTCTCCAAAAGCATCAGGTATGTGCAAAAACAATTTGTTAAATAACATAGGGAAGACTATACAGGACAGTTCCAGACTGCTCACAGGCATGTGGTGTGTAAAATGAAGGTAAGTTTCTAGAAAGATCTGTGTAGATCCAAAGCATGAGATTCTGCAGGGGAGGCTCCTTTAGTCCATGGATTGGCAAAATTTATTTTCATCTTCTGTGCATGGCTGACTGAAGTAAAGCGTGTCACTCCTCTTCAGGAAATAAATTCCCTCCACCCTCAAAGAATCACGTTTCCATGTGCCCTCAGGGGTTCTCAGGGCTATTCTTATAAATGCGATAGAGCATTTGTCCCATTTTCATAAATAGGGCATGAAGAATGAAGAGTTTAGAAGTCCCTCTCAAACATGTAGGAAATCTGTTGTCAGGATATTCTTAAATCGTATAAAACATTTGGGAAGCCTGCGATCTTGATAATGTTTCCAAGAGGCAGCAACTCTGAAGGAAGATGTTCACCATCAGTGACCCACACAGCTTTTCCTTTTGAGACAATCTGGAGACACGATCTTCTGGGTTGGCATTCCACTCAAGTCACCAAGTTTCTGCAATCTCAGAGAGAACCCGCAGCAGCTCAGCAAACGTAGGGCGGCCTTTAGGTTTCTGGAAAAGGGAAGCAGAGATGGTCAGCTCAGACACCAGTTCCGGAACTTGCCAGCATGAACCTGGATCCAGGCTGGTTCTCCACAAACGGAAGAGAAAGACACCTCGGCTGTCCCACGGGGCGTGATTGGCAGTGGCGTGAGGTAGGATGTGAAAATGTAAGATAGAGGGCATTGCAAAGATAAAATGGCTAGAGCTGCAAACACTAGCCACATGTGGCTATGTAAATTTCAACTAATTCAATTAAGTACATTTTGAAACTCAGTTTTCAGTCACACCAGCCACTTTGCAAGTCTTCATGGCCAGGCATGGCCACCATGTTGGATAGCACAGACACAGCACATTTCTGTCATCACAGAAGGTTCTGTTGGCCAGCACTGCCCGGGATCGACTTGGATAATTTGATATGCATGAGGTAAGGGAAGAGCAGGGAAAGAGGGGGCACCTAGAGTACTAGGCTCCCACACGCAGTCCCAGTTATTTACTACACCTGATCCCCTGTAGAAAGAAGGATTTCAATCACAAAGCAAAAGACATGTTTTCATAAGGGACTTGGCAGGTCCTGGAGCACAAGCTGTGCTTTCCTAAGGCTCAGTTAGCAAAGTCCCTGGCCACGGGCCAAGGACTGGAGCATTTTCCTATGTCCCCGTGGGCTGTGGTTTACCTTTGACTCCATGAGGAAGAGGAGATGATCCTGTTGGCAAATGGAACTACTCATGGGTAGCCCACATTCTCACCAAGGCATAGGCGGCAGGGTTAGACAGACACCCTTAGAGGCTTTTGAACAATAAAAAAGAGCAAAGGAAGATGTGAGCTCATGTGAGAATCCTCCTTGAAATTCCAAGAATACATGGTGAAGGTTTGTAGGGGCTGAAGTTCCACAGTCACTAGAGACTATGAAACGTGTGTATCAATGCTATTATTATCATGTTGGATCTAAGAGGCGCCTAAGCCCTTGGGGCAAAAGTTGTAGGCAAAATCAACTTTGCAAACAAGTACATCAACATAACCAAAACACTGCTTTAATCCATGTTCCAACTGTTATTTGAGACTGATGTCACTTACTTCCCCCTTCTTTGTCTCCTCCCCACAAAAATATAAAATTTCAATAGGTATTTTATTGTATGTATATGTATACATACATATGCTATATAATAAAAGCCTAATATGCTAAGTGTCTGGTCATCCGGTTGTCTGGCCGTCCATTCAACCAATCAAAGCGTAATATGCTAATGATATGCTAAGGCTGCTCAACTGCTCGCTATGATGTGCACTGACCACCAGGAGGAAGATGCTCCAACAGGTAGATGAGCTTGCTGCTGGGGTCTAGCTGATCGGGACTGAGCGAGATGGGCCAGACATGCCCTGGAGCCCTTTCATGGTCCCTCCCTGGCTGGCCAACCTCCCATGTTCCTCCCCAGGCCAATCGTACATCGGCGGGGTCCCTCGGCCTGGCCTGCAGCCTCTCACAATCCAGGACCCCTAGGGGGATGTCAGAGAGCCGGTTTCAGCCCGATCCCACAGGCCAGGCCAAAGGACCCCACTGGTGCACGAATTCATGCACTGAGCCTCTAGTACAATATATAATTCCTGAGCTATTTGCAGTGTTAATGCAAAGATGTTCTTAAGACAGCTGTTTGCTACTAAAAGCCTGCAAGATTCTTAGCAGATCAGTTAGTCATATGTAAAATATTTTCATACACCAGGTATCTTTATAAAATTAATACTTCGCTGGGTGTGAACAACCACATCATTCTTGAAATATTGAATTTTTCAGTGTTTGTGGACTGGAGATCAAGTGGTTTCTTTTTCAGCCAGGAGGAAATTCCTCACCCAGCTGTGGTTTTTCTGGGCTGAAACTGTCAGCTGGAAAGAGAGGAGCTGTCAAAAATCACTGGGGAGTCTGATGTGACAGGAGGGGTGTATTGAATCAATGCCCAGAAAAGACAGTAGTGAGACATAAACCCCTCTGGCTTTATTTTTAAGCTTGGCATTTCATGAAAAAGAGAAATTGGGCTCCCTAAAGATCATTTCCTGAGAAGTTCCTGGCACCCTTTCTGCCTTCATTCTGTTCTGGTTTAATCTCTCTATCAAGAATCCTGAGTGCACCAAGAGAGATGAAACCCACTATGTTTAGCCTTGGAAAAGCAAGACAAATTAGTAGAGCGAAGTAAGTAAAAACACCATCCTTTTCTCCCAATGTGTAAGTTTAACAAACCTGATTCTACCTTCAGTTCCCACCCACCAGTTCCTAAAAGGTGTAAACCAGCTAATCACTGAGGCTTTACTAGCAAGAGTTTCTGCAGGAACCAATCGCAGAAAGATAAGACTTGGAAAATATCCTGAATTCCTCAGATGAAAGGCCATTGTTAAAAACAGAATAGATTAATGACTTTGCAGTGGGAGTTTCAGAGAGAAATAGTGCTTCTGGCTCTCAGGGGTCATTACCAAGGAACAGACACCTTTTCCTGCCATGATGGGGTCCTGCGGTGAGGTATGTGACACATGGGTCTGCTCTCAGATGCTGGGGCTGCCAACCTTCACGGAAAAGTGAGGGACACTCACCTCATGCCAGCAGTGGTACATGACTTCATAGATGGACATTGGTGCCAGGCGAGGGCGGTACAGCCTGAAGCCTTTAGAAATGGCTTCCACAACTTGCAAATTTGACTTATTTTCAAAAGGCATTCTCCCTTCTGTAAAAACTTCCCACATCAAAACGCCTGCAAAGATAATGCACAAAAACCAGAGGGCAGAGAGAAATGGTTACTTAGAACTGAAAGAACTGCCTCAAACTATACGGCATTATCCTCCTCTTCCAGTCTTTGCATCATAATCACCCGGAATGAGAGCGGGTCCATCTAGGGATTGTGTGCATCTTAGTTTTAGGACAGGCCTGTAATCTGAGAATGTTCCCGTTGGAAACGATGCCTTTCCTTCCCCATTGGCCTTGTCTACCTCCCTCTTGGAAGAAATTGCTGCCAGCAATTTCTTTATAAGTATTCTCATGTCCCCACCTTGAAATCAATAAACCTTTTTGCCATTGCACAGAAAACAACAAAATTGACTGAGGCTATGCTGCCTGCTAAGACCAAGAGCTGACCAGCTAGCAGATGGCTTGCATCCCCCTCCAACATGGAAGTTAGACTGCTGGGTTGAGCCAAAGACTACCTAGCAAGGGCTCTGCACATAAACAGGTGTTGATTGATGAATTGATTGATTCATGAAACTTCTTCGAGTCTCCCAATTTGAGTTTATTTAATAATTCACTTATTCTACAAATTTGTATTAGGTATTAAGAGGCCAGGCCTATGCTAGAGCCAGAGGGTTCTTAAGAATGACACCAGTCCAGGTGTTCAAGAACCGCACTTGTCCAAGGAGGCTGGAGAGAGACAAGTGGGCAGGTAAAACTCCAGGAGTTCTCATTGTTCTGCAGCCACTTAATGAGGCCCTTGGGTTGCTATCCATTTGTCTCAGAACGTAACTCTCCAGTAGAGCTTAAAATGTCACCTGCCAAGGCTGTCACGTGTCAGTGGAAAGGTAATGAGATCAATGACACAAGTTTAACCTTATTGTGACAATAAAATTCACACCCTGCTGAGGATATAGCTGTCCCTCCAAACCCAAGAAGCCATCCAGGAAAGTCTGGGTGAAAGAGAGTAGATAAGCACACATTTGTTGCCACTCTTTGAAAATCATTTAGAAGAACAGACTCCATTGGGCATGGGTCTACAGTGCCTCTTTCTCAGTGAAGAACATTACCCAATATAAGTATCGATTGACAGATCCCAAGGAGGCCCATGTCTAAATTCTACAAAATTTGACGGTAATGAAGGAACTTAGGGGATGTTGCTTAGCCGTTAGACAATGAAGTTTATTAATAGCATTCGAAAGTCAATGACCCCATAAGATCAGTTTTCCGTACAAGTCTCTGTGGTATGGCCATGTCGGCTGAGTTTGTTTCCCAGATCAGAAGACTCGATACCCTCTTATGGTTTCACAGCAAGTGCTCAGTGGGAAAGGAAAAGATCCAATAGGCAGACTTACGTCAGAAGGTGAAGGACACCAGTTGCCGAAGACAGCCTGGGTGTGTTCAGAACACTTAAGACAGAAAGCACTGTTTTCCGACGCTGCATGCCATTACGAAATCAAAATTTTAAGAGACTGGCCTATTTTATGACATAAAGCTCCATTAAAAGAACATTAAATTCACTCACCAAATGACCAGACATCAGATTTGCTGCTGTACTTGTTGAAATGGAAAACTTCCGGAGGGGACCACTTGACTGGGAACTTGGCTCCAGAAGAACTGATGTATTCATCATCCAAAACGTACCTAAGGCCATCAGATTGCAAAGCACATTGTGTTTCCTGTTACCTCCAAATTCTGTTTACTTCAAGTCCCTTCAGTGAAGTCAGTTCTAGAAGACAACGTGTTTTACCCCCAAAGTTCTGCATGCTCTCCCTTTCTGTTTTCAAAGTGGGAAAGCAGTCCTTAGAGCACTTCTTTTCCAAGCCAAGCCTCGATTTTGTTTATTTTGTTTGGGTCTCAAAAAACCACAGCCATTCTTCAGTCCAAAACACACCTTACTCATTATGCCAATTACAACAAAATCTGCAAAGAAGTGTGCTGAATGGTCTAACAACCAAGGTTATAAAAAGGAAATAAAAATAAATATATAATAAAAAAGAAATTTACAGCTGAATGTCTTCTTTTGTTTCTGCATATTTTTTGTGGGACAGAGAAGGGGGAAATAAAAGTATTTGAACATAATATATTTGAGGTGGAAAATTTCTAATGCATTAAAATGACCCGATAGGGAAGGAAATCAGTAGTAGCTACCACCTCCTTTTAAAAATAACAAAGAAATTGAACCCTCTCTCTTTTTTGAGAATCCAAGAATCTCTTTTTTTGGATATTTGCAGAAATATCCAAGAATGGGCATCTGGAGAAAAGAGAGGATAGCCAACATTGCTATGTAGCCTCTTGTCTTGAGTATGTAGTATAGTATTTTTACATTTATCTACTAATGCTTCCCCACATTGCACTTCTTTTCCTCACATACTCTACCTCACCCCACCTTTAAGGTCTTTATTGAACCAGAAGTCATTCTACTAAAGGGAAAGAATGAATCATAGAAAACAAAAGGGAAAGAATCATTTTTTCATAGCTTTTGAGTTTCCAGAGAAGGGGAAGGATGGAATTATTAACATAATATTTGGGAGAATGGCTCATTTGAAAGAATAAGAGTGAGACCTACCCTTACCACCACCATCTGTCTCTCTAGAAAAGGCCCCTTGAGCAGGGAAGTAGGGTGGAGAAGGGAAAGGGAAGAAATATTAGACCTGAGTGGGTGGCTGAGTAGAGAACTGACCCTGCACCCTACGTGAGCTGCCCCAGTCACATAGCAGAGAAAGAAGACCCCACGTCACCACAATAGGTTAGTGGGATTCAAACGCAAAATAGAACCTGTGCCTTCTTTCCCAGGTGGAGCCCAGGAGAGGCAGAAAGATCACAGAAAACAAAAAGCTCTGGATGTGGGGAAATGGGACCTTAGATAGCCCCCAGGAATGTCAGATGTGAAGGAATCTTGCAGTCAGAAACTCAGGATGAGTCAGTGGCCACCTGTGTGGATGGCCAGCCAAGCACAAAACAAGAGGATGGTGACTGCAAGGAAGCCAGTGTCAGTGGACAATAGACAATAACAAGGAGTGGACAGGCCATCCCCCTACCAGTACTGTGACCCCAAGAAACACACAGAACTGGGATTTGGGCCCTGATGAGAATCAAGGAGAAACCGTGAATTGACTGAAATTAAATTTCTAGCAACCTGGAGGAAAGGGTAAAAATAGAAACCAAGGAGTTATAAAGAATATGGTTAGATTTTTTTACACTTTTGAGCTGTAGACTTAAAGTCAACTCCTATGGCAGATAATAGGAATGTATGATGATGACATATAAAAATCAGAATTGAGCAAACAAGTTATTTTTTCTTTCAGAAATATAGATAGCCATATATATACTTCTTTCTTAATCTTACACATATAAAGAGTAGACTGAGAATTACTTTTAATTTTAAGATATGTCACAGTTTTTTTAATGATGATATATGAAAAGAGATCAGAATAGCCCGCAGAGTCCATTTACCTCACAGTTAAAATTTGTGCATGCCCTAAAATTCAAAGTGGGTCAGCAGGCCACACAGCCACATTAACAGGGCGGAAAAAGCAAAGCCAATAACATCTTTCAGTTTGTCAATAGACAAATACAAGATTTTCTTTTATGAATAAACAATAGCAAAATATGTCATGTACCTTGTCATTCCAAAGTCTGAAATTTTTACTATACTTGTAGAACTGACCAAACAATTTCTTGCCGCCTATAAAAGAAGAAGAGAACCCAAGTTTGAATTTAAGTTTTGCTTTCGAGTTTCTACTCTCATTTTCCTTCGTTTACTTGGGCCCCAGCCTACTTCTCTCTGTGGGCAGCCTGTTATTTTTATGGTGGCACCTGCGGGGGGTGTATATGATTTGGCATATCTGCCCTCACGTGGTAGATTTTAATGATTCTTCAGAGAAAGAACAAAAAAGTGAAAAGAAATTGTAATACTTTTCTTTTTAAAGATTTTTTTTATATTTTCAAAAAATATCCTCAATAAATATGAAGATTAACTCCATCTTAATGAGGAAATCCTCTTAAATAAAGATGGTAAACGATGACTCTTGACATAAAAAATCGTGTGTATTTTTAAATGTATCTTAAATAAAAAGAAGTCTCAATATACATGACAAATAAGGGATAGTCATTACATACTTTGGGACACGTCATTGCTAATAAAAATTAAGAACTTGTATTTTAAAACTTACATCTTATTGAGTATAACTATTTACAATGATACTTTCACATTTCTTAATATTACCACAGTGAACTAAATATAGTGTTATATAATGCAGCGATGATCAATCTGATGCCAAACAATCTATTTTCAGTCAACCTAATCAAGAAAATTATTATTTGGTTAGTTTGATAGAATTTTTCTCTTATCAAATTTTTGTGATAGGGTTAGTTCTAAAATAAAAGCAAGAATCTTGAAATGGTTAAGTCAGAAGGAGCCAGATGGGAAGATGTTGACAAGGGCTGGCCATCTCAAAGACAGACCACAAGGCAGCCCTTGGCAGGGAAAGACTCCTTGTTGCTGATATATTTTAAGTGGCATCTAGGTGTATCAAATAGAACACAAAGGAAAACAATGAAGGAAGAGATGAAGGATAGGAAAGTCTGGGAGAAGACCCCCTGGAGCAAAGAGAATGATCAGAACTGTCACCTGAGTTTTAAATTCTAACCCTTATCAGGAAAGACAAACCTGCGACTAGGAAGGTGAGCTAGGTGGAATGGATGCCAAATCCATTCACTCAAAAATCTGCTTGATAGCTACTTTGTGCTACTGGGGAATATGCCAGGAAGGATGCAAAAGAATGGTCCTGCTATGTAATAACAATAGTTAGCATTGCTGAGCTCTCCTCTGAGCCAAGCACTGAGGTAAGTGCTTATTCATATTAATTCATGTAACCCTCCCAATAAGCCCATATGAGGGAGGTGCTTAAATCACTACCACTTTACTAGTTAACTAGCTTCTTAGCTGGTAAGAAACAGAGGCAAATTTCAACCCAGGCAGTCCAGCTCTGGAGCTGTGGTTCTCAATCTTGACTGCAAAGGGGACTTTCCATGAAACGTTTCAAAAAATATTGATGGCTGGATTCCACTTTCAGAGATCCTGGTTTAATTGGTCTGGGTATGATCTGGGTATTGTGATGTTTTAAAAGCTCCTAGGCCTTGATCTCCAGGAGTTTAGAGTCTAGCATTTGTGTAAACAATAAAAACAATTAGGAAGTAGAGATAATAAAATAATAAGTTCCATGCATTATAAGTCATGTAGGACAAGCAATCGTGTGCTGGGGCCAATGAAATTATGCCTCCTTTCTCTCTCTAAAATATTTCAGCTGGAATGATGAATAATATGGTCATTCTGGTCATGGTGACAGAAGTACAGGACTACCTCTAGGTGACAGTAGCAGGGATTTCTCACAGAATGCTCATCGGAGTTCTTTTTGGGCTTAGAAATTAGACATGGAAGGGCATAGAGGGAACAGTATGAATATCATGAACAAATAAGGAGTAGGTAGAAAATGTTTTTCAAGGGGAATAAGCAAAGCAGAAAAGCAAACTATTAGCACTTGGGCAAGATAAGCCTTGACTCTATTTATTTATTTACTTACTTACTTGGACTGTTCTGAACATTAGAGAACAGAATGGTTTAGTATTTCTAGTCCTCTCATTAATGTCAGTAATGCTGATGCACTCCTGTTAGAACCAAACCACCTCCACATGGGCGGTCTCACCCCTGGGTGAGAACCACTGGAGCTTGCTCTTAGCTATTGTATCTCCAATGCCTGGCAGAGCTCTTGGCATTTACTAGATACTCAATGCCTATTTGGTTACTGGAAGGGAGGAAGGAAGGAATGAAGGAAGGAAGGAAGGAAGAAAGGAAGGAAGGAAGGAAGGAAGGGAGGGAGGGAGAAAGGGGAAAGAGTGAGAGAGGAAAAAAAAGTGAATTAGTTTTATAGCATGGTGGCTGATTAGTTTAAGGCATATTTAAGGTAGCACTTTACTTGGCTACAGCATCAACTGGGCAATTAAAAATAAAGCTACATTCTTAGAAGTGGTATCACTGGGTCAAATGGGAGTTCCATTTTTAGTGTGTGTTTTTTTCACAGTGGCTGCACGAGTCTGCATTCCACTAGCAGTGCATGAGGGTTCCTTTTATTCCTCATCCTCGCCAGCACTTGTCCTTTGTTGATTTGTTGATGATAGCCATTCTGACAGGTGTGAGATGGTACCGCATTGTCGTTTTGATTTGCATCTCTTGGATGATTAGTGACTTTGAGCATGTTTTCATATGTCTCTTGGCCTTCCTTATGTCCTCTTTTGAAAAGTATCACCAATCAGAAAGGATATATGCACCAGCATGGCAGCACAATTCACCATGACTAAGATTTGGAAACAGCTTAAGTGCCCATCAGCAGATGAGTGGATTAAAAACTGTGGTACATCTACACAATGGAATACTATGCTGTGGTAAAAGATAAGAAATTCTTACCATTTGCAACAGCATGGATGGAACTGGAGAGCATTATGCTAAGTGAAATAAGCCAGTCAGAGAAAGATAAATATCACATGATCTCATTCATTTGTGGAATATAATGAACAACATAAACTGATGCACAAAAATAGATCCAGAGACAGAGAAGCATCAATTAGACCCTCAAACCTTAGAAGGAAGGTGGAGGGGTGGGGGGTAAGGGGGAGAGTTCAACTAAAGGACTTGTATGCGTGCATATAAACCTAACCAATGGACACACACACCAGGGGGTTGAGGGTATGAGTTGGGGGGGGGGGGTGGGCAATGGGGGAATAAGGACACATATGTAATACCTTAATCAATAAAGAAAAAAAAGACAAGAAAGAAAGAAAGAAAGAAAGAAAGCTACACTTCCGAACAAATTTCATGAAGAAGAAAATGCTTTAGAATTAAGCCAGCGTATGCATTATTCAAAGTATCAAAAGTCCTAAATTGTCATGTCCTTCTGAACATAAGCATGCTACATAAAATAATCAGCGAAATTGCACCACACTCACTAAGTCCCTGTGAATGAAGCAGTTTCTCTCCAGATACTCCATCCCTTCACATATGTCCTGGCACATGCTCAGCAGCATCTCCTTCCTGAGCTTCCCTTTCCTCTCCCTGAGGTAGTCCAGCAGGCAGCCATTCTCCATGAACTCCGTCACGATGTAGAGGGGCTTCTGCTGGATGCATACTCCATAGAGCTGGACCAGCCTCGAATGGGACAGTTTCCTGTGGCAGAAACACATGCACAGTGAACAGAGCTGTGTTGGCATAGGGAAGCGTTTGGGCTCCCTTGGGGATATTCATCTCTATAAAATTTCCTTCAGTGAGATATGATCAAAAGGAACCCAACCACAGAGGAAGTGGTGCAGTTTCCTGTCCACTGTCTGCGCTAATAAAGTGGGGTCCAGAGAGTAAGCAGGCTGCCTAAGTCACTGTAGATACAGACTATTACATGCCCCATATTCTATGTTTTCTCCTTTCCATTTCGTATGCTTTTTGCTTCCTTATTACAGCTGCTCTTTGCCCAGATCTTGCAGAATTTCTGTTCTTTGAGTTTCAACCTTCTTAACTGTAGCTGCTCAGACAAAAAATTCTGGACAGACAGGAGGGACAAAAGAGTGATTGATGCATACAAAAAGAAAATTGAATAATAAAAATGATTTCAATTAAATTATATGTATATAACAAGGGCTAGGAGTTTAACTAAAAACCTTTATTGTCAATATTAATTACCCCCTGGAGAAAAACACTTAGGGAGGCAAGAAGATGGGGGTGTTTGCATTTTTTTTTACTTTATTCATTTCTGTGTAATATGAACTTTCAGTGTTAAAACTTTTCTTGCAAAATCTAAATTATTTTGGCATGAAGATATGATGATGTAGAAATAAAGAATAAAATGAGATACAAGTTAAAAAGTTCTTTAAAAATTAAAATTACTATACATATATTTTTATGATTATAAATATTAGTTCATATATTTCCATATAATGTATTGCCACCAATAAGCTACACCCAGAAACACAAAGCCATAGTTCAACAACTACAATGAAGAATCCCTTAAAGGCAATACAGCGCTGAAATGATTTAAAGAAAATGTAATGCCCCTAATCCAAAGAGCTGAATTCAAGTTTTATCTCCTATTGGCTGCCTGACCAGGCAACTTATTTAAACTTTGTTAACCTCACTTTTCTTCACACGTGAAATGGAGATGATAAAACCTATCCTTCTTCCTTGTGAACAATAAATGAGATCACGTATGTGAATATATTATAAATAGTACTAGAGGCCCCGTGCACAAAATTCATGCACGGGTAGGGTCCCTAGGCCTGGCCAATGATCAGGGCCAATCAGGGCCTTCCTTCCTGGGCTGCTGGCCACTGGCCAGGGCCTTCCTTTATTCCATGCCACCCCCTGGTGGTCAGCACACGTCATAGTGAGCGATCGAACTCCTGGTCTCCTGGTTGAACTCCCGAGGGGTCACTTTACATATTAACCTTTTATATTTTTTTTTATTTTTTTTTTATATTTTATAGATTTTTTACAGAGAGAAAGAGAGAGGGATAGAGAGTTAGAAATATCGATGAGAGAGAAACATTGATCAGCTGCCTCCTGCACACTCCCCACTGGGGATGTGCCTGCAACCAAGGTACATGCCCTTGACCATAATCGAACCTGGGACCCTTGAGTCCACAGGCCGACGCTCTATCCATTGAGCCAAACCGGTCAGGGCCAAATTAGCCTTTTATATATATAGATAAACCAAGGTAAAAATATGTCGGTAACTTTTTAATTTAATTAGCTTTTTATGGGCTTACGTTGTCTAAGACAGAAAAGACTGGTTTTATTTCATTCTTCTAAATTACCTTTAGCACATGCTCTGGAAGCCTCATGCCTATGGGCTACCACATTAGGTTCCATCTCCAAATATAGTGATTAAGAGCCCAGAAGAGATTTGAAGTTTTTCTTTTACTGCAATGGAACAGCTACACAGGATGCTAACAATTTTGGTTAACAGTTATAAGATCTGGCCTATAGTAGTTGCCCAAATAGTGTTTGTTGATCATTATGTTAGTTAATTGAAGATCATGGCTTTTGTGCCCAAACAGTTCATAGTTCTCATTTCAATTAGAAACTCTACCAATGTTTTGTTGTGGGACTGTAGGCAAATTAGGTTAAGTTTACAAAATTTCCTTTTTCTCATCTCTAAAATTGGGATCTTAATGCACTACCTCATAGAATTGTGAGGATTCATTAACTCATTCAGCAATCCACAAATATATTTTGAACTACATGCTAGTCATCATTTTAGGCACTCACCAGGTTGTAGAAGAGAGATAAATAAGCTCCTATTATTACGGAGCTTACGTTCTAGTGGAGGGAAAACAAAACAAATATATATGAAGCTTTGGAGTAGTGACAAGGGCTTTGATGGAACTAGCACAAGGTGATATAATAGAAAGCATTTGGGGATGGGTATGCCAATTACACAGCGTAATCAGGGAAGACTTCCTGAAGGAGGTGACATTCAAACCACACACTTATTAAAAGGAGGTAATGTGTATATTACCATGTAATATGCACATATATAATATAATAAGTATATTACCAAGCTGTATATGCTTGCCAGATAGAGCTCAATGTGTGTCAGCTAAAATTTTTTTAAGATGAATGTATTTGCATTTCACAGTTAGAAGTCAGAATGGAGCTCTTCCTGCCTCACTTAAAAAAAATTAGGAGCCCTGGCCAGTATGGCTCAGTTGGTTGAGTGTCATCCCATGCACCAAAAGTTTGCCTGTTCAATTCCCAGTCAAGGCACATGCCCAGGTTGCTGGCTCAACCCCCAGTAGAGGGTGTGCAGGAGGTAGTAGATGGATGTTTCTCGCTCCCTCATCCTTCCTCTCTCTAAAATCAATAAAACATTTTTTAAAAGTCAGGAAAATAATTGACTATGTGCAAATGTAAGAACACAGTATGTCTATCTGAACTGACTTAAAAATAAGCCCCTGGCCTCCTCATTCCTGCCTCTGTAAACCAGCAAGAGCTATTTCTATTCTCCACACTCCATTCGTCTTCTATCACCCTCAAACTATCATCCTTAGAAATCCTGATTCCAAAAGCCCAGTAAGGCTTGAAACTTTCAAGAATCCCCTCTTCATGACATTAGACAACTCTAATTCTTTCTTGTTTGATAGGAATTGCAGTATGGCTTCAACTGTCCCTGACTTACATGTCTCCTATTTATTCTTTTCTTGTTACCCCTATTTAATCCAACACACAGGAACTTTTGGTCTCAGATATAGGAACACCATATTCAGATGCAGTTAGTATCTGGGAGCAAAGGCCAATAGGGCAGCTGAGAGGCACAAAAACATCTTTGGGAAGCTCATGTCACTGGAAAATGGTGTTTATCATAAAACTTTCCTTGAAAATCATTTTGTTGTAAGTGGATGGAGAGAACAGTTTGATAGGACCCTTGGGGTTAGGGTTTTAGAGCCCCAAGAGACAGTGTTGCTCTGCTTTCAAAGGAGAATGGGTCCCGTTAATCACCTCTGGTTTTTTGGTTTTTTTGATTGGTTGGTTGGTTGGTTGGTTGGTTTTTTCTATTTCAGTCTGCAAGTTGGGAGAAGAATTAAATTGCTTTGAATAATAAAACTGAATCTAAGTAATCTGGGTTTTCTTCACCACATTGTTGTCCCTTTTAAGTAAATTGAACAAATACTTAAAGTTGATTTGATTTGTGTCACATTTTCAGTCTGTCCTGGCCCAGGCCAGTTTATAGACGTAAAACATAGCCACGGGTTCAGCTGAGTCAAAATGCTGATCTGTGAGGGTCTACAAAGAGCCACTTCTGTTAAAGCTCAGAATTCTTTTCTTTTCTTTCATTCAGTTTCATTAATTTTTTTTCTCAAGGTAAAATTTATTTTTATTTTTTAATCTTTATTTTTGAAAGTATTACATTAACCTCTGCCAGCCTGCTCCCATCCCCCCTAAAGTTCAGAATTCTTATATCTTCTGAAAGCAAATACTTTATCCTTATCCTATATAATAAAAGCCTAATACGCAAATTGACTGAATGGTGAAACAACTGGTCGCTATGATGTGCACTGACCACCAGGGGGCAGAGGCTCAATGCAGGAGCTGCCCCCAGCCTTCAGGCCCCAGGCCAGCCAAGGCAGGATCCTCCAATTAGCCTGCCGGTCGCCCCACAGAGTGAGGTGACCAGCGGGGCATGGGGCCAGTGAGTGGGCAGTGCCAGGGCGGCCAAGGGGGTGCCAGTGGAGGCCCCCCAATTTCCCTGCTGGTTGCCCCACTTCGGCCCTGATCGTTGGCCAGGCCTAGGGACCCTACCTGTGCACAAATTTTGTGCACCGGGCCTCTGGTGTTACTATAAAGACAAAGTCAACATTTTTGCTTCTGAGAAAATGAACAAAAAGTGTGCTTATTAAGGCCTATTATTGAAGCGAACACACATTTTTGCCAATTTCCTAGATTATATCAATTAATCCACACATTGGTCCATTGAGATAGGTATTACCATCCCCATTTTACAGGTGAGGAAATTGACAGGCTTGGAAAGGTGAACTGACTCATCCAGGCCACATAAAGGTTAAGCAATTTGCCCAAGTCACACAACTAGCTTGGGCAGAGTTGTGACAAATCCAGGTGTGACTGACTCCAAAATCCATGTTCTTTCCATGATACCAGGGTGTTGTAAGATATTTGTCTGGGTATTCTTTATGCTTACGTCATCACTTTAGCCTCTTCAATGAAATCCTCCTCAGACATGGAGCCTTCGTTGATGGCCTTGATAGCTACCTGGAAATGTGCTCGCCATTCACCTAAATGGACCACACCGAACTGACCACTTCCGATCTCCTTTACAAAAGCCAACTCAGATGGATCTATCTCCCACTTTTCTGAAAAGCAAAAAAAATAAATAAAAATTCATGTTATAAGTAGGGAAAAGCTTGCTAAAATTTTACAGCTAGAAAAGATTTAGGGATCACCTAGATCTAGTCTCTTATTTTATGGAGAGGTTAAAAAGTTTATACATGATTGAAGAGGGCCTACAATCATTTTTAATACTCTCATTGTGGCTTAAATGTGTAATTCCAGAATTCAAGTTTAAAAATACAAGCTTGAACCCTTGCCGGTTTTCTCAGTGGATAGAGTGTCAGCCTGTTTGATTCCAGTCATGGGCACATACCTTGGTTGCAGACTTCTCCCCGGCCCAGGCCCTGGTCAGGGCTCATGCAAGAAGCAACCAATCAATGTGTTTCTTTCACATTGATGTTTCCCTGTCTTTCCCTCTCTCTTCCACTGACTCTAAAAAAAATTAATTAATTAAAAAAAATAAATCAATGGAAAAAAATATCCTTGGGTGAGGATTTAAAAATAAAGGAGAAAAACATACAAGCTTGAGCCTTAGCTGGTTTGGCTCAATGGATAGAGCATCAGCTTGTGAACTGAAGGGTCCTGGGTTCAATTCCAGTCGAGGGCACAAGGGCATGTACCTTGGTTGCAGGCTCAATTCCCAGCCCCAGTTGTGGCGCATAGGGAAGGCAACCAATTGATGTGTCTCTTTCACATTGATGTTTCAGTCTCTCTCTGTCTCACCCCCTCTCTTCCACTGTTTCTAAAAATCATTGGGAAAATATCCTCAGGTGAGGATTAACAAAAGTATAAGTTTGACTTACTTGGAGAAGAATTATAGATATTAAAATATGCTTTCTCTTTTCAGAGAGAGCCAGGATAAAACACAGTTCTGTGCCTTTCTAAGCTAAACCTGCCAAAACAAGATCTGGGACCTGAAATATTCATGTCCAAAGTCTGCTTTTGTCCTAGTGAGTACACTTGTGAAACAAAGTTTGGGCTTCCCGCCCCCATTTCAGTTCCTTCCACTGCCCATTCTCATTCCCAGAGGGCTTTTCTGCCTTGGAAAAGTCTAATCAATCCACCTGATAAACATGTCCAATGTGGAGATTCTGACGTGTGTGTGTGTGTGTGTGTGTGTTTGAAGTGACATTTATGTGACTACATATTTCTCATCCTACAGACCAGTGATGGAGAACCTTTTGAGCTCGGCGTGTCAGCATTTTGGAAAACCCTAACTTAACTCTGGTGCCATGTCACATATAGAAATTTTTTTATATTTGCAACCATAGTAAAACAAATACTATATTTTTGATATTTACTTTATACATTTAAATGCCATTTAACAAAGAAAAATCAACCAAAAAAATGAGTTCGCGTGTCATAAGTTCGCCATCACTGCTATAGAAGCAAGTCAGGGGGAAAAATGTTTTTTAAAAACCTCTTGAAAACTGAGAAGTATCAAATCTTTTGAAACTCTTTTTATATAGCAATACCACCATCTGCTGGAACTTTAAAATAATGCATTTAAAACAATTATAAGAGTTAATGGCTCTTACAGCTTTGCAAAGTGCTCCCCCTCCCAATAGCAAGTGTGTCTGAAAAGTAACATGGGAGGACATATTCATGACCTTGGGACTGACATAGGTTTATTCAGCAGAATGTAACCACAAAGGAAAATATTGACAATTACACTTGTAAGAATGCTGTTCATTGCCGAAACCGGTTTGGCTCAGTGGATAGAGCATCGGCCTGCGGACTGAAGGGTCCCAGGTTCGATTCTGGTCAAGGGCATGTACCTTGGTTGCGGGCATATCCTCAGTAGGAGATGTGCAGGAGGCAGCTGATTGATGTTTCTCTCTCATCGATGTTTCTAACTCTCTATCTCTCTCCCTTCCTCTCTGTAAAAAAAAAAAAAATCAATAAAATATATTTTTTAAAAAAATGCTGTTCATCAAATACATCTTATTAAGAGAATCAAAAGGTAAGCCACAGACTGGGAGAAAATATTTCTAAAACATGTAACCAACAAAGAATGCCTATTCAGAATATAAATTAATTAGAAAAAGTAGATAATCCTATTTTTACGGATTAAAAAACCTGAACTTCCTTTTTTTCTTTTTGTAATCATTTTTACTTAATTGCAATCTTTTTTAAAAATATATTTTTATTGATTTCAGAATGAAAGGGAGAGGGAGAGAGAGATAGAAACATCAATGATGAGAGAGAATAATTGATAGGCTGACTCCTGCACGCCCCCTACTGAGGATCAGCCCTGTGACACTTCAGTCCATAGGCCGACCTCTATCCACTGAGCCAACCAGGGAGGGTTGAACTTATTTTCTCACAAAAGAGAATACCCAAATGGCCACCAAACCTATGAGAACTTGATCAAAATAATTAGTCATCAGAGAATTGCACATTTAAACCATAATAAGATACCACTACACACTTACCAGACTGGCTAAAGTGAAAATAAAACAAAACAAAAACAAATACTACAAGAATGCCAAATATTGGCAAGGGGGGAGGTATGGAGCAGCTGGAACTCCGTATACTGTTCATTGAAATGTAATTTCGTTAAGCTCTTTGGAAAACTGATGAAATCTAAGTGCATATCCTATGACCCAGAAATTCTACCCTTAAGTATATATACAATATTGGAGTATAAATGTGTACTGAACTTCATCAAAAGACAAATAAGAATATTCATAATATATGAGACAAAAATTGGTTATAACCCAAATGGCCATCTAAAAAAAAATAAAAATCCATTGTGGTATAGTCATGCATGCAGCACCACACAACACAATGAAAATGGACCAACCACACCCAAAACCATGAGTGAACTGATGTATGGACTGAGAGAAAGATCAGGCACAAAAGAACACATGGTGTCCAATTCCATTTAGAGTAAAGTAGGCAAAACTAACTGAGCAATAGACTAATAAATTGTGCACTGTTCTGGATGTTAAAAATTGAGTTTAGTTTAAAAAAATTAAATAGGGCCATTGTAACTTAAATTGCTAATGGTGGAACTTTTATTATATACTAGAGGCCCGGTGCATGAATCCGTGCACAGGTGTGGTCCCTCGTCCTGGCTGGCAATTGTGGCCAATCAGGGCTGATTGGGACCAGCTGGCCAGGGGCAGGGACAGAGGGAGGTTGGCTGGCTGCAGGAGGTTGGCTGTGGGAGTGCACTGACCACCAGGGGGCATCTCCTGCATTGAGAGTCTGACCCCTGGTGGTCAGTGCATCGTCATAGCAACCGGTTGACCAGTCGTTCAGTTGACCAGTCATAATGGTCACTTAGGCTTTTATATATATAGATAGTATTTATGGGCAAGGAAAGAATCCAGGTACCCATAACACCCTGAAATCACTCTTCCATCTCAATTAACTTAGAGACCTTGAGTCTTAGTTACCCGTTATACAATATAATTGTGTTATCATTTTTCCCAATATATTCTGAGTCCCACTAATGAGAGAAATGTAAAGGAATAAAGCATCACCAAATTAGAATATGGGATTTTTTTTATCTCTATGTATTCTCACAGATTTGCAAATAACCCATTTGCTAGAAAATAGTTAAAATCAAATTTGGTCCAGATTTTGTGCTGTTTAAAAAAAGGGATGCGGACACTTTTAGCAGTTCATTTTAACAGGTTTTCTTGGGAAGCATCATTTCCCAGAAGCCCATGTAACCAGAGAGCAACAGCCCAAACACTCACATGAAAAGAACTATCATTTATCAAAAGGGCTCTTACTAGTAAAATTTGGGGTAAAAGTGAAACATTTCCCCCCAAAGTTTAAATTGTCCTTAGGAGATGCATATAATGAAACATCCAGAAGGGGGATTTAAACTTGGAGAAGGAATGTAACTCAACAGACACTTCAGAGAGCTGAGAACTTAAAGAACATGGAGGGAACTTGGGGTAAATTCTTTACTGGATCTGATGCTTTACTGGAGCACGTGTCTACTTTACCATAGCTAAAACCAGCGGTGGCTGGCAAACAGCTGCCCATCAGCCCAACTGGGTAGCGGAGACGGGACATGAGACCTAGGGAGAAGGAGAAATCAGCATTGCAAGCCTAGTTACTAATATAAGTAACATACTAAATGATAGCACCATTCTTTACATAAATAAGGCACTATTCTACTTAGTTGGTTTGCCTATTTTTCCCATTTGAAAAACATTCTTCATTACATAATATGTCCTCATTGAACACAAATTAAAGAATTCAAGAATATATAAAGATGAAATAAAGATCCCTCACAAAATATTAACATCCGGAGAAATACTATTAATGAACATCTTTGTAAAAATCTCTATATGCGTATTGGAAAGACTATACATATCCAATACATTTTACAGAAATTTAAATGTCTTGCTATAAGCTTATACAATCAACAGGTAACTGATGTATACCAATGACTATAAATAGACCTTAAAGTTATTTCCAAGATTCCCCTATTGCAGAATATGCTGTATGATCTTGTATGCACCTCTCAACTTATCGCCTTAGGATAAATTCCTTAAAATATGGTTTCCTGATCAAAGGTTATCTACCAAAGTTGTACCAATTTATTCAACTAAACAGTGCTTAAGTGTAACCATTTCCCTATTTTACTTTTTGAGAGTAGTTTATTTTTTTAAAAAAATAGCATTGGAGCCCTAGCCAGGTAGCTCAGTTGGTTAGAGCATCGTCCCCAATACACCAAGGTTTTGGGTTTGATCCCCAGTCAGGACACATATAAGAATCCCCAGTGACTCTGAAGACCTAGTTGAGGTTCAAGCCTTCATCAAGCTGGGTCTCTATAACATGTGGTCCAAACATAAAAAGGAATTTCCTTAAGACCCCAACACTTTCCTTTAACTTAAAAGGTTTTGTCAAATATTTTTATGCTGTGAATTACTACCAATGGTTTCATGATAGTCTATCTCTCTCATAGGAAGAAGTCTGTCACTGTCTGCATTGCTGTTACTTCTGCTAAGGAGATGGACGGTCATGAGCTCAATTCACCAGCGGTCAAGAAACAGACAAGATAGTCATGGGTTTTAATGTACAACCTCTTTCAAAAATGGACCCTCCACAATATTCCCCACTGACATGATTTGCCTCTTTCTGGAGGTGATGGCAGGAGTTGTGTGCAGAGTCCGGATTTCATAGGTTCAGTGGCTCCAACAGTTTCAAAGATTTATGGGAGTTCAAATCTCAGTTCACACACTAAGTAACTGTGTGACCTTGAGCAAGTTACTTCACAACGCATGCCTCAGTTTCCTCACCTGTAGGATGGAGATAGCAACAGCACCTACCTCATAGGATTGTTCTGAAGGTTCAATAAATAAATATACATAAAAGCATTCAGAACAGGGTCTGGCCCCAAGTAAGTCTGAAATAAATGAGTTCCTTCTGGGTCCCCTCCCTTTCTTCTTATCACCCTTCTTTCTTATTGCTGTATTTCTTTTCTACTTCTTTTCTCTTTAATAAATAGCAGCCAGCCCGGCCGGCGTGGCTCAGTGGATAGAGCATCAGCCTACAGACTGAAGGGTCCCAGGTTTGATTCCAGCCAAGGAATGGGTTGCGGGCTTGATACCCAGTGTGGGGTATGCCTGGGTTGCGGGCTTGATACCCAGTGTGGGGCATGCAGGAGGCAGCCAATCAATGATTCTCTCTCATCATTGATGTTTCTATCTCTTTCTCTTCCCCTTCCCCTTCCTCTCTGAAATCAATAAAAATATGTTAAAAAATAATAATAAAAATAAATAGCAGCCATTGTTTTAAGTTTTCAAGTCCCACTTTTCATTGTTTTTATGGTTTAACCCAGGTTTTTTATTTTAAAAGTTATCTGTATGGTATTTTATATATTGTAAGAATAATTTATGTACATGGTAATAAAAAAATTAAACCTTAAAGCAATTTATAAAGCAGAAAATAAAAGCTTCCCATATCCAAATCTCCTTCCCCAGAGGTAAACCTTAACAGTTTATAGTCTGTTATAACCTTATCAGTTTAAAAATTATTACCTAAATGTCAAGTTTTTCTGTGCACACATATATGTGCAAATGTGTATTTTTTCAAAAATAGGACTACATACTAAATATATTGCTTTGTACTTTTTTTTTTTTTACTACTAAATAACTTATCACTAACATCTTTTCAGGTCGGTACATCCTGATCTACCTGTTTTGTTTTGTTTTTAACCTCACCACCAAAACCACCCAGTTTCTTAAAGTTTGTCTTTAAAGGAAGGGGAAAGAGGTGTGTGAAGGAGAAAACTCAAAACTGCTCTCCTGATTAAAAGGGCTACCCTCTCTGGCCCCGCTCAGAAACATCACTTCCTCTCTAATCCAACTCCCTTGACCACCTGGAATATCTGTGAGAACTCATCCCATTCCCATAAGTGGATAAAAATGTCCTTGGATTTATTCCTGATATTTAGAACCAGTACAATGGGAAAGTGGCCACTTTCCAAAAGAGATTTTATTTTGTCAATACAACTTTTCATGAGAAAAATCTAAAATAGTATTGTATGACAAGAAGTCAAAAAAAATATGAAAAGTTACAGTGGGTTCCAAATTCTATAAAACTGAGGTAAGAGGATTCCCCCATGGGCTCCAAGTGGTCTATAGAGGTTGATGAGGGCTGAACGCCAGAGATGTGATTGCAATTGTGGTGGAACTTTCTGGAATCCTACGTCTTTCCATAGATGATAGGCTTGTACGAATAGCAATTATTGCAAACAATAGCTGGGGTGAGGGCTAAATATGCCTCCAGTATATTTAAGCCAAAATGTAATAAGTGAAAGGCTGCATCCTGTGTAACATCTTCTGTTCTCCAAACAAGAAAGAACAGAGAATGAGAGCAAATTTTCTATTGCAATCGTCTAAAATAGAGAGCAAATTTATGGGGCAAGGAAAAGGAGGCACGATTCTTTAGGATACTGGAAATCCTATTACATTTAGCACTGGGTAAATTTCAAGAACAAATGTATAATGACTCAATAGCCTTTGCTTCTCTGTCATCTATCGCTTTTCTAACTTGGCAGAAATGTAAAAAATTGACCTATCTCTTGCTCCCTGACTAGACAACCAAAGAAGCGTCACTGAAGGGAATTGTTCAGAAGCACGTTGTATTTCGAGCTCTTACACATTTTTGTGGGGATATGTGTAAAGTGTCTAAGACCAAAGATGCATTGCCCATCGAGAGCCTGGCTGACGCTCCCAGCCTGAAGTTCCTGACTTACCAGCGGCATTGTGCTGGTGATACCAAATCAAGTCAGGGATTGACTGGAAGAGGTGCCTTTCAGCCACGTACCACTCTCCAGAGTCATTCTTTTTAATCTGGTAATGTTTGATGGTAGGCTCCATGCTTCTACAGTCAATAAAATGTAAATTAGTAAACAAATAAAAGGTCACTTTGGAACTAAGTCAATTCATTAAGCAACAGGGCTCCACCTCTCAAACCCTTAGCCTGGCAACACTACACACCGAAGCGCAGATTGTGTTAAATTAAACAGGTCCCTCCCATCCCAGGAGAATTCCTCAGCTGTCTTATTGGAGCCTTGGAATCAAACATAACCTCAGCCAAAGTCTAGGTGACAACAAGATCTCATAATGGGCACGCGAGTATTTGTTGACTATCAAGTATGTTATAGGAATGAAGAAATGCACTGTGAGGGGTGTGAGGCGATGTGAGACAAAGAAGGGAGGAAAACCAATACAGGGCGTATTGATGAGCAGCGCGGCCATGGGAAACCGGAGTTTAATTCTTATCGGAAGCTGAGAGGCTGTGGAACACACCTTGGAATTGTCCCACTGAAGTACAAGGAAGCCGAGGTGCTTATCCACCACCTCCCGTTCCCCATTGGGGGAGGGTGGCTCCTAGGATGTTAATCCTCAGGCACGTCCGGCCTAGCCCCGGGGACCATGCGTTCCCTCACCCAGAGAACATCCTTGGCAGAGACACAGGAAGCTTTCTGAGGGCAGGTGAACTCCACAGGTAGACCCAGGATAGACGGGGGACATGAGGAAAGCACCACCAGTTGGGCAACAACTCATCAAGCCTCCTCACTTGATGGTTGAGAAAAGGAGAAGAGAGAACTTAGGTAACACCCGATGCCACACACAGATCTTGTTAGGGATACAAACTGAACTGGTCAGTCCTAATTTCCAGTCTAGCAATCTCCCTATGCGGGGCTCTCGCTTACATTCTGTAAGTGACAGTGCCTCCCTGAAAAGGGCGGTCCCAGGAGTTGTTATTTCTGCAGTGACCAAAGTCCCAATGGCTTACCTCCTATCTCTCGTAAACACGGAAATTGTGTAGGAACCCAAATGTCTTGAATCTCGGACAATAAATGCACCTTCTTTGGACTGAAAAACAAGTCATTCATTGCACAAGTTTACATTTATCAGAAAGGAAGACAAACCCACATCTCAGTAATGAAAACCAAAGCCATACTGACTTAGGATAAAAGCCTGAGACAGTGTTTACAAGTACAGGTTTAGAAATAATACCTATACAATAAAATGCATTTAGGACAAAGATTTTTTTTTGTATATATGAGCATCTTCAAACTTTGCCCCCAGTTTTCCTAAGCAAAATCCTGCATTTGACAACCGTGTATACCACCATTTAGTTATTTTTGTTACACTGATCAGAATGATAGGTGGAAACAGCTGATGAGTAGGATGAACAGACAGACAGAGTTGTACTTTGGAAGAAAAGAAAGAAAGAAAATGACAGGTGGGGGCAAAGGAGGGAGGGAGAAATGCATCTGAAATTGTTGGAATCAGAGAGGGAACAGAGACCAGAGTTTGTAATAAGGAAGAAAAGGGAATACATTTGGGGGAGTCGGGAGAGAGGAGCGAGGAGAGCCATTCCATATCCACAACAAGGGATACGGCAAGAGGAAAGAACATTATAATAAGTTTGATGTTAGATTATGAATTGCATCTCCACTGACATTTTTGGAAAATCTCAATAAAGCTGTGAATTGCTTTTAAATAATCTTGAATGTTGGGCAGTTTTATTTGATTTTTTGTGTGTGTGTTTGTTATTTTAAAATGCTTCTGCTTTATTGAGGGTGTTTACACTTGTGGAGAGAAAAATATCTCAGAATCTTGTCAAAGCCGTGAAAGTTTACACCCGTGAAGTGCTGCCAATAAGTTGCTTGAGAGCTGCACAGCCCACAGTATGGCCTGGCCCTCAAGGTGACACAGTCCAGAAGGCAGTCTCCTTCTTCCAGATGCTTACCAAGAGACAAGCCCCATTTCCTGCTCAAATTGTCAAACCAAAGAAACTTTTATGGTAAAATCTAGCTCTCTCTCCAAATGAAAGACCTAAATGTGAAATCTTTAAAAACGTTTAAAAGAAAACATACAATTCCTTTATTACTTCAGGAGAGAGAGGAATTTCTTATAATAAACAAATAAACAAAAAAGCAGAGATCATAAGAAAAATATTGAGAAATTTGGTATTAACATTTTTAGAAACTCTGTATAAGAAAACAGCATAAAGTTTTTTTTAAGCCAGAAACCAGAAGAATATAGTTGTAACACTTAACTGACAAAAGATTGGTGTTCAGAATATATTTTTAAAACACACATTAGTCAGTTTAAAAGACAAATATACAGAAAAATGAGCAAAGACTATTAACAGGCATGTAACAGCAGAGAAAGCCCACTGGCCCACAGACACATGAAAAGTTACTCAATCGAGATGTTTATCAAAGAAATGCACATTTCAAAATATATATGAAATTTCTTACTCAATGCCAGGCAGATACCAAATGTTGGCAAGAATGTAGGAAACTAGTTTTCTCATTCCCTGGAAGAGTTTCAACTAGTACAAGTACTTTGAATCATGATTTGATAATATCTAGTAATGTTAAATGTGCACATACCCCTGACCAGACCATTCCATTTCTGGGTATAATTGAAAGAAACCCCTTCCTTTGCGTATCAAATGAAACATACACAGAAGTTCTCTGCAGCACTGTTTGTGATAGTAGGAAATTAGAAACAATTTGAATGTTTATCACTAGTGAAATGGATATGTTTGGGTATCCTATATAATAAAAGCCTAATATGCAAATTGACTGAACGGTGGAATGACTGGCAGAATGACCAGTTGCTATGATGTGCACTGACCACCAGGGGGCAGATGCTCAATGCAGGAGCTGCCCCCAGCCCACAGGCCCCAGGCCAGCCAAGGCGTGTGCCAAGCTCCCCCACCTTCCCACCGATCACACCACTGATCGCCCCACAGATTGGCCCTGATCACTGGCCAAGCCTAAGGACCCTACCCGTGCACAAATTTCATGCACCAGGTCTCTAGTACTCATATACTGAAATAGTAGACAGTAGTTGAAAGAATGTGTTTGATCTATCTATACCCTTTTGAATAAAATTGAAAATATAATGCTTAATTTAAAAAATCAACACATATGGCCTCCTTTATGTTAAACGTTAAAACACATAAAATAACTCTACAGTTTGCTTATTGCACAATCTATGATAAAAATGTAAACATAGGGAGAAAATGGGAAATGTTCTTCTACCGTGATTACCTCTGGGGAGCGGGGGAGGACAAGAAAGATGAGAGGATGGGCTCAAATGTCTTATTTCATCAGGAAATGTCATGGCCAAATGTGACTGCGTGCGGTGATATCTAGGCTGTGTGTGGGTTGTCACATAATTCCCTGTCCTACTCTCTGCGGGGAGGTCAGACCCTCGCCCTGTCAGGCTTCCTCTCAGATGCAGAACCACTCACGCTGAACCTGTACAGCCATGGTACCTGTGATCACCTGGCTCACTGTGAATCTACTTCTGGACTTCCCTCCTCCGGTTCTGCTCGCCTCTCATCCATCTTCTTTGTTCATTCTGGACCTACTAAGATCACTTTGAAAGCCAGGAGGACACCACCTTGGTGGCACTCTCCATTTCCTCCGAGCCAGTGAAGCCAGGCCTGGCCTCCAACCTCCATGCCCACTCCCTTGAGGGGAGCTGGGTCTGTGTCCCTCAAGCTCTCTCTGCCTGTCCCCCAGCTGTTACCTGGACCCTCCCTGTGTCATGAGCCATTCCTGCATTGGGTGTTTAGTTACAGAACTGATTCTTCCTCACTTATATTTCTAGATTTCCTCAACATCTGACAGCAGTGTGTAATGACACAAATACCTTGTACATACTTTCTAGTTTTGACTCCACATGTACCCACAGTTAATGTTTACTGTCAGTTGGAAATTTAAACTCTATGCCAGTGATGGTGAACCGGTGACACGTGAACTCATTTTTTTGGTTGATTTTTCTTGTTAAATGGCATTTAAATATATAAAATAAATATCAAAAATATAAGTCTTTGTTTTACTATGGTTGCAAAGATCAAAAAATTTCTATATGTGACACAGCACCAGAGTTAAGTTAGGGTTTTTCAAAATGCTGACATGCCGAGCTCAAAAGATTTGCCATCACTGCTCTATGCAGTTTTGTTTTGTTTTAACCTAAATGATCAGTTTTGACCAAGCTTGATATTTTGGCTGCCTTACTCTTCCCTTTGTTCCCAAAGATCAAAGAAGGTGCAGCACCGTGTATTT
Source organism: Myotis nattereri (assembly GCF_964212035.1). Lineage (NCBI taxonomy): Eukaryota > Metazoa > Chordata > Mammalia > Chiroptera > Vespertilionidae > Myotis > Myotis nattereri. Next base: position 201,166,943 of record NC_138075.1, on the reverse strand, counting down.
TTTTATTGTGTTTTAATGAGCCTAAGCTAATCTCATGAGGATAGGGTGTATATTTGATTGGCACTGAGGCAAAGGTGTTCGGGCCATTCACATATGGATTGTTCGGTAGAAGGCACTTTGGAGTAGATGAGGGAGTTGTAGAATGTTGGTGTTGAAATCATTTCAGGAAAAATGTTTCTAAAGTTATGATGAAAATCAATAAAAACATAATCTGATACAAGGACAACTAGTGTACAACATCAAAAAAATGTGTAGAGAAAAAAATGTGTATAGAGATGAAATTATACTTTAAAACTAAAGAGAACAGGAAGCAATAAAACTTTTTAGTTGGGTAAGGTCTTTCTTTACAATGCAGCCCTCATGGAAATTTTGAAAATATTCAGATTTATTCAGGAATAAATTGAATTACCTCTTGTCTCAAAAGACGTTCTGCCTGATTTCTGGTAATGTTTCTATGGTACCACCTGTAAAAGCAATAAAAATAATTTTTAAATTGTATATTTCTTTTTCTTTTTTTTTTTTTTTTCAGAAAAAAGAAAACACCCTGCTCCATTTCTGTCTTAAAAACTTACTCCAGAGCTGATTTTTAGAATATAGAGTGGGTGTTTAAGTTCACATAAACAATAATGTACTACTATGGGTCAGTTAATTTAAGTGGAGTTTTATTAGTTGCAAGTTTATTCTATTATCTCACTTCAACTTCCTGACACACACTTAGTATGTAATTTTGAAAAATTTAACCTCCTAAAAATTTCCATGAAAGATATGTGGTTAAGAAGTCATCATCTTCACCCTGGCCAGTGTGGCTGGGTTGTTGGAGTGTTGTTCCATACACCGAAAGGTCGTGGGTTTGATTCCCATTCAGGTCACATACCCAGGTTGTGGGTTTGATTCCCGGTCAGGGTACAGGGGGCAACTGATCAATGTCTCTCTTTCTCTCTCCCTTTCCCTTCCTCTCTCTCTAAAATCAATAAAAATATATCCTCAGGTGAGAATTTAAAAAATAAAAAAGAAATCATCATCTTCAATAAACACTTCATTGAGTTTTGGTAGACAAACTAAAAAAATACTTGTTTCTTCTCAGGAAGTCCTTATTTGCATGTTTTTGTATGTGCTATGTTACCTTTCCAAAATTAAAACCCACTCTAACTTACGTGACTTTCCAAAGTATGTTACTTTGCAGTAAAGCGAGCAGTTTAGTGAATGGAACAATCTATGTAACCCTGCTCCACACCCCCTCTCCGGCCCCATCTTTCCTCATTCCCTGTTCACTCACTGAGCTTCGCCACTTGGGATTCCTTCCTTTCTCAAACTCTCTAAGTCCTCTTCTGCCTCCTATCTTTCTACTACCTCTCTGCATGAAACATGTCACTATAAGACTTTAGAACAGTGCCAAAACCGGTTTGGCTCAGTGGATAGAGCATCGACCAGCGGACTGAAAGATCCCAGGTTCGATTCCGGTCAAGGGCATGTACCTGGGTTTCAGGCACATCCCCAGTGGGGGGTGTGCAGGAGGCAGCTGATTGATGTGTCTCTCCCATCAATGTTTCCAACTCTCTATCTCTCTCCCTTCCTCTCTGTAAAAAATCAATAAGATATATTTCAAAATAAAAAAGACTTTAGAAGAGCGATTTTCAGCCTTTTTCATTTCATGGCACACATAAACTAATTACAAAAATTCTGCAGCACACCAAAATATATATTATGTATTTTGCCAATCTGACAGAAAAAAAATATATGTAAAATTTTGATTCATTCACACTGGATGACTATTATTGTGTTGGTTGTTGCCCTTTTTTTTTTTTGACAATCTAAAGGAAAAAAGGTAAGTGCCCCCTGACTAAATAGTCAGTTATTGCATGTTTTAAAAATTCTTGCAGCACACTGGTTGAAAATCGCTGCTTTAGAATACCAAAGTGCACACAGTTGTCATAATTAAATAATATTATAACTTAAACATGAAGTTTTGTATGACAAAACCTAGTCGGTAAGCAAACATGGTACAAGAAAGAAAAAGGAAACAGAGCCAAAAAGCGAAAAAGAATGGAAAAACTTTCATTTTAAAACAAGATTTTAAAAAGCAACTAATTTAATATTACCAGAAATCCTATTTTTAAGGACAGTGGAAGGAAGAATGCACATATAGCCCTGCATTGAGTCATAATGGGTGGGCCAGATGGTAGCTAAATGAAACTCATACCTGACTTTGAGGATGGAATCGATCTTATTACATGGACTTCCCCTAACCTCTAGCAGTAGAAAGCTGCCACTAAATTAGGATGGTCAGGTATTAAAAATACTAATGCCCTTAAAAGGGAAACGAGCCATAGATAGTAGGGATGATTAGGGATGATTCTAGATAAAATAATATGATTACTTATCACTAGTGGGAATAAGAGTAACTGTGATGTTCAACTGTGAATATCATTTAGTACTTTTTAATGAATATTCATATTTTGAAGGGAATTTCAAGGTGAATCTGAGACCTCCTGTTGTAGAGATAAAGACATGGGGAATCAGTTTCCAGGGGCCTGCACCGGCTAAGTTGTGAAACATGAGTGCTAAAAGGAGAATAACAATTATAGCTCAATAAAATATGTTGAATCTGTGAAAAGTAAAGACTGCATAATGGAACTTCAAATAAGAAAAAGTTAAGATAAATTGCATTTTTTCTGAATGTTTTTCACTGGCCATCATGTTCATTTTGTTGCTTTGTATTTTATTTATTTATTATAGTGATAAATAATATAAGTAAATAGGTTATTTTGTTTAAATGTAAATTAAAAATCTGTGTGCATGTCATTAGAATGACTTCAAAGTTGTAACCAAAGAGCCAGATACAAACATAGGAAGAATTTAGGATTCTTTAAAATAATGCAAGATTCCGCAGCCAAGAATGAGATTGGATGAATATAACTTAGGAGGTTGGGGCATGAATTGCAGAATTAAGTCAGATGGCAAAAGTTAGAAGAGTTGTGTTTGTTTTTTTAAATCAGTAAGGCTGTAATTTACACCTAGACGACACTAATTATAAAACTGTTACCAAAGGGTGTGGGCCTGGCACTTGGGACAGGGCTTCTATTGACATATTTAAAAAATCCAGCATATCCAACTCTGGTTGAGTACAAACATCTTGTGTAGAGGTAAGCCTCAGGTCCCACGCCCCGGTCTTAGATTTCCGGTCAGTAACAGTATTGTGCTCTTGAGTTTTCAACCTACAAACCCTCTTCAACCTGAGAGGGTAAATCTGCTTCTCTTAGTAAGTGACTTTTTAACCCTGAGAAGGTGAAGCAGTCAGTGCAGAGATCATGAGATAAATCAGACTCATATAAAGTTCAGGATAATCAATGTTTGATGTTTAAAACGTCTATAATTTTAAAAGAATCTGGCATATTGGAGTTTTGCCTCTGGTTTAAAATTTATAATTAATCTTTTCTTGGTATTTGAAATTTAAGGGAATTTGACTCATTTTAAAAATATTTGCATGGTTAAGAGAACTTGATTTATTAGATTTACCTAGGGTTCGATGAGATTCACATGTGTTTAATTTATTAGAGTTACCACGTAAGTTTAATTTATTAGATGTCCAGGATCATGGAAGGACTTACAAAGGGCTATGGCAGTTGCAAATTTGTCCTGTCTGGCATGTGAAGTACTAAAAAAAGAAAACTGGATGTATTCAGTTTATTAACTCAGTTAAATGTTTCAGGAAATTTAATTAGCTGAACTTATAAATAGGACTGATTGTTGAAGGACATTTAATATGTTGAGTCTGAAATCAGGTAATTGTTCATACTTTTTCATATTTATAAAGAGTATATCATGATTTACAAGTTAAATTTGAAGGCTGACTGAAAACTAGGTTTCTACATTGTATTCTTGATAATTGAATATTAATTTAAAACCAAAATAGCCATAAACATTTCTACTTATAAATGTTCCCCTGAGATGTCAGAGCCCACATTGACACAGCATTCCTTCCCCTGAAAACCCCCTCCCAACTTTAGCCTCAAGTCACTTCCTCAGAAAGTCTTCCCCAACCAACATCTAAATTATACCTCCTTCCCCATTGTTTTCTAAATTATACCTCCTTCCCATTGTTTTCTAAATTATAGCTAAATTATACCTCCTTCCCATTGTTTTCTCCCAGTGTCCCACACTGTTTCTTCCCAACACTACATATTTATTTAAAATTACATATTTATCTGTGAATTTGGAGTTGTTTAATATCTATATCCCCATGAAACTGTAAGTCTCATGAAGCTGGGACTGCTTCTGGGTGTTCCGTGTTGCATCTCCAATGTCTGAAAAAGCTAACACCTGGTAATGCATAAGTGTACAATAAATAAAGATCGAACAAATACAGTGATTCAGGGGACTGAAGTAACAATGACATGTATTACGAATGATATGGAGTATGCCTGCAATACTGGGCAAGGTGTTTCAAACTGTAAATGCCTTTCTAGTTATTTTCACAGTTCAAGGAAATAATGATAATTGCTAGAAATTATTGAACATTTACTCTGTACTGTATGGGACAGGTATTATTCCCCAGTTTTCAGATCACTCGGATGTTTAGAGACATTAGGCAAGTGCCTGCAGCCAAAGCACTAATCAGGGGTGATACGAGGATTTGAACCCAGATTTCCCCCAATTTCTATGTCCACACTACAGGACTTTGACCTAGGCCAGTAATTCTATACAGTCGTTAGAATAGTGCCTGGCACATAGTGAATGGCTGATAATTTTTAGTGATTATTATATCTATATCCTAACAAATCTTTTTTTTAAGAAATAGCAATAAAACTAAAAAGCAGTCTTCCCATAATTGGAGTTATTAAAGAAAGTAACTTTTAAAGACATGTAAATCAAGGCCCAAGAAAATGAGATGGTTATTCTAACCTCAGAGTAGTTTTATTCAAATGATCCAATATCTATAATATAAACAAGTTGTTGAATTGGTCTAAACAGGGGCAGCAATGAGCAAATTCATTGAAATTTTTGTTTTTTGGTGGTGTTTTTATTTTATTTTATTTTATTTATTTATTTTTTTGGTTCACATTAAAAATTTTTTTTTCTTTTTTTTTTCTTTTTTTATTATTAGTTAAGGTATTACAAATGTGTCCTCATCCCCCCCACCAACCCCCTCATTGAAAATTTTTTAAAAAGGAAAGGAAGATTGCTGGTTAGTGATTTTCTATTCCCTAACCCCCAGACACTGGGTACCTTTATACATGTCTCCTTTAACCTCCTGGAAAAACCAAATTGTGATTTTGATAGATAGATAGATAGATAGATAGATAGATAGATAGATAGACAGACATAGATAGATTGATTTTTTAAAAAGCCTTTTTTTTTTTTCTTAGCAGGAGATTTCCAAACAAAATTTCCCTGACCTGGCTTTCAAAGAGACCTGTTTGTGACTCACAGATACAGAGAACAATTTGATATTTGCCAGATGGGAGGGTGATTGGGAGGATGGGCGAAAAAGGTAAAGGGATGAAGAAATACAAACTGGCAGCTACGAAATAGTCATGGGAATGTAAAGTACAGCATAGGGAATATAGTCCATAATATTGTAATAACTATGTGTCGTGTCGGATGGGTACTAGATTTATCAGGGTGAACACTTTGTAAGTTATATAAATGTCTACTCACTGGGTTGTACACCAGAAACTAATATAACAATGTGTATCAACTGTAATTGAAAAAAATATATATTAAAGAGAAAAAAGCAAAGAGGGTACACAAAAACAGAGAGAGAGAGAGAGAGAGAGAGAGAGAGAGAGAGAGAGAGAGAGAGAGAGAGAGACCTGTTTGTGTTGGTCAGCTTTAGTGGAGAAAGTGGTGACACCCCTATGGGCCATCCTTGAGTAACTGTAGACAGTTGTGGAAATGTTTTCCAGGGAAGGTGGGTTCAGCCATGAAGGGCTTTGTTCGACTGAGTGGGGACTGGAATTTCAGAGCAGAGCTAAATGACGCAGGTCAAGAGAGGGGAGTGAAGGAAAGGAGAAGAGAGAAGAGACCCTCTAATGGGGCCAAGGAGAGTGGCTTGGGAGAGAGATCTAGCTTGAGACATGGCTAATAGAGAAGTCTGGTAAGGTTACGTTGATGTGTAATTTATCCCGTGGTCATCCGTCACCTGTTTCTCCCCTCCAATAAAGTGTACGTTACTCACCAATTCTTTAAAAATTGGATTTGTTTTAGGGAAGGGATATGCTGAGTCTGGCCTCTAGGTGACTTAAATTAGTAGCAAGGCGGACCAAGGGGGTTCTCTCATTCAATTTGTATTTGCTCACTGGTTCTCAGAGAAGCACGGGCCTAATGCCTCCGCGCATTACCTACTGCCACCTGCTGGAAGCATATGTTAATTGCAAAACAAGTACATAAGTGGGGGGAGGGCACTCAAGAGCTCAAGTTGATGCTGAAGTTATAAAAGAGTAGGACTACTCCCAGCTCGGCTAGTCTCTACGTATAAATTAATCTCTCAACCGTAGTTTCTGATCTGCAGAATGGGGGACTAAACAAGTGATGGCTAAGATCTCCTCTATCTTCCAGATCCATATAACAAAAAATAGATTTCTAGGCAGGACTCCAGCAAACATGCCAAGAATTCTTCCAAACTATACTGGCCTCGTCCTCATCTGCAACTATTCCTAAAACATTTCAAAACAGGAGCCAAAATATAGTAACATGTCTATAAATTCAGTCCAATTTGCCACTCATTGAAAATGTAATGTCCTTTTAAAAATAATTTTCTATTTAGGACACATAGTAAAACAAGTGCAAGACGAGTGTTTGGTTTCATGCTGTCACTGCCAAAACAAAAAAGAATGGCTACCCAAACCGAAACAAAAATAACTTTAAGAAAAAGAAGTTTCTGAATCAACCATTATAAGGATCAAAGACCTCTTGAACCAGAGCTGCCGAACGCGTGACTTTCTTTTCCTTTTTCAGACCGAAAACAGTATTTGAGCTTATAACCTGACAAAACGTAGCTGATTTTCATAGATTAACCATAGAGCGTATTTTGGAAGACACTTACTCATAAATTTCTAAATTGGTTAGTTTGTTTTCAGCCACGTAATTGCTTGGAATAAAGCCTTCATTCCTATAACAAAAGACAAAACAAAAATAAAAATTTTGCCAAGTTTCTAGCATTATAATGGCAACAATTCTTATAAATGTCAAGGCTGTAGGGGAAGTCAAATTCATTTTATTGATGAAGTTGTTAAAAGAGGAAAACAGGTTTTTCACTTCCACATTTAACTAGAATCTCAAAATAATAAATAGTAAGATTCTGACTTATCATGTGAGTAGTTTAAAGGTGTCTTATGACACCAGAATCTTTTTAGAGAGAAAAAGGGGCATTTACATGACCACTGGGATGTCATAGTGACCAGGTTAACAGCAGCACAATTACAAAGATATTGTTTGCTGCAGAGCATTCGATAGAGTAGACATTCTAGTTTAGCCACGTCCCTATTACAGCAACGTGATGAAGAAATACTTGAATGTGCCTTTTTTGCACAAGGAGGGGCATTTCTCTAAGACAGACACTAAGCAGGGAAATTGCTGGGACACCAAGCATGTGCGTCTTTCAGTAGACACAGCAAATTGTCTAGAAGGAAGATACACCAATTTACCAGCCCTTCCGCAGGGCGAGGAATTCCCTTTTCCTACACCTACACCTTCAAATTCCATTTGAAATTACAAAAAGATCCCCAAGACATATTATTGGGAAATAAAAGCAACTAATAGAACAATGTATAAAATGTGATAAGGTTTAAATCAATCAAATCTGCAAACAATACCATATATTTCAATATGTGCATGACAGTGCATTGAAAATGATTTACTAAATGAATAACGGTGCTTATTTTTGAGAACGTTGGCATTATTTATCATGTTTTCATATTATAAAGAACTATATGCACTTATTAACTTTAAAGTTAAATATTAATTGGTTGGTTGGTTGGTTGGTTGTTTAGGTCTGAATCATGCCAACAGCCCACCTGCAGGAGTCGCTATTTCCACAGTCTTAAACCCACTGATAACTATTCTCACTGAAATCTCTCTATCACATGTTGAGTCTAAACTAAGATTTGGAAAGACAGCCAATTAATCAGGAAAATATAAAGAAAGAGGGCATGAGCACTAACCGGTTTGGCTCAGTGGATAGAACGTCAGCCTGTGGACTCAAGGGTCCCAGGTTCGATTCCGGTCAAGGGCATGTACCTTGGTTGCAGGCACATACCCAGTGGGGAGTGTGCAGGAGGCAGCTGATCGATGTTTCTCTCTCATTGATGTTTTTAACTCTCTATCCCTCTCCCTTCCTCTCTGTAAAAAATCAATAAAATATATTTTTTAAAAAAGAAAGAGGGCATGAAATATAAATACTTCTGATATTTATATATTTATAATCTTCAAATCTTGACAAAGATCAGAAATCAATGCCAGCATTCTCTCCCAGAGAGCCCAGAAACTTCTCAGAATCCTTCTCTACCCAGGACTTCAGTCAGGCGTTAACCATCTATTGCAACTGACACAGTGAAGTCTGTTTGCATCCCAGGGTCTTTTTTCCCCTTGCTGCTTAATCCAGCACCTACTTCCAAAACTAGTCATTGTAGAAATATGAAAATAAGGAAGAGCCTGTTTCTGTTCCTGCCTTCGAGCCTAACAGGAAAAAACAAACAAACACGTCAAATTCCCAGAGAAAGTGTAAATCAGAATAGGAACCTATAGGAATTATTATTCCCACTTTATAAATAAAGACATAAAAACTCATTAAAAATAGAACTAGCTTGTGATCCAGCAATTCCACTTCTGAGCATTTATTTGAAAAACAAAAACAAAAAAACAAACACTAATGTGGACCCCAATTTTCATTGCAGCATTATTTTCAAGAGCCAGGACATGGAACCAACCTAAGTATCCATCAATGCAAGAACGGATAAAGAAAATATGATATGATAGATAGATAGATAGATAGATAGATAGATAGATAGATAGATAGAATGGATTATTATTTGGCCATACTAAAGAATTAAATCTTACCATTTGCAACAATGTAGATGGAACTTTAGGGCATTACGCTAAATGAAATAAGTCAGAGAAAAGACAAATACTGTATGACCTCATTTATAGGTGGAATCTAAAAGGTATTTTACATTAAAAATGAAAGCTCATAGACAAAGAGAACATCTTGGTGGTTGCCAGAGATGGGGGAGTGCCATGGGGGTGGGAACAATTGGTGAAGAGGGTCAAAAGATATAATTTCCAGTGACAAAATAAATGTCCTGTGAATGTAATGTACAACATAGTGACTATAGTTAATAGTACTGTTTTGCATATTTAAAAGTTCTCATCACAAGAAAAAATATTCTGTAACTATCTACAGTGACAGATGTTAACTAAACTTGATTGTTTTAAAATATATACAAATATTCCATCACTAGAGGTCCTCGCAGCTCCGGCTTCGTCAAGAAGGTCGTCTGGAAGGTCATCTGGACGGTCATTCCGCTGTTTGGCCATTCGGTTCATTTGCATATTATGCTTTTATTATTATAGATCATGTTGTACACCTGGAACTAATGGAATGTTATATGCCAATTACAGCTCAATTTCAAAAAAAAAAAAAGGAATGAAGTCCTGCTGGTGTGGTTCAGTGGTTGAGTGTGGGCCCATGCACCAAGAGGTGTCTGGTTCAATTTCAGGGCACATGCCTGGGTCGTGGGCTCGATCCCCAGTGGGGGCATGCGGGAGGCAGGAGGCAACCAATCCTTGTTTCTATCTCCTTCTCCCTTCCTCTCTCTCTAAAATCAATTTTTAAAAACATATCTTTTAAAAAAGAAATGGAAACTCAGACAGGGTAAATGACTTGCCCAAAGGACACAATAGTAAGTTGGCAGCATTGGGATGTGAAGCCAGGTGTATCTACTTCTGAGAATCTGCTGAAATCATGGTGCTAGAATGCCCTCATATGCATGGGGAGCTGGGGGGACAGGTTTAATTTCACACAGAAGGAAGTTATAAACCCAGAGAAACTGAGCCAGTAAACAGCCCTCTTGATGCTTCTGACGTCTGTAGGGGATAAAAGAGGAGGTATTTGATGAGGACCGAGCCACCAATCTTACCCCCAACGGTCTCTTGCCTTCCACCAGTGAGTGTCGTGCTTCTCCAGGATCAGGTACTCCTCTGCCCTCTTTAATGCTAAGTCACAGGGCTCTCTGGGCAGGAAATCATAGAGTGCCATGACTCGGGTCTTCTCTTCAGCAACCTCGGGGGGCGGGAGGGGAGGCAGCGGCTTGCGTTTTGATGGTTGCACACGGCCCCTGTTGGACTGTGAAAACCAAGCAGTGAGTAGCCGTGCCACTGTTTTAACAATCTACACTGATCATGATCTGTACTAATCAAGAAGAGGCATAGAGCATCTTTGCCTGCTGCCTCCCTTCTCCCATCCAGCTGTGCCAGAGCAGAAGCCAGGGTGGGATAAACGTAGGAAATGAGCAACTATAAAACAACTTTCGGATCCAGCAACACACTCATCGTTTGGAAATTTTCAAGATCACACATTCTGTTGCCAGCATTGCATTAATTTTGTTTTTTACATTGGGTATTTTTTCCCTTGATTTCTTCCCCAATAGTTTCACTTTATCTTACGGATTTTTTTCTCTCTTGGAAAAAGAAAAGCAGCCCTTTTCTTTCAGGTGCTGTAAGCTTGTGCTTGGCTTTACCATGCTTCCTAAGAACACTGTTTCTCCCAACACTGGACTGGAAACTAATCCTGGCCTCAAAGGGGCAGTAGCCAGAATATATTTTTTCCCTATTCACTGTCCAGTTTCAAGTTCTTCCAAAATATAGCTGAGCAGGCTATGTTAACTGGTCTTTTTTTTTTTTCTTCTTCTTTCAATTTCTTCTAGAAAATTCATTTGCTAAATGTTTATTAAGCCCTTATTATGTGCCAAGCGCGATACTAGGTTCTGGGCATGGTAGCAAACAGTACCTACAGGAGCAGATCCTAAAAACGCAAGCTTCCTTGACCCCCACCCTTACCACCCATCAAGATGATACTCACTTGCTTCTTACTTCTCAATTCACTGAAGCACCGTCTGCGAGGCTGAATGTATTTTTCTGAGAGTTCTTCATCATTGCTCAGGCTTATTTGTGTTCTCACTTGTCTGACATTAAAAAAAAAATTTTTTAAATAATCATGTTACACTAGATCAGCAGTTCTCAACCTGGGGGTCGAATGACCCTTTCACAGGAGTCGCCTAAGACCATCAGAAAACACATATATAATTACATATTGTTTTTGTGATTAATCACTATGCTTTAATGATGTTCAATTTGTAACAATTAAATTGGGGGTCACCACAACATGAGGAACTGTATTAAAGGGTCGCGGCATTAGGAAGGTTGAGAACCACTGCTCTAGATCATCCCAAAACTAGTACAAAAATCCAGGTCTCTTTCCTGAGGCTTTTTTAATTATGAAGACTATTTCCTTGGGAAAGTTACTATACTCAGAATTTAATTTTTCTTATCTGGAAACTAGAGGTGCTAAAAGCACATAGAGTTGTTATGAAATAAAATTGAGGAAACATGTCACATGCCCAATACAAAGTCTGGTCCATGTTAGAGGCATAAAATTATAAACATGATCATGTAACACTCTGTATCAGGCACAGTGTTATTCATTTTACATGCATTACCTCATTTGATAGCGTCTATTGTTATAAGTAGACATGATATAGTAATTAAGAACATGAATTCAAATCCCAGCTCTACCATTTCATAGTGTGGCCCCGGGTAGGCAATGTAACCTCTCTAAGCCTCAATTTCCTCATCTGTGAAATGGAGATTGTAAAAATCCATAGGTGGCTTTGAGAGTTACTTGAGTTAATAAATGCAAACCTCTTAGCACAATCTGACATATGGAACACTCCCATTAAATGTTAGCTGTGACTGTTTCCATGGTGCTTTGGATTTTATTCTTATACAATCATTTGCTAGACACCAAAGTATAGTTTTGGTGGAGATAGTCAAATGAATAAGACAGAATTCTTGCCCGTAAAATTATAGAGTGGAACACAGACATACAAATAGGATACACAAAATAAATATTAAATAAAGAACCAAATTGCATGCTTTGGAAAGACAATTGAAGGAGCAATTAAACCCAAAAGGATTAAGAAAGGGTCACAGAAGGCCTAACATTTGACCTATGGCTTTAAATAACTAGGCATTTAAAAGGGGGGGGGGGGGGAAACGGGAGAAGAGTTTCCCAGGATAAGGCAACAGCAGATACAAAGAGACATGGAGACTCAAAACTGAACGCATTCATTTCCAAGTAGTTGGCCTCGGAAACAAGACTTACCGCTTCTGCACGGAACAGCAACAGCAACAACAGAAAATCGACTGGATGGTATTATCTGAAAAGCAGAACATTCTCAACTGTTAGAAAGCCAGGGGTCCATGATAGCCGATAGATAAGACTGGGGGTGCTATTCCAAAGGAGGAAATCCCCTATCACCGCAGCGGTGATGGGAATTATTATAAAACGTATGCAAAGTCCGACCATGCCCTCCTTCACGAGCGGAAGGAGAAAACCTGCCACGAAAGCAAGTTACTGGCACCCCGACCAATGTGGTTTCCCTTCTCAGGCTCTTCTCGCCAGGTCTGGTTTGTGCAGTTTCCTCCGTCTGCGAATGATGACCACTACGCTCTACCTTATCGTGGTCAGGGCTAATGTCAGCTAGCAAACGCACAAAAGAATGGACTTCCACCACGTTCTCCTCGAGAATCTGCTCACAGTGATTTTGAATTAGGTCATCTCATGTCCTTAAAAATATTTATTATATTTTATATCCTATACTAATAAAAGACAAACATGCAAATTGACCATACTTTTGCTACACCTTAAGCCACGCCCACCAGTCAATCATAGCAACTATATGCAAATTAACACAACCAAGATGGCGGCCGGCAGCCACGGAGCTGGAGCGAGCAGGAGGCTTGCTTGCTCCAGTGATGGAGGAAGCCAAGCTTCCCCACCTGCCGCGGCCCGGCTCTGAGCTCCACTGAAAGCAACAAAGTTTCAATTATAGAAGGTAAATAAATCCCAGAATAAAAAAAAAAGAAAAAAAGGAGAGGCTGGGAGCTTACGTCTCCAGGGTGCTTGCCCAACCTGAAAATGGCCCTCAGCCCCTCACCCAGACTGGCCAGGCACCCCAGTGGGGACCCCCAACCCTAAAGGGGGTGTGGCCAGCCTGAAAACAGCCATCAGCCCCTCACCCAGGCTGGCCAAACCTCCATGGGGTGAGGGTCCCCACTGGGGTGAATATCCTCTGAGGGGGTCCCACACTGCAAGAGGGCATAGGCCGGGCTGAGGGACCCCCCAAGTGCATGAATTTTGTGCACCGGGCCTCTAGTATTTACATAAAATAACAAATACATATATTATATTTAATAGATTATATTTTAATATGCTTACTTTGATTTATATTTGTATTTATATTTATATTTATATTTATATTTATATTTATATTTATATTTATATTTATATTTATATTTATATTTATATACTAGAGGCCCAGGGCATGAAATTTGTGAACAGGCAGGGTTCCTAGGCCTAGCCAGCGATCAGGACCAATCAGGGCCTTCTGGTTGCCAGCCAGGGCCTTCCTTCACTCCACACTGCTCCCAGGTGGTCAGCACACATCACAGCAAGTGATCAAACTTCTGGTCTCTTGGTCAAACTCCCAAGGGAACACTTTGCATATTAGCCTTTTATATATATAGATACATTTGGCTTTCAAATTTTCTGTGGATTAAGTCCAAATATAAGCTAAATGTTTCAAGAAAGAATCAGCTAGCTTAGTAAATCTGGGATATGCTTACACTTTTATTGTCAAGCTTAATCTTTTTTATTTAAGTTAGGTCAGCGATTTTCCGCCGGTATGCCGCAAGGATTTTTAAAACATGTAATACCTGACTATTTAGTTAGAGGCACTGACCTCTTTTGCCTTAGATTGTTAATAAAAATAGGACAACTAACACAACAATATCCGTCCAAGTGTGAATGAATCAAAATTCTATCTTTTTTGTTTTTATCAAATTGGCAACAAAATATATTTTTTTGGTGTGCCGCAGAATTTTAGTAATTTGTTTATGTGTGCCATGAGGTGAAAAGGGTTGAAAATTACTGAGTTAGACCATTTGCATTTTTAAAAATAAATAAATAAATTTTGAATTTATCAAAAGGATGTTTTATATTCACAGAATTTGCATTTCACAGTCAGCTCGTTCTCTATTCACACCTGAAAATGACGTATGTGAAGGAAGCAGAGTGCATTAGACAGTAGCATTAGCCTAGAGGGTAACAGATGTGGATTTGAATCCTAGCTGTGTGGCTGACTATACCTGGGATAAATTCCTTTACTTTTTTAACTCTTTGTTTTTCTGCATGTAAAAACAAAATAATCATACCTACCCCCTTGAGAAGTCTTAGAGGGCAGAGGTTATCCTCTAATTTCTAGATATGTGGGTTTGTACAAGTTACTTAACTTAAGCAATTTCCTTATCTGTGAAATCAGAATAATAGGATATTTAGCATGTAAGACTACTGTGAGGATGAATTGAATCAATTCATGTAAAGTTCCTAGAACAATGTCAGGTATACAGTAAGAGGGTAATCAAGAAGACCTATGATTATTATAGGGTTGTTGAGATATCATCTCTAAAGTTCTGGAACATGGGAGAGGGGCACAAACAGAACACAGCCAGTACAGTCCACCTCTCAGCATCCTCCTCCTTGCCCTCATTGTGATGGACCAACCCAACTTCTTCCTGGTAATCAGGACGTTCGTACCAGCAAACTGACTCCAATTCAGAAATACAAGGAATCTAAAATGTCCAGAGGGAAGTCTCAACCTCCAATATTCCCTAAGAAAAGAATTCTTTTCTCACACAATGAAATCTCCAAATCCACTAAACCCAAGGTCAGAGGGAAAGAGAACAATATTCCCATGAGTTATTAGGTTGAATGGTGAGAGGGCCATTCCAATTTTTACTCACGTATCCTGGCTACATATTTGCTGCTGGTTTTAAGACATTTATGGCATCTTATAGGACACCACTCCAACTCTGCAAGATGTTGTCTCCTAGATGTTATAGTAATTGAGCCTTTAGCAGACCCTTCCTCTGTCCTGTCAAGCCAGCTGCTTCTGAATTGTGGGACACACTGTTAGAGTATTCAGAGAACCATTGAGCAAGCACCAATGAAACTTAGAAAAGGCTAACTCCACATAATAGATAATCTTGCAGATATCTTTCCATTCTGTCCCCATTGCAAGAGTTTCAAATGTATTCCTCTCCCCCAGATCTCCTTGGCACCAACCTCCTGATCTTGTTCTTTCAATGTTCCCAACCAGCAGGCCAACTTCTTGCCATTGCCCATGAGTCAATGTAGAGCAATGCCTGACACTGTCTTGCCCTAATGAAGTGAACAAACTGATGTATTTAAAGTTCTGGGAGGATTTTATTCCAGCACTATCTTAGGGTACCCCTGCATCAGGCTGTAGCACAATGGCTATTGTCTTCCCATTCGTAGGCTCAGGATGCAGGTCTGTCTATAAATCAGGTCTGATAGGGAATTCTTCTTGAGGCCTCTGGTGTGAGTTAAATGAGAAGTAGAAAAAAACAGGTACCATGTGAATATAAGTCACCTGTTCATGAAGCTTTCTTGGATCAACTAGGGCCCATTTTCATATATACCATTTCCATATTCTGATGGATTACTGCAGTGCATGCCCAGATTTATGGTTCAGTGAATTAGATAACTCAGCTCATGATGGGTGGTTTGCATCACATAAATATTTCATGATCCATGGTCAGGCATTCAGTATTCACCAGTATCAAGCCAGGAGCTACTTTTCAAATTGAAAATAGTTATTGGCACAGGGTCAAGCCTTTACTCCAGGGGTTTGTGCCCTGATTCTCATACATGGGACTTTCAGAAGCTCTTCTTTTTAAAAATATATATTTTATTGATTTTTTACAGAGAAGAAGGGAGAGAGGTAGAGAGTCAGAAACATCGATGAGAGAGAAACATCAATCACTTACCTCCTGCACATCTCCTACTGGGGATGTGCCCGCAGCCCAGGTACATGTCCTTGACCGGAATCGAACCTGGGACCCTTCAGTCCGCAGGCCGACGCTCTATCCACTGAGCCAAATCGGTTTCGGCCAGAAGCTCTTTACAGCCAACATTTTTCCCTTTATCCCAGGCTACCACCAATGATCATTCAAGTAATTTATAATTGAGTTATTTCTCCCAGCAATGAGGCTATTCCTGGACCTCTAAATATATGACCAAATACATCCCAAATCCAGTTGTGACTCTGTTTCCTGGAGCCGCTTCTGATACCAATTAATGTATCAGTCAGAGCTCCAATATGAAACACGACATGCTTAAAATAATTTGTTGAGGGGGTAATGTGGGGATAAGGACACATGTGTAATAAATCAATAAAAAAATTTAAAAAAGTAAAATAATATGTTTAAAGTTTTATTTACAAAGGGACTGGTTACAAACGTGTGGATGAGGGTATGGAAACCACGGAAGATGCGCAGAAACATGGGTCCAGAAGTCGTGGAACTATGATCATCCCTAGGTCCACAAGGACCAGAACAGGGAGGGAATGTTGAGTGGAGCAGAGACCAGCTTGATAGGAGCAATGATCTTCTGTTGAGATACACAGCCAACCTGAGACAACCTCACCATACCCTCTTTCCAAGGCTCCCCCAGGGTGTAATCCAACCACAAGCCAGAGGCTTGGAAGCAGGTTGAACCAATCCCTACAGATCTCTTTTCCAGGATAGAGTGTAGGGTGGAGAAGAATGAATACCAACAGGTTGGGGTCACTAAGCCAGCATGGAGACTGGCTACCACATTTAATCCCTACAGGTCATCTTTCCAGGGTAAAATAGCGGGGAGAAGAATAAAGCTATTCAGGCTAAGTAATTAGTATATATTAGTTCCCTTTCCTTTCACAGAAGTTGACCTTCTAAACCTAGATTCATGTACTGGTTACTAGCCTTTCTCTGGTTTGGATATAACTGTTACTAAGTCTTTGGGCTATGGACACACTGGTGGTCCAGTGGTAAAAGTCTTATTTCTAAAAAAAAATAGAGTTCTAGTACAAGCCCAAGCAAAGACATCTTTGCTCTCACTGCTGTTTCGCCACTCATTCCTGATTTAATTGCTTTATCTCTTCCTTTACCTGTACCCAGAAACCACTCATTTCCCAAGGTTTATTTCGGGAGGCTAAAATAAAATAAATTACTAAGTCCCAAAAATCTGCACAACATTACTTGTTATTAGGTGTTTGGATTTCATTTGCTTCTGACTGTCAATTTTCACCTGGTAGTGTCTGCATGAGCAACCTGCCCCAAACACTACTAATTAGCCCTTGAGGTCTCTGTCTACCCTGGCAGGAGTGGTTTTAATTTATATTCACACCAATTTATTTCAGTGTTGTTTTACAGCCTCATAGAGATCTGTATCTATTCAGGCCAGGGGATGCAAAGTAAAATGTAGGTTACACAAATGAGTGAAGCAGGTCAAAGTATGGTGTAGATTGTGACAAAATGTGCCAAAGCCACATGTGGAGGTTTTCAAATTCAAAAATTTTAAAATACTCCCTTCCTCTCCCACATCACTATTTTTCCTTTTCTACTGGATCATTCCCATCAGCACACAAATATGCTGTTACTTCACCCATTAAGAACAAAACAGACAAACCACTCTTGACCTTATTTCTTCCTTCAGCTTTGCTCCCCATTTATAGTAAAATCTAGAAATGAGTAGTCTTTACTTGCTGTCCCCAGTTCTTCCCCTCCCATTTTCTCTTAACCCATTCAAGTTTTTGTCCCTAACCCTTCCTCCAAACTGCTTTGTTAGGGTCACCAGTGACCTCCATACTTCTATATCCAATGGTCAGTTCTAAGCCCTAAACTTATTTGACCTCTCAACAGCATTTGACACCATATCCTCTTGGTTTTCCTTCTCAATCTCCTTTGCTGCTTTCTTCTTGTCCTTCCTAACCTCTGAGACTGGGTCTAATGCTGAATTGCCCCAAAGCTTTTGATCTCTTCTCTTTTCTCTGTCCTATTTACTCCCTTGATTGTGTCATTCCTAGTGGTGGCTTAAAAACCATTTATCAGGTAGATATCCATTTTACATTTAAAACCTATATAATCTTATTAACCAATGTTAAATTTAAAAATGTTTAATTAAATATGTATATACTAGAGGCCCAGTGCACGAAATTCTTGCACTCAGGGATCGGGGGTCCTCAGGCTGGCCTGCTCCCTCTCACAGTCCAGGAGCCCTCAGGGGATGTCTGACTGACAACTGCTGCAGGAGCAGGCCTAAGCCAGCAGTCAGACATCCTTAACGCTCCCGCCACCACAGCTGCACTCGCCAGCCATGAACCTGGCTCATGGCTTCTGGCTGAGCAACGCTCCCCCTGTGGGAGCACACTGACCACCAGAGGGCAGCTCCTGCATTGAGTGTCTGCCCCCTGGTGGTCAGTGTGCATCATAGCAACTAGTCGTTCTGGGATGTCTAGTAGACACTTCAAATTAACAAAGAAATCTGATCTGAACTCCTTCTCTTCCTTCTCTAAATGTGCTCTGCCCATCCTTGTCCATCTTGTCAATAGCTAGACCATGTTTCCAGATGTGCAGGCCAACAATCTTGGTGTAACCTTTGACTCATCTCTCTCACACCCCAGTTCAACCTGTCAGGAAAATATTCTGACTCTGCCTTAAAAATATATCCAAGTGTTTCAGTTTGTAATGATGAAAAAGTTCTGGAGATGAATGGTGACGATGGCTGTACCACAGGTGAATGTACTTAATGCCACTGAACTGTACATTTACAAATGGTTAAAATGGTACATTTTATGTTGTCATTTTTTGTTTTGTTTTATTTACTAGTCTATACTAGAGGCCCAGTGCATGAAAATTGGTGCACTGGCGGGGGGGGGGGGGGGGGGAGGTCCCTCAGCTCAGCCTACACCCACTCGCAGTCTGGAAGCCCTCGGGGGATGTCCACCTGCCGGCTTAGGCCCACTCCCCAGGGAATCAGGCCTAAGCTGGCAGCCAGACATACCTCTGGCAGCCCGGGAGCCCTCAGGGGATGTCTGAATGACGGCTTAGGCCCACTTCCTGCGGGGAGCGGGCCTAAGCCACAGTCGGACAGCCTTAGCGCTGCCAAGGAGGTGGGAGAGGCTCTCGCCACCACCCCTGCGTTCACAGTCATCAGCCCAGTTTGTGGCTGAGCAGAGCTCCCCCTGTGGGAGCACACTGATCATCAGGGGGCAGCTCCTGCATTGAGCGTCTGCCCCCTGGCGGTCATTGTGCATCATAGTGACTAGTTGGTCCCAGTTGTTCCGCCATTAGGGTCAATTTGCATATTACTCTTTTATTATATAGGATTCATTTTGCTTCATGATTTATTTCACCTCTATTTAACACACACACAGAATCTTACTGTTTTTCCCCACCCGTCTGTTATGACCATGGTCTAAGCCACCATCATCTTGTTTAGATTATACCAACAGCCTCCTAACTTCTTCCTGCTTCTATCCAGAACCTCCTATGGTTTACTCTCAACACCATGGCCAGAGTGATTCATTTAAACCTAGATAGGATCATGTTACTCCTTATCTCCAAACCTCACAATGGCTCCCCATTTCACTGGAGATATAGCCAAATTTCTCACGATAGCTTATAAAACTCTCATGCCCTCGCCTCCTATGGCCTCTCACCTTCTCACCAGTATGTTTCTGCTCACTTCCTCCAGCCACACTACCCTCACTGCTGCTTCTGGAGCACCCCAGGCCTGTTCTCACCATAGCTTCTTTGCTTTTGTTTTGCCTTTATCACTGTTCACCCAGGTATTAACCTTTTTCACTCCGTTCCTTAAAGTTGGCTCAAACCTCACCTTCCCAAGTACTCTTTTTCTTTTTCACTTTTAAAACAGCATTTCTCATTTTCTAATGTGTTAGGCAATTCATTTGTTTATTAATTTTTACTGTCTATCTCCCCTATTAGAAGGTAAACAGTGATCTTTGTCTATTTTCCTCACAGTTATATCCCAAGAGGCTAGAATAGTGTTTGACACATAATATACATACTCAACAAATATTTATTGAGTGAATGAATATGTAAATGAATTGGTTTGAAGAAGCATCAATTTATAACCTTTTCAGAGTGCCCACCTGTCTTGATTTAGTCCTAATGAGAAAATGGAAACTGTATTTGGGGACAGACTAAACAGGGACAATAGGTCATAGGGAGCACTAAGAGTGGTGGTGTAGAATGAGATTATGAAAGTCCTTCAAGTAAAGGAAGATAGGACCCCGACTGTCTATGTGGTAGGGAGTCTTATTAGACACTGAAAATGGAGAACAATTTGGCCATAGGCCAATGCAGAGTAAAATCTGTATTCAGCCTAGAAACCTTTATAAGATGGTCCAGCAAGATGAGCAACAATTATCTATGGTCTCATGTTTTAAGATAAACTAAAACCATTTATAGATGATCCTCAACTTACAATGGTTCAACTTTAAAGTTTTCAAGATGATAATGGTGCAAAAGCGATATGCATTCAGTAGAAACCATGCTTTGAATTTTGATCTTTTCCCAGGCTAGTGATATGTGGTGCAATACTCTTTCGTGATGTTGGGCAGCTGAAGCAAGCCACAGCCCCCACTCAGTCACACAATCACACAACCAACATTGCCAGCGTTTTCTGAATCTTGTTTTTCTGAGCACACATAAGGTAGGCTGGTCTAAGCTATGATGCTCGGTAGGTCAGGTGTTTTAAATGCATTTTCAACTTACGACATTTTCCACTTTCAATATCAGGATATAAAACCATCATGAGTTGAGGAGGACCTGTGATGTCATCCAAGCCAAAGAGTGTTGATAATGGTCGATTTACTCCTTGGATAATCACTGGCATGTTACATTACTCTCTTTATTTTTCCATATGCTTGAAATATTTCAAAAACTAAAATTTGTAGCTTGCAAAGAAGAAAAATCTCCAGAAAATCAGGTAAGATTGTGGGCTAGATAGGTGCATATTTTAGCATTAGTAAGTTTTTACATATATACATGACTTTTTTAAAATATATTTTTATTGATTTTAGAGAGAAAGGGAGAGGGATAGAGATAGAAACATCAATGATGAGAGAGAATCATTGATCAGCTGCCTCCTTCACGCCCCCCCCCACCCCCACTGGGGATCGAGCCCATAACCCAGACATGTGCCCTTGACTGGAATTGAACCTGGGACCCCCCACAGTCCGCAGGCCAATGCTCTATCCACTGGGCCAAACCAGCTAGGGCTATACATAATTTTTTAGTGATAGTTGCAAAAGGCTTATTTCTTTATTTCAACCACTGTCTTTTGCCCAAACAAAATTATCATCTTCCTCCCTAGTCCCAATAAGAAAACTATTCTGTCGGTTTCCCTTCCCAATTTGCCATGTCTGTGTGTGTATGAATCTATCATAGAAATCTTGGAATTTTCCTGAGCCCCATACTTAACATTCAATCTGCCATTGTTCTGTTCAAATTGGCATTTTACTTCTTATCTCTCCTGCTACCGACCCAGCCCAAGCCCTGTTCAGCCCACACCTGTATTTCTGCATTAATTCATTTAATCCTCACAATGTGAAGTAGATGGCACTTCACAATGCTGAATTTTAACCACAAAGAGAATCTTCCTTGCTGAGAGTCAAGAGCTTGTAAGTGGAGAGCAGGACTGGATCCCAGGCAGGCTGATTCCACAGTCTCTGCTCTTTACCTCTGTGCAACCAGTGTTTGCTCAGTGACTGAACGACCTGGTCAAATTCCCTGCCTCTGAGCCCTCTTTCCTCCAATCCATTCTATATATTCATTTCCCTAAAAATTTGTCTCAGCCAACTGCTCTATATCTTCAACATCAAAAAAGACTCTTTTTAAAAAAATATATATTTTATTGATTTTTTACAGAGAGGAAAGGAGAGGAATAGAGAGTTAGAAACATCAATGAGAGAGACACATCGATTCAGCTGCCTCCTGCACACTCCCCACTGGGGATATGCCCGCAACCAAGGTACATGCCCTTGACCGGAATCGAACCTGGGACCCTTCAGTCCGCAGGCCGATGCTCTATCCACTGAGCCAAACTGGTTAGGGCGAAAAAGACTCTTAATCACACATGGCATCGAGACTTTACCTTCCTGTGCTAAAGGCCTTCCATCATATGGCCAATCCCACTTGGACTCTTAGTGTTTCCCAGTTCCTGCCACACTAGCTTCTCCCACTTGCTCTGCTCTCACAGATACCTTGCCTGCCTCTGGCCTGAAAAAAAAAGGGGGGAAAGGCCATTGCAATACACTCCCAATTTACGTTCCTTTGGCTCTCAAAGAATACGTGCTCTACCCTACCCTGTGGCCCTTAATTAGATGGTCATTAAAATTTCTTTATGTAGGTTTCAGTTTCTCACAGGGTTTCTCAAACCACTATTGACATTTTAAATTGAATTATTCTTTGTTGTGGGGGCTGGTCTGTGTATTGTAGGTAGTTTAGCAGCATCACTGACCTCTATGTACTGCATGCCAGCACCAACACCTCCACAACCCACTAACACACACGCCCCCTCCTCTTAGCTGTGAAAACCAAAATGTTTCCAAGAATTGTCAAATGTCCCCAGGGGGCAAAATCACCCCTAATTGAGAACCACTGATCTAGACTGTAAGCTCTCCAACTTCAGGGACTGCAGCTTATACATTTTGTCTTCTTTACAGCATCCAACATCGGTGCCGCATACATAGCAGAGCTCAATAAATAACTATTAAATAAGGCTTCCCCAATAGCTACACCAGCATGTTAGATCTGGGCTCCACTTCTCAGTACCTCATTCACCACATGATATCTCACAGCTCGATGCTGGCTGCAGAGAAAGCTAGGCTTACCACGATCTTTTGTGGTCAACTGTTCCACCATGTGGAAGCAAAATTGAAGAAAACGGAGCTTCCGGGGCTTTAGCTAGCCCTTGTAGTGGGCCATAAGTCTAATCTTTTGTTCCAGACATATTAAAAAGAAAGAAAAAAGCTTATCCAAAACCAAGCATTAAATTATGAGATGCTAAATAAAATGACTAAACTCTCTCTGGTGTTCAATTTTTTTTTTATATTAGGACAGGATATGGCAGTGATTTTCAACCTTTTTCATTTCACGGCACCCATAATCTAATTACTAAAATTCTGCAGCATGCCAAAAATATATATATTTTGCTGATCTGACACAAAAGGTATAATTTTGACTGATTTACAAAATAATAATAATAATAATAATAATAATAATAATAATAATTACCTACCCTTTTGCTCCAAAGTAAATTAAAAAAAAAAAAATCAGGTACCTATAATTGTATATAGGATTTCTGGTACCAAGAATTAACCAATCAGATGCAACCTTATTATGTGATGTGACCAATAAGATATAATTCTATTATATGACCTACTAGAGGCTCAGTGCACAAAATTCATGCACAGGGGTTGGGAGGGTCCCTCAACCTGACCTGTACTCTCTCACAATCCAGGACCCCTCAGGGGATGTCCCCCGCTCAGGGGATGTCCCCCCCACACTCGAGGGATGTCTGACTGCTGGATCGGGCCTAAACCAGCAGTCGGACATCCCTCTCGCAAACTGGGACTGCTGGCTCCTAATCGCTCACCTGCCTGCCTGATCACCCATAACCACGTCTGCCTGCCTCATTGCTTCTAACTGCTTGCCTGCCTATCTGATTGCTCCTAACCACTCTGCTTGCCTGCCTGAACACCCCTAACCACTCACCTGCCTGCCTGATCACCCCTAACCACTCACCTGCCTACCTGATCACCCCTAACTGCTCACCTGCCTGCCTTATCACCCTTAACTGCTCGCCTGCCTGCCTGATCACCTCTAACCGCCTCTGCCTCACCCCCATCACCACGGCTTCATCTGGAAGGGCGTCCAGAATGAGGTCCAGAAGGTTGTTCAGCTGTCCAGTCTAATTAGCATATTACACTTTTATTATTATACTAGAGGCCTGGTGCATGAATTTGTGCATGGGTGGGGTGCAGCCAGCCCGCCCAGATTGGGACCAATCGGGCAGGGCCAGCCGGGGGGAGGGGCTGCGGGTGGTTGGCCAGCTGGCCCAGCCCCCTAGTCAAACTCCCAGTCGATATCCTGGTCGAGGAGACAATTTGCATATTAGCCTTTTATTATAGAGGATATATATTTATGGTTTAAGACAGGGCATGAATACCTATGGCTATAGTTGTGTTGGCTGTTATTTGTTTTATTTGACTATCTAAGGCA
The DNA here is from genome assembly GCF_964212035.1 of Myotis nattereri. NCBI lineage: Eukaryota > Metazoa > Chordata > Mammalia > Chiroptera > Vespertilionidae > Myotis > Myotis nattereri. The sequence goes on along the minus strand of NC_138075.1, from coordinate 201,142,517 downwards.
GTGATTTTCAACCTGTGTACTACAAGAATTTTTAAAACATGCAATACCTGACTATTTCGGCAGGGACACTGACCTCTTCTCTGTGTGCTCTGCGCTTCTTGCTAAGTGGCTGCAGGGCTGGCACTAGCAGAGGCCAGCCTCAGTTTGCAGCTTGGCCTCTCTCAGGCACTTCCTAGCCTAGCACAAGTAGTGCCATCTGCAGATCATTGTAGCTCATGCCAGATGGCTATGGGCAGGGCACAGGCAGTGGATGACCTTGGCCTGCACCTCCTGGAAGGCCCCAGAGCTGTGCACCTAATGGATAGCTTCAAGCCATGCCAGATTACAATCCAAGCACCCCCACGAGTGACATTCTCAAAGGGCAAATACAGTGGGCACCGAAGTCCCACTGAAGCATGTCGGCCCATGCACAGCAGCTCATCCTCAAAGTTGCAGCCAGGCCTTGAAGGCCATCAGCCTGAAGGTCAGTCCCTCCCAGTGACGTGCCAATAGCAATCAAGGCTCAGTTATAACAGGAGGCGCACATAGCCCACATGGGAGGAACACCTGGTGTGCCCAGCTCAAGTGATGGGGGAGGCTGTGCCACTGGTCCCTACAAGACACCTGCTACATTAGGCCACCCTACCAAGACCAGGAGATGTAGCAGCTCTACCAAACACATAGAAACAAACACCGGGAAGCAACAAAATGAGGAGATAAATAAACGGGTCCCAAATTAAAGAACAGGGGAAATCTCCAGAAAAAGAACTAAAGGAAATGGAGGCAAGCAAACTACCAGATACAGAGTTCAAAACAATGGTTATAAAGATGCTCAAGAATCTTAATGAGAACTTCAACAGCATAAAAAAAGGACATGGAAACCATAAAAAAAGAACTACTCTGAAATGAAGAATACACTAACTAAAATGAAGAATAATTTACAGGGAATCAGCAGTAGAGTAGAGGAAGCAGAGGATCAAGTCAACTATTTGGAATAGAAGTGTGGGAACCACGCCAACGAGAGCACTGAGGCCTTGTTATTCATACACCGGGATGTTCAAGGCCATCCTGGCATGAGCCTTAACGGGATGTCCAAGGACTCTGAGCCTGGGAATCATCATCAGGCTAAGATACCAAGTGGGTGCAAGGACACACGGTACACTGTGCCCTTCTGTAACCCAAATGACTGATGTCACTGTTGGCAATTAGCCCTTTTGCCTCTGGAGTAATGTACAGTTTACTGACCAAGAGTGTGTGAAGAAGTCTGCTAGAGGGAGAGCAGCTGGGCAGAGGGAGCTCAGAGAAGCAGAGACAGTAAGACACAGAGAATGTAGCTCCTTTGTGTGCAGGAGAGGCTAGAGAGCTCAGACGGAGCTGAGAGCTGATCCTGCTATGATTAAGGCTAAGAGCTCACAGAGAGCTCAGATACAGCTACAATGTTAACCAGCCAGTGTGCTGGGCAGGGGAGACAGGAGGAGCTGCTGAGCCAGAGGAGCTCCTGAGGCTGTAATAGCTCTAAGGGAGAGCTCAGGTGCCGCTATAATGTAAGGCGGTGAGTCTGGGGCAGCTTGCAGCTGCTCAGATACTAACAGTGAGTACAGAGATTAATGCTGCTTTTGTGAGAAAGATATGTATTCACCAGCCAGTGTCTGGCTGCCTGCCTGTATGGATTTTACTATAAGAAACGGTCTTGTCTGATGGCTATGTGGACACTGGTTCTGCAATAAAGACTCATTCTTATACACCCACAACTTCTCATGGCCTCTCCATCTGTCCTGCCACCGAGGATTGGCCTGTGTTTCTGTGAGCAGAAGATAAAGGAGGAACTTGGACTCAGTTCCCAACAGTTAGTACAGTGGGCAGGGTTCGAGAAAGAACCAGTCCCTGAGTAGTCGGGAAGAATTTAGAAGAATACATAGACTCAGAATAACTCAGAGCAGCAGTGCTGAGCAGCAATCCTGCTGTCTCGACAATAAGGAAACAGAAAAAAGTCAGAACAGCAAGAAGAAAAAAGAATCCAAAAACATGAGGATAGTGTAAGGAGACTCTGGGATAGTAAGGAGACTCATGGTGGTGTGGAAGAGAGAGCAAGAAATTGAAAACCTATTTGAAAAAAAATAATGACAGAAACTGTCCCTAACCTGATCAAGGAAATGGACATACAAGTCCAGGGTGATTTTTCTACAGAAACTTTGCAGGCCATAAGATATTGGCGTGAAATATTCGTGAAAAGCAATGACCTAGCCAAGACTACTCTACCAACAAGGCTATCATTTAGAATCAAAGGGCAGTTAAAGAGCTTCACAGACAAGAAAAGCTAGAGTTCATCAAAACCAGTATTACAAGAAATGTTAAAGGGTCTTCTTTAAGAAGAAGCAAAAACAACAAAAAAGGTCAAAATATACATAATAAAATGGTAATAAATACATATTTAGCACTTAAAGGTTGCCAGTCTGATTCCCAGTCAGGGCACATGCCTGGGTTGTGGGCTCAATCCCCAGTAGGGGGTATGCAGGAGGCAGCCAACTGATGTTTCTACTCATCTCTCCCTCTCCCTTCTTCTCTCTCTCTCAAAAAATTTTTTTTAATAAAAACATATTTTTAAAAATTACTTTAAAAGCAAATGGATTAACTGCTCCAATCAAAAGATATATGAAATATATATATATATATATATATATATATATATATATATAGCAACTGAACAGATAAAAAAAAAAAAGACCCTTACATATGTTGTCTACAAGAGACCCACTTCAGATTAAAAGACACACACAGATTGAAAGTAACGGGATGTAAAATAATAATTAATGAAAATAGAAAAGAAAAAGCTGGGGTAGCAATACCTATACCAGACAGAACAGACTTTAAAACAAAGGCTATAACAAGGGACAAAGGAGGGCCCAACAACTCCACTTCTGGGTGTTTATCTGAAGAAATCCAAAACACTAAATCGGAAAGCCATGTACATCTATATGTTCACTGCACCATTATTTTTTTAAAGATTTTTTTTTAATCCTCACTGAGGGCATTTTTTTTGATTGTTAGAGAGAGAGGAAGGGAGAGAGACAGAGAGAGAGAGAGAGAGAGAGAGAGAGAGAGAGAGAGAGAGAGAGAGAAACATCGTTGTGAACATCGAGAGAAACCCATTGGTTGCCTCCTCTATGTGCCCTGACCAAGGATTGAACCTTCAACCTAGGTATGTGCCCTGATTGGGAATCAAACCCACAACCTTTTGGTACATGGGACAACGCTCCAACCAACCAGGTCCATTGCAGCATTATTTACAATAGCTAAGATTTGGAAGCAACCTAAATGTCCATCAATATATTAGTGGGTAAAGAAGAAGTGGTGCATATATACAATTGAATATGATTCAACCATTTTTAAAAATGAAATTTTGCCAACTGCAACAACATGGATGGACATAGAGGGTATTATGCTAACTGAAAGAAGTCAGAGAAATACAAATGTCAGATGATTTCATTTACATGTAGAATCTAAAAAACAAAATAAACAAACAAGCCATACAGAAACAGACTCATAGATACAAGAATATTTTGATGGATGGCAGATGGGAGGGGGGTTAGAGAGGGGTGAAAAAGGTGACGGGATTTAGAAATACACATTGGTAGTTATAGCATAGTCATGGGAGGTTAAGTTCAGCATAGGGAATACAGTCAATTATATTGTAATAATTATATCTGTTATCAGATGGGTACTAGATTTATCAAGGGTGATCACTTGGAAAGTTAAATAAATGTCTAATCACTGGGTTGTACACCTGAAACTAATATAGTGTTGTATGTCAACTATCACTTAAATTTTTTTTTAAAAAATCTGTATACTGATAAAGAATCACTATATACTGAAGAATTTTTAAAAAGAATCACTATATATTGTAGGAGATGTGTAGAGGGTAGGAAAAATAAAAGATAGCTGAGGTAAAGTGCCTAGAACATAGCAGTTGATCATTTAACTTTCAGTCTTTTTTTCCTTACCCAGTTCCTTGTAACTTTTGGGATATTCACAGGATATATTTAAAGTAAATAGATAGAAGCTGATGTGGTTCTCCCTCTGAGATGAAACAGGAACAAGGCCAAGTGAGCGAAAGCAGATCCTCAGCCCCCAGCTTCTCTGCTCGGAGCCCATACGCTACCCCTGACTCAGAGGCAAATGTTCCTTCCATTCCCGGCTCTAATGGGCTTTCTCTCCCACTATTAAACAGCTCTTCAGAGAAACTCCGAAACTTATTCTTGATAAGGTATAAATGATATAATAGTAAACATGTTGTACTGTAGTTTCTTTTAAAGGCATTTTCATCTAAGCATGACACCTGTATTATTTTGAACAGAAAGAGAGATTTATGGAATTGGCTCACAGGGTTGTGAAGGCTGGTGTGTCCAAAATTTAGAAGATGGGCTGGTAGACTGGGAACTCAGAGAAGAATCTGTTCCACGAAGGCCTTCCGCTGACTGGATGAGGCCCGCCCACATTACGTTTTACTCAAATCCACCTATGTAAATGCTACTCTCATCCCAAAAACACCTTCACAGAAACATCCAGAATAATGTTTGACCAAATATCTGGGCATTATGGCCCAGCCAAGTTGAACCATCAAGTTAACCACCCTAATACCTTAAAATGAAATACAGACAACTTTCTAAGCAAAACTGCTGGTATCAGTCAGCAGGCAGAATTGCTTTCTGAAACTGGGAAAAAAGCCTTCTGCTGTACACTGAACTCAAACGCATGACCACACGGCAGGAGGCGGGATTATAAACCCAATGGCATCCCCTTAGTTACCTTTGCTTTCTGGATCCTAGAATTTTCAAATACGTGTTTTTCCTGATTCAACAGCAAAGACAATTGTCCTCCAATAGAGGTGCCACCCTACACTGCCGCTGCTTTCATTATGAGAAGGTATTTGTTCTCTCTCCCCTGGAGATCAACAGCAGCTGTGAGCAGGAAGGCCAGCTTCAGCCTTGTTGACGGTTCCCTCCCTTCTGCCCAGCACAGCTGCCGGCACACAGTTGCTGCCCAATAAATAATTGCCGAGCAAGTAAAAAAGCAAACGGTGCAAGCCGAACAGCTCCCTGGCCAGCCCTTGTTTGGCATGACTTTCCAAGACACTAGGCATCTTTACAGATTGAAGGATTGACTCATCCCCAAGCCGATAACAACGATTATTAGAGTCATGGTCATGTTCAGTTTACAGCATCACAGGGTTTTCCAGGTGAATAGGTAAGTGGAGAGCCACTTCCACGTGCACACTGTAATTACGGAAACCATTCTTTGAATTGTTTTGCTGAATACCTGCAGAGAGGAGGCACTTCTGTGCCTTTGGAAAACCCCCAGTTTAGGCAGAAATGCATGCATATCCAGGGCTTTTGCCCGGTAGACTAACACGCCCCAGGGGTGGGCAATGACTATTTGCACACTGGAAGGATATATTCGGGGTGGAGGATTATCGCGGGAAGGAGCCAGGGCTTCCTCTCCCAGGCTGACATCTGCGCTGTTCTTTCCATCTGCTTCTTATTCCCCAGCAAATATCTTTAATTCTATATTATGTACCAGCAACTCAGGAAAAGGGCATCACGTCCAATGGAGTCTCTGTGACCTTTTGGAACCGGCTCATCTCTCCTGGGTTAGGCAGGGGAGCCTCTCATTTCATCAGGCGTTTGTGTTCTTTTCGGGGAAGGCTTGCCCCCCCTTCTTTCATCGGAGCAGGTCCTATTTGCATTCCTTTCCCCTCGGGATGAGTGGGTGGCTACCCCAGGGCTCTGTCTGGGAACCGGTTTCCACCAGGGGGCACTGGAGCGGAGCGAGTGTGAGAAGCACCCCTTCCCAGAACAGCTCCCTCGCCGCCTTTCAGCACAAGAAGTAAACATCTGATGAAAAGCTGTGGGGCCGCGGCTGTCTGGGAAACGTTAGCGGCGTTCCTTCCGTTTCTAATGTTTTGAGGTTTAGGTATCAGCATAACCTCGTGTTCATCCCCTGGCATTTCCGATGTCAGAGTTTCGTTTTGAATGCGTGGTTCAAGTGAAATTCATTCCTTCTGAATGTGGCCCTCATACCTGGCACCTGGCTAGTGATTTCTGTTTGGAAACATGAAGAACTGGCTCCGTTTCAAGAGCTGCCCTGGACCAAAGACCAGGCTCGTCGCCCACCCGCACACTCCAGGTCCTGGCTGTAAGGCAAGGAATTCCGGGGTCAACAGCCTCTGCAGCCGAAGGGCTGGGGGGCAGGAGGACCTGGACCCCCGTGGCTCTGGAGAAAGGGCTCCAGGTGATTGGAGCTGAGCCTCTGAGTCCACTACAAGACATGCCTCCTTTTCCCCAGGCATTCACAGAACGGCCAGACTGTCACACATTCCCACCACACACCTATTTCTTAAGGGCCTTTCGAAGACTGACACATTTTAATGGACTTGCCTGTTATCTGGGAGGTGACTTCTACCTCTGATTAGGCATCAGAAGCGGCTTCCCAGATGTGGAGCCAAGAACCCACACCAAGCAGAGCCAGTTTGGCTCAGTGGATAGAGCGTCGGCCTGCAGACTGAAGGGTCCCGGGTTCGATTCTGGTCAAGGCCACAGGCCCGGGTTGCAGGCTCGATCGCCAGTAGGGGGCGTGCAGGAGGCAACCGATAGATAATTCTCATCATTGATGTTTCTATCTCTCTCTCCCTCTTCCTTCCTCTCTAGAATCAATAAAAATATATTTTTTAAAAAACACCAATTAAAGGGAAAAAGGAAGGAAGGAAGAAGGGAAGGGAAGAGTAAGAGTGAGAATGGAAGGGTAGAGAGGGGAAGAGAGAGAGAGAGAAAGAAATACTCTGAGATCTTTATTAAAATGTTTTCCAATTTGGAAAGCTATCTTTCATTCTGATTCCACACTCTATATATTTGAGACACTAAATTATTCCTGTTTGGTGTGTGTGCCTCCTTTTGACATTAAAGGAACACACCCTTGAACAGAAATGCTCAAGGAACACTCCTGTGATTCTTTTTGATAGAAAAATGTCTATTTTTCTAAGAAATGATGCTCATCAGAGATGCTAATCTTGTTTAACCTATGGACGAAATAAGTTAACAACCCTCTGTTAGAGCCCAAACTTGGATTTTAACATTATCCTTGTCTGTGAAACCTTAAAGAGGAATGACTACATTAAGGGATTCACTGCTTACAAACCGAAAACAGCTACCTCGCTCATGGGACAGTAAACGGACACATTTGGGCGGAAGATAAGACTGGTACTTGGTCTGGCTGGGGCCTGAAGGGCTGCTGAGTGTGAGGAAGGGGCGAGAAGATTCTAGAAGGCTGGGAAGCTAGAGGGGGCACTGGGACCAGGGGAGATAGGGATCCTGGGAGTAGAGGGTGCAGCAAGGAAGAGCAGAGGCTCCCAGAGACTATGCATCCGTTCCCAGCCTCTGCCAGGGCCACCGCCAGCACCCAACATCCCAGCGCCCTAAAGCCCTTGTGTGCTCTATGCAGGAATTCTGATTCCTTCCCGGTAACCAGTGGACGTGAGCTGGAAGCAGCCGTCTCGCACACAAGTCCTCCCGCCCCCAGGTCTGAGTAGTGATTTCCTAGAAGACTGCTGTCAGTGAGCTGCAAGTTTATGAAACGCTCGCAGAAATCACACCCTAGACATCTGGCCGGCTCATGATGCGGAGGAGCGCTCGGCCACAAGGCCTGCGGGCGTGGCTGGCACCGTGCCCAGCTGTGCTCTCTGCCCCTCGGTGGGCAGGAAGCGGGCAGACGATGCTGGCCAGTGGGCCTCACTGAGTAACGGCAGGGGAGTCTGCAGGTCAGCTCCCTGGAGGGCACGGAAGCCTTGCAGACGGTGACAAACATGCCTACAGTGATGACAGCGATCCTGATAGGCAGTGCAGGGGATAAACAGTGAGATGGTTTACAAACAAAGGAAAGACACACATATTCATGCCCTCACTGACACTGAGAAGTTCTCCGTTTCTCAGTTGACTCCAGCGGAGTCAGAGTGGTGGTAAAAATGGCCAAGTTTGTTTTGGGCCCATGATTCTCGCTCCTTTTGCCACTGAATTAGTTATCAACTGTTGGAGACAAACGATCTGCAAGCCTAGAGGCGTAAAACACTTACTATCTCACAATGTCTGCGGGTCAGGAATCCGGCTTAGCAGGACCCAGCTGAGACTCACTTCCAAGTTCGCTCCCACGGCAGTCAGCAGGCCATGCGCCCTGGCTGCCCACGATGGGGCTCTCCACAGGCTGCGCCTCATCTCAGAGGTGGCACTCCATCATTTTTCTTCCATATTCTGTTCACGAGGAGCTACTGGGCCCAGTGCATCCTCAGGGAGAGGGGCTGCACAGGGCGTGAAGACAGGAGGGGCCGTCGTAGGGACTGGCTGGACAGCCACCCTCTGACTTCCTATGAATAGTAATAATGGAAGCTTTAACGTAGCAGGGCTGGTGTGGGAATGAAACACAGGAAGGAATAAAAGAAGGCGTGGAAAAAAGAGGCTCTAGAAAGACAGTCCGAGAAAGGGGTCCCGACTTCACCTCCCAGGTCAAATTACGGAGATGAGTCCAGAAATGTGCATTTTTAAAAAATATTTTTATTGATTTTTTTTACAGAGAGGAAGGGAAAGGGATAGAGAGTTAGAAACATCGACGAGAGAAACATCAATTCAGCTGCCTCCTGCACACCCCGCAGTGGGGATGTGCCCACAACCAAGGTACATGCCCTTGACCAGAATCAAACCTGGGACCCTTCAGTCCACAGGCCAAACCGGTTAGGGCTATTTTTTAATATATATATTTTTTTCATTGATTTCAGAGAGGGAGAGAGAGACAGAAGCATCAATGATGACAGAGAATCATTGATGGGCTGCCTCCCGCACACCTCACAATGGTGATCGGGCCTGCAACCCAGGCATGTGCCCCGACTGGGAATCAAACCATGACCTCCTGGTTCATAGCTCTCTCGGGCTCTCTCCCATTCAGTCTGATCAGTGTCTCCCCTTCCACCATGGTCTCCTCGCATGCCCTGCCCTGCAGCAGCCTGAGGCCAGATTTCTATGGTACACAGCCCTTAAAACAGCAAGAAAATCTGGCAAATGACTCTGGCCCAGCAGACACACACAAGCATGTTTTCGATCTGCAGTAATACTCTTGGAGGCTTGTTCTCTTATCAACAGTAAATATTTGGTTTTACCCAGAAAAAAAAAAAAAAGGAAAAAGGAGCCATGTCAAGTTGTAATTTATAGCAGAAAGAACAGGTCATTCTTACCATCAAATCAAATTATCAGCAGTTGGGAGGGACAGGGAGAGTTCGTCAAATCCATGTCCTTCCAGGCTAGACAGAGAGATCCTCACAATATCCCCGCCGATAGGCAGTCTCTTGTTTCACCCCTTGGGCAATCCCTAGTTCTTGGCCCAACCATTCTTTATTTTATATATAACCGAACCTTTCCCATCGTAATTTACAGACTTCTCTCTAGTTCTGACCTCAGGAGAAATGAAGAGCAGATGCTCACATAGCTTTTAATAAAAAGGTTTTTATTAAGTCACTGTTCATCTCGGTCCTGCCACTGGGGGAGGCGGAAGAGGTTGCTGCCTCTGAGCGCTTTCTGCCTGGCTCTGCTTGGCCCGCACTCCGACAACAGGCAGCCCATGTTTATCTACCAGAGGATTAAGACCCTAGCTTATATTCAGGTCAGTTAACTGAAATAACCGGGTTTAGTTTTTTACAAATTCTTACAACTAGTGTTGGGTCCTATGAGGTGATTTGGCTTAAACAGATAACATTTTAAAATTGTAATCCCTTTTCTCCTACTGCCACTTAAAAATCAGAAATGTAAAAATTTTGTTAGCTGGCCTTTGCTTTAATCTGGTGTGACTGAGCTTTGTTAAAAGCTTGGTTCCTTCGTCATTCAGAATTAAGATCAAAGGCTATTTTTCTTCCGTAATTTTAATTATTTGCATGATAAGGCCCTCTGAGCTAAATTAATAAGCATTTCCAAAAATTGCACACGGGACTGAAATAGTCTTCCAAAGCAACTTCAAAATTAAGTTCAGGAAGGATGTGTCCTTTTTATTGTTTCTTTATGATGTCTTGTTGGAAGGTGGGCAAAAAGGAGAGTCACCATTTTATAGATGAGAACCTGATACAGGCGTTGGCCAGGCAGCTCAGTTGGTTAGAGTCTCATCTCAATACAGCAAAGTTGTGGGTTCGATCCCTAATCAGGGCTCATACAAGAATCCATCAGTGAACGCACAAATACGTGGAACAACAAATCGCTCTCTCTCTTTCTCTTCCTCCCTCCCTCCCGTCCTCTTTCTCTCTCTAAAATCAATAGGAAGGAGAAAACAGAACCTGGTATAAAGAAGTTGCCACAGGTGACCTGCCGGGGCTGCAGCAGACCCAGAACTAGAACTTGGTCTCCTCGCCTTCAGCCAAGTTGTTGACACTAGACATCATTCTAAACAACAGTCACCTTTCAAATGGAATTTCTCTCAGGAGGATTTAAGGACACTGTTTTTTGTTTTGCTTTCTTTTGCATTCTCTCATTGTTGAGCATTTACTAAAATGATATCGCCATAACGATTATTTAAATAACAAACAAGACCCTGTCCCAACTGGGGAAAGGATCCTCAAAATGTCACCAGCCCTATGCCCTAGAGAAAACGCCTTCTGGTGTTCAAGAACCAGTAACGTGCCCAGAACAAAACAAGCCTGAAGCCCAGCGACAAAGCCATCGTACTCACAGGTAGAAAGAATCATGGCTGCACCGCCGCCCGGAGCACACAAACCAGCCTTCAGCTCGTCGGCGGTGCTCCCGTCACAAACACACATCTTTCAACTGAAATCATAGCTCCGCCAAGATGCTTCTCGTGGGCAAGGTTAACCCCGCCTATTTTCCTGTTCTGAAACCTCAGACGCGTGTGAATGGCGGCCAGTGGCCTACATAAGAAAGTGCAGCAATCTGCATCCAGATCTCTGAGGGCGGCGCCAGCCACTCGCCTCTCATTCCCAACTGTGTGGGCGACGCCAGCAAACAACATTTTCAAGAAATCACAACATCTGGGTAAAAGGGGCCTTAAAAATCATCAAATCGAACTGCCCTCCCAGGACAGGGAAGGACCTGGAAGCGGAGGGCAAGGGACATGCTTCGTGGCAGAAACAGAATTAGATGGTAGGTTTTGGAGTACACAGTCTAGAATGTTCTGTCCTCCCACTCGGTACAGACACTGCAGGGACTATTAGAGGAAACGTTTTATTTTTTTGGGTGGTGGGGGGAAGGGTTGCAACCAGTAAAATTATACCCATAAACGGTGACTAGAGGATGGCCAGAAAATATAAAAACAATGTAACTATAAACAATGCACCCAAAAAAACCCACAAAAAACAATGCACCCATGGGCTTCACTTCATCCCATTGGAAAATATACATAAAAATCAACCGAAGCCAAAGGGAACAACTCAGATGAAGAGGCAGCACATTCACCATGCCCTTCCTATTTCCTGCCTCACAGATTAAGATCTCTGCACATTCTGGGTGGATTCTTCTATTTTTACTTCACCTCTTGCCTTAGCTATGCTTCTATGTAAAAACATTTTTCTTTTAAGTTTTAGTGACATATTGAAAGATTTCTGAAAAACATGCTGCCAGGTATGACTCACCTTGTCTTCCACATCCATCGTCTCTGGAACAGTCATTGCAAGGGCTGTGTTTCTCCTCACTCTCTTCCACGCCATCCAGCACCTTGAACTCAGCTTCTCGAGGTGAAAAGGGAAGGTTGGGATGGGACAGGGAGGGGGGAGGAGTCAAGGTGAGGGAGGGAGGAATGAGAAGTGTGACAGTGAGAGTGGGGTATGACCCGAACGTGATCCACTCCTTGCATGAGCTGCAATTCGGTTAAAAGGTGTGCGTGTTTTTGTGACGGGGGTACAGTTAAACAGGAAGATGAGGAGGCAGGTGGCAAACAGACTGCGACAACACTGAGGAGAGTTACTTTTATATTTTTCCATTCTAGGGGGGATCAGAAGGACGGGAGCCAGCCTTCAGAGGATGGACTGACCGAAGGTTGCAGGGGAGGTGCTGCTCAGAGCAGCCAGCAACAGCCGTGTGTTCCCACGGGCTCCCCAGCACCGGGGACACCGGGGTGTCCACAGGGCGGATGGAACTCCTGAAGGCTGTGTCTTCTTTGGCTCCTACCCACACCATAGGAAGAGTCAGGTGCGGGGCAGTCCCTGGCCCCTGCTGTTGATGACGGAGACTGCGTTGCTTTCCCCTGGGCTCACGGGGACAAATGAAGGCTCTCCCTCAGCAGGCGTCTAAGTCAGAGATCCTAAGGGTCAGAAACCTACTCAAACTCCATCGCAGGGTCTACCGCGAGGCTGTAATAGAGGATTCTCTGACCCAGGAACCCACGTGAAAGAAGGCCTCCTGAAAAACCATCGCGGGCCGCTCAATGCATGATGCTCTGCTTTTTTCCTGGCCTCTCTGCCAGAACTGGAGCTTGCTTGCCCCCGAGTCTTGCTTGCAGCGGGGCAGCCTATTGATTGCCACCTAACTCCAACACCAGAGGGAGGGTCACGTAGCCCAAACATGCCTACCTAAGTGAGGAGAGGGCATTCGTGATAGAAGAGTCCAAACTTTGTTCTCTTCAGTAAGAAATAGTTCACCTGCAGGATAAATGGAATGGACAGCACCACCCCAAGTCCTAAGAAGGGTAGCTCATATACTATAGAATTCAAAGTTTCAATTAAAAAACAACTCATGCCCTGGCAGGGTGGCATAGTTGGTTAGAGTATCATCCTGTACTCCAAATGTTGCGGGTTCAATTCCTGGTCAGGGCATACCTAGGTTGTGGGTTCAATTCCCGGTCGGTGTGCACAGGGGAGGCAACTGGTTAGTGTTTCTCTCTCACATCAATGTTTCTCTCTCTCTTTCCCTTCCTCTCTCTCAAAATATCAGTAAAAACATATCGCTGGGTAAGGATTAAAAATAATAATAAAAAAACAAAAGACAACACATGTTTCTTATAAATATATAACTTTATATATTATATATATTTACAGTATAGACAGGGTACAAATGTTTTGTAATGTAATACTAATGGCAGTCTTAAAAACAGATGTTTTCAAAACAAAAGATGGGTACGTATCCAATGTGGTCGCTGGTTCCTCCAGAACCCACATGAGACAGTGCCCCAGGCCCAGATTTCTGTGGAAGTGAACAGGAAGAGATGAGTTGCTAGAGCCTGGCTCCAACACCCTTTCCCGTCCCAAACTCCCTGGTCTTCCACTGGCACCAGCCAACATGGCCCATGTGCACCCAAGTGGGTGAACCCGGGGGCCTGGGCATGGTCCCTGTGTGGGCACGGAAGCCCTGTGGTGTAAGAGTGCTTTTCATCCCCATCTCTAAGGCAGCATTTCCATAACCTGGAAGACTCAGTCATGGGGCTAAGGATGGTCTAAAAGCAGATGCGTTAGGTGTTTTCAGTTTGTCAGTAAAACAATCTACACATCCGTGTGCTAAATAAATTAAAAGTTAGCTACAAAGTGCCATTTCTTCCTTGTGCTTTGGAATCTGGAAGCCACCGGTCACAACACCACTCATCTTCCAAAAGTTTCTTCACACTCAACCAGTTCATCTATCGTGCGCAGCAAATCTTCAAAGGAAGGCCTTCCCTCTGGTTTCTACAATTAAAAATCAAGAAGCGGTGGGTTCCAGAATCTATTCCAAAAATGATTTCTCAAACTCATATAACATAGCGCACTAGAGCGAGGGACTCATTGCTTTGGGACCGGAACACGCAGGCGCCTCCAAAAGGGTCTGATCTAGCCTGCATGTACTGCCGCTAGACTGCGCTCTACCATCTGCCTTTGTACTGCCTCTCAAGAACCCGACTGAGCTCCTCGTTGCAAAATCAAGTCCTGCTCATTAGCAGTGCTCTCCATAACCTGCCACCCCCCACCTCCTTGGGACCCAATTTCATTTCCCTGAAAAACGCTCACGTGGACTCTCTGCTCAGTCAAACCAATCTCCACCCTCGACTACACACACCAGGTTCATTACCACTCCTTGCCTTTGCTCATGCTGTCCTCTCTCCCCCTGACCACTCCCTGACCAGAGGCCTCTGCCCATCCCAGTCAATGCTCTTAGGAGGCTTATAGCAAAGGACTGGGCGCCCAGGCTTTGGAGTCAGATGGCACTCGGCTGCTCCGTAGCGGGGTGGCCTCATCAACTTCATGAGTCGTGGTGTTCCATCCAGAGTCACCACAGCGCCTCCACGGGTGGTTTTGAAAACTAAATCTGAAGCATTTAGTACAGGGCCGAGCATACATGGGAGCTGATGTTATTATCTTTTAATTATCATTATTATCTTTCAAAAGTCATTTGGGTCTTTCATCTCTTCTATACGATGACATTTCAATGCAGGAGGAAGGTAAACTTCCAAAGAATGTGAGTGAAAAGACCCGAGAAAGCTGAGGGCTGGAGAAAGACATCCTCACTGGTGAGAGTGATACTTCAACTATAAGAGACTCCCACGGACAGGGCCCCTTCCCCAGGCTGTTTCCGGGGTCCCTGACTCAGGCCACTGTGGCAGGGCCCCACTCCGTGGTGGGGCAGCCTGAATTCACGATCTTAATTCTTAGCATTTTCCACTTCTCCCCACTCTTCTCATTATTCAGAACTGAGTCCAGAGACTTGGCTTCCTACCTAGAGTGTCAAACCATGTAAAACATGCACCAACCCACAACTCATTGGGCTAGAAAGACTATGCATTATTATTCGACCAAGCCCAGAGCCAGAAATGTTTTAAAGAATCAAAAATAAAAAGCACCAAAAAAATCCTATACCTCCTGCCAACATCTCAGCATCACGTCATAGACGTATTTGGACGCCAACTTAGGCCGGTAGAGGCGGTGGCCGCGAGTAACCATGGTTACCACTTCGTAGTTGGTGTTCTTCTCGAAGGGCATTCTGCCTTCAGTGAATACTTCCCACATGAGAACACCTGGAAGGGGGCAAGGATTACCAAGTGATGCACCACTTCCCCTTCAGAGCAGAGCTGAGGGAAAACGGACCGTGCGTGGGTCTTACCGAATGACCAGACGTCTGATTTGCTGCTAAAGCGGCTGTAATTAAACACCTCAGGTGGACACCACTTCACAGGAAACTTAGCACCAGAAGAACTTGTGTACTGATCATCCAGAACATACCTAGAGTAAGAAAGACACGTCATCGGTTTACACCTCTGAGTTCTGATCTGCATTTTGTACATGTTCTTGCTCCCCGCCCCCCACCCCCGCCCCCTTAGAATCAAAAACACAGTTGACTGAAGTCCAACAGGCATCCGGTTGAAGCTAAATGTTTGCTTTGGTGGCCATCCTGGTGATTTCCATCTCAGCTTTATTTGTGTGAAATGGATGGATTGTGACAGTAGTATCTGTACTTTCACTTTTGTCTTTTCTTTTTTATAAGCGATAGAGGCAGAATACAATAAAATAGTTCACAAACTTCTTTTGTGAGCAATTTTGTCACGAAGTTTTACCCAAAGGCCCCACTTGTAAAACATCTAAAGCAAAGCTGTGCTAAAGGAAGTGGTGAAAAGCATTTGGAGACATACGTGCTTTTAGCCCCCACAATTCCACAGAGCACAATTTAAAACGACAGCAAATTAAAAAAGCAAATTGCAAAATGACATATGTAAATGGTGGAATATATATTTATAAACCATGACATTGCTCCTACATACACACACACACACCACCACCACCACCACCAACAACAAACTATTATATAATTTTTCTAAGGGAGCATACGTATATCTTTCTGGAAGAACAGATACAAACTGATAACACTGACTATGTCTTGGGAGCATCCTTGATTGGCAATGGTACACATGGGAACTTCAGCCCTTTCTGTAATGTGTTCAGTATGTATTTACAAGAGGAATGTGTTTGTGTATTACATAAACATAGAAAGTTAATTTCTAAAAGCTCCCTGTTCCTGGAGGAAATATTCAAACACTCGCACAGCCGCCTTTGCTGTATAGACAGAGATGGTGACGGTGCCACCATGGTCTGGGTCACCTTGTCTGTCAATCAGGGGAGTCTGAATTCAGTGTACAGTGAGTGTTTTCAAGGGGCTGACACAAAAGCACAGATTTCCGAAAGCCAACCATACGAAAATGGAACATGTAAAACTGAAGGACCGCCTGTCAGATACAGAACATCTTTATACAAAGCAGACCGAGAGCACTGGGTAACTCATGCCCTGCCTGCCCGCAGTCCCGACCCCACTGCTGACAGTAACGCAGCTTTCTGACCTCCCTGGCCCTGATTTCCCTTAGGAGCTAACCTTGACCTGTACGTCCTGGTCCTGCGTCCCTTGATTATTGCTCTTTGCGCTGGCCATGGGCGAGCCACCCTGGCTCTCTCAGTTCCTTGAGCGGGCCAAGCTTGTCCCAGATTTCAAACTTTTTAAAAATATATATATTCTTTTCTTTTTTTTCCATCATCATTTATCCCACCTATCCTCTCCTCCACCTCCACCAGCTTTCAAACTTTTATACTTGCTGCCTCTTCCACCTGGAATATTTTATCCTCAGGTTTTCACCGAACTGGCTACTTTCTGCCTTTTTGGTTTCATTTAAATATCCGGGTCTCAAAGAGGCCTCTGGAGTACCATCACCCCTCCCTTACTCCATCACTCAGCATCCGCCCCACCCCCAACGCCAAGCTCTATCACAGGGGCCAGCAAACGTATTCTGCAAAGGGCCAGATAATGAATATTTCCGATTTTGCAGGCCGGTCTCTGTCACTGCCACTCCACTCTGCCTTTGTGCTGTGAAAGCAGCCACAGTCAACACAACAGCACAAGCAAGGCAGTGACCCAGTCGCACTTTATTTATGGACACTGACACCTGAATGCCAGAGAACTTTCACGTGTTGTATTCCTTTAATTCTTTCTCAACCATTTAAAAATGTGCAGCCCTAGCCGGTCTGGCTCAGTGGATAGAGCGTTGGCCTGTGGACTAAAGGGTCCCAGGTTCAATTCCAGCCAAGGGCACATGCCTGGATTGCGGGCTCAATCCCCCCCCAGTAGGGGGCGTGCAGGAGGCAGCAAAACAATGATTCTCTCTCATCACTAATGTTTCTATCTCTCTCTCTCCCTTCCTCTCTGAAATATATATATATAAATGTGCACGTGTTGTTGACTCACAGGTCATACAGAAAGAGAGGGTGGGTCAGATTTAGCCCAGGGGATGCAGTCTGCTGACCACTGCTCCATCACATCACTCCGTCCTCTGCGTTTTGCCCCCTTTGTGTGTCTCAGGTCCCATGTCTCACCCCCTCCCTCTTAAATATAAGCTGCATGTGGCTGGGGACTCGTACGTCTTCCTCTCTGCTATGGTTCAGTCTAGCATTGTGCCTGGAACATAGTAGGCACCTAATTTCTTAATGATGGATACATGGATGAGTGAATGGACAGAGCAAAAGAAGGACAAACTATAGTGTAGAAGGACAAATTAAAATTATAAAAATTAAGCAAATAAAAACAGTACAGATTTTGGTATTCTATACCCCAAAACAGTTTTCTGTGAAAACAAAAGGTTCTAAAAATCTAATCCATACCAGGGAGAAAAGAAGAAAAAAAAAAGTAGTGTATTTAACAGGCTATACCACCACCTAGTGGAGAGGATTAACAGTAATTAACACAATATCCACACGTTTATTTTCATGAATATATTTGTCTCAAAACAGCCAGCTAACAAGCTTGCCTTTCTGCTTCATCCATGCAGATTATACTCATGCTTATTCATTCTACATGCTAATGTGAACATCACATAATAAAGCTTTAAGCAATCATAATTTCTCAACAATTTGTTTACCTGAGAAAAAGCCACAGCTAACAGTAATGGACACACTCAGCAAAGAAATCTTCCAAAATGCAAGTAATTTTTTTTATTAGCTTATATAAAAAATACTAAGAAATGGAAAAATCAATTAGTTCCTCTATAAAAAAATGATGGGTACTACCAATATTTTTGCTAATGTAACAAAACATGTGGTTTCAAAACAGCACTTATGTAGGCTTCCGAGGAAGAAGCTGACAGTCAAACTGCAAGAAAAAGTCAGGCTTTCTGTACTTTTAAGGGAAAGGTAACAGTCTCACATTAATTTAATCCAAAATTGATAAAAATGTACACATACACTCAGACTTACCTGGCCATTCCAAAATCTGATACTTTCACAACTCCTGCCTCATTTACTAGACAATTTCTGGCAGCCTGGGAAACAACATTATAACGGTGTATTAGTTACAAAGTTCTACAATAACAGTGGAAAGATGTAAGTTCTGTTTATATTAAGTTTAGTATGGCCCAGTCAACATCTGCGGAGGGAGGAAATGTCCCTTCAAAAATTATTTGTACACCTATGGAAATGTCTCCAACATACAGTTGACCCTTGAACAACATGGGTTTGAACTATACGGGTCCACTCACACATGAATTTTTTTCAATAAATACATACAGTACTGTAAATGTATTTTATCTTCTGTATGATCTATAATAATCAAAGCGCGATATGCTAACTAAACCGGACATCCTTCCGGACAACTTCTGGATAAAGCTGGGGCTGTGAGGGGAGTCCTAGGTCCCGGGTGCCAGAGGGAAGCCAGTGCCGGCAGCCAGGGGAAGGAAGGCCTACTCTTGCATGAATTTTGTGCACCGGGCCTCTAGTTTTCTTAAGATTTTTTACTAATTTATTTTATTGTAAGAATACAGTAAATAATACATATAAAATATGTATTAATTGACTGTATGTTATTGGTAAGGTTTCCAGTCAACAGTAGGCCATTAGCAGTTAAGATTTGGGAGAGTCAAAAGTTATACATAGATTTTTAACTGTGTGGGAGTGGGATTCCCCTAACCACAGGAGGCAAACAATGTTTCTTTCACACATCAATGCTTCTCTCACTCTCCCACCCCTCTTCCTCTCTGTCTAAAATCAGTAAGGAAGAAGTAAAATTGTCACTATTTGCTAACAGTATGATTTTACATATAGAAAATTCCAAAGTCAATAAAAAAACTGTGGGATTAATCAGTAAAGTGGCAAGTTATAAAATCGACTTATAGAAACCAGTGGCATTCTTTTACACTAATGATGAAGCATCAGAAAAAGAAATTTTAAAAAGACAATCTCATTCACAATAGCATCAAAACCAATAAAATACTTAGGAATAAATTTAACCAAGGAAGTGTAAGATCTGTACAATGAAAACACAAGATTTTGCTGAAAAAAATAAAAGAAGACACAAACAAATGGAAAGACATCCCAAATTCATGAATTGGAAGGATATTGTTGAAATGGTTATACCATCCAAAGTCATTTACAAATTCAACACAATCCCCATCAAAATACCAAAGGTATTCCTCATAGAAATAGAAGAAATGATCCTAAAATTTGTGTGGAACCACAAAAGACCCTGCATAGCCAAAGCAAAAAAGAATATAGCCAGAGGTATCACCTTTCTTGATTTTAATCTATACTACAAAGCCACAGTAATAAAAACAGTATGGTACTGGCATAAAATAGACCATGGAACAGATCAGAGAACCTAGAATTAAATCCTGGCATTTACAGTCAACTAATATGCCACAAGGGAGCCAAGAATACCCAATTAGGGATGAATAGTCTCGTCAACAAATGGTGCTACGAAAACTGGAGAAACACATATACAATAGTGAAATTGAACCTCTATCTCACACAACTCACAAAAATTAACTCGAAATGGATCAGACTTAAACATAAGACCTGATACCATAAAACTCCTAGAAGAAAACATGGGGAAGAAACTCATTAATATTGGTCTTGGCAAATTTTTTTTTTTTTTTTTTTTTTTTTTGCATAACACCAAAAATACAAACAACAAAAGCAAAAATCAGCAAATGGGACTACATCAAACTCAAGAGCTTTTGGATGGCAAAAGTAATAATCAACAAAATGAAATGACAGCCTACATAATGAGAAAAAATGTTTGCAAACCACATATTGGATAAGGGGTTAAAATTCAAAATATTTAAAGAACAACAAACCAATTTAAAAATTGGCAGAAGAACTAAATAGACATTTTTCCAAAGACATCAAAATGGCCAACAGGAACATGAAAAGATACTCAACATCCACTATCATCAGAGAAATGCAAATCATAACCACAATGAAATATCTCTTTACACCTGTTCGAATGGCTATCATCAAGAAGACAAGAGACAACAAGAGCAGGCAAGGATACGGTGAAATGGGAACCCTTGTGCATGTAAATTAATGGGATTTAAATGAGTCCAACCACTATGAAAACAAAAAGTTAAAAAGAGATCTACCAAATGATCTAGCAATTTCACTTCTGGCTGTATACTCAAAAGAAATGAAAACAAGGAGGAAAACCAAGATGGCGGCATAGGTAAACACTGGAAATTGCTGCCTCCAACAACAACTTCAAAAATACAACGAAAAGACAAAACGGACATCATCCAGAACTACAGGAAGGCTGGCTGAGTGGAAATTCTACAACTAGAAGGAAAGAGAAAAGCACACTGAGACTCAGAGGAGCTGCGGAAGTAAAGTGCATAGGTACAGAGGCTCGAGCGCGCGCAGAAAGGGCCTGGCATCTGACGACGTGGCTGTCTTTTTGAATTGGGAGGGAGTCACAAGCTTCCAGCTGCTCTGAACTCCAGTTCTGGGAAGTCTCTGGGGACCCAGGACTCATACGGGGAGAAACTGGACTGTCTGGCAGCAGGCAGAACTCGGAACTTGAGGGCGGCTTTCCCTCAGAGGTGCTTGCAGCAATTACCGGGACACTGAGACGCAGGGCCCCTTAGGGCAGGGCTGAGGATCAGCCATAGCTGCTTGCTCCGCCCTTTGATTCCCTGAGATCCCGCCCCCCCGCCCCTCAACACAGGCTGCGGCAGAGGCTTTTGCATATGAATGCCCTGGCCCTTTGCAATCTGAAAATTACCTAACAAATTGCAGCTGGGCCAGACAGACCCAGAACATCCAAGAGAAGGCCCAAGGCCCCACAGCAGCTTGCACTGCTTCACAGCTGGGCCTCATCTGGGCACCTCCAAACCCCCCAAAAAGGAAAGGGAATCTGCAGATCTCTTCGTAGTTCCTGCTAGGTAGCCTCAGGCAGAGGCTAAATTAGCACCTCCTTAGATCCAAGAGCCAGTGTACCCAGTGGTCAGAGTGGGACCATCCAGAATACAACTCCTCAGATCCATAAAGGGACACATTCAGGGGGCAGACTCAGTGAGCACCAAAGCCCCACTGAAGCAAGTCTTGCCCCAGAAGGGTGTCTTCAGCACAGAAGTTCTCCCACTGCAGACACAGCTGATTCTCACAGCCAATTGGCCTGGAGGTCAATTCATCCCAGTGATAACTACAACGATCAAGGCTTAACTACAACAAGACTGTGCACAAAGTACACAATGAAGTGCACCAAGAGTGTCCACCTCAGGTAATTGGGGAGGCTGAACCACTGGGCCCTATAGGACACCTAACACACAAAGCCACTCTACCAACGCAGGGAAGCATAACAAATGTGGGGACAAAGAAACAGGTCACAAATGACAGAAATGGAGGAAAGCAAACTACTGGATATAGAGTTCAAAACCATGGTTATAAGGTTTTTCAAGAATTTTATGGAAACCGCCGATAAATTTAGTGAGACCCTGAAGGATATGAAAAAAGACCAACTAGAAATTAAGCATACACTGACTGAAATTAAGAATAATATACAGAGATCCAACAGCAGACTAGAGGATTGCAAGAATCAAGTCAAAGATTTGAAATACGAAGAAACAAAAAATACCCAACTGGAAAAGCAAAAAGAATCCAAAAATATGAAGATAGTGTAAGGAGCCTCTGGGACAACTTCAAGTGTACCAATATCCGAATTATAGGGGTGCCAGAAGAAGAGAGAGAGCAAGATATTGAAAACCTATTTGAAGAAATAATGACAGAAAACTTCCCCTAACTGCTGAAAGAAATAGACTTACAAGTCCAGGAAGCGCAGAGAACCCCAAACAAAAGGAATCCAAAGAGGACCACACCAAGACACATCATCATTAAAATGCCAAGAGCAAAAGACAAAGAGAGAATCTTAAAAGCAGCAAGAGAAAAACAGTCAGTTACCTACAAGGGAGTACCCATACGACTGTCAGCTGATTTCTCAACAGAAACTTTGCAGGCCAGAAGAGAGTGGCAAGAAATATTCAAAGTGATGAATAGCAGGAACCTACAATCAAGATTACTTTACCCAGCAAAGCTATCATTCAGAATTGAAGGTCAGATAAAGAGCTTCACAGATAAGAAAAAGCTAAAGGAGTTCATCACCACCAAACCAGCATTATATGAAATGCTGAAAGGTATTCTTTAAGAAGAGGAAGAAGAAAAAGGTAAAGATAAAAATTATGAACAGCAAATACATATCTATCAACAAGTGAATCTAAAAATCAAGTGAATAAAAAATCTGATGAACAGAGTAAACTAGTGAATATAATAGAACCAGGGGCATGGAAAGGGAGTGGACTGACAATTCTTGGGGGGAAAGGGGTTTGGGGGTGCAGGAAGAGACTGGACAAAAACCGTACACCTATGGATGAGGACAGTGGGAGGGGTAAGGGCAGATGGTGGGGTGGGAACTGGGTAGAGGAGAGCTATGGTGGGGGGAAGAGTTACAACTTGAATAATCTGAACAATAAAAATTTAATTAAAAAAAAGAAAGAAATGAAAACAAGATTTTGATGAGATACATGAACACCCATGTTTATTGCAGCATTATTCACATTAGCCAAGATATGGAAACAACCCAAATGTTCATCAATGAATGAGTAGATTTTTAAAAAGATGCAGTATATATACAATGAATATTATTCAGCCCATGAGAAAGAAAGATATCCTGGCATTTGTGACAATATGCATGGACAGGTACCTTGGATATCACTTACAAGTGGAATCTGAAAAAAGTCAAAACTAAAAAAAAAGCAGAGAATAAAATTGTGCTTTTAGGGAACTGGTGGTTCTACCAATAGACACATTTGGGAGAAAAAGCAGAGAAGAAAAAGAGAAAGAAAAGAATGAGACAGAGAGGGCAAATGAGTAAGAGAGAGTAAAAATTAAGAAGTGTCTCCATCACAATCATTTAGAACCAATAATAAAAGATTTACTTTTTCTGGTATTTTCAGGAATTAACATGGGTTCCATCTTTTGAGAGATTAAAAAAAAAATAAACCAACGATTTCTGTTATATCATTTCTGCTGATAGTGTGTAAGGTGGAAAACAGCTTAGTATTTAGTTAAAACATGAGTCCTAATTTATCACCATCTGCAAGTCCTTTCATGTCTCTTAAAGCTAATTTTCTTATCTATAAAAGAATGATGGTCAGAAACACTATCATGATTAGCTATTTAATGAGATTCTTATGGAGATCAAAGAATCTATGCATGGTAGCTTGCTGGGACATATTACCTATGTCATTATGTATTATTTATACAACTGCCTATGTAATTACCTATATATATATGAAAGCCCAGCAACTGGAATGGCAGAATGACCAGAACGACTGGTTACTATGACGTGCACTGTGGCGGCCAACGGGCCCCATTTGGGCCCCGATCAGCCCAGCCCTCCCCCCCCAATCTCCCACAGCCCCTTCCCCCAGCCATCCCCGCCCCCAATCGGGCCCCCTCACCTCAATCAAGGGTGGGGGCCGGCCGGCAAACCACCCACAGCCCCTCCCACTGGCTGGCCCCTCTCCCCCACCAGTCCCCCCACCCCAATCAGGGGCTGAGTCAGCCAGCCAACTGCCCATGGCCCCTGCCCCTGGCCAGCCCCCATCACCTCAATCAGGGGCGAGGATGCCCAGCCAACCTCCTGTGTCCCCTCCCTCATCCCCAGCCCAACCTGATCAGGCCCCATTGGGGCAGGCCAGCCGGACCCCACCCGTGCACGAATTCGTACACCAGGCCTCTAGTGTAGCGGTTCTCAACCTGTGGGTCGAATGACCCTTTCACAGGGGTCGCCTAAGACCATTGGAAAACACATATATAATTACATATTGTTTTTGTGATTAATTACTATGCTTTAATTATGTTCAATTTGAAACAATGAAATTGGGGTCACCACAACATGAGGAACTCTATTAAAGGGTCGCGGCATTAGGAAGGTTGAGAACCACTGCTCTAGTGTATTATATATATTAGATTTTAAAAAGATCTTTCTGTTAAAATTATGGTATATTAAACTTGCCAAGTTTTAAAATAATAGTGAAATATTGTTGAGAACAAAAATTGGGTATTAACAGATAAGATCATTGCTCATTGGCGGACCCCACGTTACAAAGGAATTTGGACAATGAAGGGGAATCGGATAGTTCATAATTTACCAGATCTCTGTGGATGAAGCTGTTTCTCTCCAGGTACTCCATCCCTTCACACACATCTTGACACATGCTCAGCAGCACATCTCTACTAAAATGCCCTTGTCTCTGTCGGAGGAAATTCAGAAGGCAGCCCCTCTCCATGAACTCAGTGACGATGTAAATTGGCTTCTGCTGGGTGCATACACCATAAAGCTGCACTAACTTCGGGTGTGTCAGTTTCCTGGGAGGGAAGTCATGCGCACACACAGTTACTACAGGAAAAGAAACCATCGGGGCTCAGGCTGGGGAGGGGACACTTTAATGCAAAAAGGGGAACCAGAAAGAACACAGTAACTTACATCATCACTTTAGCTTCTTCTATAAAATCTTCCTCACACATCGCGCCTTCCCGAATAGCTTTGATCGCTACTTTGTACTGAGCTCGCCACTTGCCAAGCCTCACCACTCCAAACAGTCCACTCCCCAGTTCCCTCATAAAGGTCAGCTCTGAAGGGTTGATCTCCCATTTTTCTGTGAGACAGACGGGGAAAATGATAAAATCTCATAAGAACACAGCACAAATCAGTGGGAAATAAAGAATTATAACCAATGTCCATCTCACAGTCACAGGATAATACCATGACTGGTGAGACAGGGCAAACTTGCAGCCTGCACTGAAACTGCACATGTGTCATGGACATGGGCAACAGTGTGGTGACTGTCAGGGGGAGAGGGAGGTGGAGGAGAGTATAGGAGGATAAATGGTGATGGACAGAGGCTTGACTTGGAGTGTGAACACACAATACAGTGTGCAGATGACGTGTTGCAGAATTGTGCACCTGAAACCTGCACCTTTTGTTAACCAGTGTCACCCCGATAAAAAAAAATAATTTAACCGCAAATGGTGGCTTTCCACCCTCCGAGGAAGATGTAGCTCTTTCTAAGTTGTCACAATACAAGCAAAGTGACCTGAAGAAGGCAAGACGCTGCTGCATAATAAATAGGCTGACAATAACAGAGCTTGAAAGTTAAACCTTAAAAAAAAAATTCCTCCTTTACCACTCTTTCCCCTCTTATTTTTGTTGTTGTTTTGTCTTGTTTCCAATTCCAGCGAGTTTGGAAGTAATTTAACCTGCTGTTTAAAAGGTTTCTGCCGGAAGCAATGAAGACAATCAAGTGGAATGCCTTCTCTGGTATCACCATCCTTACTTTTCTGGGAGTAACCAACCAAGCCAGTGGAAGCCAGGAAAGGCTCTGATTCATGTAGATGTAAGATGGTGACTAATTTTCCATTGACAGAGAGTTTTCTGCTGAATTATGACAATGATGAAGACAGAAAACCGAGGGTAACGACAGCTGTTCAGTATAATCATCTAAAAACCCAGACTACAACACTTCTAAAAACAGCTCCACGGTGTGGCATGCTCCACATCTAAACTGGCCTTGTGATGGTGGCTTCTTTTCAGGGAAACCTTGCAGGGCAACGACCACACGAGTTACCGTAGCTGAATCCCGCAGTGGTGGGTGCCTTCTTCTCCTTCGCACTGACTGGGTACCGCAGCCTTGTGACAAGTCCTAGAAATCAAAGAAAGTGTTGCAGTCAACTTCGTTCATAATCAATCTGCATGGTCAAGTGTGAAGCTAAAATCCATAAAATCCACTCATTTAGTCACTCAGTGCTCATCCTCTGTGTGTGCGTACAGCTCTGTGCCATATCCTGGCAAAAAATACAGAGAGGAAGGCAAGAAGGAAGAGGATGAGCCTACTGTCTGACGATTTCATACTTTTATGGAGCATGAAAAATCTGAATATATTTATACTTTTATGGAGCATGAAAAATCTGAATATATTTATACTTTTATGGAGCATGAAAAATCTGAATATATTTATACTTTTATGGAGCATGAAAAATCTGTATACTCACACTTTTATTCATTCAATAAACCTTTTCTTTAAATACTACAGTGTTTATCAAGCACCATGCTAGCTATTCTCTTCTCAAACATTTTAAAGGATGCTAAAAGGTTTCTAACAGTTATTATCAATTATTCTTTCATGTTATTTTTAAATATGCAATCTGTACTATGGATATTTAATAAAAATTGATTCTCTGGCCCGGCTGCTGTGGCTCAGTGGATTGAGCGTTGTCCCATGGACCAGGAGGTCCCGGGTTCAATTCCCGGTCAGGGCACATGACCAGGTTGTGGGCTCTATCCCCAGTAGGGGGCGTGCAGGAGGCAGCCAGACAATGTGTCTCTCTCATTGATGTTTCCATTTCTCTCCCTCTCCCTTCATCTCTGAAATCAATAAAAATATATTTTAAAAAAATAGATTACCCAGACATAACAATATTAGGAATCTTAGTATAAAAAAATCAGGCTCTAAAATATCAACAACTGATAGTACCAACTACCGGAAATCAATGAGGAACATTAAATCCTTTCATCTAAATTGCTAAAACAACAAATAAGAAGAAATGGCAGGTATCTCTCCTATAAACACCATTGTACACTGTATTTCCTCTATTACAGCATATCTCATACTAACTTAATATCGTTATATACTTCTCTGCCTCCCCTGCCAGATAGTAAGATCTGAGAGAGACAGAAGATCTGGGAGAGACAGAATCAATGATTATCTAGTCCATCATAGTCTCCCTAGAACCTAGCACATTTCCCAGCACGCACTAGACCAGTGATGGCGAACCTTTTGAGCTCGGCGTGTCAGCATTTTGAAAAACCCTAACTTAACTCTGGTGCCGTGTCACATATAGAAATTTTTTGATATTTGCAACCATAGTAAAACAAAGACATATTTTTGATATTTATTTTATATATTTAAATGCCATTTAACAAAGAAAAATCAACCAAAAAAATGAGTTCGCGTGTTACCTGACACGCGTGTCATAGGTTTGCCATCACTGCACTAGACACTTAATACATGTTCGTTAAATGAATGGAGATAATGGTTAAAGAAATAGTGTTATGTAAACACTGAAAATAACAGAATATGGGCTAAGAAAAGTCCTTTGGGAAATAAATTGATAGGAAATTCGTTCCTCAAATGTTCAACATTGAGTTACCATATGACCCAGCAAATCTATTGTACCAAAGGGAAATGAAAGATGTTTCCATGCCAAGACTTGTACACAAATATTCATTGCAGCATTATTTATAATAGCCAAAATGTGGAAACAAACCAAATGTTCATCAACCGATTAATGATAACAAAATGGAAAAACAAAGTCCACACAATGATTTACTACTCATCAATAAAAAGGAATGGAGTACTTATATAAACTACATCATAGACTAACATCAAAAACATTATGGTAAGTCAAAAAAGGTAGTCACCCATTGTGACTCACCCATTGTATGATCCCATTTATATAAAATATCTAAAAAAGGCAAATTTGTCGAGACACAAAGGAGATTAGTGGCTGCCTAGGGCTGGACTGCTGAAAGGATACAAGACTTCTTTTGGGGTGATGGAAGTTTTTTTTTAGATTATGGTGAGAGTTGGCACAAGTCTGTAAATATATTAATGACCACTGAATTGTACACTGAAAGTGGTAAACTATGACACGTAAATTATATCTCAATAACTGTTCCAATCATTATCTGAGAAAAGTGAACAGAGTCACAAGTAGAAACAGACTTTGCAAAAGGTGCCTTCAATAAAATTTCAAAAGTTACTTTTTCATAAATTCGGTTAGACACTTGGCTATCCCTGCTCGGTTACATCTTTGAAGTCAAAGGCTAGAAATGTTTCCTGTCTTACCCTGTGGAGACTCAATGGGCATAAATGTGGTTTCGTAGTTGTTTCTGGTGTTTGGTTAGTTCCCACTCTGGGTGGTGAGTGTAGCAGAGATTCAGGAAGATGGAAACTCTGTCTGGGACATGATTACTCTCGTCCTTGGAAGCCTATAGCCCAGGCCTAAACCCTGGGCTTGTCTGGCAGCTTCTGTGACAACTCTGACATGGACATATCTCGGATTTTACTGAAGAAAAGAAAAAGTCCAAGGCCACTTTTAAAGATGGTATGGCAGGCTTCATGCAGGACCATTGTGATAGGGTTAGGGGCCACTGCAATGGGATTTGAGAGTCAGGGAGAGAGACTGGACTCACCCCAATACAACATGGGCAAGTGTGAAGGTATATCCAGGAACAGGGTGGAGGTCAGTGGATGGAAAATCACTAAGAGAAACATGAGAGGTAAGGGAAGTGGGCAGTTCTGGCTAAACCAATCTAACAGGGTTCTGGTGGACGATGAGGAAGTTGATCAGATACTGAGGGTGATCAGACATCAGATATCGAGGGCAGGGGGTTCTGGTTCAACTGACTTAGCAGACCTCCTGCTAAAACTGGATTTTACAAAAAGCGCACAGATGGCCTAGGACAGCAGTTGCCAACCAGTGATCCATGAGGTCCGAAAGGTTGGCGAGCACTGGCCTAGGAGTCTGACTACAGTCTGGTCAAGCAAAAAATCTTTGTCAGTACCAAGGATATAAACCCCAGAAATGTGACATTTACCATACACAATAAAAATAGCTCATGCCCTAAGGTCCAGACTGAGCTTTTTATGGGACTTGATATTATTTCTGATTTTTCTTGGTACATAGCACTTCCTTAATATGCAGTCATTTTAAATCAATCAATCACATTCTACAAGTAACTACAAAATACAACTGCTCAGGGAAAAACTCATTGCAGTGTCTGATCACTGGACCCTCTCCCTCTATTGAAATGCGTTCTAACAGCTCACCTACCTGCTGCATTGTGCCTATGATATTCAATTATCTCAGGAATGGAACCAAACGCGTGTTTTTCAGCCAGATAATACTTCTTGGGGGAGGTTGTTGTTTCCTTTATATGATAATGCCTGAAACCTGATGAGCCTTCTCTGCAACAAAAATCAAAATGTGTTAGAACCGAGGTGGAAGACTGTAACTTCACTCTGAAGACGTGTTCTACCCGCTCACCACAGGGTCCGGACATATGGCCCCTCCTACTTGCTCCACAAATTTTATTCCTCCCCATGTCCACCTTAGCTTTGCTTTTCACATTAAAAGGCAGAAGTTTTTATTTTTATTTTTATTTATTTTTTTTTGTGGTTGCCATCTCTTTATTACTGTTAGAGGCCTCATTTTATATCTATAAACATTAAATTGGTTGTATCACGGAAAAAAAAAAAAAGAAAATGAAAGAAAGAGACAGACACAGAGATGGAAGAAAAAAGCTGGGGCCGGATGGGACCACTGTCTTCTGATGCAGAGATAGGGAAAGGGACGAAAGGCAGAAGTTTTTAAAGTGGTCACTGATAACATTCTTGGTCCCTTGCCAGAGATTGTAACAGAGAGCATTTACCAACTTTGTTTACCAGCAGTTAAAAGTCTTACAATAGCTATTAGCTGGCTACCACTGTCTGTCCCTGCTGTTGGAGTAAACTTGCAAATATTTAGAGGACTTACATCCTAAAAGTGAATAAACTAGACTTGTAAAAAATGTACAAAGATCTATTTTAGACATCTTTCTAGAACACAGAGCTTCTGAAGTCATCTCTTGCTAATAATCTTTCAAGATAACTCCTACTGCTCTTAAGATAAAGCTCAGACCCAGACGATGTGGCTCAGTGGTTAAGCTTCTACCTATGAACCAGGAAATCACAGTTCGATCCCCTGTCAGGGCACATGCCCAGGTTGCAGGCTCCATCCCCAGTAGGGAGTGTGCAGGAGGCGGCCAATCAATGACTCTTTCTCATCATTGATGCTTCTATCTCTCTCTCCCTCTTCTTTCCTCTCTGAAATCAATAGAAATATAATTTTTTTAAAAAAAAAAAAAGATAAAGCTCAGACTCCTTGACACTGACATGACCTAACCTCACATGTATTTCTCAGGCTTCTCTCTCCTCTCTTCATCCTGTCCCCCTCATTCTACAATCCAGCTGCAATACACTCTTGTCAGTTCCTGAAATTCATCCTATCCCTCCCTGCCCCCCAGTTCTGGGCCCAGACGGTTACCTGATTCTGAACCATTCTTTGCCCTCCCTCCAATTTTCGCCGCTTCACCCGTCGTGTCTCAGCTTGAATGTCACTCGACAACATCAATAACTAACTCAGAGGTGCCTGGGCTATGTACCCCATTTTGCCCATCCACCCCCCCAGCACACAAACATTGCCCTCCTAACATAGCACTTTATTTGTACACTATCCTGACTATTTGCTTTTCTGAAGCAAATTTGCCCACTAAGCTATTGGAGGGCAGGGTCTGTCTACTTTGCTCACTGTGGTATCTGTAGTGCTTAACACAGTGCTCAGTAATTATTTGTTTAACGTTGCTAACATTTCTACAGCCATTCTCAACAAATTTATATATATATATATATATATATATATATATATATATATAATACACATACATATATAATTTATATGTGTATATATAATGTATATATATATATATAAAACTATGAAGCAAATTATTGAAATATCAATATAAAATATAGTATAGACTTTAAAAATCAAGTTCAGGTTTTTTTAATGTTGAAAATTAGGAATCCATACGAACTATAGAGGAACTTCATACCAAAACTATAAATTTAAAAAAGAGAGAGAGAGAGAGAGAGTAGGATTACTTACCCCCCAAACTTTGTGTAAAGGGAGACGGTGTACATGCCCGGTTGACTGGAATCCCTTACCATAAAACCGCCTTCTTTATCCTGAAATACAAGTGAAGAGAATTGTTCCAGTTCATTAACACATATCCACGCCATGGAGCAGAGTCAAGAAGCCAATCTGGAACAAATATTAGCCTTTACCTAGAAAATCTGCTTTGGAGAAGCACAGCTTCCCAGGAGGGTTCCTCCATATGACTTTCCACGAGATTACAGAAAGCACGCTCACAATTCCCCCCATCCACAAATCACACACACAGGATGAGAAATTTCAAAAAGATCATCCCTCAGGGCCCTTTCAGAACTAACAGACAAGATTCTGCAACTCCTGTAAGACTTGGACACGAGGGGGGGCACATTTACTGAAAAATGTATTTCTTAATGATTGGTTTTCATTTCATACATTTTTAATATCTGCTAAGGGTTTGATCCTGACCCAATATCCTCTTCTATCCAAAGAGCATTTTTTTTTCTGTAAATATCTCAGTGCTCTTTACAAACATGTTTTAAAAAAAATCCCAAATCCCCCTGGAAATCAATGTTAAATATCATTCTTTACAAAAGGAGAGATGGAGGCACAAGTGACAAGCAGAGAAAACCAAAAGGCAGAAGCAACAATAAGTGACTAAAGGATAAATCCTCAAGCCAAAGAGCAAGAGAGACAATGGAGTTAAATAAAACCCCACAAATAAATCTGATAAGAACAATTAGGGACAATGATATAATATTTTATTGGTAAACAGAATAGTAGCTACCATATGTTTATTGAGAATTTACTCCATTTTAATATGTTCTAATCTGTGGATTTACTTAATCCTCAAAACAGTCCTATGAGGTAGTTACTACTGCTATCCCTGATTTACTTTGCAGGTAAGGAAATGGGCACAGAAAAGTTAGAAAATTTGCTCTAGGTCACACAGCTAATAAGTAGCAGACCCAGGATTTGAACCCCAGGTCTTCTAGCTACCCACTCCCCTAGAGTTGCCGCCAATTGTGGGGTCACCAGGGAGGCATGTAAGAATCCTGCAGGGAAATCACATGGTTATGTGTCATGTGTCATTTGAATCAAGCAAAGTCACTTGCTATTTCTCAACATAAACTACAGAAACAATTGTCCAACAAAACCTTGACTGGTGGTGAGAAGCAGGAAATAAGATGAGAACGCATGAGTTCAAAAGACTGGAAACCATTCATAAATGGAATAGCTGGATAAAAAATGCAGAGAACTGTGAGGTCACCTGCTAATCTAACTCCTCACCTAACAGAGGAGAAATAGGCTAGAAAAGTCACAGACTTGGGTCACCTTACTTATTATTAGCCCATTGTAGTTCCCTGGGCACTACATTGTATCCTTTCATGTTAATCCTTTTTAAAGTGTAAGAATTTCAGCACATTTATGTCTAAAGGCAACTAAATACTTTATTAAAACCTAATTTCTAAAAGGCATCATGTACTTTAACTAAGGGAAAGTGGGTCTCTGACTCGTCTTGTCCAAGCCTGCCCGTTCCCATGGCCTCAGGCTAGTAGCTCTGCTTGGTTGCATATGGACATGCTAATCACCAGAAGAATTCGGCTAGCCCCTGAGTTTTACAAAAACAGCCCCTCCCATTTCCCCTTCCCTTGACATAAAAGAAGCCTGAACTCTCTACTTTCTTAGGATGGATTTCAGGGGTGGTCTCCCATCTTCTCAGTGGGCCCCTTTGGATCAATAAAGCTTTCCTTACTCCAAAGTCTGAGGTTTTGAGGTTTGGTCTTTCAAAGTATCAGGCAACACAGTCTGGACCAATAACATACTATCGATATCAATTATTTTAAAACAAATAACTTCAAGCAAAAAGGAAAAAACACATTTGAGTACCAAAGCAAACAATAAATCGGTAAGAGAGTAAAGAAAATGTTACCCATCTATAGCTATTACCTACGGTTATGGGCTTAACCTATTGTTAAAAGCTTGTTGGAGTCCTAACCCTCAGGACTTTAGGATGTGACCTTATGTGGAGACTTACAGAAGGAATCAAATCAAGTTAAAAAGAGGTCATGTAGGACGGGCCCTACTCCAAATGACTGGAGTCCTTATTGAGGAGAAATGGCGACACAGAGACAGGCATACACGGGGGAGAGGCAGAGAGGCCTGACCAGCTCCTTCCCTCAGGGCCCTCAGAAGGAGCCAACCCTGCTGGCACCTTGATTCCAGACTCCTCACCTCTGGAACGTGAAACAAGACATTTCTACTGGCTTCTGGAACGTGAAACAAGACGTTTCTACTGTTGAAGCCACTCGGTCTGTGGGACTTTGTTACAGCGGCCCCAGGAAACTAACACACCAGTGTTCACTATTAAATGATTAAGAAAACAAAACCCTGTACTTACAGTATTTTTTAGGCTTTAGGAACAGGGGTACATGAAATGACTGGATTCATTACAATTAACTGGTGCTGAAACCAACACCGTGAAACAAGTATAAACACTTACTTCACTCCTGAGGAGCAGTTCAGCTTTGCTTCTATTCATATTTCTGCAATACCATCTGAACAGAAAAAAGATACATCTAAGGCCTCAGGTTTCTTAAATTTTTTCTTATTCTTTTTATCTTAACAAGGTAATATTTCTCATTTATTACAAATACAATAAATAAGAACAAGATATCACT
The DNA here is from genome assembly GCF_964212035.1 of Myotis nattereri. NCBI lineage: Eukaryota > Metazoa > Chordata > Mammalia > Chiroptera > Vespertilionidae > Myotis > Myotis nattereri. The sequence continues at coordinate 201,108,797 of NC_138075.1, read as the reverse complement.
CATAATCTCAGTAATACAGACAACCACTAGCAACATTTAATGTATATACTTCCAGACATTTTCTACACACATTTTTATGAAAGTGGGATCAAACTATACTTGTTATATCATAATCTAAATTTTTCATATAACTGCATGACTGACATCTTTGCAAAACAACATAGTTCTATGTATCATGGTATGGGTGTGCCATAATTAGGCTATTCTTCCTTATTTAACATAAAAATCATTTCCAACTTTTCACTATTATAATAATAGAACAAATTTTCCTCCACAGACTCAAACGTGCAGGAAATGTCACTTTACATTATTGTCTTGAATTCAATTAAATCTTATCCCAAGCCCCCATCTCACCAATAGTCAATAGATTTTTATCTCAAGTCATTATGGAGGCTTCCCCACTGAATTTCAGTTGAATTTCAGGAAGAGTAAAAAGAAACAGCAAAACAGAAGAGCAGGCTTCCTGGGTCCTCCAGACTCACTGGTTCTAGCCCTGGACATCCCCAGAGGCTCTACTGTAGGGATCCAACACGGCCTAGCAGCAGAGTGCTGGAGGCTAAGACCAGCGGGTCATTAAATGGGAGAAGTCCTAAAAAGTGGAGCCTCCCCTGGCTCCCCCATACCTCCCAAATTTATATTTCATGTCTAGTGTCTAGTTAGTCATTTAAGCGCAGCCCTTCTCCAGATTCCTGAACCCTTGGAGCAGGGGAAAGACCCCAGCAGCGGAGCCTGATCTGTGTTACTCATTAGCCCTTGGGAAATCTTTCCTGAGGAAAGATACTGCCATCGCCCACCTCAGAGGTGCTCCACTCTCTCTGCTGCCCCACCCCAACCTCTCCATGAGATTTCAGTTGACCCTTGAACAACAGGGGCTAGGAGTGCTGACACACACACCCACCTTCCCATCCCAGAAGTCAAAAATTCTAGTACAACTTTGACTGCCCCAAAACTTTACTAATAGCCCACTGTTGATTGGAAGCCTACAGAACAGTCAATTCATACGTATTGTATACATTATATACTGTATTCATACATAAAGTAAGCTAGAGAAAAGAAAAATGTTACTGAGAAAACCATAAGAAAGAGAAAATACATTTACAGTATTTAGTGTTAAAAAAATTCGTGCAGAAGTGGACCTGCGCAGTTCAAACCTATGTTGTTCAAGGGTCAACTGCATAAGCAAGGAGGCCAAAGAGCATGAACTTAGATTTTCTTTGGCCTTTTGTTTTAAACTTGACTGTTTTTGTTTGTTTTCAATGCCCTTCAGTGGGCAGAAAACCCTCTATCAAGGTCATATTTCCTGAGGTTCCAATGTTATGAAATCAGGTTGGCCCCTATAGACATCTGGATTTTCCACCACTGAGTCGGCCTTTTATTACAGAGCCAGCACCTGTTTTAATACTCCGAGACAAGCAAACACAAAGGCCTTCCCAGATGAAGGAAGGTAAAAATGCAAACAACAAAATACAATACAAGATCTTTTTTGGCCTGGATTCTTTTATGTGGTTGTAGAAGCCAAACACGAATTACAAGCTGATGACTGTTATTTCATCGGGAGCCTGAGGTGATTACTCAGGTCTCAACATTATGGGCACTGAGATCTCACTGCTGAGGACCCCACACTATGAACCGAGCCCAAGTTCAACAAAACTGCAGTTCTGATCAATCAACTTCTGAATGCAATTAAGAAATATAATAACTGAGAAGAGAATGGATTCTCTCCCTAAAGTTTTTCCATTGATACAAGAAACATTGTCAGGTACCAAAAGCAGTCACAAAAATTAACTAAGGGAAGGTAAGCGGAGCTCTCATTATGCATTATAAATCAGTAAAAAGATTGGAAAAAAATCTCTCCATTAATAACAAAAGATCCAACCCCACATCTTCACAGCGAGAGTAAGCAATGGTGGGTTGGTCTCACATTTCAGATGCAAGAAATCAGTGAGGCTGAGGTGTGGCTCTCAAGAGGAAATTAGATATAAGTTACTCAGAGAAAGAAAGAGGTCCTTTCCTCACCCAGGGTATTCAAGCTCCCGGGAAGGGATAAAGGAAATAAGGAACGGCATTGCTGTTCTGAGGGGTTATTTTTATGGCATTTGCAGATTCCCCAGAAAGGCCATGTTCCCTCCCTAGGATATCAACTCAGAGTTTTAAGGATGTGATGAAGGAAGGAGAAAAGGAAGGAGTGATGAACACACAAACAGATGAATCAACTAGTGGTGAGTATTTCCTAGCAATTCTTTGTGGCTTCTCTCCCTCTTCTCCGATACGTACCACCAGGCAATAGTGACTCTGCTGAACCTGTCCTGTCAGAAAGAGCTATACACACAGGGTATAGTGTGAAGGAGCCCGCATGGTGGGAGAGAGTATTGCCACGCAGATGCCAGCCTGCGTAAAGCTTGCACACGCCTGTCACAGAAATGCTCCCCTTGGTGAAGGAACTACACAGCTAAAAAGCAAGCCCAGAATTTGTAAATAACTTGCCATTCCATTCTTAGATATCACAACCCCAATGTGAATGACGTTTGCAGATTGGCTAGTCACTTCAAAACACCCCAGAGGAACAAGATGTTATAGTGGTGTTTGATCATACGCAGAAAGCACTGTGGGTTGGATAAATTATAAAAAGAAAACAGGTATAAATGAAGAAAAAAAATAGAAAACAACCAACGAACCAGCTACCGATCTTTGCCAGTTCTTAATTTGGCCCTTGCCACCTATGCCACCAACTCAAAGCCTTACTCTAGACTTTTTCTTGTTTAAGGGTCTTTTCATTTTTGTCACCTTCTTCCTTTAACATCTTTCCATTAAGAACATCTTATTGGCCATCACTATGAACCCACTTTCTTTCCTGCAGCCGTTCCTCTGAGCATTTCCTCCCCAAATCGTTACCTGGCTGTGGAGGTCAGAACTGGGTTACTGGGAGCCCTGACTAGGATTCCGACAGGCCTAGGAGCCTCAGGTCCACAACCCTGAGTCCAGCCCAATGGACAGGGGGTGTTGCCTGGGCTGCTCCTTCGCCCAAACAAACAGCAGAACTCTTGATTTAACAGCTGCCAACAGGCGTTTTCACCTTGCGGACGTTAACAGCGGGAGAAGAAGGGGAACTCTGACTGTCACATTAAGAACAGGTTTCCCCTTTTCATCCAGCAGGCGTGGCACAATGCCATGTGGAATCCCTGACCTCTGGCACATGGCCGAGGGGACTCCCACGCCGAGACCTTACACAAGTTCACTTAGTCACACAGAGGAGGAGAGCCCCTGAAAGGAGAGAACATTTCCACACTAAGCTATACCCCAAAACTCACGGTACTGAATCACAAACTTCATAAAACCCTTATTTGTAATTCCGTGAGTCATAAGGGAGTCCTCACATTTTAGGGGATTATCTGGTTGTCAGGTATACCCCTCTCCTCAAGGTCCCAAACCGAGCCAGCAACAGGGCCAGCCCTTGTGACTAGGTTCAGAGCCCCTCCTAATACTCCATGATGCTAGTCTTGAATTCAAAATTTCATGGCATGTTTTAAAGAAAGCATTACTTCAGAAAAGTTAATGTGTTGGATAAAGATACCCACCACTCCAAAACCTCAACAGTCCATGTAGAGCATTATTTCCTAGAAGACAGTCCTTGACCTGTTGGTTCTCGATCACTTTAAAATCAGGTCCAAGTTTTCCCTTTTAGTATCTTCTCTAATTCTAAGGATTTGGCTATACTTTTCTAAAATATTTTTAATATGTTTTATTGATTTTAGAGAGAGAGAAAGGGAGAGGGAAAGATAGAAACATCGATGAGAGAGAAAACATTGATTGGCTGCCTCCTGCACTCCTCTACTGAGGATGGAGCCCGCAACCCGGGCATGTGCCCTGACCAGGAATTGAACCAGCAACTTCTTGGGGCATGAGATGATGTTCAACCAACGAGCCATACCGGCCAAGCTCTAAAAATATTAAGAATAGAAATACTATTTTTATTTATATATTTTTATTCCATCGCCTACTTATAAGCAACCTTGAGGGATCATACCACTAAATGCTGTCACTTTTTAACCTATTCATCCTTTTCTAGATCTTTAAGGTATACTCATGTTATTAGAAGTGACACGGACAGAGGAAACAGCTTTTCATTGTTGTTATTGTTGGTGGTGGTGTTTTTAAAGAAGTAAATGGAAACATCAGTCCATTTCCTTAGTATAACCACAAAAGAGTGTTTGTTATATATGAGCCTCTCATTAAAACCTGGCCATGCATGGCTAGTGGGCATATGAGTAGTATGCCCATTGCTTTCTTTGTAAAGTAATCTGACTGCATGCACTAGGGGTGTTAGCCAGTTCATAACTAGCCGTTAGCCCAGTACATTGATTTTTAGAGATCTGGTTTAAGACAGTAAGCAGGAAGAGGGTTATCTCAGTTATTTTTACATATAAAGATGCCTATACAAACATACTGCCACAGAAATAAGAAAATGATTATATAAATTATTGCACATCCATATGCCACATGCCTGGCTATATCCCCTAGGCCCTAACACAGTACCTGATACATGCTAAGGTCTCAGGAAATATTTGATAAATTTATGACAAAGAAATATAATGCAGTTATAAAAGTGTTTCTGAAGAATATTTAATGGCATGAGGAAATAGATTCGTAATGTTCTATTAAGTGGAATAAACACAATATAAAACAGTTATCTATAGCATGATTCTATTTTTTAAAAGATTGGAGAAAAATATGCTAATGTTGACAGATCAATTCTATTTTATTTATGAGTAATTTTTCTTACTAACTTTTTAACATTTTCAAACAGTTTTAAAACAATAGTCATATATTATTATACTTAGAAAAAAATAATCAAACATGTTTTTCAAAGGCCACTCTGAGAAACTATATTCTGATTTCTTGAATGACTGAACAATGATCTTGCATTTCAAAGTCAGTTAACGTGTGATTTGTTTAAAATAAATTCAATTGTATTGCTTGTTTGAAACCATTTATACATAGTACCTTCAGGTAAAGTGTATTATAGAAACTAATTCTCTCAGCACCTTTTACAACCTAGACAACTAAGTTAAGCATATGTTAGTGCCACCTTCTAAAGATAATGAAAGATATCCATTAACCTCCACAATTCCTTACATAATTAGGAAATGAAAACACTTTCTGGTTCTCCACATTGACAAAATAAACATTTACTTACTCATATTGATCTAAGTTGTTTGATTTCTTTCCTGTTACATAATTACTTGGGATATATCCTTCACTCCTAGAAAGAAGAAAAATAGTTTAGGTAAACTCATATTATCTTACTAAGAGGTTATTAAAAGAAAGATTATTGCCTTCTTAAAATAATTAAAGTATAATATTGTCTAAAGCTTATAAGAAAGACTAGCTGACCCCCGATAAGTCAATATAGCGATAGCATTTGATGCTTTACAAAGTCCCTCCTCATTTGATCCTCACAATGATTCTGAAGAAGGCAGGCATTCTGTAACTACTTTTGGTGGGGAAACCAAGGCTTAGAAAGATTAAGAGGCTTTCTCAAGGTCCCACACCAGGAAGAGGTTATCTCCGTTATTTTGACATATTAGGATGCCCACACAAAGCCAGCAACAGGGCCAGCACTTGATCTCGTCTCTGAACTTGTGGCTAGGTTCAGGGCCCTTCCTAATATTCCATGATTCTGGTCTTGAATTCAAAACTTCTTGGGAGGTTTTAAAGAAACCATTACTTCAGAAAAGTTAACGTGTTGGGTAAAAATACCCACCATTCCAATACCTCCATGTAGAACGTTATTTCATAGAAGGTAGCCCTTGACCTTTTACATCAGTATTATCTGGAGTGCTTGTCAAGGAGGCAAATTCTTGGGTCATACCCCAAGAGATCTGAATTGAGAAGGTCTATGTGAGGCCAAGAAATCTTTGATTTTTACCCCATATGATTTTTATACACATTACAGTTTAAGAAGAATTCATAATAGGTGGAATATTGGTAGAAGCCAAGATTCTCCACATAAGAAAGAAGAGATACATGTATAAAATTTAAAACTTGAGTGAAAACCTTGCAATCTTCACTCTGAATCTGAACTAATAGTAAGAACTCATAATATATTCACACAACGTGTGTATGTGTAGCTCTATTACACTGAGAAAGACCTAGAAGCAATGACAATCCAGTAGCAGTTAGAATCCCAGCACCCCAACTATTGTCTTCAGATATTATTTCTTGCTAAGAGGAGCTAGCACATGCCTGACTGTGCAAATATTTTATACATACAGTTACATACATATAGGTTCTCTCTCTTTCTCTTTTACTTACCTCAGGGGGTAAAAACATAAAAATGTAGTTTTTCTCAAGATCAAAATAATCCAATTAAACATATCATGGATGAGAAAGAGACCAGTGTAATGTATTCTAATTTCCGGAAAGAAGTGGTCGATCCATTCACAGTTATTGCATCACTGATAAGAATACACTGCGTTACTGCAAAGTAATAATGTGTACTTTCTCTTATGGCCAGCGGAACCAGTCTCATTCCATGGGAGTTATACATTATCCTCTTCTCAGCACTTAACCCCCACCACCCACCGTGTGTCACACAGAGAGAGAACACTTACCCATATTTATCTCTTGCTCTCCACCAATGAACATCATTCTTTTCTAATATGATATACTCTTGGCCTCTCTCTAACCTGAGATCATGTGCTTCTGTCGCTTGGAAATCATACATAGCTACAACTATTTCTTCACTATTATCCTCTTCTTCAGGTGGAATTGGTGGGGGAGGCCTTCGCTAAGAAAAAGAGAGAACGTGTGAAATCTTAGTCTTCCATCTGTGTGCAGTAAAACACTGAGTGATTCACACATCACCACAGGATAAAGCGGAACCCTCGAGTCCACCTCCTATCATCTGGTGAACCCGCCCATAAATCTGATGCTACTGGACCTCTCATGGGTTTCAGAATATAGGACAGGAGTAAAAACTATCTTTAAACTTCAAGAGGCTTCTGCTCAGGGGCAGGGGCAGCTTTCCAGGGAGAAGAAAGGGTGATATGTGAGTAGAAACCAGAAAAGGGAGACCCGCTGCTCAAACGGCCTGCAATGGGGAAACACACCATGGAGTGGAGAATTTTATCTGGTCTCCTCCCAATCAAAGGAATTTACATCCGCCTTCCTGTGTGCAAGACACACACTTAGTACCTATTTATTCTTAACACATAATTCCCCATTTACAACTGAGGAAACAAGGTTTTAAGTAACCCACTCGAGGTCGGTCACTCCTATCAGATTCACGTTGGATCAGGTCCTGTCTGGGTCCAGCGTACCTGTGCTTCCCACCATATCCCACTCTTCAAACGTGTGTCACTAAATCCGCACAGTCACTCCTGTGCCATAAGACTGCGGTTTTAAGACTAAAATATTCCTGTGAAGTCCCACACCTCTTACAAAATTCTCTTTTTTAAAATATTTTTTTTTATTAATTTCAAAGTGGAAGGGAGAGGGAGAGAGAAACATCAATGATGCAAGAGAATCATTGATTGGCTGCCTCCTGCACACACCCTGACTGGGTGGGAATCAAACCCTGACCCCCTGGTTCATAGGTTGACGCTCAACCCCCGAGCCACACCGGCTGGGCCTCTTATACAATTCTTGAAGCCAAACTACAGGCAAAATGCCAGATGATAGCAGGGGCCCCAATGACAATATATGATACGATTAATACTATTTGACACCCCAAAAATCAAATAAGCTAGAGCATATCTGTTTCTGATATGATGGGGGTTGGGGTGGGGGCATACAGCATTACCTGAATGAATATAAACACACTCAATAAACTGCAAGTGCTTCCAAAGTTAAAGGCCACCTACCTTCTTTGTTTCTGGTGCTGGAGGTAGTACTTTTCTTATACCTGAAAATGGTAACAACGAAAGTAGGTCAACATGCCATCTACCAATGATTGATCATTTTAAGGAAAAATGAAAATGAACACATAGGCAAGAATTCCACTCTGACTCTCTCACTATGATGCATGTTGCTTGTATTAATATTTGCAACAGAATTTTAACATGCTGTTCAAGTCGGTTTGTATTTCTGTCTTTCTGAATAGGTTGTAAAGGCCATAGGGATTGGGGCCTTCTTTAGTCTTTGTAAACAAGTGGGATTATATCAAACTAAAAACCTTCTATTAAGCAAAGGAAACCATCAACAAAATGAAAAGGCAGCCTATGGAAGGGGAGAAAATAAAGAATAAATATAATAAGGATAAATTTAATAAAGGATAAATTTATAAAATATACAAGGAACTCATACAACTCAATAGCAATAATAATAATAACAATCAAAAGTGGGCAAAAGAGCTAAAGACATTTTTCCAAAGAAAACATACAAATGGCCAACAGGTATATAAAAAGATGCTCAACATCACTAGTCTTTAGGGAAATGCAAATCAAAACTACAATGATATATCACCTCACATCTATTATAAGGGCTGTTATAAAAAACACCAGGGCTAAATGCTGGTGAGGACATGGAGAAAGGGAGCTCTCGTGCACTGCTGTTGGGAATGTCAACTGGTACAGTCAGTATGGAGGTTTCTCAAGAAAACAAAAATAGTTCTACCGTATGACCCAGCAATACCACTTCTGGGTACATACACAAAGGAAATAAAATCAATACCTCGAAAAGATATTTGCACTCCCATGCTCACTGCAGCATTATTCACAATATCCAAGGTATAGAAATAACATAAGTGTGTTGAAAATGTGATATACAAGGTGTCCCAAAAACATAAATATACACTGTAACAGCTGGTAGCTCAAATGATGTTTCATTCTTTTCAGCCAGACTAAGCTTTGAACAAAGGAATTTCACCCTAAGATGCTACTGGAAGTTTGAAAATGCAGTTGAAGTACAAACACTGCCTTTATATTTATTCAAAGTGTCCCAAAAATGTATATACAGTTTAACACCTAATAACTCACTTAATTTTCACTCTTTTTCAAGTTTAACTGATTTGAAATAATGGGTGAACCGGACTAAGCTTTGAACAAAGAAAATTTATCCACTAGACTTTTTTTTTTTTATGGGGACACATAAAAGATAACGTTTATAGTCAAAACTGGCAATAGTTAACGAATTGAGGGTGCACATATACCAAAGAAAAGGATTCCTGATGTTTGTGATTCCACTGCTTCTCATTATCAGCAGTGCCCGGACCAGGACGGTCATCAGTTTGAAAACAGGCATTGACAAAAAAAAGTATTAATTTCTGTAGATTCTTTCAAATTTTGAAAATGAACTGTATGTTAACAAACACCGACTTTATAATCATTCAAAGTGTGTACACATTTTTGGGGGATACTCCATAGGTGTCACCCATATGGCATCAGTTATATGTGGAATCTTAAAAAAAAAAAAGTCAACACTCATAGAAAAGTGAGCTGGGAGTAGGAAAACAGAGATGTTAGTAAAAGGGTACAACCTTTCAATTGTAAGATGAACAAGGTCTGAGGATCTCATGTACACCATGGTGACAGAATCGATAACTCTGTAGTGTTTAAGTGAAATTGACTAAGCGAGTAGAACTTAAATGTTCTCACTCATACACAAAAAAGGGTAAACATGTGAGGTAATGGATGTGTTAACTCAATGGGAGGAGTCCTTTCACAACACGTAAGTTTATCAAATCATCACACTGTATCCTTTAAATATATTACAATTTTATATGTCAATTATACCTCAATAAAGTTGAAAAAAAAAGTGATGATGGTGCCATACTAGGCTCACATTTTTAATAGTCATTTTTAGCAGGCTTCCACACTGTGATAAAAGGCCCCACAAATTGATTCGACATTTTGATTCCATGAAATGGTCCCACTACTAACTAAATATAATTATTCTTACAAGTACACCTGCCCAATATTTACGCTGTGCTAGAAAGTGCAAAGGCCGTACTTTAACCAATCTCAAAATCAAAATCATGTCACTTTCTCACTCCACCAATAATATGTACATTCTGAGCACAATATAATCATAGAACAAAACGAATACTTACTACTCTCAAAAAGATTATATTTTTCACATCCAGGTGCTAGCTTTTCAGTTTGTCTGCAACACTGATAACTCCCATCTGCCCAAAATTTAGGATGATATTTAATCATAATATTATTGTTGTTCTTTATTTCTGCAATTCATAAACACATTAAATGATTAGTGAAATAAGGCAGAGATGATGATGTCTCTTTAGTAACAGTCAATCATTCTTTATTTCTCAGATTCCATATTTATTATGAGAACTTCCTCATAACATCATCCAACCCAGCATTCAGAAAAATCCATATGGTTCTCTTTTGTCTTTTTTTTTTTTTTTTTTTTTTTTGGGTGAAGCACCCTTGTTAGCAGAAGTAATCTGGGCTACACTGTAATGGATAAGCAAAGAAGTCAGCCCACCACCATTCTGTTTTACAGAAGAAGCAATGAGGGTCGTATGGGACAAACCACTCATTTAAATACTTTAAGCAAAGTCAGTTCATCCACACCGAATGTTGACTACATTGTCAATGTCTTAGAAAATATCAAATCCCATTATCATAAAAGCCCAGTGCTTTATCGGCTTTAAATATAACATGCACTAAGTAAAAGCATGCTTTTCTTAGAAACTATGTATATACCACTGGAAGGGATCAGAGTATAAAAAAAGAAGTTATCTTCAATATGTATCACTTAGGTAACAGAATGTCCTTGGAGAAATACTTTTTGTATAGTAAAAGATTATAAATGCAAGATGCATTAGCTGTGTTTCTATTTTAATGATAATAATGGTCTGTCCTAAAATTATATACAGATTAATATTTCATTATAGGAGTTTTACCTTCTTTCAACTTCTTCACCCACTGGTCCCTGCTTTGTGCACTAGGTGCAAAAATGTAAAGTGTGTTAGCATCATGAACAACCTAAAATAAAAGATAAGACAGAGTCGGTGAGAAATACTCAGACACAGCACTTTGTCTAGCACAGAGCCCTTGGTACCACAGACACTGATAAATGATTCTGAAATAAGTGAATAAAAGTCAGTTACTTTGGATCCAAAGAACCTAGATTCCTGGCTCACAAAATGCATCTATTTCTTCATGTCTACATCAAGTAGGCTACACATTTTGCAAAGGTCTGTGCTTTATAGAAGAAAAAGTTATAGAGGCCAGGATGCTTCAGTAATCTGGTTATTTCCTGTGACCTAATTCACTAAAGCTCCTTAGGTAAACTTGGTGTAACAGGGATGATTCTAATCCAGTATTTTTCTGAATATTATTTACTGGTAGATAAATGGACTACTCCTGAGGCATCACTCCTATACTTTCTTTTTGCCACTAGAAATAACTGCAGTAGCTAACTATGAAGCACTGACTATTCTAACTCTATGCTAAGTGCTTTACACACCTTAACTCAAGGATTCCTACCATCAAGGTATCAGTATTTATTGATGAAGAGACTAAGGCCTATCCATGGACTCATCACTCCTGTATAACACCAGGAGGCACCATTCACACAGAATGCACTGCAAGTGGTACCCATAATGTTGTGCTTCTTAACTTGCCTGTCATCATTTGCCAGGTATTCCAGAAAGCCACGATCCTGATTCCAAAGCCCAAACTTCCAACCAGTGTCTCTTTTAGAGGTAACTTCTATCAAACAACTAAACAGTCTTATTACTCATGCTTTTAGTATCCTATATAATAAGAGCTAATATGCTAATTAGACCAAACAGCAGAACGACCATTTTGTAAAGCCAACGACCTTCTGGGTGAAGCCGGGGATGCGGGGGCCCAGGCATCTGGGGTTGCAAGGGCCGAGCCCCTCGCATGAATTTTGTGCATCAGGCCTCTAGTTAATAATAAAATTAAACCTGGGAAAGTAACCCAAGAATTTTATCTTTGGTCTTAATGTCTGTCACAAGGCAAAACACCTTGATTGTGTAAAAAAATAAATGGAAAATGGAAAAAGAAGGGGACATATGTAATACTTTTAACATAAAGATTTAAAATCCTATATAATAAAAGCCTAATATGCAAATTGTCCCCTCGACAGGGAATTCAACCAAAGAGTGGGACTGGCCAACCAACCACGGGAAGGGAGGCCCCGGCTGGTGGCAGGCAGATACTAGGGACCTGACCCCTGCATGAATTTTGTGCACTGGGCCTCTAGTATCTATAATAATAAAAGCACAATATGCTAATTAGACTGGACATCCTTCCGGATGAAGCCGAGGCTGTGAGGGAAGCCCGGGTCCTGGGTGCAAGAGGGAAGCCAGTGCCGGCAGCCGGGGGAAGGAAGGCCTTGCACAAATTTTGTGCATCAGGCCTCTAGTCTATAATAATAAAAGCATATTATGCTAATTAGATTGGACGACCTTCCAGACAAAGCCTGGGCTGCGAGGTCCAAGGTGGCTGCTGCGGTTGCCTCAGGCCAAGGCAAGCTGCCGTGGATGCAAGGTCTGAGCCCCTTGCACGAATTTTGTGCATTGAGCCTCTAGAGCAGGGGTGGGCAAACTTTTTGACTCGAGGGCCACAATGGGTTCTTAAACTGGACCGGAGGGCCGGAACAAAAGCATGGATGGAGTGTTTGTGTGAACTAATAGAAATTCAAAGTAAACATCATTACATAAAAGGGTACGGTCTTTTTTTCAATAGTTTTATTCATTTCAAACAGGCCGGATCCAGCCCGCGGGCCGTAGTTTGCCCACGGCTGCTCTAGAGTGTGTGTGTGTGTGTGTGTGTATGTGTGTGTGTGTGTGTATGGCTAGCAGCCTCTCTTTACCACATCAACAGCCACTGGATTGAACACAAATAGCTCTTTCATTGGTAAATGGCTGTTCCTGGCCATCTTCAATAGGTAATTCCTTCCCATCATTTCAATCAAATAAATTTAGTCTAAGAGCAATGTGAGCACCATAGAACAATAGTGTCATATTTCATTCAGTGATGAATTAATCCAACAAGCATTTTGGTGGGACTACATAGATACAAAAACATATCAAGCAAGAACCTTATTTTCAAGATGTGGATAGAAATACTTTATAACAAGACAGAAAATGAGACATGATAGAGAGGTAAAGATAAAGCACTAAGAGAGATGTGGGGATCTACATTGCCTCGTTTGGTCCATGATTTTCACACCTGTGACAATGTAATTTTAAGAAAATAAATATCTATTTGATATTCATCATTGTTCCTGGCACAGAAATCCTAAAACCCCCCGGAATATCCAGTGCCTAGAGTGACAAAGATGTCTTTTGTTGTGCTAATGAGGTGACTTCCAGAAAGTACCTAAGGATGAGGGCTGGTTGTCAGTAGAGCCAACCTTGTGATTAAAGGGTTGGCACTTCCAGTCCCCCTACTCTACCCCACCCCAACTCTAAGGAGCGGAGAGGGACTAGAGACCGAGTTCAATCAACAATGGCCAATGATGTCATCCATCATGCTTACACAAGGAAGCCTCCATAAAAACCCTAAAAGGAGCAGGTTCAGGGAATTCCTGGGTTCGTGAATACGTGGAGATGTGGGAGAGTGGAGGGCATGACACCTCCATGCCCTTTCCCCATGCCCTGTCCTATGCATCTCTTCCCTCTGGATGCTCCTGAGTCACATTCTTTTATAATAAGCTTGTGAGCTAGTAAGCAGAATATTTCTCTGAGTCCTCTGAGCTACTCTAGCAAATTACTCTAGAGGAGACTGAGGAAACCTCTGATCAGCAGCACAGGCGATAACTTGGGGTTGCGACTGGCATCTAAAGTGGGACCAGTCTTGAGGGACTGAGCCCTTAACCTATGGAACTGATGCTATCTTTGGTCAGACGGTGTTAGAATTGAAATGAATTGTAAGACACCTAGCAGGTGTCAGGGAATTACTTGGTGGTGTGTTAGAAAATGCACAATAGGATGGTGAAGGCCTGGGGTGGGGCAGGAACTGGTTGGTGGGAGTCAAGGGGAAAGAAGGGGGGACATCTGTAATACTCTCAACAATAAAGATAAAAGAAATTAAAAATACATACATGCATACATACATCTAGAAAATACACATACATACATTGGAATTGGGTGTCAGAATCTTACCCAGGTTCGTCAATGCAATCAACTCTGTACCTAAGAATTAGGTAAAAATGTACCATGAAACAGTCATTCTGAATTGAACAGGGGTATCTGGAAAGAACTGCTATGGCTTTGAACCTTCCAGAAACCTGGGTGTGTGGTAATAATTCTTTACAATAATCCACTTTACTAAGTCTTTACAACAGGCTAAGCACCTACATACACTGGCCCATTTAACCCATGTGGCAGCCCATGTCTCTATTAGCAACAGGACCCTCATTTTCCAGATGAGAAAACCAAGGTAGGTGCGCTTACGTCATCTGAGTAGGATCTTTTTGACATCCTTGTTCCTGTTTCCCCCAAACACCTTCATGGGGCCCCTGGACCAGTTCCCTGCTGGAATCTGCCTTTTCGGGGTCCCGTCTAACTTCTCCTCAAAGCTCACCTCTTGACAGTATGGTGAGCCTGTAACGTTGTTAAAGTTTGTTCAAGGCTAGCCAGTCAGAGGAAAACCAATCCAAACAGAGTTCTGACAACCAAGACTAGATACATTACCTAGCTAACCTGGGACATTCGTATTCCTATAAAGAAATATCTACAGATAGCACCCTCAACCCAAAAGATGGCCATGAATGTGGCTGGCATCTCAGGCAAGCCGGTGGGTGAGCTATCTGGGTCCAGTATCCTCCTCTCAGCAAACCCCCAAGCACACCTGGAGGCCACCTCCGTGTCACCCGGGGACAGCTGACTGGGGCAGAGGGCACGCAGGGAGCCATGTCCCTTCAGTGTGTGCCTCATCTTCTGGTGAGTCATCCTGCCAGAGCAGACAGTGTCAGGGAGGGAAGAGCTTTGCAGACCTTGTGGTACAGTTCAATGAGGAGGAAATACACACACCCCCACCACCCCCTTAGGAACAATCCTTAGTCGTTACCCTCCCTCCTATTTGCATCTTCATCCACTCATTCCTTTATTCAAGAGACCTTCAGGGACAATGCATCTAACAGCTGTTAGACAGACAGATCTGGGTTCAAAACTCAGGAAAGAAATGCCACCGCCTGGGGAACCCCCTTGCCATCAGCAGACTCAGCTAAGGAAGCAGCTGGCTCCTCCTCCTGTGTTCTCTGTTCCTTCCTGGGCGAGAATATGCTGAGCTGGGAAGCAACCTCTTTTTCTCTCTTAGTGTCTTTTGAAAATGTCTACTTCTGCTTTGCTTTGCTTTTCCTTTTTTTTTTTTTTTTTTTGGCATTGCATCTGCATGTGATACAAACTTTCACTGTGAAGACGTGAAACTACAACCCGAACTTTAGGTTCTACTTAATAAAATAAGAGAGTATGTTGTACCTTTTAAATCTTGCTGGTTTAAATCACATAGTTAAAGCTCACGTTTACCTCTTCTTCATTTTTAAGGCGTTTTTTTAATTTTTCTTGTATTTATTCATCTCAACAACTAAAAATGGTTCTGGGTGGAATGCTTCCTGTTCTCATATTTTCCTCCTCATTCTAAACCGATCCAAAGTGTGCATGGCAGATCTCTTTCTCTTGGAAAGCAAAACTTCTAATTCTGAGCCTAGACCATGAGAACCGTAGCTCCCCACGCCCACCTGCCACCCTGCAAATGTCTAGCAGCCATCAGACATGTGATAAGAGTGGTTCTCTGCTAAACTTCAAATGAAATCTCTCACACACACACAATTACATATGCACTTAACATTCCTAATCAAGACCAAGATTTCAATTGGGCTTACTTCTAGATCTGAGGTAGGTGTAGTGTTAATAGCAGCAGTAAGAGAAGTAACAATAACAACAATAATAATAGCTATTACAGTAGTTAGTTAGTTAGTTAGTTAGCTAGTTAGTTATTAACAAAGGAAGGGAGCAAATGAAATCAGACTTAAGCCTGATTAACTAGAAAGGGCAGTTTCACAGACTCCCCAAGGGACAACCGCTTCCTCAACGAAAGGGACCTAATCCCTGAACAGACAGGAAGAACTGCTTTCCACACTCCCCCGGGACAACCTGCCAGTGCGCTGGGGCTGGGATGGGGGCAGGATGACACAGTGGGGAAATACCTCTGCTGAGGCATGCGCAACAGAAGCCAGATGGTGAAGCAGGACCATAAGGTATATGCAGAGGGAGCCCAAACGGCAACACAAAGGGGAGGAGTCTAGCCTGGGGAAATGGGGCGGGGGGAGGGGGGGGATAGGATAAAGGCAAAGAACGCTGGAAAATCCAGGAAAGGGATTGGAGGGGGGAGGGCCAGCACAAGCCGGAGAAGATTTAGGGAGAAGATTGGACAGTTTGAAAGAAAGCCTGCTTGTTTCCGAAACCAAGAAAATGCATGGAGGATTAGTAAGGGTCTCGGGACAGTTGCTGCCCACTACATCCCCGAGGGCATATTTCTTTCTGATAAAACTTAACTTCTCCCACACGTGAGCCCTTTGAAACTCTTTCTTCGCGACACTGCAAGGCCCCATTTTCTCTAGCAACACAAATAACACTTATCTTGCTCTCACCGTGTATCTAAACTATTTCTATATCGCCTTAGTTAACCCTCACAACAACCCTAGGAAGTGAATGCTAGTATTACTATTATTCTCATTTTTCAGAAGAGGAAAGAGACACAAAAGCAGTTAAACTTGCACAGGGTCGCAGAGCTCATCGGCGGCGAATCAGGGGGTGTGGCCTCAGAGTTGCCTCTCTAAGCACCACACTGTCCCTCCTCTTCAAGCAAAGGAATGACAGGTCTAAAATGAGGGGCTGGGAAAAGGAAAAGTAATCGTAGTCCTTTCTCCTAGTCTGCTGTTCCCACCGGAGTGGAAAAAAGCCAGATGCCGCTTTAAAGCTTGAATATCTTAATTTCCCCAACTGGTAAACGTTCATTTCAAATGTGAACTGATAAATTCGCAGTAGCCATTAAAAACAACCAAGCTCTCCATTGTGCTACTATGTTGAAAACACTTTTGCAACTTTCCCCCTTAGCACATAGTGAGACCATAGCTATGGGTAAAAGGCGACTTGCACAGGAGATGTTCACTACCCAAAGGAAAGCATAAAAATGTCCTTGACCAGAGAAGGGGTGGGTGGGTGTTGGGGAGAGGTCCTGTCTGCCCGCTTCAAGGTCTGAATACCAGGGTCCAACTCTGCACGCCTGGCTCCCAGGCATGTGTGCACCGTGACTGGCAGGGAGTGACAAGGATGCTCCGGATGCCACACTGATCCCTGGGAGTGACAGGACATGTGCGTTGTAGGGAGGTTACTCATTCACAGAATGACCCTGGACGAGTCATTTAACATCTGTGAACCTCAGTTTCCTGTCATAAATGAGACAGTGTATTTACCTCCCTTCTGTAAAAGAATCATTGTGAAGGAAAACATGAAAAAACATAAACTTTTTAAAAGGCACACTTTAATGGACATGCAATGCTAATGTATTTTGCATCACAAGCAGCATTTGAATCTCATTTCTGTTCCAGGGGCTCACTGCGGCCCCTTCTCCGCGTCTTAAATTCACAGAAAACACCTCACCCCACTTTTTTCCGTCTCCGTCTCCGCTCCCTCTCCTGATTGCTCTAGGACCAATCTGAATAATAAATAGCACGTTAGGTCTGGGGCTTAGAAACTCAGGGCACTGATAGAATCTAACAGACCAAAAACATGTCAGCCTGGCTAACGTGGCTCAGTGGTTGAGCATCGACCTATGAACCAAGGGGTCACGGTTTGATTCCAGTCAGGACACATACCTGGGTTTTGGGCTGGATCCCCAGGGTGGGGCCTGCAGGAGGCAGCCAATCAATGATTCTCTCTCATCATTGATGTTTTTATTTCTCGCTCCCTCTCCCTTCCTCTCTGAAATCAGTAAAATATTTATTTAATGTTTCAACCAAGACTTAAAAAGTTCATGAAAAAAACAATTACTATCAAAGTACAAATGAAACTAAAAATCAACTACCATATGATCCAGCAAGCCTAACTCTGGGTATTTATCTGAAGGAAATAAAATCTGGATCTTGACACTATGTCTGCACTGCCGTGTTCACTGTAGCATCGTTTGCAATAGCCGACATATGCAAACCACCTAAATATCCAGACAGATGAATGGATAAAGAAAAGGTGGTGTGTCTATATACCATGGAATATGATTCAGCTTTAAGAAAAGAAGGAAACCCTATTATTCTTAACAACATGGATGAACCTGGAGGACATTATTGGTATACTAAACTGAGATAAGCCAGACACAGAAAGATAAACACTCTATGATCCCACTTATATATGGAATTTGAGTCAAAATCACAGAAGCAGAGAATAGAACAGTGGAAGTCAGGGGCTGGGAGATGGGAAAATGGGGAAATGCAGGTCAAAGGGTACTGGGGTAGGCAGTTAGACAGGCATGAGCAGAGAAAAGACAATGGGCCAGGTACATATAAGGTCACCAGGCGGAAAGCTCCGGGTGCCTAGCAACAAGCAAAACTGTGAAAACAAGTACCTAGCCCCAAGGGTAACCTTTCCTCCCCTAGCATACCCCTGGTCATGCAGTTTAACCCCCTGACCTCCCATAGTGCTGGCCAGGCAGTTCTGATCTTCCCCTGACCTTTCCTCCCTTGGCATGTTGCTAGTCTTGTGGTAGATGCCCTGGGGGAAATGGATAAGGGGCCAGAGAATAGCCCTTAAGCACTAAGCCCCTAAGACATGAGGTTCTGAGCCACATCAGATACATCTAGGCCTTGGTTGTGTTTCAGCTCCAGGACCAGAAAAGCAGCAAATCCAGACAAGGGCTGCCATGGCTGACATCAGATCCAGCTGCCATGACTAATGACCCTGGTGCCAACCAATCAGGGAGACCTCGACCCTGAAAGGACACACCTGGAGAGCTGATGAATATTCTATGGCAGCAGCCACCAACCTTTCGGACCTCAGGGACCACCGGTTGGCAACCGCTATTCTATGGAACCCTTCCCTGAGGCCTCAGATAATTTTATCCTCAAGGCAGAGGACCCAGTATGGCTCTCACTAGGTAGCATACCCACACCCCAATTTTGAGTTTCCCTTCTTTCTCTTCTCCCTCCCCTCCCCTCCCCTCCCCTCCCCTCCCCTCCCCTCCCCTCCCCTCCTCTTCTCTTCTCTTCTCTCTCTCTCTCTCTCTCTCTCTCTCTCTCTCTCTCTCTCTCTCTCTCTCTCCTTCTCCCGTAAGCTCTAAGGGCCCCTTCTTTTGCCTCTGTAACTTGTTTCCTGAGCCCATTTCTTCTACAACTCACTTCTACTTCTGTGACTTTCTAAATAAGCTTTGCTTTATAGGTTGAGTCTTGGCTCTGAATTCTTTCTTAGCCAGAACTCAAGTACAGAGGTTGCTGAACCCAGGTCTGGTCTGACTCTATGGTGCTACTGTCGCCGCCAACAGTACCAAGTGTTTCAGTTACGCAAGGTGAGAGTCCTGGGGATCTAATGCACAGAATCGTGGCTACAGTTCTCAATGCTGTACTGTGTACTTGAAATTTGCTAAGAAGGTAGATCTTACATGTTCTCACACAAAAAATAAAGAAAATGGTATGTGAAGTGGTGACCATTTCACAGCGTATATACATATACCAAAACATCAAGATTTTACACCTTAAATATATACCATTCCGATGTGTCAATTATACCTCAATAAAGCTGAACTTTTAAAAAATCAACCACTAAAGCAATGACAGGAAACTATAATATCAAAGAGTATGACTAAAAGCCCAGAATTACACTGCCACGGAACATGCCAGCTCACCTGAAACGGATATTTATTTTGACAGGGAATGACACCGTCATCATTCTTCACTACTTCCACACACTTTATTTTTGAAACATCAATAAATCCCTTTCTGTATTTTTTCTGTTGAAAGAAAGAAAAAAAGAACGATTACAATCATAAGATATAAGAAAATGTGATTAATGTTAGTATTTGTTAATGAAATCACTGACTCAATATATTATAATTTCTTAAAATTATTCAAAACACTAACACTGTGAGAACTCTAATGAAAATAATTAAATCCTTTAATTTCTAAAGATGAAATGGTTCTGTTCTTGCCCCCCAAAAGCTCTGGAACAGAACAATGGACTCCCTCTCATTGTTGCCTTCCCATCTCAGACACACATCTTAACTTCAACTTTTTTTTTTTATTCTTTACTAGAGGCCCGATGCACGGAGATTCATGCAAGAATGGGCCTTCCTTCCCCTGCCTGCCGGCACTGCCTTCGCTCCGGCCTGGAGGCGCCTTTCCACCTTCCCATGCTGCCCAGAGGCCTGGAGCGGCTGGAGCAGTGCAGAACGCCTGCGTCATCGCCATGCTGCCCACAGGCTTGTCAGCTTTGTTGGGTTAATTTGCATACTCGCTCCTGATTGGCTGTGTGGTGCTGCGGAGGTATGGTCAATTTACATGTTTGTCTATTATTAGTGTAGATTGTTGAAAGTTTTACATATGTCTCCTTTTTCTCCCATGTACTCCCCCTCCCCTTCTTCAACTTCCTGATGAGAGCCCCAAAAAGATAGCATCAATTACAGAAGCAAACTGTAGCCAGTTACCTGTCCCCTCCAGCACACAGAACCAGGAGGATGCAAGGTGGCCTTAGCACGTCCTCATAAAGCCTCCACTCAGACTCTCATTGAAGGTTCTACTTTCTACCCTATTTCCCTCCCTCCCCCTGCACGGAAAATCTCCCTGCAGCAGACACCGAATGACATATCAAGATACCCCTCCCCACCAAAAAAAGCACTCACATCAACTGAGATTACTCACATGAGTAAGCTCACATTTGAGAATTTATCCCAAGAAAAAATCCAAAGGAGTACAAAATAGTATGTGCAAAGATAACTTGATATATTGTATCCATTAAAAATATTGCAAATACAATGTAGAAATAAAGAATGTTCGCTGAATAATATTAATTGAGACATGCCACAGATAAAGCTGTGTAAAGACTAAGGCTACTCAGGGGACGGGATGGGGGGTAGATATACAGAATAGAAGAAAAAATAGACAAATGAAGAAGTGTAGTATTGGGGGTAGCTCAGCCATTCCCTGGCCCCAGTCATTCAAGATTGCTTCATCTAATACTTTGAAATGCCCCTCTGGCCCCAATCTTTGAGCCCCCTACCCGCTCCCAGGAACCTGCTCAGCACCCTCACTGTCACCAAAGAACTTTCAGACCTGCCAACTGCCCCAGGCCACCAGCTCCCATCTGACTAGACTGCTCTGGAGGTCATTTCACCAGTACTTCTCCTGTCCCTTGCCCTCCCCTCCCCTCTTCTTCTTCTCTCTCTCTTCCCTTCTCCCCTGCTCTACCCCCCCCCCCCACCTGCCTCACTAAGCCCACACATCCCTTGACATTTTTGCACCCCTATTCATACCTTTCCCTGTTCCTGCATGCCGGGCTGCAGAAGGTCAAAAAACAACACTGTCTCCTTGACACTTAGCCAGACCTGCACTGCTACATCTCGGTTCTTCTGAGTCTCTCTAGCAGAGAGAACACAGGGTTCTCCATGGGACCCTGGGTCTCATCAGAACACAGACCCTTCCCAGTCCCCTTCTCGCAGGGGACAACTGCCCACGACTTTATGAGGACGAGAGCTGCCATCCCACAGACACACCCCCAAACCCCTCCTCCTGCAGGTCCAAAGCATTTTAAGATTTTCCCTTTCCTCTTTCATTCTGTTTCTAGGAGGTTAAAAGGCTACAACAGTTAAGATACTGTAGGTGGTACTTTGCTCACAAAATTCCCCTCCTTTCACAGATGAGGAAAATGCAGCTCAGACTATTGACACACATTACCCAGCTGACCCCAACGTCCACTGGACCCTGGGATGCCCCAGCTGCAAGCAGGTGACAGAATTCATGGAGAAAAGTCCCCAAGGGGGCAGTCAGGGTTCTGGGCATGGACGGAGCTGTAGTCAGGAGAGAGGGAGGGACACTCTCCCCAGCCATGCCCTTCCAAGGCATGTCCTCCCCCTGCCTAGAGCCACCTCCTCTCCCAGCCACACCAAGAGCCCTTCTTCTGGCCCTGCCACGGCCCAAACGCTTCTCTTCCCTTCCTGAAAGGAAATGTGATCGCACCCTCAGCCTTTCATTTCCTTCCCACCCACTCCTCCTTCACCACTTGCAATCTGCAGCCCACGTCACCACAGCCTGCTAAAGCCATTCTCAAAAACATCATCACGAACAAACCCAACCGCCATTGCTCAGTGGTCATCGCTCACACCTTTCTGAGACATCTGGGGGTGCCGACACCCTTCTCCCTTAGAGGCCTTGACTTGGGGGGTCATCTGTTTTTCCTTCTCTCCCTTCCCTCAGTTTCCCACAGGGCACACCTGCCCCGTGTCAGCAACGGTGTCCAGGAATACACAAAGTCCAGATCGGGGAAGCTCATGTCCTAAGCGTAGAGTCCAACTATTGGGTCCTTTAATCCTCACGGCCACTCTGTGAGGTCAGCGATACCAGACACATTTCACAGAGGGAAGACACTAAAATTAAGCAACTTTCCCATCTCTACCTCTGAGACAGAAAAACAGTATTTATTATACAGGGTGGGGCAAAAGTAGGTTTACAGTTGTGAGCATGCGAAGCACAGAGTTTATTCTTGTATTATTATAGCATTATTTTCCACACAAACAACTGTAAACCTATTTGTGCCTGAGCCTGTAAAATATAGTAAGTACCGTAGATTAAAAAGATGCTAAGAGAATACAGAGGAACTCTGGCTTAAATGACAATTTGGGCAGAGAAATTCCGATGCATGGTAGGGAGGAAACGAACAGCACACGTGAAGAAAAACATATTCCAGAATGACCTCAGTTGCCTCATCTGTAACATGGAAATTATAACAGTATCTACTTCATCGATACTATTGCAGAGCTCTGAGAATTAAATGAGTATTTGCAAAGTGCTTAGGAGAGTGTCTGACCTGTAGTGTGACATCTGTAAGTGTTTGCTACCTAAAATAAGTAGCAAAAACAACAACAACAAAACGATTTGATGGCTGATGCACAAGGTGCATGCAGCAGGATGGGAGGTGATCGATCGGGGTCAGCTTATGAAGAACCCACGGCCCCTGCTGAAAGGTCTGGCCAAACAGGGCCATCCCACCCCGTCCCTGGGGCCTGCACCAGTCAATGGGCAGGAGAAAGCCAGAGCAGCATCCTCCTATTGACCAGTCACACATCACTGCAGAAGCCTTAGAAAATACTAACAGCAACAGAGGGTCAAACGACCCTCCATCCCCAACCCTGGAGAAAGTCACTGTTAACATCATGGGCTTTTCAGACATTGCTCTGGGATCGTGGACCACCTGCCAGCTCTCTCAGCCCTCGAGCCATGGGCTATGTACGGTCTGCTTCCACAGCACCCTTCTCCACCCACCACCTGCCCCCGTGACTAAAGGCAACTGTTAGATGCAGGCCCATCTATACAGAAGAGGGGCTGACTTTTATAGTGAGTTTACTTACACCCTCTGAGTTCATGTTCTGTGATTATGTTAATTAATATAATTATGTTACGGTACTAATATTTGGGCTTATTGATCCAAATACCTTGCTATGAAGTTGGAGGATGAAAGTTCGAATTTAGATTGCTCCTTCACTATGTTATCCATCCCACCAGCAAACACTGATGAGACATCCAGCACAGAGGCTTCAACGTTCTGGAAGGGGCTGAGGGTCTCCTCTGGAGGAGTTCACAGTAGCATGGTGGGTGGAGGGGCTGGGGGGATGACTCATCATCGAGGAATGATGAATGATGAAGAAGTCAGCGAGCATGAGGAGCGCTGGGGAGGGGCAGTGGCTGGGCCAGGAGAGGCTGGAGACGGTTCAGGGAGGAAGTGATATTTGGATTTGGTTTTTAAAGGATAAGTAGGAGAGTTTCCTGTAGAGAAAGTGAAGAAAGAGAGAGGGAGGGGGCGGGGAAGCATTTATTTAGGGAACAGAAAGAAATTATGATTGAGGCTCAGAGTGGGGCAGGGGAAGTATAGGAAATGACACCAAAAAGGTTGAGACCAAGTTAGAAAAATGCTTATATGCCAGACTAAGGAGTTTGATTTATTCTTAGCGGTTCTAAGCAGGGAGTGAGGAGTGTTAAATTGAGGTTTGTTTTCCCAAAAAGATATTAATGGCAGTGTGGGGGATGGGTGAAGGCAGGTGGCTAGCGGGGAGACTGCTACAGGAGTACAGGTGAGGACCCGGCTGGCCTAGCTCAGTGGTTGAGCTTCAACCTATGAACCAGGAGGTCACGGTTCGATTCCCAGTCAGGGTACATGCCTGGGTTGTGGACTCAATCCCCAGTGTGGGGCATGCAGGAGGCAGTCAATCAATGATTCTTTCTCATCAGTGATGTTTCTATCTCTCTCTCCCTCTCCCTTCCTCTCTGAAATCAATAAAAAAAAAGTTTTTTTAAAGAGTTCAGGTAAGGGATAATGAGGTGGTGAGCCCAATAAGTAAGGTGAGAGAAGCAGGGATGCCAGAGTATTAGGAGGTAGAGTCCACATGACTTTGTGACCAATTAGAGTTGGGGATTAAGAGGGGAGAAGCAGTTAAGGAGCCTCGAGTATTCTGAGTTTGAGTGCCGTAGACAGATACCATAACCCACCATAGGACTGCTGCTGAGAGAGGATCAGGTTTGAAGGCAAGGCTGGGAATGCTGTTTGAGTTGACTATTGGACAGCCAGGTGGATATGTTTGGAGGGAGCTGCTCAAACACAGACATGCTTAGCACTGTCTTTATATAGTTCAAGAGAATTCTGCTTTTCATAAGACATATACAGTATATTTAGTAGTGCATGACTCTAGGCCAGGGGTGGGCAAACTTTTTGACTCGAGGGCCACAATGGGTTCTTAAACTGGACTGGAGGGCCAGAACAAAAGCATGGATGGAGTGTTTGTGTGAACTAATATAAATTAAAGGAAACATCCTATCTAATAAAAGAGAAACATGGTAATTGGCATACGACCGCTACCCTTCCCATTGGCTAATCAGGGAGATATGCAAATTAACTGCCAGCCAAGATGGCAGCCAGCAGCCAGGCAGCTTAAACTGAACATGAGGCTTGCTTGCTTCAGTGACAGAGGACTCCAACGTTCCCCACCTGCCTTGCCGGCCTCTGAGCTTGCAGTTTAAGAAACATTGTAACAAATATAGAAGCTAAACAAAACCCCAGAAACCAGCTTCCAGCCGGCCGGGATCTCAGAGCTGGAGTTGATACAGAGTTTCGATTATAGAACCTAAACAAACCAGATACCTGTTTTCAGCAGCAGAGGCCTCAGAGTTGTAGCCAGAGCTAAACCTGGCCCAGAACATAAAAAAGAAAAAAGAAAAAAGGAGCAGTTGGGAGCTTCAGTAGGCCTGAAAACAGCCCTCAGCTCCTCACCCAGACTGGCCAGGCACCCCAGTGGGGACCCCCACCCTGAAGGGTGTGTGACCAGCTCCAAACAGCCATCATCCCCTCACCCAGACTGGCCAGGCGCCCCAGTGGGGACCCCAACCCTGATCCAGGACACCCTTCAGGGCAAACCAGCCAGCCCTACCCATGCACCAGGCCTCTATTCTATATAGTAAAAGGGTAATAATATGCCTCCCAGCACTGGGCTCAGCGGAGCCGCGAGGCCTCCCAGCACCGGGATCAGCGTGACTGGGGGCAGCGCCCAAACCCCCTGATCGCCCTGCGGCTCTGTGTGTGACAGGGGGCAGGGCCACAACCTCCCTATCCGTCCTGCTCTGTTCGTGACAGGGGAAGGCGTCCCAACCCCCTGATCGGCCCTGCTCTGTGAGTGATAGAGGGCGGCGCCCCAACCCCCCCCCCCACACACACACACACACGGGCCCTGCTCTGTGTGTGATGGGGTAGAACCATAACCTCCCCATCGGCCCTGCCCTAAGTGTGACAGTGGCGGCGCCCCAACCCCCTGATCGGCCCTGCTCTGTGGGTGATAGAGGGTGGAGCCCCAACCCCCTGATCCGCCCTGCCCTGAGTGTGACAGGGGGCGGTGCCCCAACTCCCCTATCGGCCCTACTCTGTGAGTGACAGGGGGGAGCTCCTCAACCCCCTGGTCAGCCCTGCTCTGTGCCTGATAGGGGGGAACTCCCCAACCCCCTGATTGACCCTGCTCTGTGCGTGACAGGGTACGGAGCCCCAACCCCCCTGATGGGCCCTGCTCTGTGCGTGACAGGGGCAGCGCCCCAACCCCCTGATTGGCCCTGCTCTGTGCATGACAGGGGTGGCGCCGCAACCTCCCCATCAACCCTGCCTTGAGTGTGACAGGGGCTGTGCCCCAACCCCCCAATCAGCCCTACCCTGAGTGTGACTGAGGGTGGCATCACAACCTCCCAATCTTCCCTGCTCTGTGCATGACAGGGGAAGGCGCCCCAACTCCCCAATCAGCCCTGCTCTGAGCCCGACCAGGGGCTGCACCTAGGGATTGGGCCTGCCCTCTGCCACCCGGGAGAAGGCCTAAGCCAGCAGGTCATTATCTCCCAAGGGGTCCCAGACTGCGAGAGGGCACAGGCCGGCCGGGCTGAGGGACTCCCCCCCCCACCCCCCAGTGCAAAAATTTTTGTGCACCGGGCCTCTAGTCATTACATAAAAGGGTACGGTCTTTTTTTTCTTTTTTTTTAGTTTTATTCATTTCAAACGGGCCGGATCCGGCCCATAGGCCGTAGTTTGCCCACAGCTGCTCTAGGCACACCTCGGGGTAACCCTGAGAGGTTAGGCAGGACCGAGGAAGAAAAGGGTGGAAAAATTAAGAAACTCATCCTAGGAAACCCTGAGGTAAGCCATGTACACCCCCAAAAATAGAAAAGCCATGTACACCCCAAACACCTTGCTTCTTCACACCTGGCCCTCACACTCTGGTTAAGCAGTTAATCCGAGAAAGGACACATAGCATACAGTTTATCTCTACTTCTTCTTAGAATTCCTTTGATAAGAAAATTACTTCATGATCACTGATGTGTGCTATATATTACTGCTAATATTGTGGCCCAAGAAGAAATATTCAAGATCATTGCTTTTTTCACGTGAAGTTTTTCTTCTATTTCTATAGCCTTCACCCTGCCCACTAGACTAACAATCCCAATGAAGCTGAGACCTCCTCTTCCTCATCTTTGAATCCTCCAAGCTGAGAAGGCTGCTTGGCATTTAGTAGAAGTATATTAAGCAGTATGTTGAGCCGGTCTGCAATGAAGTATGAGTGACACTCTATGTGTGTGTGTGTGTGTGTGTGTGTGTGTGTGTGCATGTGCGCACAAGCATGCATAGGCCATATATATATTATATAAGTATGTATATGTGTGTGTGTGTGTATACATATATATATGTATGTATAGCCAGCGACTCATTGCTATGACACCCACTGGGGCCAGCAAACCTGCCCAATCAGAAGGTGGAGCCAGCCGGCCAACCTCCCACAGCCCCTCCACAGCCAGCCCTGTGCCCCATCGGCCCCCCCACCCCAATCTGGGGCAGGGCCCATCGGCCAATTGCCTTCAGCCCCTCCCCTCAGCCGGACCGGCCAGCCAACCTCCCGCCATCTCCTCCTCTGGAAAGGCCTGGCCCCAGTCCACCCCAATGGGGACCGGGCCAGCCGGACCCCACCTGTGCACGAATTTGTGTACTGAGACACCTGTCTATAATAAAAAAATTAAAAAATTAAAAAAAAAAAACACGTAATATGCTAATTAGATCAGCTGTCCTTCCAGATGACTTTCTAGATGAAGCCAGGGCTGTGAGGGAAGCCCGAGTCCTGGGTGCCTGCTGGCAGCCAGAGGAAAGCCTGGGTCCTGGGTGCCAGAGGGAAGCTGGTATCAGCAGCCTGGGAAAGGAAGGCCTACTCTTGCACGAATTTCATGCATCAGGTCTCTAATATCTATATATCTCCTTTCTTGCACATCTTTTGTACATTTCACAAAGCTTGAGATCCTGTCTCCCAGCAAGTCTTACAAGGTACAGTGTTTTTCTTTTATTTCCAGAATACTCGGTATTTTTAAAATATCAATATCAATACTAAACTAACAAAATTTAAAATTTTTAAAGACACACAAGTATCCAGGGCCAGCCCCAGGTGAATTTGAGAAGTCAGCTGTTAATCGTCAAGATATCCTCATGTCCACCTTCCACACCCTTCCCCCGGATGTCCACTCTGCACAGTTAAAGATATACCAGAATTTTCCTCCATACTGCAAATGACCCTCCCTTTTTCCCATCACAACTTTTATTCTTAATGTGGCAATTCCCAGCTGCCTGCCACAGAAGGAACTGGCTGCATGCATCACCTTTGCATTGCAATAGGACCTCAGGTAGGGAGCGCGAGCCTTGAAGACAGGCAGACCCTGACTCTAGCCTCTGCTTTGCCACTCAGAAGTCCTATGGTGGAGGGCAAGCTGTCTCCTCTCAGGTCCTTTCTCTGTAGGAATAGGATAATACTACTCACTTTGTTTCGCTTTTAACAGGAATAAAAAGATAAGCGTACATAGGTGCTCAGCACAGCGTCTGGCCTGGGAAAGTCACTCCCTAAATGGCAACATTTACTATTAATTAGTTTTCACAACAACACCAAGAAGTTGTTAGGAAAGAGCAGTTATGAGACTGGCTAAGAGGCTGAGCCAGAATTGAACCCAGATCTTTCAAAAGCCTTTACCTGACTCCAGGTCTCTCAAGCTGGAATATTTTTGGATGCTTATTATAAAAAAGAAAATTATTATATGTCAAAATCTAACAAGTATAGAGCACTCACTATGAACTAGGCATTGTACCTCTTCATGTGGATAACTCAGTGAATCTTCATATAACAGGAGAACTCTTGCCACCCCATTTAACAGATTAAAAAATGAGAACTTAGAGAATATAATTAGCTTGCCAAAAGTCATAATAAGACCAAAAAAGGTCACAATAAACCAAGATTTGACCTCTAATTCCAACCCTGAATTCTTAAGTGCCCCATAGACCTTGATACCATTTTACTAAGTACAAACATAAACTCAGTGGAAATTCCCTATGCTTATAGCTCTTAACAACTATAAGACCAAAGCCATTCACAAATTAAATACAAACGGAGCTATACAATAAATAAGATTAAATGAACCCCATTACTTGAGTGAGATGGATGGAAGGGTTTGCTGGAATTGAAACCCTCTCCCAAAGCCAGTTCTTCCGGTGTCCACGTGCTCTGTGCCCTGTGATGCCTCTCCTACCCTTTCAATTCCAACCATGGAACCTCTGCTTGCACACACCCTGCCATCCTGTCATTAGGCCTCCATTTGGCACCACTAGATGGTTTTGTGTTCATTCAGCCTGTTCTTTCTCAAGAGGGCATAACAATGAAAACAGTCCACAAACACAACCCCAAAGATGGCTGCTGGCACGGCAGAGTGTAGAGACAAGGGACCCTCCAGAGCAGTGGTTCTCAACCTTCCTAATGCCGCGACCCTTTAATACAGTTCCTCATGTTGTTGTGATCCCCAACCATAAAATTATTTTCGTTGCTACTTCATAACTGTAATTTTGCTACTGTTATGAATCGTAATGTAAATATCTGATATGCAGGATGTATTTTCACTGTTACAAATTGAACATAATTAAAGCATAGTGATTAGTCACAAAAACAATATGTAATTATATATGTGTTTTCCGATGGTCTTAGGCGACCCCTGTGAAAGGGTCATTCGACCCCCAAAGGTTCGCGACCCCACAGGTTGAGAACCGCTGCTCCAGAGAATACAGACAAAACACATATTACATACAATAATATATCAATAAAATTCCTAGAACTTGCCGTCCTCGGCAGATGGACAGCACCAACACCTACTGCTAACACTACATGCCAACGAGACCTTCATTCAGCCACAATTACCAAAGATTGATTATGACTTCCTTCTACCTTCAGCAAGGCCTAGAAACCAAAGGATCACGATGGAGATTTTTTTAAAGTGTAAAATTTCTTAACCTCAAGGATTTTACAACCAGACATTTGTTAAGGTTAAAGAGAGGAATGATGATACGGACAATAAAACTTCAGATGGGTCAATACTAAAAGGCGAAGGAGTTCCAATTAACTCTTGAAAAGGGAAGAAAGATGGCACATTCTACACTAAAAATCGCAAATGAGCCAAAAAGCCTATTCTGTGCATGAGGGTAGCTCTTCCCTTTCCACTCAGAACAGAGTTAAAAGAATAGAACTCAAGTGCAGCAGGACACGTCAGCCAGGAGACTCAAGGAAAACCTCAGGAGGGATTTTGCCTTTCTCCTGTGGCTATTGGGAATAATTTTAATGGAGACCTTCCTGGTATCAAGAGAAGTAGAATAAATAAAATATAAAGTCATTTCCAACTTGATGGTTCTATGATCAAATGCCCTCTCTTTACCAATGACTAAATTCTGGTGAAAAATGAAAGAAAGCAAAAATGAAAACTTGGCATCCTAATATTTTTCCCTCCCTTCAACCAGCTCATAATCAGAATTTCTGACATAGGAACTTCACATTTTGTAAAATGCTTTTAAACAAACAAACAAACAAAAAAGCACATTTACATTAAGAAGCCAGTAGTTATAGACATGGGCATGAAGATTTATGAAAATGATGACTTTTAATGTACTATCCAGAATAAAAACAGGGTGTTGAAAAATCTCTATAAATTTATAAGAAATCAAAAGGCAAAAAATTCCATTTCTAAAATCACAGAATAAACTTCATATTAGATTGTGCTGATGTAAATTATCATAAAGTTTCTGGAGTTTGTTTTTTGTTTGTTTGTGTGTTTTACTGTATTTAAAGCTTTAGCTCTAGCTTGTTTGTTTTTTCCTGAGTGGTCATTCCTCTTATGACTTTGCTATACTCTTGGCAAACCCTCTTCCCAACTCCCCAAGGCACTTCTAAAAGCTGGTACCAGGTATGTTTATGACAGTTGAAAGCAAAACATACTAACATTTAAGTGTTTTTAAATAAATCTAAAAGTGATTTACCTATTTTAATTTTTAAAATTAGTAAAAAATGGAATGAGTTATATAGAAATAAATGTATGTGGCTCCTTCATAAGTTTCATGTAACAGACTTCCCAATTCAAGAAATTTCAGAATTAATACATTCAATCCAAAGATTACAAATGCTTTGGAGTAGCGACGGTGCCAGTGATCTGAGATAGCCATGTTTTCCTCTTCTCCCTCAGTGCCCAGATAGGCTGCATTTTTCCATTCGTTCAGGCAAGGCCACAGGACTGAGCTCTGGCCAAGGGAGTGGAGATGGAAGTGGTGAAACTCCACTGCCTGCCTCTAAAACCTCCCGCCCATTGACCATATTCCATCTCCTCCCTTGCCTCCCAGTTGGATGTAGAAGACCCAGTGGAAGATTCCACCAGACAAGACTATAAGACGATGGACTGCTAACAGGTACAAGATTTCTGTGTGGGGTAATGACTATGTTCTGAAATTGACTGTAGTGACAGTTGCACAGCTCTGTAGACATACTATAAACCACTGAATTGCACAACTTAAAGGGGTGAATTGTATGTGAATTATATATCAATAAAGCAGTTTATAAAACAAACAAATAACAACAAAAACAATGGTGCCACTAGATGGAAGGAGCCTGGATCCCTGAATCTCCATGTGGAAGGTAGTTAAACATAACGTAAGCAAGAAATAAACCTTCTATTGTGTAAACTTGTTGGGTTTGAGGGGACTGTATATTACGGTAGTGAGCTACCTTGAATAAGAAGATCCCATATCTCAGCTGCTCAATACTTCAGACTCTGTATCCAGAAAAGGAACATGTTGAGCTAAATCGGTATATCCGAAAGCACGCTATATGTTGTTAACTGAGGTGGTTTCAGGTGGGATTTGAACAAAGATTTACTTTTATTGTATTTAGTTTTATGGTTACCTTTTATTAATGGTTTTTCACTTACTTATACAGTTTTCTTTTAATAATCAGTGTATTTAAGGAATAAATGTGAAATTATTCAAAGGAAAACATTAAGCAAATTACTACATTACTATACAAATATATGTCAAAATAATGTAAGTCACATGCATAAAGACTAAGGTTTGGGCAATACTGGGTTAAAATATCTCTTCATATCCAAGTCTAAGAGGTCTTGATTTTTTGTATTTGTCACTGTATTCCTCCAGCACCTGCTCTGCCTGGTATGGTTCCCACTGCATGAGTTAATTGATTTCTGTGAAGCAGGATTCGATCCACAGGTATACATTCAGCTGGAACCCCCATGAATGTTACACATAACGATTCTTAGCCACCTCTCCTCAGTGACAAGCATTCTGGCACGAGTCCCAGATGCCTACTGGTTCCTACCGCCATCAAGTTTCAATATCAGAAAATGCAGAAATAGGGAATGAATGTTTATAGCAACATTTTGTTTCTGGGGCAGACTTCCCACCCGGACACATTTCCTGCCTAGAATGGTGCATGGGGAAATGTTTCACTCAGAAATAACTTATATGAAACTTGGTGTTGGGAGTTAGGCTCTGAATCTGGCAGCATAGGTAAGACTGATGAGATTCTGTGGGGTGAACTTAAAAATACCAAATAAGATTCAAATAATAAACATAATAATAAATAAGGTTTAAACAGCACTGAGGGCCAGGTACTGCCCCATGAGGTTACATAAATTAATGCTCATAAAGCACTCAGCACAATGTAATCACTAATATAAGTTATTCAGTATAATTATTTGTGCCTTTAAATATAAGAATTCTAAAATATTTCCGTATTAAACCTTTTCCTCCACAAATAGATTCTTAGTGTTTTCAACCATGCAGTCTCTGATTTGTTATAAAACTCAGCCAGAAAAAAAGGATTTAACAAAGATCTTTTAAATATTAGTGGCTTTTACACTATTTCTTTAGGTTAATATATCAGCTTTTTTTTCCACTTTACCCTTGGAGGATTTCAATAAATATTCCAAGAACTCAAAAACTACAGGAGTAGACAATTAAACTTGACTATAGTGCATAAAATATCACAGAACTAGAGAAAAAGGATAATAGCAGAACACTCTTTCTCTTGAAACAAAACAATATTTTAAGTAGTTATTTTTAAAAAGTAATTTAGTCTTATCTATCAATTACCATAGAAATGCAGGAAGACTCCACTCCAGCAAACTACTTAGGACAATATTTGCTGAGCATCAACTATATGCTAGATAATGTGCTAAACACAACAGATGTGAAAGTTAAAAAACATAGGCACTGTATTTACTCAAGAGAAATGAAGGCCTCTGACCACATAAAGACATGTACAAGAATATTAATAGCAACTTTACTTGTAATAGCAGAGAACAGAACACAACCCAAAAGTCCATCAACAGGTGAATAAGATAAAAATTTGTGGTATGGCCAGACAATGGAATTCTTCAGGGTACTAAAAAGTGGAATACTGGTGAGACAAAATGGATGTGCCATGGAATCTCATTTCTCGAATGTCTCCCATCTCAAACAATTCGCTTCTCAACCGGAAAACCCTTTCATGCTGTTGCTTGTTTGATGAGTCACACATCTCTCAGGTGACAAAGGTGAGTCAGTTTATCACTGTTAAAATCTCAGGATATTGTGCTGTGAATATTTTCATGGGGTTTTTTTTTTTGCCTTTGTTGCTGCTTATAATTATTGTGACATTTTCATTTTTTTACTGTACATTTCCTTTTTGCTAAATTTTCATTTACATTTCATGTCCTTTTTGTTTTTAAAGTGTTTAATAGGTTAAACAGCACAATAGACATGTACTGTATATAAGAAAGGTTAAAACAGGGAATCCTTTGGGAGTCTGGAATGGATTAATTCAATTTACATTATTTCTAATAGGAAAAAAATGATTCGAACAGCCTTCTGGAACCTTCTTGAATTAAGTTCAAGAAACGAGGTTCCTGTATTTCAAAATAGTATGCTGGATGAAAAAAGCTACAGCATTTTATTTTTATTTTTTTAATGTATTTTCATTTATTTTTTAAATGTATTTTATTGATTTTTTACAGCAAGGAAAGGAGAGGGATAGAGAACTAGAAACATCAATCAGCTGCCTCCTGCACACCCCTTACTGGGGATGTGCCCACAACCCAGGTATATGCCCTTGACCGGAATCGAACCTGGGACCTTTCAATCCACAGGCCGACGCTCTATCCACTGAGCCACACTGGTCAGGGCAAAGCTACAGCATTTTAAAAAGAGCACATGTTATATGAGTTTGCTTATTCTAGAATTCTGGTATATCCGAACTAATCTATAGTATCAATAATCAGGTCAGTGATTATCTAGGGGGAGCGGGAATGAGAGGGGAGGTATGAAATACAAAGAGGTATGAGGATATGGGTATGTTACGAGGTGATGGATATGTTACGAGGTGATGGATATGTTCATTATCTTATGATAGTGATGGTTTCACAGCTATATACATGTCAAAATTTATCAAATAATACAATTTAAATATAGGCAATTTATTGCCTATTGATTATACCCCAATAAAACTGAAAAAATATGGTTACTGCCCTCAGGGACCTTGAAACCTGGGAAGTGTTGGAAACTATGAAATTCTTTGCTAGAACTTTAGTGTTCTAAATCACAGACTTAAAAAAGAACAAACAAAAGGAATGAAAGAGAACAATAGGTACAACGACTAAACAAAATAGCCTCAGTTTATAATGGGCCAGAAGTAGGCACTCAATCAGCTCTCATTTAAATGAAGGATTTATCCCAAGAGAGAGAGAACTCATCCATTCATTTGATTCATCCAGTATTATATGAATTTCTGGTTAAAAAATAAAGTGAACACCTAACCACCCCCAAAACTGGTATCTGATCATATCTTCTTCTTTCTTCCTTTCTCATCACCGCCTTCTTTGAGGCAGGCATGACAAAGCTCAGTGAAGACATACCCACCTGCCTCCTCAGCACCAACAGCAGTGCCTGGTGTGGGTAGCCTGGCACATGGCAGGTGCCCAATGACTTTGTGAATAAGTCAAGGGATGAAAGAGGACATCGATGAGTAGGAGGGGTGTCGGCTAAGCGGGAGGAGGCCTTCCTCAGGTCTACTTTCACCACATCCAGTCACAGCCATCACTTTTTCTTGACTACTTCAGAGAAGAGTTGTGGCTGGCTTGATTTATACCATACCAGGTGGGCACGGGCATGCCAAGAGTCTTCAGGACCTAAGAGGCCCTGCTTCCTCTGCCCTTTGTTCCACTGTCACGTTACAATCCTCAGAGATGCTCATAGCCACTGTCAGGGACCCTCCTCAACCACAGAGATGGCAATCATGGGACGTCACTGCAAATCTCAACTTGCTTTTTTAAGCAGCAAAAGAGAAGGCAGGCACTTTAACCTAGATTTCAGTCTTGGGTTTGTACGGTTAACACTGACTAGTAAGTAGCACTTTGCATCTGTACTAAAGATTCTGTGTGCCTGGGTCTGTGTGAGTGTGAATGTGTATGCATGTGCCTGTGTGTGAGTGTGAGTGTGAGTGTGTGTGTGCGTGTCCTGAGGCTCCTCAGTGGCTACTTCAGGTGTTCGGGATGCGTTTGTTTTTTAATGACACTTTATAGCTTTACAAAAGTGGAAACAACCACAATCACACAAACACAATCTCTTATCAAGAGGAACTTGGGTAGATAAGCTTTGTGAGTTTCTGGTGGGTGAGGGTGGGTGCTCAGCAAGCAAAGCACGATAAAAAACTCAATTTCCGGAATACGTGGTGGGTGGCAGTGACAACTAGTAATGCCGACACACGGCGACATGCTCTGTGGCATGAACCTACTGCTGCAGCACCAGTACCCCTGCGCCAGTATTCCTGCCATGGCCACATGGACTGATGAAGGGATAATGACAGCTCTGGGAGCGGGAAAGCCCTGTGACCATGGCCGCACAGCCTCACCCTAGGAGGCTGAGCCAGGACTTACAGGCAGGACTGGTTCTGGGCAGTAGAAAATTCCAAAGGCTCAAAGCCTCTAGGGAATTTTACCTCCACATGGCCCATACCAGGCCAGTTCCTCCACTCAGAAAAACCCCTCTCTCTGCTTATCTGATGTGAATGGAAGGCAAGTCTGAATTGGAAACACCACTGATTTAAAGTGGAACTGAGCTTTGCTAGGGTCCTGAAAAGGGGAGCATTGACCTGGTCTTTACGTGAGCTTCTTCTCCTGGACCACACAAAAGATTTCTACAGCTCTCTCCGTGTTAAAGGGACCGCACTGCAGTTTGCTTTCTAAATACTTTTATGTGTTTGTTATTAAACTGCATATGTGGGCAGCTTCCCTGTAATGCCTGCCGCCCCAGAGGGAGCAACAACCCCTCCTATTTTCCCCCCTGAAAAGATCATTGGCTGCGCTGGGAAAAGTTCCTTCTTTTGCTTCTAGGGTGGTTTTGAGGAATGAAAGGGGGAGTGAGTGGGAGAGTGAGGAGGTGGACGTGGGGACAAGGAATCACCATGGGAACGCTGGCCAGAAAGAGAAAACATGTACCTTCGATCTAAGTCTCTAGGAAGAGAAGATGAATTGGCCATCAGTTCTCCTCTCAGTAACATATTCAAAGAGAAGTATACAGAGTATACAGAAATGGATTTCTGTGGGCTTAATGGGTTCAAATCACTGCTTTTACTAGGGTTTCTATGGGAATATTCACTTTGTGTTACAATTGATCAATTTCTGGAAAACTTTTGTAGCACAACCCCTCAAGTGGGAATATTCTAGGGATAAAATCATTATTATTATTTTGGTCAATCCTCACCCAATGATATTTTTTAATTGCTTTTTTTTTTTTTTAGAGAAGAGTGGAAGGGAGGGTGAGAGACAGAGAGAGAAGCCTCGATGTGAGAGACACACATTGATTGGTTGCCACCCGCATGAGCCCCAACCAATGCTGGGGATCAAGCCTGCAACCGAGGTACATGCCCTTGACCAGAATCAAACCCAAGACTCTTCAGTCCATGGTTGACCCTCTATCCTCTGAGCCAAACCAGCTAGGGCTAGAGATAAAATTATTTTTAAAACAATTTCGTCCATGAACTGGGTATGCTGGATGACATCAAGGAGGTTCTGTTGATATGTTTTGAGGTGTGGTGATAGCAGTAAGGTTCTACTGAAGATAACGGAGGTGGGGGAAGTATGAGTCAGGGTTATTGGGTAGAATGGTGGGTACATGAGGGTCACTGTACTATTCTGTCTACTTTTGAATATGTTTGAAACTTTCCATAATAGAAGTCAAAAATACTTCTTCCTATCACATTTTTTGAAATCCTGATCGAAGCTGTAGTTGGGTCTACTTACAATTTTTTATGAAACTACAGAAAGAAATGTACCATTATAAACAGATAAAAAGTGGGGATGAGCACATTACTTGCCTGCTACTAGTAAAGCTCTGGCCATCCTGTGGTAAAGTGCCACCTGGATTCAGAAGAAGAAACAGCAATCCCTGATGTTTACACAACTGTCTTAGAGGTCATGTTTACACGGCCTCCTGCAACCATCGAACTCCATAATTAATTATATGTACTACTGACCTTGCTGAAATCATGAGTTATTCAGCATCTGCATTTTACAAATGTGGCACTAAGATTAAACCTACTCACCAAGGACAAGTGAAGATATAGAATTCCAGGCTGCAGAGCTCTCTTTATTGGCTATCCCAGCTGGGGGCCACAATTAAACTATCCATGCCCTCTTCGTTTGCTATTGCTGATGCACTTAACTCTCAAATACTCTAGTAAAAATTAATGCAAGTTGCAAAATACATGGACACTCTGAGAGATGCCCCTCCATGCCGAATACAAGTCCCCCCAGCCCAGGAGCCAGGCCACTGACTGCCAGCCTAGCAGCACCTGCAGTGGCGGCATAATCTGTTGAATTTTCTCTTCCTTGACCCCCTCGCCTCCCCTCCAGCGGTGCAGAGGTAGCACATCACACCCCCTTGATAGCAACCAGTCTTGGAAGGCTTTCGAGGAACCTGTAGGAGTAACCGTAGTAACGACACCGAGTATCCCTGAAACCTCCCTATTACCAAGCATAGGCTTTCGAGTGGATTCAGAAAGAGAGTTTCTATTGGCTTCTGTTATCTATTCATAAGGTGAATTAGGTCAAACCATAGAAACTGCCATTTTTCTAAGTCAGAAATGATCAAATATTGGTGATTTCAAATGGTATGCACATTCAGTACCTTTTGGTCCTACTCAAATGCCTCACGCTCTGAAACAGAAGCCGCCTGTGCTTTTTCTCACTTCTGCAGGTCATGAGTGCAGTTACTGTTAGTGGGACTCTTGTTGGACACCTGATGCCACAGCAGAATGACTGATTCACAGGTACGGGCATGGCGTCCATGTGGTGGCGTCACCACCAGCACTCGGAACAGTCGGAACTCAATCCAGGAAAACGTTAGAATATGAATTTAACACAGCCAAATTAAAACATTAGACAGTTAATCTAGAATAACAGCATTTTGTTGTTGTCTTTTTGTTTTATATCATATACTATTTTGATTGCCAAAGTGATGTTTTACATATGTCATAATTGTGAACTTCACCATTTGTAAACTTTTTAAAATATATTTTTATTGATTTCAGAGAGGAAGGGAGAGAGAGAGAGAGAGAGAGAGAGAGAGAGAGAGAGAGAAACATCAATGATGAGAGAGAATCATTGATTGGCTGCCTCCTGCACGGCCCCTACTTGGGGTCAAGCCTGCAACACAGGCATGTGCCCTTGACCAAAATCAAACCCAGGACCCTTCAGTCCACAGGCCAACGCTCTAGCCACTGAGCCAAACCGGTTAGGGCCCTTACTTTATTTTTACATATTTCGTATCTCATTAGACTAAGAACCAGCAGGACTCTAACAAGAGTTTATTGCTTAAGAGCACAAAGACTGTGGATCCAGAATGTCTGAGTTTGAATCCCAGCTCTACCGTACTCACTGTATCTCCTTGGACACGTTACTGAACGTCTCTGTGCTTTATTTAGTTTCTATAGCTATACAATGGGATAAATAATAACACCAGAACTTCATTAGTTTGTGTAGGAATTAAAAGAGTCAATTCATGTTAAGCTCTTGGAACAAGGATGACAAATGGTAAGGGCTTGATAAATGTAACTATTAATATTATTTTTCAAATAGTATTAGTCCTTTTAGGGAAAATAAAAGCAAAAGCCACCAATTTTGTTTAAGGAAAGACCCTCACACCTACCATCTAAATGCCAGGAAAGACCTTAGAATTGATGTCAAATTTGACTGTGTCTTATAAAATAAAATGGCATGAATGAAATTCTTCCTTGGACCATGACAAACATCAGTTCCCTAAAATTACAGGAGGACATAATAGAAATGACCAGTATCTACCAATATCCACTCTTTTCAACAACAACAAAAAAATTAACCTTTACATCATGGGCCTTATAATTCTGTTTCAGAAAAGGACGGTTAATGCTTCATGTGACTGTGCTATTTTTACCCTTCAGGGCTTATTTTAGTTGTCATACAGTAAGAAACCAATACTGAATCAGCAAGCAGCTATATTAGCACTTCCTTTTTACGTTAGAAACAGTTGATTACTGATAACTCACACCTTAACACAACTGAGCAGAGAGCACCTTTGGTTAAAATATTTATCTTCCTTCCAAGTATAATAATAAGATTACAAAAACACGCTTTACCAGTTTGTTAGGCTTTCTTGATGGCTTCAAGTCCTGGTGAAGACAAAGATTAATATAAGCCAGCCCAAAAGCATCACAAAGTTAGCCAGAAGCAGTACAGTTCAGCCTAGGCTGGGTCCCGGGCTCTGCCACATACTGGCTCTCAACCTTGGGCGAGGCACTCTGCCACCTCTCTGTCCTTCAGTCTCCTGTAAAATGGGAATGCTAACTGCATTTACCTTATGAAGTTAAGATGACTAAAGTTAGTACTTGCAAAGCACTTAAGACCATGCATGAGCTGTGGTAAGCACAATAGAAGTATTTGGTAAATTTAAAACAACCAAGAAAAAGATGCTTACAACAGGCCCCCAAACCCTTCTGTTCCTAAGCCCAGACCGCAATCTTGATTTTCACTGTGCAAAGGGTGTGTGTGAGTTCAGGATGACCAAGAATATGTTTGCCATTGTCTCTGTTTTTAAAGCAGGGATATCTTTCTTCTTAAAGTGTTTTTTGAGTCAAACAAACAGAAGAGCTTATAATAGTCTATCTGCATACAAATGGCCTGACAGGATAGGTATCTCCTCCGTTTACAGATAAGAAAAAAGAGACTTAGAGAGTTTCAGCAACTGCCCAATGTCAGAGCCAATAAATGAGAGATCCAGAATTCGGAGCAGATCTTTCTGGCTTCAAATCCCATTTCCCTCGGGAAAATGCCTCCTTATAGTTTGACAAACAGCATTAAATGGACTAGATCTGATGATTTCAAATTTACTTTTCTAATTCCAACTCCTCGCTTGTGGGATCCTACATTTCTGACTACTTAGCAAGATATCTCTCCTTATCTTATGTCTTTCCCTTTCATGATTTAACATGATTCAAAATAAAGCCATCCTATCCATCCTTAAACCTGGATCCCACTCAGTTATTCAACAGTCATTTATGATTTACTACAGGTCAAGTACTGGGCT
The DNA here is from genome assembly GCF_964212035.1 of Myotis nattereri. NCBI lineage: Eukaryota > Metazoa > Chordata > Mammalia > Chiroptera > Vespertilionidae > Myotis > Myotis nattereri. Next base: position 201,068,128 of record NC_138075.1, on the reverse strand, counting down.
AAGTGGTGCCTTCACCTGCCTCCTGAAGCTATAGATAGATGATAGATAGATAGATAGATAGATAGATAGATAGATAGATAGATGATAGATAGATAGGGAGATTGAAAAAATAATTGTACTAATAATTTACTAAATAGAGATTGGTAGTACAAAGTAAAAGCATAAGGTGATATTATACAGGAAAACTGATCTAACCTGGAAGATCAGAGAAGTTGTACTGAGGAAGTGATGTTTAAGCTGAAACCTGAAGGAGAAGTTAGCCCAGTGGTTGGCAAACCGCAGCTCACGAGCCACATGCGGCTCTTTGGCCCCTTGAGTGTGGCTCTTCCACAAAATACCATGTGCAGGCGCGCACATACAATGCAATTGAAATTTCGTGGCCCATGCACAGAAGTCGGTTTTCGGCCTGGGTGAGTCTATTTTGAAGAAGTGGTGTTAGAAGAAGGGGGGGATGTCCAGGAGACGTGGTGCAGGCGGGCCGCGGGATACGCACCCTGGGGAGGCGCTCGCGATTCATGCACGAGTTGAATGAGCCAGTCAGTCAGCAGTCTCGTTGCCCAGTGGTTAGTGCTAGTCGCGTCCGCAAATCGCACGCAAGGGACAAAAGTACCTACTCGAAGCATAAAGTTACCTGTATTTTTCCAACCAGCTGCAAATCCTACAAGTATTTTTGTCATCAATTTAAGAATTGTAATTATTTTGTGTTGGTGGCTTTATTATTATAAAATGAGGACATTTTTAGCAAAGGCCAGCTTAGGAGTACCCTAATTAAGTTAATAACAATGTACCTACCTATATAGTTTAAGTTTAAAAAATTTGGCTCTCAAAAGAAATTTCAATCATTGTACTGTTGATATTTGGCTCTGTTGACTAATGAGTTTGCCGACCACGTTAGCCAGTCAAAGGAGGAGACCCTGGATTCTAAACAGAACATCGCTAAAGTATATGCTCTAGTGCAGTGATGGCGACCCTATGACATGCGTGTCAGAGGTGACACGCGAACTCATTTTTTTGGTTGATTTTTCTTTGTTAAATGGCATTTAAATATATAAAATAAATATCAAAAATATAAGTCTCTGTTTTACTATGGTTGCAAATATCAAAAAATTTCTATATGTGACACAGCACCAGAGTTAAGTTAGGGTTTTTCAAAATGCTGACACGCCGAGCTCAAAAGGTTCGCCATCACTGCTCTAGTGGAAAGGAGCCAGCTGCCTTCAAGGAGCAGAAAGACTGGTAAGCAGGAAGATTGGAAGTGAGGAAGAGAATGAACTGCAGATGAAGCAGCCAGGTGGGCAGGCTATGGACCATAGGCCATAAGGACTTGGAGCTTTAAACTGGGGATGATGAGAAGCTCCTGAAGGGTTTTAAGCAGGGCAGGGACGTGATCACTGTAGCCACCGTGAACAACAGGCTGGAGAGGGCAGGAGTGGGAAGAGGAGCCTGTTACGATGTGGCAGAGACTCTGGCTGTCCACCCACATATCAACTTCTCATCAGTAACAGAATTCTGACTCTGTTGGTCATGTGGACACTCAGAATAAGTGACTATTTCTTAGCTCCCTTTGCAGCTACGTAGGGCCATGTGGTTAAGTACCAGTCACTGTGACACAGGCACAAATTCTGCGTGGAACATAAGGGAAGGCTGTTAAAGGGAGCTGACTCAGGTGGAAGACGTCCCTGCTCGCTTTTCTGTCTTTCTTCCTCCGTCCAGCCTGCAATTCAGACAAAATGACTGGAAATTCAGCAGCCATCTTGGGCCAAAATAAAAAATGTAAGCTAGGATGATGGAAGGGAAAGACAGAATCCCAGATCCACCATATCAGTTGAGGACAGCCTGCCTCCAGTATTTTTTTTGTCCTACATTGGAAGAGGAATATATATATAAATGTGTATTGTTTAAGCCACTATTATTTAGTGCTTTTATAGGATATATAGCCTAAGTCAATCTAACTGATACAGAGGCTGCTGTATTCATCCAAGCTGGCAAAGGTGGCTTGGATCATGGCAGTCGTAGAGTTGGGAAAGAGTGGCAGGAATGAGATACATTTAGAATGTAGATCAACAAAACCTGTTGAAAGCGCAGACATGAGAGAGGGTGAGGGAGGGGGGTAAGTTTAGACCAAGTTCCAGGTTGGTACAATTCCTGTGCTAGAAATGGGCGGGTGGGGGGGGGGGTGTGATCATCTTGAGTTTCTTTTTAGATTATTTTGAATTTGAGCTGCCTGTATGAACTCTTAGACCTCAGAATAGATACCAGGCTTGGAAATAAAGACTGGAGAAGTCATCAGTACCCAGATGCTAACCCAAAGCCACGGGAATGGATGGTGTCTCCTACAGCGAATGCAGGGTGAGAAAAGAGGCCCTGGAACAGAACCTCGAGGAACCCCAACTCGTGAGGGAGACAAGAAGGAGAAGCCGGAAAGGAAGCAGGGGCACCGTGGACTTCACATGGGGGGATAAGCGGCAACTGTTCGCTGCACGAACTAGAAGGGCCAGGGGCCTTCACAGAGGCAGGGAGGTCACTTCCAGCGGGCCTTGTAAGAACCAGTAAGAGGGCCCAAGAGACACAGGCAAGCCAGGAGGAGAAGGAAAGAGAAAGGAACATGGGAGGCAGAATGTTCTGAGAGGCTGGCGTCAGGGGGAGGAGGCTACTGGAGAGAGACTCTGAGGGGCCTACACTCCAGGAGAGAGCAAGGAGAAAACATCCCTCCGTGCTGGGCCCCAGAACCAAGAGCCCAGTCAGCAGCTCCCGAGCTCAGTCAGTGACAGTCACAGGTGGACCCCAGGCGGCCCAACTCTGGCACAGAGTGGCTTGGTGTAAGGCAGACAGGCTTTCATTCACCATACCGAAGCTTCTTTCAAACAACTGTCTTAGCTTCCCACTGTTACTTAAACAAAGACTTCAAGGAGTGTAGGGTAGAAATAAGGGATTTTCTTTACTCAAATCTGCATGAGCGGTCAAAAAGAAAGAATTGGTCTTTATATACTGAGGGTTAACAGTCACAGCAATATTACTAACTTTTCTTCAAGGTCCACTCTATGCAGATTTTGCTTTACATTCATTTAAATTCAACTGATCGCCACAACAACCCTATGAGGTAGTGACTAGTATTCACATATTAAGAAACGGACAAAGTAGTTGAATTCTGTCTGGTGTCATATAACCTAGCGAGTGGCAGAGCCCAGGATCTGAATACTGGCCCTCTCTGACATGAGAACCAATGCTGCCTGTTTTAGTAAGAAAATCTGCTTTTCCCAACTCTAAAAAAGAGCATTTCTAACCATTACATTGATTCATTGGAAAAATAAGCAAAGCCATAGGCAGGAAAATAATTTCTACTTCACTTGAGAACCGAGGGAACTGGTCAGAGACGGTAAGTTGTTTTTCGTTGCTTTCACTGGTCTGTCTGGTAACTCAGAATGAAAGGAACCTGGTCTTAGTCAGCTCACGGTGGCCTGGTCTGCTGGTTCCCAGGCCCCTTCGATGTGCTTATGACAGCTGGATACGGTTCAGACAAGACAGTCAGTCCTGCCCATGAGAAAAAAGGAAGGTGTGAGCCCAGCATGTGACCCAGACACAGAGGAGGTCAGGTGGGGGAAACTGTTCCATTTTTAGTCAGAGTTCAGCTGTGTAAAAAAGTGATTCTGAGGCAGTGTGTCTGGGGCCCTGGAACAAAAGTACCAATGTTTCCATTGAAGACACAAATAGGTCTCGGTGTTTCAAATGAAGGCCTTGCAAGAGCAAAAAGTCACTGAGAATTCAGCCAGGTAATGAAGCTACACCGAGATGTCTGGGCCAAGCAGTCATAACGAATCATGATTTGGAGGTTCGGGCTTAACCCAGAGACTTGGAAAGCACTTCTCAAGCACAGAAGCTCCCCCGCCCCCACCCCGCCCCCCAAGCACAGACACACATGGGCTGGGAAATCAATGAGGATCCGCACGATTCCGTGAGCCATTGTTAGAAACCCACCAGGTAGCGCGCTCTCTGCAGGCGCTGGGACAGGAATGGGGGTGTAATGATAGCAGACGTGGTCTCTGCCTTTTTCAGTTTTCTTTCCTATTTTTGCATTTGGTTGGTGTGCAGAAAGGAGTTAACACAGCAGGCCTGCAACTGCTATTTGGTTGGCCACTGGCTGGCATCTGGGACTCGGACTTTAGGAAGGTGCCCATTGTTCCCAGCACTGATAGGAACAGCTCATTGTGCCCCATCTGTAGGAACCATATGGTTTATGCAGAACATCTGCTTCTCCTTCTGAAGTCTGAGATCTGGGTGCATGCTAGTCAGAGGGTGCCTATATAACCTACCAGTCTCCAATAAAAAACCCCAGGCCAAGAGTCTCTCGTGGGCCTCCTGGTAGGCAGTATTTCACATGTGTTGTCACAACTCATTGCTGGACATTTTAAGCATGTCCTATGTGGCTCCACTAAGAAAGGACTCTTGCAAGCTTGTGCCTGATTTCCTCCGGACTTCATCCCTCATGCATTTTTCCCTTTGCTGATTTTATTGTCTCCTTTTGTTGTAACAAATGATAGTCATGAGTATAACAATATGCTGAGTCCTGTGAGTTCCCCTCACAATTAACCAAACCGGGGTTGGCGGGGTCTTGGAAAGCAGCCCCAATCCTCTCAAGCACTTGGTAAACTGGAATGAGCTTTAGAGTAAGAAAGACCTGATTTATGTGCCAATTTTGACACTTACTAGCTGTGAATCACTGAGTTAATTAAAATCCCTAAGCCTTGGATTTCTCTGAAAATAAGAGAGTAAAACCTGCCTCAGATGATGAAGGTGTTGAGGATTAAATATGTGGGAGATACTCAATAAAAATTATGTCCTTTTCTCTTTAGACTAACATGTGAATGGCCCCCCTATGGTTGCGCAGTGCCCAGCATGCACAATACCAGGCAGCCCTAAGGAGGCTCACTTCACCATTCCTTCCTTCCACTGATGTGTGTGGAAATCAGTTCACGCCAGCTCATGAGAAGCTATTGTGTGCACCACCATTTCCCTGCTGCACTTTTTTTTTTCTCCTTTATTGAATAAGATATTACAAATGTGTCCTTATCCCACCAATGTCCCCTCATCCCCCCAATCCTGCCCTCACCCTCACCCCCTGTTGTTCACACCCATCACTTATGCTTACATGCATGCATACAAGTCTCCCTGCTGCACTTTCAATGTCAAGGTGGTGGCTGGAAACCAGCCATGGTGGGAGTACTTACACCATGGAAACTGGCAAACACTAAAAATCAGGACTTCTTCCTCGACTCTCAATTACTAAACATTTACTACCACACCACTATCCCCTTCATTTAAAAATCAAATAGAGCTGAAGTTTCTCCCAGACAGGTCTTACTGCCTAACCAAAGACAGCAGGCAGATACGCATTTTTAAAAAGAAACAGACTACAGGAAAAGATCCTCAACGGTATTAGGCATAAGAGAAACTCAAATCAAAAACACAAGGAGATACCACTTCACACAAACTAGGATGGCCGGAATAAAAAGAGACGATAAGTGTCTTAAGGAGGATGTGGAGAATTAGAGGCCTCGTACACTCCTGGTGGAATGTAAAATGTTCCCCCTTTTTAAAAGACCCATTGTTTTTCTTTCTTGGCCTTCCTTGTACCAGTCTTTAGGACTCTATGTCTTTCCTTTACTCGGGCAGCTCATCCCTTTGAACATTTTAGTGAGCCTTTTTGATCATTTCCAACTGCTTTTTCTTTGTCTCAAGGAATGGTCAAAGCTATATGCAGTTTTTCAGTTGTTAATTATGTAATTTTGTGCCACCTGGATTTATATGATCTAATCATTTCTGACTTTGCAGATGATTTATAGATCATGGCAATCACACCAGCATCCGTGATACCTAATTATTTTAAAGCTTCAACATGTCTTTACCACCTCTTCTAATTAGATTTTTACTACTGTGTGGAATATATAAGACAGACACTAGAGGTAGAAGTGCAGATGTTGTGTGTAAAGTTTAGTAATTTAAAATCATGCAATAGAAAACAAAGAAACTAAACCTCTTTCTGAATAAAAGTAAAGCAGAAAGTATTTCTGGTGGTGTGCCAGAGTCCCTGTGGAGGAAATGAAAGCTACATGTTGACATGCTAAGGAAGCGTCATTTAAGTTTCTTTTGTGTAATCTTTGTGAATCTTAATACTGAGAAAACTTTATTGCAATTTAGGAATTAATAGATTATCTCAGAATGTATGGAAAGTAGCTCACTTTTACTTTCAAAAGATGTTTTAATAAATTTATAAATTTACTGTAAAACTATAAATTCTACATTTTATTAATTTTTTTTTTTTTGCTCTTGATCATTTCATTTTTAATTTTTTTTTAAAATATCTAATTTCTTGCCCGACTGGCATGGTTCAGTGGTTGAGTGTCAACTTACGAATCAGGTCACAGTTCAATTCCCAGTCAGGGCACATGTCCGAGTTGCAAGCTAGATCCTCAGTGGGGGCGGGAAAAAGGCAGCTGATCAATGATTCTCTCTCATCATTGATGTTTCTATCTCTCTCTCCCTCTCTCTCTCTGAAATGAATAAAAATATTTTTTTTATTTAATTTCCCATTCACCTATTTCTTCCACCCTAACCCCTGCTTCTGGCAACCAATCTGTTTTCTCTATCTGTAAGTTTATTTTCTTGTTTAAGATTACACATATAAGAGAGATCATATGGCATTTGTCTTTCTCTGACTAATTTGTTTTACTTAGCATAATGCCTGAGAGGGTCTATCTATGTTGTCACAAATGGCAAGATTTTATTCATTTTTATGGCTGAATAATATTCCAATATATATATCACACCTTCTTTACCAATTCATCCATTGGTGGATGATTAGGTTGTTTCCATATCTTGGCTATTATAAACAACTAGAGGCCCGATGCATGAAAATTCGTGCAAGAGTAGGCCTTCCTTCCCTGGCTGCTGGCACCAGCTTTCCTCTGGCACCCAGGACTCGGGCTTCTCTCCTCTGGCTGCCAGCTGGCACCCGGGACCCAGGCTGGCTTCCCTCCGCCCCAGGTTTGTCAGGAAGAATGTCCAGAATGACATCTGGAAGACATCCAGTCTAATTAGCATACTACCCTTTTATTATTATAAATGCTGCAATGAACAGCAATATATATACAATGGGGTTGTATATATCTTTTCAAGTTAGTGATATCATTTTCTTCAAATAAATACCAGAAATGGAATTGTTGTATCATGTGGTAGTCCTATTTTTATATTTTGAGGAACCTCCATATAATTTTCTGAAGCAGCTAAACCAATTTATATTCCCACCAACAGTAAACAAGGGTTCCCTTTTCTCCACATCCTTCCCTTTCAACACATTATTCTTGTTTTTTTTTTAATAATCGCCATTATAACAAGTATGAGGTGATATCTCATTGTGGTTTTGATTTGAATTTCCCTGATGATTAATGGTGCTGAGCACTTTTTCATGTACCTATTGATCATCCGTACATTTTCTTTGGGAAAATGTCTATTGAGATCTTCCGCCCATTTTTTAAATTAGATTTTTTTAACATTTTGCTATTGAATTATATACGTTCTTTACATATTTTGGATATTAACCTGTATTGCATATATTATTTGCAAAATTTTCTCCCATTCAATAAGTTGCCTTTTCATTTTGTTGGTGGTTTGTTATACTGTTCAGAACCTTTTTTTTTTTTTTTTTTTTATGTAGTTCCACTTATTTATTTTTGCTTTGGTTGCCTTTGCTTTTGGTGTCATATTTAAAAAATCAACACCAAGAACAATGTCAAAGAACTTATGTCAATGTTTCTTTCTAGGAGTTTTATGGTTTTAGATTTTACATTCAAGTCTTTAATCCATTTTAAATTTATTTTTGTGTACAGTATAAAATAGTGGTCCGATTTCATTATTTTGCATGTGACTGTCGAGTTTTCCCAATGCCATTTATTTAAGAAACTGTCCTTTTCTCCATTGTATATTCTTTTTTTCTTAAATAATTATCCCATTGTATATTCTTAGCTCCTTTGTCGTAAATTAAGTGATCGTATGTACATGGGTTTATTTCTGGATTTTCTACTCTGTTTCACTGATCTATGTGTTGGTTTTTATGCCAATACCACCTGTTTTAATTACTATTGCTTTGTAATATAGTTTAAAGTCAGAGAGCATGAAGCCTCTAGCTTTGCGCTTCTTTCTCACAATTACTTTGGCAAGTCAGAGTCTTTGTGGTTCCATACAAATTTTAGGATTGTTTATTCTACTTCTGTGAAGAATGCCATTGGAATTTTGATAGGGATTGCACTGAATTTGTAGATTGCTTTGGGTATTATGGACATTTTAACAATATTAATTCTTCTAATCCATGAGCATTAAATAGTTGTAGTTTTCAACAAACAGGTCTTTCACCTTTCTGGTTAAATTTATTCCTATTTTTATGTTTGTTATGCAATTGTAAATGGAATTGTTCTCTTAAGTTCAATTTCTGATAGTTTGTTATTATTGAATAGGAATGCAACTGATTTTGTGCATTGATTTCATATCCTGCAACTTTATTGAATTTATTTATTAATTCTAAAAGTTTTTTGATGGAGTCTTTAGGGTTTTCTATATATAATATCATGTCATCTGCAAACAAGAACATTTTTACTTCCTCCTTTCTAATTTTATTTCTTTTTCTTGAAGAATTCTTCTGGCTAGGACTTCCAATACTGTTGAATAAGAGTGGTGATAGAGTACATCCTTGTATTGTTCTGATCCTAGGGGAAAAGCTTACAGCTTTTCACCATTGAGTATTATGTTAGCCGTGATCATCATGATTTGATCCTTTAATTTGTTAATGTGATCCATTACACTGACTGATATGCGATGTTAAAGCATCCTTGCATCCCTGGAATAAATTCCACTTGATCATGGTGTATGATCCTTAAATTCACTTTGCTATTGTTTTGTTGAAAAGTTTTGTATCTATATTCATCAGGGCTATTGGCCTATAATTTTTCTTATAACATCCTTGTCTGGCCCTAGCTGGTTTGGCAGAGTGGATAGAGCATCGGCCTGTGGACTGGAAGATCCTCCTGGGTTTGATTCCAGTCAAGGGCACAGACCTTGGGTGCACACTCCTCCCTGGCCTGGCCCTTGGTGTGGGCTTGTGCAGGAGGCAACCAATCCCTGTATTTCTCTCACATCGATATTTCTCTCTCTTTGCCTCTCTCTTCCACTCTCTCTAAAAAAATCAATGGAAAAATATCGATGTGCGGATAAAAAATAAAAAAATAACATCCTTGTCTAGTTTTGGTATCAAGCTAATGCTACCCTCATAAAATGAGTTGTGGAGAGTTCCTTTCTCTTCTGTTGTTGGGAGCAATTTAAGAAGAATTGGTATTAATTCTTCTTTGAATGTTTGGTAGAATTCACCAATGAAGTCATCTGGCCCTGGACTTTGATTTGTTTGGAGGTTTTGATTACTGATACAATCACTGTTCATATTTTCTTTTATTTTTTTCATGACTTAGTCTTGGTAGGTTGTATGTTTCTAGGAATTTCTTCTAGGTTACCCAATTTGTTGGCATACAATTGTTCATAGTAGTATCGCATAATCATTTGTATTTCTGAGGTATTAGTTTTAATTTCCCTTTCATTTCTAATTTTATTTATGAGTCCATTCTCTTTTTTCTTGGAATTCTAGATGCAGATGTGTCATCTTTATTTACATTTTCAAAGAACCAGCTCTTAATTTCATTGATCTTTTCTATTGTCTCTTCAGTCTCTATTTCACTTATTTCTGTTTTAATCTTTGTTATTTCATTCCTAGTACTAACTGTGGGCTTCATTTGTTCTTTTTATCCTAGTTCCTTGAAGTGTAACGTTAGGCTGTTTTAGATGTTTCCTGTTTCTTGAGGTAGGCATTTGGTGCTATGAACTTCCCTCTTAGAACTGCTTTTGCTACTTCCCATAAATTTTGATATATTTTCATTTGTCTAGAGGTAATTTTTTATTTCTCTTTTGAATTCTTCTTGACACATTGGTTGTTTAGTAGCATGTTATTTAATCTCCACATTCATAATTGTCCAGTGTTTTTGTGTGGTTGATTTTTAATTTCATACCATCGTGGTTGGAAAAGATGCTTGATATGATTTTAATCATTTTAAATTTATTAAGACTTGTTTTGTGGTTTAACATGTTATCTATCCCCAAAAATAGAGCTTCTCCCAGAGAACAGCTTGTACACTTACCTGGAATCCCAATTTTTGCCACTGCTACCTAGGGGACACCTCCAGATTGCCTGGCTCTGGTAGCCAGCAGAGCTTACACTTGCAGTCCCATAGGACTGGATATATTTGCATACTTTAAGAAGTTGCTGCCCTAACTGGTTGGATCAGTGGATACAGCGTCAGCCTGTGGATTGAAGGGTCCTGGGTTCGATTCCGGTCAAGGGCACATGCCTAGGTTGCGGGCTGGACTCCCAGTAGCGGGTATGCAGGAGGCAGCCAATCAATGATTCTCTCTCATCATTGATGTTTCTATCTCTCTCTCCCTCTCCTTTCCTCTCTGAAATCAATAAAAATATATTAAAAAATAAAAGTTGCTGCCTATGGATCTGGCTTCCAATCAGCTTGATTATAGGTGCTGAGATCCTCCCTTTCAGACACTAACAAACTTGGCACAGTCTCATCTATGAGGAGCTATTACAAATGCAATAGGCTCCTTGGACAAAGATTTGAGAGACAAGTAAGAGCTGGGCAAAGGTTGATGACAAGGTTCATCTCCTACATGAAATCACTTCTTCAAGACTGACTGGGAGAGGTGGTTGTTTCATCTACTGAATAAAAACCAACACAGAGAGTCAAGCAGAATGAAACAAGGAAATATGTGCCAAATGAAAGAACAAGAAGAAATCTCAGGAAAACAATTAATGAAATGGAGATAAGTAATTTACCTAATAAAGAGTTCAAAGTAATGGTCATAAAGATGCTTATTAAACTGGGGACAAGAATGGATAAACACAATGAGAACTTCAACAAAGAGATGAAAAATGTAAGAAAGTATTAAGTAGAAGTCACAGAGCTGAAGAAAAGAATAAATGAACTGGAAAATATACTAGAGGAGTTCAACAGCAGACTAGATGAAGCAGAAGAGTTCACTGAAGGGTCAGTTAACTCAAAGACAAGGAAATGGCCTTAAACAAAATGTAGACAAGATTGACTTAACAGACATATACAGAACATCCCACCCAAAAGCAACAGAATACACATCCTTCTGAAGTACACATGGAACATGCTCAAGGTTTCTGTTTGGGGTGATGAAAAAGTTTTGGAACCAGACAGTGATGACTGTTGCACTACATTATAAAGGTACTTAATGCCACTGAATTGTACACTTTAAAATGGTTATAATGATAAATTTGTTATGTGTATTTTACTGCAATAAAAATATATCATTAAGAAAATTAAAAGACAAGCCACAGTACAAACATGTATTTGCAAAGAATATACAGACAATGGGTTTGATTCAGAATACATATTTATATAGTTCAAAAACAAATAAGATAGAACACCTAATAGAAAGAAAAAGGGAGGGAGGGGGAAATATCTAAATGGGCACTTCAACAGAGCCAACGGACAATGAAATATGTAGACCTGCTCGTCCTCCTTAGTAATCAGAGAAATGCAGGTTGAAAAAAAGACACATACTAAAACTTGGCCACCCAGAAGCAGGAGTGAGGCTCAGGGCTGAGGACAGGAAAGGTCCAAAGTCTGAACACAAAGTGGGGAGGGGCAAGTGTCCTCTCCTATTCCACATAGCCAACAACCACTGCAAATATATCTGAATGCTACTCACTATTTTAAGATCTGAGAATTACATTTGGCCAGGAGAGATTCTAGTGATCACATAATCTACTTTCCTCATTTAGGGTGGAAACTGAGGCCCTGACTGGATAACTGACCTCCTCAAGGTCACATTAGCAGAGCCAGACTATACCTTAATCCTTCTTTTTAAAAAAAATACTTTTATTGATTTCAGAGAGGAAGAGAGGAGGAGAGAGAGAGAGGAGGAGAGAGAATCATTGATTGGCTTCTGCAGCCTACAACCCAGACATATGCCCTGACCGGGAATCGAACCATGACCTCCTGGTTCATAGGCCGATGATCAACTACTGAGCTATGCTGGTCAGGCATATACCCTAAACCTTCTAACTGCTAATTCATGTTCCACTATGCCCCAGTGTCTTGACGTATAGGAATATACGGGTCAAATCTTGTCATTCCCCACTCATAATCCTCCAGAATCTATCTATCACATTTTAAAAAATAAAAAATCCAAAGTTTTTTCCAGGGCCCACAAAGCCATGCATGCATGATCTTGCCCAGATATCCGGACTCTTCGCCTACACCCCACCCCATTCCACTTCAGCCCTTTGACCTCCCTGCTGCTTCTTTAACAACGAAGCACCTGCTGCCTCCCTCAGGGCCTTGCATTCCTGGCTTCTCTGCTGGAACATCCTCCCCCAGGCTTCTACGTGAACTGCCTTGACCTTCCTAATATCTTCATTCCCTGAACACCTACAAAAACACAAAACACAACCAGGCAAGGCGCCGTCTTGTCCTGCTTTCCTTTTCTTCGTGGGCTGGGAGACATTTACTGGTATAGCTGTACGCTGTCTGTCTTTCTCCTCTGGAAGGTAGGCTCCCTCAGAGCAGCACATTCACTACATGTACTCTTGGGTCCCCACGCCTAGCACAGTACCTGCCACAAAGAAGGCACTTAAAATATTTTTGTTAAATTAATTAATTAAAGTAAAAAACATTTTTGGCTAAAGTTAGGGTACAGATATCTATGAAGGCCTTCCTAGGCCTGGATTTGCATCCTATTACTCCACTAATGGTAGTGCTTATGAATTACAAATCTAGGTTTCTCTACTTCTAAAATTTATATTTCAGGTGATTCAGAAAGTTTAATGTTATTGGTTATGTATGTTCCTTCACCATACCCCATCAATACCTCTGTCCAACACACAATTTATAACGTTCTCAACAAAGAAAGACTTAATCCCAACCTTTGAAGTATTCCTGTTTAAAACTTAAAATGCTTTTATTTCTTCCAATATTTTTAATTGCTTTCTTCTCATAATTTGAATTAAATTTAATTAAAAAATAAGTTTTATAGCAAAGTTGGGAACAGAATATCATATCCCTATGTAATATTTAGAAATAGCATAGTATACCAGTTGCTTACAAAATAGATATAAAAATCAAGAGCTTGATTATATATCAACAATATCTAATTACAACAAAACATATCAAGAAAAACAACCTAGTCATAAGAGTAACTAAAACCATAAAATATTCAGAAAATTTAACATTTAACAAGAAAAGTATATAACTTTAAAAAACAACTCAGACAATGGGGTGGTGAAGGCCTGGGGAGGGGGGCAGGGCGGGCTGGAAGAGGTCAATGGGGGGAAGGAGGACTTATGTAATACTTTCAACAATAAAGACTTAAAAAAATAATACATTAATTGAAAAAATAAACTCCTTAAAATATAATAACAAAACAACTCTGAAACTATTAAAGGGAAATAAATGGGTTATTGTAGACATGTGCCACTTAGTTCTTGAAAGAAAGACTTTTAAGAATATAAACCAATTATAAATGTGCTTGCTTTTTAGCTGGTTTACAGTGGAGATGCTTGGGGGTATTTCACTGGCAAAATTTGTAGATATTATCAAATATTAGAACAAAACAAGCCTTACATGCTCCTCAGAGGTAGATCCAGGTTTTGAATGACCTGAAGCTTATACACTTTGGGGAGAAGGCTCTCTCTTTTCAAGTGTAAAATTATGAAACAAAATTGCTAGGGCCCTTTCGGGGCCCCGAGAAAAAGCTGTGGAATTGAAAGGCTCTAATGCTTACTTTTCTTTAATGTGACTCAAGGCAGATCCACCTCTGGTGTTATAAAAATGTAAAACTGAAGCAACACATTTATCACAACCAGCACCCTATCATGTGCCCCACAGATAAACATTCAGAGGGAAAAAACCCTGAATCCAGATCAGACGTCCCCAACAAGAGTTCCACCAACACGGGCTCAGAGATGCTGAGTATGCTAAATCACCCTACCCCAACATTTCCCCCAGTTACCAGAGTACAACGCAACAAGATCAGTGACCAATTTAAAGCACGAATCACCTCGAATTAGCGGCCTACTAGGAGAATGAAACCGTTCTGCTTATTGCAATAATTTCCAAATCTGGAAAGAGCCACACACAAGAACAGAAACTCTGAAACACATTCTACAAAAAGATAAAAGTCGGCGACAATGCAACCTACCCAGAATGACAGCCCTGCTGATACTTACAAAGGTACTTAACTCTATGCCAGCAACAGTCCTAACTACTTCATATCCATTTACTCCTCACAAGCTCCTATGGGGGAAATAATACTATTTGCCCCAGTTTAAAGATGAGGGAAATGAGGCACAGAGGGAGATTAAGTAACTTGTCCACGGTCACAGCTAATAAGCAACAAGTTTGGAATTTGAACCCACACAATCTGGCTCCAGAATACAGTGTCCACTCTTCTAACTCTTGGAAGTTCTATTAACTCAGAGGTGGACCTTAGACTAGAACTGAAGTTCCCTATAATGAAGAAGGAACAGAAAACAGGTGAAAAGCTGGTTCTCAAACCTCAAGGAAAACTTTATCTCATCCAGTGGATGTTGGCCTTTTTTCCTACAGACATTTTAGTCATAACATGTATCCTTCGAAAGTGATTGCTGAAAATAAAGGAATGACCCCGTTTTTAAAAACTTCTGACTTATATATTTGATTTTTAGCACTGGTCTACTCAGCTTTTTCCAAGAAAATTCAACTCTCTACCATTTATTTTGATATTGTACTATAATCAATCAGGACTGAGTTCATCTAAAACATCTATGAACATCAACCTATAAACCAGGAGATCACGGTTCAATTCCTGGTCAGGACACATGCCTGGGTTGCGGGCTCCCCAGAGTGGGGCATGCCGGAGGCAACCAATCAATGATTCTCTCTCATCATTGGTGTTTCTATCTCTCTCTCCTTCTCCCTTCTTCTCTGAAACCAATAAAATATATTTGAAAAATAAACAAATAAAAATCAGCTTACTTAACTATTTTTACAAGTGCTAACCTAACTTACTAATATATTGCGGTAGATTTGTAAGGGTCTTTTTCACTATGATGATGTGCTCTACTGCTGGGACAGACTATGAATGTAATAAATTCATCTTTGAGTTACTTGTGAGTTTTCTCTCTCACAAATCATTTAACGTATCTATGAAATGAACTTTCGTTCCTATTACTTAACCAAAATCACTTTGAAGTTCTTAAGAGTTTCAAACTAAGTATAACCCTTTCAACTTCTTTCATAGAAGCATTCATAGAGAAATTCTCCTTCTCTGGGTCTCTTTTCTGCACCACTCCACGTGACTGAAACACACAGGGCTCCCACCACCACGCAGGGGTACAATGAGGGCAAAACAAGCACCAATGAAAAACTGTCACGGGCGCTCTCTTCAAGCCAGCGAAGGGAAGGAGGAAGGAAGCACATGCACAGAGGTGGTCAGTGAAGCTACTGTTTAAGGAAGTCCCCTTTGCAGGAAGTAGCAGAGTGTGGTTTAACAGCACACTAGCCAGCGAGATAAGACATTTTGCTTCATCTAGTCAAAGGGCACATCTGTCACTTCGGAGAAGGAGCCTGGCTGGCCCTCAGCGTCTACACTTGTAAAATACGAGTTGGACAAATCTGATGGTTATCTACTTTCTAGAGATGCTAAGGAGAACAGAGCATGGCAAGTTATGTGTGCAAAACCCCTGTACTTTTGTAAAACCTATGCGATGGAAAATTTAAGAACAGAAGGAAACCTTGAAACACTGTAGGTATAACCACCCATGTTACACCTGGTAACCCAAGGGCCAGTGAAGTTAGAGTCCGAAGTAATCCAGAAATGCACGCGAGTGCCAACAGCAGTGGCACGTAGGGATAAGAACTCTGGTCTCAGGAGGCCCCCTCACAAGAGAGTAGATGCGGCATAAGAAAGTCTGCTGAACCCACAGACGCAGAACTACGGCTTAATCAGACTGTACACATAACAAAGCCGGAATCGCTCTAAGTTGTATTTCTAAGAACTTTGGTAAAAAGACAGCGATTAATTCCTCTATCTTAGCGTACTGTGTGTACACTCACTAAATCTTTGTGGTACAAATGATGAATAGGCTAAACCAAATGAGTTGAGTCCTATATAACAAGTAAAAATGTATAGACTCTCTTCTTTCAGGAAAGGTAAGTCTAGATATAGATGATATAGATATAGATGAGAGATGTAGATATAGACATAGACATAAACATAAACATAGATACAGACACATATACATAAAGATAGATACAGATACATACACATACACATATAATATATGTATTCCTCTAAAAGGAGTAAAATTCACATGCTACACTCTCACTAGCAGGAACTTACATCTATCCATGTTACTTTTTGCAGTGGCAAATAAAATTAAGAAACAGCTATACCTACATGATTACTTGGAATAAAGATAGAATGAAAAGAGTTTTCTCATACAACTAGGATAATGGGGAGAAAATTCCTTTCCCACAATCTATTAAAAATCACTAGAGATTTCAATGAAGTCTCTTACATAATTTTATTTAACAAAAAAGTTACATTGCATATATTTTGTGCAATTTTTCATTTCAGGTGATACCAAGTGGAAGTATGCAAATATTATAGACAGTTCTCTAAGAATAAAAATAAAAAAGGTACATGAAGAACTTTGGTAAAAAGTAACAAAAAGGCAGTTTTTAATTCTCTGAGGTAGTTATCATCAAACTTAATATTTATCTCAGAAATACAGTATATTTACAAAACCCAATGGCTAATAATGGAAGGCATTCTCCTAAAAGTCATAGAATTAATTGCTGAATAGCACAAGTGCTTCTAAGCTCCCTCTGCAGATAATTCTCTACATATATATGACCACCACCAACCAGTGGCTAAGAGTTAGAGTGTCCGAAACAGTTCTGGAAACAACTCAAAATGGAGTTTCCCCCTTCCCTTCCATTCTGTCTCTAAAGATCAATGGAAAAAATATTCTCAGGTGAGGAAAAATAAAATAAATAAAATAAAATGGAGAAAAACTGCATGGGAAATCACTATCACAAGGTCTCTCAAGATCTTTTTGCTTAGTCAAATACTAACATATCATCACCATTGTAATTATCACCAAAAAAACCGCTGGAGGCCTCATAAGTGCAAGGTATCGTGTAATGTGTTTAAATTATGAGGCAACAACCTCGGCCCTCGTGATTATTGTGTAATGGGTGAGAAAAAAAACAATAAGAATAGTACATCAACTTAACAGCAATTCACAAAAAGCAAGGCATTTACAACCAGAGAGATGGGAAGGGTCTCCCCCTTAAGAAGACTTGTGATGGAGACTGGGTAAGTGGAGGGGAGAAGAACTGTTAGTCACAGCAAGAGCAGAGCTTCAAAAGCAGAAAAGTAACAAGTATTTTTAAGCCAAGGGGTCTGAACAGTCACTAGGTGGTGTCCATTCTATGAATAACCATATTACTTAAGCTGTATAAGTGCCCTTGCCTTCTTGGGCAACCAAACACATCCATTCCAGAATCAAGGCAGTGTAATCAGAGGCTGATACAGAAACATTCGGGTCTGAGTTTTGGTCCAGCCTTACCAACCAACCAGCTTTTTGGGTGACCTGGGCAAATAGCTCCTTATCCTTATTTTCCAGAAGGGAAACATTTGGAGGGTCATTCTTTATAGTTCCTTCAAGCTCTAAAATTCTATGGTTCTTTTTTATTACTAATAAAATCACTTATCTCATTGTATGGGTAATAATAAGTTATATAAATCTATATAGGTCTAGAACAAAACAGGTCCACAAACATACCAAGCTCCCTTTCACCCCAGGGCCTTTGCACATGCTGTTCCTCTGTATCAAAAGGGCTTTCTCTGCTCAACATTGCTCATACACCAATGTTTCTCTACATGGAGGTCTTCCCCAACCCCTCCCAACTTCTACCACACCCCAAATCTACATAATCTAGACTTTTCTACCAAAGCTTCCTCCACTCATACAATTTGGTCTCTCTTTTAACTGTCCCTCAAGAAAAAGCTATCATATTTATCCTCCTCAACAAACACTTTAATAGAAAATAATTACAGAAGTAGCTTCAAAGATTTCTAAGAATCCCCAGCCCAGTAGTTCATGATGCAATAGAGAGAAATGAAACTCGGGTTACAAAATTCATTATGTCAAATACAGTTTGTTTGTTTTTAAATATATCTTTATTGATTTCAGAGAGGAAGGGAGAGGGAAAGAGAGATAGAAACATCAATGATGAGAGAGAACCATTGATCGGCTGCCTCCTGCACATCCCCCACTGGGGATCAAGCCCATAACCCAGGCATGTGCCTTTGACTGGAATTGAACCTAGGACCCTTCAGTCCACAGGCTGATGCTATATCCACTGAGCCAAACCAGCCAGGGCAAATATAGTTATTTTTTACAAAAAAATTTGCAAGCACAGCCAGCATGGCTCAGAGGTTGAGTGTCAACCTATGAAACAGGAGGTCACAGTTTGATTCAGGGCACAGGCCCAGGTTGCAGGCCCAATCTCCAGTGTGGGGTGCGCAGGAGGAAGCCAATCAATGATTCTCTCTCATCATTGATGTTTCTATCTCTCTCTCCCTCTCCTTTCCTCTCTGAAATATATATATATAGATTTAAATTGAAGTTATACACACTTCCAATTAAGACAAGTTTCTTTCAAAATAGGCAGGTGGGAAAAGAGAGGTGGAGCAAAACACTTGGTTTATTTCAACTATAATGCCATTTCCCAAACATTCTGGGATTTGTTCTTTCCCAACCGTCTTAAGGGCCTTCACAGCACAGTCCTTTGAATATAGTCAGTGACAAAATTGCTAAATAAAACTTTGATGGAAATTTTACTTTGGGATATCACTAAAAATTGCTAAGAGCTAAGTCTTATGAATAAAATAAACTAGGTAATGTCATTTCTGAACAAAACCCCTGATTTTTCTTACAGCCTTTGTCTCTCTCATCATAATACAAATAAGCAATGAATAAAGCACAACTATCATAGCCAGATCCTACAGTGTTTTTCAAAGTCTAGAATCTTTGTATTATTTCTAGTTTTTAGTAGAGCATGAGAACCAAACCTGTTCCTCATGAAGTATTTTACATGCCTAACAACTGTTCAGCACAGAAAAATAAAAAGTTAAAACTGAGGCGAGGGTCCAGATAGGGAAATAGGAATAGTGATTTTTACTCATCGTAGTGGACCGGGCTAAAGTAAACAATTTCTTTGGTGAGATATTATGGCCATCCTAATGACGACCATGAGAATGAGAGTAAAAGAACAGACTATAATAATTTTAAACCGAATTTCATGTTTGTGAAGTCTCATAGACAATCGTTGACTATTCATGAGATAGTTGGCATTTTATAGTATGCAACAAAGGCAGCATTTCTTCCTGACATTTCTCTTCCTCTCACCACCGATATTTAAAAACTTTATGTCTTGACCAACTAAATGCAATGGGCGATCAGGGATTAGATCCTCAACTTGGCAAGGGGAGGAAGTTGAGAAATAGCTATGATGACATCAGCAAAAAAATAAATAAAATTTGATTACAGACTCAACAATAGTATTGTATGAGTGTTTAAAGTCTTGATTTTTATCATTGTACTGTGGTTATAAAAGAGAATGGTCTTGGTCTTAGACAATATATAAAAGTGATAAAAGGGGCACCATCTACAACTTACTCTCAAATTGTTCAGAAAATAACATGCATAGAGAGAGACAAAGAGAATGATAAAGCAAACTGGACAAAACCATAGGCAAATTCGTAAATCTGATTACTTGAGGTTACTTGAGAGTTCCTTCTACTATTCTTGCAACTTTTTCAAAGTTTGAAACTATAGCAAAATATGAAGTTATTAAAAAAAATTTTCAGAGTCTAGATGAAAGGAATGGTATCCTCCCACCCACCTACCTTCCGTCTTAAGTAGGTTTCTGCTTCCTAGAGAGAAAAAACGCATAGTAAAATGTTATGAAATGAAAATGAATAAATTGGTAAATTAAGAGGATGGATCATATCCTAGTAAATGATTAATTACAAGGAAGTTCAGATCCAGGACAAGAGATTAAGAAGGCAGATATGAATCAGAAGAAGAGCCATAAGAAAGGAAATTGAGACACAAGAGAGGAAGTTAATACTACCTTTTTTCAGAAACAAGGAAACTCAACTGCCTACAAGAAAATGAGTTTTCATCCTGGCCAAGTAGCTCATTTGGTTAGAGCAGTGGTCGGCAAACTGCGGCTCGCGAGCCACATGCGGCTCTTTGGCTCCTTGAGTGTGGCCATGAAGTTTCAATCGCACTGTACGTGCACGCCCGCACGTGGTATTTTGTTGCCAGGAGCCGGTCCATCCTTGCTGTTTCAAGGGACCTGGCATATATGGCATACTGTTCTTAATATGTTTGCTCACCTTCTTGGCACTATGTGTTTTAACCAAGGTCACCTCTCTGAAAAAGGTTGTTTCCCCAGGTAGGTATTTTCCCCTGAAGTTAGGGAGGGAATAAAACCCCTTAACTAAGTGCCAGGCGGGTAATTAATCACTTTAACTACGAACAATCACCCTTAAGCTACATAATCTTTACTCCCTGGAATGGAGATAAGAAACGCCCTAACCTTTGGAATAGAGATTGATAGGATTGGAATCAACTGGTATAAATACAGATGTAACAAGACAACAGAACACAGAACCTAGACACAGAACCTAGACACAGAACCTAGAGACAGAAGAACTTCGCTGGAGAGAACATGGCAAAAGATCCTGGACAGAAACTGGCCACAGAACCTAGAGACAGAACCTAGCAAGAGAACATGGCAAAAGATCCTGGACAGAAACTGGCCACAGAACCTAGAGACAGAACCTAGCGAGAGAACCTGGCTGAAGAACCTAGAGACAGAACCTGCCTACAGAACCTGGCTAGAACATGGCAAGAGAACCTGACTAGAACCTGGTGACTGAACCTGGCTGGAGAACCCGGATAGAACCTGGCTGGAGAACCTAGCGAGGGAACATGGCTACAGAATCTGGCTGGAAAACCTGGACAGAACCTGGCTGGAGAACCTAGCGAGGGAACATGGCTACAGAACCTGGCTGGAGAACCTGGCTGGAGAACCTAGCGAGGGAACATGGCTACAGAATCTGGCTGGAAAACCTGGACAGAACCTGGCTGGAGAACCTAGCGAGGGAACATGGCTACAGAACCTGGCTGGAGAACCTGGAGAACCTGGCTGGAGAACCTAGCAAGAGAACATGGACACAGAACCTGGCTGGAGATCCTAACCAGAACTTCGCTGGAGATCCTGACCAGAACTTGGCTAGAGATCCTGGCTAGGCTGCTGATCAACTGGACGCTGTCTCTGTGTCATTCCTTCTTCGCCGACTCCATCCACACCTTTGGGGACCCCTGGACCTGCTGGGGTTGGACCCCAGCATTTTGTGGAAGAGCCACGCTCAAGGGGCAGCAGTTTGCCGACCACTGGGTTAGAGCATTGTCCAGATATGCCAAGGTTTCAGGTTCCATCCATGGTCAAGGCACATAAAAGAAGCAACCAATGAATGCATGGATAAGTGGAACAACAAGTCAATGTTTCTCTCGCTCTCTCAAATCAATAAATAAATTTTAAATAATGAAAAAAATTTTAAATAATAAAAGAAAAAATTTCAGGGATAATACAGTTGAGAATTTTCAGAGCCAAAAGAAGTTTCCTTGTACAATAAGCACTGTACTACTTCTATTGAGTGTTTAGAGCTGTATCACTTTTTACAAGCTAGTGAACTATCTGGTAAAGTGTGATGCAAATGCTTCCAATTTCTCTATAGTAAATAAAAGAAACTTTTCCCAGCCCACACCCATTCTCCAGAATCAGACTGAGAGATACAAATCCTTAGGTAGGATTACAAGTGCCCTGGAAACCTATGCTTCCCACTGGGAAGTCCCCGTAGTCTAAGGATACAACCGGGAAAGAAACACCTGATCATCCCAGGACTTCAGGAGGCTCTTATCTCTATATCACAGTCTCCAGGCTCCCAGGGCTGGTCAAGAAAACCATCCTCTATGACCCAGAAGACTCCATAGAAATAGGAGAGTTTCCCCATAATGCTTAAGAGACTCATGTCACGTCATACTCGTAACTGATTGCCTCAACCATCCTGTCCGTTATCCTGGGTAAAAGACTAAAATTTCAAGCATCTCATTACAAACAATGTTCGATTTCAGTACAGCTAGAATAAAATGATAAGGGATGCACTGGTGGCATTATGGAAAAAGCACTAAACTTACTTGCAGTCTGACAACCTTTCTGGGTATCATGGTTCATGATGTATGTTTAGGATGAGCCTGCCCTACCTGTGTCTAAGATTATGGTCTCTCCATCACTCCTTCCATCCAGCCAGCACTCCCACCGAGTACCCACTGTGCACTGCGCCCTCAGAAATGCGAAGATAAATAAGCTGTGAACCCTGCCCTCCAAGAGTTTAAAGTCCAATGAAGGACTAAGATATGTAAATGAAGTCAGACAACCAAGATGCCATGATAAAAGTATTTACAGGCACAGAGGGTTGGAGTGGGGTGTGGATTCTACCTTCAGTGGGAAAGAACTAGGAAAGGCTTCAGAGAAGGTGGGGAGTGAGCGGAGTCAGGAAAGATGAGCACTTGCCAGGCACTCAACAAATTTTTGGTGGCTGAAAAAGACAGTGGATGGAGAGAGAGGTCCTGGCAGGAAGGTAGAGAAGGATATCACTCCAAGTAGAACTGACAAAGGCACCACGAGACAGGGCAATTGCAGGTAGAAGATATGGCTGATGCGGAGGAAGTAGGGTTGTCAATTAGAAAATTGCATTATGCACCTTGTATTCCAAGCTAAGGAGTTTTAACTTGATCCTAGAGAAGATACAAAGCTACAGGTTTTCAATATCTCTCTGAAGACTCTGTAAACGAAAGATAAATATTCAAGAGTAGAATCAGGTAGAGCAGTAATCCACCTAAGAGAATGGGGTGGGGAGCCGCATTAAAGTTGTAACAAAGAGAAGGAGAATTCATGGGACCTGGTGATAGATCGGACGTGTGCTTGGGTTGAAGCAGTGATGACAAAGGAGGAGTTCAGAGTATGAAGAGATAGAAAATGTATATAAAAGTAATTTCTAAACTATATATACAAACTGGAAGAGCACTGTTTTAAAATGTCCAAGTAGATAGTGGCAGAACCAGGACAAAAACCCTCTCTAGTGTTAATGTTCTTCTATCGCAGAGAAAATTTTAAAAATTCATAACTGAAAGTAATAAAAATATACTCGCTTTAAAATACAACTCTACCTGTGTTATAGAAAGATTTAACAGGATTTTTCACTTTGGAGCATCAAGGAGGTTTCAAAGATAGGCTTTGAAGAAAACAGCCCTGTAATTCATTAGGTGTATGATCTTATGCAAGTTTTTAAACTTTCTAAGCCTCACATCACTCATTTTTTAAAGGGAGATACTGATAATACAATTTAGCATTGTTTTGAGGGGAAAAAGTCATGCATATAAAGTATTTAGCACAGTGCCTGGCATATATTTGGTGCTCAAAAATTTTTACCAGTATTACCACTGATTTGCAAAAAGAGTTAACAGAGCTGGTCTATGAGACTACTATCTTGGGAAAGGCCGGCTTACAAGGTTGGCCCTTGGCTTAAACCTGAACTCTGGGAGGGCCCTGCCATTCTGAGCACTCATAAGAACAGCTCACTGAGCCTAAACTATTTATACAAACAATATGTTTAAGCTGAACACCTGCTTTCCTTCTGGAGTCTTGAATGTTGGTACATGCTAGGCAGAGGGTGCTTACGTGATCAGCCTCCAATGAAAACCTTGGCTACTGAGTCTCTAATGAGCTTCCTGGTAGCATTTCATAATTGTCACAATTCGATGCTGGAGGAATTATGCACACCCTTTCTGGCTCCATTGAGAAAGGACTCTTGCAAGCTTACGCCTGGTTTCCTCCAGACTTGCCCCATTTGCCTTTTACTTTTGCTGATTTTGCTTTGTCTCCTTTTACTGTAATAAACCAAATAAACTGCACCTGAGAGTACAACTATATGCTGAGTGCCGTGAGTTCTCCTATCAAATCATCGCCCCTGGAGGTGGCCTTCGTGATCCGACACAACTAGTCTCCCTACTCCGCGACTTTATAAACTACTTGCCAATTTCATCCTGGAGCAGCATTACAGAACACACACCAACCAAGTTAGTAGTACCTAAGTCCAGTTATAAAAAGTTCCTGATTTCTTAGCTAGCAATTGTAGATTTACTCACTACTTGAAAAGTTTTTATTCCACATTGCGACATAGAGAAATCTTTCCTCCCCTTGTTTCCTCCCCGGTATTTCGTGGCCTTTTTCCTGATTAACCCCCAGCCCTGCGCTCCCCTGGATTCCATCGCAATACCACACAGAGCGTCCCCTGGCGTGTCAGATGATCTGACCCACGTGCCATTTAGTTCCCTGGGCAGAATGCAAGATCACTTATGAAACCCCCTTTGTTCTGTGTTATTATGAGTAAGATCAAACAACATAAATTGCCGGGAAGATCAATCACCAGTTCATTAGAATATGCAGAAATGTGAGCTGGTTGTGAGTAATAAGAACAAGGAGGGCACGCCAAAGAGGGCCCGTCACGGGAACTGAAGCACGGGTTTTCCAATGTCAGGGCTGGAAGGCACGGCTTGCCTGAATTTCCACCTTCCAGAACAGAATTTCTCAGCACACTCCCAAAGCACAATGAGCTGTACTTAACAGGAAGAGTTTCAATAAACGCTTATGGCCATCATATTGAAGGAGCCTGGGGTCCAGAGAACCAAGAGAGGGCAGAGGTCTGTCCCACTTTATGATGAATTGATACAGACACAGTTTCTACGTGTTAAAGAAGACTTTGGTATGTAATACAGTAACTTATGGGAAAGAGCCATGTATACAATATTCTTAATGAAGCCCATAAGGATTTAATTTGTTTTTATTAACAGATTAATTTAGTAGGCTGATAGAAAATGTTTACCCATATATACCAAACCCATAATTAATGAACTTGTGAATATTTATATCCATATCCTAAACTTTATCTTTCAAATCCAAAATAACATATTATTACCTTTACTTCGTTATTAACTTAATTAACCTAAAGCTTATTCCATACGATTGGGGGCAGTATTACAAAGTAATAACAACACAGAAATCAGCAAAGCACATTTCGATGGTCTCCTACCTCTGCTCGACCTTCATAGTAGGTTAACATGGACTTTGTTAGCACAAAAAGTCTCTCTTTGTAGTTTAAGGGCGATGTCTTCTTTCTCTGCTGTGACCTTTTAATAAGAATCTCTTCTAGAATAGTGTTAAAATTCATCTCGGTCTTCTGATCACTCCTTCTCCTGCCATTGAAGATTCCAGTATTCTAAAGAAAATGAACAGTTGAAATAAAGTGTGACATTTTAATTTTCCAAGGATGTTGTCATTTCAAACCACCAAAATAAAAATAAGCCTTGATCCTCCCCACACCCAGAGCCAATAAATGTTATTCTACACACTTGGACTGAGAATGCCAGGTCACAAAAGCTCAACCTCCACTCCACCCCCAGCCTCACTCCCTTCACCCATATCCAGCATTTTACAGAAAACCTAATCAAGGTTTGCCATGATGACGATTCTCTGCTTTGTACCTCCCAGCATCCCTTAACTTTCTGGCACGCCCTTCTGCTATTTGATTGCAAGGACACAAACATCTCGGATGGAAAAGTACAATTCATCACCTGCATGGCTGACTTAAGCTTCTATTTGAATAGCCTCAGGGTCTTGGCACACAAAACGGACAAGCACGCAGATAAGGTAAATGTGTGAACAAAGTGAATTAGCACTGTGATGGCTATGGTTCACTCCGCAGCTCTGACAAGGACACAATCTTGATCAAACACCCTAATCACAGAGCCACGAGGATGTTCTCTCTCATCTACACTACCACACTCCACAGTTCTCTTCTCAACCACAAAAGGAAACCCAGTCATAGCTAACCTATTCAGCCCATATTTGAAGCCCCATGTCCAGACTAAGCCTTCTAATATTCAACAAAATTAAACTATCTGAAACTCAGGATACTCAGAAAAGGCCTGAATATTCTTATTTGAGACAAGTGAATTGGTGACAGCCATTTCTTCCCTTCCTTCACACCTTTATAAGACATCATTGTGTATCAAACCATAAATGCAATGGAAGTGGGTGAGCATCGACCTATGAACCAGGAAGTCATGGTTCGATTCCCAGTCAGGGGTCAGAGCACATGCCCAGGCTGCAGGCTCGATCCCCAGTAGGGTGTGTGCAGGAAGCAGCTGATCAAGGATTCACTCTCATCATTGATGTTTCTATCTCTCTCTCCCTCTCCGTTCCTCTCTGAAATCAATAAAAACTTATTGATAAAAATAAAATAAAAGAACATAAGGGGTTACTTGAGACCACAGCCAGAGACTTGACACTGAGCCACTGAAGAATTCCACCATCTTCACACCCAACCTGATCTCAGAAGCACCCTTGCAACTCCCTAGTATTGCTCTGTCGTCATCCAATTAGGCCCTTCCATTTTCCACTTGGTTACTTCATAGCAGCTTAACTCTGTAAATCAGTTCCTTCCTTTATAAAACATGGAAGTAAATACCATGAAGTTATTGTGAGGTTTAATGAGATGTGGAAAAGAACTTCGTTATTTTGAAAACAGTATACAAATGTTCATCATTATTTTTTTAATTCCGCTGCTCTTTTCCTAGCTCAGAGCATTATACTCTTGACCACAATAGGAGCTTTCCAACTGATCTTCCTTTCCTCATGTTATTCACACTACATACCCCTCATTCCCATTGGATAGCTCTTCAAAGACACCAATGGTCATGCCATTTCATTCAACAGAAATCCTCAATGCCTACCTCAATGTCTCCTCAAAGCCTCCTCCCATCTGCAGGATAAAAGTCAAACTCCTTAGTTTGACACTGGATTGTCTAGAGTCTGGCTACTACCTAACATCAAATTTTTATTTCTACTGTTCCCCATGTTTTCTACACCCAGTCAAAATACTTGTCATTCAATCCCTGGCCTAGAATCCCCTCTCTCCCTATGAAAGCTCCCCTACCTCAAAACACACTTTCTTGATGAAGCCTTTCATGATGATTCCAATTAATTAAAAACCTTCCAATTCAGCCCTAGCTGATTTGACTCAGTGGATAGAGTGTTGGCCTGCAGACCAAAAGGTCCCAGGTTTGATTCTAGCCAAGTGCATGTACCTTAGTTGCAGGATCCTCAGCCCCAGTGGGGGGCACATGCGGGAGGCAACCAATAGATGAACCTCTCGAACATCAATGTTTCTCTCTCCCTCTCCCTTTCACTCTCTTTAAAAATCAATGGAAAAATATCCTCAGGTGAGGATTAACAACAAAAAACCCTGCCAATTCACGTACCCATAATCTCTGTCTCGCTCATCATAGAGCTCATCATAATCTTCCATGTTGTACAGCAATTAATGAACATGTTTGAATTTTCACCTAGATTTTAACCTACTAAAGAAATAGTTCTCAACCTTAAGTAGATATTAGAACAACCTAAGGAGATTTTCTTCTTTTTTTAATCCTCGCGGAGGATATTTTTTCCATTGATTTTCTAGAGAGCGTAGAAGTGAGCGGGAGAGACAGAGAGAGAGAAACATCAATATGAGAGAGACACATCAATGGATTGCCTCCCCCACAGGCCCCAATCAGAGCAGGGATAGAGCCTGCAACTGAGGAATGTGCCCTTGACCGGAATCGAACCTACGACCCTTCAGTCTGGGGGCCAACGCTTTAACCACAGAGCCAAACCAACTAGGGTAGGAGATTTTCTTTTTAATATACATGTCCAGGACCCAGATCTTTTTATTCAGTTGTTCTGGGGTGAAGCCCAGGGCATCATAATTTAATGTGCAAGTTGATTTGAGAGCCATTAACTTAAAGAAAGAGCTTGGGCTCTTCCACTAACTATCTATACCATTCTTGGTGTTTACAGCAGCCTCTCAGTAAATAAAAGACCTATTAACCCATTAGCTAAACTAAAATAAAAAGTCAGAAAAAAGCTCTTGTTCCTTTTGCATCTAAGTTGGTCTTCCTTATTCTACATTAAAATTTTGGTGCCCTCTTTCCTTTTTTCTTTTCCTCCTGAGAAGCTGCTGATCTGTAAATACCACATCTTTGGAAATTATCTTTTCATCTTTGTGCAGCACATCTTCAACACAGGGTGTAAACAATTTACAAAAATTGACTGTAAGAGAAAAGCAAGCTATGCCCTGGAAAACAGGTCATATGCAAATGTGTAGTTCCCAGCCCAGTGAGTAACACCATAGTTACCGAACGGAAGACTTTTGGAAGTCCTGGAGGATAAGTGGGGTGTGGCTCACCTACAGCTCTAGAGGCAAAAGGTCTCAACACCAGGGGCAGGTGATTCCACAAGCTTAAAAGTAGGTTTCATAGAAAGGATTGAAATTCAGAGTGGCAATCATCAAAGGCAATGCAGGATGATGGAGAAAAATCCCAAAGGAAATTGATTTCTAACCCAAAATTCTATACTCGGCCAAACTGGCAATGCAGTGACAAGAGAATAAAGACATCTTTCAAATATGCAAGGCTTAAAATTAAAAAGTTTTACCTCCTATTCAGCCTTCTCAAAAAGCCACTTAAGGATGTACTCTACCAAAAGAAAGAAGTAAGCTACAAAATACATGGAATATAGGAAACAAAGGTTCAAACACAAAACAAAGATAAGGAGAATCTCCCAGATGATGCTGAAGGGAAAACCTAAGATGACATTGAGCAGCAGGCCAAGAGAGCAGCTAGGCCAAATTAGATCAAGTTAGAAGATTCATGGAAAGAGTTTTTTTAGGAGATGAACCTAAAGGTATTGAGAGAAGATCTACAGTTAATCAGTAAAACTTTACCAACTTAAAAAAAAATAATAGGAGAAACTAAGATGGCGGCATAGATAAACACCGGGAAATTGCCGCCTCCCACAACAATTGAAAAATACCGCAAAGGACAGAGCAGACATCATCCAGAACAACAGGAAGCCTGGCTGAGTGTAAATTCTACAACTAGAAGGAAAGAAAAGCACGCTGAGAGCCAGAGGAGCTGCAGAGGTGAAGTACAGAGGTACGGCGGCTGGTGCGCGCGGGGAAAGGGGGTGGCACCTGAGGACGCGGCTGTTTTTTTTGAATCACAAGCTCCCGACTGCTCTGAACTCCGGTTCCGGGAAGTCTCTGGGGACCCAGGACTCATACGGGGAGAAGCTGGACTGTCGGGCAGCGGGCAAACTTGAGTGCGGCTTTCCCTCAGAGGTGCTTGCAGCAATTACCGGGTCACTGAGACGCGCAACTCCTTAGGAGAATCAGCCATAGCTGCTTTCTCCGCCCTTTGACTCCCTGAGACCCTGCGCCACCCAGGCTACGGCAGAGGCTTTTGCATGTGAATGTACCTAACTGCAGCCGAGCCAGGCAGACCCGGAACTTCCAAGAGAAGGCCCAAGGCCCCGCAGCGGCTTGCATTGCTTCACAGCTGAGCCTCTTCATGGCTCCTGCTGTGTGGCCTCAGGCAGAGGCTGAATTAGCACCTCCTTAGATCCAGGAGCCACTGTACCCAGTGGTCAGAGGGGGACCATCCAGATTGCAACTCCTCAGATCCATAAGGGACACACTCAGGGAGCAGACTCAGTGAGCACCAAAGCCCCACTGAAGCAAGTCTTGCCCCAGAAGGGTGTCTTCAGCACAGAAGTTCTCCCACTTCAGACACAGCTGATTCTCACAGCCAATTGGCCTGGAGGTCAATTCCTCCCAGTGATCCTACAACAACCAAGGCACCAAGAGTGCTCCAAGAGTGTCCACCTCAGGTAACTGGGGAGGCTGAGCCACTGGGCCCTACAGGACACCTGGAGCGCAGGGTCACTCTATCAATACAGGGAAGCAGCCAAAATGTGGAGACAAAGAAACAGGTCACAATTGGCAGAAATGGAGGAAAGCAAACGACTGGATATAGAGTTCAAGGCCACGTTTATAAGGTTTTTCAAGAATTTTATGGAAACCGCCGATAAATTTAATGAATCCCTCAAGGGGTATAGTGAGACCATGGAGGACATGAAAAAGGACCAACTAGAAATTAAGCATACACTGACTGAAATAAAGAATAATTTACAGAGATCCAACAGCAGACAAGAGGATCCCAAGAATCAAGTCAAAGATTTGAAATGCAAAGAAACAAAAAATCCCAACCGAAAAAGAAAAAAGAAAAGAGATTCCAAAAATATGAAGATAGTGTAAGGAACCTCTGGGACAACTTCAAGCGTACCAACATCAGAATTATAGGGGTACCAGAAGGAGAGAGAGGGCAAGATATTGAAAACCTTTTTGAAGAAATAATGACAGAAAACTTCCCCTACCTGGTGAAAGAAATGGACTTACAAGTCCAGGAAGCACAGAGAACCCCAAACAAAAGGAATCCAAAGAGGACCACACCAAGACACATCATAATTAAAATGCCAAGAGCAAAAGATAAAGAGAGAATCTTAAAAGCAGCAAGAGAAAGACAGTCAGTTACCTACAAGGGAGTACCCATACGACTGTCAGCTGATTTCTCAACAGAAACCATGCAGGCCAGAAGAGAGTGGCAAGAAATATTCAAAGTGATGAATAGCAAGAACCTGCAACCAAGATTACTTTATCCAGCAAAGCTATCATTCAGAATAGAAGGTCAGATAAAGAGCTTCACAGATAAGAAAAAGCTAAAGGAGTTCATCACCACCAAACCAGCATTATATGAAATGCTGAAAGGTATTCTTTAAGAAGAGGAAGAAGAAAAAGGAACTCTCACCATTTGCCACAGCATGGATGGAACTGGAGAGCGGATAAATACCACAGGATCTCACTCATTTGTGGAATATAATGAACAAATAAACTGATGAACAAGGACTGATCCAGAGACGGAGAGGCATTGATTGGACTGTCGGGCCTTGGAGGGAAGGTAGGAGAGGGTAGGGGTAAGGGGGAAAGATCAACCAAAGGACTTATATGCAAGCATATAGGCCTAACCAATGGACACGGACAACGGGGGGGTGAGGGCATGGGGGGGGGGGGGGGTAGAGGATAACGTGGGGACAAGGACACATATGTAATATCTTAATCAATAAAAAATATATTAAAAGAAAAAAAAAGTAATAATAATTCTCTAAAGAAGACGAGATTATTTTCCTCTGGTTTTTTTTTTTAAGTTTTAATAGACTTTTAGGGGAGAAGAGTAGAAAGCATATATCCTTCCACTGCCATCTTCCAATAATTTTCTGATTCTCAGAGGCAAACATTTTTATTTTAAAAAAAAAAAACACATTTGTGTACTGTCACTCTCTAAGTAACTACTTGTGTTGCTACTTCTTGGTTTTTCAATGTTAGGTATGCTCTATTGACTTCCTACTAGTACTACGGAGGATCTAAGTCTTTAATAATGTACTCCCCACCCACACACACAAGAAAATTTCCTGCACTCACTTACCCTCGATATCCTATCTAATAAAAGAGAAACATGGTAATTGGCGTACAACCGCTACCCTTACCATTGGCTAATCAGGGTGATATGCAAATTAACTGTCAGCCAAGATTGCGGCCGGCAGCCAGGCAGCTTGAAACTAATATGAGGCTTGCTTGCTTCAGTGACGGAGGACTCCAACGTTCCCCGCCTGCTGCTGCAGGCCTCTGAGCTGCAAGCAACTATGTAACAAACATAGAAGCTAAACAAAAGCCCAGAAACTTGCCGGGCTTCAGCCAGCAGGATCGCAACATTGTAAGCGAAGGCCAGAAACCTACTTTCAGCAGTGGAGGCCTAAGAGCTGGAGCCAAGCCTCAAAGCTAAAGCTGGCCCAGAATAAAAAAAAAGAAAAAAAGGAGCGGTTGGGAGCTTCAATCACCCCCAGCCTGAAAACAGCCCTCAGCTCCTCACCCAGACTGGCCAGGCACCCCAGTGGGGACCCCCACCCTGAAGGGTGTGTGACCAGCTGCAAACAGCCATCATCCCCTCACCCAGGCTGGCCAGGCACCCCAGTGGGGACCCCCACCCTGAAGGATGTGTGACCAGCTAAAAACAGCCATAATCCCCTTACCCAGGCTGGCCAGGCACCCCAGTGGGGACCCCCACCCTGATCCAGGACACCCTTCAGGGCAAACCAGCCAGCACCCACCCATGCACCAGGCCTCTACCCTATATAGTAAAAGGGTAATATGCCTCCCGGCACCGGGATCAGCGTGACAGGGGGCAGCGCCCAAACCCCCTGATCGCCATGCGGCTCTGTGTGTGACAGGGTGCGGCGCCCCAACACCCTGATCGGCCCTACTCTGTGTGTGACAGGGTGCGGCGCCCCAACCACCCCCCCCCCCACGGGCCCTGCTCTGTGTGTGACGGGGTAGAGCCATAACCTCCCCATCGGCCCTGCCCTGAGTGTGAGAGTGGTGGCACCCCACCCCCCTGATCGGCCCTGCTCTGTGGGTGATAGAGGGCGGCGCCCCAACCCCCTGATGAGCCCTGCTCTGTGCGTGTCAGGGGGCTGCACCCCAACCCCTGATTGGCCCTGCTCTGTGCGTGACAGGGTACAGAGCCCCAACCCCCCTGATGGGCCCTGCTCTGTGAGTGACAGGGGGAAATGCCCCAACCCCCTGATTGGCCCTGCTCTGTGCATGACAGGGCGTGGCGCCGCAACCTCCCCATCGACCCTGCCTTGAGTGTGACAGGGGTCGGCGCCCCAACTCCCCAATCAGCACTGCTCTGAGCCCGACCAGGGGCTGCACCTAGGGATTGGGCCTGCCCTCTGCCACCAGGGAGCAGGCCTAAGCCAGCAGGGCATTATCTCCCGAGGGGTCCCAGACTGCCAGAGGGCACAGGCCGGGCTGAGGGACCCCCCCTCCCCCCCGAGTGCACAAATTTTTGTGCACTGGGCCTCTAGTTATTGTAATAACTATGTATGTAGCAGATGGAACCAGACTTACTGGGGTGATCACTTTATAGGTTATAGAAATGTCTAATCACTATGCTGTATTATGCCCTAAGGTCAGTAGAGTTTAGTTAAAGCCCCTGTTTCAGAACTTCTACCTCTACCTAAATTGAAACTAATATTATATGTCAATGGTAACTGAAAAATAAATGTTATTTTTTAAAAATATCTAGTAAAACCCTTACCTAAAGAGAAGACAAAAGGCCAAAGTTACAGAGACCAGCTGACTTATCTCTCCTGGTAATGTACCCTGGACCCCAGCTCACTACCATATGGTGGGTGATTGGACTAAAGAGGCAAGTGAACCTGGAAGCAGACTGAGAAGTGCTGCACTGAGAAGAGCTGTTCCGTATTGTCCATATGACACAGGTATACACGCAGACACAGCAGGTGCTCTTTAACACAGGCTTGGGTCCTACACTGAAGTTCCCCTCTGTGGTCTGCGGCTGCAACTGGGGTTGGGAACCTCACCATTTACAAAAAGGAAGAAAAAAAGAGGCCAAAACCGGTTTGGCTCAGTGGATAGAGCGTCAGCCTGCGGACTGAGGGGTCCCAGGTTCGATTCCGGTCAAGGGCATGTACCTGGGTTGCGGGCACATCCCCAGTAGGGGATGTGCAGGAGGCAGCTGACCGATGTTTCTCTCTCATCGATGTTTCTAACTCTCTATCTCTCTCCCTTCCTCTCTGTAAAAAATCAATAAAATATATTTAAAGAAAAAAAGAGTAATAAATGGAGGGAAATGTTTTAGAAAATAAACCACGTGCAATACTTCCAAGAATCAACACATATACTTACTATACTAGAGATTCATAGTTAAATGGTTCTAGAGAGAAGCAAAAGTCATCGTAACATAAAAACGTTCATTTACCAACTGACCACATAGGCCCCAAGCAAATATCCCTTTCACATTACTAGGTTCTACTTTGCTGGTCTTTATCCCTCACTGAATAAGAGATGCAACAGTCAACAATACAGGTGCCAATGAACTAGCAAATAGTCAAAAGATGAGGATCAAGACGTCAGTGAGGGCGATACTGGAGAACTGCTCAATCACACTCAAAAATAACACAATAGAGGTGTCAAAACAGAATACAGAATGATTTACAATCAAAATAGTAAGATACCCTGTACAAGAGTGCTCTTTGCTCCCTTTTCCACACACACACACCCCAATCCATTCTCCCTTCTCCCTGGACATATGGACTAGAGATGATATCCCCTATCCTTCTTTGCAGTTAGATGTGGCCATCTAAGCTAAAGCCTATTAAATAACAAAATTCAATTGAGTACTTTTGGATATTTCATTGGCTTTATTTAGTGATTCATGAATTGGGCAGTATCCCATCTAGCAACCGGAAGGGCGCTCCAATGAGCTGTACAAAATAGAAGGTTTTTAAGGCCAAAAAAAAAAAAGTGTAGGACTAAGAAATTAAGTGGAGTGTTTCAGGCAAGGACAGCTTCCATAAGGAGAATGCTGGGGTTTTATCAAACAGACTAGTGGCCTGGTGCACGAAATTTGTGCACATTTAAAGGGAATTAGTTAGAGGAATTATTTTAATATTGCTATTTGCCCTTTCTCTATAATAGAAGTGTCAGAGATGAAAGAAAATTAGTAAAATGTATATGAAAATCTCCCTCCTGTCAGAGTCTGGGGCGCACCGCAGGACCCAGAGTCAAGTCCCCACCCACCAGTGCACACCTCGAAATCACACAAGACCCAGACCCAGCCGGCTCCACCCGTCAAGCCCCACAGGGCAGGGGGGTGCAGCCTCAGACCCCCCATCAAGCCCCGCCAGGTGGGGGAGGGGAGCGCAGCCTCAGGTCCCTCGGTCCCGGCGCTGGGGTGGGGGGTGTGGCCTCAGTTCCCAGCGCAGCCTCAGGTCTCCCAGCCCCGGTTCGAGGGCCTAAGGGTGCGAGGGCATGACGACCATTTGCATATTAGCTCTTTATGATATAGGATTACCTCACTAGTTTTGATCAGGAGATTCCACTCCTGGGAGAGTGGAACTGCAGGTAAGCTAGTTATTACGTTTTGGTTTGGTCACGTAGCTTAAATTATTTCTTTCCTTCACAAGCCAAAGAGATATGTGCGGAATTGAGATGTGGATCATCTTCAATTTAAAGACAAGTGACTTTCCCTGGGTTTAGAGCATTTTCCACCCTCCCACCAGCTGGAACGTACACACGGCAAACTCAACTTTCCTTCTGCATTACAGGCGACACCCAAATGAGCCAAAGGAGAGGAGAAGGAATGCCATGGAACCAGAACCTGGTCTTTGAATGACCCCATGGAGCAGAGCTGCCCCACCAGTCTAGACATTGTAAGAAATAAACACACTTCCATCTTATTTTTGAAATGACATATAATTGTTCTTTGTTATAGTGCCTTAACCTTTATTCTACCTAGTAGACCACACCCATGCAAAAACTGATTAAGCTTTCTACTGCTTTTGAAAAAAATGTCCCTCTTTAGATTGTGCTGACAAATTCAAATGAAGTGAAGGAAGTAAAAGTTTATCATGCATTTCCATCAGAAAACCTATCTCGAGAAAACAATTAATACTTGATTCACTCTTTGTTCTAAGAGTTAGCAAGTATAATCTAAGCGGTGCCATATGGAGATAAAATAAACATGTTAGCCGAAACCGGTTTGGCTCAGTGGATAGAGCGTCGGCCTGCGGACTGAAGGGTCCCAGGTTCGATTCCGGTCAAGGGCATGTACCTGGGTTGCGGGCACATCCCCAGTGGGAGATGTGCAGGAGGCAGCTGATCGGTGTTTCTCTCCCATCGATGTTTCTAACTCTATCTCTCTCTCCCTTCTTCTCTGTAAAAAATCAATAAAATATATTAAAAAATAAATAAATAAATAAATAAACATGTTAAAGTCTGAATCATACTGGGCTTCTCTTTTCTTTTACTACTTACTCTGATAGTTAAGTGGATTCACTGTAAGTGACAATATTCTGGCACTAATTCTCCCCAGATGTGGGAATTTCTGACATAAAACAAATATTTCTCTTTTTGCTTTATGCTATTTCAAAGGGAAACGATAACCATTGAAAACAGGCATAAATAGCAAGTATCTCAAGTGAGTAAAGTACCTTTTACTAGAAGAAAACATGAGAATAAAGAAAAGTAATTTGGAAATTATATATAAAATAAGCAAATGCCTATATGTGTTCCTTGACTGCAGTATTCAAAGTTGTTTTTAATGAGGAACATATGTCTATGTCAACGTATTTTTCCCTTCTGGTTTTTAAAATAGGAATAGGGAATCCAAGTCATCATTGCATTCAACTGTTTTACAGAATGAGAAACCTTTTGAACAAAATAGTTCAAGAACAAAAAGAGTGATTCGATGAAATTTAAAAGTCCTGAGACAGCTCAACTAGCTGAAACGTATGATGAGACACTGTGGCAACCTGAACACTAACTGGATATTGATGCCATTAAGTGTTTTTTGTACATTTGTTTCCTAATATTAAGATTTGATGATATCAAGATAGTGTTGAGCCCTGGCTGGTTGCTCAGTGGTTAGAGCATTGGCCTGCAGACCTAAGAGTCACAGGTTCAATTCCAGGTCAAGGGCATGTACCTTGGCTGCAGGTTCCCCAGTCCCAGTAGGAGTGCTTGCGGTAGGCAACCAACCAATGTGTTTCTCTTCATCGATATTTCTCTCTCTCTCTCTCTCTCCCCCACTCCTCTCTCCTTTCCACTCTCTCTAGAAATCAATGGAAAAAATATACTCAGATGAAATTTTTTTTAAAAAAAAGATAGTGTTATGCCCTAACTGGTTTGGCTCAGTAGCTAGAGTGTCAGCCTGTGGACAGAAGGGTCCCAGGTTCGATTCTGGTCAAGGGCACATACCCAGGTTGCTGGCTACATCCCCAGTAGGAGGTGTGCAGGAAGCAGCCAATCAATGATTCTCTCTCATCATTGATGTTTCTATCTCTCTCTCTCCCTCTCCCTTCCTCTCTGAAATCAATTTAAAAAAAAATTTTTTTTAAAGATAATGTTGGGTTGTTTTAGAGCAGTGGTTCTCAACCTTCTGGCCCTTTAAATACAGTTCCTCATGTGGTGACCCAACCACAAAATTATTTTCGTGGCTACTTCATAACTGTAATGTTGCTACTGTTATGAATCGTAATGTAAAAATCTGATATGCAGGATGGTCTTAGGCGACCCCTGTGAAAGGGTCGTTCGACTGCCAAAGGGGTCTCGACCCACAGGTTGAGAACCGCTGTTTTAGCGTTTTTTGAGTGTGATAATAGTATTGTGTTCTTCTTTTGCAGCTACATACTGAAAATTTTAGAGGTAAAATAATGCCTGTGATTTGCTTCATAATTGGTAAAGGGTATGTGGGTGTACAGGCAAAATAAAATTGTTCTTGAGTTGATAACTAGTGAAGCTAAGTGATAGATACAGGGGTTCATTATACTACCCTATTTTTGTTTAAGTTTGAAATTTTCCATAACAAAAAATTTTAAAATATGTTTAAGGGTTTCCCTTTAAATGGTTTTCCATGTCCCTGTCATCCAACACTTTAGAACTGGTAAGAAAAAAAATAGAAAAAGTTGAACGAGGAAGACAAGGGGCGAGGGGACCAAGGCAGACCACTGAAAGTAAATGAAGGTGGGTGAGCTCTCCGTTATGAGAGTGTCTTCCTCAAGGATGGACTTGCCACCCCACCTCGCTCATCAGGAAAGCTCTTCCAAAGATTCCTTGAGTCAACTGAGCCACAGAATAATGTAATGTGCTACTATCTCTTCTTGGACAGGCAGGAATTTATATCTCTAGCAAAATAAAATCACAGTCTATGGGACATTTGTCCTTTTTGTAACTCCTCCCTTCCCTTTATTTCCTTTCCTTTCCCCTGTTCAAATTTCATGGAAGAAGTTTGCTTTTCAAATTTACAGCATGATGAAAAGAAAATTCTGCGCAGGTTAACAAAGCACCAAGGCACAGTAGGTAGTCGGGTAAAGTGCATATATTCAAATTGCAGTCTTTTAATAAAAGAATCATTAACAAGATCACCAAAGGTAACCAGCATAACTGAAACCACACAGCACAGTAAAACAAGGAGGCAAATTTTGCCAGAAAAATAGTTAACCTTACTTCTAAGGTTTGTGGAGCTCAGTTATTAAAGAGCTGTTATGTACAGGATCTCTAAGGGGGAAAAAATAAGCTGACAAAAATACTAAAATCATGGATATAAAGCAAATAAAAAGGTGTAGCTGCTGCCTAGTTCTTTTGGACTCTCACTCTTAGAGCCCAGCTGCCATAGTGAGAGAAGCTTGCGCCAAATGGAAAAGCCAGATACAGGTGCACCAGCGGAGAATTCCACTGAGCTCAGCCTTCGAGTCATCCCAGCCTAGAGCCAGACATATAAGGGAGAAAACTTTCAGGGGATTCTAGCCCCAGGTTGTCTGAGTCACACCCAGCTATCAAGATGTCTAAGATAAGGGCACAGACATTGTGGAGTAGACACCTTGTGCTGTCCAGTCCTTATAGATTCTATGAGTGTGATAGAATGGTGGTTGCTGTTGTGTGCCTTTAAGTGGAAGGTGGTTTGTTACGTAGCAACAGATAACTGAGACATATAATTCTATATAATTTTGCTGTTATTGTTTGTATTTTTTTTACATAAAGATTGTTAAATTTATTGGGGTGACACTGGTTTATAGGATTATATAGGTTTCAAGTGTACATTTCTATGATACATGATCTGCATATTGCATTGTATGCCCACCACCCAAAGTCAAATGATCTTCTGTCACCTTATATTTGGTCCCCTTTATCCTTTACTAGGGGCCCGGTGTGTGACCCTCAGCCCAGCCTGCAACCTCTACAATCTGGGACCCCTCGGGGGATGTCCGACTGCCAGCAGTCAGACATCCGTTTCACAATCCAGGACTGCTGGCTCCCAACCACTTGCCTGCCTGTCTGCTTGATTGCCCCTGACCACTTCTGCCTGCCAGCCTGATCACCCCCTAACCACTCTCCTGCCAGCCTGATCGACGCCTAACTGCTCCCTTGCCAGCCCAATTGCCCCCAACTGCCCTCCCCTGCCGGCCTGATCGCCCCCAACTGCCCTCCTCTGCCAGCCCGGTCGCCCTCAACTGCCCACCCCTGAAGGCCTGGTCACCCTCAACTGCCCTCCCCTGCAGCCCTGACCACCCCCAACTGCCCTCCCCTGCAGCCCTGACCACCCCCAACTGCCCTCCCCTGCAGACCTGGTCACCCCCAACTGTCCTCCCCTGCAGACCTGGTTGCCCCCAACTGCCCTCCCCTACAGGACTGACCACCCACAACTGCCCTCCCCTGCCGACCATCCTGTGGCCACATGGGGGCAGCCATCTTCTACAAGGGCATGATCGTCAATTTGCATATTACCTCTTTATTATATAGGATTACTCCCCCTGTGATAACCACCATATTGTTGTGTGTCTATGACTTTCAGTTTTATACCCCACATATGAGTGAAATCATAGTTCTTAACTTTTTCTGTCTGACTTATTTTGCTTAGGATGATATTCTCAAAGTCCATCCATGTTGTCGCAAATGTAAAGTATTTCATCTTTTCCTATGGCTGAGCAGTAATCCATAGCATATATGTACCACATCTTTACCCAATCATCTATCCAAGGACACTTGGGTTGTTTCCATGTCTTGGCCACTATGAATAATGCTGCAATGAACATAGGGTACATATATCTTTGCAAATAAATGTTTTCAAATTTTTCAGGTAGATAACCAGAAGGAGGGTTGCTAGATCATATGATAACACTATCAATTTTGGGGGGACCCTCCATACTGTTTTCCATAATGGCTATACCAGTTTACATTCCCATCAGCAGTGAATGAGGGTTCCTTTTTCTCTACAACCTCTCGAACACTAATTCTCTTGTTGATAACAGCCATTCTAACAAGTAATACAGATTTAATGCAATCTCCATCAAAATCCCAATAACATTCTTTAAAGAAATAGCACAAAAAAATCATCAGATTTGTACAGAACCACAAAAGACCCCAAAGAACCAAAGCAATCCTCAAAAATAAAGAACAAAGCCAGAGATATCACACTACCTGACTTCAAATTATACTACTAAGAAACAATAATGAAAACAGCATGGTATTGGCAGAAAAATGGAACACACAGACCAATGGAACAAAATTGAGGGTCCAGAAATAAAACCACATGTATATGGGCAAATAATTTTTGACAAAGGAGCCAAAAACACACAATGGAGAAAAGAAAGCCTCTTCAATAACTGGTGCTGGGAAAATTGAAAAGCCACATGCAAAAGAATGAAACTAGACTACAATTTGTCCCCATGTACAAAAATTAATTAAAAATGGATCAAAGATCCAAATATAAGACCTGCAATAATAAATTACATTAAAGAAAACGTAGGAACTAAACTTATGAAACTTTATCTTAGAGAAGATTTTATGAATTTGACCCCAAAGGCAAGGGAAGTAAAGGCAAAAATAAATCAGAGGAACTATATCAAACTAAAAAGTTTCTATGTCATTCTTGACCATCCCATTCTCATTTCATTCATCTCTAATCCCTGTCAACCTCTTCCTTCACTTAAATGTTTCCTCTTCTCCCCTCACCCATCTTTTCACATTTTCAGTTCAATGTTTAGATGGAATGAAAGGAGAATCAGGGATAATGGGGTTTCTTTTTGGAATGACAGAAATCTTCTGGAATCAGATAATGGTGATGACTGCACAGCACTGTAAATATACTAAAAACTACCAGATTGTACTCTTGAAAATGGTTCAAATGGTGAGTTTTCATAAAACTTATTTTCAATAAATTTAACAAAAATACATGTACAACATGTAAAAAATATATATATGTATATGTATATCCTATCTAATAAAAGAGAAATATGGTAATTAGCGTACATCCGCTACCCTTCCCATTGGCTAATCAGCGAGATATGGAAATTAACTGCCAGCCAAGATGGCAGCCGGCAGTCAGGCAGCTTGAAGCTAACATGAGGCTTGCTTGCTTCAGTGATGGAGAAAACCAACGTTCCCCGCCTGCCTTGCCGGCCTCTG
Source organism: Myotis nattereri (assembly GCF_964212035.1). Classification (NCBI taxonomy): domain Eukaryota; kingdom Metazoa; phylum Chordata; class Mammalia; order Chiroptera; family Vespertilionidae; genus Myotis; species Myotis nattereri. The sequence goes on along the minus strand of NC_138075.1, from coordinate 201,026,830 downwards.
AGCTTGCAGTTTCAAACATTGTTACAAATATAGAAGCTAAACAAAACCCCAGAAACCTGCTTTCAGCCCGCCAGGATCTCAGAGCTGGAGTTGATACAGTGTTTCAATTATAGAACCCAAACAAACAAGATACCTGCTTTCAGCAACAGAGGCCTCAGAACTGGAGCCAGAGCTAAAGCTGTCCCAGAATAAAGAAATAAAAAAGAAAAAAAGGAGCAGTTGGGAGCTTCAGTCACCCGCCAGCCTGAAAACAGTCCTCAGCCCCTCACCCAGACTGGCCAGGAACCCCAGTGGGGATCCCCACCCTGAAGGGTGTGTGACCAGCTGCAAACAGCCATCATCCCCTCATCCAGGCTGGCCAGGCACCCCAGTGGGGACACCCACCCTGAACCAGGACACCCTTCAGGGCAAACCAGCCGGCCCCCACCCATGCACCAGGCCTCTATCCTATATAGTAAAAGGGTAATATGCCTCCCAGCACCGGGATCAGTGGAGCCGAGAGGCCTCCCGGCACCGGGATCAGCGTGACAGGGAGCAGTGCCCAAACCCCCTGATTGGCCCTGTTCTGTGCGTGACAGGGGGTGGCGCCGCAACCTCCCCATCGACCCTGCCTTGAGTGTGACAGGGGCGGTGCCCCTACCCCCCAATCGGCCCTACCCTGAGCATGACTGAGGGTGGCATCGCAACCTCCGGATCCGCCCTGCTCTGTGCATGACAGGGGGCGGCGCCCCAACACCCCAATCGGCCCTGCTCTGAGCCCGACCAGGGGCTGCACCTAGGGATTGGGCCTGCCCTCTGCCACTCGGGAGCAGGCCTAAGCCAGCAGGTCGTTATCTCCCAAGGGGTCCCAGACTGCGAGAGGGCACAGGCCAGGCTGAGGGACCCCCCCTCCCCCCGAGTGCACAAATTTTTGTTCACCGGGCCTCTAGTATATATATACACATATACACACACATATATATAAATTTAAAATTAAAAGGAAAAATAGAAAGCAGAAAACAAAAGGCAGGGGGCGAAAAACAGAGTGGAAGCAAAGCTTATGTGGGGGGTAGTTCTCACATCCGTGCACAAGACATAATTGAATATAATCAAAATTAGCCTTGAATATTCCACAGGAGACACAGGCCACAACTGGAGACTGACATACACACTCTCTCTCTCTGCAATAAATGTGGTTCTCAGTTCACAGTATGAATTGCACAAATAGACACATATTTTAAAGGGGTGAAATAGCAAACCAGATTTAAAGCAATTGAACAAAAATCTTCCAAGGCTGTCAAGACATTGTAAGACAGGGTAGTGCATTTTTTCACACCACCATCCTTACGACCGTACAGAACACATACCCCAGAAGGGTTGATAAATATAGTTAAATACCACCAAATGTTCACTTAAACTTACACAAAATACATTTTAAATTACCATTTATTTAATACATTTGCTTTACATTACCCTTTAAAATAGAAGTTTCACTGGCTTTAAAAACACAAAAAAGCAACATTTCTATCACTCTGCTGAAATTCTAGAATGCGTGCCTTGTCTAGGATCTACTGAACTACATTAGCCAACCAGCCTGAAGTCTGCTAGTCTATGCAAAAATGGAATTACCCGCATTGCTGGGTGCAGTTGGTGCTTTATATTGATCAAAACATCAAGTCATACTGGTATAAAACCTGGACAAGGAAGTGGCACATTAATTCACATTCCCTTCTTAGCTCTGCTCAGAACCTGCCCAACTTGCTAGCCATATCAAAATCTAAGAAACTGAATTTACCAGTTTCACCATCATCATAAGAAACACTAAGCCCCACCTACAGAGCAGAGTGATTCCAAAACGGTACCTACTCCAGAATAGTAGCTGAGTAAGCCTAACACAGAGGCACTCAACCTGCCCAGTGTGACAACAAAACTCATACTAATATACTGGTACGTCCCAATCCTTGCTGGTGGCTGAAATTGTTCAAATGGTGGATATATCCTTTCATTACAAAATTAGAAATAAAATATAGAATGCAAATACCTCTGAAGTAAGTAATATACAGACTGGTTTATTTTAAATCCTCAATCCCATCATCTCTTGCCATCTCAAACATGTCTAGCCTGCAGCTTCCCCCTCTCTTTGATGCACCTGATCCCTCTCTATTGGGTCATCCCCTTGGGCAGAGTAGCATCACTGACATGCCCAGTCATAAACCATTCCCTTGACCCACATTCACCTCCAAATACCAAGTCACTTCTGTTTCCCTTTGCAGCACAAGCTCTTGAAAAATGGAATTAGGATTGCTGTCCCTGCTTCTCATCATGTGCTTTCCTTCAAACACTCCAGTTGGAGTTCTAGCTCCAGCATTCCGCTATGGCCGTCACCAAGGACCTCCTTCTTACCAAACCCACTGATCATTTCTCTGTTATTTTACTTGACCTCAGTTCTTATCTTACTTAACACAACTGACCATCCTCTCTTTGAAATGCGTAACTTTTCTAAGTTCTCTGTGACACCAAGTTTCCTGGATTTTTCTCTGATGTTAGAGGCTGTATCTTATCTTCTCAGTCCCATTTATTGGCTTCTATTTTTCTGCTTTACTTATAAACACTGGTGTGTACCAGGGCTCTATCCTGGGCTTGCTTTGCTTCTTCATTTCTATATTCTGCTCAGGAGTGACCTCATCCAATTCCATGGTTTGAAATACCATCTAGAGGTTGATAACTCTGAAATCTACATCTTCAGCCCTGTCCCCAAGAACTTCAGATTTATATATCCAATTGCAAACCTAGCATCTTTATTTGAATTTCAACAGGTATCTCAAACATAACATGGCTAAAATGGAACTCTAGCTACTGCCTTAACACTTGTTCTTTACCTACTCTTTACCATCTGAGTAAATGGTCTCACCACCTCTCCACTGCTCAGCCAACATTTTAAGAGTTATCTTTGATTTATTCCTCTCTTTCATACTTCAAATCTAATCCATCAACACATTCTTTGGACTGTACCTCCAAAATATTATAACCCTGAATATTCAAGTCTCTACTTCACTCTTTTCCCATTACACAATAGGCTGACTGTACTACTGGCCCTGCTTTTTTATATCTCCCTGTATCTTTTCACATTCTTTATTCCTGCCCTTGAGCAATGCCCTTCCACACTAACTGTGGGTAAACCATATCACTTTCTTGGACCAATGGGATAGCAGCAAACTTAACACAAGTTAAGGCTTAAAAATCTGCCTACTTGTTTGTACTTTTCCTCTTACTTTTTTGTGATGACCATGAGTATATGACCCGGCTAGCCTATTAGAGATATGTAACATAAACACAGAGGAGAGCAGAGTTGTACTGGCCATCTCAGCTGAGGTCATCAGTCAACAGCCATCTGGCCCTCCAAATACATCAAAGACCCCAGCAACATCACAGAGCTGCCTACCTGACCTACATTTGATTAGAGACACAGGGGCAAGACCAGTCACAATCAGCTGAGCCTGGTCCAGATCAGCAGAACTACCCAGACATCCCATCAACTCATGAACAAAAATAAATCCTTATGTCTATACAGCACTGAGTTTATGGGGATGTTTGTTACTTGGCATTACTGGGGCAATTAATTGACATAGCCACCATCATCCCTTGTCAGGACTATTGCAATATCCTCCTAAAGGTCTCACTATTTCTTTCCTTATCTTCTTATAATCCTTCCTCGATTTCATCAATCAACACAAACTTAAAAAACATAAATCAGTTCATGCCCTAAGTCCTCCAATGGTTTCCTCGCACCTAGACTAAAACCCAATTTCTGTAACCTAGCATAACACCTACTGGTACTAAGAGTTCTTTTGGAGCTACATACTGAAAATCTTACAGGTAAAATAATGCCTTTGATTTGCTTTATACTCTGGGAAGGGTATTTCAAATTGTCCCTTCTCACCAAAAATAGAGTGAGCATAGGACCTAGAACCAAATGAGCTGGGGTTCTGCCTCTGGTTCTGCCCCTAACTAGATGGGTGACTTTGGGCCAAGTAACCAACTTCTGAGGCCTAAAAGTTACCTTGTCATCAGCTATGTCTATGTCGAAGGCAGGGGGTGCAGGAAACATTCTTCAAAGAGGTGGAGGCACTGGGGTAGCATGGAGACACGGAGGCAGAGAGACAGGCAGCCAATCACTCCATTCTGTTCCAAAGCACAAACAAGAATATCTAAACACCTTAACTCAAGGTTTCCCAAACTGCTTCCCAGAACCTGTCAGATTATACCAGACTGCAATCTCCTAAAGGCCGAGGCACTGACTGATTTTATTCTCTCCTGTGGGACCAGTGGCCAGCACAGTGCCAAAAACATGCTATCATAATATGTGCTTACCACATGCTTGCTGAATGAATGAATAAAGATATTCAGGTAAAGCTGGGTTAAACAATGTCAAACTGGTTTCTTGTGTGCATTTCTGAGCCTTTGATACATGAATAGACTCTGTGAATCATACAGAATGCAGTTTCCCAACTCTACTTGATCACAGAACTTGTTCTATTTCCCTTGAACCTTAATATCTCCAGTAGTTGTAGTATTCTATAAAACAGTTTGAGAAACATCCTAAGCTTACATAATTTAAGTCCTTTTTACCATCATGAAATGCAGTTTCTTATCTTTATGCATAAGGTAATTAAAAGGCCAACTAATTTGATTCCTATCTACTATGCAGCTGTTTTCTCCCAGCATCCTACATCTTCACATCTCCCAACTCCAGGCAGGGCCTCAATCTCTCCCATCTCCTAAGCAGCAGGTGTCTAGTCAGGTTTCTCAACTCTGCTCCCCGCCCCCTTACAACCAGTCTGCTCTGAAAATCCTCACACCTCTTCTTCCACTACTGTTCCTCTCAACCTCACAGGCATTATTTTACCTCTATATTATGAACTTTCTTAAACTGTTTTAATTACTCCCCTTCTCCCTTGACAATCAACCCAGCAAAGTTCTGATCTTGTCATTTACAATATCATCCCACCTCTGAAAAGTTTTCAAAGTACTTCTTCTCCCTTTTGTAGTAAAGTCTGTTTCTTCCTTTGCATTCTCCACATTGAACCCTTAGGATCACGCCTTAATTTTAAGTAAATATAATCATGCCATATTCCTCTTCCCTTCCTACCACTTATTTCCAAGTGCTCAAGCAAGTACATACACAGACATTTTCCTATCTCCATGCTTTTGCTTGAGTTGTTCTCTCTGCCTAAAAGAGCACCTGTTGAAATCCTATTCATTTTTTTAAGGTCCTGATCACAAGTGATCTCTTTTATGAAGTCTCCTTAATTTTCCACTCCTACCACAATTAGTTACTCCCTTCTACTACCCCCAGGCAACTGTACCACTCATCTTAGACATATGAAGTTAGTCGTAGGGATGCAGAGATGGCAGAGTTGGGACAGAAGACCAGGAGCCAGGTGAGTCTGTTTAGGGACCATGTCCAAGAGGTTGGTGGCAAAAGGAGAGACCAGCAGGTTATTTGCATGAATCGCTTGACCTCTAAAGGAAAAAGGGCTTTGCATGACCTACAGGCAGCACAAGGAAGCCAGAGGAAGGCCACAGCAGAGAGAGAGCTGCAGAGAAAGAGTGTTCTCATCTTGAGGAGGCTGCGGGTGTGGGAGAGTTGATTCACAGTGGAACAATGCCCTCAGAGGGCCCCCGGAAAGATCTGGGAGGAGGCCAGCATAAGGATGGAAGTTCAGAATCACAGGGGAGTTGAGGGCACATAAGAAAACAGCTGATCAGAAAGGATGGGAGCCAAGGAAAAAAGGCAAAACCTTAGCCAATGCTGGCTGAGATCCCAGCTGGTGTCAGAGGCCAGATGAGTTAGGCGTTCAACAGTTTCTGATCAGCATTCAAAAGTAGGTTGATGAGTAATTCTTCCAATGTCAATGAAGAACAGATTTCTCTAACGCTCATGGCACAATTCTTAATCTTGTGTGGGGGCTGTGCCATGGTGGTAAGGGTGGAGGGAGCCGTGAGGAAGGGTTAGGTGTGGTATCTCCTTTCACTAGGGCAGAGTTCGCAGACCTAAAAGAGAGGAAGTGAGTCCAACAGGAACAGTTCACAGGGATCCCAGGCCTCCAGGCACACTGCAGGCAACAGCAGCACCGAGGCCCCGGAAGTGGGCTTGCCCGAAAGTAGGCAGAGAATGGCAATGTGGAATCCGCAACAGAAAAAGTCATCTGAAAAATATGTGTATAAGGCAGGCTCTTTCAACTGCAAGCAACTAGGCTGAAGCAGACGAGAGGAATTGCTGGCTCACATAACAGAGAAGTCCTGGAATGCCTCCGGCATCTGAATCCTGGGGCCCAGATGGTGCTGCCTGTGCCCCCACCACCACTCACTGCTGCTTCCCACTGCGGGCCTCCGTCATTCTCTCCTACTTCATACAGCTTCCTCTGTGGCGAAGGGAAAGACGGCCACCGGGAGCGCCCAGGGTCCCTCACTCTAGCAGCAAAAGAGATTCCCAGAGGAAAAGCCTGCCTCCTTTCCTAAACTGGAGCAGAAAAAGAGCCTGATGGAGTGGGCCTCTGTCCTGTGCTCCCCAGAACCAATCACTCGGTCAGGAGGAAGCGCTTCTCAGATTGGCCAAGGCTGAGTTAAAGGACCGCGCCTGGGGTCAGAGTACACCCCACCCAAACCACGCGAACTGGGATGAAGACGTTCCCCCAAGAAGGAGTCTGGGAAAATAGTAAGTCCTCTAGAGTGGTCACTTGTCAGTCAGGTTCCAGATACCAAAAGAGAAGCCTTGTCCTGCTAGTTAAAGAACAGAAGGGCTTTGAAGTCAGACAGAACTGGTTTTAAATTTTAGCTTTGACACTTAATAGCTGTGTGACCTCGGGTAAATGACTTAATTTCTCAGTGCCTCCATTTCCTCTGTATAAAATGGGGATAATAGCATCTACCTCCTAGAGATGCCTGGAAAGATTAAATGAAATAATATACATAGATTGCTAGGCGTAATGCTTGGCACAAAGTGATCAATAAATGGTAGTTACTGTTAGTAATAATAACAATAATGGCAATTATTTTTATTTAGAACAAGGGCACCACACGAAGGGTGAGCTGTGGCTGGCATCTGGATAAATCAGCCCTGGGTCAAGTTTCACTAAGGGAAACTGAGGGCACAATACAAGGGCCTGAGCGAGCACTGAGATACAAATTCAAATCAATAAATGTGTTAAGCACCTATTATGTGCCAGGAACTAGGGATACAATTATGAATCAGACATATGGCTCCATTTCTCTCTCGTCGATATTTCTATCTCTGTCCCTCTCCCTTCCTCTCTCTTTAAAAATCAATAAAAACATATTTAAAATGTTTTTTAGCCGAACCGGTTTGGCTCAGTGGATAGAGCGTCGGCCTGCGGACTCAAGGGTCCCGGGTTCGATTCCGGTCAAGGGCATGTACCCTGGTTGTGGGCACATCCCCAGTGGGGGGCGTGCAGGAGGCAGATGATAGATCTCTCGCATTGATGTTTCTAACTCTCTATCCCTCTCTCTTCTTCTCTGTAAAAAATCAATAAAATATATTTTTTAAATGTTTTTTAAAAATAAAAAATAAATAAAAGCTTTAAAAAAAAAAAGACATATGGCTCCAAGGTAAACTACCATGAAGAGTGACTACAGCTTTGTGACATTATTTGGCGGGGAGAGGAGAGGTTGACCAAAGCTGCTTCATTACTTTCAACCACAGGATGCGGGCACTGGGACAGTGCTGAGTGTACAAGAGAACAATGCCTGGGCCCAACTGTTGGAATGCTGGGAAGGAAGAGAAGAGCTACAGTCACCCCACACCCCACTCCATCCCAACCGCAAAAAACCACCTTTCCATGAATTAGGAAAAAGTACCTCTTCCTTTAAAAACTTTACTTCCATCTTCCAAGAAACTGTCATAGTAAATAAACAAATCTACTATAATTCAATGATGGCGAACCTATGACACACTTGTCAGAGGTGACACGCAAACTCATTGTTTTGGTTGATTTTTCTTTGTTAAATGGCATTTAAATATATAAAATAAGTATCAAAAATATGTCTTTGTTTTACTATGGTTGCAAATATCAAAAAATTTCTATATGTGACACGGCACCAGAGTTAAGTTAGGGTTTTTCAAAATGCTGACACGCCGAGCTCAAAAGGTTCGCCATCACTGTACTATATGGACCATGTGAATGACATTGCAGAATTTTGCAGTGTAGAACTAGCACAACTGTACATGGCAGCCCTGGGCATAGGCAGGGAAGATGATATGGGGGTTGAGAGAAGTTAGGAGTGGTGATGGAGTATCTGGGAGTGCCTGAACTTTTGGAAACAGAGAATAACTTTTTTTTTTTCCAAATTATAAGAGAAAGTTTATTTAGAAAGTCACAGAGGAAGGAAGATGTGAGCCAGCTGGGCTGCATGGGCTCAGGAAACAAGTTACAGAAGCAAAAGAAGGGCCCTGGGAAAGGAAGGGGTGGGGAAAAGCTCAGGTGTGCTCAAGAGAGGAGCATGTCAACAGAGAATAAAATAAGTTATGCTGTAGAGTTGCACTGTTCAATATGATAGCCACGCACCACAAATAGCTGTTGAGGATTTGAAATATGGCTAGCACAACCCAGGAACTAATTTATTTTATTTTAATTAATTTTAATTAAAAATGTAAAACTGAACTAGCATAAAATATTTTGCCATTAGCCACAAGTTTATATTGTTTGGTAGGATTACAAATGATATTGTATTGCACTGTATTGTACTGCTCATATCCTGAGTTGCTTCTGATATTTCATTAATTTTATATGATTATATAACATTATAGTATTTTTTATATATTGGGTTACACAAAACACATTATTAAAATTAATTTTGCCTATTGCATTTTGCCTTTTTAATATGGCTACTAGCAATTTTTAAATTATATTTCTGACTCAGAATATTTCTATTTGACAGTGCTATGAAGACATCTTAAATGAAGAGGGTTAAGGGTTTGGAATGATACCCAGCGGGAGAGGAGAGGAGCATAGCTCAGTGTGTCTAACTCAGGAGAGCTCTAAGGGTACCCTCTGGAGACCAACTGTGTTGACTCCAGCTCCACCACTTAACCAAGTCTCCCTGCATCTCCTTGTGCTCAGGCTCTCCCACGCCTGGCACATCTTCTGTGCTCCATACACATTAACTATTGAGGGGAGTGGGGCATTATTTGGGAATAAGGATGATGCAGATGAACAGTCTCCCTGGATCACTAGCCTGAAGAGTTACATGAGGGCTTTTATTCAATCTTGAAAAAAAACCTATTTGCTTTTCTCTAAGTTCATTGTCTTTCAAGTACATTGATGAAACTATTTTGAATGCTGACGCGTCATGAAAACGGGGTAACATGGCATTTCTGAATTACTCGTTGGCTTCTTTTGTTGTTGTTCCAAGTCATACACTTATTACATTTTCAGTTACGAGTTTACAATGACATCTGGATCTCTTTCTTGAGAAAAAATTGGATGCTCATCTGCACGTACAGATGGATTCCTTTTCCGGAAATGACTTCTTCACCACTTCCCTGCCATTTTGCATGGAACTGAGACGAGCAGTTGGACTTTTTAGTGTCCCAACAGGTTCACGTTGACAGTAAACTTAGAGTTTACACTATGTACTCCTTCTTTTACATTGTTTATTTTTTTTTAAATAAAAATAATAGCCGAAACCGGTTTGGCTCAGTGGATTGAGCGTCAGCCTGCGGACTGAGGGGTCCCAGGTTCGGTTCCGGTCAAGGGCATGTACCTGGGTTGCGGGCACGTCCCCAGTGGGAGATGTGCAGGAGGCAGCTGATCGATGTTTCTCTCTCATCGATGTTTCTAACTCTCTATCTCTCTCTCCCTTCCTCTCTGTAAAAAATCAATAACATATATTTTAAAAAAATAAAATAAAATAAAAATAATAATAAGACTACTTTATTCACATTTATATCCTGAAAAATACCCACCCATACCTATCTTTGTTCTGTCTTTGTCCCCGCCTGATTTGTAAAAGCATTTCTCCCAACCTTCCACTGACTCAATTTGTTTAACAGCCTTTGTGGAGAGTCTTTCCAAAATCACTTTGAAAATCAGTTTATCCCTAGCTTCTGTAATTACTTAATGCTGTTTAAAAATTCTAGTAAATTTGTCAAAGATGATCTCCCCCCATTACAAAGAAGTAGCCTTCCCCCTAAAAGTTTATATTTGCTTAAAAACTGTTAAATTCATTTTTTTCTGACCAAGAGATGCTCACGCAGAATTTATTTTTGATTCCACTTGTCCCACAAAATCCAGGAAAAATTCCATACTACCTTAATTTACCCTGAGGTTCTCAGCAAGCCATTGTCCTCTCTGAGGCTCATTTTTCTCATCTATCTAATGGGCGTGATATAGATGCCCTTTGCCAAACAGAGCAAGCCATCTCATTATTCATGAACGTGTATAAAACACTCTGAGAAAAGCTCAAAGTCCTTTACAAGCATGAGGCCATGAATCTTTCTGAAGTGAACTGTTAATTATGTGTCATTATGCTTCGTTTGAGATGGAAAACCTGAGGCATGGGAACACAATACCAGTTAATAGCTGACTTAGAAACCTAGCCCAGTCTCCAAACATTAAACAGAAAGATGTCAGGGGGGGAATGTAATTAGGAATTCACTCTGCTCTAGTTCTTTATCAAGACTCGATATTAATGCAAAATTCCCTTACATTACTGATTGCCCTGCCCCTCCCATTTCCTCCTGAATGCCAGGAATGGGGAAATGGGTGGGAGGGTTGGAGTTCCCTGTGAAACTATAATGCCCTCCCCACTGCTTACAGGAAAGTTCATGAACCCTAGACCAAGTGCTAAGGTCAAATATAACATAACAACAGATAATATAACAACCTCTCCACCTTTTGTTACGGATTCCTTGACACTTTTCCTGCCAAACATCCAACAAAATGAAATGAGGCTCTAGACCAGGGGTGGGCAACCTTTTTGTGAGTGCGTGCCAAAACCAGCAAAATCTCTGACTCAAAATTCTTCTGAGTGCCAACCCTAATTTTTTGAGAACATATTACGCCTACTTGATAACCCTTAAGGTGTAGTATGTGAAGAACCTTGAAGAAATAATAAAATTCATTCGAGCAACAAAAACAGAGTATATGATGATGAAAAATACATTTATTTTTTAATGTATACATGTACACTGATAGCCCGACAGAAAACTTCATGACTCCGTTTGATATTATCAGTGGGACTTTTGCTGCTGCATCACTGATGACAGAGATTTTACATCAGGTTTATATTTCGTAACCTTCAGAGATATGCACAAGCTACTACTTTCATCCGTTAGGCTACTCCTATTACGAGACTTAACAAAATTCATCACTGAGAGCAAAGATTCACAAGCGTATGTGGATGAAACCAAAACACTGGTCGGATCTAGGAAGGCAGAGAGAGTTAAGGCAGAGGCATAGAAATTGCTCTTCCCCTCTCATCAATCCATGTCTATGGTCTTTAAGATAACGTGTTATGTAAAATTATTTATTTATCTAAGATGCACCTACACTGAATTTATCTGAAAAATAAAAAAGTCGATATTAAGAAAAAAATTTTAAATGGAAGATTATAAGAGAGGGTTTCGCGTGCCAGCAAAAGTTACTGGCGTGACATGTTTGGCACGCGTGCCAGGGGTTGCTCACCCCTGCTCTAGACATAATCAACAAGAATGCAGCTGTGCCCTGGCTGGTGTAGCTCAGTGGAGAGAGCGTCAGCCCATGGACTAAAGGTTCCAGAGTTCAATTCCCATCAAGGGCACACACTTTGGTTGCAGGCTTGATCTGGGCCCTGGTTGGGGCACATGCAGAAGGCAGTCAATCTATGTGTTTCTCTCACATCAATATTTCTCTGTCTTTCCCTCTCTCTTCACTCTCTGAAAATGGACTGGGGGGGATGAGGGGACAATGGGGGGATAAAGACACATTTGTAATACCTTAATCAATAAAAATTAAAAATAAATAAATTTTAAAAATAAATAAATACACACAAAGCCAAAAAATAAAAAATATCCTCAGGTGAGGATTAAAATAAATAAATAAATAATAAACTAAAAATCAATGAAAAAATATCCTTGGGTGAGGATTAACAAAAAAGAATGCAGCCACAGCAAATGGACCTATCACATGACCCTGGCTTTATTCTCTGACCTACAACCGGGTATATAAAGTAGCCTCCATAGCTCCAGCTAAACCTCGTGTCTCCACATAAAATACTATTGACCTTGCCCTAACTGGTTTGGCTCAGTGGATAGAGTGTCGGCCTGCGGACTAAAGGGTCCCAGGTTCGATTCAGGTCGGGGGCATGTACCTTGGTTGCGGGCACATCCCCAGTGGGGAGTGTGCAGGAGGCAGCTGATCAATGTTTCTCTCTCATTGATGTTGATGTTTCTAACTCTCTATCCCTCTCCCTTCTTCTCTGTAAAAAATCAATAAAATATATTTTTAAAAAAATACTATTGACCTAAAAGGTCAAAAAAGAGAATAATAAAAACTTCACACCCTGGCCAGTGCTGCTCACTGGTTACTGTCAGCCCATGTACTGAAGGGTATTGGGTTCGATCCTCCACCTCAATTGGGGCATGTGCAGGAGGCAACCAATCAATGTGAGACATCAATGTTTCTGACTCTCTCTCTCTTCCCCCCACCTTCCCTCCCTCCCATGCTCTCTAAAAAGTTAATGGAAAAAATATCCTCAGATGAGGATTAACAAAAAACAAAAACAGCCCAACTGGTGTGGCTCGGTGGTTGAGCATCGGCCTATGAACAAGGAGGTCACCATTTGATTCCCAGTCAGGGTTGTAAGCTCAATCCACTGTGTGGAGCATGCAGGAGGCAACCAATCAATGATTCTCTCTCACCATTGATATTTCTCTCTCTCTCTCCCTTCCTCTCTGAAATCAATAAAAATATATTTTTTAAAATTTTTAACTCACTAGACTAGATAACTTAATCAGCACAAACTTCCCTCCATACTTCAAAAGCTACTCTTCTTAGCCATAAAAAAACAAAACAATTACAATACTATGTTAAGAAGAAATATATGGATGGAAAAATAAAATAGTAGTAGTATATGTTGTCCTTTCTAGAATGTGTTTAATGAAGAATATTTCTAAACTAGAGGCCTGGTGCATGAAATTATGCATGGGCGGGGTCTCTCAGCCTGGCTGGTGATTGGGGCCGTCTTGCCTAGTCTGGGAGAAGGGACCATGGGAGGTTGGCTGTTGGAGCGCACTGACCACCCGACCAGCCAGGGGAGGTACCGAGGCAGGTTGGCCGGCCGTGCAAAGTTGGCTGTGGGAGCGCACTGACCACCAGGGGGGAGTTCCTGCATTAAGTGTCTGTCCCCTTGTGGTCAGTGCACATTATAGCAACTGGTCGACCAGTCGTTCAGCCAACCGGTCGTAATGGTCGCTTAGGCTTTTATATATATAGATGAGAAGCAATATATTGGGGAAATTTAAAATTGAATGCTCTATGCTTCAATCTACACAGCCAAAGTGAAGTGAAAGTCTAATCAACAAATCAACTAAATCCAATCGAATTTAGTCGATTGGATACAACTTGAATAATTATGACCAAATATCTATTTTTTTTTTATTTCAAAGAGGAAGGAAGAGGGAGAAAGAGATAGAAACATCAATGATGAGAATCATTGATCAGCTGCCTCCTGCACACTCCCTACTGGGGATCGAGCCCACAACCAAGGCATGTGCCCCTGACTGGAATTAAGACCAGAATGGAGACCAGAATCAAACCCAGAACCCTTCAGACCGCAGGCTGACGATCTATCCACTGAGCCAAACCAGCCAGGGCCAAATATCTTTTTTTTAATTAATGCCAAATGACCACAATTATCTGAATTATCTAGAAGATTCACTCAGTACATTAAGTATGATCAAGCACTGTGCTCTTCCCTAGGAGAGTTTACAGAAGACAAAAAGAAGCTAAAGAAGACAAAAAGGATTGATGTGAAGCACTTAGCACATTAGAGCAAAACTATACTGCCTGGAAAGAGAGGTTGCAATGGCTTCTAATGTTTTATTTAGTAAAGGAAGAATACCTGTGGAAGCACAGAAGAAGGAAGGCACACTGCAGGTAATCCAGCTGGCCAAGCTTTCATTCCTAATGGTATCTAGTGGATTCCAGCGAAGCACATGTTTTCTAACCATCTCACCCTTCACTGTCATCCTCCAGAGAGCAAGTCACTCCTGCACCTCCTGCACTGTAACAATTGCCAGCACTGGTGTTTCCTGTATTCCCAATGCATAGCCACCATCATTGGAGTAGAGCTTGGCTTTTTCTTTACAGATAAGGAGGTTGGGGAACAATGCTCCTCCTATTTCAGTGGAAGTTGACTTGTCATCATTCCTCTGTGTGCAGCCATAAAGTCATGTTGATATTATCAAGCTACAGTATAGAATGCCTTTAGAAGGTTGCTGTGCCCTAAGGAAGCCTGTGGAATGAATGACTCAACTGGTAAAACAGGGTTGGGAAATTTGGGATGGTCCACGAGGGGCAGTCATCGCTGCTCAGCCCAGCCAGAAACAGGAACTTGGTGCACATTCCAAGAAGGGCATGGGCTTTGAAACAGGAAGAGAGGATGCTGCTGCTTGTAAGGCAATTGTGTGATAAACTGGCCTCCAGAAGGAAACAATGATAACTTCCATCAGGCCATATGGCTCGCCTTTATGATTGAAATATTAGAGTGACAGAAGCTGAGCTTCATTGAGAGGCAACAGAGTCAGACGCCACGGTGACAGAATGAGTCCTCATAGACAACGTAAATTTGAGAAATAGGAACAAGGGCTCTATGACCAGTAACTATATACCTACTATCTAAGCTAGGGCTAGAGCGCTTTCCCATGATAACTGTGATCAATTGGTAGTGGATGCTTAGAATGGTAAAAGAAGGAATCTAAGGTCCCAACTGGACTCGGAGAGAGAATATGTCCAGACTGGTCAGAAAATGTTTATTACTGGTAAAGGCAGGGAAAAGGGCAGTACAGTGCCATGACTGAACCATGCTACTCTCTCAGTAGAGATTAGTTGAGAAATCTATATTCCCCTAAGCAAAAGAAAATGTAATTTTCTAGACCACAGTAGCTGTGGTCATCTGAGCGCTGAGTTGAGTAGTCAAAGGTGGTGAGAAAGTTAATAGTTATAATTCCGTCCAAGGAAGGACTGGTTGAGCTAGGGTAGAGACAATAAGTCGAGGCCAGGAGGACGCAAGTTTGGAGGTGGAGACGAGGACTACGCCCCTCTACTCTGGGTTCTTTTCAACAAAGCTCTTCTCGTGGCACAATCACATGGTACAGAGTATTTTACAATTGCCAGTGGCCATGGGCCAATTTCACTTCTTTCTAACACACTTTATGACCCTAATCTAACCAAGGCAGGTAGCCCCCAAAGCAGCTGATCTGGGTTCGACTCCAGTTGCTCCACTTGGCTTGTGTAGCCTGGATAAGAGGAGAGCATTAGTAAGAGCTCGGAAACAAGTGACACTGTTGTCAGCAGAGAGTTACTGAGCATCCATGGGGAACCCAGCACAAAGCTTAAGGATCAACACTCCTGTCAACCATGTGGACCATGTCTCCCTGCCCTGTCCAATAAGGTGATTCTCCCTAAGGATGGCAACTGGGGGGGTGGGGGGGGAGCAAGGGGCTAGAATAGGAACCTCTACCTACTGGTTCCTCCAGGTACCAACCCCGTATACCTGGAGGAACCAGTGCAGAGGTGTGCTTGGAGATCCACGGCCCAGGCTCCCAGCACTCTAGATGCCCAGAGGAAGACTGGGAGACCAACAAATTCTTTCCCAAGCATAAAGGTGGCCAGACACTGCCCACAATCCCTTCAACCACCTTGTCAAGGGCCAGCTTCTGGGAGAGTTAAGCCACCATTCGCTGAGCTTTACTATGATTTGATAAAGCATGGCCCCTGCCTGAGAGTAACTCCTAGCTGAGAAAACATGACTGTCTTGGTCTTGATACAGAATAAACAGGTACACTTCAGGTTGAAAGTACAGAGCACACATCAATATTCTATATTCTAATCGGGAAGATATGGAAAGTAGCGTTTAAGGACCTATGTGGGGCAAAGGTATTGCCAACCAGAGCACAGCACTGATTTGCATGTGTTTACTATACAGTCCCACAAACCATCCTTGTGAGAAGAATCAAGTTCATGAACAGAAACACACTGCAGTCAGCATGAGTTGGCAAGAGGAGTAATAGATTGAGCAGATTAACTGGAGTATGGGGAAAGTATAGGTCTTCCCTAGACACTGAAAAAGTAACTAAATTAAAAAATACTTTCAAGTACATGAGATTACACACACTTTTCTTTTTTCTCCATATAAATCATAACATTCCATACTACTTGTGATTCTTGCCGACTAAGGAGCTACCAGTGTCACAAATTAACCTGTTAATCCTAAACTTATTTAGGAAACTCATTGGTTTGTCAGGGTTGTTTTTCCCTCCCCAGCTCTTTTGGGGAGAATCATCTGAAAGAGAATTAATTCTCAGAATTTCCTAAGAGGAAAAATGGGCACTCACTGGAAAAATACAGGCTCTATGCCCAAAACGGTTAACTATCTTGGATAACCTTCAAACCCACTTAGCCACCAACCATCCTGTTGTTACAAGTTCCCATTGAGATCAAGCCTTCTCATCAAATATGCCTGTTTCCAACGAATGACCATAGATGAGACGGTTTCCAAACCCTGAATTTAGGATTCGAGGGAAAGGGCACACCCCTGGGTCACGGCCCCAGTTTTTCCAATAATTGCATCCACCGAGCCCTGTTCTTACGATTCAAATACAATTTCCCAGATTTTAAAAGAGAGAGTGAGAAAGAGAACTTGGTGGGGTGAGGCACTCGGACACGTGCAGCTGTGGAATGTCTCCGTGGATGCTGCCAACTTTCAATCCAGCCTGCGCTGCCGCCCAAGCAGAAAGGAGGAATCTGCCCAGCGCGCAGCTGGGAAGTGAACCCAAAGCCGAACTTGCCCCGGAGAGCGGCCTCGGCCCGGGGAAAGGGGCGGGTGCTCCTCGGAGAGGCCAGCACCGGGGACAGGAGGCGCGGAGGCGGCGGCCGCCGGGGCCGCGCACCTGTCCCTTCTTCGGACCGACGGGGACGGGGTCCCTCGCCGGGGTGACGCGCCCACGCTCACCGCGGGGCGGAAGAGAGAACAATGCTTCCTCGTTCCACGAGGCTGGTCCCAGGTCAGTGTCTGAGCATGAGAAAGCCATCTCTCTCCGCGCCCATCCCCGGTCCGCGTCGCGTCCCGACCCGTGCCCGTCCTATGCGCCGCAGCCTCCCCGGCGCCCTGCGGGCCACGGCGCCCTTACCTGGCTGGAGCGCGCCGGCTGCGCGGAGGCCCGCAGAGTGTGAAGTCCGGCCGGCGCCACCGCGTCCTGAGCTCGGCCCTCGCCAGCCCCGCCCCCGGCCGCCCCGCCCCGCCCTGGCCTCCGATCGCCCCGCCCCCGGACACCCCGCCCCGCCCCGCCCCGGCCTCCGATCGCCCCGCCCCCCTTTTACTACTGCAGGGGTTCTCCGCCCTGTTGAGACCCTGAGTGGGTCCGAGCAGCGTCACGGGTCCCGGAGGTCTGCCTAAGTTTTGGGGAAGTCCCAGGAGCGTCCCTGGTGTTGCGGGCGCGACGCTGAGCCTCCCTAGCCCGGCCTTCCTACCCCAGGGGAACCTCCCCGCGAGGGCTCGGACATCCCCGGCCTGAAAGAACCCCGAGCAGTGCCACCTGTGGGTGACGGGGGACTTCTCTCGGAATGAGGGGCCGCACCTCCTCTTTGGCTAAGCAGTGAGGATGGCACAGTGCAGCGGGACGCTCCAACCAGTTTTACCCCAAAGAGTCAAAGTCTGTTCCCTGCCGAAACTGAGCATATCTGACACAAAACATCAAGTGTACTCATAGTAACGTCTTAACACTCCATTCACTCATTGGAGTAAGTTACATAAATTACTCATTGAAGAGTAAAAAACAGCGTAAGACTCCCAATGTGCCAAGCACTGTTCTGGGTACTTAACAAGTCTATGAAATAGACGTTATCAGAGTCCCTCATTTTCACTGAGAAGCTAACTTACCTAATGTCAACCAACTAGTAAATTTAAAATCTGGCTTTCAAATCCAGGTAGACTTCAACCACTGCTATCCTGATTCTCCAAATTTTGAGTGTCCACCATGTCCCAAGAACTGTAACCATGTTACAAGTTTGGGGAATACAAGACAGGGCTCTGCCCTCAAGGAGCTTTACTTTAGTGTGTGAAGATATTCAATCAGTAATCAATAAGCCAGTAAAAATGAAACCGTCGCATATGTGCAAAGTGCCTTGACTAGAGAATAAAGCAGGATGGTGGAATTGAGAGTGATGGGGAGGCGGCTCCTTTAGATCTGGTGGTCCTGCAGGCTTCTCTGAGGAGGTGACAGTGGAGCTGAGAGCTGAATGATGGAACTTGCAGTCAGCATGAAGATGAAGAAGGAACTGGCGAGTGCATTGAAAATGATCATACCTCATGCTTGTTTGGGACTTAAAAATATGTCTTCCTATACTATCTCTCCTTTAATCATATAATAACCCTGAGAGGAAATCTAACAAGATTCCATTTTACACATGTTGACTGGTTGACATAATTTCCCCCAGGGCATGTGTTCTTTGAGCAGAGGTCAAGAACCTTCTGAAATAGTATGCAAAAAAAAAAAAAAATGTGTGTACGTGCTTGAACAGAGACAGAGATAGAGATCGAGATCAAGATAGAGAGAGAGAGAGAGAGAGAGAGAGAGAGAGAGAGAGAGAGAAATACTATTATGTAATTATGGTAATAACGTTAGTTTTCTCCCCCCCCCAAAAAAAAATGCTCATATACATATAAGCATAAGTGAGGACTTAGAACTTTCATCACATTGATCACAAAAACAACTGTCTTAAGGGAGTTAATTGATATTGTAATGACTAGAAAAACTGATTTCTAATTCATTTTGCCTATGCTAGTTAGGTGCTTCTGGTGGCTCATATTTCTGACTTAATAGAAATGAGGCTCTTAAAGTTTATGAAGTTTGATCGAAAGAGAAGCAAATCCGTAAAGTTAAAAACTGAAAGAGAGGAGAATGTTGATATTGTCTCTTTTAGTTCTCAAGAAAACCAGAGAGGACTGATCCTCAAACAAAGCATCTAGATCAACATAATTATTTAGCAGGGATAATTGGGGTAGTTTCCACAACCTTACACTATCTCCTGAAGAAAGCATTCATTACATTATTAATCAAACAGTTTAAGTAGGTAGTTGCCACAGCTGTGTCATCCCCAGGGCATGTAATGAAGAGTATTGGCAATTGTTCTCAGCGGGGTGTTGTTGAAAAGAGAGACAGAGAGAGAGAGACTATTAGCGAATTTCAACGACATCAGTGAAAAGGTGTAAAACTGAACTCAGGATGTGGTAGACTACAAAAAGGTTCCATCTTTATTATTTCTTATGTGAAAAAGTTCAGTACTTCAATAGAAAACAGAGTACAAAGTTTGGGCCTATATAACTCAAACTTTTACGTTGAGCACCTGTCAAAAGAAGAAATTTGGTGGTGGAATTAAAAAAGATTTCTCCCTTTTCCTCCAAGGAGGAGATTCAAACAATGTTATTACTGCCTTCTTTATTTGAATAAAACTGAGGTACAGGGGGGAAATGGGACATTTGTGACCTCTTAGAGACAGGGACTTCCTTCTTACATGATATCCCCATAGCTTCTATATAATTTGTATGTTTAGATGAGCAATAGCAGATTGACCATCACTGCATTAGCAGGAAGCTGAGAAAACATTGGCGAACAATTGCAACAAAATTCTCTGTTATAGTGGAACAAACCTCTGGTGGAAAGGACAGTCATTTAAAACATGATTTATCACTCTTTGCTGCATCTACTGTGAGGATGAAGACCATTCTCAACAATCAGACTATCCAACATCCCAGAAAATGACGACATCACTCTGAAGGGACACACAGTTATTGTGAAGGGCCCCAGAGGCACCCTGCGGAGGGACTTCAACCACATCCGTGTAGAAGTCAGTCTCCTTGGAAATAAAAAGAGGCTCCGGGCTGACAAATGGTGGGGAAATAGAAAGGAACTGGCCACGGTTCACACTACCTGCAGTCATGCACAGAACATGATCAAGGGTGTTACACTGGGCTTCCCTTACAAGATGAGACCTGTGTACGCTCACTTCCCCATCAACATCGATATTCAGGAGAATGGTTTCCTTGTTGAAATTAGAAATTTCTTGGGCGAAAAACACATCCATAGAGTTGAGATGAGGTCAGACATTGCTTGTTCAGTATCTCCAGAAAGATGAGTTGATTCTTGAAGGAAACGACATTGAACTTGTATCAAATTCAGCTGCTTTGATTCAGCAAACCACAACAGTTGAAAACAAGGATATCAGAAAATTTTGGGGTGGTATCTATGTTTCTGAAAAAGGAACAGTTCAGCAAGCTGATGACTATGCTATAGAAACACCAAGATGCCCAATGATTTGTCACACTTTGCAATCTTTTTTTTAATATATCTTATTGAGTTTTTACACAGAGGAAGGGAGAGGGATAGAGAGTTAGAAACATCGATGAGAGAGTAACATCAATCAGTTGCCTCCTGTACACTCCCCACTTGGGATGTGCCCACCACCAAGGTACGTGCCCTTGACCGGAATCGAACCTGGGACCCTTGAGTCCGCAGGCTGACACTCTATCCACTGAGCCAAACCGGTTAGGGCACTTTGCAATCTTTTAAAGATGCAATAAAAGCCTCCTATTGATTGGGGGAGGGAATAAAATAAAATAAGATTTATCTGCATCCTCTTGTGGTAAGCTGACTAAAGGCCCCTCAAAGATGCCTTTAAATACCTGGAGCTCATAAATATGTTAACTTACTTGGCACAAGTATTTGATTAAAGGAAGGATCTTGAGAGAGGGAGAGTATCTGGACTATCCAGGTGAGCCCAATGTAATCATACAGGTCTTGTAAGGCAGGCAGGAGGGTCAGAGTCAGAAATGATAGAAGCAGAGGACATGCGGAGGGCAAGAGAGAGATTTGAAGATGCTACGGTGCTGGCTTTGAAGATGAAGAAAGAGACCACACATCAAGGTGTGCAGGCAGGAGGTTGGCAAAGGTAAGGAAACAGATTCTCCCCTAGAGTCTCCAGAAGGAACCAGCCTGCTGACAGCTGGACTTCAGCTCAGTGAAACTGATTTTGAATTCCTGACTCCAGAATTGTAAGAAGACATTTGTATTTTAAGCCAATAAGTTTGTGGCCATGTGTTACAACGGCAATGGGCAATAAATAGAGTCCTTACTAATAGTTTATTGTTGTCTGTGTGTAAGAAGTCAGTGTCAGCCCTGACCAGTTTGGCTCAGTGGATAGCGCATCAGCCTGCAGACTGAAGGGCCCTGGGTTCAATTCCAGTCAAGGGCATGTACCTTGGTTGTGGGCACATCCCCAGTAGGGACTGTGCAGGAGGCAGCTGATCAATGGTTCTCTCTCATCGATGTTTCTAACTCCCTATCCCTCTCCTTTCTCTCTGTAAAAAAAATCAATAAAATATATATTTTTAAAAAAATTAAAATAAAAAAAAGAAGTCAGTGTCAGACTGGCATGATGTTCTATAGTGTCAAGGCCCCAGGTCCTTCTATCTTTTCACCTAGGTGAAAGAACCTAGAAGGAAATATAAATATCTCCAGGACTCCTGATTTGGGTATCAGGTCATATAGTCACCCATGTCAGTGTTTCTTAAACTTGAATAAAGTATGAAGCTCTTTGAAACAAGACATCACCATAATTCATGCATAATTAGAGGATGATGCATGAAATTCATGCAAGAGTAGGCCTTTGCAGCTGGGGCGACTGCCTCAATCCTGCAGCTGCAGCCCCAGCTTCGTCCAGAAGGTCGTCAGGAAGGATGTCCAGACAGCCGTTTGGTTGATTTGCATATTACACTTTTATTTTATTTATATATATGTAAAACTAGTTATGCAATGTTTATGTTTATAGAATTTTATATGTATTTAAAGGCAAAATAAATTTTCTAAATAGATTCAAACAAGACTACAAAACCAATGATTGAGACCACACACATCCCCACCCCATGGAGTCACTGGAGGCCACATGGGAAACAATAACAAGACATTCCTATCCCTCCCAGCTGGGGAGATATCACTGGAGGCCTAGTCAGGAGCTGGACTGGAACTCCCAAACCCACCCAGCAGTAATGAGGAGCACATCCCCCTGATTGTAAATGCAGGCAATGGGAAACCTGAATTTCTAACAACTACTAGTAGTAAATGGTGAAGACAATGCCCCCTTTTTCTGCCAAAGCAGTGCCAGAGAAGCCAGTTAAACAGAAGGCTAAAATAAAATCCAGAATTTCATAACATAATGTACCAAATGTCTTGGTTTCAATTGAAAATAACTCTTTACCAAGAAACAGATCTCAAACTGAATGGGGAAAAAAGACAATCAACAGACACTAATACCAAGACGTCAGGGATGTTAGAATTATATGGGAATAATTTGAAAGCAGCCTTCATAAACCCAATTCAATGAACAATTACAAACATGCTTTAAACAAATGTTTTTAAAAAAAGAAAGTTTCAGCAAAGAAATAGAAAGCCTCAGTAAAGAAATAGAAGATATAAAATGAATCAAATGGAAGTTTTAGAACTGAATATATAATAACTACATTTATGCAGAATGGATAGAACTGAGAAGGAAACAGTGGACTCCACAGAGCAATAGAAGTTACTCAGTCCAAACAACAGACACAAAACCAAACCAAAACAATAAAACTATGAACAGTTCTGTGAGACTATAATAAAAGACCTACCATTTTTGTCATCAGATTATCAGAAGAGGAGAAAGAGGACTAAAAAGGTACTCAAAGAAATAATAGCAAAACACCATTCATATCTGTCAAAATCTATACACCTACAGAGCAAGAAGTTAAGCAAACTTCACACCCGAAAAAGGCAAAGAAATCCATACTAAGATGTATCACGGTCAAACTTCTTAAAACTAAAACAAAGGAAAATAATCTTAAAAACAAGAAGAGAGCCTGACTGGCATGGCTTAGTGGTTGAGCATCGACCTATGAACCAGGAGGTCATGGTTCGATTCCCGGTCAAGGCACATGCCCGGGTTACAGGCTCCGTCCCCAGTGAGGGATGTGCAGAAGGCAGCCAATCAGTAATTCTCTCTCATCATTGATGTTTCTATCTCTCTCTCCCTCTCCCTTCCTCTCTGAAATCAATAAAAATATTTTTTAAAAACACACACAAAAAAAAAAAACAGGAAGAGAGCTATGACTCCTTGCCTATAGAGGGCAGACAATTCCAGTGATGGCAAATTTCTCATCAGACACCATGCAGGAAGAGACAGAAATATTCTACATCTTGCCTGTATCAATATCAATATCCTGGCTATGATATTGTACTATAGTTTTGCAACATGTTACCACAGAGGGAAACTAGGAAATATGAGATCTCTCTGTACTTCTTAAATTACAACTATATGTGAATCTACAATTATGTCAAAGTTAAATATTTAATTAAAATTCTAATTAATAGCTGATAATGACAATAGCCAACAATTATTGAGTACTTAACACTAAGTATGGTTCTAAGCACTTGATCTATTTAATCTTCCCAACAGCCCTATGATATAGGTATAGTCATTAGTTGCATTCTTATCCACTGATGTTACCCACCAGGTCCAGTAGACATTTAATTTTTTTGACCCTGGCATATAACATTACCTTGTGCCTAAAAAATGAAAAAGCCATGGAGAAGAAAAGATTAAAATGACATTAATTTAAACCTAACAAAGAAGAGCAACCATTAGAATTAGTATAAAGTCTGAATTGTAAAATATTTTTAAAGTAACTATAATAAAGCAAATGCAAATAGGTACTGCTAATATTGAAGCATGTTTATTGATTTTTAATAAAATAAATAAGTTTTTTAAATAAAATCTTCCTATGGACCAGTACTGCTCATGCTATTAATTACTTAGTTCATCCCTTTTCCAAACTAACTGTCATTACTCCTTTTCCTGCCTCACACACTGTGGTAGCTATCAGTGTCCCTTTTATGTCCCCTTGGCATTCGCCTTTCCCTTACATGCACAAGGTCATTTTTGAACAACTTCTGCTGGAGAGTTTTCTCTTGGCTCTCCTGTGGGGAGCAGGCCAGAAATGTCAGCAATCCCTGACAAATGGGGGACAATATCTGATGTATATATGAAATTTTCCACCTTCAGTCATATGAGCAGACAATTCTGCAAGGCCCTTACTTAGTATGATACTCAGAAGGTCTCCACCAAATCAAAGTCCTGTTCTCCAAAGCATTGACCTTGATAACACACCCTCTTACTGGCTTTTCCTCCTTCCTTGTCTCACTCTCCCCACTATCTCGCTCCTGTGTCTTAGGATCACTAAGTATACTGCCTGCATCAAAGTCCTTATGACTCTTTGGAAGGAACCCAAGCTAAAACAGGACCTGCTCCCAGACTAGAAGTAGGATCTGATTCTAAGAATGGCAACTATTTGAACCCCATTCATGTACAGCGCCCAACGTGGGTATTGGTGATTCCTGCAAGTGAACTCAAGGGTACACTTGAGTTCAGGTCAGGTGTACTTCATTCACCACCGTCTTGGCCACCAGAGTAGCCACAATCAGCAGCCACTTCAGGGAGACGTATCAAAGGGAATGAAGACAACATCCATCCAAGGACTAAATATGGGCCCCTTCCCAAGGTTCCTGGGACAGTGTAAGCCAATGATTCTTGTATGATTCTGTGGAAGAAAAAGGCTTGAATAATAACAGAGATTTGATTTTTCTGCCAAGTAAACAGATGAGAGCTCAAAGCTGATGACATTGGGTATAGGAAAGGGACTAAGATATGTTTACACCCTGGTGTTATGGGCTCGGTAATAGCTGAAACTAGTTGTATAATAAATGGCATGTTCCACGCCATCTCCCAGTGTCCCCACCCAGAGGTGTTCTGCCAAATTAATTCCCAATTAAGGTGATTCTGTATTACATGTGTTTATAAAACGGAAGAAACACTTTTCCTCTTCTGTTCCCTACCCACCCCCCGGAATAATTTAAATACAGAAGAAATAAAGAAGTCATGAAAGAACTCCTTTCTCCTGTGCTTGTTTTTCTAACACTGCGTGTTATTTCATTATATTAAAAGCACAATATGATGACAAAAAACAGCGAGGCTTCTTTAGTTCAACTCAATTCTTAGCTTCTAAACAATAGTGGGAACAAAGCCCAAAAGAAAATTTGGCCTCCAGACACATTATTGTTAGAGAGTCCGCTGGAATTGGTGCGGCCCTCTTGATCTTTTGCAGGAGATGAAAATTAACATCTTTCTCTTTTTCAAAAGGAATTTCTGCCCCCTTTGCCAATTTTGATTTCCTCGATTTTGAAGTTTTCAGGTATGTACTAAACATTGTCCTCTGTAAGATTTCTTCTTAATTGCCTAAAAGAATTCATGAAATTGGCACCTACTATATACTTTCACCTTGCACCTAGCTGGGAGACTCATCAGGTTGCTAAGTGAGTGAGTGAATGAATGAATAAGTAAATAAATAAATAAATTTCTCTTTGTAGAAGAAAATAGTTAATGAATTCAATTCTGTTTTCAAAATTGCTTTCATTCTAAAGCTGGTTTTCTGCTTTTTATAATGTTCTTCATTGTTGATTTTAACAGAAAAAAAATGTCTTCAGTAGAACTCTTGTACCCTATTTAAACAGAAAGTTCTGGAACATTCTTTCATAATCGAACACAACTTGAGTCCACAGGCGCTGATTGAAACATTCAAAAGAACAGCTTACCAACTCCTCTCACAGGCCCTAAGTGTAGGCACCTTGATTAAGTGTGTTAGTAACAATTCAGTATGCAGCATGACTGCTGCTGGTGTAGATAAATTTAAAGAAGAAAGAGTGTGGGCAGAGAAATTAGCCTCTCTGCTTCCTTGAATAGCCCAAAGCCAGCTCCTACTGATGTACCCTGTGCTGTATTTAATATGAAGTAGAAATGTCAAGGATTATAATAAAAATCAGCAAATATACATCAATCATTTTATCCAAAGAATCTTAAGTACACAGTCACTTTTGCTATATAAAACAAACTTCAATTGCTATATTTACATACCCACAGACCTACCTATACTGATATATTTTTTCATCACTCACTTTTTTTACTTAAGTAAATCTACTTAATAAGGAAACTTCAGGAAACTGAAAGTGCAAAGATCTGTTATTTCCTCCCTCTACCTCATCCGCTTACAGCCACAATCAGCCCCAGCACCCAGCACCAAGCTCCCAACACAGCCCCCTGCTGTTGGCCATCAGGTAAATTCTCTTCACTCGCCTGAGCAAGAGCCTTCTCTAGGGTCCCAGAACAACTCCCAGCATCTTGTGGGAGTGGAGTATTGGGTGAACAGGAGCTCTTGCAAGTGGAGTCCGTCTGTCCAGGAGAAATATACACGTGCCACAAATGCAGAAAACACATGTAATCAAAATATTCTAACAGCCACATTGAAAAAGTAACAGGCAAAATTAATGTTAATGTCTGATTTAACCCAATTTATCCAAAATAAGATCTTTCCAACATGTGACCAATACAAAAAAAGTCATTAGTGAGACATTTTACATTCTTTTTGCTGTTCTAAGATTCCAAAATCAAGTGTAGAGTTTATACTTACAACATATCTCAGTTTGGATTAGCCACTTTCAAGTATTCAATAGCCCGTCGTACGTGCCTAGTGGTCCCATATTGGACAGCCTGAGCCCAGAGCATACTATGGTAGTACGTTCATAGATGGGCAAGCAGGGAAAACAGCATTGCCTTAAACACCCAGCCATCACACTTTGGGAAACACTACCATTGGTGTTTCCACAGCTCAAGTTCATAACATTAAGGGATCCCTAGTCATCTTAGACTGAAGATTTCTTATTTGAACCTAAAACTGCCCACAATCTTTTCAGAGATATATCAGGAACTTCCAGACTAGGGATTGTTTCTCCTGTCTTACAATACGTCCTTCAAACTGGAACAGACCCTTGAGGGTCACTTTGGTCTGAATTGTTGCTCCTTTAAGCTACTACTGAAACTAGACACACTTCTGGAATAGAGGCTGAAGAGCACTTTGTTAGGAATGGATTTATTTTTACCTTTCTCCAAGCAATTTCTCTGATTTTACAAGCCACGCTTCAAAGCAATTGATTGTCAATGAGCTGCCTCTGGAGCAATTCTATTTTATTCCAGGCCACGTGATAGTCAACATGGAGTGTGAAAAAGACTTTAAAACACAGAGCTGTTTAAAAAAAGTTATCCTCACTACATGTAAAAATAGCCTACATTCTGTCATCTTGAGCAAGGATTGTTTAGACTAGTCACACAATTATGCTGTCTGAATGGACTGGACTGGATAACTACTCAACTCTGTTTCCATTGACAGTCGCTCCTAAATATACCAGTTCTATTTTTGTTTTCTTTTTTAGTTTTTCTTAAAATAAAGGAAAAATATGAAAAATAATTAATTTTGAATATTTTAGCAATTGTGGGTCATGAGTCATAAAGTCATAGAATTACATACCTTTTTAGAGGGTGAAAGGGTTAGAGACCCTCCAGGCCAAACCTCATGTTGTAGATGAGGACAATTTTTTTAAAAATCTAAAAAACTTGATCTGGATTTTAATCCAGATATTTTTCAAAAATCAAGATATTTCAAATCATTTATATTCTTAAGAAATGATCATAATTTTAAACATCTTAAAATTTAATAAATTTATTTAATAATCAGTTATTTGGAGTCTTATATGTGCTAAGAAGTCTGGAAGATACTGAGAACATAAATTATTTCATCACTATTTATATTTATTCCAATATATTATGATACATTATGATAGAAGTTTACATAATTAGTAATGCTTTTAATAACTAATAGTTTAGCTAACATATTATTCTTATTTAAAATAGGTGAAGATACTTTTAAAAAATGTTTATTGATTTTTTTAGACAGAGAGGAAGGAAGAGGGAGAGAGAGAAAACATAGATCAGTTGGATCAAACCCCATACCTGGGTATGTGCCCTGACTGGGAATCAAACCAGCGACCTTTTAGTGCCCAGGACGACTCTCAGCCATCTGAGCCACACCAGCCACAGTGGTAAAGATACTTTTTATGTGGTCAATGATAACAGTAATATCACATGGAGTAAGCAGGAATTCCAGGCAGATGGGTCAGCAGATTGATGGGTCCCCTTTCCTTATACATTATAAAAAGAGACATACTTGAGCCAGGACACAGTGGGTTATAATGTGGAGCCATCCTCTTACTAGCCCCCTCACCCCCTTCTTGCTCTTTCTCTAGGCAAGGTGAGGGTGAGAGTGGTATGGGGACAAATGGACTCCTTAAGGGAGAAGCTTTTTGCCAGCACTGAGAAGCTGAGAGGAGCGCTGAGAACACTGGCTGTCCAACATCTGGACATTTGGTGGGAAGATGAGTTTGCATGCAGCGCCTCCCACTGCAGAAAGAGGGATCCAAGCCATTCTCATATCTAGGACTCCAAAGTCATTCACCAATCATGTGTATCTCCACAAATATCAAAGATGTAATACTCTCTATATTATTTTGTAACTTAAGTATCATGGAAACCTAAACTCTTGCTATGTAGAATATGAAATTGTTCATAGAAGATTGTTTACAGAAAAAAAAAACTGAACTATTTAAATGTCGCATATGGGCATTTAATATTTTTTGAATAAATTAATCTAAAGACAATAGAATGTAATTCCATTTGGGATGAGATTATTAGACTATATCTCCTGTTTGTGATGAATATAGTTTGTGGAAAAGTGTTGCTCTGTGAAATAATTGTATACCTAATTTCAATTTTAAGAATCAGTCCTTGTTCAATTATCTATGAATTTATCTAAGTTTTGTTATTTCTATTATAGTTTCAGCCTTACAATTTTAGGGATAATTTTAAGATGTTATATTATGATGTAAAAATATGCTACTGTTCAACACTTCCTTTTTTATATCTTTTACTCATCCTCTAATGATACAATAGTTTGTAAAAAGAAGTGTTTTCCTGAATATATTTAGAAGCATTTTATGAATAAGTTTACTTTTCATCTTCATTTAATGTTAGAAATGGCTTTCAGATTAATGGTTACCTAGTATATAGCAGAGACTTCTACTGAATATCACTGTGCAAAATGGATGCTAATGGATCAACAGTCCATTGGATGTTGAAAAGCATTATCAAGCTTGACATGCATTACTGATAGAGCAGAGCCAATAAATTTAAAATCCCATCTGTAAGAAAGTCAGAACTACAAGTTAAAATGCTTCCAAGTGCATAAATTATATAGAGAATTTTGTAGTAAATATAAAATGCCCTAAAAATGTGTGTATCAATTGGTCCAGCAATTTCATTCAGGAACAATATCCCAAATAAATATTTGTGAGTATGTGTTACAAGTTATTAAGAATGATTTTCATCAATGTTAAAATTTGTAGAATAAAAATTAGAAATAATTGGGTATACTTATAAATATTATCACCCAACCCTGTGAGAGTATATAGAAAAATAAGAGTGTTTTAGATATAATGATGTTTTAGTAGACTATTTAGTGATATAGCAAAATGTTATACCAAAAAAGATATAGTAAAAAATAAATTTGTAAAACAGATGGGCTTCTTGATCGCATCTTTGGTTAAAATGTATGGATATATACATAGGAAAATGACTGAAATTATACTTCAAAATATTAATAGTTGTTGTTTCTGGGTGGTAATGCTTACAGATTTTTATATTTTTTATATTTTGTTACATTTTCTACAATTCATATATATTCTTTCTCTTGTCAAGTTTTCAAAGTTATTATTCTTAAAAATCTTGGTAGCAGTTTTACTGAATTTAAAGTAATACCTTTAAAATATTTTTATGTAAGAAATAATAATGCAATAGCTTAAGAATAAAAACAGTCCTTATACAGGCTAGAGAAATTATCATGAAAAGTGATGAGAACCTCACGTATGAACATGACAGAAAGCATTAAAAGGAAGTGATCACTTGAAACAAGTTTCTCTCTTCCCCACCTCTCTGGAAGTTAAGTCCTCTATCTATGGAGAATCAGTGGAGCAGGGGTATAGTTTTTAGTATTAGTAATAATTAGTAAGTTGTTCTTTAATTTTGCTTTAAAACAGTTTGCATTATGATGAAAATTCACCAAGGATTTTAAAGCTTGGGTTGATTTGACTAGCAGCTAGTCAGCCGTGGGCAAACTACGGCCCGCGGGCCGGATCCGGCCCATTTGAAATGAATAAAACTATTGAAAAAAAAGACTGTACCCTTTTATGTAATGATGTTTACTTTGAATTTATATTAGTTCACACAAACACTCCATCCATGCTTTTGTTCCGGCCCTCTGGTCCAGTTTAAGAACCCATTGTGGCCCTCGAGTCAAAAAGTTTGCCCACCCCTGGCACTAGCTAGTCTCAGAGAGAAAGTAACTTTTCCAGTTCTCACTCACAGTCATTATTCCTGGTGGAAGCAAGACAGGTTTTATATCAACTTTGTATATATTCTGCTATCCAAGCATTCAGTGAGACAGAGTTGTGTATGAGCTGTTCCATGTGGATTTGAAAAGCAGCCACCCATCTAATCCTTTCAGGAAAGAAATTTCTTAACAAATGACAGAGTGTTAGACATCAGGTATTACAAAACCCCAGCTGTCAGCCACGGAACTGGCAGGATGTTATGATAAATATCTTGGCAACTCCTATCCAGTAATGTGGCTCAGATGTCATATTTCTTTGTCAAGTTGTTTTTTGTTTTTTAAAGAATAGTATAATCCTGATTAATACTCCCCATTTGCATCAAAAACTTTTTTAGGAATAATGTGCATGATAATAATTGTTTAGAAACAAAAGCCCATCTACCTGGTTTAACCCCTGCCCTCCCCAACACAAACAAAACAAAAACTAATATTAAAACTACGTGTTGGTGAGTCCCTCCATTTAGCCCAGGGGAAACATTTGCCTAGAGTGCAGCTTCTTATGTCCAGTCTTAGGGTTCCCAACTATGTTCAGACTCTAAGAATTTGTCTCAAGTTCTTCTGCTTCCATAGGCATCGGTAGGGATATGGAACCAGGAAATGTGCAGCACCAACAACTAGGTCTCACCTGGTTATACTCGTATTTATGCTAATGGGCATTAGTGCTGAGTAATGCAGATTGTCTGGTCTTCGAGACACAAAACAAATGAAAATATATGGTCACCAATTTTTAATGCATTAAATTTAAAACGTTTATCCAAACCACGACAAAAAAAAGTGACCAAGTTACAGATGGGACAAAGTGCCAGGCATAGAACAAAGGATTGAATTCCATAATAAATAAAGAACTATTTCAAATGAACAAGGAAAATAACAAACAACCAAATTAAAATGGGCAAAAGAGAAAACAGATATATGACAGAGGGACAAAAGAAAAACACCCAATAACAAAGATATATAAAAAGAAGCTCTGCCCACTACTAATTAAGAAATGCAAATATAGTTTAAGGAAATCTAATGTCGGTGTGCTTCTCGGCATCTAGAAAGGGTTCAGGAATCTGGAGAAGGGGTTGCTGTAAATGATTAAAGAGTCTAGAGATGAAACATAATTTTGGGGAGCCAGAGAAGACTTAGCTAAAGGTACCAAGTTCTCTTGTCTCTCTGGACCCCTTGCTTTTTATTAACACAATTTGTCCTAAGGCAAGGTAGATATACAGATCAAAGGCCAAGGTTTAGTATACAGAATCCATTGTCAGATTGGGGGAACGGCCTTTGGCTGTTCAGGTGTTTGGCCAGTAGGAGGCAAAACATGTAGATTGAAATGCCCTCAGCTGTCTGGCAGCAAGCAATCATCTATGCAAATCTTTAGGTGTGGGGACATGCCCATAGCCATCTCCAGAAGATTCAGCCCTGCTGAATCCCTAAATTCCATCAACCTTTTGATGAAACTTCTTGCATTTATGACATGCTAGAATTAAGCTTCCGGCAGAAATCCAAACTAAAAGATCTTTTTATACCACCATTTGGTAATCATCACAATAATTATTGGTTCAGTCAAAAATCCTCAATGGATGCTAAAACTGGTGGATGGTGAGAAACAGGATATAATCTCAAAGTATTTTCCCACACATTTCTTTTTAATTACGAAGGGAAATATAGTAATTTCACAGTGGAAAAACCAAACAGACATCACTGTAACACAAGTAACCAGAGTTTACATCGTGACTACTGGGACACATCAACTTCATGTGAACTGCTGTGTGCATGACCCAATGCACTGAGAACACAGCATCACTTCTGTGTTAGTCCTGCTCCAAATGCATAACCTGAGTCTAAACATCAGGGGACGTCAGACAAACACAAATTGAGGGATGTTCTACAAAGTAACCAGCCTGATACGTCATAAACATCAAAGTCATGAAAGACAAACTGTGAGGAACTATTCCAGATGAAAGAAGACTAGAACAACATGGCAACGAAATGCAATTTGTGATACTGGATTAAATTGGGTCCTAGACCCAAAAATTGTTTTTCTTTTGCTATGAATGCCATCACTGGGAAATGGGTGATTTTGAATTTTTTTTTTAATTTATTACTTTTGTTAAGAAGCCTCAGAATGCTAATTTAATAGAAAATACTTTAAGTATCTGCACCCCATATAATGAGAATGAGATTGTTAAAACATTGCAGGCTCATCTTGCTACTTCATAAGAATAATCCAATTCAAAAAGATAGTTCTTCATGCTCTGCTCTCAAGAATTACAAACAACTCTGTCATAATAAGATTGGCAGAGAATTTCTAATATATAGATCTACAGATTCCACATCATAAATTTGGGAGCTATTGCTGGAAGCCCATTAACTGATCTATTCTACTGTACAATTGAAAAAGGATAAAGATAATTGATGAGGCTGTCAGAACCAAATGACACTGAATTTCTCAGCTTACATCAGCTTCCAGAATTGCTTAGAAACACAGCAGCAGTCATCCCAGCTTCTTGACTTTGATGCAATACGTTCTACTTCCTGCATCATTTAAACATAGTGGATGAGTGTTGTGCCTCCCAGGTGTTTGTTTTTTTTATAACATTCTCCATAATTTTTACATAGTGACTGCAATGTTTTTAGCTTTAATTAAAAAGGAGCTTGTTTTTCATTAACATGTGACTTGAAGTTAATTCCCTTCTTTGGGCCCAAGAGTTTAATTTGTTAAATGATAGAATCAGAATTTCTTGTCTTTGAGATTCTTTCCCATTCTATTTGTGGATCATTCTAGTTCTTTAATCAATATATTATCAATAAAAGTGATATATTTCTTCTAAGACCGAAATAGAAAACCTATTTTCTTTAAAAGCAGTCCTTATGTTAGCTTGTTTTATGAAATATTTTAGATGCATAAAAATGTATAATTAAGAATAGAACAAACTTCCAGGTACCCACCATCCAGCTAAAATATAGAACATTACAGTTTTTCATCTATCATGTTGGCAAACATTTTTAAGTTTGACAAAACATTTTATTGGCAAATCTATAGAGAAAACAGGCATTTTCATACATTGCTGCTGAGAATGGCAGAAATAGAATAAGGGGATTTGACAATATCTAGTAAAATTACATGTGCATTTAATTTTGGACATCATAATGACTTTCTATAAATGTATTTCAAAGATATACAGGCATAAATATGAAATGACATGTGCACAAGATTATTCAGTGTAGTATAATTTTGCAAAAAATTAGAAACCATCCAAATGTCCATCAATAAGGGATTGGTTTAAGAAAAAATGGTCCAGACTGGCTGGAATGGCTCAGTAGTTGAGCAGGAGGTCATGGTTTGATTCTTGGTCAGACCGCATGCCTGGGTTGTGGATTTGATCCCCAGTGTGGGGCATGCTGGAGGCAGCCTATCAATGATTCTCTCTCATCATTGATGTTTCGATCTCTCTCTCCCTCTCCCTTCCTCTCTGAAATGAATAAAATTTTTTTTTTAAAAAAAACAGTGCTCCATTCATATGATAAAGTCCTCTACTGCTGTAGAAAATGCTCTGTAAAATACTATGCTGCTTTCTGTGCAAAAAAGGGGACTATAAATATAAGTGTGTGTGTTTAGTAACAATAGAAGGATAATCCAAAGCCAATAAAAAATGGTTACCTGTAGTGGAAAAAAAGCAAATGGGAACAGGGGATGGCAAATAAGCATACGAAAAGATGCTCAGTATGTCATTAGAAATTTGTAAGCTAAAACAACAATGGCATGTCAATACACACATATTAGAATGGCTGAAATCTGAAACACTGACAACACCAAATGCTGGGGAGGATGTGGTGCAACAAGACCTCATTCATTTCTGGTGGGAATAGAAAATGGTACAGGCACTTTGGAAGACAGTTCAGCAGTTTCTTACAAAAGGACGCCTCCTCTTACCATATGACCCAGCAATCACACCCCTTGGTATTTGCCCAAATGAGTTGACAACTTATATCCACACAAAACTGCACACACTTAAGTTTACAGCAGCTTTATTCATAATTGCCAAACCTCGGAAGCAAACAAGATGTCCTTCAGTGGGAGAATGGATAAACAAACTATGGTACATCTGGAGATGGAATATTATTTAGCAAGAAAAATAAATGAGCACCTGGATGTTGTGGCTCAGTGGTTGAGTGTTGACCTATGAACCAGGAGGTCACGGTTTGATTCCAGGTCAGGACATCTGCCCAGGTTGCAGGTTCGATCCACAATAGGGGGCATGCAGGAGGCAGCCAATCAATGATTCTCTCTCATCATTGTTGTTTCTTTCTCCCTCTCCCTTCTCTCTGAAATCAGTAAAATATATTTTTTTTAAAAGAAATGAGCTATCAAGCCACAAAAAGATGTGGCAGAAACCTAAATGCACATTGCTGAGTGAAAGAAGCAAAGATGAAAAGACTACCTACTGTATTCCAACTATGTGGCATATGACATTATGGAAAAGGAAGAATGATGGAGACAGTGAGAAGATCAGCAGTTCACACTTGCACAGTGGAATACTACGCAGCTGTGAAAAAGGATCGCTTACCCTTTGAGACAGCATGGATAGACTGGAGAGTATTATGCTAAGTGTACTAAGCAAGTCAGAGAAAGACAAATATCACATGATCTCATTTGTGGAATCTGCTCAACAAAATTAATTGACCAACAAAGTAAATCCAGAAGCATAGAAACATGGAACAGACTGACATATCTCAGAGAGGTTATGGGGGAAGAGGGGGTACAGAAAGAGATTAACCAAAGAACTTATATGCATAGCCCATGGACACAGACAATAGTGTGGTGAAGGCTTGGGGTGGGTTAGGGGCTGGGCGAAGGGGTATAAAAGGGAGGTGGTGAAATGGGGGACATCTACAACACTGTCAACAGTGTTATAGATGTCCGCTAGGGGAGAAGATGGGGAGTGGGGTGAATAAGTGGAGCATGGGGATTTTTAGGGCCATATGATCAATAGTTACTAAAAATATTAACTGAAAGGTTGATGGGAGACCTTATTAATATGCTTTGATGGCTCATGTCAACCACTTTTGAACCTAATGATTGACAACCAGCATTGTGTCCCTCTTGATGTGATACAATAGATACACAGCATTGTGTATGAAGTATCTTTGCCTAATAAATAAACCTATTTTTTTACCCAAGTTTCTAAATCTAACCATACATTTATAGAAAATGCCATTCCATACTTATTGAAATGGTAAAACTTATTAAGTCTGCCCTTAGCGAGCTAGGTCAACATGGTGAAGATGTGAAACTTTAGAAACTCCCACACCTGCTGGTAGGTGTGCACAATGGCCCAAGCCCTTCGAATTTGACAATCCTTAAACAATGGGGACAATCACCTTCTTGCCACTAGATGGTGCTTATTGGCTTTTGAGTCTTCTGTTGCATTGCCACATTTCTCTTGTTGCATCGCCGGAGAAGGGAACTGGGCACTAGCTCTAGAAGCATTTCACCAAGAAGTTGTAACCCTGATCCAGGCAACCATATCTGCTTTCTGGCTGTAGCACCAGGTTGGCAATGGGAACACATCTCTGAAGCTTGCTGTCTCCCCAAGCCCCTTGTTTTGTTCAGTTCCTTAGAAATATCCATCTCTAATACTATGCTAAGTGCATTTTTTTCTGAAGAATGTTTTTCAATATTCAGTAGCTGCATTCTCTATTTTTCCTAGATCGAAATTATAGGAAATGATACAAAGAAATTCCCTATGCCCTTCACCAGGCCCCAGTAACTAGGAAACCTGAATGAAATATAAATATAGGAGATATAAATTATGCATAATTCCTAACTCATTTAAAAGTAAGTTACAAACATGATGCCCATTGGCCTTACAAACAAGTGTTCCATTCTATAAAACGACAGTATACTTATCAAAATCAGGACAGTTTCTCAGACCGTCCTTGTCTTTTATAATCTTAGTATTTTTGAATGCCAGATATTTTGCTTTTGTTTGATGTTTCCTCATGATTAGATTCAAGTTACAACCTGGGGGCAGCCATATCCCCAATGGGACGCTACATCCACAGAGTGGCATATCAGGAGGCACCCAATGTCCATGTGTCTTCTTATTGGTAAAATTACTCATTTTATTACTCTACTGCAGAACTAATTAGTAAGTATTTTTTAGTTATTAATTAACATCATATATAAGTATTTTGTGGGGAGATACTTTGAAACTATGTAATTATCCTTTCTCACATCAAACTTTCACCCACTATTTTGCCTGAATTAATTATCATTATGGTTGGTACCAAATGGCAATCTTCAAATTCCATTATTCCCTTTTCACTAACTAGCTGGTGTTCTACCATGAAGTGCAGATTTCCATTTATTTATTGAGTCCTGTATTTCAGGATAGACTCATGAATTCCTATTTTATTCAATGGTTTATAATACATCATTAATATTTGTTTTGATGCTCAAATTGTCCTATATTTGGCCAGTGGGAGCCCCTTCAGGTTGAATCCTGTACACTTAACAGGCCCCCGATATTCTTTGAGAACTTCTTTTTCCTGGAGCAAGAAGATGTTTCAGACTCATCTTGTACTTTCCTTGGCAATACCTTACTAAAAGAAACCCAGCTCTGGGTGCTAAGTTTGCTCTTTGCTACAGGGTTTCATTGCCTGCAGGCCTCTTGCCAAAAAGAGCCAGGAAATATATCTACATCTATACATGTGTCTATTCCAACATCCAGATATTAAAACCACCATGAGTTCACAACATACCTGTAATTCTAATCCAGTACCACAAAGTTTATTCTGAGTCTCCCCGCTTTTTATATGTGTACTCCCCTCTCTAACAAAAACATGTCTCCCATTATCATCAATAGACTTATTTTCCCTGTAAGTAACCAATATCCAGATAAAGTGAGGCATCTCATCCACCACATCAGCTGACACCAACAAACCAAATCCATAGGTTACCTCCTCAGCCCTGATCCTCCCATACCCGCCAGGTACACCATTTTAGTCCCCTCCCCCTCCTATGCACATATGGTCAACCATCAAGCTCTGACTATCCTGCCTCCTAAATATTTCTTGAATCTGTCTCCTTCTCTATGTTCTTTCTATGTGGTTGAATAGCTGGGAGAACTGTACCGATTGCCTAGCTGCCGGAAGCGGACCCATCCTTGCTGCTTGACACAGTCGCCGCAGGGAAGAAAGATCTGAACAGCATATGTTTCAAGGGAACTGGCGTATATGGCATACTATTCTTAGTATGTTTGCTCCCCTCTTAGCGCTATGTGTTTTAACCAAGGTCACCTCTCTGAGAAAGGTTGTTTCTCCAGGTGGGGATTTTTCCCTGGAGTTAGGGATTAACAGGACTAAGGAAGGGAATAAATCAGTAAAACCCCTTAACTAAGTGCCAGGCGGGTAATCACTTTAACTACGAATAATCACGCTTATGCTACATAATCTTTACTTAGGATAATCTCCTTCAGTTACTTCCTTGTAGCTTAACAGAACACTAGAGTAGTGACCTTGGAATGGAGATAACAAAGGCCCTAACCTTTGGAATAGAATGGATAGGATTAAAATCAAATGGTATAAATACAGATGTAACAGGAGAATAAAAGGAGAACCTGGCTATGCGGATCAACTGAACGCTGTCTCCATGTCATTCCTTCTTCACTGACTCCGTCCACACCTTTGGGAACCCCTGGACGTGCTGGGGCTGGACCCCAACACCTAACAAATCATTGATATAATTGCAGGATCTAGTATATTTTTTTCTTCCTCTCCCTCTAATATTTTTTGGCTGGTGGCCAGTTAGTTATTAAGGGCCTCATTAACTATGGTAAAAGAGCCATATGTTCCCCAGGCCATGCTTGCTCTCTTCCTAATTATTATTCAGAAGGCCCCAAATTGGGTGTAAAGAGTTAAGCCTCCACAAGGTGGAGAGATATGCAAATGGCAGAGCTGTTCTGGTTGAAGAATGGAGGATGTGGCAGAAGGTGAGGGCCAGCTCTGTCAGTTCAGCCTCTCTGATGGCTTGGTCGGTATCTTCTATCTTCCAGTCCTAACCTGGAAAGGGCAAAGCCAAAAGTTCAGCTTTTCCCTGCTATTCTGGCAGATATTACATTTAGCATGTATCAGCTACTAATTTCTAAGCTTCTATGGGTAGGTGAGTGCAGCTCAGTTTGATCCTGCACTCACTTTTCCAGTAATTTGTTCCAGAAGTCCAGTAAACTGTATCTGTCTTTTAATTATTTTGCATTGTCAGCAACCTTGCCTTATCACCTCAGAGTTGATCCAAGAGGTAGAGGTGGGGTAGGGTTGGGGAAAAGTGCCTTTTCTGCTGATTGCTAAAAAATATATATTACATTCTAGAAATTTGGGGAAAATGAAAAGTAAAATGCAAAAAACACAAAAGTTTTTTATACCAAATCTCTCTGATACAATTTCTTTCCATTTTTTCTATTCTCTTATAAAACAAACTAGAGGCCCAGTGCATGAAATTCATATACTTGGGGGGGGGGGGTTGCGGAGGTTGTCCCTCAGCCTGGCCTGCACCCTCTCGCAGTCCAAGAGCTCTGGGAGGATGTCCGAAGTCAGACATCCTTAGCACTGCTGCGGAGGCAGGAGAGGCTCCTGCCACCACTGCTGCGCTCGCCAGCTGTGAGCCTGGCTCAGGGCTTCTGGCTGCATGGCACTCCTCCTGTGGGAGTGCACTGACCACCAGGGGGCAGTTCCTGCATTGAACGTCTGCCCCCTGGTGGTCAGTGCGTGTCACAGCAACCGGTCATTCTGTCATTCAGTTGATTTGCATATTAGCCTTTTATTATATAGGACTAGAGGCCCAGTGCACAAAAATTTGTGCACTTGGGGGGTGGGGGGGTCCCCTCACCCAGCCTGTGCCTCTCACAGTCTGGGACTCCTTGGGGGATGTCCACTCGCCAGCAGGGAGCAGGCCTAAGCTGTAGTCGGACATCCTTAGCACTGCTGAGGAGGCGGGAGAGTCTCCTGTTACCACTGCTGTGCTGGCAGCCATCAGCCTGGCTTGTGGCTGAGCAGAGCTTCCCCTGTTGGAGCTCACAGACCACCAGGGGGCAGCTCCTGCATCAAGCATCTGCCCCCTGGTGGTCAGTGTGTGTCATAGTGTCCAGTGATGCCCAGTCATTCTGCTGTTAGGGTCAATTTGCATATTACCCTTTTATTATATAGGATGATATGATAATAGATATGCATTTACTTTTATATCCTGTTTTTTCTTACCATAATCATATCATTCTTCTACTTCATTTAAATTCTTCAAAAACATCATTAATGAAAACATTAATGTCTCCTAACAATGTCCTAATTTTTACAAAGAGGTTGTTTCCTGTTTTTTGCAATTATAAATATTGCTGGGATAAGCATTTGTGTACATAGATCTTTGTTCTCATTGATAATTATTTTCTTATGTTGGATTACCAAATAAAGAATATCTGGCCAATGTCTGTGAATACAGTTAAGCTCTTGGAGCATATTGCCAAATTGTTTTCCAAAAAGCTTGCTCTAGCCCTAACCGGTTTTGCTCAGTGGATAGAGAGTCGGCCTGTGAACTGGAGGGTTCCAGGTTCAATTCCGGTCAAGGGCATGTACCTTGGTTGTGGGCACATCCCCAGTAGGGAGCGTGCAGGAGGCAGCCAACTGATGTTTCTCTCTCATCGATGTTTCTAACTCTCTATCCCTCTTCCTTCCTCTCTGTAAAAAATCAATAAAATATATTTTTTTAAAAAAAGCTTGCTCTAATTTACGCCTTCATCTGCCATGTGTGAGACCCTTATACTTCATTAATAGTAAAGTATTTATGGTTACTGCCCAAACACCATTCTATTTCTTGCCTCTAATTTGCTCATTTCCACTATCTCGTATAACTTTCCCCCTTCCCTAATAATGACTGGATACACTTTATACTTTTTCAAAAATATTATTTGCCCAGCCAGCATGCTCAGTGGTTGAGTGTTGATCTATGAACCAGGAGGTCCCAGTTCGATTCTGGTCAGGGCACATGCCCTGGTTCCAGGCTCAATCCCTGGTGTGGGGTGTGCAGGAGGCAACCGATCAATGCTCTTTCTCATCATTGTTGCTTCTCTCTCTCTCTCCCTCTCCCTTCCTCTCTGAAATCAATAAAATATATATGTATATTAATTGCCCCTCCTTGGGGATAATATCATATTTCCCTGCCCCACAGATATCAGTTTGGCCACATGATTTGTTTTGGCCAGCAATATATGAGCAGAAGTTATGTTTGTCACTTTCAAGCATAAACTTTAATATTCAGAGTGTGTTCTGCTATGCTTTCCCCTCTCCCCTCTCCCCTCTCCCTCGCTATGTCCCACATTAGAGGCTGCTTCATCAGCATGGGTCCTATGGTAATGGGCCTGAGTGAGAAATAAACCTCTGTTGCTGTAAGCCACTGAGACTTTGTAGGCATTTGTTACTGCCCCATAACAAATCCTATGCTGACTAATATACTGGCCACCTCCCAATCATCCTTTCATAGAATGTACTATGTCTAGTGAGGCTCTGTAGTAGATGTGTGGCTGCCCAAGACTTGTTGGTACAAATTAACTTCTTGTCTGGGAAGCTACCATTGCCTGAGTGTTGGCAGGAGGAAGGTTCTGCCTCCCACTAAGGAAGCTAAAAAGAACCGGTACTTGTTCTCCCAGATTCCTGACAGCTAAAGAACAGGCATGTGACCAAGGTCAGCCATTTGGAATTCTGAGTCTTGATATGAAGAAGCAAGAACAGTACATTATAGCATCAGTTCTGTTGCCGGTGGCAGCATCCAGTGTCCAGTGGGGTGACAGCAGTGAGAGCAGAGTCAAGGGGTGTGACAGGGAGTGTCCAGCAGGGACGAGATAAGCAGACTGTTCCGGTGCTGTGATCTGGCTGCGTGTCAGCATGTGAGTTCCTTCCGTTCCTGCTCACTCTGAGCCTGCTTCTCAGGTTTTCCTAACAATTCTTCGATGTACCCAATACCCTTCCAGTCAGCTTGTTTTCTTAAATTACCCAGAGTTGTTACCAATGATAAATTACCAGTGTCTACAACCAAGAATCTTATTCCCTGTCTCCAGAAGTCACAATTTAAAAGCCCAATCCTGCATCAAAAAAAAAAAAATGTTCCAATCTTTAATTTCTCTAAAGAATATTACAAGGGATCCCATTTATGATCTGCATTCACTCACATTTATTCATGCTCTTTTCTCCTCCACCCTGAAGTGGTTTCTCACTCTTAGAACTTCCCTGGAGCCTCACAGCCACAACCTGCCACCTGCCCACACCCGGGCGGCCCAACTCTGGGACCTCTCTGCCTCCCGCTGCGCTCTCCCAGCTCTTTGTGAGCTAGATCATCTTACCCTCTCTGGTTAGGTCCTCATGTGTTTTAGTTCACGTTCCAGGTGTGGTTTCTTTCTACTCGTTCCCCCCCCCCCCCCCAATTCTACAGCATCGATTCTGCAAAAGGTCTGGGAATCAAGCTGGTCTAGACAAAACTCTCCATAAAGTCGAGGGGCTAAAATGGCCTCCCACAAGTCACGTCTAACCCTCCAACTTAGTTTTGCTTAAGTTGTAGAGTGTTGTTTGAGTTGTAGAATGTTGCTGTTGTCTTTATTGAGTTAGTTGCCAGCATTAGTGGAAAAATTTCACCAAACACCTGGATTTCCAGGTCTTCTGAAAAAAATCAAAAGACCTGACAATATGGAGATCCCATTCCCCATGGTAAGAATCAACTGAAGCTTGGTAGCAGCTGCCCCTTTTATAGGGCATCACTCTAGTTCTCTAGGATCCCTGCCCAGTCCTCCTCACTCAGATTATTTCTTTGGCTGCTATGAACATTTGAAGTTGCAATTCCTGCTCTATAAGGTACACCAGGAAGGACAGGAAGCATAGTGAGATGAAAGAGCATATTTCCTTCAGGGATGGGGGCTACAAAAAGGGAACATTCACATTGTAAATCCTGTCCTACCACCGTAGGACAAAAGGAGGAGAGACTGATGAGAGAAGACATCCACAGGAGAAAGTAAGGCAGCTTCAGACAGCAGGGGAATAGGATGGGGTGGGGAAGGGGGCACAAAGCCAAATGGATTAAAGCACCAAGAAAAAGAAAAGTGCAATATTTACAACCTTTCATGAGCTTATATTTTGAAGTATCTCTCTCTCCTCCCGCCCTCTGCCCCTGCCAACCTCACCCCTTCTCTAGACCTAAAAGGCACCATCCCTGATGTTCCTCTGAGCTGCATAATTTAGAAGCAAACTGCCTTTGACTCCACATTGAATGCATGAGGGAGAAAGCTATTCAAAGGGTCCATAAAAGAATATTCCAAAGTTCGCTTATATTTCGTTTAATCCTAATGTGCACACACAGTGTTAAATTTGTTTAAAGTTAGATGCATCTAACGTATCACACAATTGGTCAAAAATTTATCACACTAAATTTATTTTATTACAATTTTACCAGAGTCCTTCACTGAGAAAACTTACTTAACATCTGTATCTCCACATTATATCTGTGTCTGTCCATGAAACAGAGAGTTTCAACTCTTGAACACTTCATAGTGGTGAGTGAAAATAAAATAGCAAATTTCAGGTTGGTAGAGAAGAACCCTATCACACTACTCAAGGAAGACAGGGGCCAATAAAATACTGGATTGTGTAACATAACTCACCCCCCCAGGAAGAAGTCAGAGATGGCAATATTTACAATAATATATCACACACATGCTTTTCAGGGAAGGCCTGAGAGCTGAATACAGCGTAGCAGGAAAGGAAAGTTTCATCTCTGTTGCAGGCCCTTAGAGGTGAGAAATTATAAATGGCCGATTCAGGTTACTTAACTATTGTTTTAGCTTCTATTTCTTCTCACTTTCTTGTCCTTTCTTGTAGTATTTGATTATTTTATATATTGTAACCATGGACAGTGGAATTTTTTACAAACTGATTTCTTAAAAGTACGATTATATAATAACCATTTTGAAGCATAATTGGAAATACAGAGTTAATTGGAAGCTATACATGTCACGTGACCCAGAAATCCCTCCTGTAGGTGTAACCCTACAGATAACTCCTGCACATGTGCACAGGGAGACTGTACAAGAATGTGCTTGCGGCGCTGTTCGTTACAGTCTCTATCGATAGCAGAATGGGTAAATGAATTGTGGCCCATTGATTGAGCAGAATACCATACAGCAATAAAAAGCAATAAACTAAGGCTACACATATCATTATGGGGAATCTCACAAATATAATGTGGAGGAGAAAAGCAGGTTGCGAAAGGACAGAGAACAGCTGCACTTGAAACAGTGCGGCAGAGCCACGGGGGGCTCTAGAGGCGGACTGCTGAAGCCAAACCCGCCTCTACTGTTCACTAACGGCGTGGCCTTGGCAAGTCGCTTCACTTCTGTCAGCCTCAGTTTCCTTATCTGCGAAGTACAGATGTAATTGTTTCTACTTTATATGGTTATTGTGCAAGTGAACATGAGTTGGCTCTCTCCCTGCGGGAGCAATCCCCAGCCTTTCCTTCCTTCCTGCTCCTCCTCCTCCTCCTCCTCCTCCTCCTCCTCCTCCTCCT
Source organism: Myotis nattereri (assembly GCF_964212035.1). Taxonomy (NCBI): domain Eukaryota; kingdom Metazoa; phylum Chordata; class Mammalia; order Chiroptera; family Vespertilionidae; genus Myotis; species Myotis nattereri. Next base: position 200,982,576 of record NC_138075.1, on the reverse strand, counting down.
CCTCCTCCTTCTCCTCCTCCCTCGCCCCTCCCCCCCAGGCACTTACCATTAGCTCCCTCACTCCCAAGCTCCAAGGGCCCTTCCTTTACTTCTACAAATTATCTTCTAAGCCCATTTCTTCTAGGAATTACGTCTTCTACCTCTTTAATTTACCAAATAAATGTTCTCTTACAAAAAATATGAGAATAAGTTAGTGCTAAAGTACTGGGAAGAATAATACATGGTACCATTATTTTTCATATAGTGTATTATTCAGTCTAAAATTCTGCAAAAATGCTGTATATTGTGTCAGAATGCATATATATAAATGGAAGTGAAATACAAATTCATAATAGAGGACAGACAATAGGGTGGTGAAGGCCTGAGGAGGGGGCAGGAGTGGGATGGAGGGGGGTCAATAGGGAGGGACAAGGGGATATCTGTAATACTTTCAACAATGAAGATAAATTTTTTTTTTTAATTCATGACAGTGCCCTAGCAAGTTTGGCTCAGTGGGTAGAGCATCAGCTCATGGATTGAAGGGTCTCAGGTTTGATTCCAGTCAAGGGCATATACTTTGGTTGCAGGCTTGACCCTCAGCCCTGGTTGGGGCAGGAAGCAACCAATCCATATGATGTGTCTCTCTCACATTGATGTTTCTGTCTTTCCCTCTCCCTTCCACTCTCTATAAAAATCAATGGGAAAATATCCTTGGGTGAGCATTAACAAGAACAAAAAAATTCATGACAGAGGTTATCTCCTGGACAGAGGATATTTCTTTTTATATATATATATATATATATATATGTATGCTAGAGGCCCGATGCACAAAAATTTGTGCAAGAGTAGGCCTTCCTTCCCCTGGCTGCCAGCACCGGCTTCCCTCCGGCACCCGGAACCCAGGCTTCCCTCCTCTGGCCGCTGACAGGCACCTGGGACCCGGGCTGGCTTCCCTCCAGCCCTGGCTTCATCAGGAAGGACGTCCGGTCTAATTAGCATATTACCCTTTTATTATTATAGATTTTTTATTGACAGAGAGGAAGGGAGAGGGAGAGAGAGAGAAACATCAATGATGAGAGAGAATCATTGTTCAGCTGCCTCCTGCATGCCCCCAACTGGGGATCAAGCCCGCAACCTGGGCGTGTGCCCTTACTGGGAATCGAACCGTGACCTCCTGGTTCATGGGTCAACACTCAACCATTGAGCCACGCCAGCCAGGCCAGAAGGATATTTCTTGAACTGTGGTTGTAACATGATTGTCATTATGCTTCTTATGCCAATGTGAAAGCTTTCATGTTGGCTGAACTATTTCATAATAAATTTTAAATCAAACAAATTAAAGCTATACACACAGTGTAAATAAATTTCCAAAAAATTGGAAAATAGAGGAAATGTCACCCCAAATTATACCATCTTAACCCACAATTTTAAAAATTAAGTAAGTCTTTCCACATCTGAGTGAGGTTGATGATTAAGAATGTTATTTCTAGGGGCCCTCTGCACAAATACGTGCACCTTGAAAGGAACTGTGGGTCGCGAGGCTGTGGTGGGCACAGGGGCGGGTCTCAGCACATCCTCTGGGCCCCCACCTGGCCCCTTCTGCTGTAGCCCCAGGTCCCCTGTCTGCCGGCAGCCCTACTCCCTCCGCCGTTGCTCCCACATGCTGATGGCACCAGCCCCACTCGCACCTGCTGACGGCGCCAGGTGCCAGCAGCGGGTGCAAGTGGTGGCTCCAGCGCCGGCTGTGGGTGCAAAAGGGGCCGGTGCCAGCAGTGGGTGCAAGCGGGGCTGTCACCAGCAGTGGGTGCGAGAGACGGCTGCTGGCCCCTCAGGAGCAGGGGTAGGTGGAAAGCCCTAAGGGGTGATCGGGACCAGCAGCCACTGCTCGCACCCGCTGATGGCGCCCAGAGATTGGGACCGGCACCAGGCACTGGCAGCAGGTGCAAGTGGAGTTGGTGTCAGAAGCAGGTGCAAGCACTGGGTGGGACCACAGCATACGGAAGCAAAGAATTTTCAGTAACCACCAAAGGCTTGCCCCAATTACAGCGACCAGCGCCTCACGTTGGTCTGGTGCACCCACTCACCTACTCCACCATCCTGCCATGGCCAACGCCCACCATGTTCTGTGCTCTGCTGCCTGCTGCTGACACCCACCATGTTCTGCAGACGCCCCCTGGTGGCCAGCGCATGTCATAGCGACTGGTTATTCAGTTGTTCCGCCATTCAGTCTATTTGCAGATTAGGGTTTTATATATATAGATTATTCATAACAGCCAAAATCAACCCAAGTAGACATCAACAAATGAAGGGGTACAACAAAATGTGGTTTATCCATACAATGGAGAGAAATTCAGCAATTAAAAAAGAATGAAATGCTGATATATGCTACAATTTTGATGAAGTTAAAAAAACATTATGCTTAGTAAAAAGTCAGACACAAAGACCACATATTGTATGATTCCATTTATATGAAATGTCAGAAAAGACCCCCCAAAAAAAGTGCCAAAAATAGATTAGTGTGTGCCAGGACCTGCAGGGGAGGGAACAGGAGTGGCTGCATCGAGGCACGAGAGATTTTTAGGGGGTGATAAAAACAGTCTAAAATTAGGTGGTGGGGATGGTTGTACAACTTTGTACACTGACTAACCCTCATTGAATCATACACCTAAAATGGGTGAATGGTATGGTTTAAAAAAACTGTCTTTATCCAAGAAACACTTATGCTTGGGGGCGGGAGGAGGGAATGTTATTGCAGTTTACGGACATGAACATGGAAGGATATAAACGTGGAAAAGGACCCAGAATCCTAACCACGTGAACCTGTGTCAGCAGAAAACCTCCAGGTAGGTGGAGGTGGGGGCTGAAAGCAAAGACTCCTGTCTGCCAGCGTCTCTGGGAGGAGGCCACCTTGGAGGAAGAGCCTCGCCAATGTGGAACAGCCATAGTAGAAAAAACAAATGGCAGCACCATTAGGTGGAGAGAACTCTGGGGATGGTGTTCCAGGTTCTGCAAGTGGTTTGCAGGAGATTGAGAAGTTCCTGTGTGTTCTGATTTGGGGAGGGTGGGCTCCAAGGCTGGAGAAAGAGAGTAAACTGAAAGAAGCCTAGAGATTAGGCTCCTGGGACCAAACACCGTGTATATGCTGATGACCCCCAAATTTATATCTCTAACCTAGATCTTGCATCTGACTCTAGGCTCCCATCTCCAATGACCAACACTGGACATGACATAGAAATAGCATGGTAAACATAGCCCCAAAGGCGATCTTGATTTCTACCCCAGAGTCCTCACCCCACCACTCTCCCAGGTTGCCGCTTTTAAGATTCTCTCTTTGTCTTTTGCTCTTGGCATTTTAATTATGATGTGTCTTGGTGTGGTCTTCTTTGGATTCCTTTTGTTTGGGGTTCTCTGCGCTTCTTGGACCTGTAAGTCTATCTCCTCATCCTGTCTTCTCTGCCACCACTGTTCTTGGCCACCATCCTTTCTCTCCTGGACAAAGCCACAATCTCTTCACTGGCCTTTTTGCTTCCACCTTTGCTTTCCTCCAGCCCATTCTCCACGCAGCAGCAAAACTCATTTTCTTTTTTTAATATCCAACATGAGTTTTTATTTCCCCCAAACAAAAACAGTATAAGGATCATTATCTTTTAATATAATTTAAAATGTTATTTGAGTTTCCTGAAATGCATTCAAAATAATTGTGTAATATCTGTTGTCTTTCATTTTATAATTAGCTAATTCTAACAACTAAGTTTCTTTTCATAGTTCATAAAAATAGATACAATTATATTTAGGTAAAGAGACATTTTCAATTACTGTCAAGATTACCTTGACTTATAAGAAAAGAGTGATGGTAATTAGAGAAAAGCAATTTAAAATTTTAGTGTAGTAGTTTAAGTATCTTTGAAACAAAACAGAAACAAATAGCTTATAGAGAAACTGAAAACTCATTTTCTTAAATGTAAATTGGGTCCTGTCACTCAAATGCTTAAAATATTCAAGAGCTGCCCTAACTGGTTTGGCTCAGTGGATAGAGTGTCGGTCTGTGGACTGAAGGGTCCCAGGTTCGATTTCAGTCAAGGGCATGTACCTTGGTTGTGGGCACATCCCCAGTAGGGGGTGTGCAGGAGGCAGCTGATCGATGTTTCTCTCTCATCGATGTTTCTAACTCTCTGTCCCTCTCCCTTCCTATCTGTAAAAAAAATCAATTATATATATATATATATATATATATATATATATATATATATATATATATATTTAATCTTCAAGAGCTTCCCATTGTACATAGAATAATTCCAGCTCCTTCACCTTGGCCTGCCAGGCCCCGAGTACTCTGGCTTCTGCCTAATCCCCCCCTGCACCACCTGGCAGTCCTCCACTTACTCACTACATTTTTTTCGCAGTTGTTTTTCTCTAAACGTTTACATTTCCTAAGCCCTTCCCATCTCAAGGCTTTGGCACTTCCTGTCCCTTCCATTTGTTCCAGTCTTCTGCCTTCTCATGCTTCACATTCCAGCTTAACCATGGCTCTCTCAAAGCCACCTTCTCCATCCACTCTTTGCAAGGCTGCCTCTCTTTTTACTATCTGCCTTTGTCCCGCTTCTGTTTCTTCTTCACAGCATTCCCACAATTTGCCACTATTATGTGCTGGTTTACTGATATTTTAGGCTGCTTCTCTTAGGAGAATTGAAATTCTATGAACCATATGCTGTTTACTATTGCAGCCCTAGCATTCAGCATAATACGTATTGGAATGCCTTCAGCGGCTCAACAAAGATTTGTTGAATGAAAGCACTTAGAAAACCCCTTGACAATTTCCCCCTATTGTTCAATTTTCAGAAAGAAACCGACTTTCTCGGCTTATCAGAACTATTTTGATTACAATAACAGAAGCCCATTTAAGCCTAAATAAAAGGGAGATTTATTATGTGGACACCGGTTCTCTCAGGAAACCAAAGGGCAAAGATGCAGGTGTGTCTTGGGAAAGGACTCAAAGCAGAAACTAGGGTAGCATAAATATATTTTACCCTATTTGCAAGCTAACAAGTCAGCCTGCCATGGTTTCATGGGTTCTGGCAGAAGGTACAATATTTCTGTATTAGAGAAAAAGAACAGTATGTCGTTCACACCAACCGTTAGTAGCCAGAGTATCAGCATTTACATACATTGGTTCCAAGCTCCAATTCCCACAGGATTATGGGAAGAGAGCCAGGCTGTGTTGCAGGTGAGAAACCCCAAGCTCAGGGAACCCAAATCTTTTGCAATGGGCCATATGCATGCCTGACCTTCGCCCTGAGAGGAAAACACTATCTTTGTCATAATGGATAGTAAACAAACCTGTTCTTTGCTTCAAAGAAACACTACCTCTATATTCTAAGGCTGTTAGCTATATAAACATTATTGAAAAGATAATCCACAACAAGGGCAGCCAGTGCCTCACTCAAGATGCGCAGAAATGCAAGAGATTCAAGGAGAAAAGTCTCCCAATAAGCAGGGGTGTCGGGGCAGGGGGAGGGGCGGTATTAGAGGGGGAGCAGAAGAAAATAGACATCTACCATATATACATCTCTGGAGTGTAGTACCTTCTGGAATGGCAAAGGCAACAGGTTTAGCACTTTCTACAAATGAATTCAGAGAATATTCACTAATTTGTATCTTATAAAACCTTTATCATTAGAGCTGCTTTCCCTCAGAGAAACACTGATACCTCTTTCTAAATGGTATAAAAGATTTGAAAACAATAGTAATATGTATTTTCACAACAATCAGTATGGAGGAGAGCAGTTTAAATTTCTGGCAAGGATGCATTTGGAACAACTCTTTAAAAATAGATTCTCTTTTTAAGTTTTCTGTTTTTTAAAGAGTTGATTGTGGCAAAACGTCAAGTGGGGTATTGTTTTATGTTGTTCCTGCTTAAGGGAATCTAAACTATTCTGATTCTGTATGAATAAAAACAAAACTTGGAACATTCATAGCTGTCTTTCAAAGAAACCCAGGGGTGTACTAAGGGAATTTAATGACCCCATTTAATTCTCCATAACCATTTCAGATACTTTTATTATATTTCTACATAAATTTGAAATTCTGGTTACCCAGAATCCTGTGGATGAACGATGCCATGTAGTATTAGGAGATAAACTGGTGGTCAAACCTTACCAGTAACCGTATCCTATGATTTCCCTCTGATCAATGATCATAAAATCATTTGCCATGGTAAGCATCCATCCTTAAATCACCTAGACAGAGCAGACTAGAAGGAGAAGGCATTTTCTTAGGAGAGAGGTGCCCACAAATAAGTGAGCAGAGGTCCTGGATGGAGTAAGTGTATCAGAGGCCAGGGCAGGTAAACACCACTGTGGGGCAGCTTGGGTAGTTTGTAAACAAATCAACTATTTATTTGTTTATTATTTCTTTAGTTATACTTGATATGTTGCCTTAGATGATGAACCCATCAAATATGGAGCTTAACTCAGTTTAATTCACTTTATAGAGAAGTTAACATAGCAATTAAGTACTTAAATACATGCTAAGTTAAGAAAATGGTCCTCAAAATCAATTACAAAACCAGGATTTTGGATCTTAATGAAGGGTATGTATAAGCACTCTTCCCTCGAATTCAGTGTTAATACTTTTTCATTGTCTTCTATCTCTGAAATTTAAGAAAGATAATTTCTTTTTACTCTTGAGTCTCCTATTTCTAATTCCAAAGGAAACTATTTCAGACATATTTAGTGGTAGAGTTAACCTGTAATATTAAATCTAAATAAAACATATTACTCACTTTTTCATGTGATGAAATAGTTCTTAAGCTAGACAAATATTTCAATCAACAAAGATTTATTAGAAACTACATGCAAGACACTATACTTGATAGAACCAAGATGGTGGCATAGGTAAACACCTGAAATTGCTGCCTCACACAACCACTTCAAAAACACAACTAAAAGACAAAACGGACATCATCCAGAACCATAGGAAGGCTGGCTGAGTGGAAATTCTACAACTAGAAGGAAAGAGGAAAGCACACTGAGACTCAGAGGTATGGAGGCAACTGAGGACGCGGTTGTCTTTTTCAATCGGGGGGGAGGCACAAGCTCCCTACTGCTCTGAACTCCAGTTCCGGGCGAGTCTCTGGGGACCCAGACTCATACAGGGAGAAACTGGACTGTCTGGTGCGGGCGGAACTCGAGGGCAGCTTTCTCTCAGAGGTGCTTGCAGCAATTACTTCGGGACACTGGGACCCAAGGCCTCTTAGGGCAGGGCTGAGGATCAGCCATAGCTGTTTGCTCTGCCCTATTGATTCCCTGAGATCCCACCCCACCCAAGCTGTGTGTAGTGGCTTTTGCATATGAAAGGCCTGGCCCTTTGCAATCTAAAATTACCTAACAAACTGCAGCTGGGTCAGAGAGACCCAGAACATCCAAAAGAAGGCCCCACAGCAGCTTGCATTGCTTCACAGCTGGGCCTCATCTGGGCACCTCCAAACCCAAAACAAAGAAGAGGAATCTGCAGATCTCTGCATAGCTCCTGCTGGGTAGCCTCAGGCAGAGGCTAAATTAGCACCTCCCTAGAAATCCAAGAGCTAGTGTACCCAGTGGTCAGAGTGGGACCATCCAGATTACAACTCCTCAGATCCATAAGGGACACACTCAGGGGGCAGACTCAGTGATCACCAAAGCCCCACTGAAGCAAGTCTTGCCCCGGAGGGTTGTCTCCAGCACAGAAGTTCTCCCACTTCAGACACAGCTGATTCTCACAGCCAATTGGCCTGAAGGTCAATTCCTCCAAGTGATATCTACAACAATCAAGGCTTAACTAAAACAAGATTGTGCACAAAGCCCACAAAGGGGTACACCAAGAGTGTCCACCTCAGGTAACTAGGGAGGCTGAGCCACTGGGCCCTATAGGACACCTAGCATAGAAAGCCACTCTACCAACACAGGGAAGCAGCCAAAATGCGGAGACAAAGAAACAGGTCACAAATGACAGAAATGGAGGAAAGCAAACTACTGGATATAGAGTTCAAAACCATGGTTATAAGGTTTTTCAAGAATTTTATGGAAACCGCCAATAAATTTAGTGAGACCCTGAAGGATATGAAAAAAGACCAACTAGAAATTAAGCATACACTGACTGAAATTAAGAATAATATACAGAGATCCAACAGCAGACTAGAGGAATGCAAGAATCAAGTCAAAGATTTGAAATACGAAGAAACAAAAAATACCCAACTGGAAAAGCAAAAAGAATCCAAAAATATGAAGATAGTGTAAGGAGCCTCTGGGACAACTTCAAGCGTACCAACATCCGAATTATAGGGGTGCCAGAAGAAGAGAGAGAGCAAGATATTGAAAACCTATTTGAAGAAATAATGACAGAAAACTTCCCCTACCTGCTGAAAGAAATAGACTTACAAGTCCAGGAAGCACAGAGAACCCCAAACAAAAGGAATCCAAAGAGGACCACACCAAGACACATCATAATTAAAATGCCAAGAGCAAAAGACAAAGAGAGAATCTTAAAAGCAGCAAGAGAAAAACAGTTACCTACAAGGGAGTATCCATATGACTGTCAGCTGATTTCTCAATAGAAACTATGCAGGCCTGAAGGGAGTGACAAGAAATATTCAAAGTGATGAATAGCAAGAACCTACAACCAAGATTACTTTACCCAGCAAAGCTATCATTCAGAATTGAAGGTCAGATAAAGAGCTTCACAGATAAGGAAAAGCTAAAGGAGTTCATCACCACCAAACCAGCATTATATGAAATGCTGAAAGGTATTCTTTAAGAAGAGGAAGAAGAAAAAGATAAAGATAAAAATTATGAACAGCAAATACATATCTATCAACAAGTGAATCTAAAAATCAAGTGAATAAAAAATCTGATGAACAGAGTAAACTGGTGAATATAATAGAATCAGGGGCATAGAAAGGGAGTGGACTGACAATTATTGGGGGGAAAGGGTGGTGGGGTGTGCAGCAAGAGACTGGAAAAAAATCGTACACCTATGGATGAGTACAGTGGGGGAGGGTAAGGGCGGAGGGTGGGGTAGGAACCGGGTGGAGGGGAGCTATGGGGGGAAAAAAGAGGAACAACTGTAATAATCTGAACAATAAAGATTTAATTTTAAAAAAAGACACTATACTTATTTATTGAGAAGAGTGAGAAAGAAAAAAACAATAAAAACAAAACAACAATATAACTTCATAATGCTCACTCAAAAGATGAAATACCATTAAACTGTCATCATTATCATAAACTAAGCTACTATTTAGTGAGTTTTCACACAGGGCTGTCTTAAGCATAGAACAGTTTGCTACTGGTACATGACACGTACAGAAGTTGAGACTAAGCATTTAGAAACTTCGATAGTGCCCTGGCCAGGTAGCTCAGTTGGTTTGAGCATTATCCTGATACGCCAATGTTGTGGGTTTGACCTCCAGTCAGGGCACATACTAGAAGCAACCAATGAATGCATAAATAAGTGGAACAAGAAGTTGATGTCTCTCTCTCTCTCTCGCTCTCGCTCTCAAATCAATCAATAAAAATTTTTTGAAAAATAAACATTTAGCCCAGCTGGCTTAGCTTAGTGATTGAGCATCAACCTATGAACCAGGAGGTCATGGTTCAATTCCTGGTCAGGGCACATGCCCGGGTTGCAGGCACATTCCCAGTGGGGGACATGCAGGAGGCAGCCAGTCAATGATTCTCTCTCATCATTTATGTTTCTATCTCCCTCTCCCTCTCCCTTCCTCTCTGAAATTAATAAAAAAATATATATTTTAAATATACTTTTTTTAAAAATTTTACTTTATTTTTTTATTGCTTAAAGTATTACAAAGGGTATTACATATGTCTCCTTTTTTCACCCACCCTTGACAATCTAAATATACTTTTATAGCAATGTGACAGAGCATTTTTCTCTCTGTTGAATCTAATAATTAAAATTTTAGGCTTCACTTTACAAAAGTATAATTCTCCTACAGATTGGAAATATGAAAACTCATCCTGCCCTAGCCGGTTTGGCTGAGTGGTTAGAGCGTCGGCCTGCAGACTGAAAGGTCCCAGATTCGATTCCGGTCAAGGGCACATGCCTGGGTTGCAGGCTTTATTCTCAGTAGGGCTCGTGCAGTAGGCAGCCAATCAATGATTTTCTCTCATCATTGATGGTTCTCTCTCTCTCTTTCTCTCTCTCTCCCCCTTCCTCTCTGAAATCAATAAAATTTTTTTTTTTAAAAGAAGAAAAAAAGAAAACTCATCCTTACCAGAGATAGTTTTAGAGATCCATTTTAGTATAAAGTCACCCATTATTACTATTACTCTTAAGTGGCTACTGAGCGCTATAGCAGTTTGGGAGGATTATAGGTTGTTTACTAAATATGCTAGATTTACTGACTGTCATGTATATATTGAGATCCCAAATATTTGAGGTACCTGACGAAGTAAAATGTGCTAACCATTGCCCCTCTGCCCATAATCCCTTCTTGGAAATACTATGGGATCCTGTTCACCTCTGCCCTCCTCCCCCACCTCAGCTGGTCCTATCATAGTGGACTAATATTAGTTAGCCTAATAATATGGGAGCCTAATATTATGTCACCCAAGAATCTGGATTGGGACGCTGAGAGACTGAGTGCTTAGGTCACCGTGGGCATATAAACTGAAATGTCAACAGTTGTTAGAGCACCAAACCAAAAGCCACATGTAAGCTGCTGTGATGAAGGGAGCACAGAAGACATGCGTAAGCAGAAGTTTTGAGAGGGAATAAGTGGAATGGAGCAACTGGCAAAACATGCAAGAAGAAGAGAAGGATCTTGTTAAAATGTAAATCAGGACATGTTACTCTTTGGCTCAAAACCCTGCCTTTTCTTTTCAGTCAAAGTCAAGGTCTTTGTAAGTGCCTAATAATCCCTTTAAAATCTTTCCTCCTTCTCTCTGACTTCACCTCCCTCAGATCTCCCCCTCACTCACTCCAGTTTAGCCGCTCAGACCTTGTTCTTTCTGAAGCCCGGCACATATGGCCACAGGACGTTTACACTTACTATTCTGTTTGGCATGCTCTTCCCTGTATGTCTTGCTCTCTCGCCTCCCTCAGACCTTTGTTCAAATGTCATCCTCTCTGCTAAGCTTTCCCCGATTATTCTATGTGAAATTGCCTTCCCACCCACACTCACACTCCTTATCTTCCCTGATTCATTTTTTTCCATAGCACTGTCATCGTACGGCATGCTATACATTTTACTTATGTGTCTATCTTGTCTGTTAGCCATCACTAAAATGTGAGCTCTGTGAGATGAAGTCTTTTTTTCTGTTTGTTTTTGTTTTTGTGGTTTTTTTTGCTATATGCCCAATGCCTAGAATGGTTCCTCTACTAGTACATAGTAAGTGCTTCATAAATATGTTTTAAAAACCCACAAAAAACAGGAATGCTTCACTGAAGGAAATGGAGGACATTGCTTTGGTTTCTTATTTTGTAACTAGAGGCCTGGTGCACAAATTCGCAGACCACGCCAAAACCAAGTCTCCAACATCCCTCAAGGGGTCCTGAATTGCGAGAGGGCACAGGCCAGGCCAAGGGACCCCACCAGTGCACGGATCGGGGCTGGCGAGGGATGCGGGAAGTTGGCCAGCTGGGGAGGGACTGCAGGAGGGCTCCAGGGCGTGTCCAGCCCATCTCACTCAGTCCTGATGGGCCAGACCCCAACAGCAAGCTAACCTACTGGTCAACTGTCTGCCCCCTGGTGGTCAGTACACGTCATAGCGAGCAGTTGGGCGGCCTTAGCATATCATTAGCATATTACACTTTGATTGGTTGAACAGACGACTGGACTACTGGACACTTAGCATATTAGGCTTTTATTATATAGGATTCTAGTCCCCAAATGGTCTGGCCACACTCTATTACTCACCATCAGATGTTATAATAAATACTACCTTTTAATACCTCCCCATTTTTCTTTCTGATTTTTGTTTTTTTGTTTGTTTGTTTGTTTTTTTAGATATATTTATTTTTATTGATTTCTTACAGAGAGGAAGAGAGAGGGATAGAGAGTTAGAAACATCGATGAGAGAGAAACATCAATCAGCTGCTTCCTGCACACCTCCTAGTGGGGATGTGCCCGCAACCAAGGTGCATGCCCTTGACCGGAATCGAACCTGGGACCCTTCAGTCCACAGGCTGACGCTCTATCCACTGAGCCAAACCGGTCAGAGCTGATTTTTGTTTTTTAATCATGTAAATATTTACAGGATTTCAAAATCAAAACCATGTCACAAGATAAATTCTATGACTATGCCCTTCACACTGTTTCTTCCTTCCCCATTTGTTTACCATTTTTATTGATCTTTGTTTTATTCTTCTATTGTTTCTTTTTGCAAATATAAGCAATTTGTATAATTTTATATACCTCCCTGCTTCTTACACTGAGTATCATTCTGAACCAGTTATCCTGCAGACACATGGAGATATTCCTCTTTCCTTTGTATGGAAGCATAGTCCTCCACAGTGTAGAGGTATCATAGTTTTCTCAACTAGCCCCATATTGATAACATTTTGGTTGTTCTCAGTCTTTTGCTATTACAAATAATGGCAAAGTGAATAATAAATAGCCTTGTGCATAAGTGTGTTCATATTTTTGCCAGTTTACTTTTGGAATACATTCTTAGAAGTGGGATGAGTGGATAACCCTCTTTTTTAATTGAGATGATTTGAATATTTTCTGTTCATTAGAACCAACAAATCAAGATTAAGAAGGTCCATCTTAAATCACACTTCTTCTGGGAAAATCTTATTATCCCAGGCAGTAGGAATATATATATATATATATATATATATATATATATATATATATATATAATCTCATGTCCATATCACTCACATGGCACTTTTCACATGCTGCTTTGTATACAGTGGAACCTTGTTTCTCAAACGTCTCCCATCTCAAACAATTCACTTCTCAACCTGACAACCCTTTCCTGCTGATACCTGTATGACCAGTCACACATCTCTCAGTGACAAACAAAGGAGAGAATGCTCGAATATGAGTCAGTTTACCACTGTTAAAATCTCAGGATATTGTGCTGTGAATATTTTCATGTTTTTTGTAGTTTGGGTTTTTTTACTATGCATTTCCTTCCCTTTTTATTAAATTGTCATTTACATTTCATGTTCATTTTTTTTAATGATCTTTTCTTTCTTTCTTTAAATATATTTTTATTGATTTCAGAGAGGAAGGGAGAGGGAGAGAGAGATAGAAACATCAATGATGAGAAAGAATCATTGATTGGCTGCCTCCTGCACGCCCCCTACTGGGGATCAAGCCCGCAACCTGGGCATATGCCCTTAACTGGAATCGAACCCGGACCCTTCAGTCCACAGGCTGATGCTCTATCCACTGAGCCAAACCAGCGAGGGCTCCTTTTTGTTTTAAAGTGTTTATTTATAGATTAAACAGTACAATAGACATATATTGTTTACAAGGAAGGTTAAAACAGGGGGGTTAAATCATTTGGGGGTCTGGAATGGATTAATTCAAATTACATTATTTCTAATGGGAAAAAATGACTCTGTTTCGAACAGCCTTCCAGAATGAATTAAGGTTGAGATATGAGGTTCCACTGTATAGTTATCTGTGTGCATCTCATCTCCTCAAATGGACAACAAGCTACTGCAGAACAAGGCACACATTCCTTATGACCTTTATCACCTCTGGCTCCTAGCAGTATGCCTTGAACTAATAGCAATGACCAAATGAATAAATAAAGTAGGTTAATCCAGCACATGATGGTGCCCCATATAAAAGTATCCAGTTAGAGTTATGCCTCCTCTAACATACCAGAATAAATCCCCGGTTTGAATGTAAAAATTATAAGAAAATATTTAAAAAGAAAGAAGTGATTGTTATTTTTTTTAAAGGTCAGTGAAAAGACTGTGTGCACTTTGTGCCTTTAAACGAGACTGAGCCAGTATAATTGAGCCTGCAGCCCTCCAGCACATCATTTTTGGCTCCTCTCTCATAGCTCCTGCTCATATTCTCTGTTCGTGGCACTAATCCCGGCTGGTGCCACTGCTGGGCTGGCCCTTCAAGGGATGATAGACTGTTCTTGCCCCAATCTAAGGCTCCAGAGTCAAGCCCCTTGCCACAGACGTGTGGAAGGCCTGGCAATGACTGGTATGTTGTTATTTGTGCTCAGAGAGCACATCAGCGTCTGTGGGGAGGTGGTGGCCTTTGCTAGCCTGTTGACTAAGTACAGGAGGAGTTTTATTTGCTTAGACTTTAAAAGGCTTCGCCCACTCTTGGAGGGGACCTTGCGCAACATTATGATGTAGCTCCTAATGCATCTGAGGTGGAGAAATCGCAAAGGATCTCTTTTATCCTGCCTATTGGAGAGGTTGGAGAAATTCACTGCCTTCCACACAGACTGCAATCTCATCTTTGAAAGCCCCCCCCCCCCAATCCCGTAGTATACAGACCTTCTCCCTGCCACGGATGATCACAGTCAAACCCATCATCTGACCTGCTGCTAATGCACGGCAAAATGGTGGTGGTTTTCTCAAAAGCTGTTTACAAATAATATTTCACCATAATTTCGACCCAATCAATGCTTAAAATAGAACTGCTGCCGATGGCTGTTTACGATTGATGGTTGCCTAAATACATGGTCAAAACTCCTAATCCACTGACCTGGGCTGGAAAAAAATAGTGAAAGATCAAAATCATTTGGGCAAAAGAGGAAACAAATTCTCCAATAGCTAGGAAACAACCATGCCAACAGACAGAGCAGCTCTGTTTGAACTGTGAGCCACCCCGTCATGTGTGGGTGCCCAATCTGAAGTGAACCATACTCACTGATAACAGGAGGAACACCTGTGCCATGCCCCACTATTCATCTCTTCCCTCTGCTGCCCAACGCCCTGCCCTCATTTCTCTAGACTAGAGTGCAGATGAGAGATGAGAGCTATCTGGTTTCCAGGAACTTTGGGGAGATGGAATCTGTTTACAGATCGACACAATGGTGAACTCCTGTGCATCAGGGAACCTTGCAGATTGGGCCCTGTCCAGCATATCTGGTTACCAACTTGTCCCAAGGCAAGAAACTCACAACCCGGCCAGGCAATAGCATCACTGGCCCTTTAACTGCAACCGTGCCTCCTACACGACCTGCTACAAAGGGCACAGAAAGGCAACTGCCTGCAACCACTTAGGTTTAGTATTTGCCCAAAATCATTCTCTCCATTACTGAACCCACTGCTCCTTGCTTTCATCTGCTCCTCTGGCTCTATGCTTTGTCTTTTGATATCTGCTTCTAGTCTTCCTTAATTGAGGAATCCTCCAATTTTTTTTTTCTATTATGTAGAGGCTTAGGACTCTTGCCACTATATTCTGACTTTAATTTTTAAATCTTCCTGCTTTGTTATTTTGGTGATACTACTGCCCTGGCTAAGAGACTCACTCTGTTGCAGGTGGTGGACCGGCACCAGGTGTCTGGTGGGTGGGGTCAGGCCAAACCTGTGTTCAGCAACCTTGGTACTTGGGTTCTTGGCTAGGAAAGAATTCAGAGCCAAGACCAAACTGTAAGAGAACATTTATTTATAAAATCACAGAAGTAGAATTCCTAGAAGAAATGGGCTAAGAAAACAAGTTATAGGGGTAAAGGAAGGGTCCTTGGAGCTTGGGAGTGAGGAAGCTAATGGTAACCTGCCTGGGACATGGAGAGAGAGGAGAAAAAGGCACCAGCAGTGCTCCCCAGAGGGAGAGCTCTGGGTTCTGTCCTAAGGATTGTAAGGACGGAGATTTGGGGGGAGGTCCCAGGGGAAGATCTCAATAGCATATTCAGTAGCTTTCCAGGTGTGTCCTTTCAGGGTGTGGTTTCCACTAATTGATTGGCCTGTCCCAGGGCAGGGGGTCATCATTCAATGAAGCTGGTCCTGACATCAGCAGTGGCTGGTTTTGTTACTTAATCTGGGCCTGGGGCTGAACTACAGCTGAGGCCTAGATGTTATCTCTAGGGAGGGAAGGTCAGGGGGTCCAAACCGCATAACCAGCAATATGCTAGGGGAGGAAAGGTCACCCTGGAGGGAAAAGTCACCCTGCCCATAAAACCCCTACGGGCTGGGCTAGTCTCCCAGCCTTTCCAATGAGAAGCTCAGATGCTGAAGTTTCTTCTTAGCAAACTGCTGATTTGGGGGATCTTCAGGCCTCACCCACCTACTCTCAAGTTCCTAGAGTACTATCAAGTAAATGGCTACTAGGAAGTCAA
Source organism: Myotis nattereri (assembly GCF_964212035.1). Taxonomy (NCBI): domain Eukaryota; kingdom Metazoa; phylum Chordata; class Mammalia; order Chiroptera; family Vespertilionidae; genus Myotis; species Myotis nattereri. Next base: position 200,966,332 of record NC_138075.1, on the reverse strand, counting down.
TTAAGAAGGAGATAAGAGAAATTGCCTCCTTCTCTAAGGAACATATTGTTTCAATATGTTGGGACCCAGATGTTCTGAAACTTCAAAACTGGCAAACTTGCTCTTAGAGCAAGAGGATTGTGTCATTGGGTATCATAAACGCAATAACCCTTGTCCCGCAACTCCCATTCCAGATGGTAGCTGACAGTATCCATAGTCTTTTAAGAAAAAAAGGGAGAACTCCTCTTGGTCATGCACTATTGGAGATTATGAGTGCATATTCTGAAGTCAGACCACTGGATTCAAATCCAGCTCCTGGCTATGGGATCTTGGAAATCTCTGCCTCAGTATCCTCATTCATAGAATGGAGATGATGATACTAATAGAAGCTACCCCAAATGACTATTGTGAGTTTAAAATGAAGTATTACATATCATTAAAGTGGTCGCTAATTGTTAGCTATGATTACTATCTGGCCAATTCAGAGAGACCTGGATATTTACAGAATTAAACTTCCAGACTACATATAACTATGTTTATATATAGATGATGCATAAGAAAGTAACTTTCTAGGCATGCATGGGCAAATTGAATACCTGATGATGCCTTTCAGTTTGTGTAATATTCTAAGAGTATCCCAAGGACTCGGGAATGAAATTCTCTACAACTTCCTTAGTAGAAGAATGATTATACAAATATCTCAATGACAGCTTAATTTACTTCTGCCTAAAATAAACCTGTATTTATAGTCTACTATCTCTATAGCATCTCTAAGCCAATACTCAGCTAATATATTTTAAATCCTAAATCAAATTATCAGGACTTGTCTTAGCAACATGGAGATTTGGATGATTCTTAGTAAGTTTTCTCCCATTGCTGAATGATAGGTTCTCTAGAACAGCGGTTCTCAACCTGTGGGTCGCGACCCCTTTGGCGGTCGAACGACCCTTTCACAGCGGTCGCCTAAGACCATCCTGCATATCAGATATTTACATTATGATTCATAACAGTAGCAACATTACAGTTATGAGGTAGCGATGAAAATAATTTTATGGTTGGGTCACAACATGAGGAACTGTATTTAAAGGGCCAGAAGGTTGAGAACCACTGCTCTAGAACATCATGAATATTAGTAAGTGGTTCATATTCGGGGTTTTTTTTCAATTTCACTGTGTTGCCGATATACTACCTCAAAAAATAAGGAAATAACAGGTTACTTAATAACCTTGTCTTCCCACTTGCTACCACAAAAAGAGTGAGAAATAAGGTACTGTTTCATTTGGGGCTGAGATAGCAGCCTTCTAAGAGTTCAAGAAACTGTTCACCTCTGCCCTAATCATGGACCACCCCAACCCTGCATCAATATAATGCATGCCCCCCAACGATGTAATAGGGGGCCACCCTCTGACCAGAGGACTGCCCTGGGGAAGTGATGCCTGCCATTACGGGCACTTTTGAGGCATCGCATAACTGTGGATCTGATTAAAGCTGACTGGAAAAATTCTAAGTTCAAGTCCTTGGCTCCTTCCTTTTTCCCCAAGATTTCAGTTCAGAATCTCTTTCACAGGGTGGGGTAAAAGCAGGTTTACAGCGGTGAGTACCCGAAACACAGTTTATTCTTGTATTATTTATTATCCAAACCTGCAAGAATTTTTATGAGTTTATTTGAGCCAAACTTGACGACGATTGCTGGAAAGCAAAATCTCAATGGATTGAGAAAATGCTCCAGAAAATGGCAGTTTTGCACCTTATTTCATACATTACAATCAAAGGAGGAGTCCTACGGGGGGTTATAGGAACTCCATTGGTGGTAGATTGGGGAGGTGGGAGAAAGCAAAGCGGGGAAATCTCTGAGATTGGATTAAAAGTAAAACGGACACATACTTCTCTGATATGGGTGGGTGTGGGATAATTATCAGTGAACATTTACAGCACATAGAGATGGTATGCGGGAGAACAAGATAGCAATGAGGGGTTGTGTCCTCTGGAGTTCTGGTTTCACCAAGAGATTGTGCCCTGAGGGTTCTGGAAGAAAAAAAATTACCCTGACTTTCCAAAGGTATGTTATCAGAGATCAGTGGTTCTCAACCTTGGCTGCACATTAGAATCACCTGGGAATCTGTTTAAAATCCTGATTTCTGGGCCTCATCCTCTGGAAATTCTGTTTCTTTGTTATGAGGTGGGGCCACAACATTAGTAACGAAGAAACAGAATTTCCGGAGGATGAGGCCCAGAAATCAGGATTTTAAAAAGATTCCCAGGTGATTTAATGTGCAGCTCAGGTTGAGAACCACTGTCATAGTTGCAAAAAGACTACAGAAAGGCTCAGTTAAGGTAAAAATTGACCTTTTCAAGGAAGATACCAGGCTAGGACATGACTACCTGCCAAGACCTGCTTTTAGTTAGAAAGGTTTAATTTCAGACCATCCTATGTGGTTACTTTAGGTCTCTGAGTTTGTAATTCATGCCATGTAGGCCTCCCCTGAACTTGTCAGGTTTAGTATGTGGCCCCCTTTTTGTCCACATACTTATTATATATCTTACTAGAGGCCCGATGCACAAAATTCGTGTAAGAGTAGGCCTTCCTTCCCCCGGCTGCTGGCACTGGCCTCCCTCCAGCTGCCGTCAGGCACCCGGGACCCTGGCATCCCTCACAGCCCTGACTTCATCTGGAAGGTCGTCAGGTCTAATTAGCATATTACGCTTTTATTATTACAGATTTTCCATAACAACAACTGTAAGCCTACTTTTACCCACCCTGTATACCTCGCCTTTAAAGTTCCTAGGGTGCCTTTTAAAAATTGCATGTGCCATGGCAGTGAAGCAGAGATCCTTGATAGAACAGAGGTACATCTGGGGAAAGGATGCTGGTGAGGAACAGGTGGGAGAAGACAGAGGAAATGGCTAGCCAGGTGTGTGCCTGTGAAGATAAAATGGATGTGCTGGAGAGCAAAGGTTACTTCAAATAACTGGATAATCTTTTTTTAATAAATGCAAATATTTCTGTAAGTGCCTCACAATTTCTAAACTATTTTGTGCACACACACACTCACCTTGATTTAACTTTTTAGGATTACTAAATACCTTTAAGCCATTGAATAATAGTTTTTCACTCTAAATACTTTTAGTGGTTTGTAATATTTTCCACTTGCTCAGGAGTTTCATCATGCAAGTAGGAGCAAGTTATGGAAAGAGCCACACCTGCCTACCTAGAAAAGAAGCAACTCCTTCTTTCAGCAGCAAGGCAAGCTTATCATACAAGACAACACCTGAACAGGGAGTTGGGCTGTGTGCATAATGCAGACACCTCACCTACCAGCTTTACTCCTCATATCTACATCAGAGAGTCACTTTTAGAGTGACTTTTTTTAACAGCATGCTCTACCATTTGAGTCACTAGAGAAGACAGTGTTGTAGTTAACCTGAAAGAGAAGGGTTCTCACACAGTTTAGGATAGAATAGAAACATTCTTGTCCTCATACTTTAGTGAGAACCTGAGGCTTTCTCTTCCCAGCAATTCGTAAGGGTGGTTGGCATTCAGAAGTGGAGAATGACCTAGTTTTGAGGATGACAAATATAGTGTGACATGTTGCTCTTCTGCAAGAGGAAAGTATACTTTAAAAAAAAACAACCAAAACAACAACCCACAAACATAATCATTCAACATTATTGGGAATTCCCACTGTAATGATTTGAGGTACAACAAACACATTCATCTGAAATTCTCTTTTAGGAGGCTTCACGTGACCTAAATCCATCCACTCACTCAATGTTAAGCACCTACCACATAGCAGGCACTGTTCTAGGCACCAGGGATGCAGCAGTGAGCCCTGTTCTCATGCAGTTAACCTTCTACTGGGGAGAGATAGGAAACAAAGGGAGAAATATATATGTAATGTGTCCGAGGGAAAATTGAAACGGGCTAAGAGAGGGGAAATGACAGGGATGCTATCTTATGAGGATAATAATAATGAGGGTAATGAATTTGGGTGATATTTGAGCTGAGATCAGAAGGAAGAGCGTCAGTAAAGGGACAATGTGGAGGAAGATCCCAGATGGCGGGAACAGCAAGTGCAAAGTTCCCAAAGTAGAAAACTACTTGGCATGTTAAGAGTTCTTTGAAGAACAACAAGAAGGCCAGAGTGGCTGGAGTAGAATGAGGAAGAGTCCAGTCTTAAAGGTCAGGAAAGGACTTTGGATTTTAAGCATGTTGGGAAGCAAGGGAAAGATTCCTGGCAAGAAAGTGGCCTGATCTGACTTACACAAGGGATCATCTGGTTGCGGTGTGCATCACAGATTATCAGCAGCAAAGTGGGAAAGCCCATTCATTAAGAGAGAACCACAGTAATCTAGGCAAGAAAAGGCAAGCTGAACTAGAGTTGTACAGGTGGGGGTGCTGGAAAGTATCCAGGCATATTTTTGAATATAGAGCCAGCATGACCTGCTCAAGGACCAGAGATAAGGTTGCGCACCATATTGTACCGCTAGAATCTTCCACGAGGCCTTCTGGTTCTCAACTCACTGTTCCACATCACACCAAACTCTCCTTACCCCATGGAATATCAGTGTTTAACTTCATAACATCCTGTGAACTATTCCTTTAGTACAGAAACAGCCCTCTGAGAATCTATTTCATAAACCATGAAATACAGGCAAAAAGTGCTGTATGTGAAGTAGTCATGACATTTACACTCTGGCAACTAGTTCAGAAGTGTCAGAGACAGCAATGGTATTGGGGTGTGCATTATACAGATGATACGTATTCATTCACAATTATTGCGTGTTAGCAGAGAAAGACATCCTTTGGGTGTGCATAGCTGGGTAAATACCCTACTTATTTGTAGTTAGTCAGGAAATGTTCAAAATACACAATACTTTTTTTTTTTGCTATGAATAAACATCAATCTGGTCCTTGATCTGTCAGGATTTACATTCTACCTTTCACCAAACTAGGTATTGAAAACCCAATGTGTCAGACAATACACTAGACATGGAAAACAAAAATGGTCTCTTTTCATCAAGTATACAACAAAAGCAAATAGAAAACATTTCTTTTAAAAAAGAAGCAAATTCTTAAAAACTGCAGGTACCTGTTGAAACAGCTGATCACGTGATGCTAAGCAGAACCAGATCTGGAATTGTCAGGGAAAGGTTTCCTGGGTGGGTGAGCATGGGTTTTAATGAATCAGATTTGGCAGGTAGACTATTCCGGGCAAGGAAAACACAGCACAGAAAAGCTAGAGTAGAAGCGAGTAAGCCACAGACTGTGAGTCCACACCCAGGTGTAACAGGAGGGATTATTATTAGCTAAGGGCAGGGAGGCAATTAGAGGAAATCTGCAACACAAGCCAATTGACAGATGAAGAGGACTAAAAGTGATCAAAACAAAACATTTAAATGGTTTTTGTTGTTTTGCTGCCTGTAGTGCACATTATAAATGGGTGCCACTGAAGGCAGGTTTTTACATTCATACATCTCTCAACATTCATCTGTGTATGTCAGTGGTTCTCAACCTGGGCTGCACATTAGAATCACCTGGGAATCTTTTTAAAATCCCGATTTCTGGGCCTCATCCCCTGGAAGTTCTGTTTCTTTGTTACTAATGTTGTGGCCCCACCCCAAAACAAAGAAACAGAATTTCTGGAGGATGAGGCCCAGAAACCAGGATTTAAAAAAGATTCCCAGGTGATTCTAATGTGCAGCCAAGGTTGAGAACCGCTGGTATATGTCAACATGTTTATTAAGTACTTTTAATATACAACTTTTTAAAACGTCAAGATATGCGATGTAAAAGCTTTTCTGCCCCGATCTGGTGGTTCAGGTGGTTGGAGTCCTCTCGTAAACCAAAAATGTTGAGGATTACAGATCTGGCGTATAGAGAGGGCAACTGATAAATGTTTCTCCCCTCTCTCCTCTTCTCTCTCTCTCTCTCTCTCTCTCTCTCTCTCTCTCTCTCTCTCTCTCAAATCAATAAGCACATCCCCGGGCGAGGATTTTTTAAAAAGTTTTTCCGATCCAAACCGCAGATTATGCATCAATTCACGGACAAAAGCAAGGAGAGAGGAGCGGTTTTCCATACCCCTCTTTTAAATCGGGACAACTATGTTTAAACCGATGAGATCATGCCTTTCAAAGTGCTTAGCACAGTGCCGTGCCCGTAGTAAGCAGTCCATAATTTATGGTTATTGTTTTGACCTTAGATCTTAATCATGTGGCTCTGTTTTCTCGTTTGCAGAGATGCGTCCCAGATGGTCCCTGAGGCTCCTGCGAGCCCTGCCACCCTCCTGTTTCAAGGAGGCAGGGCATAAATGTTTGCTGAACCAAGTGAACAACTGTCTCTGCGCGGCCCCGGCTGGGCTGGGCGCCCGCCGAGAACCAGCACGGAGGGATTGAATGCAGGTCCGCCCGCTGGCCCGACAAGCCGGGGTCTGGAGGCAGAGAACACCCCACGCTCCTCATCCAGGGCCAAGAGGCGGGGAGGAAGGAGCTCGAGTCCAGGCTCGCGATCTCGGTCCCACGGGGCCAAGTTCACGCCCCTCTTTCGCCAAAGAGCCGGTCTTCGCAGCTCCCTCCAGCCTGCGCCGGGAATGCCTCTCCCAGCCCAACCCGGCGGCGCCCCGCCTCCCCCGGCGGCACGGACACGCCCCTTCCGGCGTAGGCCCCGCCCCCGCCGCGCCGCGAGCTCGGCTGCGGGTCCTTTCAGCGCCGGCCCCGGCCGAATCCACCCTCGACGCTCTGAGGTCACCGACGGGGCCGGGCCGCGGGGGGCGGAGGGACGGAGGGAAGATGGCGGCCGCGGCCGGATATTGGCGCCGCCTCCCCCAATCCCGGAGCCGGCGCAGATGAGGCGGGTCGGCTGGGGCCAGCGGCGCTTCGGAACCCGAGCCGGGGGGACGCAGGCGGTGGGGCCCGGCCCTGCTCGATGCCGGCGCCTCTGCTAGAGTGAGCGGCGCGGCGGCGGCGGCGACGCCTCTGGGCGCCGGCTCTTTCCCTGTGGCTGCGAGTCCGAGCGGGCGGCGGCGCCGGGATGGAGGACGTGAACTCCAACGTGAACGCGGACCAGGAGGTGCGGAAGCTGCAGGAGCTGGTGAAGAAGCTGGAGAAGCAGAACGAGCAGCTCCGGAGTCGCTCGGGGGCCGTGCAGGGCGCCGGCTCCCTCGGGCCCGGGAGCCCGGTCCGAGCCGGCGCGTCCACTCCCTCCTCCGGCGCGGCGTCCCCGCGGGGCTTCCCCTTGGGCCTCCACGTCAAGGCGGGCGGCGGGGCCGGCTCGGGCCCGAGGCGGACGAGCGGCGAGGACCTGCGGGACGCCGCCTGCCTGCTGGCGGCGGGCGAGGGCGGCTTGCTGGACGAGGTGGAGCCGCTGCGGCCCGAGGAGCTGGAGCGCCTGTCAGGCTGGGAGGAGGAGGAGGAGAGCTGGTGAGCGCGGGGCGCCGGCCGCGGCGGGGCGGGGACGGGCCGGGGCGGGGAGCGCCCGCCGAGGGGCCCCCCGGAGGAGGACGCCTCGCTGGGGGTCGCTGGACCCGCCCGGGACGGGGACTCGCGGTTCTCTGGCTTTGGCTGGGAAAGGTCAGCTGGAGTCGGGGGTTCGAGGCGTGCGAGCGGAAAGGGGGTGAGTAGCTAGTTGTGCACTGGGTGGGGGACCCTCTGGGTGTGAGGCCCCGTGGGGGTCCGCGGGTTGGCACGGCCAGCGGGAGGAGTCGGGGTGGGAAACCGCTTTGTGTGGAGTGAAGCGCCGGCGCTGGGGGGGTGGTCCGGGCGTTTTGTGCGCCGGGAGGGGGGGTCTGCTCGCGGAGCTGTCGCCGGGAGCCGGGAGCTGACAGCCGTGGTCCCGCTCGGTGCGGCGGTCAGCGCTCGGGACGAGTGGGCGGGGGGTCCGCTTCTGGCGGGAGGGAGGGACCCTTGGGGTGTTGGGGTGAAGCTTGCTTTGTGTGGGGAGCCGAGGGTGGTGCTGCTTTGTGTGGCGAGTCCAGGGGTGGAACTCTTAGAGCCCTGGCTCTTGTTTTTTAAACAAGAATTGGGTTTGGCCTTTTTTTTTTTTTTGGAGCTGGACAGTGACCACATCGATCTTTTCTTTGCATTTTTAAAGAGGGTTCTTGGAAAGCCAAAGCTGTATTTTCACGAGCCAACTTCTTGATAAAATTGTGGGACCCACACTGGAATATCATCACTTCCATAAATAGAAAGGACATAGGGGCGGCTTCCCTCGTATTTTATTGCAACCGCATCAAGATGTCTATGGGAGATTCTTTCTCTGAATGTACCCCTTGACAGCGTTTTCACTTTTACCCGAAATGCTCCTACTCCTGGCTGATATGGAAACTTCCAAGTTAGGGAAATCTAAGTCCCGCATGGACTCCGGCATTGCAGGGCCACAAGTTCACAGTGCGCGGGGCAGGTAGGAGCTTTGTCTGGATTCCGGCCCTGGCTCTGCCGCTCGCTAGTTGCATGACCTTGGGCAAGTTACTCTGAGCCTTATTTTCTTTCTCTATTTGATGGAGAAAATAATCGTTCTTAATGCTAGATACAGCTGTGAAGATTAAAATAATCCATGTATGCTTTTAGCACTGTGTCTGACATGGTAAACTCTTCCAAGTCTGCTCTGACTCTTAAGCTTCGTTATTTAAATCAAGAAATATTTACAAGACCTTGTGGGAGATTCTAAAGGTTCTTAAAAGTTGATCCCTGTTCATTAAGGCAGTTCCAGGCTTGTTGGGAGCCAAGTTTTATGCAGTTAAATAACCTGGTCGTATACAGAGAATTGCCAAAAAGAGTGATAGGAATATAAAGTACTGAGAGTGCTCAGAAATTGGGGAAAAAAATAATAGTCCAAAGTAGTTGAGGCAAACTTGAAGGATGAGAGGTGGCTTTGGAGGGAGGGAGAGTGGGAAGGAAACTTTATGCTGTGACAACTGCTAGAGCAGAGTCAGAGATATTTGTAACTCCCAATTAGGAAGATTAGAATTACAGAGGTTCTCTTGAATATATGATGTCAAGCCTTTATTTTATTGTTAAGTGATAACAAATATTATTAGAACTAACTATGATATTGACAGTTTTTCATATTAGTGTGAAATCACGTCCTCCCAAAGGAATCTTGGGTGTGTATACACTTTAAAAGAACCCAGAATCATCTAAATATCATCACATGCCTCTTCCAAGTGATGATAATAATGAGGACTAGATGCACTCATCAGCCCATTTTAGATTATGTATTATTAGAACACATGGACTCCACCTTGAGAAGCTGATTAAGTCGTGCAGCTTTGGTTTCTGAGTATAGGGTTTGTTGAGTAAAGCAAGTCTTCTTAAATACTATGCTAGAAGTTTCTTTTGACTGAATGGTTCCTGCTTATTGCTTTGATCCTGGCTACATTTTTTAACATTGTATACTAGTGGCCTGGTGCACGGATTCGTGCACATTGAAAGGAAATTAATTAGAAGAAATATTTTAATATTGCTATTCGCCCTTTCTCGATAATAGAAGTGTCAACCAAATTCACAATCAACAGTGACAGATCGAAACACTCATGTGATTGGCACCAGCAAGAGCTTTATATGTATCTTGCATGCATGAGTCAACTTAGCCTTTTATAGATATAGAATAAACTTGCTTAATTAGACCTGCTTTCTGATTTAGCTAAACTTTTTCCAGCCCAGTGAAGCACCCCAACTTCTCTTTCAGGTCATTGTCAGCAACACAGCAGTAACTATCAACACGAAGCAGATTATTATTGTAGATCTCACAGGGAGAACAAAGGGTAAAACGTTTAACTGCAGCAGTGTTTGACTATATTCTGCTCAGTAAGAAAACCTGAAGTCATTTTCAAGGTCCATCATTTCTTCTTTTCAGTCAGGTCAAGTTTCTAAGCTTTCTAAATCTCCGTTTTCTGGCTAATGAAAAGAAAATAGGATTCCACCAAGTCTCCTATCTGCCTACTCCAGGACTTCTGTGAGGATCCAATGAGATGAGGCACATGAAAACGCTTCACAGACATTTGGGTAAAGTGTAAAATGTTTGCACCTGGCTATAAAGCAAGTCATGTTCCTGGGCTAAAGAAACTCCAAGGAGGCTAGTAGCTAGGGAGAGGAAGACAGGCGTTTCTATGTGACGTCATTACCCAGCACCCACAGCGACCATTTCCGGGCTGGGCTGGGCTGGGCTGTGGGCCACATTTTGTGCCATCAGGTCTTGGGAGCGCTGGCTGCGATTTGGTGGAGTGTTGCTCTGGGGTGGTGGCAGGGCCTGTGTCCCACTTGGGGGAAGGTTTGTCAGCGCCAGGTCCGTGGTGCCATTTATTTTATTTTTTAAAAAATATATTTTACGCTGGGGGGTGGGGGAGGCCAGGGGATAGTCAAGGGCGGGGAAAAAAAAAAGACACATATGTAATACCCTTTGTAATACTTTAAGCAATTAAAAAAAAATAGTTCTTCCAAAAAAAAAATATTTTATTGATTTTTTACAGAGAGGAAGGGTGAAGGATAGAGAGTTAGAAACATCGATGAGAGAGAAACATCGACCAGCTGCCTCCTGCACACCTCCCACTGGGAATGTGCCCGCAACCAAGGTACATGCCCTTGACCAGAATCGAACCTGGGACCTTTCAGTTCGCAGGCCGATGCTCCACTGACCCAAACCCACTAGGGCCCGTTTATTTTTAAATGGCCAGTGCGCATCATGGCAGCTCCTGCGTTGAGCGTCTGCCCTCTGGTGGTCACTGCGCATCATAGCTATCGGTAGGACAGACACTTAGCCTTTTATATATGTAGATATGTCATACTTTTTCTGAAAAAAATTGTGTGAGTTGAAAGTTTGATAAATATGTTTAAAACACTTTGGGATATGTGTTTGGAATATAAGTTGGAGGGGGTGGGTGTTAGTGCCAAGGGGAGGAAGATTCAGAGTCAAGAGTTTTTTTTCTTTCTTAGTAAGCTAAAAATCTACTTTCTGTAACGTATACCCATTGTACCTTCGTTTTCATTTGGAGAAATGTTTTACCCTCCAGTGTATACCATATAATGCCAGCCCTGAATTTGTCAGTAGATATTGTGTGAATAAATAGTAGTGGTCTGAGGTAAATATGTGTGGGAAAATGGAGGTTCAACAAAAATGAACAGGTTTTTTTTAATGCTGGGCTTTTTGATATGTGAATATATATTGAATATAGTAAATTTGTAAGTGTTATGGTTCCCTAAACTTACTTGAGCTCCTAAGGAACTAGTATCTATAGATTATATTTAGAAAACAGTGCTCTAGAGCAGTGGCTTTCACAGCTTTTTTTTTTTTTTTTTGGTTTCAGCTTTAGGATAAGCACATTTTACATCATAGCACACACATGTGTATGAATAATTGAAGCAAAATTTTCTTACAACTATGGTTATTTTTAGTACATGTGGTACCCTCTAATATTTTCTGTTCTCTGTATTTAGGAAAAAAACTTGTTACAACCAGCTAAGCTGGTTTTGTGACCCATTAATGGATTGTACTTCTCAGTTTGAAAAACACTATTCTAGAACAAATAGGAAAAATCAGGAGAAAGGTATTAACATCATTGTGTATCACAGTGTGTCAGCCTATACCAGGAGTTTATAAACATTTTACACTGAATGCATTTAATTTTTATCCATTTATGAGATAGGTATCAAGATCTAGGTAAGGAAACATAATCTTTCTCTAAAGCATCAAATGACACAGTAAATGATGGAATCAGTATTTGAAACCAGGTCTTTATGACATCAAAGCCTGTACTGTTCCCACTACTTCTTGCTTTATTCAGATATAATCTCTTTTTCACATGAATGATTTCTTAAAATATTTGAAGGCTACTATCATGATCCTCTAACACAGTGGTTCTCAACCTTCCTAATGCCGAGACCCTTTAATACAGTTCCTCATGTTGTGGTGACCCCCAATTTCATTGTTACAAATTGAACATAATTAAAGCATAGTGATTAATCACAAAAACAATATGTAATTATATATGTGTTTTCTGATGGTCTTTGGCGACCCCTGTGAAAGGGTCGTTCGACCCGCAAAGGGGTCGCAGCCCATAGGTTGAGAACGGCTGCTCTAACACCTTCTCCCTAGAACTGTACTCAGCGTTTTAGATACTTGACCATACAGTGTGTGTTAGATATAATTGCTTGAGCTAAATGCTATTATTTTGAAACCAAATATTTAATTAATAGTTTTACATTCTGTTTCTTATGTTTAATATGAGCCTGTCAGGTCAGATACACTCTTTGTCTTGTCATGATATTCCAGATTGACAGTATTTCAGTTCTTTCCCATTTGGAGAGATATGCCTAAACTTTTTTTCTGGCTTACTCTCTATGACCTTGCCTCAATTGATCAATTTCCTTTGAAGAATGTTTATTGGGCCTGTCCATTTGAACAAATTATTGGCAGAAAAACAAGCTAAAGAAGAATATTTTTGCCTACCCTTTGGCATCTAGTATCATTGCATATTTTGCTACAGTCTTTTAAAATTTTTTTAAATATTTTCATTGGCATGAAACAATCTTTTTTTTAAAATGTATTTTATTGATTTTTTACAGAGAGGAAAGGAGAGGGATAGAGAGTCAGAAACATTGACGAGAGAGAAACATCGATCAGCTGCCTCCTGCACACCCCCTACTGGGGATGTGCCCACAACCAAGGTACATGCCCTTGACTGGAATCGAACCTGGGACCCCTCAGTCTGCAGGTTGACACTGTATTCACTGAGCCAAACCAGTCAGGATGGCTACAGTCTTCTTGTGTTAACCCTCTCAATGTAATTTTTAAATATATATATATATATATATATATATATATATATATTTTTATTGATTTTTATAAGAGAGGAAAGAGGGAGAGAGAGAGACATCAATGTGAGAGCGAAACTTTCATCGGCTGCCTCCTGCACGCCCCTCCTGGGGATGGAGCCGAAACCCAGGCATGTGCCCTGATCAGGAATCAAATGGCAACTTTTCGGTGTATGGGACGACACCCAACCAACCAAACCACACCGACCATGGCTCAATTAATGTTTTTCTCTTTAAGTTTTTTTGTTGAGATAAAATTCACACACAATAAAATTTACATATTTAAAGTGTGTAATTCACTGATTTTTAGTATATTTGCAAAGTTGTGCACCTGTTACTACTATCTGATTCAGAACATTTTCATCATTTCCACAAAACAAGGTTCTCAAGATGGATGGCTGCACAACAATATGAATGTACTTAATGCCATTGAACTATACACTTAAAAAGGGTTAACATGGTAAATTTGATAGTGTGTATATTTTGTCACGATAATGTAGATCAGAGACCTAAATGTAAGGCCAAATATAAACCTTTCAGAAGAAAACATGGGAGTAAATCTCATGATCTTGGATTAGGCAGAGGTTTGTTAGATATGATACTAAAAGCACAAGCAACAAAAAGAAAGAATAGATAAATTGGACTTCATAATACTGAAAATTTGATGTTTCAAAGGGCTTCATCAAGAAATTGAAAGAAAACAACACACATAGTAGGAGAAAATATTTGTAATTCATCTCTCACAAGGGATTAGTATCCAGAATATATAAAGAACTCTTACAATTTAACAAAGTAAAAATAGGTAACTCAGTTAGAAAATGGACAGATAGTTTGAACAGACATTTCTCCAAAGAAGACATACAGATGGTTAATAAATACATGAAAAGATGCCTGTCATCATTAGTCATTAGACAAATGCAAATCAGAACCACACAGATACTAGCACATGGCTGTATAACAAAAAAGACAGATAACAATTGTTGACAAGCATATGCAGAAATTGGAACCCTTGTATGTTGCTGGTAGGAATATAAAGTGGTCTAGCCACTGTGAAAAATAGTTCGGCAGTTTCTCAAATAGTTAAACATGGAATTACAATTTTACCTAGTAATTCCACTTCTAGTTATATAACCAAGAAAAATGAAAACGTCCATATAAAATCTTACAAATAAATATTCATAATAGTGTTTTCTATAATAGTCAACAATCCAAATGGAAACAACCCAAATGCCCATCAACTGATGAGTGAATAAACAAAATGGGGTAATACTATTCAGATATACAATGTTTGTGTTTTCATGACTGGCTTTTTTCACATACCACAATGTCTTCAAGATTCATTATGTTGTAGCATGTCTCAGAATTCTATTCCTTCTATTTTGGTGTGTGTGTGTTTCATAATCCTCAACAGGCAAGAGAAAACAGCAGTTAAATCTTTCTGTTCCCAAACTTAAGCTTATATGATATATATGCTTATATTAAAATATGGAATTTATGTTTTTTTGTGGCTGTAAAAACCTCCAAAAAATTCAGCCTCCCAACTGTATAGTTCACTGTTGTCAACCATGTGCACATTGTTGTAAACAGATCCCCAGAACCCTCCCATCCTGCATGACTGAAACATTACACTCACAGAACACCAACTCCTTACCTCCCCTACCCACCCCCTCTTCCCCCCTTTTCCCCAGCTCCTGGCAACCACTATTCTACTTTGTTTCTGGGTTTGAATGCTCTAGGTATCTCATAAGTGGAATCATATAGTATTTGTATTTCTGGGACTCACTTATTTCACTTAGCATGTCCTCATGTTTCATCCATATTGTAGCATATGACATGGTTTCCTTTCTTAAGACGAATAATGTTCCATGGTTTGTGTGTCTGTACCTGCATCTATCACATTTTCTTTATCCATTCCTTCACTGATGGACACTGGATTGCTTCTGCTTCTTGTGAATAGTGCCACTGTGAACATGAACATACAAATATATCTGTACAAGTCCTTGATTTTACTTTTGGGTATACACCCAGAAGTGAGATTGCTGGATAAAATGGTAATGCTGTTTAATTTTTTGAGGAAACATCATATTGTTTTATGTAGCAACTAGACCATTTTACATTTTCACCGGCATTAATACAAGGATTCCAATTTTTCTAGATACTTGCCGACATTTGCTTTGATCCGTTTTGATTTTGTAATATGAGGTGGGAATTCGAATTCTTTTTATTTTTTTGCATGTAGATAGATATCCAGTTGTTCTTGTACCATTTGTTGAAAAGACTTTTCTGTTTCCATTAAACTGTTTTAGAATTCTTTTCAAAAATCAGTTGCTTGGGGAGGAGCCAAGATGGCAACAGATTAGGTGGAAGCTACACTTACTCCTCCCAGGACCAAACTGGAATTACAACTAAAGTGTAGTTGTAAAGTGAAAAGTCATCCTTAATAACCATCTGAAGAGTAGCTGGAGAAAAGTCTTATAACCAAGGACTTAGAGAGGAGGCCACATCGAGACTGGTAGAAAGTGTGGAGGAGCGAGAGTGCTGGCCTGGCTCCCATTGGCAGCAGCTGAAGTTCTGGAGGGATATCTCAGCTGGGTGGGGGGAGAGGAGGGCTTCCCTGAGAAATCTGGGGTCTAAACTCCAAGCCAGATTCCTCAGCTGAGAGTACCAGGACCGGGAAAGGTGCCCATATAACATCTGGCTGTGAAAATCAGCAAGGTTTCTGTCTGCCAAGGGGAGAGAGCTAGAAACACAGGCACCATCTTAAAGGGCCAATACACAAAATTTTGTTTGCAGCCACTCACCTTCGGCTCTGGCTTAGGGCAGGCAGAGCAGACTAGAGCTATGTGAAGAGAATCTGGGATTGGTGGCTCTGGAGAGAGAGCTGAGACATCAGCCGCCAGGATCCCTGTGCTGAGTCATACCCCAATATGCAAAAGCCATCTTTCTCAGGGATTGCATTGCCCTTCATGCAGCATCAGCCTGGGGAGACGCAAAAGCCCCACCCATTGGAATCCCTCTTGCCCCATCCTGAGGAGCTTAAGCCCAACTGAGGAGTACAACCTGAGGCTGAGACTCTTTAAGTAAGTGAGCCTAACAGACAGCCTGCAAGCAGAGGCAGATCTCTGGGTACTTTGTGATTTTTGTTGATCTTGCCCTGGACCTGTGCTAGGAAAAGCAGACCTTGGTGCACAGCCTGGTCCTTTCCACACATACCCAGGCCCAGCCACAAACTGGATCATTGATAGCTCTAAACAGGTTGCCCAGAGCCAGTCACAGACAGTGTTTGACATTGGCCTGCACCAGAGTCCCTCCCAAGTGGCCCAGAACCAATATACTCAGTGGCCAAATCCAGACAACAGAGCAGGATCCTAGAAACATGCAATCTTCCAAAACTAAGGAAGAATCAGAGAATCTGGATAGACAGATCACAACTAGTGAAACTGAAACAGTAATAAAAACAAACTCCCAACAGCCCTAGCTGGTGTGGCTGAGTTGGTAGAGTGTCACCCTGCAGACTGAAGGGTCCCAGGTTTCATTCCGGCCAAGGGCACATGCCCGGGTTATGGGCTAGATCCCCAGTTTGGGGCATGCAAGAGGCGGCCAATCAGTGATTTTCTCTCATCATTGATGTTTCTATCCCTCTTTCTCCCTTCCTCTCTGAAATAAATAAAAATATATTTTTAAAAAACCCAAAAAACAAAGAACTCCCAACAAATAAAAGCCCTGGATCGGATGGCTTTATAGGTGAATTTTATCAAATATTCAAAGAACTAACATTTATCCTTCTCACATTATTCCAAAAAATTAAAGAGAAGGAAAACTCCCACGTTCATTTTATGAGGCCAGCATTATCCTAATTTCAAAACCAGATAAAGGAAGACATGACAAAGAAAGAAAATTATAGGCAAATATCCCTGATGAACATAGGTGATAAAATCCCTAACAAAATATTAGCCAAACAATCCAGAAATACATTAAAAATACCATACACCAGGATCAAGTAGGATTTATTCCAGGGATGCAAGGTTGGTACAATAGCCAAAAAAAAAAAAAAAAAAAAAGTGATACATCACATAAGCAAAATGAAGGATAAAAACGACATGATCATATCATTAGATGCTGAAAAAGCATTTGATAAAACCCAGCACCCATTTATGATACTAGTAAAAGCTCTCAGCAAAATGGGAATAGAGGGAAGATACCTCAAAATAATAAAGGCCATCATCATACTCAGTGAGCAAAAATTACAAGCATTCCCCTTAATATCAAGAACTAGACAGAGATGTCCAACTTCACTGCTCTCATTCAACATAGTACTGGAAGTCCTAGCCACACCAGTCAGACAAGAAGAAAAAGTAAAAGGCATCCATATTGGAAAGGAAGAAGTAAAACTCTCATTATTTGCAGGTGATTTGACACTACATGGAGAACCCTAAAGATTCCACCAAAAAATTCCACCACTAGAAGTGATAAATGAATTTATTAAAGTAGCAGGATACAAAATATCCAAAAGTCAGTTGCATTTTTATGCATCAGTAATGAACTATCAGAAAGGGAAACTATAAAACAAGCCCATTTAACCAAAGATGTAAAAGACCTGTACTCAGAAAATGATAAGACACTAAAGAAAGAATGAAAAAGATATATATAAGTGGAAACATATACTGTGTTCATTGATAGGAAAAATTAAAATATACTACTCAAAGCAGTCTACAGATTCAGTGTAATACCTATCAAGATACTGATGGCGTATTTCATAGAACTTCAACAAATATTCCAAAAATTTATGTGGAACCACAAAAACCCTAAATAGCAATCTTCAGAAAGAAGAACAAAGAGGAATCACACTATCTGTTATCAAACTACTTCAAGGCCGTAGTCATCAAAATAGCATGGTTCTGACATAAAAACAGATACACAGATAAATGGAACAGAATAGAGTGCCCAGAAATAAATCCATACCTTTATAGTCAGTTAATATTTCAACAGAGGAGGCAAAACCATACAGTGGGCTAAAGATGGTCTATTCAGTAAATAGACTATGGGTGATGGGAAAATTGGACAGATTTATGCAAAAAAAAAAAAAAAAGAAACTAGACCACTTCTTACACCGCACACAAGAATAAGCTCAGAGTGGATTAAAGACTTAAATGTTAGGCTTTAAACCATAAAAATCCTAGAAGAAAACATAGGCAGTAAAATCTCAGACATTCCTCATAGTAATATTTTTTCTGATATATCTACTCAGGCTAGGGAAGCAAAAGAAAAAATAAACAAATGAGACTATATCAAGCTAAAAAGTTTGCACAGTAAAGGAAGCTATCAACAAAATAACCCACTGAATGGGAGAATATATTTGCCAATAATACATCTGATAAGGGGTTAACTCCTTGCTGGAGTTATTTTTTTTTTAATTATGTTTTAATTGATCTAAGAGAGGAAGGGAGAGGGAGAGAGAGATAGAAACATCAGTGAGAGAGAATCATTGATTGGCTGCCTCCCCCACACCCCACACTGGGTATTGAGCTCACAACCTGGGCATGTGCGCTGACCAGGAATCGAACCGTGACATCCTGGTTCATAGGTTGATGCTCAACCACAGAGCCACGCCAGCTGGGCTGGAGTTACTTTTTTTAGCTGTAGTCATTTTTTGTGTGTGTGGATTCCTTAGGATTTTTTATATAAAAGAACAAGTCATCTGCTAATAGAGATAACTTTACTTCTTTTCCAATCTGCATGCATTTTATTTTATCTGCTTGCTGAATTGCCCTAGCTAGAATATCCAGTGTAATGTTGGGTACAAGTGGTGAGGGTGGAATCCTTCAATGTGATTTTATTGCTCTTTTATTTTTAACAATTGTAATTGTTTACTGCGTTAACATATGACAGATACTATGCTAAGCACCTTATATATAGTACTTTCCTAATAACCCAGTATGTTCAAACTATTATTACCACTACCCCTTTTTTTGTTTTGTTTTGTTTTTTTATTTTAGAAAAGCAAACAAGAATGTATTGACCGCAGCAAAAATATACTTAGGAGAGTGAAACAAGAAAGGGCATAAAAGAAGCAACAGGAGAGCCTAGGCTGGTCTGCCTTAGCTCACTGGGAAGTCAGAGAAAAGGGGGAGACAGGTTCAGGGGATTAGCCCAGGATGAATTGCTGCTACCCATTGTTCCCCTGGTTGCAAGTCTCATGGGGTCCCTTAGAGGTTAGGGGATACATGCAGTAGGGGGTGGGGGGGAGGGGATGACACAGGCATATTCCCTGGAGGGAGAGTATGCTGGGACTGAGCTGCTGCTGCCCATTACTCCTTTTAAACCCCCATTTTAAAGATAAGAAAATTAAAGCTTAGATTAAATAATTTGCTGTAGTCATTCAAGCACATGGCTGAGCTAGGATTTATGTTTAAAAGTTTTCAATCTTTACCTAATTTTCATGGTGTTATTTTTTATGTTAGTCTTAATAGATTTATACTCATTCACCTGTGGCTATTATATGCCCTCCCCCATCACCGCCATCAGTTCTGTCTTTTGGTCATTTGTCTTTAACAGCCTGAGGCCTATGAACATTTTTATTAATTTCTTTACCTAATGACCCCTTTATGTATTCATCATTCTTTTTTAAAAATTTTATTGTTTTGTTTTGTTTTACATATGTAATACAAAGTATTACATATGTCTCCCCCCCCCCCATTTACCTCTCCCCACCTGCTCCCGCCCCCCAGCACATGCCCTCACCCTCCTACTGTCTATGTCCATTAGTAGGCTTACATGCGTACATACAAGTCATTTGGTTAATCTCTTACCTTCCCCACCCTCCCCTGCCTTCCCTCTGAGGTTTGACAGTCTGTTTAATGCTTCTATGTCTCTGGATCTATTTTTGTTCATCAGTTTATGTTGTTCATTATTGTACTCATCATTCTTGTTCTAACCTGGCCTTTGGAGCTCCTGGAAGTCCAATAACATAGGAGCTAAGAGTCTTGACTCTGGAACTAGATAGCCTGAGTTGGAATTCCTGCTTCCACCCTTGTTAGGTGTATGACCTTGGGTAAACCACTTAATCTCTGTACTTGAACCTCTGTTATCTCTGAAATATTGAAATGGGATATTTTCAGAGATTTCCTTGTGTTCTTACACAAAACCAGATGGTATAGCCTACTGTAGGCCTAGGCTAAATGGTATATAGCCTGTGGGCCTGGGGGGAGGAAAATAATTTTTCCTCTACCTTTCTGGATTCTTGGCTAACACATCCCTGTAATAAAAGACAGATTAACAGCAGGAAAGCAAACAAAAGTTTAATAACATGTGTACCTGTTGTACACATGGGAGTGACCTAGGAAAACCGAGTAACTTAAGCCACCACCTTTGAGTACCATCTTTAGCTCAAAACAAAAGAAGTTGGGGGTGAGTCAGTTATTGGAGGTTATCAGGAAAAGCACAGTAAACCAGAGGAAGGTAGTTAGGCATGATTAAGTCATTGCCATCTGCATTGGTAAGAGTTTCTAGAGATAAGGTCATCCCCCTCTTCCTAGTACACTAAGGGAGATACCCTGACAAATGGAGATTTACTGTACAAATGTAAATGTCTTTTACAAAGAGTAACTGCTACTTCTTTTTCAGAGCTTCTCTCATTTCTGCTATTTCTTAAAATCAAACAGCCTGAAATAATTCTTATGTCAGAGACATATTTGAGAATGACAAATTCTGTTCATCTACAGCTCCTACATTACAGCTTGTTATTTTTACGGAATACTAGGGAGTTGTAACACAGTAGTAAGTATTTGTGTAATGTCGTGCCCTAAGACATAGCAATTTCAACAGCATCACTAGGCCATAGGAATTTTTCAGCCCCATTATAATCTTATGGGACCATCCTCTTATATGTAATCCTCATTGTTTTGTAGCACAAGACTGTAGAGATCACTAGAGGCCTGATGCATGAAACTTGTGCAAGAGTAGGCCTTCCTTCCCCCGGCTGCTGGCACCAGCCTCCCTCTGGCACCCAGGACCCGGGCTTCCCTAGCAGCCCTGGCTTTGTCCGGAAGGTGGTCTGAAAGAACGTCTGGTCTAATTAGCATATTATGCTTTTATTATTATAGATTACTAGAGGCCCAGTGCACAAAAATTTGTGCACTTGGGGGGGAGGGGGCCCCCTCAGCCCGGCCTGTGCCCTCTCGCAGTCTGGGACCCCTCGGGAGATAACGCCCTGCTGGCTTAGGCCTGCTCCTGGGTGGCAGAGGGCAGGCCCAGTCCCTAGGTGCAGCCCCTGGTTGGGCTCAGAGCAGGGCTGATTGGGGAGTTGGGGCGCCGCCCCCTGTCATGCACAGAGCAGGGTGATCGGGAGGTTGCGATGCCACCCTGTCACGCTCAGGGTAGGGCCGATTGGGGGGTTGGGGCACCGTCCCCTGTCACACTCAAGGCAGGGTCAATGGGGAGGTTGCGGCGCCACCCCCTGTCACGCGCAGAGCAGGGCCAATCAGGGGGTTGGGGCGCTGCCCCCTGTCACACACAGAGCAGGGCCGATCAGGGGGTTGGGGCGCCACCCTCTATCACCCACAGAGCAGGGCCGATCAGGGGGTTGGGGCGCCACCACTCTCACACTCAGGGCAGGGCCGATGGGGAGGTTATGGCTCTACCCCATCACACACAGAGCAGGGTCGATCAGGGGGTTGGGGAGCTCCCCCCTATCAGGCACAGAGCAGGGCTGATCAGGGGGTTGGGGCGCCTTCTTCTGTCACGAACAGAGCAGGGTGGATAGGGAGGTTGTGGCCTCGCCCCCTGTCACACATAGAGCTGCAGGGCAATCAGGGGGTTTGGGTGCTGCCCCCTGTCACGCTGATCCCGGTGCCAGGAGGCCTCGCGGTTCCGCTGATTCCGGTGCTGAGAGGCATATTACCCTTTTACTATATAGGGTAGAGGCCTGGTGCACAGATGGGTTCCATCTGGTTTGCCCTGTAGGGTGTCCTGGATCAGGGTGGGGGTTCCCACTGGGGTGCCTGGCCAGCCTGGGTGAGGGGATGATGGCTGTTTGCAGCTGGTCACACCCCCTTCAGGGTGGGGGTCCCCACTGGGGTGCCTGGCCAGCCTGGGTGAGGGGATGATAGCTGTTTGCAGCTGGTCACACACCCTTCAGGGTGGGGGTCCCCACTGGGGTGCCTGGCCAGTCTGGGTGAGGGGCTGAGGGCTGTTTTCAGGCTGGGAGTGACTGAAGCTCCCAACTGCTCCTTTTTTTCTTTCTTTTTTTTTTATTCTGGGCCAGCTTTAGCTTTGAGGCTTGGCTCCAGCTCTTAGGCCTCCGCTGCTGAAAGTAGGTTTCTGGCCTTTGATTACAATGTTGCAAATCTGCTGGCTGAAGCCTGGGACTAAAGCAGGTTTCTGGGGTTTTGTTTAGCTTCTATATTTGTTACATAGTTGCTTAGAGTTGCAGCTTAGAGGCCTGCAGCGGCAGGCGGGGAACATTGGAGTCCTCCGTCACTTAAGCAAGCAAGCCTCATGTTAGTTTCAAGCTGCCTGGCTGCCGGCTGCCATCTTGGCTGGCAGTTAATTTGCATATTGCCCTGATTAGCCAATGGGAAGGGTAGCGGTTGTACGCCAATTACCATGTTTCTCTCTTTTTTTTATATATATATTTTTATTGATTTTTTGCAGAGAGGAAGGGAGAAAGAGAGTTAGAAACATCGATGAGAGAGAAACATCAATCAGCTGCCTCCTGCACATCTCCCACTGGAAATGTGCCCGCAACCAAGGTACATGCCCTTGACCAGAATAGAATCTAGGACCTTTCAGTCCGCAGGCCAACGCTCTATCCACTGAGCCAAACCAGTTTCGGCACCATGTTTCTCTTTTATTAGATAGGATTGTAGGCCAGTGATGGCGAACCTTTGGAGCTCGGCGTGTCAGCATTTTGGAAAACTCTAACTTAACTCTATGGTGTCACATATAGAAATTTTTTGATATTTGCAACCAAAGACTTATATTTTTGATATTTATTTTATATATTTAAATGCCATTTAACAAAGAAAAATCAACCAAAAAAATGAGATGACACGCGTGTCATAGGTTCGCCATCTCTGTTGTAGGCCATACCACCATAGAGAATTAAGTGTCATATATATATATATATATATATATATATATATATATATATATATAGTATTTAGAACCATTCTTGGCACAAATTAAATGTATAAGTGTTAGTTTTCATCATTGTCATCATCATATTCACTGTTTTATTATTTTACTTCCAGTCTCCCTTATCTTTCCATTGAACTTAAAACGTTTTATTTTGGAAAATTTCAAAAAAGCAAAAGTAGAGTGGTAGTAAAATGAACCTCCATTTAACTTTTTACTCATCTTTAACACTTAACCAACTCATGCCATTCTTGTTTCATCTGTTCCATTCAAACCTCAACCACCTGGGATATTTTGAAGCCAATTCCATCCCAAACATCATACCATTTAATGACTAAATATTGTAGTAGAAGATAAGGGCTTTTTAAAAATATTCACAATACCAGTTTCACACACCCCGATTAAAAATAATTCTTTAATATAAATATGCTCTGAATATTTTTAGGTTAAGTTTATATGGATTTGAATGTGAGAATTGATACTTAAGATTTAGTATCTTAGTAGGAGAAACCAAGATGGCGGCATAGGTAAACACCTTTACTTGCTGCCTCTCACAACCACATCAAAATTACAACTAAAAGGCAGAACAACGACCACCCAGAACTGTGGGAAAGCTGGCTGAGTGGAAGTTACACAGTTAGAGAGGTGAAGAAAGCACATTGAGACTGGTAAGAGGTGCGGAGGCACGAAAAGTGGATGTGCTGCTCTTTTTGATCAGGAGGGAGATACAAGCTCCCGCTTGTTCTGAACTCCAGTTCCAGGCAAGACTCTGGGGGACCCAGACACATACAGGGAGAAACTGGACTGTCTGGCATCGGGACAGGAACACGAGGGTGGCCTTCTCGCAGAGGTGCTCACAATGATCATTGTTCCTGCACAGGGGGTGTGGGATGCGGAGACCCAGGGACATCTCCGGTGCAGGGCTGACGGCAGCCATTGCTGTTTGCTCCGTCCTGGTGATTCCCAGAGACCCCGCCGCACCCAATTTACAACCCCACCGAAGCTGTGCGTGTGGGCTGTTGCATATGAATGGCCTGTCCTTTCTCCACCTAAAACCTGTCAAACTGCAGGTGGGTCAGAGAACCCCAGAGCTTCCAAAAGAAGGCCCAAGGCCCGGCGGCAGCAGCCTGCCTTACTTCATAGCTGGGCCTTATCTGGGCACCTCCAAACCCCATACAAAGAGAAGGAATCTACAGATGTCTCTGTAGCTCCTGCTGGGCGGCCCCAGACAGTGGCTGACCTTGCACCTCCTTGGAGATCCAAGAGCCAGTGTACCCAGTGGTCAGTGAGACCATACTGGATTATAACTCTTAACATCCATAAGAGACACACTCAAGGAGCAGACTCAGTGAACACCAAAGCCCCACTGAAGCAAGTCCTGCCCCATAAGGGTGTCTCCTGCACAACAGATCTTCCAGTGTAGACACAGCTGGTCATCACAGCCAATTGGCCTGCAGCTCAATTCTTCCCAGTGATACCAACAGCAACCAAGGGTTAACTACAACAAGACACTGCAAACAGCCCACAAATGGGGTGCTTCAAGAGAGTCCATCTAGATGACTGGGGAGGCTGAGCCACTGGGCCCTATAGGACACCTACCACACAAGGCCACTCTGTCAACTCAAGGAAACTTAGCAGCTACCCAGTACATAGAAACAAACACAGGGAAGCAGCCAAAATGCAGAGACAAAGCAACAAGTTACAAATGAAAGAAATGGATGAAAGCAAAATACTAGATATAGAGTTCAAAACCACGATTATAAAGTTACTCAAGAATCTTCTAGAAACCTCCAAGAAGTTTAGTGAGACCCTCTAGGATATGGAAAAGGACCAATCAGAAATTAAGCATACATTGACTGAAATAAAGAATAATATACAGAGATCCAACAGCAGACTAGAGGGTCCCAAGAATCAAGTCAAAGATTTGAAATATGAATAAGTAAAAAACACCCAACAAGAAAAGAAAAAAGAATCCAAAAATATGAAGATAGTGTAAGGAACCTCTGGGACAACTTCAAGCGTACCAACATCTGAATTATGGGAGTGCCAAAAGAAGAGAGAGAGCAAGATATTGAAAACCTATTTGAAGTAATAATGACAGAAAACTTCCCCTACCTGGTGAAAGAAATAGACTTACAAGCCCAGGAAGCGAAGAGAACCCCAAACAAGAGGAATCCAAAGAGGACCACACCAAGACACATCATAATTAAAATGCCAAGAGCAAAAGACAAAGAGAGAATCTTAAAAGCAGCAAGAGAAAAACAGTTACGTACAAGGGAGTACCCATACGACTGTCAACTGATTTCTCAATAGAAACTATGCAGGCCAGAAGGGAGTGGCAAGAAATATTCAAAGTGATAAATAGCAAGAACCTACAACCAAGATTACCCAGCAAAGCTATCACTTAGAAATGAAGGTCAGATAAAGAGCTTCACAGATAAGAAAAAGCTCAAGGAGTTCATCACCACCAAACCAGTATTATAGGAAATGCTGTAGGGTATTCTCTAAGAAGAGGAAGAAGAAGAAAAGGTAAAGATAAAAAATTATGAACAACAAAGTGGCAACAAATATATATCAACAAGTGAACCTAAAAATCAAATGAATAAAAAACTTGATGAACAGAACAGATTGGTGAATGTAATAGAATCAGAGGAATGGAAAGTGAGCAGACTGACAATTCTTGGGGGGAAGGGATTATGGGGGATATGCGGGAAGAGATTGGACAAAGAGCTTACACCTATGGATAAGGTCAGTTGGGGGAGAAGGCCTGGAGTTGGGTAGGAACCAGGTGGAGGGGAGCTATGGAGGAGAAAAAGAGGAACATCTATAATCTGAACAATAAAGATTTTTAAAAAAGATGTAGTATCTTTAGTACGGATGGAAGGGTATTTCTTGCTGTTCTGTCAGAACCAAAAAGCATAGGAAAAGTTGCATTTGAGTAGGGTAAAGCGAAAGCCAATGAAGATACTTAAGTGAAGTTTGTTGGGGAACAAGTGAAAAATAAAGTTGAATCATTGTATTTGGAGACCATACTGTGGATAGATGGCCTGTGAAATCTAGGAGGAGATTTTGTTGTTGTTGTTGTTAATCCTCACCCAAGGATATTGTTCCATTGATTTTTAGGGAGAAAGAGACAGACTGAGAAACATCAGTGTGAGAGAAATAGATTGGTTGTTTCCTGCACAAGCCCTGACCAGGGCCCAGGCGAGGGAGGAGCCTGCAGCCAATGTATGTGCCCTTGACCGGAATTGAACCCTGGGCCCCTTTGTTTCCCTGGCTGACACTCTATCCACTGAGCCAAACTGGCTAGGGCTAGGAGGAGATTTTTTGAGTGTTCAATATTCTTAAGTGTTTCAATATTCTTTTTTTAATTTTGACAGAGAGAGAGAGAAACATCGATAGGTTGCTTTCCATGTGCGTCCCAACTGGGAACCAAACCTGCAGCCTTTTAGTGTATGGGACGAAGCTTCAACCTAACTGAGCCACATGACAAGGGTGAGTGTTGCAGTATCTTCACAAAACGCTCTTTTGGAAAGATTAGTATGCAGTAGTATACAGGTGGGAACAGAAGGCACAGTTACCTTTATGGGCTAGAAAACTGAGCTACTGAGCTTTACCACCTTCTTGTGCCCTGAAGCATGTGATAAAACTGGAATCCAAACCTAAGTATTGAGTCCATAGTGGTACTCTTTACTTTTCATTCCAACATCTTATAATTGACTCCATGAAAACCATCAAATCAAGATAAGTGATTAAGGATCAGATTTGTTTAGTTCCTCTTATAAAACATTTACATTTAAAAAATATTATTTTGGCCCTAGCTGGTTTGGCTCAGTGGATAGAGCGTCGGCCTTTGGACTGAAGGGTCCCCGGTTTGATTCCAGTTGCAGGCTCCATCCCCAGTAGGGGGCGTGCAGGAGGCAGCTGATCAGTGATTCTCCATCATTGATGTTTCTATCTCTCCCTCTCCCTTCCTCTCTCTGAAATAAATAAAAAACGTATTAATAAAATATTATTTTGATCTTACTAACTTTCTTATACAAGAATATAGACATTTGGGGCCAGATAATTCTTTGCTGTGGGGGCTGTCCTATCCATGGTTGGATGTCTAGCAGCATCCCTGGCCAAACAACAATGTCTCCACACATTGCTAGATGCTCCCTGGGACAAAATCACCCAAGTATGTCTTTAAAGAATAGAATATGGTGTCAAATGTAACCAGAAATAATTAGTGCTCTATTGCAGGAGTAAGAATTCTAGTAACTTTGCTCTATATACAGTTATAAGTCATAAAATAGTAAGGTTCTGAAAATGAGGAAAAACTAAAGTGGTTATGTAATTTATTGCAGTAACTTGGACACTATTTAAGAGTCAAAGTGCTAGAATGTCAAAACAACAGGCTTAAATTAGGACTTTCTGGGCAAGCTGGGATGAATGGTTACGCTAGGAGTATTCAAACACTTACTGAAATCTATAAGTAGAGCACTATGTTAACATGATAAGTAGTCAGAACTGTGGCATTTGGAAAGCCTGGTGAAAAAGGTAAGACTTGAATTGATCTTGAAGTAAGACTTAGGATTTTCTGTTCAAAACTCAGGGACTGGAACGACTTGGTCTTGCTAAAGGAGGATCATGTTACGTGCTACAACCCAGCTCATGTGTCTTCTGGCAGGTTTAAAGTACTTTGAAACCACAACCAAAGGTTCTCTGACTGAAGAATAATTTTGTGCCAATACTATATAGGCCCAAACCCTCTGACTTTACTTGAGATAGTGACAGGCACTGAAATCCAGAGGTTAGAGTGGTAGAAGATAGTTGGCATGTCCCGGGGATTATTGAATCGGTCTCCTCTTTTCATCACTCTAGGAATGGAACAGTTGCCACATTAACTTTTAACTGTAAATGGAAGGAAGGAGCATTCTCTATTGCTAGTTAGGGGAGTAAATGTAGGAATAGTGGGGGGAAATTATACATGTAGGATCAGCAGAACTTATTTTCAGATTTTTGGTGAGAGTAGGACATAAAAAAGATGGAGAAATTCAAAATTACTCTTAAGTTTTTAGCTTTTCTAACAAAGAATTACAGTGCCATTGACAAAAACAGGAAAACTATAATTCATGGGTATAGGGATAAAGATGGTGATGTTTTGGTTTGATTTTAAATGATCAATGTTTCATTTATTTAGTTTACAGTAGTTTCTGTATTTTTAAATAAGCTACAAGCACCTTGCAACTTTTTTATAAACAGCTTTATTAAGATATAATTTATATACTATAAAATTCACTGGTACCCGTGTAATTTATGTACTATAAAAATCATTGTGTAATTCAATGTTTTAGTATATTTACAGTCATGACACTTAGCACAATTATCACTACCATGTAATTTTTGAACATTTGTATCACCCAGGAAGAAACCTTATCCCCATTCCTATCTTCAGCCATAGGCAACAACTAATCTACTTCCTGCTCCATGTTCTTTTATAGATATTTCTTATAAATGGATCATACAATATGTGTTCTTTTGTGTCTGGCTTCTTTCACCGAGTGTGTTTTCTGAGGCTCACTAATGTTGCTTGCACTTTTTAAAATGAGTTTTATAGCTAACTAGAGGCTCAGTGCACAAATTCATGCACCAGTGGGGTCCCTTGGCCTGGCCTGTTTGATCAGGCCAAAACTCGCTCTCCGACATCCCCCAAGGGATCCCGGATTGCAAGAGGGCGCAGGCCAGGCCAAGGGACCCTACTAGTGTACGATTGGGGCTGGGGAGAGATGCAAGAGGTTGGCCAGCCAGGAAGGGACCGTGAGAGGGCTCTAGGGTGTGTCCAGCCCGTCTTGCTCAGTACCGGTCAGCCGGACCCCGTCAGCAAGCTAACCTACCAGTTGGAGTGTCTACTCCGTGGTGGTCAGTGCACGTCATAGCGAGTGGTTGAGCAGCCTTAGCATATCATTAGCATATTACGCTTTGATTGGTTGAATGGACAACTAGACACTTAGCATATTAGGCTTTTATCATATAGGATAGTAGAGGAATATACTAAGTACACATGAGTCATGAGGATAAATTGTGTGAAACCAGTAGTGCAGGGGAAAATTATATATTGAAAGAGTGGTGGTAATATCACAAAGTGGGTTTATGAATGTGTGTCATCTATAGACTTTGCTTGCTAAATACTTGGTAACATAGAATATCAGTATATGATAATTATCGCAATGAAAGCTGGGATGCTGAGGTAGGTATTTGTTATGAGATATTTGCAGTATTTAAGTTGGAAATAGAATGAATCCCATTGGTTTAATTTTGAGTTATTTCATAAATCGGGATTCTATCTCATTATTTTTGTCCAAATAAATATGAATTATGGACTAGAGAAATCATCATTTACCCTGTTAGTCTTGGTGATCTAGATCAGATATGAGTGACCTAAGTTATAGATAGGGAAGAAGATCGAAGGGATGGAAAATGTACATAATGCCATTAGAAAGTATTTTGTCAATTCTGGTACTATAGGGATATATTTAAAGTGTCAATTTAAAACCACTTTGGTTAGAATTCAAGTAACTTCATGTTTTTCATACGGATTCACATGTGAAATAACATCTTGACATAATAGGGACTAATCTGAGAAAAAATTACGAAGTAGGAAATTTCAGTGTACCCCACCCCTCTGTTCTGCTCTTTTTCTTTTTTCGAACCTTACCCAGGAGCTTATAAAATACCACCCCTTCTTTCCTTCGATTGACGTAATTTTATAAATTAATTCATATTAAGTTATTAAGGACTTAAGTGTTGCTTTTCTCTGACACATTATTGTTTGAAAAGAGAGAGGGCTACAGAGTGGGTGCTGCTTAACTAAATGGAATGAATTACTTATGGTAGGTTTTTGTGTGGTTTGTGGTCAGAAGGGAACTGGGAAGTAGAAAGGCATCGGGACTCTAGTGTACTAATGAAAATAGAATAAATTATTTTAAAGATAGGTGTTTCCTCATAGTTTTTATAAAGAGAGTAAAAGAAAAATAAGACATTTTTGGATTAGACAGTTGGCCTCCTTTGGGTTCATTTCGTAGTTGAGATTTGGGTTTATATTGATGGTTATAGTGTCATTTCTTCCTGTGCACAAAGTAAAATGTGGGTGATTTTAAACATACTCCATTATTTTTACTCCCCTCCTCCATGTAAACCTATCTAAAAGGATCCCTATCTTTTAACCTTGTGCTTAATAATGAATGTTACCCTTTTGTTTTTGTTTTATTTTTCTTCTAGGCTGTATTCATCACCAAAGAAAAAACTTACACCAATGCAGAAATCGGTTAGCCCATTGGTTTGGTGCAGGCAAGTTTTGGATTACCCAAGTCCTGATGTTGAATGTGCTAAAAAATCTCTTATCCACAAACTTGATCAAACCATGTCAGGTATGCCTATAATTTCACTTGTAAATTCATCTCTTTGCTTTCTTTAATAACAAACAAACAAAGAAAAAAAACACCAAATATATGTTGCAGTTTGTTTTGAAGAAGGCAATTCTTTGCCTGGTAATGTTTTTCAAATCTCATTGTGCATGTCATCATGAGTTTTTGCTATATGCACATAACATTGTTCTATTTTTTATTTTACTCTTTTTTCAATCTCATTTTTATTTAGCTTCATTCTAAAGAAAATATTCAAGAAATATTGGATTTTATGTTATGTGGTTTTTTTTTCTAATACAAATGAAAACAAATAACTACTTTTAAAATGTTTGTCTATCTCACCACCTTGTGGAAATTCTGATGGGATAGAAAGATACAAGTTAAGACCTTGTTCTCACTCT
The DNA here is from genome assembly GCF_964212035.1 of Myotis nattereri. Taxonomy (NCBI): domain Eukaryota; kingdom Metazoa; phylum Chordata; class Mammalia; order Chiroptera; family Vespertilionidae; genus Myotis; species Myotis nattereri. Next base: position 200,935,605 of record NC_138075.1, on the reverse strand, counting down.
AGCACTTAGTTACTGTGTGACTGTGCATTACTTAATCAGTTTTCTCATAAGAATAGAGAACCCTGTAAAGTTGTTTTAAGGATTAAATATAATGTTTATGAAAGAGCCTAGCATGTTTTTCTGATTCACAGTGCTTAGTAAATGTATTCATTTCCTTTCCTTGTTATGTTTTTCTTTTAACTTGTCATTTAAAGTTTAAATTGCTTTTATGCTCTTTTGTTTATGTCATTAACAAAGCTGGCAAAATGTAACTGTGACTGTGGCATTTAGTGTATGTAGCATGCCAGTGTGGGTAGAAATATAGGAAAAATATTACTGACTCTTTCTTGGAATTTCTCTCAGTCTCTTAAGAATGTTACTGTTCTCTGGAATACTCTCACAGGAAAGGATTGATGTGTGAGTACTAATCCAAAGTAGGTTTTTGAGTTCTTTGGTTTATAATTTACTTGGCAGTGATTTATTTAAATTTGCTTATTTTGGTTTTATTATCAAAATAATGAGTTCTCGCCAAAACCAGTTTGGCTCAGTGGATAGAGCGTTGGCCTGCGGACTGAGGGGTCCCAGGTTCGATTCCGGTCAGGGGCATGTACCTGGGTTGCGGGCACGTCCCCAGTGGGAGATGTGCAGGAGGCAGCCGATCGATGTTTCTCTCTCATCGATGTTTCTAACTCTCTATCTCTCTCCCTTCCTCTCTGTAGAAAATCAATAAAATATATTTAAAAAAAAATAATGAGTTCTCTTAAACTGTAAACTGAAAATGGTCAGGGGAGACAAAGAGGAGACTAAACAGTTAAATGGGCATATAGTAAAAATGCAGTAGGTTGGTTATAAGGAGTTTGGTTATTATATGAAAACTAGTGGCCCGGTGCACAAAATTTGTGCATGGGGTTGGGGTTCCCTCAGCCCAGCCTGCACCCTCTCTAATTGGGGACCCCTGTGGGATTGGGGCAACCGGCAGTTGGACATCCCTCACAATCTGGGACCACTGGCTCCTAACCGCTCACCTGCCTGCCTGCCTGATAGCCCCTAACTGCCTCTGCTAGCCTGCCTGATTGCCCCTAACCCCTCTGCCTGCCTGCCTGATAGCCCCTAACTGTCTACCTGATTGCCCCTAACTGCCTCTGCCTGCCTGCCTGATCTGCCCTAACTACCCTCCCCTGCTTACCTGATCTCGCCCCCAACTACCCTCCCCTGCTGGCCTGATTGCCCCTAACTGCTTCTGCCTCAGCCCCCACCACCATGGGTTTGTCTGGAAGGAAGTCAGACATCCAGAAGATGGCCGGTCAACTCTGTCTAATTAGCATATTACCCTTTTATCAGTATAGATAGATTATTATAGAATAGGATTGCTTAAATTGGGGGGTAGCCTTTTTCTTCAGGAGGAGATGCTCTTGGCAGACAAAAATGCATAATCCCTATATCTGGACTGATAGCCAGTCATATGCACTATACTGCCAAACCAGTCATTAAAAAATTGAACTGCTTTCTTACACTTTACACCAAACAGCTGTTGCCCTTAAAACTCCTCCTCAGCCCCACCTTAGGTCTGTCTTCGCAGTTCACCCAGATTATGTTCTAATTGGTCGGTTTCTATGCCAGTCAGCGTCAAAAGCTCCGCCTCATAGGCAGCCATTGGCTCCTCACAGTTCACCCAGATTTGGTTCTGATTGGTCGGTTTCTATGCCAGTCAGTGTCTCCAGACCTATCTCCGGGGCTGATCAGCAGTCCCCGTGGAGGCCCAGAGAGAAAGAGAGGCACGGCTGCTGGCCAGACCCGGAGAGAAAGAGAGAGGCAAGGGCTGATCAACAGCTGCCACGGAGGCTACGGATCAGACCCTGCCTCTCTGTCCAGGCCTCTCTCCGGGCCTGATCCACAGCCTCCTCAGCAGTCAGTGCTGGGTCACCACAGCAATCCAGAACTGACTGCAGGACTGACTTCCGGTCGGTCGAGTCTTCAGTCGTTTTGGGCATTACGGACCCTGGGTTTTTATATATTAGGATAACATCTGTATATGATTACAGTGTTTCTGAGCCTATATTTACACTAAAGTTTTACTTTTCCTCTGTATGGAGAATCCCTTTGTAAAAAGCAATAGCCTTTACGTAGTAGTTTTTAAATGTTTTCAAGTGTTTTTAGAATTATATCCTGGAGCTTGATTTAAGTTACATTCATAAGAGATTTTTGGAAATATGTGGACAAGCTAGTATTTCACAATTTAAAAGCAGCTGGCCTGGCCGGTGTGGCTCAGTGGTTGAACATCAACCTATGAACCAGGAGGTCACAGTTTGATTCCCAGTCAGGGCATATGCCCATGTTGCAGGCTCAATCCTCAGTGTGGGGTGTCCATGAGGCAGCCAATCGGTGATTCCCTCTCATCATTGATGTTTCTATTTCTCTCTCCCTCTTCCTTCCTTTCTGAAATCAATAAAAATATATTTCTTTAAAAATTGGAAATTTTCTAATTAATTTCAGTTAGGTGCTATTATTTAGACATATATTTACTAGTAAAATACTTTTAGGAGCAATTTTCTAGTATTCTGTCTTACCTTAGAAATAATGTAAGTACATTTTACAATTTAATTAAAAATTTTCAGCATCCACCCCAGCTGGTGTGGCTTAGTGGATTGAGCATCATCCCATGCACTCAGAGATCACTGGTTCAATTCTGGGTCAGGGCACATGCCCCGGTTGCAGACTTGATCCCCAGTAGGGGGCATGCAGGAGGTAGCCTATTAATATGATGTTTGATGTTTCTATCTCTCCCCCTTCCTCTCTTTCTAAAGATCAATAAAAACATATATTTTTTACAAATTTCATCATTCAGAAGTTATATGTTAATAATCTACCATGTGCTAGATATTTTTCTTAACTCTAAGGATGTAACAATTAATAAAATAGTAGAAAAAGTCCCTTTCTGGAACTTATATTCTAATGGGGAAGCAGACAATAAATAGATAAATAAACATATAAAACAGGGGTTGGCAAACTTTTTTTGTAAAGAGCCGGATAATAAATAGTTGAGGCTTGTGGGCTATGTGGTCTCTGTTGTAATTTCTCAACTTTGCTCTATTGCAGAAGTAGCCATAGTTAGTACATAAATGAACAGGCATGGCAGTATTCTAATAAACTTTTTTTAAAAATATATTTTGTTGATTTTTTACAGAGAGGAAGGGAGAGAGATAGAGAGTTAGAAACATCGATGGGAGAGAAACATCAATCACCTGCCTCCTGCACATCTCCCACTGGGGATGTGCCCGCAACCCAGGTACATGCCCTTGACCGGAATCGAACCTGGGACCCTTCAGTCTGCAGGCCGACTCTCTATCCACTGAGCCAAACCAGTTTCGGCCCAATAAACTTTATTTACAAAAATAGGTGGTGGGCTGGATTTGACTCACAGGTTATAGTTCACCAATCTCTGGTTTAAAACATCCTAAGGAATGGGAACTATTAGCAATTGATAATTATCAATTTAGACTTAGAGGAGAAAAACCAAAGTTGTTACTCCTCAAAAATAACAGTTTGAGTGAGTGGCTTTTTGCTTTATTATAAAGGGTATTAAAGATAGTAGGAGTGTGTAAGAAAAGCTGTTGCTCTTGTACTAGATGTAATCATGTACTAGATCTGTTTAACAGTATCTATATTCTGTAGCCATATATGCACGGAGCAACAGCTAGAGCTATAAGTATAATGTATACTTGAAGGAAAAATAACTTGGCTGTTTCAAGTCAGAACCTTGTAATCATAAACCCCATTTTTCCAAGTTGGAAGGGAGCTTGTTTTTTTAAAATGGGTTTTTTTGGTAAGCCAAAGAGAACTTCTTCGCAAATCGGACTCAGCTTCTCTGCAGGGCACTACCACCTGTTCCTAAGACGATGTTCTCTGGTTTTTATAGCAGTGCATTGTCCTTTTTACCTTCTCCAACCCTTCCTGCTGTTTTATTTTCAGTCTTCTTTGAATGTTCTTCCTTCGCCCTCTTTTGTGTGTGTGTGTGTGGTAAAATTTACATAACATAAAATTTCCTATTTTAACCATTTTTAAATATATAGTTTAAGTATATTTAATGTAAGTACATTCACAATGCTATGCAACATCACTACTGCCCATCCCGAACTTTTTCATCATCCCATGCTAAAATACTGTGCCATTAAAACTTTATATTCCTCCTACTCCTATCTGGCCATCTCTTTCTTCCTTCCTTCCTTCCTTCCTTCCTTCCTTCCTTCCTTCCTTCCTTTCCTTCCTTTCCTTCCTTTCCTTCCTTTCCTTCCTTTCCTTCCTTTCCTTCCCTTCCTTCCCTTCCTTCCCTTTCCTTCATTTCCTTCCTTTCCTTCCTTCCTTCCTCTCCTAAGGATATGTTTTTCATTGTTTCTAGAGAGAGGAAGGGAGAAGGAGAGAGAAAGAGAAACATTGATCTAGAGAGAAACATTGATTGGTTGTCTTACCACGCATCCCAACCAGGATTGAACCGACAACCTCAGTGTGTGCCTTTACTGGGAATCAAAACTGTGACCCTTCAGCGCAAGGAACACTCTAACCACTTAGCAGCACTGGCCAGGGCAATGAAGCCATCTTTTTTTTTTTTTTTTAATATATTTTATTGATTTTTTACAGAGTGGAAGAGAGAGAGATAGAGAGTTAGAAACATCGATGAGAGAGAAACATCGATCAGCTGCCTCCTGCACATCCCCCACTGGGGAAGTGCCCACAACCCAGGCACATGCCCTTGACCGGAATCGAACCCGGGACCCTTCAGGCCGCAGGCCGACGCTCTATCCACTGAGCCAAACCGGTTTCGGCCTGAAGCCATCTTTTAAGTTTAGGGTACCCCAGGTCTCTTTTTTGCCCCACTTCTCTCTTTTTGGGTTATTTCATCCATTCACATGGTATTCAGTATCATCTGTATTTAAATTAATGTTATTCATTCATGCATATAGTCAATTTATACTTATTGAGAACCCCATTATTAGGATTTGGGGAAAGGGCGGAGGAAAAACTAACATTGTGTCTACATCCATGGAGTTTATCATCTAGTAGGGGAAATGTAAATACAAATAATTACTTTAAAGGGCAATCTGTAATAAAGGAACAGGAATTTTACCACAGGAAGTGATATGTAACCTGAATCTTAAAGATTCAGAAAAATTTAAGTGGGCTAAGGGGAAAGAGGATGTAGGGTGTTTCAGGTAGAGAAGGCCTATGTGGGTGTGTGGGAGGAAGCTTGGCAAACATGAACTAGAAGGAGCCAGGGTGGCCGTAGGAAGGAAGCGATGAGATAAGGCGAGAATATATGACGGAGCCAGATTCTGCAAGGCCTTATAGACCACATTAAAGATTTGGATTTGATTCTAAAAGTAATGGGAAGATATCAGAGGGTTTTATTTAAGTGTGTATGTGTGTGGGTGGGAAGATAAGGTTTACATTTTGATAGTTTTGCTTAGCTATAGTGTGGAGAGTAGACGAGAAGGCCAAAAGGGCATGTAGGATGCTCTTGAGGGCGATTGATGAGGATAGCTGGGTAAGGTGGGGGAGGGGGGGTGAAAGGGCAGTGATGCAGATGTGGAAGTAAAAAGGAATGAACCTAATATGAGGAAATGAGGGAAAAGAAAGTATCAACATTGATTTCTAGGTTTCTATTTGTGTGATAGGAGAAATGTTGTTAGCATTTTGACATAGGGGCCCCAGAAAGAGAATTCTATTTTTAGTACAAGAATTGTGAGTTAGGATGTTGGCTCTGGGGCACATTTTCCATACCCGCAGGGGAGACTGAATGGGCAGTGTATATGGAACTGGAGCTTAGAAAAGCTTAGGACTGGCCATATAAATAATGAGGAGTTTGAGGAATATAGACAATAACTAATGTCATGGGTATGAATGAAATTTCCCAGGAAAGAAAACATGGTATAGAGTGAGAAGATAAAAGGGCTGAGGATTTGAAATGCTAGTGATTAAATAAATTACCAATTAAAGAGAATGAGTTTCAAAGGAGATAGAGGAATAAAGAGATAGGAAGAAGTTAGCAGCCCCATTTCTGTTCAGGTCAGTATTTCGGAGACCATGCTACTAGTACACACTACATACTAAATATTGTAAAATGAGGTGTGTTGTCTCATATTATATATAAAACTACTCTGTTCGGCTTTCTACACTATCCAGTAACTTCAGAGTCATCATATTTTTTTTCCCCTTTTCCCAATGTTTAATGTCTATTCCTTTTGTTTTGGGAAACCTATATTGCCTTAATTCAGGCTAATCTATTCAACTCCAAAATCCCCCTCAGTTTTTCCCCCCTAAACTGATTGGATAATATAACTCTTGCTCCAAAATCACTGATGGCACTATCATTGCTGCTGATTGAGGTTCAGACTCCTGAGCATAGTGTTCCAGGCCTCCCATGACCTGGCCCCAGCTGGTTTTCCCTATTGTACCTCACCATGTGCTCTACCTTTCTAGATGATTCACTCTTAATCCCTGAACATACTGTACATTTTCAAGACACTTCTGTTCATGTTATAAACACAGACAAAAGCACATACTTTCCTCACTTTCAGTAGCGTAATATTATTATTCATCCTCTCAAGACGGTAGCAGTGCCTCCCGTTCGAAAAAGCCTTACGTAGTTTCTCACAATTGTGGTACCTTACTCCTATCTCATAAATTCCACAAACCTTTGCACATTTGTGATAATACACATTTCATTTTGTCTTGAAATAATTGTTTTTTCTGGCTGAACTGCTTGGCCTTTTGAGAGAAAAGCACCATGTCACATTTGTCTCTACAGTGGGGCCTTGACTTACGAGTTTAATTCGTTCCAAGACCGAGCTCGTTAAGGAGCTCACTAAGGAGCTCGTTAACTCAAATTACTCTGTCAACTCAATGCCAAAAATCTGCCGAGAGACAGCTGGTATCTCAAAAAACTAGTTAGTCGGGACACTAGTAAGTCAAGGCCCCACTGTACACAGTGCTTTGCTGATGGTCAGAAATATTGAATAAACTGTGAATTTTAGAATAGGGTACAAGAAAGAAATACTATTTCAAGTATTAATATTTCTTGTACATAATTGCACTTGATTTCTTAGCCCTATTTTTGAACTGTTTCTATTTTATATGCGTGGCACAATATATATATATATTTTGGGGGGGGGGGCAGAAATATTCTTCTTGAGCCAGAAAATGGGAGGGAGGAGGACTTTTTTTATTTTTTATTTATTTTATTTTATTTTTTAAAATATATTTTATTGATTTTTTACAGAGAGGAAGGGAGAGAGATAGAGAGTCAGAAACATCGATGAGAGAGAAACATTGATCAGCCACCTCCTGCACATCCCCCACCGGGGATGTGCCCGCAACCCAGGTACATGCCCTTGACCGGAATCGAACCCGGGACCCTTCAGGCCGCAGGCCGACGCTCTATCCACTGAGCCAAACCGGTTTCGGCAAGAGGACTTTTTTTAAAGAGCATTCTCCCATGTTTGACCTTAACCTACTTATTATTGCTTTTTTTTTCTTCTCAAAAATCCAAACTTTGAAAGGCTTTTTAAAAACTCATTATTTCATAGTTTTTTTTAACACAAAAAGTTTGTTGTGGAAAAATGAGAAAATACAAATTGCCTTTACATTCATTTTATTTTTCAAGTCCATTTGAGGTTGATACAGTTGGAATAAACTTTCCAATTAAATAGAAGAACATTCATTTAGTGGCTAATAATTTGTTGAGGAGATATTTTTTCTATGCTATTACTTTTTGTTTGGTGTAGCTACTCCTTTCCTCGCATAACACAATTTAAGATAATGAAAATATTTTGGGATTACTAATAGGATATATTTTCTCCTATAAGAATGTTTCTGTATTGAAATTGAGATAGGTAAATGACTTATTTCATGCTAGAAAAAATTTTGTAATAAAATGTTAACTTTTTCTCAGTTATTAAATTTGATTTCCCCCTTTTCATTAATACAGCTCTCAAGAGGCAGAATTTATATAATAATCCTTTCAACTCCATGAGTTATACAAGCCCTTATAGTCCAAATGCAAGTAGCCCATACAGCAGTGGTTTCAATTCTCCATCCTCAACCCCAGTGCGACCTCCTATAGTCAAGCAGCTAATACTTCCTGGAAATTCAGGTAAGGAGAAAATGAAATGGAATGCTTAAAGAATGGGTTTTAACTTACTGTCCTAACTGAGAAAATACCTTATTCATCAGTAGTTCAAGTTATTTTATTTATGAAACTTTTAACTGATTAGAGAATATATCATTGAGGGTCTACTTGGCACCAGATACTATACAGAGGGATGCAGATGAGCCATTTTACATCCATGAAGTTTTCTTTAGCATGTACTTAAAAGTTTTTAAGTCTGGCTTCATTAAATAAGGTGCCAAGATTGATTATTTTAACCAATAGATGCTTATTTCATAGCTTGCTTGGATTATAAAAGCTACAGAATTAAAAACTTTTTAATAGGATTTTAATATTGATATTACACTTAAATAATAGTATAAGGTTATATGTGAATGTGCTAAAAGAGTGTTTGGAGCCCTAAGTGACTTGGGAGGGATAGATTGCTGTAAACTGGGAAAAGAATGTTCCACTTTGGTTCTGAAACTGCAATGTTACTCTGTAGCTTAACTTTGTAGCTTACTGTTCATTAGAATTCACTAATTCAGTTACTCTTATTGCCTCTTTTGTATGGATAATTATTATAATTTCGTTAAAAGTTAAAATATTATTAACCATCTCACATTTTTTACCTGAGTGCTCTCTAGTCTGATGTCTTTATTGATCCTGCTGTTTGCTTTGCACATAGGTTGTTACTTGCTACATATTTCACCCATTACTGTCATAGTAAAAAGTTTAATCTTCTATATTTAATATAAAAGATTTTTATTCTAGCACTATTTGAGCCTGACTTTCCATATCCTGTTCACTATGCCCTTCTTGATAATATAAATATTATTTCATATTCTTGCTCTTCTTGTGTGCCTTTACATTGGAGCTGACTTACAGTGAAGAATTCTGGAAAACAAGCTCTTTAAATAAATTCATATTAGAAATAGTAGTGACACTGCTGTCATTTTGTTATTATGCACTAGAAGGTGACCTGATGCAAGCATTTCCTTAGAAGGAAGTTAGACTCTTGGATATGTATGTCCTTTATTCCTCTGCCTTGTCTTCTTTCCCTCTTTTGGTTAAGAACAACAGAATACTTTTTTTATCTAGTCATTTTCTTCATCCCATTTTTGTGCTTCCCTACTAAATTTCAGAGAAGTCCTTGGATAAGCATTTCATTAGTTTGGCAAAAGAATTTTATAAACATGGCATAATGTAGGAGAAATGAGCTAGTGTTCTTTTTTTGGTTTGTTGCTAACTTTCTAAGGAATCCTGATTTTCCTCAAATTATAGTATTCTGGTTTAGGAAAAATAGATACTTTTATTTAGGGAAAAGATGATAGTGTTTGCTAATGACTATGAATTTGGGAGGAGAAAACACCACATCGTAAGTACATCTATTTATAAAGCAGTATCATTGTCTATCTTGTAGAAAAATCCTCTAATATGCATTCTTGAAAACTAACTACTTGTCAGGAACTGTTTTGAAAGTGTATCTGTTTTATAAGAAGAATAGGTAAGTTATAGTTAAACAAAATGTGTTTTATGTTTATGCCATAATGTATTTAGGAATCTCTGTGGCCCTCCCTATTCGTAATAAGTTCAATTTTTTATTTCAATATTTGGGAATTTTATAAGCAAAAGGCAAAATAATAATAAACTAAATCAGAAGATATAATATCAAGTTTATTCAGTTTTTGTTTCACCAAAGTTTGATTTTCTTTTAAGGTAATTTGAAAAGTTCATCAGACAGAAATCCTCCACTCAGTCCTCAATCCTCTATAGACAGTGAGTTAAGTGCTTCAGAATTAGATGAAGATTCCATTGGATCTAATTATAAGCTAAATGATGTAACCGATGTGCAGATTCTAGCTCGGATGCAGGAAGAAAGTAAGTATTTTAATTGTTAAATTTGAGGTCTTTTATACGATATAATTTTGTTGTGAATATTAAATATGTCTTAAAGTGTAAAATAGTAGTGTAGTTAGAGATGTTGAAATTTTTGAGATGTTGACATTTTTGAGGCTTATTCAACATATGAACTTGTTTGTTAGCTTGTTTTCAGAGTCCGTTTTATGTAAAGCAGTTTCCTATGTGAGGACAAAGGCAGGCAGGTTTCACTCTGCTTTCATGACTGTTAATCATATCCTGCATGTTACTCTGCACTAAAACTCACTAGTGTAGTTATTACGCTATTACTTTGGGTTTTTTTTAATGTAGACCAGTGTTTCTCAACCTTTTTTTCATTGTTGCTACAATAAGATGCCTTTTTAGATATTTTAAAATCTAAAAATTTCCCCTGCCCCACATGAAATTTTAAGACCACAGATATGCTTTATGTCTCTATATACTTTGAGGGACACAATCTATTATGGTCACTAAGATTTTTTTCACATACCAAGGAGCAATTTTTATTCCCTTGTGATAAATATCACCTCCCTTAGAATGTATGGTATCTATATATATAAAAGCCAAGCGACCTGAACCACCAGTCGCTATGATGCGCACTGCAGCCGGCCAACCTGCCTGATCGGCGGCGGGGCCAGATGGCCAACCTCCCATGGCCCCTCCCCCTGGCCTGCCCAGCCTGATCGACACCCCCCACACACACACCCCCTGTGCACAAATTTGTGCACCGGGCCTCTAGTAGAACATAAATAAGACCTTTATGAGAACATTGGAATTGTGACTTTAAATTAAATGATGCACGTGATATTGCTTTGCAAAGTGGTCCTTACAACTTTTTAGGTCACAGACACTTTTGAAAATCCAATAAAAATTATGTCCCCTGTCATTCCCAAAATGTATATAAGCACACAATTTTTCATACTGCTTTAAGGGTTTATGCCTTGGCTCTCATCTGAATGTAAGATGTTGGTTATAATATTATTCTTCCCTATACATTTTATTACAGATGCCGTGGACTTAATTGTGAAATAAGCAGTCTCTAAAGTGATCCCTTTAGCCTTTATAATAAAAAGATCCTTTGAACACAAATTGCACAGTGACAGTGGGCTGAGGGTAATGGAGCATTGCTGTAATTTAATTCAAGACCTTTTCTTAGACCCTTTCTTTTATATAAATATGTAGTATTATCAAGTTATAACATTTATTAGGAAATGTTCTTATTCTGCTGATTCATTTCCCATTTTCACACAACTTTCCTTAGAAAGACAGAAAGACTTGATGCTTGTTTTATTTATCTTCAGCCCTAGAAACTATTAGTGTGGTACTCTCTTCTGTAATTTTGTATAGCACCTCAACTGAGACTATGGTATTGTCAGCTAGTGAGGGGCTAGTTATCATAATGGATGTGAAAAAGAGAATAAAGAATGCTGCCCAACTGTAACTTAGAGTAAACTCACCAATTCTTTGAACCTTGACTTTTTTGACACCACTATTTTGTTAGAAACACAGCCAACTATTTGCTGTAGTTTTCATATTGTGCTTTGGTAACAAATAATAAAAATTTTAGCCTTACTTTAATAATCCTTTCTAAGCTGTCTACATGCACAAATATTTATTTTCCTGGTGAATTCAAAAAAAAAAGATACTAAAAAATGTGTATGATTCTTCCTTAAAAACACCAGTGTCGTGTTTTTTTTGTTTTTTTAAAAGAATGATTTTCTTTTTCACAACATTGTTTCTCCAGGTTTTTGGCAGTAGAAATGTAGAATTACAGATTTGGACTGTTGCCTAGTTAAGCCCCCTCATTTTTAGTATGAGAGACGTGCAATCCCATAGTGACTGGGGCTCCCTTAGTTCCCCTTGTTAGTGGAGAGCCTGCAGTGAAATCTGGATTTTTCTTTTTCTTTTCTTTTTTTTTTATAGTAAAGGTGGAGATTTATTGAAGAACAAGTACAGACTCCCACATGGGGAGAGGGAAGAGTCCCACAGAATAGACTCCCACGTAAAGAGGGGGGAAAGGGTCCTGGATTTTTCTTTTTTAAAACAGAGTTCTTTTCACTGATCTGTTGTCTTATGTTAGGTAACTTTAGTGCCATGTTTGCTATTATAAGACACTAAGTAACTTGTTGGTTACTTTAGTGGTCCCCAAACCTGACTGAAAGGCTAGGTGGGCCCTGGGAGTCTGTAGTTTTATAGATACCCTGGTGTGCTTCTCACTCACCATTTGAGAGGACCATATTGATAGCACTTTCTTTGTGTAGTAGTACCCCCTCTTTTAGTTGGGGATACTTTCCAAGACCCCCCCAGTGGATGCCTGATACTGTATATATGCTATTTTTTTCCCTATGCATACATACCTATCATAAAGTTTATAAAGTAGGCACAGTAAGAGTTTAACAATAACTACTAATAGAAAAGAACAATTATATCAATATACTATCATAAAAATTATATGCATGTGGTCTCTCAAAGTATATTATTGTACTGTATATACAGCATATACACTGGACAGAGAGATAATGATTCACACCCCAGGCAGTACTGGAGCGGCACAGTATGAGATTTTATCATGTTACTCCCAACTGCATGCAATTTAAAACTTTTGAATTGTTTATTTATGAAATTTTCCATTTAATATTTTAGAAATGGTTGACTGCAGGTAACTGAAACCTCAAACAGTGAAACTGTGAATAAGGAGGGAATACTGTATGAATATATAACTTAAAAGTTTGAATGCTACTCTTGCCGAAACCGGTTTGGTTCAGTGGATAGAGCGTCGGCCTGCAGACTGAAAGGTCCCAGGTTCGATTCCGGTCAAGGGCATGTACCTGGGTTGCGGGCACATCCCCAGTAGGAGATGTGCAGGAGGCAACTGATCGATTTTTCTCTCTCATCGATGTTTCTAGCTCTCTATCTCTCTCTGTTCCTCCCTATAAAAAAAAAACACAATAAAATATATTTAAAAAAAAAAAAGTTTGAATGCTACTCTAACATCTTTTAGACCAGACTGCTAATAGTTAGCAGGACTTGCTCAAAATATCTAAATTCTTTTTTTAAAAATTATAATTGTTCTCATTTTATAATATGTAGCAACAATTGTTTTTATTCTAGAAGTTTTTATACTATTGAAGGGCTTGTAAGTTTGTTTGGGTGTTTCTGGAGGTATCAAGATACATAGGGAGTACTTTGGGTTATGAAGCAGTTGAAATTTCATTTATGCCCAAATACTGAATTCCTCAGGGTGGGATAGAAGTTTCCTTCATCCTCTTCTTTATTTTTTATTTTTATTGATTTCAGAGAAGAAAGGGGAGGGAAACATCAATGATGAGAGAGAATCATTGATTGGCTGCCTCTTACATGCCCCCTACTGGGGATGGAGCCCACAACCTGGGCATGTGACCTTGATTGGAATCAAACCCAGGACCCTTCAGTTTGCAGGCTGACGCTCTATCCACTGAGCAAACTAGCTAGGGCTCCTTCATCATCTTCTTGAATAAGATTAACCAATCCAATGATTTGGTATTCAGGAAGTTTGTTTAGAATACTGTGTATTCTTTTTTGTTTTGTTTTGTTTAAGATTTTTTATTGATATTTAGAGAGGAAGGGAGAGAGAAAGAGAGAAACATCCATTGGCTGCCTCCCACATCCCCCTCCCGAACCCCCATTGGAGATCGAACTGACAACCTTTCAGTGCACTGGACAAAGCCCAGCCAACTGAGCCACACTGGCCAGGGCCTCACTGTTTTCTTTACTGGCTAGACAGTAATTGTTTTCCCACACTATTCCTATAATGTTAATCTCGAATTTGGATTACTGTTTCTAGGAGTAGAAATATTTTTAAGTTTCTGGTTCTACTTGATAGATTTCAGATTCAAGAAGAAATGTTGAAATTGGGCAAAGGTTTATAAAACTTCCTTCAGTTTAAAAATAATCTTTGAGGTGTGGTTTATGCATCCTTATATGGGAGGCTATCTAAGATGATTCAAGTGGAGAGTTTTCCTTTACACTGTATACCCTGTTTGAATTTCTCAATGATAATCTTTTGCTTTTAAACCTTAAAAATATTTGAATGTTTAAAAATATAATTAAATAAAATTACACATTCATTATTGTCAGGTCTCCGGCAAGAATATGCAGCCACCACATCTCGGCGCAGTTCTGGTTCATCTTGCAATTCTACAAGACGGGGTACTTTTAGTGATCAGGAACTTGATGCACAGAGTTTAGATGATGAAGATGACAGTATGCATCATGCAGTATACCCTGCTGTTAACAGGTTTTCACCATCACCACGCAATTCACCGCGACCATCACCTAAGCAGTCACCCAGAAACTCACCTCGTTCACGATCTCCTGCTCGGGGAATAGAATACAGTAGAGTGTCCCCACAGCCTATGATTAGCCGCTTACAGCAACCTCGCCTTTCACTTCAAGGTCATCCCACGGATTTACAGACAAGCAATGTGAAAAACGAAGGTAATCAAATGTTTCTGGAAAAAAAAATTGTCCTTCATATTTCAGTATGAAATTGACAATTTTTACCAAGGTTTTGTATTTCAGATAAGTAGATCAAGAATTTAGTTAGTTTACCGTTTTATTAGTAGTGAATCAATACAAAAGTAAAGGAGAAAGTGAGTTTAATTTTACTTGATTATGTTTGCTTTGTTCTACTCATAAAGTCATCTGTATGTAGATTTTTATTTAAATGAATAATTTATAGTTATTTTTATTTTATCTTTATTATTTTTATTTTATCTTTATTATTTTTTAAATCCTTACCCAAGGGTATTTTTTTCATTGATTTCTAGAGAAAGAGTGGAAGGGGGCGGGGAGGAGAGAAACATCGATGTGAGAGGGACACATCGACTGGTTGCCTCCTGCATGTGCCCCTACCGGGGCTGGGGAACCTGCAACCAAGGTACATGCCCTTGACCAGGAATCAAACCCCAACCCTTAGGTCCTGGGCCGACACTCTAACTATTGAGCAACTGGCCAGGGCTATAGTTCTTTTTAAAGTTCTTCTTATTTTACTCATTTATATAATCTGGGTTGAGTTGTGTATTGATAAAAGATGTGTACTTCCTGTTAACTCTTCTAAAATATATAAAATACTAAAATTTGATTTTGAATGCTGATTAATATTTTCTTTTTCCATGTGAGAAAATGGTTTTTATTTTTAATTAAAATTATGTTGTCATAGAAAAACTAAGACGCAGTCTTCCAAACCTGTCCCGAACATCTAATACACAAGTTGACTCAGTGAAAAGCAGCAGAAGTGACTCAAATTTTCAAGTGCCAAATGGAGGAATACCTCGCATGCAACCTCAGGCTTCAGCCAGTAAGTACCTCTCATGTTATAGATGTTAATTTTGTGCTGAGTAGCTGTACTAAACTATTCAGTAAAATGTAGTAAGCTATTACTTGTTATAAGGTAATCATAGTTATATTAAAATTTAAAAGTTGTCCCTGTAACATACCCAATTATATCAATACTTATACCTATATAAAACGCTGGTCTCTCCAAATTTGAAAATAAGCAAAGGCTAGTTATTTAATATGTTGATATACATATATATGTCTTAAAACCTCACATTCTGTAATATTGCACATTAAAATGACAGGACTTAGGGGGACATTGGTCCTGGGACAGATCACTTAAAACCCAAACAGCTTTCTTACTGGAGCATTAATAAAAATAGTGATCCTATAAAAATACTAGCACAATTAAGACCATTTCAGTTTTTTTTTTGTTTTTTTTAAATATATTTTTATTGATTTTTTACAGAGAGGAAGGGAGAGAGATAGAGAGTTAGAAACATCGATGAGAGAGAAACATCGACCAGCTGCCTCCTGCACACTCCCCACTGGGGATGTGCCCGCAACCAACGTACATGCCCCTAACCGTAATCGAACCTGGGGCCCTTCAGTCCGCAGGCCGACGCTCTATCCACTGAGCTAAACCGGTTTTGGCCATTTCAGTTTTTAATGAATAAAGAACTCCAACAAATAATAGAACAAATAGAATTGAACAAATAATTGAATAAAAATAGTTAAAGGTGACTTAATGGAATGGAAGGGTTGAGACTGTTGAATTAGGAGACATATGCAACATAAAGATCAAAGAGAATCACTCAGAAAGAACTTCTAAGAAAGAGAGGCCAAACCGAGCCAAGAAGTGATGTGGGAGTAAATGGGCATTGTGTGCTTTACTGTGCAAGGTGATTAAAAAAGATTGAAACACTTTCCAAAAAGTATTGCTTATAACTAGGATAGTAGTCAAGCCAATTTTAAACAAACTATCACAGTTATTTCTACAATCTTAGAAATACTCAGCATTTATGCCATGTATCCCACAGCCCACATCACATCAGTGCTGTAGTTTGACTCATTCAGTTCTTTTGTATCGTATTATTGTCAATGGTCACTGTGATGTGTTTCTTCATTTCCTCAAAGCTGTGAGGAAGAAGATACAAGCCTGAGGTTATTTGCTCCATTTATAACTTGTTTATTGAGTAGTACAGAATAGAAAGCATTCAATTCTTTTTCAGTTTCTCTTTGATTCTATGGTGGTTAGCTAACTTCATGTACTTTATGTCAAGCTGCTATTACTTGGTGGTTCAAAAATAACAGACCAGGAAAAAATACATTGAACCCAAATGACTTTTGTGAAAATATTGGTAAATTTTCTCTTATTTACCAATTGCATATGATATTACTTATATTACAGAAATCCTCATACTGTACTGTACATGAAAAATCCTATTTACCCCTCAAACCAGTTCTATGAATTGGGTACAAATATTAACACATTTTACAAATTAAAAAGTTGAAGCTTTGAATGCTTAAATAATTTATCTCTGATGTTAAACTTATAGGTGGCAAGTTAGGATTCAAACCCATGTTGAACCTGTTCAAGGGCCCAAGTCCACCTAAAGAGTTGTCACATCCATGGTTTAGTACTAAGACATAAACATTTTTCAGAAATAATATTTCTGTTTTTTTCTAAGATGTAAGGCACAATGGAAAATGGTTACCCAGAAATTTGTATACTGCATTGATTTGGCTGGTTACATACAAAAACATGTTGTTTTTACCAAATTAAATTTTAAACTTAGTATTCTAGGTCTTATGATAAAGAGTGCCATTATGTTACTCATATGAAATGGTAAAGAAAATAGAGATTCACAAAAACTTTAAAAATGAAAGTAAAGATACAGTTTAAGCTCTTTTATCCCTACAATGGTGATAGATTTTGTGCCTCTAAACTTGCAAATTAAGTTAATTTGGCACTTGAGAAATCCCGTTTCTGGGTTTTTCACCTCTTGGTATACTTGCCTATACCAAGCAATCACAGTGTTAATACAACAGAAAATAAAATTTTATACAACAAAAAGCAATCACAGTGTTAATACAACAGAAAATAAAATTTTATACCATTAAGAAGGTTAAGTAATAAAATTCATATACATTGTAAGCTACACTTTTACACCCTATGCACAGATAATCCAAAACATTGTGTGTAGTTGACTTTCAAAGTTGCTTTTAGACATTGTTTGAATTGTTAAGTTTTGAGTTTCTTAAAACTTTACACAGTATATCTCCAAACAGCTTCCCAGCTCTGTGGTAAAACCAGCTATATCTGTATCCTCTTTACCTTATTCCATTATCAGTACCAACTCTTTACTCAGGGTTGTTCCCTTATGCCCTTATACATCCTCCTTATTTGAACTACTCTAGCAGCTCAAAGCTATATGAAAATGAAAAATAGTTTTTCATAAAAATAGAAGAAAAAAGGTTGATAACTAGGATAAAATTGTTAATAATAGAAAAGTATATTAACCATATCTTAAACTTTATGATAATTACTCGCCATCTCTAGTGATAGAATTACCACTGAACAAACCTGCTGATTCACTAGAATTTTTTCTGTAGATGAATTAGTTTTAAATTTTTTTTCCCAACAGTTGATAATTAAGGAAAAAATATAGGGATGCATAAAAAATCTGATTACTAATTTACTTTTAAGTGTTTAAATATGTATGTAGTTTCATAATGGTGTGTCTCAATATTTGAATAATTTACAGGCAGAAGAGAAAGTAGGGTACCATCCTTTTTTAAAAATTGCATATACTTGTTTATTTTTATATTTGTAGCTGTAGTGAAGCTTCTTTGTAATTGAAATGTCACAAACATTTTAGTGTAGAATAGCACTGTTCACAAAAATGTATTTGCAAAGTAGTAAATCCAGAATATTTGCATATTTAAACATTAAAGTTTGTTTTATAAAAATATTTAAAGCTTCATATTTAAAATTAATATATTATCAAGCAAAATTTTATCTATATTTCTTAAAATTTTACATATGTCTTTGATACATAAAACTTTATATGTGTAAGTATTTTTATTAGCGTGTGTGTTACATACTGCTTTCCTAATAGCCTTTTTATTTTGGTATATCATTCTAAATATAATAGCAAGTTTTATACACTTTATTCATGAATGAATATTTTTTATTTTTTGTATAGTTAGTATAAAGAATGTTGCATTTTGTTTTAAGTATTTGTTTTCCAGCTCTTAAATGATAAAGCTTTGGTTCTGACTTGCTAATCTGCATGAACCTAACTTTGCAAGGTTGCTGTTATTTCCACCTAAGGGACCACTTCTTTTGCCTTGTTACTCTGCCAATCACTATTTTTATATGCTTATTTGCTGTGGCTGCATTGTTATGGGTGCTGGCATTCAAATATGAATATTATGAGAGCTCTTACATATTTTTATTTTTATGGCTTTACTAATTTTTTACTCATATATTCGGAAAATGTGCATAACTTAAAAAGTTTAAGAAAACCAGAGCATTGCAGAAGTTGTGGTTACATGTTGTTTCTCAGTTTCTCCAGCTACAGGAAGAAATGTTTGTCAGAGTTTTTCAAAAGACCAGTGTCCTGCTTTCTAAGACTCCTGGAGCATGAGTTAGTAGAAAGCTTAGTTTTCAGATAAATACAGGAATTATTTGTTCAGAGATAAGAGAAGAGAAGGGAGAAAAATCCAAGACAATCTGTTGGTTTAAGAAAAGTAATACTCAAACTTCAAACTTCGGTTAGTATTTTAAAATGTTTACTTTCACATGTATTTTCTCATTTAAACATAATAACACATTTTTTATTTTTATAGAGAGGGAGCAGAGATCCATATAAATTATATGTACAGCATCATATAACTAGAAAAGTGGCAAAACCAAGCCAAATTACTCCCTCCTCTCTGAGTCTCCTCATTTCCTCCCAATCATTGTTTGGATTACATCATGCTGACCTGACTGCAAATGAGTAGGCGTCTTGGAAATATTCTTGGATAACTTTATTGGAGCATGATTCTTTGTGAATTGCCAGAAAAGCATTCAGTGTAATATTTATCCATGGCTTACATTTAGCAAAATTAAAGGATATTTTTATATAGTGTACAGAGTATACCACCAGAGAAAAAGTACATAGGACCAATTGTCAGACAGCTTTACCCATAGCCAGGGGTCCATGGGGAAGGAATTTTCATCCAGATTTTGCTTGGAACCAAAACACTAGAAAGTTACATTTGAATTTTATGTAATTATAAAACATAAATTGAAATAAATGCCATGATAAATTTGTGTAATGGGTTATTGAAACAATGAATGAAATATTTGTGGAACATTTAAGCATAAGTAGTGCAGTGATGTTGGGTCAGTTATCTAATCTTGCAGCAATTTTATAAATGTAGTTTTTCTAGCCCTTGCTTCTGGAAACTTTGATTGAATACATCTGGGATGGGGACAAGAATCGCTATTTTTTTTAGAAGTGTCTTCTGTCAACTGATTCTGGGGCATATTCAGGTTTGAGAACCAATGGAATAGACCTCAATTGTAGAGGATCTTGAATGGTTAGTTTATACAGTTGTCAGTCACTTATGTATTTCTTAATTATTCAACAGATATTTATTTTGGGTGTGTATTATGTTCCAAGCACTTGGAATATAGGTGTAAATGAGACAGCTGAGCACTTCAATAGTTGGGGGTGATAGGCAGGAACTTCTGTGGGAACAGGGCATTAATCTCAGCAGTGTGAAGAGGTTTACAGGAAAGATTTTGAAAGATAATCTCATCCAGTTTAAGAGGATTTTATGTGTTGCCACATCAAGAAAGGAGGCGCAGTTTTCCCAACAGTGAGATCAGTAATGAAGTCTTCAGGATGGGATGTAGGTAGGGGACAGATTGTGGGAGTTTTTAAATTTCATATTAAGAAGTTTAATTTTATCCTGTAAGTGTGTGGAACAATGACAGGCTTTTAATCAGATTATTCTCAGAAAATTCAATTTGGTAGCAATGTAGAGAATGGATTAAAGTTGAGAGACCTTAGAAGACTATTGCATAATCTGGGCAAAAAATGATCTGAACAAAGGCAGTGGTACAGGCAGTGATAAGATCTGGATGAATTTTAAAAAATGAAATAGATGATATGTGACTTGGTAACACTGAGAAGATTGGAGGAGGAGAGGGAGAGAGGATTGAAGGATGACTCTGAGTAAGAAATCTGTAAACAAACGTCTTGGGGTGTCGGGGACAAGGGTCATTTTACTTAGCAGTAA
The DNA here is from genome assembly GCF_964212035.1 of Myotis nattereri. Taxonomy (NCBI): domain Eukaryota; kingdom Metazoa; phylum Chordata; class Mammalia; order Chiroptera; family Vespertilionidae; genus Myotis; species Myotis nattereri. The sequence continues at coordinate 200,914,973 of NC_138075.1, read as the reverse complement.
TTAACATTCATTTGTAGTGGCTTACGCTTACTTAGTATTTGGCAACTGTGAAGATTATTTTAATAATCCCCCTATATGGCAAAATTATGTTAAATAATTAAGTGGGATGAGTTGTAATAAAAAAGTCTAGGACCCTGGTCAGTATGGCTCGGTTGAGTATCCTCTAGTACACTGAAAGGTCGCTGGTTGATTTCCAATCAGGGCACATGCCCAGGTTTCAGGTTTGGTTCCCAGTCAGGGTGTGTAGAGAAGGGAGGTAGGCAACTGATTGATGTCTCTCTCTCTCTCTCTCTTTCTCTCCCTCCCTTCCTCCCTTCCTCTCAAATCAATAAAAACATTTTAAATAATAATAAAGGCTAGGGAAAAATGCAGACAATGAAAATATTCTTTTTTTGAACTTTCTATTTTATAACTCAGTAAAAATAATAGAATCAACATACATTTTTTTAAAGGAAAAAATATCTTTACATATTGGTTGAGCACAGTAATGAATGTTACAGCTTAACTTCTAAAATTTGTCAATATCTTTAGAATTTATCTTCTTTTATTTAGGCTCAATGCACACTATACCCAGATTTATCTAATTATCTTTACTCATATTGATTGAAGAACAGTCTTCAATTTTTAATTCTAAAAGCTTTGGGTTTTTTGTTTGTTTGTTTTTTGTTTTTTTTGTTTTTTTTTTAAATATATATTTTATTGATTTATTACAGAGAGGAAGGGAGAGAGATAGAGAGCTAGAAACATCGATGAGAGAGAAACATCGACCAGCTGCCTCCTGCACATCTCCTACTGGGGATGTGCCCGCAACCCAGGTACATGCCCTTGACCGGAATCGAACCCGGGACCTTTCAGTCTGCAGGCCGACGCTCTATCCACTGAGCCAAACCGGTTTCGGCAAAGCTTTGGGTTTTGAGATTGTTTTTTGTTTAATGAAGCAACTGCTATACAAATAGGGAAAATGTTCAAAGTAAAGATAAATTTGGCAGAGATTCATAAAAATCCCATTTTACACTAAATTCAGAAATTGCCATACTGTTTATGTCTTTGTTCCTTTGGAAATCAAGTGCAATGATTTTCAAATGTCTTCACAGTTTGAAAAATTAAATACATACTCAAAGTCACATATAATGATAGAATTGGACTAACATTCTGTTTCATTGATTTTATAATCGCTGTACCATTATTGTTTATTTCTAATCTGTTTAAATATAGGAATATATTATTGTACCACAGGGGTTGGGCACATAATCTGCTGAAGTGAGCATGATTTCAAATTGCTATGAGCTTACTCTTGAAAGAAACGTGTAGTTGAGCCCACCTGTGCCCGGGGAGACTTTATAACTGGGAGTTCTCCTAAGTACCTTTTATATGAAATGTATTGTTTATTAAAGGATAAATATTCAAATGTGCCAACTTCAAGCTATATATATGTTATTAAAACTCAAGTGTCACCCTAGCCAGTTTTTCTCAGTGGTTAGAACATTGGCCCTCTCTCTGGACTGAAGAGTCTTGGGTTCAATTCCGGTTAAGGGCATGTACCTTGGTTCCAAGTTCAATCCCTGGCCCAGGTCCCAGACAGGGCACCTGTGGGAAGCAACCAATCGATGTGTCTCTCTCACATTGATGTTTCTCTCTCTCTCCCTTCCCTTCAGCTCTTTCTAAAAAAATCAATGGAAAAAATATCCTTAAATGAGGATTAGTAAAAAACACACGAAACTCAAGCGTACCTTGCAGCCATTGTTTATAACTAAGGCCAACAAATATTTTCTTCAGAGAGGAGCATTTTATCATTGACATTATTATTGCTGGGACATGATGATTAAAAAAAAAAAAAAAAAGCTAGTTTTATTTTTGTTTCCGAATTTTCTTACAGACAGCGTACCTACTTATTGTCTGCACTTGGGGGTGGTGTGGTGGAGGGTGGCATTTTCACCACCCTTCCCTTGATGCACATGAAAGAAGTGAAAGATTTGGCTATAGGAAGACCAAAAGAGACTGTTGTCTAAACATAGGGTGATGACGGTCTGAATTAGGTATTTAAGAAACAGTGGGAATGTAAAGGAAGGGATAGATCTATAGAACTACAGGAATGAATAATGGAATTTAAAGAAAACTGAGCTAGAATGACTTGGAAAATGGTGTTATATTTTTAACTGAAATATAGAGGTTTTCGGAGTTGGTTTGTAGAAGAAAACAGCCTAAATAATGGTAGCATGAGAGAATAATGTACTATCTTTGCTTCTCACACTCAGGTCTTGCTAATTTGAAATTATATAAATAATCCTGCGGGGATCGAGCCAAAACTGGCTCTTCAACATCCCCCGAGGGGTCCTGGATGGCAAGAGGGCACAGTCCAGGCAAAGGGACCCCACCAGTGCACTATCAGGGCCTGAGAGGGACTGTAGGAGAGCTCCAGGGCTTGTCTGGCCCATCTTGCCCAGTCCCGATTGGCCAGACCCCAACAGCAAGCTAACCTACCGGTCGGAGCATCTGCCCCCTGGTGGTCAGTGCGTGTCATAGCGACTGGTCAAACGGTCAGACACTTAGCATATTAGTCTTTTATTATATAGGAGGATTAAAAGAGGAACCAGGGAAACCATAAATATTTTAAAGCAACTAACACTAAATTTTATTAGGAAGATTTGGAGACTCAGTTTAACTATTACATGTTGTCATTTAAAAATGATTTTATATTTGTAAAATTGATCAAATTTCAGATTGATAATTCAGATTAAAATTTAATTTTTGTTCTTATTTGTATAACATGTGACTATGTGGTATCCTATGAAAATTGTTCATTACATTCTGTCTTTATTAGGCAAATTTAGAGTATACTGACTGATTATACTTGCAGTCTGATTCTTCATATTACCATCCGACAGTTTTCACTTGTGTATAGATGCCACTGTGACATCATCCCAGAAACCTGAGGGATAAATAAGATCTGTTGGAATCATCATAGTTATTTAAGTAGAACATTTCTAAAACAGTTGATTAAAGATATTTGATATTAACCCCTCATATAAAAATGTAATGGTTAATAGACATTGTGGATTGCCAGCATACATTTAGTTGGTTACCATTTGTCCTCATTTACTCCCTGCAGTCACAGTGGCCTAATTCCTATTCTTCCAACATACTAGGGGCACTCCTAGGCACTCCTACCTCTCAGGTCCTTTATCATTGCTTTTCCTTTTGTCTAGAATGCTTTCCCCAGGTACCTATATGACTCTCTTCCTTCAGATCTTTGCACAAATGTCATCTTAAGCAAATCTTTCCTGATCACCCTATTTATAGTTGCAACTTGTCTCCTACTTCCTGCCCCCCTTTCCTACTTAATTTTTTCCATAGCAACTATTTTACTCTTTGTTTATTATCTATTTCTCCTTTCCTAGAATATTAGCAGTTGAAAGTAGGAACTTTGTCTGTAGTTAGCTACTGAATCCATTGTACCTAAAATAGTATCAGGAATAAAGCATATAATTATTTTAAAGAATGAATGAATGAATGAATGAATGAATGAAAATATAAATGGTTGGAAGCATGTGTGAATAAATATATAAAAGAATATTCAGTGATGATATAGCATCCTGTATTTCTGTGGGATATATATGAGGTAATACATTATAAAGTTGATTGTTTTAGGTTGGAGAATTTTTTTTCAATCCTTACCCAAGGCTATGTTTTTCATTACTTCTAGAGAGAGAGAAAGGGAGAGGGGGAAAGAGGAAAGAAAACACATTGATGTGAGAGAGAAACATTATTTGGTTGCCTCCAGTGCATGCCCTGACCGGGGATCAAACTACAGCCTGGGTATGTGCCCTTACTGAAGTCGAACCCATGACCGTTTGGTGCATGGGACAGTGCTCTACCAACTGAGCCACACCAGCCAGGGCTAGGGCTGGAGAATTTTTTGCTAGTCTGCCTGGTAATATTTAAGTTAGCATACAATACTACTTAGCTACAAAAATGTGGAGTGCTATAAAATATGAAATCAAATACATTTACTTTTTTAAAATGTTTACTATCAGAAAGAGTAAATATTGATTCTTAATTCTCTTTGATGATATATCAAGTTTCCCTTTCTCAACCCAATGATTTTTATATTCTGGCCAGATTTCTATCTGTCTATATCTATCTGTCTATATTTAGATAGATAGATACATACATAGGTAGATAGATAGATCTTAGAGGTATCTCAAATCTGACTTCATGTTGATTGAAATTTTAAAGCCACTTAAATAGTTGCTTGCACTGGTAGGTGTGGGACTCATCAGCTCATTGGAACCATAACTGTGGATGTCTCTGGCTGCTACTTACATGCCAATTTTGAGAGTTTTATTGCAATTAATAGATTCGGAGTTTTGAAGAAAGCTTAGAACTCCTCATTGATCACTTTAAAAAGCAGATGCTCTGACTCTCCTCCAAACCCCTCAATTGTCTCACACACACACACACACACACACATACACTTACACTCTTTCCACCCCATATGCATATGTGCACAGCCCAGATATTTTGCTACACAAATCCTAAAGTACAACTTAGTTGTATTCCACAAGATGCTGTTGAACATATGAAAGGCATTGGATTGTGACTCCGTTGAAGACCTGCCTGGTTCTGAGTTTTCTTTTCCTTTTTGAGTATGAGAATGACTGTTTCATGTTAGGGCAATTTGTCTAACAAGAATTGCTTTGCCGAAGTCTGCTTTTTTTGCCTTGAACAAGTACTACATTTATTTTATTCTCTACTGTGTGCTTGTGTTCATCACTTTTACTTAATTAGCTTTCTGTTCTTTGCATCTGTAGCATGTTTGCTGGTGGTTTGATTTCTCTTTGATATTTTGATCAGTTTACATATCATAGGTTTTTCTCATCTATAAGAAACTATTTCTGAAAACATGTACTTTGTACTAAGATTTTCATCCCTTCTCTTTCCAATTTAATTCACTAAGCATCACTTTACAATTTCTTTGCTTCCAGGATTCTAACATATTTTCACCTTATGGTTTCTGTGTCTTGATAAATTTTCAAGTTTGTATTAAAATATTCAAGTTTACAGAAGCTATAGCCTTTATCTTGTTCTTTCAGGCAAATATTACAGTTCCTTATTTTTCAACAGCTTCGCAAAGGCTGAAAAATTTGCCTCGTACTTCCCTCAAAGCCAAACAGTTGCTTCAAACTTCATCTACAAAAAGAGGTAACTACAGCCTCTTACTAAGTTTTAAATTTCAGGAAATGGTCAGGTTAGTTAAATCTTATACCTTTTGGCATACTGAGTCATTGATGTCTGTAGGCCACATTTTAGTTTTTTAATAATAATCATAAAATGATGTTAATTCATTCTCTGTTACTTGGATAAACTCATTTTCTACCGAGGTATATATTGGGATGCTATTCTGATTCATAGGTCAGTGCTCAACCGCTGAGCTACACTGGCCAGGCAGGATGCCATTCTGAAAGGAATAAGTGGTACATAGCATTTAATATTAGAGAATTGATCTTTTCCTTACTAACCTAAAACTGAGGGTCATTGTTTTAACTTAATATTAGATGAACTAATAAATGCTTTAAAATGAGCTAAATGACATACATTTTGTATGTAATGTTTTTTCTCCTGACTTTCTTTTTTTTCTTCTGACTTTCTGTAGGATGAAATGGGAATGCTTTCACATTATAATTTAAATTGACAATGTTGTGATTAACTGATAATGTTTGGAATATTGATGGAGTGGTAGCTCTGTATTCTTAAAACCTGAGAGTTGAAGAAATATATGAAGGTTGGACACCAAATTATCATTGGTTCCAAGAGATTGGATGTCTGGGCAGCTAGAAAGAAGCCGAGTTAGGAGAAAGAGCATGGGGTCAGCTGTACCAGCAGTAATAAGAATGAATAGAAACCTCAGAGGAAGTGGGGCAGAAAACATATCAGCAGTGAGGAAAAATATTTCTTCTATCCAGGATATGTGGGTCTCCTATCACTTCAGAGCTCAATAAAGAACAAAGTTATACAAGGAGGATAAAAAGCACTAAAGAGGAGGTTTGAGATTTGCTTTGTTGAAAAAAAGATTTTGTTAATACGGTTACAAAAGTACTGAAATAGATGTTTTAGCAAGTTCATTGATGCAAAAGTTTTAGCAGTGATTTGGTGGATTAAGTATACTTTTCAGAATAGTTTTTAATAGAATTTGAAGGAAAGAGAATATTCATATAGAAAATTAGGAGGTGTGGGTATTTGTGTTTGGATATCAGAGGTTGATCATCTTTTGGTATCACTGTCAGAAATTAGACTGGGTAGAGTATGGTCTTTTGGTGGAAAAGAAGACAATTATTAGGGATCATTATAAAAAAGAATCCCTATAGAAATTATTTGAGGATCTTAGACTATCTATACTAATAATAGGGTAATAGGCAAATTGGTTGGGATGCCGTCACGTAATGACCGATCAGTGGGCTGCATGCGCAGCAGGCGCGGATGGGCAGGGATTTGCAGTGTCGGGGATGGGGGCGGGGGCCTCCCCCGGCTCTGGCCTACCTATTTGGGGCAATCCATCGAGGAGCTCAAGATGGGTGGATGGGGCCTACCTCTTTGGGGCAGTGGATTGCAGGGCTCCCGCACTGTGACAGGGCACAGACCAGGCTGGGGGACCCCCCCCAACCCGAGTGCACAAATTTTGTGCACCAGCCACTAGTGTGTGTGTGTGTATATATATATATATATATATGTATGTATGTAGTATTTCTAGGTGTGGGAGGTGGGTAAAAATAGATGGGCATGAAAGGATTGTGGTGTCTAAACAGAGCAAGAGATTCCTATATAACAATAAAAATATAGAGGATTTTAAGTTTATATAAATTTTTTTGTTGTATGCCTCTCTGTAAGCTGCTTCATAATGTGTTTTGGGATCAGGTAGGTTTAAATAATTATAAATTTTTACTTAAGCCCTAACCGGTTTGGCTCAGTGGATAGAGCGTTGGCCTGCGGACTGGAAGGTCCCAGGTTCGATTCCAGTCAAGGGCATGTACCTTGGTTGCGGGCACATCCCCAGTAGGGGGTGTGCAGGAGGCAGCTGATCAATGTTTCTCTCTCATTGATGTTTCTAACTCTCTGTCCCTCTCCCTTCCTCTCTGTAAAAAAAAAATCAATAAAATATATTTAAAAAAAATTTTTACTTAAATATTTTATGTTACTATGAATTAGGTTAAGAGAATCATAACTTCTGGCTGATTTTTAAAAAATTTTGCCTATAGAGGTTACATTATTTTTGTGACTCTGAGCCACCTAACTGCGCCCACTCTATAAGATGTCAGCAACACTCAGTCTCCTAGTTCCTGGCACTCCAGATGTCTAGTTAATTTAGTAAAGGGCAAGAAGTGTGTGTGTGTGTGTGTGTGTGTGTTTGGTTTTGTTGCTCTGTTTTGTTTCATTTTGTTTAATCTCTGATTTTCTGGTTGGCATTGTGGCTTGGAGATGATCATTTTACACTGTAAGTTATGAACCAATTGAAAAACAGACACTGGTATGTGACAGGATTTAAAATGTTAGCTTAAGCTGAATTAGAGAGTATCCCTTGGATCCAAACGCAATAATTGTTTATACTCTGGCCAGATATCTATCTCTCTATCTCTCTCTCATAACTGATCTAATAACTGAAACTATTAAGTAACTAACAAGTGGATGCACCATGGATACACTGGACAAAGGCATAATTCATGGCCTAGGCAGGACAGAGCCCGGGACAGTATGAGATTTCATCATACTACCCAGAATGGCGTGCAACTTAAAATTTATGAATTGTTTATTTCTGGAATTTGCCACTTAATATTTTAGGACCACGGGTAACCGAAGCCTCAAAAACAAACAAACAAACAAAAACAGAGAGGGCAGGGGCTACTGTATTACAAAATCGGATCATTCCAATTCTAGTATTCCTTTTTTTTATTTGTCAAAATACTGTATAAGTATTTGTCAAAATACTTATTCTTTAGTCATTAAATGGCTTAGTTTCATTAGGAAATTCAGAATAAATGCTTGTCTTTCTATTTACCATTGGCAAACTATCATTCTCCAAAGGTGACCAATATTTTTCTTAAATATGTATCATTATGAACTTACACATTTAAACTTTTTGTGTGTTTCAGTTCATTCTCAATATTCTTTCATCTTTGGTGAAAGCTTCTTCAAGTTGACTTTCCAACCTTTTTAACTCACCCTACTAGTTTTTGATAACTTCTGCTAACTGGTATGATAAGATATGCTCGAGATCCTGTATATTTTTTGTCGCCATAGACCTAGATTTAGTCATTTCTCCAAAAAGTCCTGGCTTTTTGGTAGGAAATGGTATTTCAGTACTGTAATTTACGTTTTTAGCTATGCTCATTGCTACTGGGTTGGACATTGTTTCTAGGTCTTTTCAGTTTCTAGAGCTAGTAAATATATGTGTAGATTTGTGTATTTTTTAAGATTGAATGTCTTAAGTTCTTGCTGGTACTTCCTGTTCAGATTCAAGGGCTTGAGGGTAATTAATTAACCTTTTTCAACTTACACCTTTATCTCCTTTATCCTGCTCTGGGAATCCTCTCTCTTGGCAACATAGAGAATTAGAATAACATTTAATAGTTTGTTTTATCCCATATTTTATCCCATCTAATCTTCTGAAGATAACATTAGCATGATAACCAGACAATATGATTACCAAAGACAGTTTATAAAACTTTTTGCATACGCTTGCTCCTTGTTTTTTACAGTTATACTGTATCCACACTGTTACATACTTTTCTTTATGACTCACCTAGTCTTAGCTCTACATTTAAATATATATTTTATGCTTACCATCAGTCTGTATGTTATTGTCTCAGTCAATTTCTGTGTTTGAAGCTCACTCTATAGTAGATTCCCTAAAGAGTTATGAGAACAGTATCCATTTTATCAATTTTTGCATACTAATGACAGCTTGTCTGTTTTTGTTTTTGTGTTTTTTTTTGAAAATCATTATCTAGATATGAAATTTGGGGCTCATATTTTCTTTCCTTGAGTATCTTAAATATATTATTCCATTTTTTCAGGAATAAAGAATTATTTCTATTACAGTCATTTGGTCTTTTTATCTGGATGTCCAGTGAATATTTTCTTTTCCTTTAATGTTCAGTAATTTAGAGAATATTTCTTAGTGTTGTTGGCCATTCTGAGTTCATTTCTTTAGATATGTGATGTGTTCTTTTAGTTTGGAGTTTTTAAATTTCAGACAAGTTCTTTTGAATTATTGTTTTTACTTTTGTTCTCTTGCTTTGGTTTTCTTTTTTGTGGGGACTCCTATTAGACACAGGTTAGGTGTTTTTTTGTCTATCTTCCATATCTGTTGCCTTTTCTTTAATCCTCTTCATCTTTCTTTAAAGTTTCTTTTTATTGTCTGTGTCTTGTAAAGTATTATCTGTTATGTATGTTGACTAGTGTTCCTTCTACTTTAGACTTTATTTTGAAATTATTTATTTTGTGTCTAATTCTTTTGTGTTCCTTCACCTCATTTTTTATTGTTTTCTATCTTGATATATGATGTTCTTTTATCGCTTGTATACTTTTCTTAAATGTTTTTAGAATTTGAAATATTAGATTTGAATTTTTACTGGTGTGTGTGTGTGTGTGTGTGTGTGTGTGTGTGTGTGTGTGAGAGAGAGAGAGAGACAGACAGACAGACAGACATGATTTCTGGCAGGTTTCCAGCATTAATAGAAATGTGTTGGTTTGCAACCTCCTCATGAACTTTCCAGATGTAATCTGAAATTAGACCCCTTATGTAGAGCGCAAGGAGAGACTGAAGAAAGAGGCAGACCACTCCAGATTGGTAGGTGGCAGGGAACTCCTTACAAGGCCGGTCTCCAAATATCCACACCCACCCACCAGAACATTAAGTTTACACAGAAATTCCTTACTTGGGCTCAGTCACTACACAGGAGGCCTTAACTGGGTTCAGTCACGGACTCACATTTCTGTCTCAAGGCTGTATCCTTGGAGCAGGTTTTTGGGGGAGCGAAGATCAGCAGGAATGCACATTCCAAGGACGGGAGGCAGTGAGAAGCCTCCAGTTGCCCAGATTCAGCTCGTGGGTCAACTCCTTAGCAGCGTTATTTTGTTTCTCTCTTTTTTCTGATAATATTACTAGAGGCCTGGTGCATGATATACCTATATATCTGGCCTGCAGGATCAGGCCAAAACGGGCTCTCTGACATCTCCCAAGGGGTCCTGGATTGTGAGAGGTCGCAGGCCAGACTGAGGGACCCCCACCGGTGCACGATCAAGGCCGGAGAGGGTCAGGGCCAGGGAGGGACGTGAGAGGTTGGCCAGCAGGGGAGGGACTGCAGAAGGGCTCCAGGGCATGTCCGGCCCGTCTTGCTCAGTCCCAATCAGCCAGACCCCAGCAGCAAGCTCACCTGCCAGTTGGATTGTCTGCCCCCCTGGTGGTCAGTGCAAGTCATAGCAAACAGTTGAGTGGCCTTGGCATATAATTAGCATATTATGCTTTGATTGGTTGAACAGACAACCAGAACTTAGCATATTAGGCTTTTATTATATAGGATGTGAAATTTAGCCTCCATCTGTTTCTGTTGCTGGTTTTTCTGCAAAATTTGTTTTTCTAAACATTTAGAAAGAGAGCTTGATTTAAGATTTTCTAATTTTACAGCTCTAGAGCTCCCTCATCTGTTGTTTTTGGAAATTTTTTAAAAATATGGCTGCTGCTCTAGCTAATTTGGTTCAGTGGATAGAGTGTCACCCTGTGAACCAAAGGTTCCCGGGTTCAATTACATCAAGGGCACATACCTCAGTTGCAGGCTCTTCGCCGGCCTGGGCCCTGTTCGGGGCTCGTGCAGGAGGCAACCAATCAATGTGTTTCTCTCACATCAGTATTTCTGTCTTTCCCTCTCTGTTTTACTCTCTCTAAAAATCAATGGAAAAATATCCTCCAGTAAGGATTAAAATATATGTGTGTGTGTGTGTGTGTGTGTGTGTGTGTGTATCCTATCTAATAAAAGAGAAACATGGTAATTAGCGTATGACCGCTACCCTTCCCATTGGCTAATCAGGGCGATATGCAAATTAACTGCCAGCCAAAATGGCGGCCAGCAGCCAGGCAGCTGGAAGCGAACATGAGGCTTGCTTGCTTCAGTGATGGAGGAAACCAATGTTCCCCGCCTGCCGCTGCAGGCCTCTGAGCTGCAACTCTAAGCAACTATGTAACAATTATAGAAGCTAAACAAAACCCCAGAAACCTGCTTTCAGCGAGCCGGGATCTCAGAGCTGGAGTTATACATTGTTTCGATTATAGATTCCAGACAAATCAGATACCTGCTTTCAGCAGCAGAGGCCTCAGAGCTGGAGCCAGAGCTAAAGCTGGCCCAGAATAAAAAAGAAAAAGAAAAAAAGGAGCGGGTTGGGAGCTTCAGTCACCCGCCAGCATGAAAACAGCCCTCAGCCCCTCACCCAGACTGGCCAGGCACCCCAGTGGGGACCCCCACCCTGAAGGGTGTGTGACCAGCTGCAAACAGCCCTCAGCCCCTCACCCTGACTGGCCAGGCACCCCAGTGGGGACCCCCACCCTGAAGGGTGTGTGACCAGCTGCAAACAGCCATCATCCCCTCATCCAGGCTGGCCAGGCACCCCAGTGGGGACCCCCACCCTGATCCAGGACACCCTTCAGGGCAAACCAGCCAGCCCCACCCATGCACCAGGCCTCTAGCCTATATAGTAAAAGGTTGATATGCCTCCCAGCACCAGGATCAGCGGAGCCGAGAGGCCTCCCGGCACCGGGATCAGCGTGATGGGGCAGCGCCCAAACCCCCTGATTGCCCTGCGGCTCTGTGTGTGACAGGGTGCGGTGCCCCAACCCCCTGATTGGCCATGCTCTGTGTGTGACAGGGTGTGGCGCCCCAACACCCCCCCCCCACACACACACACGGTTCCTGCTCTGTGTGTGACAGGGTAGAGCCATAACCTCCCCATCGGCCCTGCCCTGAGTGTGAGAGTGGCAGCGCCCCAACCCCCTGATCAGCCCTGCTCTGTGGGTGATAGAGAGCGGCGCCCCAACCCCACCCCCCCCATGGGCCCTGCTCTGTGTGTGATGGGGTAGAGCCATAACCTCCCCATTGGCCCTGCACTGAATGTGACAGTGGTGGCGCCCCAACCCCCTGATCAGCCCTGCTCTGTGGGTGATAGAGGGTGGCACCCCAACCCCCTGATCCGCCCTGCTCTGTGCGTGACAGGGTACGGAGCTCCAACCGCCCTGATGGGCCCTGCTCTGTGCGTGACGGGGGTGGCGCCGCAACCTCCCCATCGACCCTGCCTTGAGTGTGATGGGGCGGTGCCCCAACCCCCCAATCGGCCATACCCTGAGCATGACTGAGGGTGGCATCGCAACCTCCCAATCTGCCCTCCTCTGTGCATGATAGGGGGCGGCGCCCCAACTCCCCAATCTGAGCCCTACCAGGGGCTGCACCTAGGGATTGGGCCTGCCCTCTGCCACCCGGGAGCAGGCCTAAGCCAGCAGGGCGTTATCTCCCGAGGGGTCCCAGACTGCGAGAGGGCACAGGCCGGGCTGAGGGACACCCCCTTCCCCCCCAAGTGCACAGATTTTTGTGCACCGGGCCTCTAGTATATATATATAAAAGTAGGGGAGGGGAATAAATAAAAAAAAATATATAAATATATATATATATATATATATATATATATACACACACACACACACACACATACATACATACACACACACACACACATATATATATATATACACACACACACATATATATATATACATATATATATATATATATATATATATATATATATATGGCTGCTTATTTTGGGATTTATTTATTCCCCTCTCCTACTTTTATTTATTTATTTATTTATTTTAATTACAGTTAACATTCAGTATTCTTTTGTATTAGTTTCAGGTATACAACATAGTGGTTAGACAGTCATACTTCACAAAGTGTTTCCCCTAATATTTTCAGTACCCACCTAGCACCATAATAATATATTCATAATAGTATGATTGAATATATTCCCTGTGTTGTTCTTCACATCCCCATAACTGTTTTATAACTACCATTTTGTGCTTCTCAATCCCTTCACCTTTTTCACGAAGTCTTCCAAACCTCCTTCTCCTCTGGCAACTATCAGTTTGGTCTTTGTATCTATGAGTCTGTTTCGGTTTTGTTTGTTCATTTATTGTGTTCTTTATGTTCCACATATAAGTGAAATCATGTGGTGTTTGTCTTTCTCTGACTGACTGATTTCAGTTAGCATAATACTCTCTAGGTCAGGGGTGGGCAAACTTTTTGACTTGAGGGCCACAATGGATTCTTAAACTGGACCGGAGGGCCGAGGGCCGGAACAAAAGCATAGATGGAGTGTTTGTGTGAACTAATATAAATTCAAAGTAAACATCATTACATAAAAGGGTACGGTCTTTTTTTTTTTTTAGTTTTATTCATTTCAAATGGGCCGGATCCGGCCCACGGGCCGTAGTTTGCCCACGGCTGCTCTAGGTCCATCCATGCTGCTGCAAATGGTAATATTTCATTCTTTTTTATCCCTCCCATACTTTTAAAATGCATCCTTTTAAAGTATACAAGTCAGTGTTTTGATTTATTTACAAAATTTAGCAACTATTACCACTGTCTGATGTTAGAGATTTTCGTCACCCTCACCATGTGTATTCACAGCTACTCCCCAATCACCACTTGTTCCGGCCCCTGACAACCACTAATCTTTCAGTTGCTTTGTATTTACTTATGCTGGACATTTCATATAAATGGAATCTTGCAATATATGATCTCTGTGATTGGCTTCTTTACCTTAGCATAATGTTTTCAAAGTTTATCATATTGTAACATATATTTGTACTTTGTTCCTGTTTATTGCCAAGTAATACTTCATTGTACAATATGCCAAATTTTGTCTATCTTTTCATCAATTGATAGACATTTGAGTTGTTTCCACTTTTTGCCTATTGTGAATAATGCTTCTGGTGGGTTATCTATATATATAAAAGCCTAAGCGACTGGCCAACCGGTAGCTATGACGCACACTGACCACCAGGGGGCAGACGCTCAACGCAGGAGCTGCTCAGCTGTGGTGACTTGGCAGCTGCTATTCTCGGGTGATACACCCGGAACCAAAGAGGAGGAAGCCCAATTCCTGGGTGTGTCACCAGAGAACTGCCCTCTTACAATCCAGGATCCCTCGGGGGATGTCGGAGAGCTGGTTTCAGCCCCATCCCCACAAGCCAGGCTGACAGACCCCCAATGGTGCACGAAAGGTGGGCCTCTAGTTTATTTATATCTATCAGTCTTTTCATGTCTGGAAGGAAAGCTAGTGAAGCCCATTCCAGGGGTTTCTTCTTTCTCTTATGTTTAATAAATTTTCTCTTGATAACTATGCTTATAAACATAATGATGAGTCATGTACACCGACGGGAGAAGAAATCAAAGGTTTCTATGCCTTGTTTTTATTTTTTTATGATTGTCAGCCATTACAAATTTAATACAACTTGATGCCATATCTTATGAAACCTGCCTAGGATAGTAGCTTTACAAATAAACTTTTTGTCTAGTTGAAAATTAAAATGGAAAAAAAAAAATAACAAATTTTTTTTTTTAATTTCTGTCTACTCCCAGAGGTGTTTCTCTTTTGGTGTCCAGTAAAGAATACCAATCTGGGAATAGGGAGACCTGGATGCAATTCCTGACTTCCCTGATTATTTGCTCAATTGATCTCTGATTGTGGCAAGTTAAGGAAAAAGGGTAGAGCCATAACCTCCCCATAACCTCTTCTCTGTACAGAAAAAGAGATTGAAAAAACAAACTAAAAATAATAAATTAAAAATTAAAAAAAAGAGAGATTGGAATAGTCACTAGTAACTCTTTTAAAAAGGGTATTTTTAACTTTGTAATGAGAGAATCGTATTTACTTCATCTCTATGCTCTTTCACAACCAGAACTTATTTTTAAGTCATTATGTCAGTAACCTGTTAATGTCATTGATAGTGCATAGCCAGCGGTTCTCAACCTGTGGGTCGCGACCCCTTTAGCGGTCGAACAACCCTTTCACAGGGTCGCCTAAGACCATCCTGCATATCAGATATTTACATTACGATTCATAACAGTAGCAACATTACAGTTATGAAGTAGCAACGAAAATAAGTTTATGGTTGGGGGCCACCACAACATGAGGAACTGTATTAAAGGGTCAGAAGGTTGAGAACCACTGGCATAGACCATTGAGTAACTAAGATGATGTAATATAGTGAGGGATATTTTACAAGGAAGTATTTTTGTCCTTATTCTCTATTTGTTAAATAATTGAAAAGCACATGTATTTTTAATTGATTCTTGGAGGGCAAGGGAGAGGGAGAAATATCGATGTGAGAGGTATCAGCTGCCTCCTACATGCTCCCTACCTCAAATCGAGCCCACAACCCAGGCATGTGCCCTGACGGGGAACTGAGCCAGCAGCCTTGCAGTGCATGGGACAGTTCCCGCTGACTGAGCCACACTGGCCAGGGTGAAAGGCACATATATTTTAATAAATGTTATTCTCCCCTTTAGTCATAGTGGCCTGTGTTTCACGTGTATATTTTTATTGCAAACTATATGTATTCATTAAATGTTTACATATTCCTTAAAATTATACACTTAATATAATTTATAGTTTGTAAACATGTTGTGAAGACAACCAGTTGGAGTGTCTAATTTTTATATTGTTAGATACATGTAGGATATATTTATATAACATTTTATATTTAGTGAATATCAAGTTAAAAATAGTACATTACTTACCCAATTTCTCCATTTCAGAGTTGTTTTAAGTGCCTGCTGAGTTATCTAAACCTTAATCAGAAAGCAAACCTATTATGATTTTTATTAAATGCTTATTAGAGACAAAAATGAATATTTTAAAAATATGAATCCTCATTTCACCCACTCTGGCATTTTAGAGATGACTTAATTTAGACACCAAGGTTAGCATTCTTAGTCACATGTGAGTTTTATAAATAGAGTTCTAATTCTTGCCCAGAGCAGATAACACTTTATTTTATGCCTTGAATCAAGTGTAATTCTTTTTTTATGGATTTGAGAGAGAGAAACATCAATTTGTTGATCCACTTATTTGTGCATTCAGTGGTTATTTCTTGTAGTGCCCTGACCAGGGATCAAACCCATAACCTTATTAGCATATCAGAATGATGCTCTAATCAACTGAGCTACCCAGCCATGGCCTCAAGTGTAGTTCTTGTTAGTGGAAATTATAGTCTACTGTCATAATTAATTTAGGCAATAGAGCCTAATTAATTAATCCCTATATTTTAGTTAATTTATAAGAGCAGCCTAGGAGACTGCCCGAGTGACACTGTTGCATATCTTTACAGAGAACTCAGCTGCAGGAGGCTGAAAGGCACTATATTCCTTAGATAAGGAAGGCATGGATGTGATATGTCTTACAATTTGTGTAATATTTTATATTTACTCACAATTTACACACATATTACTCATTTGATCTTTGCGCCTATCTTATACTATTTGCCGAGGTTCGTTTTTATTAAATTTACATCTGAATATTTCTTTTCTCTTTTGGGGGAACAATGCAAATGGTATTACATTTTTTATTTTGATTTCTGAACATTTATTGCTGGTATATAGAAATACACTCAATTTTGTATGTTAATCTTCCATCCTGTGACTTTATTGAACTGAATATTTCTAGAAGTTGTTTTTGTAGATTTTTTCTATGTAAATAACAGTGGAGAAAGTTTCTTCCTTTTGAATCTATATGCCTTTTATTTCCTTTTCTTGCTTATTATCTAGAACTTCCAGCAGTGTGTTGAATAAATGGTGAGAGCATACGTCATTGTCTTGTTCTGAATCTTAGAGGGTAATCATTCAGTCTTTCATCATCTATATCTATAGATATAGATATATAGATATAGATAGATAATATGCAAATTAGCCAGGATGCTGTAACAGCCACACCCGCTCAGGAGGAGGCTACATGTGCAGGTGGGTGGGAGGGGACTGCTGCGTGATGAGGCAAGCCATGGATGGTGCAGGCTCACAGAGCAGGGCGGAGCAGGGCCTGCCAGCCAGCACCTCAGCAGTCCCGCCTCTGCATGTGAGCTGCAGAGGAAACACCTTTCCTGACTGCTCATTGGCTAAGCTCCCGTAACGCCACTCGCAGTGTTCTTGGTAACTTGTGTAATAAGAACCCAAGAAGGTGATCTAGGGTTTTTCTACCTCACTCCTGCAGGAAAAAAACGAAGGTCTGCTGCTGGAGGGGCTAAGAAATGTCATAGCCTGCCCTAGCCGGTTTGGCTCAGTGGATAGAGCCTCGGCCTGCCGACCGCAGGGTCTGGGTTCGATTCTGGTCAAGGCCATGTATCTAGGTTGCAGGCTCCTCCCTGGCTGGAGCCCAGATCAGGGCTCATGCAGAAGGCAACCAATCGAAGTGTCCCTCTCACATTGATGTTTCTCTATGTCTTTCCCTCTCTCTTCCATGCTCTCTAAAAATCAATGGAAAAATATCCTCAGGTGAGGATAAAAAAAAAAGAAAGAAATGCCATATCCTATGAAAGAGACATCTTGAAAATGCCTAAAGAAAGTTGTCATTTTTTTGTGATGAAGGGACTGGAGTTCATGTTTATGAAAACACCTTGGCAGCTGCAGTGGCCAGCAGTGGCAGCAGCAGCGGGATGATGGGGGTGGCTCCTTCCCATCACTTACTGATGGCTTAGGCGGGGAGCGGGCCTAAGCCATCAGTAGGACATCCCCTGAGGTCTTCCGGATTGGAGAGGGTGCAGGTCGGGCTGAGGGACACCCCCCTCCCCCGCACGAATTTCGTGCACCGGGCCTCTAGTTATGTATAATGTTACCTATAGATTTTTTGTAGATACTCTTTATCAAATTGAAGTTTCCGCATTCCTATTTTTCTGAGAATTTTTATCATGAATTATTGAATATTGTCAGATGCATTTTTTACATCAATAGATTTATCATGTGATTTTTCTTTAGCCTGTTTTGTGTTAGATTACATTGATTTTTCAAATATTAAACCAGCTTTGCATCCTTGCATAAACCCCAGTCAATCATGATATATAATTTTTTTATGTCATTTAGTTCTATATGCTGATAGTTTAAGTTTTATGTCTATATCCATGAGGGATATTGGTCTGTAGTTTTCTCTTTTGATACTGTGTTTTTATGGTTTTGATATCAGAGTAATACTTTCTTTATAAAATGAACTGAAATATGTTTCCTCCTATTTCCTGTAGAGATTGTGTAGAATTGGTGTTAATTCTTCTTTGAACATTTGACAGAATTTCCCAGTAAAACCACCCAGGCCTGAAGATTCTTTTTTGGAGGGTTTTTTAATTACAAATTCAATTTCCTTAATAGTGATTTGACCATTTAACTTATCTATTACATATCAATTGAGTTGTAGTTGTTCATTTTGATAAATTGATCCATTTCATCTAAGTTGTCAAATTAATGTCTGTAGGAATGTTCATAGTACTCCCTTATGATCCTTTTGATGTCTTTAGCAACTAGTGATATCCTATTTCATTACTGATATTCATTATTTGTTCTCTCTTTACATATGAAAACTCAAGGAGAGAAAAGGCCTGTTGTGTTTGCCCATATTTTTGTTTACCCTGTTCTTCCTTTTCATATATTCCAAGGTTCCTTTTAATCATTTCATTTATGTTTAGAGAACTTCTTTAGCCATTCTTTGGGGTAGGTCTGCTGGCCACAAATTCCCTTGATTTTCTTTTGTCTGAGAATGACTTGATTTTTCTTTAATTCTTATATTTTCTCTGGGTCTAGAATTCCGGGTTGACATTTTTCAGCTCTTAAAAAATATTGTTCCAGTTTCTTCTCTCCTCTATGTGGTATGATGAGAAATCCACTCTGGTTAGAATTCTTTTCCCCCTATAAATTAGATAATATTTCTCTCTCTGATTTCTTGTCTTTAGTTTCAGAAGTTTGGTTGTGATGTGCTTTGGCATGGATTTCTTTGGATTTTTCTTTTTGGTGTTTTCTAAGCTTCTTGCATCTTATGGGTTTATGTCCTTTGCCACATGTGGGAAATTTTTAGTCATTTTTCAACATACTTTCTGTCCTCTTTTTCTCTTTTCCTTCCAGTCCACTGAGGATATGCAAATGTTAAGTGTTTTGTTATAGTCCCATGTCCCTGAAGCTCTCTTTTTGTTGTTGTTTTACAGTTCATTTTCTTGGTGTTGTTCAGATTGGGTAATTTCTTTTGTTCTACCTTCCAGTTCACTGATTCTTTCCTCTTTCCTCTCCATTTTGCTGTTGAGCCCATGCATTGAGTTTTTATTTTTGTTAAAATATACTTTTCCATTTTAAAATTTTCATTTCATTCTGTTTTACATCTATTTTTTGCTGAGACTTTCTATTTTTGTTTCAAGTATTCGGAATTAGTCATTTAAGCAGTTTTATGATGACTATTTTAAAATCTTTGTCAGATAATTCTAATATCTGTCATCATGGTTTAATATGTATTGATTATCTTTTTATTCTGTTTTAGATCTTCCTGGTTCTTAGTATGATGAGTTGTTTGTTATTGTAATCTGGACACTTTTGTATTATGATATTCTGGATCTTATTTTTATGTCTTTTTCTGTTATAACTCAGGAATTTATTGGATTACTGGTAGGTGGTAATAGAAGCCTAAGTTCTCTACTCAGTCTCTGTTGACACCCAAGTGGGAGGGACCGGCTGGCAAAGATTGGAGTTCTGCTGCCCTACCATGTCTTCACTCACATTGTGGTAGGGGTAGTTTTGTTTCCACTAAGCACCAACCCAAGGGGAGGGGGAAGACCACCTCATTACTGCCTTCTCTGACCTCTCCCTGGAGAGAGTTTTGTGGTGCCTGGTTAAGCCTTATAAACATGGAAGTCTAGGCTTCCCACTGGCCTTTGCTGGTATGTGTGGGAGTAAGGCCACAGTTTTTTTCTGTGGTGTTTGGCTGGAGTAGAACAATTATTACTTGAAAGTTTCCTTTTCTAGTCCTTTGGTTAGAGAGGGCAGACTTGTTTGGTCTGTTATACCCCATGGCTTTTCGGGGTTGCCAGCCTCTTCAGTTCCAATCTGGGATGTAGGAGGCAAAAAGAAAACCTTGGGAACTCATTACCATGTCATCCCTCAGGTTGCAAGGTCCCTAGGTGGTCTTTCTCTTCTCTACCTTTCAGAGCCTTCTTATGTCTGTTTTTTTTTTCTTTTTTCTTTTAATTAAATCTTTATTGTTCAGATTATTACATTTGTTCCTCTTTTTTCCCCCCCCCATAACTCCCCTCCTCCCAGTTCCCACCCCGCTCTCCGCCCTCACTCCTCACCCACTGTCCTCATCCATAGGTGCACGATTTTTGTCCAGTCTCTTCCCGCATCTCCCCCACCCCTTCCCCCCCCCCCCAAGAATAGTCAGTCCATTCCCTTTCTATGTCCCTGATTCTATTATAATCACCAGTTCATTCTGTTCATCAGATTATTTATTCACTTGATTCTTAGATTCACTTGTTGATAGATGCATATTTGTTGTTCATAATTTGTATCTTTACCTTTTTCTTCCTCTTCCTCTTCTTAAAGGATACCTTTCAGCATTTCATATAATCCTGGTTTGGTGGTGATGAACTCCTTTAGCTTTTCCTTATCTGTGAAGCACTTTATCTGACCTTCAATTCTGAATGATAGCTTTGCTGGATAAAGTAATCTTGGTTGTAGGTTCTTGGTATTCATCACTTTGAATATTTCTTGCCACTCCCTTCTGGCCTGCAAAGTTTCTGTTGAGAAATCAGCTGACAGTCGTATGGGTATTCCCTTGTAGGTAACTGAGTTTCTTTCTCTTGCTGTTTTTAAGATTCTCTCTTTATCTTTTGCTCTTGGCATTTTAATTATGATGTGTCTTGGTGTGGTCCTCTTTGGATTCCTTTTCTTTGGGGTTCTCTGCGCTTCTTGGACCTGTAAGTCCATTTCTTTTACCAGGTGGGGGAAGTTTTCTGTCATTATTTCTTCAAATAGGTTTTCAATATCTTGCTCTCTCTCATCTTCTGGCACCCCTATAATTCTGATGTTGGTACGCTTGAAGCTGTCCCAGAGGCTCCTTACACTATCCTCACATTTTTGGATTCTTTTTTCATTTTGCTTTTCCGGTTGGGTGTTTTTTGCTTCCTCGCATTTCAAATCATTGACTTGATTCTTGCGCTCCTCTGGTCTGCTGTCGGGAGTCTGTATAATATTCGTTATTTCAGTCCGTGTATGCTTAATTTCTAGGTGGTTCCCCAATATAAGATCGAGGGTCTCATTAGTTTTCTTGTAGATCTCATTAAGTTTATCGGCGGCTTCTAAACAGTTCTTGAGAGACCTTAAAAGTGTGGTTCTGAACTCTATATCTTCCATTGACAATTTTGTCCTGTTTCTTTGTCTCCGCATTTTGTTATGCTTCCTTGGTGCACCCTCTAGTGGTCTTTGTGCGCAGTCTTATAAACCTTGATTGTTGTAGCTAATACCAGGGAGGGTTTGACCTCCAGGCCAAGTGGCTATGAGAATCAGCTGTGTCTGCAGTGAGAGAACTTCTGTTCTCTAGGGAGGTGCTAATCTAGCCTTTGCCTGAGGCTATCCGGCAAATGCCTCTGTGCAGGGCTTGGGCGGGGCGGGTCGCACAGGATCAACAGGGTGGGCCGGAGAGAGCAGTTATGGCGGCTCTCAGTCCTGTCCCCAGGGGCTCTGCCTCTCTGAGTCCCAGCACCCGCTGCAAACCTCGGAGAGAAAGCTGCACTCGCTCTGACCGAAGCCAGACAGTCCCGCTTCTCCCGTTTGAGTCTGGGTCCCTAAAGACTCGCCTGTATCTGGAGCTCAGAATCTGCGACTCCCTCCTGATTGAAAACGCCCACCGTGCCCTCCGCCGCCAGCCCGCTCCGCGCACTCCGCACCTCAGAATTTGACTTCAGCACTGCGCCTCCTCTGAGTGTCCGTATGCGTTTCTCTTTCCTCCTAGTTGTAGGACCTCCACTCAGCCAGCATTCCTGTGGTTCTGGGTGATGTCCCTTCCGTTTTTTGGTTTCACTTTTGAAGTAGTTGTTCAAAGCAGCAAACTCCGGCGTTAACCTATGCCGCCATCTTGGTTGTCTCCTTCTTATGTCTGTTTTATACATAATGCCCAAGGTTTTACATTATACTTAGTGGGAGAAAGAGGGAAACACATCTATTCCCATTTTCCCAAGTCAGGTTCACATTTTTCTTTTCAGTTTTTAAAATATGTTTTTACTGATGTTTTAGAGAGAGAGGAAGGGAGAAGGATAGAGAGATAGAAACATCAAGGAGAGAGAACATCATCGATTGGCTGCCTCCTGCTCACCCCTTACTGGGGATTGAACCCACAACCTGAGCATGTGTCCTGACTGGGAATCGAACCAGTGGCCTCTTGGTGCATGGGTCAACACTGAGCCACACCAGCTGGGCAGATATTCATATTTTTAAAAAATTTCAGTAGATAACTATTTCCCTGACAAAACTATTAATAGTTAAAATGATGGTCAGAAGTTTTTCCAGAGGGAAAGATGCTTTCTTGCAAAGCTTATTTTTAAGATAAGGTTTGAGTAAGATACTCAAAACATTATAGATCTATTGCAGTATTTATAAGGCTGTCATGTAGAAATGAAGCACTGTCATCCTCATCAATATAACCTGCCTAATTTCACCAGACACTTGACATCAGTCACCATGAGAAGGAAGCCTAGGACTCCTCATTCATCCCTCACTCAGATTGTCACTCACAATGTCTTAGTGAGACCTCTTTCCATCTATCTCCAACTCCCCAGACTTCTGCTAATTACTCTTTGGAACTCATGGTCCTCCTCTGAACTTTACTATTTAAAACCTATGTCCCCACCCAAACAGAATCCTGGTTGAAAGGCTCCCAGTTATGGTAAAAGCTAGCACTGAAGATGGCTTTCCTGGAGTTGGTACTGGAGGGAGCAGGTCCTGGCTCCACCTTTAGGTGCTAACTTGAGGAATTAAAGACAAGGAGCCTCAGTTATCCAGTAATCCTCCAAGAGATGGTGAAATAAATTGGGTAGAGACTTATCTGTCAAGGGAGACAAAGGTGGCACTATAGAGAATGGAATTGAAAACACATTTTTTGGCCCCTATAGAAAGGAAAATATGGGTTATTTTTTTTAAAAAAAACTTTCTGTGAAGATCATGAAATTTTCAAATCAGGTGTACTTAGACCCTGAGGACATCTTCAGTTTCTGTCAGAGGAGGCTGTGTAACAGGTGTTGGGAACCAGGACATGATTGCTTCAAGAGCCATCATCCCCAACTACGGCTCTACTGTATCTTCATTCCTCTGGGGTTTTCTGTTTTGTTTTGTTTATTAAAAAAAAGGTCTTTTAAGATTTTTAAAAGATGATTTGACTTTGGGTGGTGGGAACACTGCAACATACAGATTATCTATAATAATAAAAGGGTAATATGCTAATTAGACCAGATAGCTCAACAACCTTTTGGACATCCTTCTGGACGAAGCCGGGGCTGCGAGGGCCAAGCCCCTTGAACAGATTTCATGCATGGGGCCTCTAGTGTATCATAAAAATGTACACACTTAATAATATTTTTTATATTTATTATTTAGTTTTAGATATTTAATTGTGATGTTCCTTGGGCATGGTGTTCCCTGATTTTTTTGCCCTGGTTGGGCTTTTCTTTTCTTTCTTTCTTTTTTTTTTTAACTATTTAGATTATGTGAGTTTATAGTTTTCATCAAATTTGGAAGAAAATTCTTCAAATATTTTCTGTCCTACTCATACCCTTCCTCTCTCTGTTAGACCATATGATGTTGACCTATAGGTCACTAAAGATTTATACAAGAAGTTGTTTATAGATCAGTTTGATCCTTCATTGCAGAGATCAGCAAACATTTTATTAAAAGTCCAGTCAGTAAATGTTTTAGGACTGTGGGTAATCTGATCTCTGTTGTAACTACTCAACTCTTGTAGCTGGAAAGCAGCCATGGACAATATATGGGTGTTACTATGTTGTAATAAAACTTCACTTACAAAAACAGTTGGCTTTCCCATAGCTGGAAATTTGCTAACCCTTGCTTTCGAGGCTTGTTTTTAAGTTTTGTTAGAGTAGACTTCAAGTAGCTTTATTCTGTGGCTAGTTTTATTTCTTTTGGAGCATCTCCTGATTGTCTTGGATGTTCAGAATGGATTCTCTAACTGGTTAAAACACATGTTCTCTAGTCCTCTGTGAGCTTTGGGAACTGTTCAGGTTACAGTGCTCCATTCCTGCTTTGCCCTGTCTCATGGTGCTTCCCTCAGTACGCGCACAGCTCACCATTCAGCCGCGATTCAAATAGACCCCTGCACTGAGTTATGGTGGTCTCCTGGAGCAGCCCCCTTCTTTGAAGTAGCCTGCCTCTCCAATTCCAGTTTTTGTCTTCTTAACCAGAAAGCTTTGTTCTGCTCAGGATCCTCCTCCTCGCTCTGTAGCCCAGAAAGTGTCTCCAAACTCTCCCCCTTCCCCCAAAACACCACACACACACACACACACACACACACACACACACACACACACACACACACACCCCACCACCAGGTACTACAGGGCACGCCACATTTCTTTCCCAACTCTCAGGGATTATAGGCCTGTGCTGTCCGTTGTTCAATATTTGAAAACTGTTTTATATATCTTACTCTGTTTCATAGGTGTTTACAGCAGGGAGTTAAGCCCCTTCCCAGTTCTGCCATCTTGGCAGAAAGCTTCTTTGATAGTTTTAAAATTAATACTTAAGTTCCATTCCAGACTAGATTCTCTGGATATGCTGCCTGGGGCTTCCATACTTTAAAAAAAAAAAAAAAATGATTCCTCAGGATTCTGACACACAGTCAAACTTGAGTTTTTTGGAGCTAAGTAGAGGTAATTTGAGCACACCAAGTACTGGGCCTAGTATATCTTAAGTGGAGGTGCTGATATTTGAGAGTCTAATCAGACAGGCAGTAAGGTCAGCTAAGAAGAAAGGAGACTGTGTACCAAAAACCTTATTGAAAGGATGGTAGGAGATGACTTTCCCCTATTTTGGAGTTTTGAAGCTAAGGCTTATCTCCCTTCTTCTTCACAGTGACCAGACTCATCCATTCTTTTCTCTCCTCCTAACACTGTGGTAGACCTTGCTGTTATCTGTATCCTTTAAACAGATTAGAAGTTAGAAGATTGGAATTCTGTAGATTATTCCCTTTCTACAGTTTTAGGACCAAGTCCTTGGCCCAGGCTTTCCCTTCATTCATGTTCTCCCCAAACTAATGGAAGTTGAGAGAAAGTAGGATGATCTCTACCTGCCTGTGATTTATTTCTCCCTTTCTCCCTTTCTCTCCGAAACCAGCGTTTTTGTTAGGTAAAGCATGTTAAAGTAATATTTTTTTATTTACATTATGTGTAGCAGCTGTCCCCTGGTGGTCAGTGCATGTCATAGCGACTGGTTGTTCCCCCGTTCAGTTGATTTGCATATTAGCCTTTTATTATATAGGATTATTTGTGTTAAAAGTGTCCTAACCACTTAATAGAATTGACATTCCAGAAAAATATATCATCCTTATCCTGTGACTTCATATATCTTTTGATAAGCCTGTAGTTTTGTAACTTCCCTACTTGGTGAAGCAAAACTAAACTTTTTTTTTTTTACAACTAAACATTTTTAAAAGAATGTTTAGTTCCTGAATTTTAAGTTACATTGTAGGTGATATAGTACCTAGAGATACACCCACCAGATGCTTGATGCAAGTTTACATGAATGGCCCTGGCTGGTGTGGCTCAGTTGTTTTTGCGGTGTCCCGCGCACTGAGAGGTCACCAGTTTGATTCCCAGTCAGGGCACATGCCCAGGTTGCAGGCTCGATCCCCACTCCCTTCCTGTCTCTCTCTCTCTCAAATCAATAAAAACATGTTTTTAAAAGTTTACATGTATGTTTCTTTAAGGGGAAAGTGTATTTCAAATTCTAGTCAACATTCTGGTAGTCAGCCTTTTTTGAGTAAGGACTTGGTTTTTTTAAGGCTTACCAGTTATCCTTTTTTTTAATTGCTCAGAAATATTCTTTATTCTTTGTATTTCTATAGAGTGTTTTCATGAATATAGGTGTACTGGTGCCCAGTCATCAGTGTTCTATAAAGCAGTGGTTTCACTTACACTTGGTTTCCACTGAAAACATTGATTTTTCTTTGCCATTCTACAGTACCTTCTCCAGGCAAATTCCGCTCCCCTGCAGCGCCATCTCCTTTGGCTCTTCGGCAACCAGTAAAAGCGTTTAGTAACCATGGCTCTGGTTCTCCTGGTAGCCAAGAAACAACACAACTCACACAAACCACCTCCTCACCTGGGCCTCCCATGGTTCAGAACACAGTCCCAGCAAATCCTCCCAGCAATATCAACAGCACTACTCTAACCAGACCGACAGGGACAACCGCGATGAGAAGTGGCTTGCCCAGACCCAGTGCCCCTTCTGCTGGGGGTATTCCAGTGCCTCGCAGCAAACTTGCACAGCCTGTTCGCAGGTAAGTGCTGTTTCAACATTCTTAAGCATAGGAAAGTGGGTAGACTGGAATTGCACGCACCTTTGCATTTGACAGTGAACAGAGAGAGTCCTATTGGGTTCTCACTAGAGTCTTAGTACAATTTGAATAAAATACTTTTTTATTGTTTCACTGTGCTAACTAGCTTATATGTATCTTATTTTATAATAACACTAGAGGCTGGATGCAAGAAATTCGTGCAAGAGTAGGCCTTCCTTTCCCCGGCTGCCGGCAGGCACCCGGGTCCCAGGCTTCCCTCGCAGCCCCGGCTTTTATTATTATAGATGAAACATGTAGGTACTGTTGTTACTCCTATTTTCAGAGAAGAATATTGAAATGTAATGAGGTAAATAAGGTTGATAATCCATGTGGTTGGAAAAGATGAGACAGTCTTTTCCTTCCTTTTACTCTACTAGCTATGTTAACAAAGAGAGGTTAGTGAAGTCACCTGGTGACCAGTAAAACTTGGACGTTGTGGAGATCCTGAGGGTGGGACACTTGTGCTGACGGCTGTGCAGAGCTCTGGTCTCAGTAGTCCCCTGAAACAGCCTGCATTGAATTGTGATGCCCCTGCAGAGTCAGTGTCCTGTGTGGGAGAGGGGGTGGCAGTGTTCCACTTAAGCCCTGCAGGTCACTTTACAATATTGCTTATTTCAGATCCTTGCCAGCTCCTAAAACCTATGGCAGCATGAAAGATGACAGTTGGAAAGATGGCTGTTATTGACCAGCAAAGAGAAGACGACAGAAGTCCACAGCTTCACAGACACCCCTTCACCAGGCTAAACAACTTTTATATGCAGACTGTTCACATGAGACTCTTGGGATTTGTAAAGTCCCAGCCCTCTCTGTCTTAATTAGCACAAACTGACAGAGATGACCAAGCAGCACTTTAATGACATTTAACATCAGATGTGTTTGGTAATCATACAATCACTCTCCATGGAATCGCTTTTAGTTTTGTTTAACAGAAACTAAGTTGATTTTTTTACTATTTTACAGAGGCCAATATCTGGGCAAAAAAAAACTAATGGATGCCAAAGAGAAAATGCCCTTTTGTAAATGAGAGAGTACCTTTGTGCACAAGAAAATGGTGAATTCAAGCTATCCAAAACTTCACGTTCAACCTAATTTACTGTATAAATGGTATCAATAAATATTTGTGTTAATGAGAACTAATATTCTGATTAATTACCTGAAATGTTTCACTAGTGTTTCACTGGTACTCTAAGAAACTAGACTGAGATGGAGGAGGATGGCGGCTAGAGATTTAAAATGTGATACCTAAATTTGGGAGAATTCTATAAATTAATTTTGCAGGTTCATTAGAAATAAAAATGTCATTTGTTTAATGTCAAGTTTTGGATGTAGCTCACATGTCACCACCATCAAGTAGTGTTACAGCGTGCATCCATCACGTCGCATCGACACATCGGGCTTCTGTGTTTGTTTTGATTGCCAAAAGGGCTTAATGTCAGTTGTACAATCTTTCTACACTTTATAGCTCCTGGCTCAGGAAAGATAGCCTTTGCTGTTGAAGCCAACTTCTTCACATGCTGTTATCTGCTACAGAACTGAGAGACCTTGTTTTTATTAGCAGGTTTCCATGATGGGAAAGAGCAAGTAGTGTGTGTCTTTATTCTTTACATAAATAACACCACCTTGGTGCTTACAACCTGGAACAAAACCATACAGTGAGAGAGGGGGGAAATCTATGCACTTAACTTATAAAATCTCTGGTAATGACAGTGTATTGTTGCTATTAATGACACAACGGTCTGTTATATGGTAGGAGACGAGCCTGCTGAATCCTACCTACGTTGATCCACTTTAAACTGAGTAACTGTATAAATGTCCTTCGAAAATACTGTCCCTTTTGACTTTGATTCTGCCTTACATCAATTTTTGCATTTTTGGTAACAAATGAAATCCAGTACATGTGACCCTAACCCTTAAATACTTGCTCTCTAAGGGCCCATATGTATACCCTGGGAATCATTTATTTCAGATGTTGGGGGTTTTTTTAGTCTTTTACTAAAAAAAAACTTCCTTCTACAGCATGCTTCTCATTTTTATGTGAGAGGTCTGTTTTTAAATATTTGTTTGAATAGCTCTAAAATATTGGTACTCGAGTCACCTAAAGGATTTTAGGGATTTGAACATAAGTTTATTTCCTGTTAGTCAAAGACATTCTGTAAGTTGGCAAAAGAAATTGAGAAATGGGAAGCTTGATATTCAGGATAGCACTGGGGTTGACATGGCGAGGGACCCTGTTGTGCCGTGAGTGACACCATGGCTTGACCATGATGTTAGCTTGACCATAAGGAGTCATTCCCATTAGCACAAGCAGCTGGAGATTTGACCTGACAGTGCTATGTATTTCGGTGTATAACGCAAGGAATTTTATCCTTGAATTTGAGGGTGATGGGGGTGGGTCAGGAAAAGATGGCACCAGAATTCCACATGATGATGAACTAAAAAATGTTGCTTTTTAGAGAAGATAAAGAAAACATCTGCTTTGGGTGTGTGGGGGGTATCCCACGTAAAAACCTAAGTGAAAGAAAGAACTAGCCATTGTCTCTTTTTAAAATCACATATACGCGAAACAAAATAGGTCTCAGTTTTCAGTGCAACATTGCAAAAAGTATATATATATGCTGCAATCTAATATTAAGAGGGATTTTAACTGTTATGAAACACCATTACATTTTTAAGTTAGATTGTCGATTTCAAAAGGAATATTCAGGTTATTTAACTTTGTTTTTTAAAGGCTGCATCAGAGAAAAAAAATGTCTATTTTTTTTAATTCAAATATTTCATCACATGTTAAAAATGTATTTGGATCTAAGTTGGGTAAAGTATTATTTTACCTGCTGTTGTACTGCCACAGACCATTGGCTTTTGGTCTCCTAAAGAGAAAAATTGCCTTTTTACTAGAAAGCCTTTGTGTATTGCCAATTTTTCTATTTGGGAAAATCCGAGAATTACTGTGGTTAGTCTTACAGGAGAAATGTGGATTTGATAAACTAGTGCCTATGATTTTAACTTATGTTTGATATATAGTAGTAAGGGTTTTATGAATGTTAATTATTTTTTGTGCCAACAGCCCAGATTTGTCCTTATATGTAAGCAGAAAGCTATGAGCTCTGCTTCCGAAGTTATTTAATTTTCTCAGTGTTTGAATGTTATTTTTTTGTGTGTTAATAAAAGTGTAAAGAATTGGAAAAATATAAATATTCTTAACTCAAGTATTTGCTGGATCATTTTTCTACAAAACTTGTTTGTAATATGAAACACTCTATGAAGAGTTGACTTTTTCGGTTTTCATACCTGGAAATCACATTTTGTAAAACTGGGGACCATTCATAATTGTCAGATACTTTTTAAAATTGTTATCTCAATACATCACTTTTATAAAAAAGTTTTTTTGGAAGGAAATTAGATACATGTGTCCCCAGATGTTTGTATAACTCTAGAATGATCTAGACTGTGTATGTTTTTATTGAATGTACAGGCATCAATTTTTGACATTACGCATGGTCCTCTGAGATCACATGAACTTTGATTTGCAAACATTTCTATAGCCGAACTTGTATGTGTGGTTGCCTCCTTAATAAACAGCCTGACCATAATGTTTATTATTAAATTTACATTTGTTTTTCAAGTGTTTTATTAATTCCTGAGTATGATGAGATTCCACTTCCCCCGCCGCCACTCGCCGCCAGTTGCCTACAATTGGTTTTAATAAATTTCTCAGTTGATTTTTTTTTTTTTAAACACACAAACCCAAATCATATATGATCTTTATGAGGTTGGGAATGTATGATGTTATATTTTCTCTGTCCTGGTCATTTCATATGTGGATTACTTGGAGTAAATTTATAGTTTACTCAAAATTGGTATGTTCCTAGAACTTTTTCACCTGCTGTAAATTGATATCTAATTTTTAAAAATTAGCATATATGAAACAACCAAAATGTCAATTTTAAGAGTTTCCAACGGGGAAAACGAATACATTTTCAAAGCAAATGTGGGTATTTAGTTGATTATGTGCATCTTTTCTCTCGTGGATGAATGGGAAAAATCTAGAATTGTGCATGATTTCATTAGTTTCCCACATTCCTTTTGGAAGCTTTTACTGTCCTTTATATTACAAAAATATTAGAGAAATGATTCTTCATGTTTTTTTCTCCCAAGTCAAGCTAAAAAACATTTAAGAACCATTTAAAATTAAGTGTCAAAATATTTGTAAGTCAATGAACGAGAAGTTGACTTAACCTAGTCCTGTGCCAGTACAACAGGAGAACCCACTTGGAGGTTTTTGCGAAATATTTGCTGTATCAAAGTTCACCTTTGAGCTACAAAAGCAGAATAAATGCTAGAGAAACTGACTTGGAAGGACATAGCAAACAGGGTGTTTACGTGAACATGAAGCCAAAGTTAGCATACCCTAATGTATTTTGTATTTTAAATGATCCTAAACATATATCTGAAGAGACTCAATGAAATGGCCCTCTGCCCTAGCCGGTTTGGCTCGGTGGATAGAGCCTTGGCCTGTGGACTGAAGGGTCCCGGGTTCGATTCCGGTCAAAGGCGCATGATGAGGTTGCAGGCTCGGTCCCCAGTAGGGGTGGTGAGTGCAGGATGCAGCTGGTCAATGATTCTCATCATTGATGTTTCTGTCTCTCCCTTCCTCAGATAAATAAAAATGAATAAGAAAATACGAGTTAACCTAAAATAAAATTTTAAAAAAGAAAGAAATGGCCCTCTGGTTGCCATGGAATGGAACAGATGTCATTCATAGACCTTAATACAACCCGTTTAAATCTATGCTGAGTGATGCCAATTTCAAACCAATTCCTTATCTGCACTGGGTAACTTTAATGTTTTCTTTTTAAAAAGAAGAAAAAAATAAAGTTTTATGATAGAGATGCATTGTATCAAAAAAACCTGAAAATATTAATATATATAAAGGTGAAAATGATCCTGCATTTCACCTGGGAACCTGCAATCTAGGAATAAATATTGAAGTGCTGACCTAACATCCTATCTAATAAAAGTAATATGCAAATTGATCATCACTCCAACACAAATATGGCCGCCCCCATGTGGACACAACATGGCTGCCACAAGATGATCTGCAGGGGAGGGCAGTTGTGGATGATCAGGCCTGAAAGGGAGGGCAGTTGGGGACCAGGCCTAAAAGGGAGGGCAGTTGGGGGCAATCAGGCCTGCAGGGGAGGGTAGTTGGGGAGAGCAGTTAGGGGTGACCAGGCCTGCAGGGGAGGGCAGTTAGGGACGACCAGCGTCAATCGGGCCATCAGGGGAGCAGTTAGGCATCGATCAGGCTGTCAGGCAGAAGCGGTTAGAGCAGCCGTGGGGCAAACTACGGCCCTCGGGCCGGATCCAGCCCGTTTGAAATGAATTAAACTAAAAAAAAAAAAAGACCGTACCCTTTTATGTAATGATGTTTACTTTGAATTTATATTAGTTCACACAAACACTCCATCCATGCTTTTGTTCCAGCCCTCCGGTCCAGTTTAAGAACCCATTGTGGCCCTCGAGTCAAAAAGTTTGCCCACCCCTGGGTTAGAGGCAGGCAGGCTAGCAGACCGGGATAGGGCCTAAATGGGCACGGACATCCATCAAGGGGTCCCAGATTGGAGAGGGTGCATGCTGGGCTAAAGAACACTCCCCCTGCCCCCCACACAAATTTCATGCAGCAGGCCTCTAGTGGTTATATAAGTGGAAGGGTGAATAGTAGATACTTTTCATTTACAACCCTGACATGAGTTTGCTTCTGAACAGAGGTGTGCAGTAATTGGTACTGAACGCTTGAAACATTTCTCAATTCCTGATTACAGATATTCCTTGATTTTAAGAAATCATATGTATTGTTTTGTATCTTTATAAAATTAATTGGTATCTCCTATAAAGTTATGTTTATTACAGAAAACTAGAGAAATATAGTAAATTATAATGAAGGAAAAGCACTTAATTCCACGGGTAATCAGCCACTTAAATCTGAAGAGATTTTTTTTTAATAAAATTGGGAATCATCATGGTTAAAAGTGTAATTTTTTATTAACTCTGGTATCACTGATGACTTCATTTATAGATAGATTCTGCTAAGAAAATGATCAGTTCCAGGGAAAGTATACAAATATTAATTGCAAAACTACCAAACCTATATTATCATAGTTCTCCATATAATGTTTATTGAAATGCTCTACCCAGTCTACCAAACTGAATTGATAGTATTGGTTGAATACAATTTCAGTTTTAAAACAAAATACTTTAACGAAATAATAGGTACAACCAAATGAAGAATCAAGATAGTCTAGCGTTCTCAAATTTAGAATCACCTGGCAGGCTGTTAAAATGCACATTTCTGCACCCCATCCCAGGAGTGCCTGTTCAAAAATAGAACTCTGGTCACGAGAACTAAAATTCCATGAGCAGAATTCCCCAGGACAGGTCAGGCGCCATAAGTGGACTGACTGACCGTGGCCAAGTGATTGGAATGAAGTACAAACTACACAGCTCGTAGGAAAACCTTGGGATGGAATGAAGGAAAGACCACTTTCCTTGAAAGTGGTACTATCCCCAGGGAGTGGGCCAACAAAACAGTAGGCGCTCACCACCGCTGTCAGCGCACATCACACAAAACCACTGGTCGTTTTCCTGGAGCAGCATCATTCCCGCCCGTGGATGCCAGGAGGCACCTCGGTGTCCTTACTATCAGTCCCCCCACTGGTAAGTAGCAGTCGATTTAAGCTATGAGTCTGTCATGTGCCTCCTGGAGGAAGAGTTGATTTTTCCAAAAGAGAATTTTTTTAGTTGATCCATGAAATATGCACAGAAAAGTGTACAAAATGGATGTTTAGCTCACTGAAGTACCACTAAGGGACTACGTGTGCAACGGCATGTAGGTGGGCCAGGAAGATTCCCAGCCCCCGAAAGCTCTGCGTGCCACCTGCTAGCCTCATCACCGCTGCCCTCCTCTTCAAAGATGACAGTAGCCTGGCTGCTAACATGACAATTTCGTTTTGCCTATTCTTGAGCTTTGTGTAAGTGGAACCCTACACTTAGTAATTTTTCTCTGCTCTTTTATTCTTATTAAAGTGGGGGTTTTCTCAGACTCAGGCACTAAACAACAAAATGTGAGATTCGTTCTCATTGCCCTATTATATGCCTTGGTTTAACTATATCACAACTTGTCCAGGCCCACGTGGAAGGACAGTTGGGTTGTTTCCAATTTGGGTCTCTTAAAAAAAAATGCGGCTTTGGATTTGGGCGTAGCCGTAGTCCCATGGAGAAGCCCCCAAAAGCCTTTCTCTCCCATTTACAACAACTAAAAAGCTTGGACAAAATGCAAAAGGCAAAGGCCTGAGGACACTGAACAATAAGCAAAGCAGGCAGGCCGGGGAGGAGAGAAGAGACCCATCCAGGGTGGGCCTCCCATTTCCCCTTTCTCTCTTGGCCTGAGCCAGGGAGCTGCCATCGTGGCTCCTCTGACAGGTAGACCAGAGGAAGCTGAGGGGGAATCTATGAATGAAAATCCCCAAAAGACCAGGAAAAAGAGCAGCTCCTGGAAGCTAGAGCACTTTGGGGGTTTCTATTTTCTCTCTTTTCTTTCATAACTGCTGCTTCTGAAAGGAGAAAGGTTTAAAAGAATGTCACGGCTTTTAGGAGAACTGAGCAATCTGTTGCAAGAGGGTTCTCTTACACATGAAACAAATCCTGATTAACTTAAAATTGGCTTGGTCTCCACAGTACCACAGAGCGTTCACATAAAAGCTGGAGGCCCCTGGTTCAATCCCATGACTCCATGGGGTCAGTTGAATGCTGAATTGCATGCCAAATAGTAATGCTGATCACACCAGTATATATTGGAACTGATGGAAATTGAACAAGGTAAATGAGAAGGGAATTATTAGCCTTAAGGTTTTTTGTGTTCGCTTGTGACCATTATGATGAACCCTAGCCCCTGTAGCATGGGGGGGTGGGGGGTGGGATGTCTGTGTGTGTATATATATATATATATATATGGTTGACTTTATTTAAAAGCATTTCATTGCTTCTTTCAATCATTGTTTACAGTTATTTTTCTCATTCCTGCTCAAACTCCCCTCAAAACCCTTACCATTCCAAAAACTTTTCCAGGTTTTCAAGTGTGCCACCTTAAGGGTGAAGCATGCCACGTCTGTTGCCTCGTGTCTTCCAGTAGACTAGGCTCCTGTTTCCCAGGGTTGGCGAGAGGATGCAGGAAATACAGAAGAGGAATCGCCCAATTTCCAGTTCTGGGTTTGCTGACTTAAGAAATAGGTAGTACGTTTCCAAAATCTAATTGCTTATTTTCTTGAACCAATTTTCTCCTATTTTCTTCAGGGGTCTTAAAAGGCTCAGTTAAATGATTACCAGAAAACATGTAGCAGACTCATAAATTCCTTTCCACTCAAAAATCAAACCATCGATTTTGTGTGTAGAGGTTGTTCAACTAAAGGAATAAATGTCTATTAAACTAAAAAAAGACATAGACAACTACATCCCAGAGATAAAAGATATGTACAGGAATTATAACTGGTGGTCTTCAACACTGTCGTAGAAATCCGAAGTCATGGCCGAATCGATAAGGCCATCCTGGGCTAGGCCTGAGCAAGACCTTGTCCCACCACTTAGTGCTGTGTGGCCCTTACTGAGTCACTCAACTTTATTAAACCTCAGAATCTCCCTCTGCCCCTGACAAAAAGGGCTTTATCATAAGATCTATATCATGAATTTCTGTGCAGATTAAAAGAGACCAAGCATTGCCCAGCCAGCATGGCTCAGTGGTTGAGCATCGACCTCTGAACCAGGCGATCAGGGTTCGATTCCTGATCAGGGCACATGCCCAGGTTATGGGCTTGATCCCCAGTAGGGTGTGTGCAGAGGACAGCTGATCGATGATTCTCATAACTGATGTTTCTATCTCCCTCTCTGAAATCAATAAAAGTATTTAAAAAAGAGAGAGAGACCAAGCATATAAGGGTCACATAGGCCTGGTTCTCAGTAATACCAATTATTATAATTATTGATACTAAAAGTAATATTGAGGAGTAATATTGGTCAGTACGTATTGAGCTTGGAGTAACAGAACTTAATTTTCAAGAAGTCCAAATTAGATTATTGATGGTGTTGGTTCAGTATTCAATAATAATTTCAGAGATCCAGGCTCTTTCTAACTTTATGACCCACTATCCTTAAAGTTGAATTTTGTCTGCATTCTTCTTGCCTCATGGTTCTAAATGGCTGCTGCAGATCCAGCCATCACATATTTACTTGCGGCAGGAGTAAGGGGAGAAGGGGCCGTGTGAGGGATAGCTGCTCCCTTGCATCAAGAAAACAAAGCTGCCCTGGCCAGTGGCTCCGCTGGTTAGAGTATCACCCTGTACCAAAGATTGTGGGTTCAATTCCCAGTCGGCATGTACAGGAGGCAACTGATCAACGTTTCTCTCTCACATCGATGTTTCTCTCTCCCCCTTCCTCTTTCTGTAAAATCAATTTTAAAAACATATCCTCAGGTGAGGAGAGAGAGAGGAGAGAGGAGAGAGGAGAGAGGAGAGAGAGAGGAGAGAGAGAAGGAGAGAGAGAAGGAGAGAGAGAAGGAGAGAGGAGAGAGAGAAGGAGAGAGGAGAGAAGGAGAGAGGAGAGAGAGAGGAGAGAGGAGAGAGAGAAGGAGAGAGGAGAGAGAGAAGGAGAGAGGAGAGAGGAGAGAGGAGAGAGGAGAGAGGAGAGAGGAGAGAGAGAAGGAGAGAGGAGAGAGGAGAGAGGAGAGAGGAGAGAGGAGAGAGAGAAGGAGAGAGGAGAGAGGAGAGAGGAGAGAGGAGAGAGGAGAGAGGAGAGAGGAGAGAGAGAAGCTTCCCAAAGGCCAAGCAGATTTCTGCTTGTCTGTCATTGGCCAAAACTGTCCCTAAGCATCTCCTCGCTAAGGAAGCTGGGAAAGGGAATACATATTTAGCTGAGCACATTGCCTTCCCTAATGAATAAATTCTGGTAGTGGAAGAAAGGGGAGAATGGATGTTGGATCAGCAACTAACAGGATCTGCCACAAGTAAATACATTTTCTAAGTAATAAAAACTTAGCTAAATTCCTACAACTTCTTTTAAGTTGTTAGTAATTTTTAACAAAAATCCGTTCCTGCTGCTGTCCTAAACAGAAGGTGCTATGATGTGAATGTCACTTGATGATTTAAACTCATCAGTAAAATGCACGACTATATTCTCTGTGTAATAGATGTGTTTCTTCTCTCACTACCAGTTGCCAGTCCTACTGCCAGAAAACCAGTGTTGAAGCCATCCTTACAAATGCGTTGGTTTTTTCCTGTTGATCCAAATCAAATAGAATTCCATATAAGAATAGCCTTGTAAGTGCTTAACTATGTCTGTTTCTAATGGATGCCTAGTTCCTGCTTCTCGGTCTTTAGGATTGTTCTTTCACGGGCCTCTTTGGCACCCTTCCTGATTTTTCATTATGTTCAAATGTTTGAATAGCCAGAAACCTGACATTCAGTAAATGGGGAAGAGGGAGGAAGGAGAGGGAAGAGGGCTCCTACCTGCAGTGCTCATCAACGCTAGCGAAGTAGACAGCCATTCGGGATGATGTATACACAGGGACTGAATGCCTGGCCTGTAGATTCATTAGTCCTGCTGATGAATACAGAGAATGCGAACCCACAGAAAGCGGCTCCCGCGGGCTCTGATTGCCTGTTCTGTAGGAGGCGCACAGCAGGCCCTGCGGGGCGACACTCCACAAGCTTTTTACAGGACACCTGCCGGGTCCAAGCCTCCCTCGCTCTTCAAAACCATCTTGATGTTGAGGTTGTTTGTCACTTTTGTTAGTAATTGACTGTGTCTTCTCTTTCTCTTGATTATATTTAAACTCTGAATTTAATATTATTTCCAAAAAAAAATGTAGGATGATTTGTTGTTCCGCATTAGGACTGCGGTGAAAAGTCAAAATGCTATTTTCTATTCTGAACACTAGGGGGAGATCTTGTTTTCTCTCGGAGTGTTTTCAATCCCAACTCTCCCTCAGCTAGCTGTGAATGCAATTTGTTTGATTTTCGGTACAAGTGAATCACTATGATATCTTCATATTTATCAAAATAGAATGAGGATACTGTGATGGTATGGGGGGTCCTGGGTAAAAACTAAGGAAATCAGAATAAAGTATGGACTTCAGTTAATGATGACGTACCAGTATTGGTTCGTTAATTTTGACAAATATATCAGACCGATGTATGATGTTAACAACAGAGGAAACGGCATAGGGTATGTGGGAACTCTGGACTTACTATCTTTGCAACTTTTCTTCTGTAAGTCAAAACTATCCCAAAATAAAAAGGTTATTTAAAAATGCATTTTAAAATAGTAAGACCCGAACCTAATTTCCATTTTGTTTTTTTGTTTGTTGAGTTTTTTGGGAATCATGGAAAACACTTTAAAAACAATATAATTGCAGAACAAACTGAATGTTGGAAAGGACTTTGCTAAGTGAGCTAGAAGTATATGAAGATATATTCAAATAGCATTAGATACATTTAAAATACTTAAATATTTTAAAAATTGTTATCTGAGCATCTTAAACTCCCACCTGAGCATCTTAAACTTCCCCCAGCACCTGGAGCAATGAAGGAGGAGAGGCTCCCAGCACAGTGTGGGGAGCCTGCGTCCAGGGCCAAGTGTCAGGGAAGTCCCTCAGGCTCTCTCCTAATTCCCATGTGTGGGCTCCCTTAGGGCCCGTCTTACCCTGATTTTCCACCTCAGAGAAACATAGCAAAACTGTCAATTCTCGAGGAGCTATTAGAGTCCCTCTCTGATATGTGTTATCACGTGGCACACCCCCCACCCACAGTTCCTGCAAGTTCTCTTCTGACCTCATGCACTCCAGGTTTCCACTCCTCCCTGGAAAGCTCTCTTTTCCCTTCCCTTCCCTTCCCTTCCCTTCCCTTCCCTTCCCTTCCCTTCCCTTCCCTTCCCTTCCCTTCCCTTCTCTCTCTCTCAATTCAAACCCACTGTCCCTGGGCTCATGGCTCCCTTCGTTCCCCTGGCCTTATTCCCTGAGGGCCCATTTGTTCCCTCCTTCAGATGGTTCCCCTCCACTCCTTGTCTGGGATCCTTTCATTGGTGGGAGGACTGGGGGTTCTGTGGTGGTCACTAGGGTGGCGCTAACATCCCAGTCCTCCGCCACTTGGGCATGTCCCTGCCCCTTCCCTTGCTTCGGCCAATAGAACAGAACAGAAATGACTTACTATTTCTGGGCAGCAGCCTTTACTTTTTCTTCCCTTATCAGAGAAAACACAGTCATCCCAGGTGATGGGGACTCTGTCAGCTTGCGCACTTCAGTGAGGACAATGTGGAGCCCCCAGCCAACCCTCAGGGATAAATAGCAGGAGAAAGAAAAATGTATTTGTGGCTTTAGCCACTGAGAGTTGGGGGTGTTGAGCAACATAACCTAGTTTATCCTGGCCATCCACCATCCCTCCCAGAGGGAGTTCCTGCAAACACACCATAATCTTCCCCTTTTACATGTGAAGAAACCGAAGCACTGGAGATGAAGTAGCTTGCCCAACATCAGCTCGCTACAGGGAATAAAGCCAGACTTAAACCCAGGATGTAAGGCTCCAGCATCTGTGCCCATCATAGCAATCCCTAGAGACTCCCAGAGACAAAAATACAAGAAAACATCAGACAATCTACTCTCTTTGCCCCCCCACACACACACCCGCCCCCCCATGCACACACACACACACCTGCCCCCCATGCACACACACACACACCTGCCTCCCATGCACACACACACACACCCGCCCCCCCATGCACACACACCCCGTCCCCCATGCACACACACACACACACCTGCCCCCCATGCACACACACCCCGCCCCCCATGCACACACACACACACCCGCCCCCATGCACACACACACCCCGCCCCCCATGCACACACACACACACCTGCCCCCCATGCACACACACACCCTGCCCCCCATGCACACACACACACACACACACACACACACACTGAATAGCGCCGCCCTGCTGCTCCCACCTGCCCAGGTGGCTTCCTCGGCCTCTGCATAGCTGTTGTGCTGAGACTGGCCTGATAGGCCCTTTTCCTAGGTGCATGGCCTTTCTTTCTGACTTCACTCCCTTGTTTTGCTGAAGTATCTGTCTTTCTAAGAGACTCATGGGAAAGGGTACATAAGAGGTGAACTTTTGGAGGCTTTGAATGTTTGAAAGTATTTTATTCTTCCCTCAATGTGATGGTTAATTTTATGCATAAACTTGGCTGGGTCACAGTGCCCAAATATGTGTCAAATCTGATTCTGGGTGTTTCCATGAGAGTGTATTAGGATGAGATGAACATTTATATGGGTGGATTTTGAGTAAAGCAAACTACCCTTCGTAATGGGGTGGGCCTTATCCTATCAGCTGAAGGCTTAAATAGAACAAAAGACTTACCTCCCCCAAACAAGAGGGAATTCTGCCAGCAGATGGCATCCAGACGAAAACTGCAATACTGGTTCTTCTCTGGGACTCCAGCCTGTTGGCCCACCCTGCAGATTCTGGCCTTGTCTACATTCATAATTATATGAGCCAACTACTTAAACCTCTTTCTATATAAATACACATCCTTTTGGTTCTGTTTTTCTGGAGAAGCTAATTATGTTCATACATAGTTGATAGTTTAAAGGATATAATATTCACCCACAGTTCCTGCATTAGTTGGTCAGAATGTTGAAGGCATTCTTCTATGGTCTTCAAATCATTAGGGTTGGTACGGAAAATCTTACTTTCATTCTATTCCTATTCCTTTGAATATGGACTTTTCTCTCTTCTTTATAAAAAAATTTTTTTTCTTTGTGCCAAGTGTTTTTATATTTTATCCTGTTGTTGTTGTTAAGGTCTTAAAATTTGTTGTAGGCCCTTAGTGGGTCTTTTCAACTTGGAAATTTCTATGTTTGGGTCTAGGAAATGTTCCTCTTTACTTATGAATGTACTTCACTGGACTAGAACAGGGGTGGGCAAACTTTTTGACTTGAGGGCCACAATGGGTTCTTAAACTGGACCGGAGGGCCGGAACAAAAGCATGGATGGAGTGTTTGTGTGAACTAATATAAATTCAAAGTAAACATCATTACATAAAAGGGTACGGTCTTTTTTTTTTTTTTTAGTTTTATTCATTTCAAACGGGCTGGATCCGGCCCGTGGGATCTAGAAGCTTCAGGAAGGCAGGGACCGTATAGATCTTGGTCATGATTCACTTATGGTGCCTTGTGGAAAGTAGTACCTGGAGCCCACTAACTACCTGGATAAGTGAATGAATGAATGAGTGAGTGAGCCAATTAGTGAATGAATGAATGTGGGAGAAGAACATGTCTGCTTTGGGAAGAAGATATTGAGCTGAGTTTTAGACATGTAAAGCTTGAGGTGGATGGTATATGTAAGCCTGGAGCCCAGGACAGTTTTCCAGGCTGTAAATGTAGACCAGGACTTAGCCGCATCTACTTGGTAACTGAAGCTCTGGTTGTGCAATGACCTCCTGGAGAAAGATCAGAAACGAAAGTGGGCAGCAGAGGCCTGCAAAGCAGATGAGTCCTTTGAATAAAGAAAGTATTAAGTGTCCTGACTCTCCCAAACAAAAGGACAACTTCAGGAGGGTGTTCCCTTATTCTATGGCATTCTCTACGCCCAGCAGAAATGTGCAAATTCTTTGAGAAGCATGCTACTAGGGCACACTAATCATTAGTGTCTGCCACCAAAACTCACCTCTCTCTACAGCCACAGCTTGTCTGCCACCAAAACTCACCTCTCTCTACAGCCACAGCTTGTCTGCCACCAAAACTCACCTCTCTCTACAGCCACAGCTTGTCTGCCACCAAAACTCACCTCTCTCTACAGCCACAGCTTGACTCAGCAGAGAGAAGAAGACATACACGGGCGGGAAATGGAAATGGCAGAGAAGAAAAGATACTGACAGGTGAGAAAAGTTGCCAGAAGAGAAACACAGCTGAACAGTTCTAGCTGACCAAGCCCCCGTCTCCTCTGAGCCATTCAGACCCTCCTTCCCAGACCCTCCGCTTCTGAAAACACTACCGCTAGCCACTTCTCCAGAGGAGCCCCATACTGCCCCCCTGGATTAGCAAACATTTCTTGCAAAGCCCAGCTTCTGCTCTCTTAACCACGCCCACAGCCTGCTTTCCACCCAGCCTTTTTCCTTCTCAAAGAAGGCCCACGCCTCCTGCTTGCTAAGCCTACCTGGAACCAACACCGATATCCCCAGTTCCAGCTGGACTTAGCTAACTTCTCTCATCGCCGGAAGCCGAGGGCTCCCTCTCACGGCCTCTGCCTCCAGCAAAATCACCTGCTGGAATTGACAGTGGAGGTCCTGTCTGCCTCGCCCTCGCCCTTCATGTTTCTCTGCAAGCTCCATGCCCTCTCAGAATGGAGCCCTCTCAGAATACCGGCTCTGCATGGTATCTTCCTGCCAAAACATCCTGGCAGATGAGCTCACAATTGAATTTGTTTATTTTGATGGTTGGGGTGTGGGCACCTGGGAGCCAGCTGGAGAAAGCGTATGGCCTGTTGGGTGAAATGAAGTCCAGATCTCGCGTGCCGCTCTGAGATTCTCCACGACGGGGCTGGCTGACCAGAGCGTCTGTGAGCTGTAACAGCCACACAGACCAATCCAGTCCCCATTAACTGTGGGCTGGGCAACAAGGACCAACCTTCTTCCTCAAAGGAAATTGTTAGATAAAGATTATTTAAAGTCACATTGAAGACAGTAAAGAGTTGAAAGGAGCCGGACCTGCCAGACCAAATTGGGGGGGGAGGGGCCTGATCCTAGAATCAAGGGAAAGTATCTGAGCACCAAACCCACGCTGTGCTCAGGGTGTTGCTACTGCTGAACATCTAGTCTTGAGTTCCCAGCCTCATGTGGCAAAGGAGCCGGTCCACACCCAGGGCCACCCAAGGAGAGGAAACTGAGGGTGACATTCCCTATCCCACGGAGACCCCACAGGCGCTGTGATAAGGTGATTTATAGTAAGAAGTATATATTCGGTTGCCGGGAGCCAGTCCATCCTTGCTGTTTCAAGGGACCTGGCATATATGGCATACTGTTCTTAATATGTTTGCGCACCTTCTTGGCACTATGTGTTTTAACCAAGGTCTCTGAGAAAGGTTGTTTTCCCAGGTAGGGATTTTCCCCTGAAGTTAGGGAGGGAATAAAACCTCTTAACTAAGTGCCAGGCGGGTTATTAATCACTTTAACTACGAACAATCATGCTTAAGCTACATAATCTTTACTCCCTGGAATGGAGATAAGAAACGCCCTAACCTTTGTAATAGAGATTGATAGGATTGAATCAACTGGTATAAATACAGATGTAACAAGACAGCAAGACTCAGAACTAAGAAGACAGAACCAGGAGGCACAGAACCTACACAGAACGTTCTCTAGAGACAGAAGAACTTTGCTGGAGAAAACATGGCAAAAGATCCTGGACAGAAACTGGCCTCAGAACCTAGAGACAGAACCTAGCGAGAGAACATGGCAAAAGATCCTGGACTGAACCTGACTACAGAGATTGGCAAGAGAACCTGACTAGAACCTGGTGACTGAACCTGGCTTGAGAACCTGGACAGAACGTGGCTGGAGAACCTAGCGAGGGAACATGGCTACAGAACCTGGCTGGAGAACCTAGCAAGAAAACATGGACACTGAACCTGGCTGGAGATCCTAACCAGAACTTCGCTGGAGATCCAGACCAGAACTTGGCTGGAGATCCTGGCTAGAGATCCTGGCTAGGCTGCTGATCAACTGAACACTATCTCCGTGTCCTTCCTTCTTCGCCAACTCCGTCCACACCTTTGGGGACCCCTGGACCCGCTGGGGTTGGACCCCAGCATTCGGTCTTTGTCCTCAGTTTTGGCACAGAGCCCCTAAAACCCCTGGAATCTCCTAAGTCAGGAGAGTAATGTCTGTGGCTTTCATTATGTTAATGAGGTGCCTTTTAGACCCACCTAAGGGCGGGTGCTTGTCAGAAGAACCAACCAGAAGCAGAGGGTTGAGACAGGGGTCAGTGCCAGCCCCTGATCGGCAGGGAGGGCAGAGGGGCTGGAGGTGGAATTAGTCGTCCACGGACAGTGATGCAATCAGTCGAGTTTATGTAAAGAGGCTCCGTCAAACCCAGAAGGAGTGGGTTTGAAGGGCTTTCGGTCGGTGACCACGTGGAGAGTTGGGGAGAGTATCGCCCTAGGAAAGAGCATGGCTCCTCCGCACCCTTTTCCCGTGCCCGGCCCTTTGCAGCCTTCCATCTGGCTGTTCCCAAGTTGCATCCTTTTGTACTAAACCAGTGAGCTGGTAAGTAAATTGTTTCTCTGAGTTCTGTGAGCCACTCTAGCAAATTCATCCAACCCAAGGGAATTGTGGGGCTGGGGGGTGGAGATTGTTGGAACCTCTGAACTACAGTTGGTAAGTCAGAAGCACAGATAACAACCTGCACTTGCAGTTGGGAATTGGTGTCTGAAGTGGGCTGGGGGCTGTCCTAGGACTGAGCCCTTACCCTGTCCTAGATAGTGTCAGAATTGAGCTGAATTGTAGGACACTTAACTGGTGTCAAATAATTGCTTGGTGGTGTGTGCACCACCCTCCCCTGTTGGAATTGGTGATCAGAATCACTGCCTTAAAATTTCTGATGCTGCTTTTAAAAATAATCAATTTTCATTTAAAAATAAATCATTATTGTCCTAGCCGGTTTGGCTCAGTGGAAAGAGTGTCAGCCCTCGGACTGAAGGGTCTCAGGTTCAATTTTAGTCAAGGACACCTACCTCAGTTGCAGGCTCCATCCCTGGCC
Organism: Myotis nattereri; assembly: GCF_964212035.1. Lineage (NCBI taxonomy): Eukaryota > Metazoa > Chordata > Mammalia > Chiroptera > Vespertilionidae > Myotis > Myotis nattereri. Next base: position 200,870,430 of record NC_138075.1, on the reverse strand, counting down.
CCTGTCAGGGCGTGTGTGGGAGGCAACCAATCACATCGATGTTTCTCTCTCTCTGTTTCTCCCCATCCCTCCCACTCTCTCTAAAAATCAATGGAAAGAATATCCTCGCGTGAGGATTAACAACAAAATAATAATAATAATAATCTACATAAATAAACGCCTAAGCAACTGTTACAACTGAACGACCAGAACAACCAACCAGAACGACCAGTGCTATGATGCGCACTGACCACCAGGGGGCAGACGCTCAGCACAGGAGCTGCCCCCTGGTGGTCTGTGCACTCTCACAGCCAACCTCCCGTGGCACCCCCCTCCCCCACACACTCCCCCTCCCTCTCCCCCTGCCGTCCAGGCTGAGGGACCCCACCCGTGCACGAATTTGTGCATCAGGCCTCTAGTAATAAATAAACCATTGTCATCATCAGGCATTTATTAAATAGCAAAGTGACTGTTTCAAAAATTTTAAAAATTTATTGATTTTAGAAAGAGAAGAAGGGTGAGAGAGGGAAACATCGATTTGTCGTTCCACCTGGTTATACATTCATTGGTTGATTCTTGTATGTGCCCGGACGGGGATGGAACCCACAACCTTGGTGGTCTGGGAAGACACTCTAACCAAGATGAGCTACCCAGCCAGCACAAATGTTTCATAATTTTAATCAAAAGACTTTAAGGAAAATATCAATAAGAGACATTTTGCTTAGCTTCAAATGAAAAAGTCTGGAAAAATAACCCAATTATTTCAGCTCTTTAAATAGCTTGATATCAATTAGCAAATCGTGATTCAGTTCAGCTGTGTTATTACTTTGACCCTTAGCAGTATAGATATAGACCGGGGCACCTAGGACTTTATTTTCTCAGCAAACTTCCAACCGGAAGCATAACAGTGGCTAACGAATTCTGCGTCAGGGCCATGTTAATCCATGTAAGACTGCGGTAGAGCTTCCTGGCAGCATTTCTCCTCCTGGCAGGGGCTCCAGAATAAGAGGCAGGTAGTGCAATGTATGCTGTCATGACCCCTGCCTGCCTCTGTGACGCTGCCAGAGACACGGCACCGAATGGCTGAGGCGAGTGGCAGCAGGCTGACGTCATAAATCTCCTTTCCTGGAACTACTTGAACCATCAAATGGGAACTGACCCAGAGGACAAGCGGGAGGAAAACATCCTTTCAGCCTACGTTTCTCTACCGCTGACGGAGACCCTGATTGTCTCCTGAAGCCCCCTTCTCCCGCCGGGAGGCAGCCTGGGTTTGGGATGGTGGAAATTCCCAGGAACAAAGCTGAGGCCGCCTTCCCTCCTGCGGAGACCGCGTGGGATTCAGCTCTGGTGACATCACTGCGGGATTTCCAGGGCGCCGGGCAGCGGGCGGAGCATTTCTCCGGGGATGCTTTCCTGTTAGAAGAACCCTTGGTTTTGAATCCCCCGACTTCACAGCGTGCAGCCTCTCAATGCAGTTTTCTGCATTGTAATTTGTAGAGAAAAATTGTTTATTTGTGTTCCAAATCCAATATCTTAAACAAAATGGCACATAGGTAATTGGGAGACCTGAGAACGAGGTGAGAATGCTTTGGGAAGGGCTGCGTCGGCTTGGATGTAGCTGGATCGCACAAGTCCACTGCCTGTCACAATCGCATTAATTCTACCCAATAGGCAGTGTTTTAACCAACATACACCCTCATGTGGGGATTTGCTACTTACTTGTAGGCGATTTGCTAAGTCTGATTTTAGGAAACTGAGTTCTGGGGACTTCAGGAAGAGAACAAGTTCTGGGAAATGGATGGCTACAGGGTGGAACGTGCACATTGCCATAAAGAATAGCTTCAAAGGGAGTGGGGTAAACTCTTGCCTCTAAGACCCTGTGACCTGCCTCCAGCTCTCAGGAGGAGGTCAAACTCCTTGCGTGAATGAGCTCCTTGGCTGACCAAGCAACAGGGCCCAGAGGGGAGCACACATTTTTGTAGCAGTGGCCCAAAAGGTAAGCACATGTAAGAATAAGGCCAGGCGTCTGTCTTCAGTCCTAGCTGGTTTGGCTCAGGGGATGGAGCGTTGGCTTGTGGACTGAAGGGTCCCAAGTTCGATTCCAGTCAGGGGCACATGCCTGGGTTGCAGGCTTGATCCCCAGTAAGGGATATTCAGGAAGCGGCTGATCAATGATTCTCTCTCATCATTGATCTCCCTCTCTCTCTCTCTCCCTTCAATAAAAATTTTAAAGAAGAATAAGGCCAGGTGTCTGTCTTCAGGAGAGAGAGAGAGAGAAAGAGAGGCAATGGCAGAGGTCTTGGTGATGACGGCTCTGACACTGTCTGCCCTGACCCTCGCTGCTCCAATATAGACCAGTTTCCTCTGTAGCTGGGGCACGCTGTCGTCCTGGTACCTCCTCTCAGCATCCCCTGGAGACGCCCTTTGCCTCTCTCACGAGGGACCATGTCGGTCGTCACTCAGATTCATGTTTAGATTCATGTTTATTTTCTGGTGTGACTCTAGCTGCCATGTTCTGGGAACCAAGTAGCAGGAAGAAGGCTGGGTAGTCACAGCATCTTGTGTGCACACACTCACCGACTGTTTACACTTATTGTATTTGTACCCTCAGCTATGTGTTGCACCCTCTCCAGAGAGGAACACTTCAGTTTAGGGGAGGTTATCTACAGACATAAACTGGGGGATAGGGCGGGACATTGAACACCTCCTCCTCCTCCTCTTCCTCTTTCTACTCTTCCTTTTCATCTTTGAAAAAATAAAAATTTTAAAATAGTTTTTAATTGATTTCAGAGGGAAAGAGAGAGAGAGAGAGAGAGAGAGAGAGAGAGAGAGAGAGACCAATGATGAAAGAGAATCATTGATCGGCTGCCTCCTGCACACTCCCCATTGTGGGTGGAGCCTGCAACCTGGGCATGAGCCCGACCAGGAATCGAACTGTGACCTCTGCACAGATCTTCAGGATGGCCCTAACTTGACTGCCTCTTAAAACTGTTTTACTTTTAGCCCATTGTTCACGCCATCTTCCTCAAGATTATGGTGCTGCCCATTCGTGAGCCTCAGGGGACTCTGTGGTGTCGATGGAGGCAGTAGTGTAATCAAAGCCCAGTGTGCTTGCTCTTATAACTAATTCTCTCAGGAAACATCTTTCCTTTCTATTATTTTTTAAACTGTTTTTACCTTCTCAGCACCTAGGTTGAGATGAACAAGTTACATGTTCCCATGCTTTGCCTTTGCTGAGGGACAGATAGTTTTCTCTCCTACGTTTAAAAATTTTTTATTGAATCTATTAGGGTGACATTGGTTAATAAATTTACATCTGTTTCAGGTGTATGATTCTATAATACATCATCTGTATTTTGTATTGTGTGTTCATTACCCTAAGTCTCCTTCCTTTTGCCTCTTCCACCTCCTACCACCCCCTTTCCCGCTGGCAATCACCATACTGTTGTCTATGTCTATGAATTTCAGGGCCGGGGTGGGTGTGTGTGTGTTTGTTTTGTTTAATCCCTTCACCTTTTTCATCCAGGCCCCAACCCACATCAGTCTGTTCTCTGTATCTACGAGTCTTTTGCTTGTTTATTTTCTTCATTAGATTCCAAATCTAAGTGAAATCACATGGTTTCTCTCTCTCTCTCTCTCTCTCTCTCTCTCTCTCTCTCTCTCTCTCTCTGACTGGCTTTTTTGCTTACCATAATAGTCTCCAGGTCTATCCATGCTGTCACAAGGGTAAGATTTCCTTCTTTCTTATGGCTGATTAGATTCCATTGTGTAAACGTACTACTGCTTTTTTATCCACTCATCTGCTAGGCACATGGGCTGCTTCCAAATCTTAGCTATTTAAATAATGCTGCAGTGAACATAAGGGTGCATATATTCTTTCAAATTAGTGTTTCGTGTTTCTTCGGATATATTCCCAGAAGTGGCATCACTGGGTCTTAAGGCAGTTCCATTTTTAATTTTTTGAGGAAATCCCATACTGCTTCCCACAGTGGCCGCACCAGTCTGCATTCCCACCAGGAGTGCACGAGGGCTCCCTTTTCTCCACATCCTCGCCAGCACTTGTTTGTTATTTATTGATGGTAACCATTCTGACAGGTGTGAGGTGATATCTCATTGTGGTTTTAATTTGCATTTATCTGATGATTAGTGACCTTGAGCATCTTTTCAGATTCTATTGGCCATTTGTATGTCCTCTTTGGAGAAGGGTCTATTCAGAGCCTTTGTTTTTTTCAATTGGATTGTTTGCTTTTTTGGTCTTAAAGTGTATAAGTTCTTTATAAATTTTAGATTGTAACCCCTTATGAGATGTATCATTGGCAAATTTATCCCATTCAGTGGTTTGTCTTTTCATTTTGTTGATGGTTTCCTTTGCTGTGCAAAAACTCTCCAGTTTGATGTAATCCCATTAGCTTATTTTTTCTTTTGTTTCCCTTGCCCAAGGAGACATATCAGAAAAATATTACTTTAAGAACTATCTGAGATTTTACTGCCCATGCTTTCTTCTAGAGATTTTTATGGTTTTGTTACTTACATTTAAGTCTTTAATCCATTTTGAGTTTATTCTTGTGTATGGTGTAAGGAGGTGGTCTAGTTTCATTTTTTTGCATTTACCTGTCCAATTTTCCCAGCACCATTTATTGAATAGACTGTCTTTACCCCATTTTATGTTCTTGCTTCCTTTGTCAAATATTAATTGACCATAAAAGTGTGGTTTATTTCTGGGCTCTCTATTCTGTTTCATTGATCTATATGTCTATTTTTATGCAAGTACCATACTGTTTTGATTACTGTGGCCTTGTAGTATAGTTTAATCAGGTAGAGTGATTCCTCCAACTTTCCTTTTTTTTTTTTCAAAATTGCTGTGGCTATTTGGTTCCATATAAATTTTTGGAATATTCTAGTTCTGTGAAATACACCATTGGTGTCTTGATAGGAACTGATTGAATCTATAGATCGCTTTGGGTGGTATGGACATTTTAATGATGTTAAGTCTTCCTACCCATGAATAGCATATGTGTTCACTTATTTGTATCTTCCTCAATTTTTTTCCTCAGTGTTTTGTAATTTCCCAAGTACAAGCCTTTTACATCCTTGGTTAAATTTATTCCTAGGTATTTTTTTATGCAATTGTAAATAGAATTATTTTCTTAGTTTTCCTTTCTGATAATTCATTGTTGGTGTATAAAAATGCAGCTAATTTCTGGGTATTTATTTTGTATCCTGCTACTTTATGGAATTAATTTATCAGTTCTAGTAGTTTTTTTTAGTGTTTTTTAAAAATATATTTTTATTGATTTCAGAGAGGAAGGGAGAGAGAGAGAGAGAGAAACATCAATGATGAGAGAGAACCATTGATTGGCTGCCTCCTGCACACCCCACACTCGAGCATGCAGCCCAGGCATGTGCCTTGACCAGGAATTGAACCGTGACCTCCGGGTTCATAGGTCGATGCTCAACCACTGAGCCACGCCGGCCAGGTTCAATGTGCTTTCTTGAGGATGGAAGTCCCCATATCAGTCACACATGGAAAATGGGAAGAGGTCGACATGGATGTCACAGTGGGAAAAGGTTGAGAGTCATGGATGTGGGCTAGCCTCCCTGTTGCTTCCAGAGAGAATTTTCTGAAAAAATCCCCCTCTTTGCTTATAAACTCAGCGCTTCACAGCCTACAGAGTTAAGACCTATCTGCTTGCTCCTGTTTATCTCTCTCACCTCTTATCATTCCTCCCTGACCCCTCCAGGACTCCAGTCCCCTTGTGCTTGAACACAGCAGACAGCCGTGACTCTGTCTGCACAGGGGGTTCCTCTGCCTGCAAGTAGGAAAAGGACAGAAAAGTGGGTTCTTGACCTGCAGTGCCCTCCTCTAACCCTGCTGGGGGCCGCTGTCCTCCTGCCCTTGGCTCCTTGACTCTGTGATACCCTCACGGTTTGCTCCAGCTCATCCTTTTACATCTGTGGGTGAGTTTTAGAAACCTCATCTTACCCTTGGGCCCTGAGGGCCTGGAGAGCAGTAGGACAAGTGATTCTTTCTTCCTTAATGGAGCAAACCAAAGAACGCTACCTTCAACTTTGGGGTTTTTCCCTCCCTTTTTCTCTCTTTGCTTAGGGTGACACTGGAAACACGCCTTTGGGTAAAAGTAAAATACAGTGTGCTCCTCAGGGCTCTAACTTAACATAAAGGTTTTCAAGCCGAGGCCAGTTTGGCTCAGTGGATAGAGCGTCGGCTTGCGACTGAGGGGTCCCGGGTTCGATTCCGGTCGGGGGCATGTGCCTGGGTTGCGGGCACGTCCCCAGTGGGAGATGTGCAGGAGGCAGCTGATCGGTGTTCCTCTCTCATCGATGTTTCTGACTCTCTGTCTCTCTCCCTTCCTCTGTAAAAAATTGGTGAAATGTATTAAAAAAAAATTAAAAAAAAAAAAAGGTTTTCAAGTTCTAGCTTTTCTATAGAATAAGAATTGTTTATAGTGATTCCCTAAAGGGGCAGCAGTACTTTGTCATGCAATCATTTTCCATTTGCATGAGATACACATCAGGTATTTCCTTCTTCGCGCCAAATGCAGCAGCGCAGAGAGCCAGGCTGTTTAAAAGTGATCCATTCGTTTGGAAATAGGAAGTGACAAGAGGGAATTGATCTATTTCAATTTGCTCTCGCCAGAGATAGCTTTTATTTCTTTGCCCCATGGCCCCTTTCAATTTAGTGGATGTATTTTCCAGAAAAATCCTTATCTTTTTTTCCCCCCCCAACTCAATGGGGAGCAAATTTTAGACTATTTTAAATCCCAAATGTAGACCTCTCCATCTTCGTCCCTACTTTCCTATTATAACTAAATATAGAAATTAGGCAACACCAATGTCTCTCTCACATTGCTCTCCTCTCAGCATTATTCCCAACCTTCTTTATTCTCTGCTTTCCCCTCCCCCACAGAGATTTTAATTTTGTTAAAATGTTTTTACTGCGGCTGTGACTCAAGAGGCACAGCTAGCTGCAGAAGCACAATGTCATTTAATATTCCGCCCCGGAGCCCAGACAGTCTCACATCAGGTCATTTGGAGCAGAGCTGTTGAGACTGCTTTATGACAATGATTGGCAACAACACGCTGCTGCTGCAAAAACAGACAGTGTAAAAAAAAAAAAAACCACCAAAAAAACCGCTAGTGTGCTGTGGGCAATAATAACACTTCCAATACCAGAATACAGATGGGAGCCAGTTTAACAGAAGTGAATGTGGTCACCAGATGATGATATAACACTAAAGCCACACTCTGGATTTCCCTCTGTGTTGGTTGGGTAAGACGCATCCATTCATTGATCCATCAGACCACTCATTCAACTGTATTCAATGTGGGCCTATTTCAAGATGGGCACCATGCAAAGGCAATGCTTAGGACACAAAACAGCATTAGCAGAACTCCTGTTAGCCACGTGCCTGTGGTTCCTGGAGAAGGCAGACTTCAAAACAATATTTATAGGTATGGCTGAGAACCATAATGGAAACCAAAGAAGACAGTACGAACTCTAACAGGGAAACCAGAGGGAGCTATAGGGGCTCTCAGAGGAAGTGAGATTTGAAGTAAAAATTGAAGGGATGAATTGGATATTTCCAGATGAAGGAAAGGGGTGGCTGTATTTCCGGCCAAAGAAACACATATATGTAAAGCAAGAGACTGACGATAGCAGTGCCGTTAACTAAGGCAAAGAGGAGACACCGGTTTGCAACTGAGAGAATGAATTCTGCTTTACGTCATATTTGTAGTATCTGCGGTGGATTTGGGTCTCAGATTTGGGGCTAGAAATAGAGGTTTGGGGGTCAGTGTCTACAGGTCATAGCTACAGGCAGGTGAGTTAATGAAATCACCTAAGAATGTACTGAGTGACCATGTCCAACTGAGCTGGGTAGGCAGTTAGTTAGAGCATTGTCTGCATACACCAGGGTTTCAACCAATGAATGCATAAATAAGCGAAACAATGAAGCAATCTCTCCCTTCCTCCCTCCCTCCCTCTCTCTAAAATCAATAAATGTTAAAATTTTTAAAACAACACTTCCTAAATTAAAAAATGTTAATAATGCTTTTTCGACTTTGTATGGAGTGATGGACATTTTTTATTTAAAAAGAATCCAAACCAATTAGTGGAATCTATTTTAATAAAACTTTTTTTTCCATCTCACTTTGGCTATTTATTGTGTTGTCTGATTACTTAACACAAGGTAATTTTTCAGTTGGAAGCCTTGAAAAATATCACTGAAGATTTTTTTTCACGTTTAGATCAAATAAATTCTTAGTTTAATATCCTGCTAGAGCTTTGTGGACATCGTTTTTTCCTTTTCAGTTTATCAGATGACAAATGCCTCCGGATACCAGCCTTTATATGCCTCACAAAGATCCCTATGTGAAGTCCCCAGGAAAACCTTCCATGCATCAAAAACACGTTGACATGTTAGAAATTCAAGGAAGCCACAGACTTCTCAGGTTAGTTGGCAGCGATTGGAAAATTTAAAAATAGTCGAAAACAAGGATGGACCTGTTTAAAAGCAGTTTAGCAGAGAGCCGGCCCGTGTGGCTCAGGGGCTGAGCATCCACCTATGAACCAGGAGGTCCCGGTTCTGGTCCCGGTTCTATTCCCAGTCAGGGCCTGGGTTGCCACTCAATCCCTAGTAGGGGGTGTGCAGGAGGCAGCTGATCAATAATTCTCTCTCATCATTGATGTTTCTTTTTTTATTTTTTTAAATATATTTTATTGAGTTTTTCACAGAGAGGAAGGGAGAGGGATAGAGAGTTAGAAACATCGATGAGAGAGAAACATCGATCAGCTGCCTTCTGCACACCCCCTACTGGGGATGTGCCCACAACCAAGGTACATGCCCTTGACCAGATTCGAACCTGGGACCCTTTAGTCCGCAGGCCGACGCTCTATCCACTGAGCCAAACCGGTTAGGGCGCTCATCATTGATGTTTCTATCTCTCTCTCTCCCTCTCCCTTCCTCTCTGAATCGATAAAAATGTTTTAAAAAACACTGCTTGATTTTTAAAAAAGATTAGCAGAGAAAAGATAAAATAATCTTTCCATGTAAAGCACATACTTATTGCTAGATTGTTGTGGGGCTATGGGCTCCTCTGGTACAGGGCTTTGAAGTAACAGGAAAAGGAAGACATGGATTCAATAAAATTTCAACCGATGCCTTCTGGTAGGGACGAGGCCCAGCTGAGTGACTGATTCCAGAGCAGCTGAGCTGGTCTGTTTCCAAAGATGACTGAGTATGAGAGCTGACGTGGTATCAGCCAGCAGGAGTGGCAGGACACGGGAATCACAGCCTCAAAGAATACAGCAGAAGGTTTGGAAGGTAACAGCTACACACCAACCTTGAGATCCCAAGATCATTTCTGCCCGGGGAACTGGATTAGTTTTAGGAACTACCTGTATTCAGTAGCGCTAAGATCATTTCCAGGCATGGGAGGCTGGCCATACCCCGATGATAGATTAACCTGCTCACAACTGCTTCGTTTGTGCAACAACCTAACGCAGCCCATTCTTCCCCTGGCCACAGGAGCTTGGGGCCTCGACCCACGAATGGGGGGTTATGCTGATACCAGTAAAACGACAGGCTTTGACTCCCAACCATTGCTCGTAAAATTACTAATGAATTCTCAATTTTCCCCACTTGTTGAAAAGAGTCTTTATTATTCGGGGACTCCTTTGGTGGCAACTTAAACCAGCCTGGTTAAAAGGGCAGGGGTGTTAGCTCACATAGCCAGGAAGGTGAGGAGTGTTTGCGGGGAAGACCCAGCAGGACTTGGTGTGCCTGCGTTTTCTCTCTTCACCTCTCACCTGCTTTAGTGAGGATTTTATTTTTGGCTTTATTCTCCCAGGTTGGGTGATTTCATAAAATGGAACCATAGTGTCAGTCTAGGGTCTCATAAAACACACACACACACACACACACACACACACACACACACACGGAAGGGCCCTAATTGGCCTGGGTTGGATTGCTTTCTCCTCTGACCAGTTACTGAGCTGAGAATGTTGGTTCTGAGAGTCACATCATGGGCACAGTTTAACTTTCATAAGTTCAACTATGAGCATTAAATAAGAGAAAGGCAAGAAGTAGACAATGGATATGGGCGATGCCAGCCATTGGGTACACTCTGAACGCAACATGAGCCCAGAGGTGTGATGGCCATTCCCGAGGCCCATCTCAGCTCCCAGAGCTTGTCATGGCCTGAGAGCCTGCAGCAAAGGTCCAGGGAGTCATTTCAGAGAACACGGCCCCTAAATGCAGCTGGCCCTTCATCTGGTACTCAGCTGAAGAGCCTGCCATTTGCCTCTGTATGGGGGGAAAGAGACAATGTCATCATGGCCTTCATGAAAAAAGATAATTATACTTTGGTGGCTGCTTAAAGGATGTTCAAGGATAGTTTTACCTGTATGTGAATATCTCCTCACAAGCTGACATTAACACCTGCCGCCTGTCTCGCATAACTTGGAATTCTATGGAGATGGGTCTGGGGGCCATCCCTCCGTCAGTCACTGACAACTCAGAAGCAGGGCGCTTTAGGTGGGGAGTGGCGTCCGTTTGGAGGAAGTCAATTGAGACCCACCACCCTGGAGTGGCTGCAGGGACCTGAGGTGTTTCACGTAAGGCTGGAGTGTTTACCAACGTCCTCCTCCACTGGGACCCCTGGGCGTCCACCCCTTCCTGAAGTCCTCTCCGTGGCTGGCTTCCTGGCTTCTTAGAGCCAGGGCCACCCTGTTAGTGCCCAGTTTACACCCCGCATTCCCAAACGACGGCTGCCGTGGTGTTTGTGCAGATCAGCATCTTCCTTCAACTCACAAGAAACTGATTCAGCCATCGACACACTTGGAAACTTGGCTGTCCTCTGCACCTGGAACCAGGCCAAGTTCCTCAGGGGATGGGCGGGCTTTGCAGCATCCTCTTCACCGGTCCCGGGACACATCCCAGCAAGCTGTGAGCTCCTCTCTCCCAGCTGGGAACCCCCTACAGTTTAGGGTGTGTTTCCTAACTTCGGGGAGATCTTAGTCCTGGAGGCCACTGCTCATCGCCTTTCTCCGGGTAAGGTTGCCAGGTGAAATATTTGGGACATTTATCTACTAAAAACTTTATTTACTGTTGATCTGAAATTCAAATTTAGTGTTTTTTAAAAAAATATTTTTATTGATTTCAGAGAGGAAGGGAGAGGGAGAGAGGGCTAGAAACATCAATGATGAGAGAGAATCACGGATCAGCAGCCTCCTGCATGCTCCCTACTGAGGATCAAGCCTGACCTTGACCTTCTGGTTCATGGGTCAATGCTCAATCACTGAGCCACACCAGCCAGGCTGTACTGTCCTTTCAATTTTTTTCAATGCTGTTTGTACAACAGTGTAAAATTTTATGTAACCACATCTATGATTCCTTCTGCTACTTTTGTGCTTAGGAAGATTTTTCCTATCCAAAGATGAGATAAATACTGGCCAATATTTTGTTGCATTCTCATGATTATAATGAACTCTTTTTATATATGTATATTTCTTTATTGATTTCAGAGAGAAAGGGAGGAGAGAGAGATAGAAACATCAATGATGAGAGAGAATCATTGATCGGCTGCCTCCTGCACACCCCCCCCCACTGGGGATCGAGCCCGCAACCCAGGCATGTGCCCTTGGCCGGAACCGAACCCGGGACCCCTCAGTCCGCAGGCTGACGCTTTATCCACTGAGCCAAGCCGGCTAGGGCTATAATGAACTCTTTAATCTACCTGCAGTTTGACTTGGTATATGGTGTGCGACAAGGCTCTAAATGAACTTTCCTCCCAATAGCATCTTTTCCAAGTACTATATTCCCGTCTCTCCTTTTATCCATTCTCTGGGTAAAAGATGGGAGTCAGTTGGGGAAGCTAAGTGGCCCAAGCAGTTCACCAACATCACCACACCTGGAGAATGAGCTGTTTCCTAACCCCCAGGTTTTCTCCCAAATGGTGAAGGAGATCAGAAAGTAGAGGGGAGGCAGGAGCATCTGCTTTCTTCGCATTCACAATAACCACATCGGTAGGAGAGAAAACAGGCCTGCGTCCCCACAAAGCCCTCAGGCCCGCCTGTTAGGTGATCCTGCTGATTCACAAACCCGTCCAACGCTTTCTGCTTCTGACTCTTATCCCATGGGTCAGGACGCCTCCCACACCCCTCCTCAGACCTTGAGAGAGGCTAGCTGGATGAGGTGGTCTGCCTGTAATTACTGCTTATTTAATTGGATTGTGGATTTTAATATCATCAACACGGGGAGGGGACAGATAGGAGCGGTGCCTTCAGCGCCAGGCTTCTGCTCACCCCCTCCGTTTGTGCTCTCGGGTTATCTCACCCTATGGCTGGGCAGCGCCGCCTCCTTATCGCGTCTGTTTCTCCACACGTCTCCCTGGATACAGTCACGTATGAAAGTAGCGTGAGTAGTATTAGTATGTTGCATTGCATATCTGAATATGTTTCTTTTGCTCACGTAAGTCTAAATGAAAACTTACTTTGGTTATTTTCTTGGGCTTAGTGTTTTGGAAAATATGAGGTATGTTATTTTCCCATATGCCTGCCGAAGCACTGTCCTCCTAGAAATTACGTTCTAATGGAGAAGAAATAAACTGGTGATTAAGAATGCAATGTGTTGTGAATTTAGTCTTATTTTTCACATTCTCTGTCATTTCCAGGAGATGTGGGGTAGAGAAAATATAATCACACGGGCTCCGTCCACTTCTGAGGAATGGAAGCCGCCCAGTCTCCTCTGGTGCCAGAAGAGGAGTAGGCACGAGTCCCCAAGAGGAAAAACTCGCTCTGGGGTCTCAGGTCCTCGCAGACTAACCCCTGAGCCTTGGCTTTCATTGTATGATCTTTCCGGGCAGCCAGAGGCCTTGCCAAGGGCTGGGTCTCCACAGCATGCTGAGCGGCCCCTTCCCTTGGTAGACGGGTGCATCTAGTGGTGACTTACAGAGGTTGTCTCCATCCCCAAGGACTCAGAATCTGATTTGTTGGGGAATAAAATCTGCCTGAAGCAGAGAATCTCACCACTTTATTTCTTTTCAGCCCTTTAATCCTAATGCCAGAGTTATGCTCGTCATAAATCTATGGCCACTGAAATATCCTCGCCCCATCTGCCAATATCTTCCAAAACACACATTTTTTTCACAGAGCCTCTTCTAAGCTGCGCTCTTCTTTAACGGCACATCACTGTTCACCTGCAGCCGGGTATTGCGGGTTTAGTGGGTGAGGCAGAGACTTCCCTGGGCCTCAGATTCCTTGCATGTAAAAGTCAACCTAGTAGTATCTCTCCCAGAGTTCTGCTGTGAGAATCAAAAGAATTAATGCGCTCACATTTGCATAAAACCTAGCTCAAAACCCATCGGTAGGATTACTTCAAGTCTGAATATTAAAATATTATTTTAAAATTTGTCTGCAAAGTAAAGCCAGATAGGGAGTGCGTTTTCCTACAGAGAACTGCTGCTATGGCCAGGCCGCCCTCCTGTCAGGGTTGCAGGCTGTTAGCACAGCGTATATGGTCTATGTGCGCACACAGATAAGCTTTTTTCCGCTCTTTCCTATGTGCCTGGCTCTCCAGATTTCATTATCAAAGGGGCAGAGCGCATCAGAGAACTTGATCAGCAGCCAGGCACGGTTTTTCCTCCTGCTTGTCCTTTGTCAGGTCTTTGTTCCGCCCCTGGCTACACTCAAACAGAACCACTTACTGGTGATTAAAAGGAGGGACTCGGCGGCGAGGCGGAGCCTGCGGGGCGCGGGGGCGCAGCGATTGGGTTCGCCCTCGGGGGCTGCGCTCCGAGTGCCCGCCCGCGGGCGTCGGCCGCTCCGGAGCCAAAGCCCGGCCCGCCGCCCCCGCCGCCGGGGGAGACGTCAGAGGCGTGCAGCCGAGGCTGGCCAACCGACCAACAGACCGACGGACCGCGGCGGTGACCGAGGGACGGAGAGCGGCGCGCGCGGCTGGCTGCAGGGAACAGACATCCACAGCGCGGGCTGCACCAACCTGCCGGCTCCGACGACAGCGCCATGTCCGACGGCGACAACACCACCCTGCTCCTCGCCCCGTCCTCCCTGCAGCCGGACAACTACACGCTGCCGCCCAACGCCAGCAGCCTGAGCCCGGGCCCCGACTTCCCCGTCGCCCCCGCCTCCAGCGCCGCCCCCAGCCCCAGTCCCGGGCTCAGCCTCGCGCCGAGCCCCGGCGTCAGCTTCAGCCCCGGCCCCGCTCCCTCCCCGGAGCCCACGGCCGGCGGCTTCCCCGGCGCCGCGGTCAGCGCGAGCGCGTCCCCGTTCCCTCGGCCCTGGGCCCCCCACGAGCCCGCGTTCTGGGACACGCCGCTGAGCCACGGGCTGAACGTGCTGGTGGGCGCCGCCCTGTGCGTCACGATGCTGGGCCTGGGCTGCACCGTGGACGTGAACCACTTCGGCGCGCACGTCCGGCGGCCGGTGGGCGCGCTGCTGGCCGCGCTCTGCCAGTTCGGCCTCCTGCCGCTGCTGGCCTTCCTGCTGGCGCTCATCTGCTCGCTGGACGAGGTGGCCGCCGTGGCGGTGCTCCTGTGCGGCTGCTGCCCCGGCGGGAACCTCTCCAACCTCATGTCCCTGCTGGTGGACGGCGACATGAACCTCAGGTACGGAGCGGGGGCCCCGAGGCGGCTTTCCCAGCCCCACCGGCCGCGGCTGCAGCCCGGGGCTCCAGATCGAGGACGGAGGACGAGGGGCGGTGAGACCGGCATGGAGCGGGGAGGCGGCGGCGGCGGAAGATGTGGAAGTCAAGGCAGAGGGGAAGAGCCGGCGTTGTGGGGGGGAGATCTAGACCGGGGCGAGCTGAGCTGAGGGTCTTGGGGTCTCCTCTCCTCCGCGGCGCCCTCCCCACCTCCCCGAGGGCTGGGCTGTCCGCGCAGGTCTTCGCCGCTGGAAGACAAAGAGAACTGGGAAGCCTGCGGCCAGGACTCCCCGGAAATGCCCAACAAAATAGGGCGATTGGTCCCGGAAAAGAGTAATCTCATACAGAGGACAAGGTAATCCTGTGCAATCCAACAGGTAGCGTTCAGCAGCGTTCCCGTGTCGAACGGGTGTTCTGAAGGCTTAAAAACTATGCTCCTGGCCCTCAAAATCATCCGGCCCATCCTGACGATAGCCCGCCGCACAGGCCGCACGGAGCCGGGGCAGCAGTGCGGAGGGCCCCCACCCCCCACCCCCACCCCCGTCCGTGTTTCAGTTGGACTTGGACACGCAGCCCTCTTGGCACTCACCTGGGATGAAGCAGGTTCTCCCCAGACCTCAAGCTGGGAAATAGCAGTCGCCCCCTTTCCCTTCCACCTCGGGTTCCAGATCGAGGGTGGCCCACGTGCCAGACGGGCCCTTGGGCTCGCAGCCCATTCTGACTTCCGTTCCTTCCCTTTTCTGCAGCATCATCATGACCATCTCCTCCACGCTCCTGGCCCTGGCCCTGATGCCCCTGTGCCTGTGGGTCTACAGCCGGGCCTGGATCAACACGCCCCTGGTGCAGCTGCTGCCTCTCGGCGCGGTCACCCTGACGCTGTGCAGCACCCTCATCCCCATCGGGCTGGGCGTCTTCATTCGCTACAAATACAACCGGGTGGCTGACTACATTGTGAAGGTCAGGTCACTCCTCCTTTCCATACTTGGCGGACTTGGAGTCCTTGGTCCTGAGCGGGGCTGAACGCTAGGAGGTTTGGGAAAGAGGGGTGAGGAAGAAAAGGGTTTGGCAGGCCTTGCATGGATACACTTTTTTTTTTTTTGAAAGTTGATGCTCAAAGATAACTTTCACCTTTTTGAATTTCGGAAATTATAGCTTTAAGACACAGATCAATTAAAAACAGCACAAGAGAACTTGGTACTCACAGGAGGAAACAGGTCATAGGGAAATGGGTGGCAGTGCATAAAATGGAAACATTTTCCATGAACCGCTCATGTGTTACAAAACAAGCAGGCGAAATGGAATTATTTTAATAGAATTTGTACAGTACTGAAGAAATGCGTTACTAATAGAATTTGTAGTGTATTTTAGAAATGTGTTAGTGTTTTAAAGGCGGAACTCTAATTCTGAGAAACTGTACACAGCTGCTTTAAAATGCTTTATTAATTTTCTAAAAAATAAGTCTGTATTAATACAACCAAAAGTAATTTAAAAATCACATCATGGCAGTATAATAGAATGCACAAAATATGAACTTTAAAGCACAAAATAAAATTAGGTCATGGATAAATAGTACAGGCTATATTGCTATTAATAAATTTGTGTTTTTTTACTCCTTCCTCATTACAATTCTTTGATTTCTAAAGGTAGTGAAAACATGGGGATTTCTACTATTTTATGCAATATTTCCAATATTGCTTAAAAAAACCATCTGATGCTTTTTGTAGCAGGAGAGATTTTGTAACAGGTGACTGGAGGAAATATTTAAATATTTCTAGATTAAGCTTTCTTTGAAAACTGAAACAGCAGTACATAAGAGTAAACAATGAACAGCATTCTCATTTCAGGAGGTTGGTAACATACAGAACTAGCCATTGTAAAATGCACATGCAAACTCCTTTACATGAGAGAAAACGAGTCTCTCCAATGTTTCAATTTAGGTT
Organism: Myotis nattereri; assembly: GCF_964212035.1. Classification (NCBI taxonomy): domain Eukaryota; kingdom Metazoa; phylum Chordata; class Mammalia; order Chiroptera; family Vespertilionidae; genus Myotis; species Myotis nattereri. Next base: position 200,853,833 of record NC_138075.1, on the reverse strand, counting down.
TCATAAGATATCTTTTGTGTTTTACTTGCATTATTTTCTAAAGTAATCTGATTATACAGAGGGGCAAACTTTTATTAATATGAAAAACAGAGGGTTCTCTTTAAAAAAAATTTTTTTTTTTATTGATTTCAGAGAGGATGGGAGAGGGAGAGAAAAATAGAAATATCAGTGATGAAAGAGAATCATTGATCGGCTGCCTCCTGCACGCCCCCTACTGGGGATCGAGCCTGCAACCCAGCATGTGCCCTTGACTGGAATCAAGCCAGGACCCTTCAATCCACAGGTTGACACTCTATCCACTGAGCCAAACCAGCGAGGGCTTCTAACAAAGCTTTTGATGTGGGCACACTTTGAAACTTAATATAAGTTTTGATTTATGTTTGGCTTTTGTCAACTGTACATTGGTAGCATGAGTATCTTGTATAATATTTATTCAGCATCCTGGTGTATTGGGCTCCCTTCTGACTGCCCTGTTAGTGAGAGGCACATTCACGAGTTCAGCGTGTGCTCGGAACAGTAAAAACTCCAAAACAGAGTTACAGGATGGAGGCCGAGAGCCTGGAGACGGTGCTGGAGAAGAGTAGCCTTCCCGGGGTCACTGTGTGTAGACTTCTGAAGGCTGTTTGAGGTGCAGCGGTCTGTGTTGCTTCTGAGGGCCTGTCCATGACAACGGCTTGCGGTTACAGAAGGCGGATTGTCACTAGATCACTAGACATAAGAACAGGCCTCCAGGCAATCAGAGCTGTGCCACGGGGCTGTGAAGGCCTCCCGCCCAGCAGTCCGCCCTTCCTCAGGGGTCCTCTGTCAAGGCCTTGACCACAAAGATCTCCGTTTTGTGTGGGAGGTCAGACTAGATGGGTCCCTCTTCCAGTGCTGGGAGTCCCTGGCCTGAATTCCCCTTCAATGGTCTTTGTTTTTTTGATGGCTTGTTTATCCCTTTTCTATCACCAGGTTTCCCTGTGGTCTCTGCTAGTGACACTGGTGGTCCTTTTCATAATGACCGGCACTATGTTAGGACCTGAGCTGCTGGCCAGTATTCCTGCCACTGTTTACATGATCGCGATTTTTATGCCTCTAGCAGGCTATGCCTCGGGCTATGGCTTAGCCGCGCTCTTCCGGCTCCCACCCAACTGCAAGAGGACCGTCTGCCTGGAGACGGGCAGCCAGAACGTGCAGCTCTGCACCGCCATTCTCAAGCTGGCCTTCCCACCACGGCTCATAGGGAGCATGTACATGTTTCCCTTGCTCTATGCCCTTTTCCAGTCTGCAGAAGCAGGGATTTTTGTGCTAATATATAAAATGTATGGAAGTGAAATACTGCACAAGCAAGATCCTCTCGATGAAGATGAAGACACCGATATTTCTTATAAGAAACTGAAAGAAGAGGAGATGGCAGACACGTCCTATGGCTCAGTGAACGCAGAGAGCTTGATGATGGTGGAAACTGCTCAGACTGCTCTCTAAGCGTGGAGACACACAGGAGCATCTGTCTTGCTGAAGTTTTACTTCGTATTTATAGTCTGTGGTAGTGTATATGGTTTACCTAAGGGTCACAATTGGCTCACAATACCATACTTGTAACAGTTTTGAACTTACCGCTGTAAGGCCGCCTTGGTATATTCACTAAGCGTTTTCACCAATTACAAGTCAGTGTCGAATTATAACTTGCACCTGGGACTGCGCACGCACGTGAAGCCTGAACAAGTGAAGTGTGCTCTTTGGTTTCAACCATTAACCAATTTCTATGACTGTTTCAAAGATGTAAACTCTCAGAAAACGGGGCTTGGGAAATGTAGAATTTTGGTGCACTATCTTATATGAGTAAAAACAAGCTATATTTGTAAAGCATCATTGAGTTTAATGTAATTGTTGTAAAAAAAAAAAAGTGTGCTAGCTTAACTTAAGAATACTTGACAATGTTGAAATTTGACCTGTATTTAGAAAAATCCCCAAACAGGTCAATTAAATAATGACATATAAGTATTTTAGTGTCAAACCTGTTTCAAATCAGAAAAAAATACACTAACATATTTGATTACTTGATCTGATATCTCTTGATGAACAGACATTTTTCTGGTGGACAGAGCGCATTTTTTTTTTTCAATTGGGGACTGACTTGGCCTAATGCATTTATGTTAACACACCTCCAATCAATTTACTTCTTGGAGAGATGGTTAGATGAGGAAATCTGTAGAACTACTCTCTACCCCAAAGAATAGTCATTAGTACCTGCAGGTACTCAAGAGCACCTCAAGGCCCACGTATGAGGTGGGGCGTGTGTGGGGTGGGAGCACGTGCCCCAGGAGATGACAATTAGCCTGGACGTGGTGACCTAGAGCGCTTCCCACACGTGCTGAAAGGCTTCATAGGAAGACTTCCCTGAGCTCACTGAATAACCTATAACCTGAGGTCAGAGGTAACCCAACCAAACCTTCGCATTTGCTCACTGGCCAGAGGCGGGCAGCCTCGCCTCGGTTTCCTGGGCGCGCAGACCCCGAGGACAATCCAGGGATGGGGGCCACCTGGCTCAGTGCATCCAGGTGATAGTTCTCTTCCCGGTGGGCAAGTTCGCGTAGAAATCAGTGCGTGCATCGCAAAGAAGCCTCCTTCCAGAACATCTCAGGGTATCCGTGCGGACCTCCGGGGGGCGGGGGAGGAGGGGAGCAGCCCTCCCGGCGGGGCCGCGCGTGGCGGGAAGGCGCGGCGGAGGGGCGGGCTCCGGGCCGCCCCCGCACGGCCGCCTATTTAGGGCGCGGCGGCGGGCGGGAGCGGCTGCGGCCGCGCGCATGGCCTCCCCGGGGGACGAGGCGCTGGACGGCTACATGTACCCCGCGTGCGCCGCCTACCCGTACCCCTACCTCTACCCGCCGGCCGCCAGGGGCAAGGGCCTGGCGAGCGGGGGCGGCTGGCGGCCGCGCGCCGGGGACCACCCTCCCGCCTCCCCCGCCTTGGCCGGGGCGGCCCCGCCGTCCTTCCCGGGCTACGGGCAGCTGATGGCCGCCGAGTACTTCGACAGCTTCCAGCGGGCGCAGCTCATGGCCCTGCTGTCGCAGGTGGGCCCCGGCCTGGCCCCGCGGCCCCGCCGGGCGTGCAGCCGGGACGCGGCGGTGCAGGTGAACCCGCGCCGCGACGCGTCGGTGCAGTGCTCGCTCGGGCGGCGCACGCTGCCCCGCCGGCCCCGCGACGCGGACGCCCCGGCCCCCGGCCCCGAGGACGCGGCGGGCGGCCCCGCCTCCCCGCAGCCGGCGCGCCCGGGCCCCGAGCCGGGCAGCCCCCCGAGCGGCGGCCCGCGCCTCCCGCGCTTCCCGCGCTCCGTCGCCGTGTACTCGCCCGTGGTCTCGCGCCGGGTCACCACCTTCCTGGAAGGCGCCGAGGCCGCGGCGCCGTGGGGAGAGCGAGGGCCGCCCCCTCCGAGGCCCCGCGGCCCCGAGCGGGGAGAGCGGGCGGCGAGGACGGCGCCGGAGCGGCCGCAGGCCCAGGAGGAGGAGGCGGCGGCGGAGGTGCGCGCGAGCTGGGAGCCGTCGGCGGACGCGCCGGGGCTGCCGTCGCGGGAGGCCCGGGGAGGCGAGGCCGCCCCGCGGAGCGCGTCCGGGAGCCCGGAGCAGCCGCCGCCGGTGGGGGGCGCCCAGGACGGCGAGGGCGAGAGGTCGTCGCCGCGGAGCCCGGAGCCGGGCAAGGAGCGCCTGCGCTTCCAGGTGAGGCCCGAGTCGGCGGGACGGGCGGGCGCGCGGGGACCCCGGGCGCGTCTCCTCCTGGTTCCGCTCTGGGCGCGGGGACGTCGGGGGCCTTGCGCAGCCGCCGGCAGCAGCGGGCGTCATCCGCCTCCAAGAGTAAATTAATTGTAGCCGGATTGTGATTGAAAACGCCGGCGCCGAGGTTGGCGAGGGAGACGCCCTTCAAACGTCCGTATTCTGGGCATATTTGCTGTCTAAACGCCATCGTGGGCACCTTGTCCGGTGTGGACGATCTAGGTGGGTACCGGGGTGGGGGCGGGGGGCATCAGAAGGTGGGCTTGCTGGCGGGAGAGTTCATGCCCAAGGATCCCACCCACTTTTCTCAATTTAATGGCAAAAGCCACAACAGTCGACTACTGGGGTGCTGTTCGCCTCGCCCCTGATTCTTGCTGGGTTTCCGAAAGCTTCCGCTGGAAGCTAGAGCCGCTGTAGTGCCTCTCTCAGGGTCTGTCCTTGCTCCTGAAAGGCACCTCCACTCAGAAACATAATAGTGCGGAAGCATTTGGGCTGTTGGCATGGCAGGCTAGGAGGGCCAGTCCCCACTAGCTGAACCCCAAAAGCCTGGCGTCCCCTGCCGACAGCTGTAACCCAGGGGGTGGGAAGGCATGGTAGGTACAAGAGGCCACGAGGGGGTGGGGCGGAGAGGTGAATCTAGAATTTATACACAGGCTATGTGCAATCTTTAAAAAAAAAATTATTTCAGAGAGGAAGGGAGATGGAGGGACAAACATCAATGATGAGAGAGAATCATTGATCGGTTGCCTCCTGCACACCTCTTCCTAGGGACTGCAACCCTGACATGTGCCCTGATCGGGAATCAAACCGGGACCTCCTAGATCAGCGGTTCTCAACCTGGGGGTCGACCCACCCTTTCACAGGGGTCGCCTAAGACAATCGGAAAACACATATATAATTACATATTGTTTTTGTGAGTAATCACTATGCTCTAATTATGTTCAATTTGTAACAATGAACATACATCCTGCATATCAGATATTTACATTACGATTCATAACAGTAGCAACATTACAGTTATGAAGTAGCAACGAAAATAATGTTACGGTTGGGGGTCACCACAGCATGAGGAACTGCATTAAAGGGTCGCGGCATTAGGAAGGTTGAGAACCACTGTCCTAGTTCGTAGACTCTGAACCACTGAGCCACGCCGGCTGGGCACTAACTATGTGGCATCTTAATTCCTAACCTTCCCGGACTTCAGTTTGCTCACCTGTGAAGTCGCTGAGCGCTCCCCCAAATTTCTTTCACTTTGAAAGGCCTGACTCCAAAGACTTGTTTGCTATTGGTTTCTCCCTGGGCGGGAAGACAGCTTAAGAGTAAGGCAGTGGTACTTTTGTTCATGTTACACGTGAGCTGTGGCTTGCCCACCATTTGGATTCCTACTCTGTTGTTCGGGGGGCACTGAACTAGCAGCCTGGAGAACGTCGTCTTGGGTGAACACCTGGAAGTACTTGAGGATTCAGAGTCTCACTCATGTTCTTCAGCGTAACCACCCCCACGTCTGTGTTCTAAAAGCACTTGATCCAACCGAAAAGGCCTCCAGAAAGAATGGGAGGAGTAGAGAACCCTGGGTGTTTGGCTCTCCCCTTGCCCGTCTGAGGGAAAACACCGACTCGGTCCTTGTCAGTTAATTTGCTTTATGAACCCAGTTGACCTGGCACGTAAACCGTCTTAGGCCCATGTTTGCAAAGCTGCTCAATTAGGCCATTCGCTCGCCTCGTTCCTTCCTATTTCGAACCTGACCCTACTTACCTCCACCACTGGAATGAAGCTGCCAGTGTTAAGTAGGAGATAGATGCTCCTCAGCCTCTGAAATGAAGGGAAACAATTCGATATCTTGTTGGTTGAAACTCTGGTGTCCTTTTCAGTTCTTGGAGCAGAAATACGGCTATTACCACTGCAAGGACTGCAACATCCGCTGGGAGAGTGCCTATGTGTGGTGTGTGCAGGGCACCAACAAGGTAAGCAGCCCCACGACCGGCATCTTTCGGCCAGGGGTGTCCCGAGGGCTTGCTTTACGTTCTCTCTCTCTCTCGCATCACAGGTTTACTTTAAGCAGTTCTGCAGGACTTGTCAGAAGTCGTACAACCCTTACCGAGTGGAGGCCATCACCTGTCAAGTAAGCCAAGAGCTTGCATTTTTGTCTGAACTGGGTAGTGGTAGAGGCTTTGGTGCAGTTTGTTGAATATAGTTCCTCAAAGAGGCTAGGTTCCCAGGGACCTCCAGGTTTTGACAGCTTTTTGGTAGGAGTTCGGAATAATGCTCAGCTGGTAAACAGGCCTCAGCGTCAGTTTCCTTCTGCCCTTGCAGATCTCGGTCATGGTAACCTCTTTAGAGACCAGTACCTCACTTGCAATATGGAAGAACATGCGCCTCACCTACCGCTCAGTCTAATGTAAGGGATAGCAAACTGAAAAAATAGGATACCGTCCTGCTAACATGGGGTGGGAAAGGTTGCCTGCTTGGCCCAGATGCTTCTTATGAAGCACATGCCCAAGTTAAAGCATTTAGTGTAAGCATGGGATTTTTTTTTAAAAAATTGACTTCAGAGAGGAAGGGAGAGATAAACATTCATGATGAGAGAGAATCATTGATCACCTGCCTCCTGCACACCTCCCCTCCCCCCACCCCAGGATTGAGCATGTGCCCTGACTGGGAATTGAACCCTGAAACCCTGACCTCCTGGTTCATAGGTTGACACTCAACCACTCACCCACACCGGCCGAGCTAAGCATGGGGTTTTAAGGTTCAGTCTCGCCTGAGAGCTTGCAAAAAGGAGAACCATTTGTTCGAATGTAAATCTAAGTTCCCCAGAAGTGTGGCAGACTGTGAGGACGCACTGAGGTCATGGCAGAGTTAGGTCAGGTTCTAAAGGAGGATGTCTTTGCCTTCTGCCTCGGTGTGAGGTCGCGTACAGTCGGTTGGGGTGGGGAGGCCAGGCCATCGATGCCAGCCCAGAGCCATGGCTTGCTACTGGGCACTAGCCTCCCGCAGTAGCTTCCCTTGTTTTGCAATACTTCTATTTTTATTTAAAAGTTCTTTTGTTTTTCATTTCCTCACCCCAGCTTGCTTCTTCTCCACCCTTCAAGTGCAGGAAAAGACTTCCTGTAAGAAAATTGTTTCAAAAGAAGCAATTCCGAACTAAATCCTATGTAACGTGGGACTACGGCAAAGGGTTAAGCACCCTCTATTCATAACCCTATCCTTGCTAGAAAGGATTCAGGCAAGATTAGCACAGGGCCTTGCTTAGAGTGCATTCAAGCAGCATTTGGACTAGGAAAAAACTTTTAAACTTCCAGGAAGTCACCCAGGGGTTACCTTCTGAACGCGCTTCTCATTTGATTTTTCAGAGTTGTAAACAGACTAGATGCTCCTGCTCAATAAAACTTCGCCACATTGACCCTAAACGGCCCCACCGACAAGATTTGTGTGGGAGATGCAAAGGCAAACGCCTATCCTGTGACAGCACGTTCAGCTTCAAATATATCATTTAAATGAATGTAAAAAACCAGTCCTACCGACCGTGTGCTAGTGGAGCAGACAAGTGGGCTGTGTGTGCCCCTTCTCCTTTTTGCCTCCTTGTGCAAGGCTGTGTTTCTTGACAAAACCTTTAAATAAAAGAATTGCAAAACAATTGCATAAAATCGTGTCTTTTAAAAATAAAGTTTAGGAGAGCTTGTCCTGTGTTAACAGTCTGGGCCTGTCACGTGTATTATTTGTTCACGAGAGGCCCAATGCACAAAATTCACACCAGGGGCTTGGCCCTCGTGGCCCTGGCTTTGTCCAGAAGGACGTCCGGAAGGTCGTTCAGCTGTCCGGTCTATTAGCATATTGCACTTTTATTATTATAGATTGCATATGGAACAGCCAGGCTCTGAGGCATATTCATCACTGGAGGAAAGTATAAGAGGGGCTCATAGATGTGAGATTTACTGCTTATGTGGGAGTGTAGGGCTGAAGCTTATAAGCAAGACATGAATAAAGAGAAGCCAACTAGCCATTGAATAAGCATGCTTCTGAAGGAGGCAGAGGCAGAGCCATCCTGCTGTATGGGGCAATTCGGGGTAACCCTGAGTGGCTGGCTAGCTCTGGGTGCGAACTTCAGTGCATCCTGGCGACCTCAGTCTAGTAGGTAACAAACTCGGGGTAGCAGGGAGAGGCGTGCTGTGAACAAAACTGCATTATTAATCATCAGTCTCACAGCTGGGGCTTGGAATAGGGTTGCTAAAGGCAGCTTCTTTAAGATGTTAAATACATTCATTCAATGGACTTCTGGTTTGTAACTAGGCCTCCTAAATGTAAGGATTTTTTTCAAGTGAGTTGATGAAGACAGCTTTAGCCTTTGTTTCTATCGACTTGCTGTTCTGTAACTGGAAAGTGTTTTCGCCATCTCTAACCTAAGGATTCTCCTAACTGCACCCCACTCCCAGGAAAACACAAGGCCCTATTAAAGAGTTCTGGGGTGGAGGTGGGCAGGGGGGCGGCACTTCAGTTAGTGGCAGGGGATTCTAATGACAACGGAGTTGAGGGCTATTGATTTAAAGGTTACAGATGCCACATGATAGGCACCAGGTGCTAATTATGTCTCTTTCCAATTTTCTAACCAACCCGTTTAAGTTAACCCTTACTACCTCAGAGGTGCCATAAAAGTAAGCCTGTTAACATCTGGGATGCTTGCATGTAGACAGACAAGGAATAAAAACCTAAAATGAGTTTGAGGTCTCTAGAGCCCTTAGAGCAGTGGTTCTCAACTTTGGCTGCACATTAGAATCACCTGGGAATCTTTTTTTATACAAATTTTAAAATATATTTTGATTTTTTTACAGAGAGGAAGGGAGAGGGATAGAGTTGGAAACATGGATCAGCTGCCTCCTGCACACCCCCCACTGGGGATGTGCCCCCAACCAAGGTCCATACCCTTGATCAGAATCGAACCTGGAACCCTTCAGTCCGCAGGCCAACACTCTATCCACTGAGCCAAACTGGTTAGGGCTGGGAATCTTTTTAAAATCCTGATTTCTGGGCCCCATCCTCCGGAAATTCTGTTTCTTTGTTACTAATGTTGTGGCCCCACCCCATAACAAAGAAACAGAATTTCCAGAGGATGAGGCCCAGAAATCAGGATTTTAAAAAGATTCCCAAGTGATTCTAACGTGCAGCCAAGGCTGAGAACCACTGCCTTAGAGCGAGGGGAAAGGCCCTCTGCATCCATATGGACTTAGGAAGGTGGCTCATGAAAATGCAGATCCCAGGCTTCTGCCCCCACTGAATTGCTGCAGCAGCATTTAACAAGCACCCAGGTGTTGCTTATGGAATTGAAGTGAGAAAACCAGCAGTTGAGTCAGCTTTGCACTTAGTACTACGGAAAAACATGGGTGTGGCCTCTGCCCTTACGGAGCTTCTAATGTAGGGGGAGAGAGCCATTCATTTTTGCATTAAAAAAAATGTAAAATAGAAGTTCTGCCATGTTAATAGGGGATAGGACGTGGACAGATTAGGGAGGGCTTGCTTTAAAAATGACACTTCAGCTGAAGTTTGGATGAGCTGAATTAGGTAAAGGGCGGAAGGAGAAACTTCCCAGATTAAGCTGACATGTGCAAAGGCCCAGGGGTGGAAGAAACCAGGAGACCTGTGTTAGAACACGGGGGACAGGAATGGGCACGATAGTCGGTGAGACCGGCAGGCCCAGACTGGGAACACCTGTTTGACTTTGCTCAGGTACCTGTCGTCAGTGAGAACCTACTGGAAGGTTTTAAAGCTATGGTGGGATAGTGACCAACAGATTCACCTTTAAAAATAAATAACTCTGGCTGTACAATGCATGTCTGTCAATCAGTAAGGAGGCCTGCAATGCAATGATGGGGGGTGGGGGCAGAGAGGAATGAGTGACAAGAACCCTAGGTGGTGTTGAAGGTACTGTTTCATTCTGACACCTGTTACTTAGTCGAGTGTAGGAATCCGAAACTCATTTGACTGGTACGGCAAGCATGCCGTGTACAGTATGCTCTCAGGCATTTGCTGAATGAATGAGGGAACAGTAGAAAGATACCTGCTTTGGTTCCTGAGAGAAATTCATTGGCTATTAACATGGGTAATTAAAATTTCCTAATAGAGCAGCTAACCCTATTTTATAGTTGAGAGAAGCAAGGATCAGACTATGTTTTACTTAGTAGGGATTCAGACATTGAATCAAGTGGCACAAAACATCATTTTCATGAGTTACAGTGATGCCTGGCTGGTGTGATTCAATTGAATGTCAACCTATGAACTAGGAGGTTACGGTTTGATTCCCTGTCAGGGCACATGCCCGGATTGCAGGATCGATCCCCAGTAGGGGGCATGCAGGAGGCAGCCAATCAATGATGTTTTTCTTCGCCTTCCTCTTTCTGAAATAAAAAAATTTTTTTTTAAAGAGTTACAGTGATAACATTCCAGCAATGAGATGATATTGAGCTGTATGTATACAATTAGGAATTTATGAATGTGAATTTTTTGAGCGAGATTGAGAGTCTGGAAGTACTCCAGATTACTGTGATCTGTAGGTGTCAAGAAATTGATAATTTTCTTCACATTTCCTACATTTGCTAAAGCAACAGTGTATTACTTTGAAAAAAATTTTTAGTCATAAAACACAATTGTAATTCCATTGATTCTGGTATCTTCTTTCCTCCCGCCGAGGTTATGCTGGCGTGGCATCTGAGCAGTTCTCACAGACCCGAAGCGGGGAGACTCGGTGAGTCTGTTCCAAAAGATGCGTAACTATTTGCTAAATTTTAGGTTGTAACCAAACCGGTTATGTTATGTCACCGACAGCAGGAAATATTTTCTGCATTGTGTAAAAACCCCTTGGCCTTCTATTTTAGAAGTAGTGTGAGGGAACGTCCAGATCTCTTCTTTTGGTTTATTTTATAAACTATTTTGAAAATGATTAAGGTGTTTAATAAGTTAAACATTTGATATATTTTGTCAATAAGTGTATAGTGTGGATTTAGAGGATCAGGAGCAAAGAAGTACAGGTTTGAGGAAAACCCTTTGGAAAAAGGACAATCCTAATGATTGTACATTTGCATCTTGATTTCTGCAGGTGTGTTAATTTTCATTACATTATTAATGGATGTAGTTACATATAAACAAACATGAAAGCAAACTTCAATTGTTTGAAAGGTTTGATTTGGGTAATCAACTAATTTTTGTTGTTAATCCTCACCTGAGGATATTTTTTCCATTGATTTTTAGAAGGTGGAAGGGAGGGGGAGAGACATATAGGTTGCCTCTGGCATGCACCCCGACGGGGGCCAGGGAGCAAGCCTGCAACTGAGGTACATGTCCTTGACTGCAATCAAATCCGCAACCCTTCAGTCTCAGGGCTGATGCTCTAACCACTGTTAGCAAACCAGCCAGGGCAGGTAATCAACTAATTTTGTTCTCCCCCTTTTATGGAAAATCATATTGAATAATGAAGATAATTTGTAAAGTTTCTAAATGATGCACACTAAAATCATCTTTTCTTAAAATACAACACAAACCAACAACTACAATGCTTTTTATTTTAACAAAAAGGATAGAAGGAAGGTGAGGAAAAATAGGGGATGGTAAGATAGGATGTAAAATGTGGTGTCTCTCTGGACACCAGCCCTCTCTTCCCTGCCCCACACCCAAATGTTACTAAATAATTTAAAGGACACCATTTACAGTACCAGGACACCATCAAAATAATTGGTTTTATCAGGGTCAAAAAATACAGTGATTATGGATGTGCCGTGACCAGTTAGGGAACTTTACCGGTAACATAACTATAGTCAGCAGTCCAACAGGGTGCACTGTGCCTTCAATTAATGCACTTGAGCATAATTACATTTCTGGCAGTGTCCACACCCCCAAGAAAAGGCAAAACTAAGCAGTTCATTCCTACATTCTAAACTCTGGAACCCCAGAGCCCAGTTTTAAAAGAAAAGTCACAGTGGATAAGAGATGCATATAAAAAATACAAGGGTGTTCCTTTCAAATCAGAGGAATTGTGGGACTACATTCATTTCTTTTACAAAATGCTATTTAAAAAAGGACAGAGAATCCAGTTCATGTTATGCTACAGGCTTAGACAGTGGCTAAGTATATTGCATGTTTTGGTAGTCGGTCTTCAGGCTTCCTCTCATTTCCCCCCATAACCCCAGGTTCCTTTCGGGTGAAACATTTGAGTCCCGAATAAACATATAAAAATGCATTTGCACCTCTCTTCTTGAATTCTGCAGACTTCAGAGCCCGCAAGTCGTGTAGTCTATCATCGATGACCACAATTTTTTTCTTTAGCTTTGTACACCTGTTCTTGTATAACAGTGCATTGCACAAATGTACAAGAAAAATACTGGTTTTCATCTATACAGTTTCTATAATTATGGAGTAAAATAAGTTAACTTTTCTAATGAGAATAGCTGACGGGCAGCATACATCTTTATTTTACATTTTAAAGTCTCTGCAGGCATCTACTTTGGTTAGTTATCAACAATCATAACATAAGCACTGATCAGAGAACTGAGCAGCATTCCAATAACGTTAACAGATATATTATTTCTTTTTGAAATACTGGGAGAGCCCAGTTTTAAAATATTATTAAAATGTTCTAACATTTACACACTATGAAGAGTTAGATCTAATAAAATAAAATTTCTTCAAAAATAATCTTGCAGTGCTCTTTCAGGCATGCTCTGAGATGTTGTCACCAAACACCCATACCTTGAAAATAGGACTATCACGTATTCACACACCCCAGCTCACACGCACACAGTTCCGTATACAGACTAAAAAACAAAACACCCACACCCTGATCCCACATATTGAAAAGTCAATGGTTTTTGCAAATAAGTTTCTGTGTATATCTATCCGACTGGATGTTCTTCATGTAGATAATTAAGCATCAACTGTGGGTGATGCTTGTGACTGCTGCGAATCCAAGCAGCGTTGCAGGCCTTCAGCTAAAACGAACCAGCCTCATTTCACCTGCTTTCCAATGGTCTCCGTATGAGAGGCCATTATTGCAAACGTTCTTACAATCGGTTTCTCCAGAAAGCAATGTATGTACTTGTATGCATCACTTTTAGCCCTTTTCCATCCACATAGGTTAAGTAATTTAAAAATCCCTTCTTTGTAGTTCTTGTGGGAGGTATTGGCAGCTGTTAAACAATTAGTTTTTTTTTTTTTTCTTCTGCAGATCTTTGATTTTGACATTAGTTACACTGTGGTTGTGGATGCTGCCAGAAAAAGTTATCAGTGAATTACAAGGGTTCATAAAAGGTGCTTGTTAATATTCTTAATAATCTTCAGTTTAGTTTCTTTCCTAAATCCATGAAGTTTCTCAGAATCCAGTGCTCACCAAATTTCCAATTGGTTTGGCCTGTGCTAGTAGTTGGTATGATTGCACCATGCGTAGAGACTCTCTTATTTCTAGATTGAGTTCCATCAGTTTGTAGTTGGCTTCTGACATGTCCAGGTCAGAGCCTATAACTGCAAAGCTTCCCGTCTGGCCCAGCGTCTGGTGATGGAAATAAATGTGTAACAGCGTCTGCACAGGGTCGTCTTCGCAGCTGCCGAAGATGTCATTGGGCCAGAGAGCTCTGAAAGTAATACACAGTGCTTTTAAGTTCTGAGGCCCCACCGGCAGTTATTAAGGTTAACTACATTTTAAGTTAACACCTGAGACAACATTTCACTGGGCATTGTTTTAATATTTGAGCAAAAAGATTACTGAATTTATCACTGAGAGTGAACAAAATCATGTTTGCCTTTCACAGAGATCTGCTATTGAATCATCAAAATGAAAACCAAAACCCAATCACTGTAAACTCCCAATCTAATAAAGCGGTCATTTTCAACTGGTGTGCCACAGGAATTTTCAAAACATGCAATACCTGACTATTTAGTTTGGGGGACTGGCCTCTTTTCCCTTAGATTGTCAAAAAAAAAAAAAAGTTACAGCAGGTAACAAAAATAGCTACTTGGTGTAAATGAATCAAAATTATACAATTTTTTTTTAGCAGATCAGCAAAAAAATGTATTTTTTGGTGTGCCACAGAATTTTAGCAATCACTTTTTGTGTCACGAGATGAAAAAGGTTGAAAATCGCAGGTATAAAGGCATCTCCTTAAAATCCGTTCACATTTTACCTGAAAGCTTTGACTTGTGCTACCGCTGATATAAATTCCTTATTTTTCAAAGTTTCAATTAAAGAGTGAATGGCAGTTTCTATAGTAGTTTGTGCAGCTTTGGAAATGTCAGTTTCTTCACTTTCAGAAGCGGACTCCGCTTCCCTGAGGATGCTTTCCAGCTGGGCCAGCTCCTCGGACATGTTGCTGACCTAAAAGTAAACACACCTTAAAGGGATCTAGTTGTATATTCATCCACAAAACAAGCATTTAATTGGCTGTGACAAAGATGTTCAGATGTTAAGCTTACTATTTAAGGGCAGTTAAGTTCTCTGTTGAGTAGGGATAAATAATTTTAGCCACCCAATAGTAGTCTTCTAAATACTCTGGATAAAATAACAGGTTGGCGCTAGCTGGGTAGCTCAGTTGGTTAGAGCTATTCCAAGGTTGCGGGTTCCATCACCGGTCAGGGCACATACGAGAAGCAACCAATGAATGCATAAATGAGTGGAACAAAAAAATCGATATCTTTCTCTTCCCACCCCCTTCCTCTCAAAATTAAAAAAAAAAAAAGGTTGTAATAAGTATAATAAATGTTACATTGTAATAAGTAAAACAGGTTGTAACTAATGTTTATATTGGTTTTAACATGTGATCTGTACTTCATCTTGGATAGTAAAAATACATTTACTGTTAGGAGGGATCATAAACATTTTTTTTGACAGCAAAGTCTTTATATTTTAAAAGGTTATTTACCCAGTGTAATTTCAGAGAGGGAGAGAGAGAGATAGAAACATCAATGATGAGAGAGAATCAGTGATCAGCTGTCTTCTGCACAACCCCTACCAGGGATCGAGCCTGCAAACCAGGCATGTGCCCTGACCATGATCTCCTGGTTCATAGGTCAATGCTTAACCACTGAGCCACACTGGCTGGGCAGCCCAATGTATTTTATATAAACCAGTATGTGTATGTATATCCTTTTACATTTAACCACTTAAAAAATATTAAATCATTTCCCCAGTGATGGTTTAGTATCAGTGGTTGAAAATGGGGGAAAAAGAGATTAAAGTCACTACCCTCTGAATCTATTCGTTATATGCTTATTCTTGTGTGCATCATTAGACTACAAAATAATAGAATGTCTATATGGGGTTGATGCGCTTTACCAGACTTTCGATTACAGATGATCTATTGCTGCTACTGTGACCTTTAAGGTCATGAACCTTTTAAGACTGCTGGGTATCTACTGCCTCATTTACTAATAGGTCTGGAAATAGCATATCATTTCAAAGAACAATTCTGATAAGAAATGATTCATTATGTGTGACTTCGGACTTAAGCTCTCCTACAAGGGATATATACAGTATATATACATGTGTACATTTTAACTTTCTAGAATCAGTTAATCGATGCCTAGTACAATTAAATATTTACCTCTGCTTCATTTTTTATTGCGTTTACTTGGCTGATAAGTTTACAGTAGGCTTGGAACAGAAGTAGTAATTGAAAATGCAATTTGTATAATCTTCGACAGAGCTCCAGTTCCTAGAAATAAATAACATTGCATTACAGTTTAGGTGTGATTTTCCATATTTGACTAGACCACATATTTCCAATAAATTTGTAAAGTAGCTGTTAAAATTGTCCTGGCATTTATTTTTCTGCAGTAAGCAAGTTAATACAGTATGAAGCTGATGAAAGATGCTTTGAAGACTGATTAAAAGTATTGTTGGTTACATAATTCATTTTTAGTGTGAAGCACATTTTCACATTAGACAGAATTTTAAAGCAGACAACATATTGGATGCTTTAAAAAGGATTCACTGTTACTTAAAACTTTAAATTCATAATTCAAATGCATATGCTTTTGCCGCATCATGATACATATATTTCACTACATTTAGCAATAAGTGCTTGTTAAAGCAGAGTAAAACTGGATAATCGCTTAGCTAAAAATGAATTTTTCTAAAAACACACACTGTAATCTCATTGAAATGAGACAATGAAATTAACATTTGCACTTTGATTTTCAAAATGAAGAAACTTAAAAGGAGATGTTAGTTGGAAATGTATGAGAAGGCAAGTGCTAGTTGTACATATTGATTATAAAATCACGTTTTTATTGGACCACATTTCATAGATTAGGGCCACGCAAACCTGAAGCGCACACTACTTTTAAAGTAGCCGTCCATGACAAAACACCGCTGGGTCACAAATGGCAAATGAAAACCAGTTTGTCTGACATGGATAAATAGTCTGTAAATTAAGACAGGTCACTTACTGCTAGAATTTCCATTTGCTAAGCAAGAAGGTGATCGGGTCACAAAAATACAAAGGAAGAAAAAGACCAAGAATTAGTGTAAGATCATTTTAACTAGGGTCACAGATGTCCCAGGCAAACGGAAGAACATTTAATCACACCCCAAAGAAAAATTTATGATGCCATTTCCAGAAGAAAACTTTTTAGACATTTACTGTAGCAATCCAGGGTGTTTGTTAAGGCTTTGCCAAATAAAAATTTATATTTAGGCTACAGTTTATTTCTGCGTAACAGTTATGAAGAAAATCGAACTAATGTGATCTTGAGAAACCTGGCTATTATAAGTGGTCTTTATCTAATAAATCTTTATAGCTTTAAAAAAATGCCAAGTGTCATAAAATTTTCTTAGGAAAGGAGAAAATTTCTCACTAGGAAATAAGCAGATTACTGTTCTCAGAAAGGAGGTGGCTTATAATCTTAATACTTACCTACGAGAAGATTATCTTTGGTGTGGCTCATTCTAGGCTTCCTACCTTTCACTGTCTAGTTAGGTCCTATGTTGCCAGAATTGGTGCCAAGTCAGGAGGTAAAATAGCGAAAGTAGATGTGTGTTTTAAATTGCGTTCCAATATAATTTAGTAAACTTCAGAAACTCAAACCTACTAGGTTTGAATCAAATAAGATAATGTATGCAAAATACATACTTAAAAACTATTACATTAAAACATCTACAGCAACTCAGACCTACTCATTAACGGAGAAAAATGTTTTCTATTTAAAACAGCAGTTGCCATAATGTAAATACTGCTTCTAAAAGTCCCCTCTGAAGCCTGCTTTTCTCAGTAGTTCCCGCAGAAGAACTACTTATATAACACTTATTTCTTTCAATTTAGAAAGGATTTGCTAAGCAAAGGTGAACTTTTAGCTCCCTACTGCTTACCATAAATTACTTAGGCAGCCATTCTGTGAACATTAGTTGAGCACAATCCAGTGTCAAACTTATTAGCATATCTAAATTTCTAAGGTTTTATATGGGAATTAATAATTATTTGAATTTTAAATACCTCTTCCCTCTTCTCTTAGTATAAATAAAAAAACAGAGCTAACTCTATGTGCATATATCCATAGCCTCTACTATGGGATGTAATGGAGAAGAAATCACTGATAATGTTTATGATTATAATTGTAGGAAATAACACAATTGTAATTGATTCTATAGCTCTGAATTACCATAAATTATACTAAATATGCTAACACTGTATATTTTAAATTAATACCTTTTAAGTACATGGAAATTTGCATATACATTCTCTTTTATTTTTAAATAACTATTTATAGATTGCTTGTTATGCAAAAGACTACACTGGTACACAGGGACACTTAACAGATAATGTGTAAAAAGGTCCCCGCTCTCAAGAGCTGAATATGAAAGAAGAGAGACGTAAATGAAATCTTAATGTACAGTTTTCATTTAGCAGAAAACCTTGAGCAAGATTAATTGAAGTAGACTTTGGGAGATGGAACTCATTTTCTTCAAGGTAGAAGGGATATAAGAAATCACTTAGTCTAAACACCTAATTTATATAGGAAAAAAGGAGTATATTACTTGCTTAAGCCATGCAGTTAAGTAGTGGCAAAGTCAGAACTAGAACCCAAAGGATCTAACTCTAATCCAGGGTTAATTCCTTATTTTACACACATGATTTGACAATTTCTTTGTAACAGTGCAGGACTGCCTAGCTTTGAATTTTAATTCTACTTACTTACTGATTTTTTTTTATTTTTATATATTTTATTGATTTTTTACAGAGAAGAAGGGAGAGGGGATAGAGAGTTAGAAACATCGATGAGAGAGAAACATCGATCAGCTGCCTCTTGCACAACTCCCACTGGGGATGTGCCCGCAACCAAGGTACATGCCCTTGGCTGGAATCCAACCTGGGAACCCTCAGTCCACAGGCTGATGCTCTATCCACTGAGCCAAACCAGTTAGGGCTACTTACTGATTTTAGATAAGTTAGCTTCTTTGAACCTCAATTTCCTCATCTGCAAAATGGGGATAATTATAGCATCTACTAGACAGAGTTGTTAAGATAGAGATAATGAATGTGAAATACTTAGTACAGTGCCTGGCAAATAGTTAACATGTATTAAGAGTATGCCATTATTTCCTCAGCATTTCAGTTTTTTAAAAAACTTCAAATTTTCTTCATAATGGTACCATAACTTTTACAGTGACTAGAACTCTATAACAATATAACTGATGTTGAAAAAGATTAGAATTCTGATGTCAAATGCAAAGGTCACTGATGAATGTATCTTCCTCATATGAAGTTGTAATCTTATTAGAATAATTTGTAAGTCTTAATTTATCCTCACTTAATATGATGTATGTGTTAGTATTTTCTCTAAGAAAATACTATTTTATTTCATTGAATTTTATACTAGTAAAAAACATTACAGTTTATCCAATCAGAATTTCCTGTTTAGAAAGGTTAATATGAATGTATATAACCTTATTTTGGGGTTTGCATTCCTAACCAGACCATTTATCTGCAGAATACCAATGAAGAACAGACATTTCTTGAAAGAGGCAGATGCAGCTAAAAGTGACTTGGACTGTCCAGATAGCCATCAAGCCTATCTACTGAATGTTATTAAGCTTCAGTCATAAGCTGGTCATTCACTTTGATTGAAGTGAATTTTTTCATTACTAAGCCAGTATTTCATTGAACCTAACTTTTACAAAGATTGCTCCGATAGCAAAAATGAAAAACGTTATACGTATTCTTTTTTCTAGGACTATCACATAAGGACATTAGAGCATGCACACAGTTTTACTCGGTACAGAAATACAGCAAAACGAAGAATAGGAAACTTACTTGTGCATCTGTGTTGATCCTATAAATATCTTCTTTGGTGCCAAATGTCCTCTTGCAATTGTCTAACCACTAAAGAAAGAAGTGACAGTGAACTGTGATGTGGTACTTGTGCAGTGGCATTGGTAATATAACAACAGGCTGTTGTATAGAACAAATTTAAAAGTTAACTGTCTCACGGTGTATATGCAACAAACCAAGCAGGATGACACCGTCAGTGTAACTAGATGCACACACTTCTGGGCCCTTATCAACAGAAATATGAGTAGGGCCCTCTCTTCAGGGAGGTGGTGCTCCACTTCAGTGCAGAACAGTCTTCACAATCTCTGCCTGACCCTGGCCTGATGTAAGATGGGAAATGAGAGATGTGATTCCCCTCCAGCCAACTTAATAAGGACAACTTAGAATCAACCAGGTCCTTTTGCTGATCAGAAGTGTGAATCTCAGAAGGCTGGTGGTATCAGTTTTAGTTTTAATTAGTGAAACAGAAACCCAAATCCATTTTAAATCTTATTTTTATATCTCTTTTCTTACTCTTTTGGACAGTAATGAATGCTAAGTTATTTCCAAAGAATATTGGGTATAGGAGCCAAATGTCATTCCTGAAGTTGGCTATTTATTTAAGGTCAAATAAAAATAAAATCCCATGTGGTTTAATAGGGAAGATCACGAAAAGCCTTTAAGTTAGGCTCCTAGGTTTTGACAGTTTGATAGTATTAATATTTGTTTTTAAAATCTTAGTGTTTTTTTTTAATTTGGTGTATTTTATAATACAAATAAAAGTCATTTAATAAGAAATCATAGGGACATTTTTTACTAGGACTTTGGGAAAAATTACCAGCTATGTTAAGTCTGCCCTTTGAAGACTGAAATATCTTCAAAGGGCAGACTTTGAAGATAGACATTTAAAATTCTCAATTGTAGCTTAACATTCTTCATGCAAAGAATTACAATGAGACAGCTCAGTTATTTCAAAACAATCTCTGACCTCCTGTCCCTTTTATCCCGGTCCCTCAGACTGCACTGGCCTCAGGCCCTTTGCTTGACAGCTCAAAACGAAAACATGTTAAGCTTTCCTGGTGAGACAGAACTGCTGGCAGCCACTGTCAAAGCGTCTTAGGAGATTTCTGCATATCAGCAAAATTCAGTCGTGATGGTACATGACTCTTTATCCACACATGACGTGAAAAAGCTTATACTCTTAATCATCATCACTAATCCAGTCCAATTTGTCCAAGTAAACCAATACATTTGGAAAAATTTCAATAGATTTAATGGCCTATTTTTACTGAATATTTTTTTAAAAATTGATTTCAGAGAGGAAGGGAGAGGGACAGAGAGAATGAATGATGAGAGAGAATCACTGATCAGCTGCCTCCTGCACACCCCCTATACTGGGGATCGAGCCAAATTCGGGACCCTTGGAATCAAATTCGGGACCCTTCAGTCCACAGGCCGATGCTCTATCCACTGAGCCAAAAAGGCTAGGGCTTTCCTGAATATTTTTTATACTATATGTCCAGTGATACGGCATTTGGTGGCATTATTGAACATAATTATTTCTGATTTTATTCTATTAAAAGACAAACCCCAACCCCATTCAGAGATTGTTTTGAAATAACTGAGATGGCTAATAGTCCCACGGGCTGTATAACGTCCTGAAAAGTACAGGTCCACACCTTTCCCACCAGAGTACACAGACACAGTATAGAATACGTCTGTGTATAGAATACCCTCTAGTTCAGTGGTCGCCAACCTTTCGGACCTCATGGACCACCAGTGGTCCACAGACCACCAGTTGGTGACTGCTGCTCTATTTCACATTAATCAGTCTTCCTGTCACAATGTTTTCTTTACTCAAGTGAAGGTTAAAACTTAACCTGAGAGGTTTGGCTTCTGGGCATGATGGAGGAGCTTGTGTAAGGCCAGTCCTCCACGGACATCTATAGAAGCCGCATACCATTAGCAGGATCTAGGGAGTATGAGAAAAGCACAGAAGGGAGTCCTACATTGATCCCGGTGTTTACTCAAGGGCACGTTCTTACGCATGTCCCTAGGCACAGAGGTGGGAGAGAAAGTGGCGGCCTACAGTTTCACTGCACTGGGAGGTCTGAGGATCCTGGAGAAGAAGTAACTGCAGAGGAGAGACCTTAGCAGTCAGCGTGTCATTTCCCCTGAGGGACACTCGCTGTTCCTATGTTTATCACGTGCAGGCGGAGAGGCTTAGAAACCAAGCAGCAGCATCTGGGAGTCTAGAAAGGTAAGCGGAGATTTCTGGTCTCGTGGTTCTGGGAAGACAAATTGTCCAGTGCTTGTCGACACAGCAGGGCCCTGATAAACACCTAAGGCGCTCACTCACGCACCCACGATCCTGGAGAAACGCAGGAACAATAAAGGGATGTATAACTGAGAAACTATTAGAGGGGAAACTGAATAGTAAAAAATATATCATTGATAGAAAAGACCAGAAAGGAGGAAAAAAGGTTACAATGAGTAGGGGGGACAAGAAACAGGGAGATGGTAGTTCAGAAAAGAACCAAACCAAAGTTCATTCCGCCCCCATACAAATATTTAATGGATTCAGGATAACTTTTTTTTTTTAATATATATTTTATTGATTTTTTACAGAGAGGAAGGGAGAGAGACAGAGAGCTAGAAACATCGATGAGAGAGAAACATCAATCAGCTGCCTCCTGCACATCTCCTACTGGGGATGTGCCCGCAACCCAGGTACATGCCCTTGACCGGAATCGAACCTGGGACCCTTCAGTCTGCAGGCCGACGCTCCATCCACCGAGCCAAACCGGTTTCGGCAGGATAACTTCTTGAACATTCTTTCCCCAATGTGTGGCAATAGCACCTTTGCTGTGAGTTATATGACTATATATGCGGATTCTCTATTACATTCCACTGGTCTATTTATTTTTATGCCAGTACTGCCCCATTTGAGATTTCTAATAGGTCTCACTAACTGCATTGTTTAGACCTAGCTGCTGTTCTTCAGGACAAGGTTTGGAAGACTCTGTAAAGAGCAGATACTATCTTAGGCGTTGCAAACCATACATTCTCTGTTGCAATACGTAACGTAGTGATGCATTACAAAAACAGTCTTGGACATATGTAAACAAATGGGATGGCTATTTCCTAAAAAATCTTTACACAAAACAGGCAGTGGGCCCGATATGACCTGAGGACTATAGTTTGCTGAGCTGTGTTCAACAAGATTGTCCTAGTATTTGGTGCTTGCATTTCCATATAAATTATAGTTAGCCTGTCAATTTTCATTAATATACCCTCTGAGATTTAGAACAACACTGCATTAAACCTACATATCATTTTTGGGGAAAATGATACCTTTGCACTATCGAGTCTTCTGACTCATGAATACGGTGTAGTTCTCCATAAATTTAGCCTCTAATTTTGTTCAGAGATATTTGGGGTTTTCTGTGTGGAGGTCTAGAGCATCTGACTAGACGTACTTGCAGGTACTTGGTGTCTTATTATAAATGGTACTGGCTTAAAACAACCAGACAAATGCATGTGTTGGCTGGGAGTTCCTTCTGGTTCTGCCTAGGACCACCCCGAGTGTACAGTCATGTGATGGCTTGACTCAGGCTGGAAGTCCCAGGTTGGCCCCACGTCTGTGCTGCCACGCTGCCTTCATAGCTGGGATTCCTCCACCCTCCTCCACAGGACCTCATCCTCCAGTAGGCTAGAGCCCAAATAGTTTTTCAGAATTCCTCCCAATTTACACTCTGACCGGCACGATGGCAAAAGCAGAAGCTGCAAAAGCCACTGACATGTTAGTCTCCGAAGCTGCCCAACAACGTGTCTAACTTCGGTCAGAACAGTCACAGGCCGTTCCACTTGCAGGCGGGGGAACGGACTCCATCTCCTGACGGAAGAACAGCAAAGGGGTGTGGACAGAGGGGCAGGCACCGGGGTCACCACTGCAACAATTTACTGCAGCTTCCAGGATAAGCTACGTCCCTGAAGAAACAGAAGGCACTAACCGTAATGGAAAAGACTGATAATGTGAGATTAATTAAAACCGAGAACTTCTGTTTATTGACTGATGCCACCACGATACTGAAAATGCTAGCCACAGAGGGGAAAAATATGTAATACATCCATCCAATAAAAGGCGTTGGTTTAAAACAACTACAAATCAATCAGAAAACCACAAGTAACCCATTTTCAAAAATGGACAAGGTACTTGAAAAGGCGCAATTCACAAAGCATCTAAACGAAGATTATCTATATGAAATGTTGCTCAAATATTCATCAGGGGAAATGCAAAATAATGTCAAATATGCTACCACACACCTTCTACAATGAGTAAATTTTTTTAAGTTGCCAGTACCAAGTGGTGACAAAGATAAGAAGCAACACACTGCTGAAGGGGCTGTAAATTGATACCATCTCTTTTAGAAAAGTGCTTGGCAGAATCTACTTAAGTAGAATATACATATATACCATGACCCAGCAATTCCACTCCTGGATACTCAACTGGTAAGAGAACATATGTACCCAAAAGACATGTCTGAGAATGTATAGAGCATTACTATTTGTAAAATGACCAGATCTTGCTCATTTCTTTCCTGATGTTGAAAATTCTTCCAATCTGTCAACATTCTTTCAGTCCAAATATAAGATCCCTTTTCCTTATAAGGGCAGAAAGCCCTAATACAAGTATTTTCTCATACCATCTTCTCTCCCTAAAATAATCCCCCAATCTAAAATTACCATCTGTCAAGGCATAGGGTCCTATCTCATTCCATGAAGTGTCCTAACCGCCCAAGTGACCTTTCAATTTTGGGAAGTCTCTTTTATTGCCAGTACTTTTATTTATAGTTATACCTTAAGTGACACTTTAATTTTGTCCCTAATTATTCACATACTGTACTTGTGCCTTGTATTCTTATCTGGACTATTAAAGGAATAAGAGACAGGTTCTATACTTCATTTTTCATAGGCCTTTACCTGTGATGGATACTTAAGACCCATCTACTCTATTAAAAAATGTCTACTGTATACAGTTTGTGTGAAAAGGAAAAGCATTTCTTTTTTTCTTTTCGGTTTTTTCTGCCCCTGCTAATTGAAAGCGCTTACTACCTGGGAAGAGAACTGCTGTGCTTCGCCAGATTGGAGATGAAGAAATACCTCTTCGCAGGCGCTACCTATCATCTACCACGCGCTCGTCTCTGCCTTTGCCCACCCACGCACACACATCACAGGAAAACGCTCACAGCCTGGTCACAGATGGCAGATTCTTTCAACCACACCATAATGTATCCTCAGAGAAAGACTTCTATCTCTCCACTTGCCATGTGGTCTCCACACGGAAGCTCTTTATAAAGCTCAGATTTCCCACTGTGCTCTCAGAGGGCTAACCTCGGAAAGCCAGACAGGCACTCACTGGACAGAGAGCCCCGAGGCCTCAGATGCTCAGGAAAACCCCGAGGCAAGCGCTCAGAGGTCCTCTTTTCTCTCAGCTACTCAGCGGCCGGTTAACACTCCTAGTGCCGGAAGCAAACTGCTCTTCAGGTCCTCTGCCCATTTTGTACCTGGATTGCTCATTTTCTTGGTGCCGAGTTGTGTGAGTTCTTTGTAAATAGTATTTTGGACATTAACCCCGTGTTGGAGCTGGTGTTTGCAAATATCTCATTTTGTTGGTGGTTTTTTGCTGTACAGAAGCTTTTTAGTTTGATATAGTCCCATTGACTTCTCCCAAGAAGACATACAAATATCCAACGGATATATGAAAAGATGCTCAGCTTCTCTAGCTATCAGGGAAATGCAAATCAAAACTATATTGAAACACCACCTCACACCTGTTAGAATGGCTGTTATCAACAAGACAGGTAATAACAAGTGCTGGAGAGGTTCTGGAGAAAAAGGAACCCGCATTCACTGCTGGTGGGAATGTAAACCGGTAGAGCCACTATGGAAAACAGCATGGAGATTCCTCAAAAAAAACAGAATTACCACATGACCCAGCAATCTCTCTCCTAGGCATCTACCTGAAACATTTGAAGACATTTATTCACAAAGATATATGCACCCCTATGTTCCCTGCAGCGTTACTCACAGTGGCCAAGGCATGGAAACAACCAAAGTGTCCTGTGATGGAGGACTGGATAGAGGTGTGGCACATCTATACTATGGAATACCACTCAGCCATAAGAAATGATGAAATACTGCCATTTGTGACAACATGGATGGACCTTGAGAACATTATGCTAAGTGATGTAAGTCAATCAGAAAAAGCTGAGAATCAAGTGATTTCACTCACATGTGGAATAGAAAACTGAAACTTACAGGCACAGACAACAGTGTGGTGGTTACCAGAGGGAAGGGTGCTAGGGGATAGTATAGGGCAGTGATGGCGAACCTATGACACGTGTGTCAGAGGTGACATGCGAACTCATTTTTTTGGTTGATTTTTCTTTGTTAAATGCATTTAAATATATAAAATAAATATCAAAAATATAAATCTTTGTTTTACTATGGTTGCAAATATAAAAAAACTTCTATATGTGACACGGCACCAGAGTTAAGTTAGGGTTTTTCAAAATGCTGACACGCCGAGCTCAAAAGGTTCGCCATCACTGGTATAGGGTAACGGGGGCCAAATATAAGATGACGAAAGACATTTGTCTTTGGGTGGTGGGCACACAGTGCAATATACAGGTCATGTATCGTGGAAATATACCCTTGAAAGCTATATAATCTTATTAACAATCATTTTAATTAAAAAAATAAATACAAGAAATTGGAGGGGTGGAAAAAAGCAAACTATTCTTTTCACACAGTAAAAAGGGACTGACCTGCTCAGCTGCTTCTCTCTTGGCATTGTACGTATCCAGGTGTTCTTGCAACTCCAAGACACTGAACTTGAGTGTTTCTAGCAAATCACACGACACCAGCTGTCAAATCAAAACCATTGATCCAGGTTACCATTTCTGGTCATGGTCACGAGACCGGCAACTTCTGGGTCATGGAATGTCTGCTGGCTGGTCTGTGGCCCAGCATGGTGCCAGTTCCTTTCCTGCACTCGGCCCCATCCTCAGGGCTGAGGCAGCATCAGTGGGGTTCCCAGGATGTTAGCAGGACTAGCAGGCCTTTGAACGCTGTCAGACGCTGGCTCGGGCAAGAATGGCATGTCAGACCAGTATCTGCCTTGAAAGCAACACCTCTGGAGCTTCTTAAACCTTAGTTTCCTTAAATATCTTTAATGCATCATGTCCA
The DNA here is from genome assembly GCF_964212035.1 of Myotis nattereri. Lineage (NCBI taxonomy): Eukaryota > Metazoa > Chordata > Mammalia > Chiroptera > Vespertilionidae > Myotis > Myotis nattereri. The sequence goes on along the minus strand of NC_138075.1, from coordinate 200,827,552 downwards.
AATATGCTGGGAAACAGGGTGGGAAGATCAAAGAACCCTGTTCTTAACAGGGGAGGCCTAACCATCCCCTCCCCGCTTTTATTCAGGAATCATGAAAAAAGTGGACATCTCTACCGCATGACTTGTTAGCTTCCTCATCTAGGACTCTGGAGGGTGCGGGCAGGGAGGGGCCAGAATCAGATAATACACTGGAATTGTATTTTGCTAGGTATTTATAAGCAAGTTGGAAAATATGGACTTTTACACTTCAAAATTCTGAACTAGCCTATTTATTGAATGATACCATTCAAATGCAGTCTTTATCATGAGCCTTCATGTAAAAACTTACTGTTTCAGCATCCACAAAAACTGTTGGGCATTCCGAACACATCATCATCACTTCCAACGAACTTTTAAATTTGGTGCCAATACGTTGCAGACTCTCACCAAGAAAGCTGACTGCCTCGTTCGTTATGTCTCCAAACTTCCTTTGAATTGTCTATGGAGAAAAGCATATGAAAAAGTTTAATATTTCCTAAGAACGCCTCTTTTCATCTTTAAGTAAAGAAGCATAATTTGTTAATTAGGGCAATGTTTTCTTTTGAAATTATTGTAGCAACATATAGAATTCTAATAACTGATCTGTAAATCCATGTTTTTAGGCACCACTTTAGGAAAAGCTTCTAAAAATGATCAAATATTAATGAAACAGTATTCCTGAAAAAAACCCCAAACTAGTGACATGTGCCATGCACTCCCCCATTCCGAGATATTTTTTATGGAGAGAGAGATTAGACGTACATGCTACACACCCTTGGAAATAAAGTCCTCACATATCTGAGGAATCATGCTTCTAAAGTTTAGTTCTACCTGAAAAAAATTTTTGGTAAATGTAATTTACTATCCTTGGCTATGGACTGCCACCTGACATTAATGATCAAAGTCAGAAAAATGCATTAAGAGTAACGTCTTCTCAACACTCAAGTATCGTTATCCACGTAAAATAATCAGATAATGTCTGAGCCATGTGAGCACTCAGTGAACTAGACTATATTACTCTTAGTCAAATAATTATACAGACGGTGTGTACCTACATGTGGCTGTGCAGCACTCTTAGGTATCATTATGAATATTTTTTTAAAAAGGCCTAAGCCACAATTGCAGGCATCAAGAAACTCAGAATGACAAAGGAAAGAAAAGAACATAAGCAGAAAATCAAGTAGCAATGCAAAAGTACAGAATTAAGTCCGTGGTCCCGTTAGTGAGCCCTGAGGAACTTCCAGGAGGGAGAGACTGAGGTTGGAATGGTTGGGAAAGCTCCAACAGTAAATGTGTTTGGCAGGTTCTTCCAAGATGAGCAAAACTGGCTCAGCGAGGGAGGAAGCATGGTAGGTAGTTCAGCGGATAGCGACTTCAATGGTGGCATTGCTCTGTGCCTTAGTTTCCCTAGCTACGGAATGCTAAAAATATTTTCATCCCATAGGTCTGTTGTAAGAATGAAATACTTGATGTAGAGAAGTTAGCAAGGTGCCTGGCATGTAGTGAGCACTCAATAAGTGTTGGCTCATTATTGTTTTATTATTTTTAGGATTAGAAGCAATCTTAAATTTTTTAAGGTCCCCCACACAGTAATGAAAATACTAATTAATTTAGTATTTAAACTGTTTTTAGGATACTGACTATAAGCTCCTTGAAGGCAGGGACAATCCTATATAATAAAAGCCTAATATGTAAATTGACCAACAGCAAATGATTGGTGGAATGACCGGTTGCTATGACTTGTACTGACCACTAGGGGGCAGATGCTCAATGCAGGAGCTGCCTCCAGCCTGCAGGCCCCAGGGGGAGGCGACCAGTGGTGGCAGGGCTGGAGAGTGGGTGGTGCCAGGCGGGTGCCAGTGGGGACCTCCTGATTGCCCTGCTGGTCGCCCTGCAGAGGGAGGTGACTGGCAGCGGTGGCAGGTGCCAGCGGGGGCCACCCAATCGCCTCACCAGTCACTCCACAGATTGGTCCTGATTGCTGGCCAGGCTTAGGGACCCTACCCGGGCACAAATTTTGTGCACCGGGCCTCAAGTCTATATAATAAAAGCCTAAGCGACCACTAAGACAGAACAACTGGTTGCCATGATGCGCACTGACCACCAGGGAACAGACGCTCAACTCAGGAGCTGCCCCCTGGTGGTCAGTGCGCTCCCACAGGGGGAGCACCGCTCAGCCAGAAGCCGGGCTTACGGCTGGTGAGCGCAGCGGCGGGAGCCTCTCCTGCCTCTGCGGCAGTGCTAAGGAGCAGAGAGCTGGGTGGTAAGGAGCGAGGGGTCCCGGACTGTGAGAGGGTGCAGGCTGGGCTGAGGGAACACACCTCCCCCGCCCCCCAGTGCACGAATTTCATACACCGGGCCTCTAGTGCTTTATATTTCTTTGATATCCCCAATGGTGCCTGGTACACTATAGGAAATTTATCAGTTGTTTTGAAGTTTTATTCTAACTGCTGCAAGGGAGCTACCTAGAGTAGTCACTGTATATAGTACCAGCAGCAGTACAATGTCACAGTGTGAATTTAGTAGTATCACTATCTTAGGGGGAAAAAAATTTTAAAGAAACTCAGTGGCAGTATTAAAATTTGAGATACTGATTTTAGACCAAAACACCGTAACTTGATCAGGTAACAATGATGTGAATTCAGAAAGCTTAAACCTCCCTGACCTGGAACAGCCTGGAGAACACATGGAAAGTAAACACAGCGCAGGACCCATCGGAGTCAGAGAGCATCTGGTTGACGTGGCAGCGCCAGGCTTCCTCTTCGTCCTCGCAGGCCACCGGCTGGAAGGCGGCGATTATGGCAGACAGGAATGGTGACGGCAGAGGCGACGCCTGCACTTCTGGAAAACCATCTTCCTCTTCCTCATCTTGACTGTTAACACAGATCACAGGAATCATAATGCTCTCTTAGAAGAACAGACTCAGTTACTCAGCATGCTTTTAGTCATCCAGTATACATTATTCTTATGAATGCACAACAAACAAAACTTTGTAAGAAAGCACGAATAAGCACAAGTAAGCAGATTTCTGGTGAGCACCTTCTACTTAGCCTCTTTGGAATTAGAAATCTAATTTCACTCGACTAACCTTAAAACAACCCAAGTCCTATGACATGCCAGCGCTATGGACTAATTTCAGTAATGGCTATGAATAATTCAGATTAGAAAGCTTTCATGTTACATAAACAAACTCATAGATACAGACAACAGAATGGTGGTTACGAGAGGGGAAGGGAGTGAAGATGAATTGGGTAAAGGGGTCAAACGTATGGTCATGGAAAAAAAGTAAACTTTTGGTGTAAACAAAATGTCAGGTGTATGCAGGTGTATACAAGATGTCAAATTACAGTGTTGTACACCTGAAATGTATATGATGTTATTAACCGATGTTACTTCAATAAATTAAAAAATTTTCCATTTTAAATGGTCAATTTTGGAGGCCCAAATTGATGATGATATTAAAAAAGCTTTGGCCATGTACAGTGGGGCCTTGACTTACGAGTTTAATTCGTTCTGAGACTGAGCTTGTTAAGGAGCTCGTTAACTCAAATTACTCTGTCAACTCAATGCAAAAAATCCGTCGAGAGACAGCTGGTATCTCAAAAAACTCGTTAGTCGGGACACTCCTAAGTCAAGGCTCCACTGTACTTTGTGTCAAGGGCCATCAGGTACTTTATATGGACTGTTTCGTTCATTCTTCACAGCAATGCTGTGAGGGTTAGGCACTATTATCTCCATTTTCTTGATGAGGAAAAAAGTTTGCTTGTTTATTATTTTTAATCCTCACCCAAAGGCATGCTTAGAGAGAGAGAAAGAGAGAGAGAGAGAGAGAGAGAGAGAGAGAGAGAGAGAGAGAGAGAGAGAGAGAAACATCTATGTGAGAGAGAAACATTAATTGGTTGCTTCCATATGTACCCCAACTGGGAAAAGAACTGGCAACCTTTTGGTGCACAGGACGACGTTCAACGAACTTGAGCCACGCCAGCTGGGCAGTTTAGAGAGGTTAAATAATGTGCTTAGGTTGTTGGGTAGGAAATGATAGAACCAGAATCCGAGTCCAGGACTATGGGTCCAATCCCGATAATAAAAGCCCTGACAGGCAGTGCCAGCTCAGCTACTTCACATACTGCGTGCTCAGCAGTATGGCAGTGGCAGATTTTATGCAAAAGAAACATAAGACCTAGCCATTTTCTGTAAGGAATTTATAATCCCCAAGAGTCAGATAACAAAACATGGAACGATGAAAAGAAAAAGAAAGATGTATTTGGGTTGGACAGTCTATGAAGTGTGCAACTCTGGGACTTGAGGATGCAGAGCTTGCGCCAGACACTCCATAAAGAAACGGGTTCCTCAAGGCCTTGCAGGTGCCTGTTCCACCTTACAAGGCAGAAATTACCGGAGAAGGATCTGAGTAAAGGTTGGGGGAAAAGATGAAAACAAAGCAGATGTTTGAAGTGAACAGTTAAATTATACCTCAAAAAGCTTAATTTTTAAAATGTCATTGGGGTGACTGATTTGAACAAAATGTATCCTGTATGCTTGAGTAGATGTGCCTTTGTAATTGGCAGGGATGCTCTATCCCATTTCAGTATCAGTAAACCATTTGACTTCAGCCTTTTAGAAAGATGAACAGCTGGCTATCTACCCCCACATCGCCTCTGGCATCCCTGAACTTGAGTGCGATCGGTGAGTGAGCGAGTGTATAGGCTACTGTCGTATCCAAATAAAAAACATCAACAAGGTGCTGTTAACGTCTGAATATCCATGTCCATATGTAGGTCAGACTCTAGATATACTAAGAGTGAAAATTATCCTCACCTGTTATACATATTCAAACTCTATTATCAATTGAGGTACAACTAAATAATTTTTATTGTAAGAGTAAAACTGACATTTGATGATTACTAAATATTTCTGTGTAAGACTAACTATCAAGGAGTGTCCGATTGTAGACTAGAGAAACATTTAGAAGGCACAGTCTGACAGTACTAAAAAATCATCAGTTCTGCTCATTATATGTCAAACTTGAAAAATCTGACCACTGATAATTAAAGTGGAAAATCATTTTTAGATACATTTCAGATTTATTCTGGTATCATAGAAGTTCACTCCATGATTTTGATACTTGGATCTGGCTACGGCCCAATACTGATTTTAACATTTTGCTATTAGGCATTCTGCCAAAATAGGTATTTGCTGCTTCTAAAAATGTATAACGACACTCACTATGCCTTGAGAAATGCTCATTTGTTTTTCCTTAAGTGAATGTTAGCAGAAAATAAACCCACCACAGTAAATCATTTTATCTTTAAAAATGAAGATAGTATGACTGAAACATACACAGAAACCAAAGTAAACTGGAATAGAGGGTCATATTTGGGAGGGGGTGGGAGCAAAGATATCTCATGAAAGTGTTTGTGATGCCTTCTTCTCACCTAGACAGTCCAGAAAAATCCGCTTCTTCCTCCTCACATCTTTCATCGAGTTCTTTCAGAGCTAAGGTGACATCGTCCTCACAGATGGACTCTTGGTAGCTCTCTGGGGCCAGAGGTTCTGGCATGTCAGTTTCCTCTAAATCAAGAATTCCTTGACACACGAGAGAATCCTGCTGTCCTTGAATTACGTATGCCCCCGCATCTCCAAAGGCTGTAATAACCTGTTCCTCCTTTAATACTGAACTTGTATCCTGTGAAAACAGTTTTTTTATGGACTTTAATAACGTTAAAACAGACAATTTATCAACATAAAATAAACGACTATTGCCATCAATACACAACTATTTTATTAAGTTGTCTTCATTCATACAGTTTCATTTTTGGAGTTTTTAGATTCTGACTATATAAAGTTGTTTTTTAGAAATAGTCCCAGGTTTTAAAAAAATGAAGTTAATATGTTATCACTTATTGCCACATATAAACACCAAGGAGTTCTTCTTGAGGATTTAGGTGTTTAGTTAGAAATATATTCTCTGGGAAAATATCTTCTCACATACATATTCTAATTCTACATAAAAAGTTTATATTACTATACATTCTCTCTCACATAAAATATAATTTTTTTTTCATTATACCAGAACATTATATCCAGTAAATTCTAGATATAAGGAAGGGGGATAATTCAAAATAGTTAACCCACTGGCCCTGTGGGGCTGCCCATGAATCAGGAACAGGTTTTGACTCATCAGAAGAATTAAATGAAAACAATGATGGTTCATGGTCTTCCTGGCATAAATGAGCTGAATACTTGTGATGTAACAATTGCTTTCGGGTATTAAGACCGCACAACCTTATTACATCACTGAGTTACAGTTCAGAAACCACCGGGAAATTTTAGACTTTTGTTTTTGAAAAGTAAATGAATTACAAGCTCATTTATCAAACAGGATGACTGCATTCTTCTAACCCCAAGCAAATGATAATACAAATTTGCGTGGATATTAGTTTAATCAATTTGAAAATAAGCACTATTTGGTCCCTTACAGTTTTAAGAACAAAGGCCAGCTTCTTTTATTGCGTAGACCCAAGTTACTACTTAGTTGTTTTTTTTTTAAATATATTTTATTGATTTTTTACAGAGAGGAAGGGAGAGAGATAGAGAGTTAGGAACATCGATGAGAGAGAAACATCGATCAGCTGCCTCCTGCACATCTCCCACTGGGGATGTGCCCGCAACCAAGGTACATGCCCTTGACCGGAATCGAACCTGGGACCTTTCAGTCCGCAGGCCGACGCTCTATCCACTGAGCCAAACCGGTTTCGGCAAGTTACTACTTAGTTTTACGTTAGTTTCTTATCTTGTTTTCATGGACAAAAATAGAATATTCTTCCAAAATATGGAAAGTAAGTGAAAGTCAGAACCCTTGACTTTTGACCAACCTGGGCCTGGTTTATTCATCTGTAAAATTTATATAATAAAAGAAGGATTCTGATCAGGTTCTGGGCTGGGTGCAGATAAATGAATATGGTACGTGTAAGGTAAATACCATGAGCAATAGACAAAGGACTGCTGGTACTCAAAGAAGAGAAAGATCCCACCTGGGTGAAATAATTGAGAGCCTTCTCTTTGGAGGAAACATGTGATGGGCTGTGACAAGACCGGGTTGAGCTGTGGAATGAATATCTGTCCTCCCAAAATTTACATTTGGAACCCTACACCCCCATGGATGGTATTCGGAGGTGGAGCCTTTGGCAGGTGATCAGGTCATGAGAGTGGAGCCCTCCTGAATGGGATCAGGGCCCTTAAAGAGGCCAGAGAGCTAGCCAGCTCTTTTTCCCTCCACGTGAAGACATAGCAAGAAAACAGTCATCTGCTACCAGGAAGAGGGCCCCGGCCAGACCATGAATTGGCTGGCACCTTGATCTTGGATTTCTTGGCCCCTGGAACCGTGAAAAACATATTTCTGTTGTTGATAAGCTACCCAGTTTATGGTATTTTGTTATAACAGCCCAAGCTAAGATTGGTAGTATTTCAGGGAAAAGGAATTAGAAGTTGTCAAAGGCACAGAAATATGGCAAGAAAATACAAGGTGTGCACGAAGGGATTGAGTCTTCACAGAATAATACTTCAAAAAAATACAGTACAAGTATTCCTTAGTCATCCCAATACCTTATATTCACCACACTCAAAGGTTTCCATCTAAAATTTTTTGATGATTTGGTCATTAAGTAATAAGCATCGGTTATTTGGAAAGAGAGTTTATGTGACAGTGCTAGAGACATTCCTAGAATTTTTATTGGTGTTAATTTTTCCTTCTACATCAATTTAAACATATCAGGTTGAAATAATCCACCAAACTTCTTAGTTTAAGGCCCTCATTTTTCATTAGTTTATACCTATGTCTGGTTGTCATTTGTTCTTGGATAATACATTTTATAATTGTATATATATTGCATAATATACACTGAAATTTTCTCTAGCACCTAGATTTCATGAAGACACTGCTTTTGGGCTAATGGGATGGATTCCATGGCTATATGTAGATTATGAGAATCAAATTTTCTTATTAGACAAACACAAATATACTTTGTTACCTTCGAAGATTCAATACCTATAAGGAATAATTTCTGTCACCCATGAATTGGTCTCCAAACTATTATAAACACTGGAAGAAATCCTCTGTGAAGGTTTCTCTAATAAACACAAGTTCAGAACCGAGTTCCCTTCCAGCCCAGAAGTTATAGTCATGACATGAAACACCGTTGCCTGTTGTTTTTTCTTCCTAATATTAACATAATCTAAGAGAAAAATTCAAAAACACTCCTAGGAATAGATTTTTTTTTCATTTGTAAAATAGCTCACCTATTAAAATTAATTCTATTCCTTATTTTAAGAAAATGCTTTAAGTAATAGAGTTATGGTTTTATTTCAATATCTTGGGGCTTTCATACTTTCTTAAATAGGGGGCATTTTGGGGTCATTTGACATTTTTAGGCACAGCAGGGAAAACCAAATTAGGCCAACATACCCAACAGATACAAGGTTGTATTATTTCTCTTGAGGACAGCATTCTTTTGGGTGATAGTTGTAATGTCAATAGAACTGTTTCTAAATGAAATACTATGGTTTAAAAATATCTCCTTCGTTCTTATCCACCAGTTCACATAGTTTATACTAGTAATGAAACCCACTACTGTGGGGAAAAAAAAACCCTAGAAAATGAAGTGTTTTTCCTTTAGGAAAGGAAAGAAAGTATCATCAGGAACTTTATAGTGCCTAGGAGGTAAGCTCCTTAAGTATTATTGGATGAGTGAATGCCCATCTGAAATAACACAATTTCCAATATACCATACTATACGGAAATATGTGAATCATTTCTGGGAGGTAGTTTAGTATGCTTGTAGCTTTTTAATAACCAAAAATGAAGAGTGCCCTATTCGTTAAACAATATTAAAACATATAATCATTAACTTCACTGCTTTTCTGAAGAAGGTATTTCTAGCATCAGTCTGCTGTTTCCATGGTTTCTAATGAGAATGTCTGTTGACCTTTTAACGTTATGATCCAAGCTAGACACGGGATTATGAACTGGTAGTTAGTGCTCACTTAACAAGCCTCCCAACAGCTGAAAGAAATATCGTCCACTTAAGGTGCACCTCTAAATCCTGCCAGTCTCGGTTGTAAACATTTCTCCCGCCCAGGCACTTGGTCTTAGTTCAGGCCCTCTTCATCTCTTCTAACATTACCTCCTTATCTCAGCCTCCTCCAGTCCACACTCCACACCTCTTACCATGCAGACTCGGCTAAAACACAAGGCAGACCCTAGCCTTCCCCTGATGATAGGTGCCTAGAATGCAACAAGCTGCCTGTGGCAGGTACAAGAACCTACTTTCCTTTTTCCATAAGAAAAGCTGAGATTTAAACAAGAAACATAAATCAGACCATGTCCTTCTGCTTAAAATCTCCTATGGTCACCTGCTGTGTGGTCTCTAATGGCGACCAGGAGAGCCCAGCCCGACTCCCCCATGTCCCCGGCTGCTCCCTGCACCCGGAACACTCCCCTCATATCGGCTTCACCTCAAACGCACCCATCCAACCCTCTCCCTCACCAACCCCACATGCCGTTCAATTTTCTTAGCATGAGTAAGACGATCACTTTCTGATACAGTGTTTATGTTTTATTTGTTTTCCTGTTCATTATGTCTCCCCTACTGGAACTGAGCTCCCAAACCCAGGAGCCTTCGTCTCTTCCACACAGCGCTCTGAGCCGGGCGCCTGGAATAGTGCCCAGCACATGGCAGGGGCTCAACCCCTGGGCATCTGCTTCAGTGCCTGTCACATGCAAATCGTGACGGAATGACTTCCTATCCTCGCAAGATAAAGTCTCAATCTTCAGCACGGCACACAGGACCCTTCATGCCTTAGATCCTAACCGTCTCTCCTCCACTGCATTCTCCAGAAATACTGCGCTCCCGGGTGTCACTGGAACCGACTCATTTCACACGGCCGTGCCTCTCCACGCAGTGTCCCTCTGCCTGGCAGGTCCCGACGGCCACGAAGCCGGTCCTTCACCACCTCCGCCCCCTGCGCAGCTGGCCAGCCTCGGGTTTTCACAAAGCCTTGAGCACGTGTGTCATCGAGTGTCTCAGACTGAAAGGAAATGCTCCTTTCTCACCTGCTCTGTCCCCCTGAGAGCAGGGCACGGGCTGGTTCACCTCCCCAGCACCTCACTGGAAGCCTGGCGTCTGGTAAAATCTCAATGAACACCTGCTGAACTGAATGACCTAAACTCCAGCTAGACGAGTGGGAGCATTTTTAAAAAGCCACCCAAATGCCTTCATTTCAAAATATGTCTGCTTGTTGTTAAAGATGTAAAACAGACTTATCAGTTTTATAAGAGCGTGAGAATTCAACTTACTAAAATGATGAGATCTACTGACTGCATTAATTTAACACTGAAAAAATGGAGTTTTTCCCTAATAGTTACCAAGGCACGAAAACACATATAACAGAGCTATATAATTACTGTTTTAAAGAAAGTATGTATAATAATCTTTAAAAAAAAACACACTAAGGAAACTAATACTTACTTATTTTTAGTCAGTCATTAGCTTGGAATCTGGCTTACTTCTCACAGGCCTTTCCGAAAAACACAGCGCTAGTAGTTCCAAAGTCTTTTTTTTTTTTTTTTTTTTTTTAAGATTTCATTTAAACAACTGCTAACACAGCTGGCCTGAGGTTCCCTCCCAATCCCAGCACCGATTACTGAACCCCACACACACAGCGAAAGGAAACGGAAAAGCAAAGCGGCCCTTAGAGGCGGCAGCGCCCCCGAGGTGCCCACCGCCCCCGCAGCGGCTGCACGGGAACCGAATCACGTTCTGCAGCCCAGATGCTCATTACGGACACTCAGGGCTATTTCTAACCTGCAGGTCATTTCCTTCATCCACCGGCTGTTTTTTATCATCCGATTTGATATTTTATGTCAAAAGAACCCGCCAGGTTAGAAATACCGCACACAAATCAAATGTTTAGCATTATCGGGTGAAGACTGTCTTTGAGAGGAAAGCAAGGGATGCTCCGGAGGCTAGAAGGAGCCCAGATTGGCCATGCACCAGCCCCCACTTCTCCCCACCTCAGGCAGCTGGCTGTTAGCATTGTCTAGAGAGGGCTCCAAACTTGGGGTCTCATCTCTGATTTGGAGCACTTCTTCGGCGGAGATGCTGCCCGTGGAGTCTTGGGACTGGAGCAGCTCAGGGTGGTCTGGTGTGGTTTCATCGGCAGCAGAATCACTGTTTAACTAAAAGGAGAAACAGGAAAACAGGGAACTTATTTAGGAAACATGTTCTATATCGTAACATATTGGGGGGGGGGGGGTGGCGGGAGCGGGAGGGGCTTAGACAGATCTTTGGCTTCCTAAAATGGCCCTGTGCTCCCTCCAGTCTCCATCCGAACGGCTGCTGCTAACGCAGGCCGCTACCCATCGGCACAGCAGGCTGCGCTCTGCTAAGCGAACTAACAATGGGGAAGAGCTCCGCGTACTGTGTTCCTCCCGGACACGTGCACGCTTCGGCAGCAGCGGCTGTGTTTCCGGCTGGTCTGAGTGTCTGCGGCGGGCTCTTCCCCGGGGCTTTGGTGCCACACACGCGCCGAGTCTCGGGAAGCAGCGGTAGTTTTCACTGTGAACCGCTGTTCACCGACTTCAGCGGAAATCAGTACCGCGGAACGTCAGTGACACAAAACGAACTGGGGCAGCAAGGGCGCTGTCAGGGCAGTCCACCATTAGCTGGTTTATAGTCTTTGAAAAGCAGTACCAATGAATGAGAAAAACCGAAAAGAAAATATTATAGTTTTTCCTCTTTTAAGTGGGCTGTAAATTTTTCATGGTCAGTATTCAACATAAGAAATATCAAGTCTGTGATTCATGTAGGTAGGAAAAAACTCCCCCGAGCCCCCCTCCGCCCCTGCCCCCCCAGGAGGTAGCTACTTCAAGTTCTTTTTTATCTCACGGCCACCATGACCGGGTTGGCCTTATGAGGAGACAGTGATTCTGCCCGAGGCTCTGGTGAGAGCTAGTGAACCTGATTAAACACTCACTATAGCCCAGGTGGCTTTCCTCCTCCTGGGACAGGAGGCAGATACAGTCAGGAGTCCTGCTTTAAAGGGGCAGGCGAGGGCCGGGGGAGGGGGGGGGTTGTGAGCACAGTTGCACCGCAGGTGGGGGGCAATGCCAGCCTCTGAGCCTACAATCTGGCTCCTGGGAGGGCCTGTGCCTCCTTCACTCTGTCACTGTTGTCGGGAACCCAACCATTCCTTTATCAGGGGCGGGCCCGTCCGGCCTGCAAAATCACTTGGTCTGGCTCTACCAAGGCATTAGGGGTGAGTTAATTAAATGTCTGACCAAATATAGCAGGCTAATTTTTAATCTGATAATTTTATATGGTCCACAAATGATGTTATAAATATCCAGATGGCCCTAGGCAGACAGAAGGTTCCCCACTCCTGATTACATGAAGGTAGTCCCATGGAGGGCCAAGCCTGGGTAGCATGGGTCTAGAGCAGCCGTGGGCAAACTACGGCCTGCGGGCCGGATCTGGCCCATTTGAAATGAATAAAACTAAAAAAAAAAAAAAAAAGACCGTACCCTTTTATGTAATGATGTTTACTTTGAATTTATATTAGTTCACACAAACACTCCATCCATGCTTTTGTTCCGGCCCTCTGGTCCCGTTTAAGAACCCATTGTGGCCCTCGAGTCAAAAAGTTTGCCCACCCCTGGTCTAGAGCAGTGGTTCTCAACCTTGGGAATCACCTGGGAATCTTTTTAAAATCCTGATTTCTGGGCCTCATTCCGGAGGGGAGGGGCTCAGAAAGATCTTTGACTTCCTAAAATGGCTCTGTGCTTCATTCTCTTCCATTCCGGAGGATGACGCCCAGAAATCAGCATTTTAAAAAGACTCCCAGGTGATTCTAATGTGTAGCCAAGGTTGAGAACCACTGGTCTAGAGGCACACTGCCTGGCTCAACCCCACTCCCTCGCCGCGGGGGCCCAGGACAAGTCACTTAGTCTGCAGAACTGCAACAACCATTCTTAGGTCGGTGGTTCGGGAGTTACAGTGACTAATACATGTAAAACCCCATGAGCAGAGGCTGGCACATCTTACACACTCAGTGAATGATAACGCTTATCATTCTAATACTTAAGTGGGGTTAGTTGAGAGACAGCGGCGGGGCAGGCAATGAGATGCTAAAAAATGAGAGGCGACAGAAAGCCAACCACAAACGGACAACTGTACATCTGGTGTAAATCCCGCTCAGCCCGGCATTCAGCATCGCTGCCAGCAACTTACCAGCAGACTGAGTGTGGGGCCCAGGAAAGAAAGGCCCGCTAGTTCCGTGTGGAAAGGCACACTGTGGAACACAGGTACGCCTGCTCCACGCGGGCTGACACTTTACTGCATGCACCGCGGTGGCTGTTCCACACACCCTTCCTCACACTGCATCTAACCTTCCTTCACCCCCACATTTCCGAAGGACCAGACTATTCCACAGCCTTCTTTTTCTCATTTTTCACTCATTCTTTAGCTCTCTGTCATCAGCCCACGTGATACAAGTCAGAAGGTCCCTCTAACTGACTCGATTGTGAGGCCAAAGTCGTGCTCAATCTTTCCACATTGACTAGAAGAGAAAAGCAGGGAGCAAATTGGTCTTCACGCTGATACTAAAAACATGTATCATTCGCGGGAGGTCCTCTGAAAAGGCCCAGACCAAGTCGCCGCTGCCAGGAGGGAAGCGGTGTAAAACCTGTCTTAGCCACGGGGTGTGCAGCACCAACGCCCTGTACGTCAGGGGTAACGGCGTACCCCATTACTGCTGCCGGTCTGTGTTTCCATTTCAGTGTGTGCATTTTACCCAAACTGAAATGAAAACCAGAATAACCAACGCACAGGAATTACTAGGCTGGAGGTTCAGAGGGTAAGGAGAGCAGCTGTCGCTGTGAGAGGTGACTGGGTACCATCTGCGTGCGCGAGAGGATCTGGCTCGCTGTGAGGGCCGCCTCCTCTTCCGAGGACTCGTCCGTGTCCTCCTGGTTGGTCAGGTTCAGGCTGGGGGTGCTGCTGGAGCACTTGTACTCCTGGAGGGACGGCGTGTCCCCTTTGTCAATGCTGTCCAGCGAGCGCCGGCGGACTCCCCAGTTGAAATTGTCCATGCTCTCCCCCTGGAAAAGCAATGTGACTTTTAAGACCTCCAACACGCGCTGGTAACCGCAGTAAATGTAATACACTGGGGAAACATATACCAAGATGAAACATACTCAGTGCATCGTCATAAGCAGAGTTTCAATCAGCCCTTCAGTTTCTTGAAACTTTTAAGACATCATTAAATATTTATACTTCAAGAGATCCAAATATTTGGTTGAAATCCTCATTTTAACTAAGTAATTTTCTTAACTTTCTATATCGATTACTGGGGACCGACAAAAGCTACTATCTAGGCCATTTCTAGTCTAACACACAAACACAATGAGATCACAAAGAAGACAAACACACCACGGACAACAACAAATACACAACCCACAACACCAGGCTGCAACTTACCTGCAGCTCCTGGTTAGCAAAAAGGAAAACACACAGAATTAGCAAGAACGAAGACAAACATTTAAATATACACTACACTTCTTGGGGAAAACTCTGTGATTTCTCTAACTCAAAGACTGATTCAAGCTCTGGATTAAGCTTTGTGCAAGAAGCCAACATGTGATTTAAATTACTTTTTAATGCAAGCTATGTGGAGAAGTCAGAGACAGACAATGAAAACAACATTTCTATGGTACACTTCAGCAACACAAACTGTAAGAAAAAATCTTCAAAATTCACATAGACTTACTACTTGATACAATGCAAAACTGACTTAAACTAACAGTGAGTTGACAACATACAAGGTCATAATTGTTTTAGTCTGTAGGATGGTTCCGACTAAACCAAATGGTCATTTCTTATTATAAAACAGTTTCAGCTATTGCAGCATAACTCTGGCCACTTCAAAAGGTCTAGAGGGAATATGGTGAGTTTCTGTTTCACCCAGATTTATGTAAGTTTCTTTTACCCTAAGCCGATCCTCCTTTTGTAAAGATATAATTCTTATGACTCTTTCCTAAGCCCTGACATGACAAATCACAGTGAGTTGGCCAGCAAAATGCGATTTATTTGTGTTACTTTACTTAAGAGGGATTGTCCTGAATAGAGGCTTTCAAAGCCTTAACGAAAAAAAAAAAGAGTAAATAAAGCAGAGGAATGCTTATTTCAAATAAAATTTAAGATGGAAGCCAGCTGTATAAAATCGATGAAAAGCAGGAGCTCTAGCCACTTGGCCCTTTCCCTGCTTCCAGCGCATGTCCCAGAGGCCTCGGGCTCTGCAGGCCAGAGCTTGAAGAGCCACCTTTCTGGAACACGTTTCAAATACTACTGTGTATCATACACAGGGATGGCGACAGCCCTCACACGCACTGGGCTTTTAAGGTTTCATTAGCAGTTAAGTTTGTTTTGCAGCAAAGTCTTTCCTGTTACCCTGTTTTAAGCAAGACTATATTTAGATTTTAGAAAATCTCTATCATTTTATTTGGCCTAATTTGAGGCACAAATTAGCACCACTCTCCCCAAAATACTGTCATTGGAATTAAAGATGGACCTGTAATAAGCATCTTTAATTTCATATGACTGAAGTTGTATTCAAAAGCCGTTTTTACCACCACGGAAAATTTAGAGTATTAGATGAACTAGGAAGCATTTAGTGTTCTTAAAAAACAACAACAAAAAAACCCCACAAAAATAATCCTAACATTACCAAAATGTCAAGGGCCTACCTTTAGAAGCTTTAAATTCTGAACTCTAAAAAGCAAATAACTGCAAAAGAATTCAGCAGCTGCACATGCCCGTGAGGTAGGACAGCAGGTCTCTTCAACCCATCACACTTTTAAAAATATACATATATATATTTATTTCAGAGAGGAAGGGAGAGGGACAGATATGGAAACATCAGTGCTGAGAGAGAAGCATTGATCAGCTGCCTCCTGCACCCCCCATACTGGGGATTGAGCCTGCAACCTGGGCATGTGCCCTGACTGGGAATGGAACAGTCAACACTCAACCACTGAGCTCATCACATTTTCTGAAATTAATTCTAGAGGGTGTTGACCTGCCCTTTTGGAAAACAAATATAAAATGAAAGGGAGATAATAGAAAATATCAGTGTGCATAAAGCACTGGGTAAGGATGCACACTCTTGAATATTTTATTGTAAAGGTGTGTGCATTAGCCCTAGCTGGTTTTGCTCAATGGATAGAGCGTCGGCCTGCAGACCAAAGGGTCCTGGGGTTGATTCCGGTCAAGGGTACATACCTTGGTTGCAGGCTCCTCCCTGGCCCGGGCCCTGGTTAGGGCTCGTGCAGGAGGCAACCAATTGATGTGTTTCTCTCACATTGTTTCTGTCTCTCCCTCTTTCTTCCACTCTCTAAAATCAATGGAAAAATATCCTCGGGTGAGGATTAAAAAAAAAAAAAAAAGTTAAAAAAATTACAGTTCTAAGAAAAAAAAAGTATGTGCATGTATATATTTGGATGTGATATAAAATGTATTAACTATGGATCACAGTGGGGAAAAAACCCAAAACGTTTAAAAGCCACTGCCCTACAAGTTGCTGAATAATACTTGTGGGGCTCCTAGCGAACCTGTACAAGCGTGTCTTTGGGACTACGTAAATGGTGAACTATCAGAGAAGCCTGCATAGCTCCTAAGCTGGTGTAGAGGCATCTCTCTGAGGCTCTGTGGTCATCTCCTCCTATCTGTAGGGGAGGCTGAAACATGTAAGAGGACCTCCCTATCTGGTTTCCCATCGACAACTAATGATGTGACATGGCACAGGCCCTGACACTTCATTCCTGCACCTCACCTAGGAGAGCCAAAGGAAATACCCCTTCAAGAGAGTTGAATGCATACGTGTTATATGGGTGACTTTAAATTCTTTGGAGCAAGATATACCAATGACATGGTATGGATACCAAATAAGGCGCTTGAGGCTCTTGAATGCAGATATTGGTAACACTTTTAGAATGAACATTTTCTTAACCTATTTGACATAAGCTTTTCCCATGTTTGGGCGACTGTGGTTTAGGGACTGATCTCAGTTATAGGGACAGGACCCCGAGTAGCCCAAGGCACCAGGGCAAGCCTATTCGCTTTGCCCGGGTGATTGTTTCAGAAACTGGCACATGTCTCAATGTGGGCCAAGGAGATGACGAGAAATTCGCTAAGACTTTAGGAGAGCAACTTCTTTACTCTCATGAGAGCATTTCTGGAAGGGACCCCACTTCTGAGCACCGCTGCTGTGGACGTGAGGCCACACACAGCAGGGACAGCCATCTCTCTGCCGTCGGCGGTCAGGCTGACTTAAAGAGAAAGGCAGAGCGTAGAGACCAGCAGAGAGAGATGCAGCGACCACCGTGCTCCGCATCTCTAAGCCCCGCCTGCCTGGCTCGGCTGTGTGAGCTCAGAAACCTGCTTTCTGAATTGGGTTTTCCACTTGGAAAGCATCTGAAGGGACACAAGCATCAATTTGATCTAAATTGAATCCATCTCGAGGAGAAAGCCCTTTGGGTGTTCGATGAAATGAGGCATCTGAGAGAACTGGCTACATCATCAAGCAGAAAGCGGTGAGGACTGTCACAGGAAGAGTCTCCCTGTCATGTGCCATAGGAAGAAGTTTTAAGAGACTCAAATTCTTTTGAACCATCAAGTTAGTGTAAGCGTCATGCTCTTTAAAATTGTCTGATAAATTTATTTTACTGTTTTGCTGCACATTAGTTTCTATATCACATGCCAAGCATTTAAGCCTAAGCTCGCCCTAAATTTAAAAAATACTTTTGGCACAGCACAGGAAATATAGTCAATATTGTAATAACTATGTGTGGTGTGGGGTGGGTACCAGACTTACTGGTGGGAATCACTTCGTAAATTATATAAATGCCTAACCACTGTGCTATATACCTGAAACGAATGTTAAATGTCAACTGTAATTGAAAAATAAAAAAGATTAAGAAAAGGACTTTGGAAGAAATCCATTTCTTACTTTCTATTTTTAATGATAAAGACAAAAAATTAGATGTTCCTCTTTTATTTCAGATTTTTTCTGCGATTGGACTGACTGTGCTAATCATATTTAGTTCCCAATTTAGATTTTTATACTCTTGACCTTACACTGACCTTAATAAGGAAAGAGTCTATGGTCAAATCTTTAATTCTTATACAGCTACAACTATTCTATAAATATTACAATAGGAAGCCCATATCCTTACCTCTGCATCTTCCAATTCAACATCTAAAAAGTCAAAATCCTTAAAAACTCCAAACTGTTGTTCACTGGTATTATCTTCCACAGGTACTTCTTCCTCTTGAATTACGTCTTCTGTTGCAGAAATTAGACTGGTCTGTTGGTCACCGACTTCCAAATCTTCGTTAGAAGAAAATACCACCTGACCCCCCCACAAAAGAATAAAAAGCCACCTGTCAGCTTTGTCATTCTGCATAGGAGACGTCCTCGCCCTAAGAGCCACTGCAGGCCTCAACTGTCAGTGAATTCAGAGCTTTCCCTGGTCTTCATGCTGACATCTAACTGGCTGAATCCTTAATTAGCACAGCTGCCAAGCGTCACAGAGACAAGTCATGCTTTTTTCATGCTTAGTCAGTTCTAAGGTAAGTTAAAAAAGGCAAGCAAGGAGACAATACTTTCCCTTTCTTCATGGCACCACAGGGTTTTTAAAACCTCTCCACATGCTTTCACGATTACTCACTGAGGGATTCTTCGGGAGGCCAGACTCTGGGCCACAGAGAGCAAGCACATTCATTAGCTTCTCTCTTGTTCTTCGCTAAGGGGGAAAAACATTTCAAATGTTAGGATTCCTGATAAAATAAGACAACTTCTCAAGTTTTCATACATATAATAAAGTTGATTCTTCTATTCCACAAATGTTCAGGGCTTTTTTTTAATCCTCACCTGAGGACATGCTTGGGGTGGGGGTGGGGGGCTGGGGGGGAGAGAGAAATATTGATCAGCTGCCTTCCGTACATGCCCCAACCGGAAATGGAACCCGTAACTCAGGTGGGTGCCCTGACAGGAATTGAATCGGCAACTCTCGGTGCATGGGACGATGCTCAACCAACTGAGCCACTCCAGCCGCGTGACTGTTCAGTTTTGATGTTCTTTTACGTACCTGTGATAACTGTGGCCTCTTCCAGCTAACAGGGACCAAGGCGTTAGAATTAGAACCAGAGGAAGTAGAAGAAGTACTTCTAGTAACAGCAATAACCTTGGGTTTCCCATTTCTTCCAGCTGTGGTATGTTGATCCCCATATTTGTTCCCAATAATTGGTGTCTACACAGAAACAAAATGCCAGTGTTTGACTCAAATGTTTCAACATAAAAGGGTTGACAGTATATCTATGACATTTTTTTTTTAAAACAACCAACCAAAACATGGCATAAGGAGAAAAATTACTTAGCATGTGGTAGATGTTGCAAAAATCAAAGTTGTCTTTTTTTTAAATCAAGAGATTTCACTTTATTTGAGTCTCTGAGACTATCAGAGAGCTTATTCCTATTTTCAATATAGATCTGCTTTCTTTAAAAACAACTACCTCCAATCTTTCCCCATGTGATTATAAAATGTATCTTCTTTGAAAGCTCAGAAAACGTAAAAATAATTTTTAAAAAAATCTCACCATTCAGATTTAACATCTATTAACATTTTGGTATTTTTTCAATGCCCATTGTTAAGCACTTCAATAATGTGCTTTTGCAAAGATTCCAGATAAGTAAGGACTTCAATGAGAAAGATATCTGTGTAGCTTCTTACTACAAATCCAAAATTTATTTCAGTATAAATTCTATGAAGATTCAAAACTCATTTATATATATTTGGCTTTGTGAACTGTCTTGAATTTGCATTTGAAAATAATATTCAAGCTCATTTGCATGTCATACAAGTCCCTTTTTATAATCTGGTGCCCACTTCCACTCGGCCCTGAACTCCACACACCAGCAAAACTAAACTTGCTATTGTTTCCCAAACAGGCCATGCTTTTATGGACATGCTGCCCACTTTGCATGGAATGTTCACCAAAGCAAACCCCTATCTATTTTTTAAGGGCGACTCCACACTTCCAAGGAGGCCTTCTCTGCTACCACCACCTCCGGGTAACCAGACTTGGACAGTCTGCCAAGTGATGGTGATTTGTTTATGGGCCCATCTCCCTTTCTCCACAAAAGTCGCCTGGACCACACGTGACTCATCTCTGTCCCACTAGTACAGTGGTTCTCAACCTTCTGGCCCTTTAAATACAGTTCCTCATGTTGTGACCCAACCATAAAATTATTTTCGTTGCTACTTCATAACTGTAATGTTGCTACTGTTATGAATCATAATGGAAATATCTGATATGCAGGATGGTCTTAGGCGACCCCTGTGAAAGGGTCGTTCGACCGCCAAAGGGGTCGCGACCCACAGGTTGAGAACCGCTGCTCTAGTATATCTCTAGTATATATCTAGTATATCTCCAGTGCCTACGGTACTTTGGAAGTTTTGAAGAAAAAACTGAAATTAAGTATATCAAATGTTTTGAGAATTCGTATCACTGCCTCAGTTATTCCATCGATTTGTATGGTGACCTGGAAAAAAGGAAAGCCCACTTTATAATTTTCCCATGCACTCCATGTTAGAAATTCTCAGATGATATTAACTAAAAAATTAGCAATAAACACGCTTTCTATCTTAAAAAAAACAACAACACACCAATAAGCTCTGGATAAATTTTAATATCAAAACTAAACTGCAAAAAAGTTTTTAAAATTTAAGTATTCCTAATCAATTAAAATGTGATTAGATCTTCGACTTGTACCTTTCTCAAATCCCCTGCAATACTTGGTCCACAACTTCACTTCTCTCTTGAAAAATTCTCTCTTTGGCTTGTAAAAGACCGTTTCAATAGCACGAAGGCCACCAAGATTGGGATTAGGTGCTGAAGAAAAAAAATGGGGTTCCCAGCAAGGGCCCCAAATCTTTACAAGAGATTTATATTAATACTAGAGGCCCGGTGCATGAAATTTGTGCATGGGGCGGGGGCAGGTCCAGCCTGCACTCTCTCCAATCCAAGATCCCTCTCATAATCTGGGACCACTGCCTCCTAACTGCTCACCTGCCTGCCAGCCTGATCATCCCTAATTGCCTCTGCCTGCCAGCCTGATCGCCCTTAACTGCCCCCCGTGCTGGCCTGGTCACCCCTAACTGCCCCCCCTGCCAGCCTGGTCACCCCTCACTGCCCCCTTCTGCCGGCCTGACTGCCCCTAACTGCCCCCCCTGCTGGCCTGGTCACCCCCAACTGCCCCCCCTGCCGGCCTGGTCACCCTCAACTGCCCCCCGCCCCGCTGGCCTAGTCGCCCCTCACTGCCCCCTCTACCAGCCTAATCGCCCCCAACTGCACCCCCCCGGCCGGCCTAGTCGCCCCACGCAGCCTGCTGTTCAGTCATTTGGTCATCCCTCACTAGCCCCCCTGCCGGCCAGGTTGCCCCACGCAGCCTGCTGTCCAGTCGTTATGTGAGGGCGTCCTGACCAATTTGCACATTACCCTTTTATTAGTATAGGTGACATAGTCAGAGGCCCAGGTTTCCTTTTGGACTGGTGGGCCCTGCCTCTCTCTTGCACTAAAACACTGGGCTTCTCAGTTCTTGGTTTATTTTAGTCTTCTTGTTCCTTCCACGATTTCAGCTTTCTACTTTCACAACACTGAAAAACCCTTAATTTGTTTTTTGTTTACTTCCACCCAAGATTTCTTCTAAAATGTCAGATCTGAAAATCTAATTGACTACTAGGCACCTCAGTGAGTATGTTTCTTAGTCACTTCAGAGTCAATATATTTAAGACTTAACTCATCTTTCTTTCCTGCTAAGAACTGTTCTTGAATTCCCATTTCCTCTGAATGGGACCAACATTCATGCAGTTGTCAAAGCAACTATCCTTAACATTTCTTCCCTAGCACCTCTTCTCCTTCCCATCAAATACCATCCTCAGTCTTTTTTTTTTTAAATATATTTTTTTATTGATTTTTTACAGAGAGGAAGGGAGAGTGATAGAGAGCTAGAAACATCGATGAGAGAGAAACATCGATCAGCTGCCTCCTGCACATCTCCCACTGGGGATGTGCCCGCAACCCAGGTACATGCCCTTGACTGAAATCGAACACGGGACTCCTGAGTCCGCAGGCCGACGCTCTATCCACCGAGCCAAACCGGTTAGGGCCTCAGTCTTTTTTTAAAACCATCTTTCCTCTGCAGTTGCCTAGAAACGGTCTAACATAATCTTTGTTTTTAATTAATTTATTTTTGTAAGTATTACATATGTCTCCTTTTTCATTGATTGACCCCTCCCTGGCCACTCCCACCCCTTGGGACAAGCCCCTACTGCCCCAGTGTCCTAGTCCATTGGTTATGCTAATATGCATGCATACAAGTTCTTTGGTTAATCTCCAACATAATCTTTTGCTCAAAGTGTTCTAATAGATTCCTCACAGATTCCACCCCCCCCCCCCCCTTCTCCCTGGTCTATCATCCATCTTGTTGCCTGACTGATCATCCTAAAATGCAAATCCTAATATTTCCTACTCTAGCTACAAATCCTTTAAGAATTCCTACTGCTTCAAGATAAAACCATTTTGTTACTAAGGCAGGGGAAATCCCCGTGATCCTGCCCTCGCCCACTATGACTTCGGCTTCATTTCTCTTCACCCTACCTCTGTTCTCTGTGCTTAAAGAATGCTGTACCAAACGGAAGTTTCTGGAGCACCATGCTTGCTCACAATTATAAGCCTCCCTTCACATGCTGTCTTTTCTGGGATATAATCTCCCCACTCCAAACTTCCATGTGCACATGCCTGTCTAGCATTACTTACCCTTCCAACACTCAGCTGAGACCAAGTTAGATATACATGCATTCCTACAGTGCCTTCAACTTACTTCCAGCCAAGCAAGGACCACTACTTTTATCTGCCTCTTTTCCAAGAGACCGTAAGCTTCTGGAGAGGCCTGCTCCCCACGCCCCTCCCATTTCCACAGCACCTATCTCAGTGCCTCCTCCTGAGTATGAGCAAAATCAATGCATTTTGAATGAACAAACATTTCTACGAGAGCATCTATATCCTGGGCATCTTACCTCGGATATATCAAAATGAAAATCTAAGGTCTTCCCAGGCAGCTCCTTGGAGACATTATTAAAAATCTTAGTGAAGGATATTTCAGGCGAACCCACATCGCCGCCATAGGTCTTGGGGCTATCACTGGGCACAACGAGACTTGCAGAGCGAGACACCACCAGTTTTAATATGTTAAGGGCTTCCTTCCAATAAGGACTCTGATTTAAAAACAGATTAGACATACAGAAGTTACAAGTACATATTTAACTAAGAACAAAAGTTTAGTTACACTGTAAACAATGAAAATATTATTTCTATAAAAACTCTGGTCATTATTCATTTTTAGTCTGAAGTCCTTAAAGAGGATCTGAGTTTCAAAAGGAAAGGAAACAAGTTATTATTTGTATGGTTAGTTCTATGAGACACCATATACTTAATAATGTTTCCAAATCAGAATATCTTGCTTGCATTCTTCCAGTAAGTGCTTTATAAGTAACAGTAGTTGTAAACAGAGGAGTGATACAAATGTGAACGTTCTAAATATTTAAATTAAGTTTATAGTTTTATGGCTCTAAATATTTTAAGTCTTGGAGGTAAAGTATTTTCAATACATACTTTTTAGACATAAAAATATTAAAATACTAAAGAAAAAACCCCATTAGGTTTTTGTCCATGACCCAGGCCCCAAATAATTAGTGTAAATGGTGTGCTAAAGTGATGTGCTCAGGGATTACTGAGTTGTATAAGGCGCTTTCCCCCCTACGTATATGGTGACTATGTGTTTTGGGTTGTTTTTATGATTTCCTTCATTTTGTATGTTTTGAAATAATTTAGTTGTAATTTACATGATAAATGTGTAGGTGTAGAAGAACCAATGTCAAATAAAGAATTTATATTTTTCCCTTACTATCTACTGAAAGGAATACATATAAAAACTATTTTTTCTTATATTTATGATACCAATATCACATCTCAACCTTGTATTATACACATTGTTTTATAGTTGACAATTCTGGGTGGGACACCTTTAAAACAACAAAAGGAAATGAAAAACTCTTTCGCAGAACTGAGTTATCCAATTTAATGACATCTTGATATAAAAACACCTAAAGTACAAAATATTTAACAATAAAAATGTCCACATAATATTGAGATATTTGAAGCATATCATTGTAAAAAAACAAAACAGTTTACATTTAACAAGGTAGAAATTTTTTTCCCCCCTGACAGTTAATTAGAGGCTCTGAGCATTAGAAAATACAAAAACTTCTTCAGGAAGTTCCATAAATTATATAGGCAATTGTGTGTTAAATGTAAACGATAACCAAAAGTTCAATTCTGTAAAATGTTCAATGTTGAATAAAGCAGAAGTCACTAACTGTGATGGGCCATCAGCTAAATATGACCTTGGTTCACATAACACTTAAAAATAAATTTGAGCCCAGTTGGTATTGCTCAGTGGTTAAGCACTGACCTATGAACCAGGAGGTCACAGTTCAATTCCCGGTCAGGACACATGCCTGGGTTGCAGCTCAATTCCAAGTAGGGAGCCTGCAGGAGGCAGCCAATCAAATGATTCTCATTCATCATTGATGTTTCTATCCCTCTCTCCTTCTCCCTTTCTTTCTCTGAAATCAATCAAAACATATCAAAGCCTGGCCGGCATGGCTCAGTGGTTGAGCAGCAACCTCTGAACCAGGAGGTCATAGTTCAATTCCTGGTCAGGGTACATGCCCTGGCTGTGGGCTCAATCCCCAGTGTGGGGCGTGCAGGAGGCAGCCGATCAATGCTTCTCTCTCATCAGTGATGTTTCTATCTCTCTCTCCCTTACTCTCTGAAATCAATAATAAAAAGATAATAAATAAAAACATTAAAAAAAAGAGTCTGCTGTCTAGTAAGTTGTATCCACAATACTGATCTGCATAACAGGGCCTTGCTTACAGTTCAAAGGTGAAATTCAGTACAGACTAGGTTGACGTGTCATCACTCACATTAAGCCAAGTCTGATGTTTTCACTTTCTAAATATCTGGTGCTTTTTATCAGATAGCATTCGGATTCTGCTTTTTGTCACTTACATTGAGAACACTGTTCCATTGTACACATTCCTGAAAATATGATTTATGGACTTACCACTTCTTTTCTCTTGGACATTTCGGGTGCCTCTGGTTTTTATGATTATAAATCACTTTGAGATGAACATTTCTGCATCAGTTTTGTGGTCACTCACCTGGACATATTTGCCAATAATCTTTATGATCTCCAGGTTAAACTGCTTGACTGGGGCAGCAGAGAGGTCAATGTGACTCAAAAGACTGTAGATGATCTGCAGCAGTGACTGCTGCATACTGGACAGTCCTTTCTCCAGCAGCTGAAAGTGCAAATTCGGTATTTACATTTATGATATTGAAAAGTAGATTTAAGCCAGGAGTTTAAGGTTAGAGGACTAGAGATCCAGAGACGAATAAAAGTAAAAGGTAATGTCTATTATCTTAATCTTAGTGTTTTCTTTTACTTCCTTAGTTTAACTGAACACCATTTATTTTACGTAAAGAGAAAAATCATTATACCACCACCACCACCACTAAAAAATAACTACCGCCAAGCTACTCACACCAGCCCCTGATTAGCTATGTGATCTTGGTCATGTTTCTTAACTTCTCTGAGCCTCTTGATTTTTAAAAATAAAATAGCAATAACACCTACCTCCTAGTGTTTGCAGGACAGTTAAATATATAGTTTTAAATACACGTTAGCAATACTTTGATAATTATTCATAATAATGCAGCAAGGATAACTTACACTAACTAGTAAGAGCAACATTTGGGGCAAAGCATCCTCTCTACAGAGGGGACAAATGCTGCCGCGCCTGGCACCCCGGGCTTACTGTGCAGGTCCAGACCTCAGGCAGAGCTGGTGCTGCCTGGGTGGCGAGCTTTACGGTGGCACAAAGTGAAGGTCTAAGGCAGCGGTCGCCAACCTTTTGGACCTCGCGGACCACCAGTGGCCCGCGGACCACCAGTTGGCGACCGCTCATCTAAGGCACTTAAACTCAAAGGTGATTAAGGCGGTTAGCACTGGTTTTATCCTGACTCTTGTCCTACATGGGTAGGTATAGGAGACATGGAGAGACGGGTTCATGCAGGCCGGGAAGCTACCAGGCGGACGGCCCACAGTGTCAGCTCTCTTAGATGTACAGCGGATGGGAGCAAGCCTCTCAAAGCACTTTAACAATCCACACAGTCCTGAAGCATTTTATGACAGTCAGGGACGTAGCCAAGTTAAAGTGTTATGAACATGATTTACAACGTTCACTGAGTTATGAATAATGTCTTTTCTGTTTACACAGCATTTTAGGCTTAATTTAATTTCTAGAAGCCAACTTTCTAAAAAGGAAGGTAGGTACTAGTTTATCATAAGCTGACAAACATTTTTAGTGATTAGCAACTTCTTCCTTCTGACGTTCTCTCTGTGGCTTTCTACTCAGTAACTTGCTAGGCATGAAGTTACTTCCTCAACATACAAATATTAACTTTTTATGCGGTTCTAGGGCTAGTTTTTTTTTTTAAAATAATTGTTTTTAGCCACCAAGATCATATTTGAGGTCAGGAAACAAATGCATCATCAAAATAAAAAACGCCCTGGCAAAAATGCCTCTGCACACTGAATTATGCTAGTAGGGATTTCACAGTCGAGAACTACTTGTGTAGAAGCAAAGATGACCATTCTCGGGGATCAAGACCTCTAGAGACCCGTTTTCCATTTTAAATAAAGTTGAGGTTTACACTATTTTGAATTCCTATCTCTTAGGGACAGTGAATGAAGACATAAATACTGAAAATGGAAAAAAGTTTATAAAAACGTCCTTTATACTTGAAAAAAATGATTTATGTTTTTCTTTAAAAAGGGATGCAATCTATAATCACTCTCAAAACAATATGAAGATTGGTATCAGTGCTCCTTTTAGAAATACGTCTGCATACAAGTTTTGCCACAGAGCAGGTAAAGAAATCCACCACCACCCTTTGGTAAATTTACCTCTGCCAGGTAAGTCACCAGGTTAAACGTGGTCTCCGAGAAGGAGTCGTGCAGGTACCGACACACCACGTTGATCCAGTTGGCGCAGTCCCTGGAGTACGTGTGTGTGCTGTACAAACTCATCATGTGCGCCAGATTGACAAGCGTTGGGCATTTTTCTTCTGCACAAACCTAAAAAAAAAAAAACAAAACAATTTCATTCACCAAAAATAAAGATGCAAGTGTAAGCTTGATTTCATACTACATATATTTAGTGAAACAAATGTATATGTTGAAGCTTTAATGCATTTTATTTCAATACAGTAGGAAAGTTAAGCAGAAGAGAAAAAAAGGACCTGACATGAAAAGACTAACAATAGATAATATGGAAAGATAATTAATGTCAAATATTCCTGTGGGTGCTAAACAAGTATGGCTTTTTCTCAGTCTGCTGCTCTGTACAGCCATCTTTGGTAAAAGCCCATACATGGTTTTGTAAAAACTATACAAAACAGGCTCAGACTGGGAATTCTCTGGGAGGGTCAGAGATGCCTGCTCCAGACATGCTTTAGTCTGAAGCCACCTGAGGTCCCGCTAGAGCAGTAAATTGCAAAAAGCCTCAATGTGCGCATTATACTCAAAGGACTTCACTGGACTCTGCAGGATGGACCTCAAACTGCTCTTCAGGAAACTGCCTAAAGCTCTTAAGGTCCTTGGCCGATAGTTTTATTTTTCTTTAATATTTTATTTTTTCCTGTTTTTTAGACTCAATAATTTACATTGTCCTATCCCCAAGTTTGCCGATTCTTTCTTATGCATGCTCAAACCTTTTTTTTTTTTTTAAATGTATCTTTGTTATTGAAAATATTACAGATCTACACCCTCTCCCCCAAATCATTATAGGCCACTTCAAAATACACTGACTTCCTGCAGCACCAGGGGAGCTGAATGTTGGGGACCTACTGACCAAATGCACCTGCTTGGTCTGTCTGTGCCCTAAGTCCTAGGCGAAGATGTTCCTTTCATTCTCCTCTGGGGACACCCCAACAAAGCAGAACTGGAGAAGGGCCACACCACTCCCACATTTCTATCGTAAAAAGGCCAGCCTCTGTGAAACTTATTTTAGTTTCTTTTTCCTCACTTATTCTTCCATCTGATTGATGGTTTGTATGTATCGGCACAAGCTGCCTGGAGCAGTGAGTAAAGAAAGTGGTGTTACCTTTTCAACTACAGATTTTGTAACTTTTAGATGACTCTGACTTTTATTTTGACTAATCATGTGGATGTTGTCACTGGAGAGGCCTGCGATACGGAGGTATGCAGACTGTGCAGAGACTAATACAGCACCGTAGAAGCTATTTGATTAGTAAGGTCATTACAACCAGCCGATTTCATGCAGGAGTAGCCTTTTACCCATACAACAAGCACCAGGAAGGAAAAAAAAAATTGGTTGATATGTCTTATATGTATTTCAAAATATACTAAGTTATCATACTATTTTAACAAAAAAATCACATTTTACAATTTC
The DNA here is from genome assembly GCF_964212035.1 of Myotis nattereri. Taxonomy (NCBI): domain Eukaryota; kingdom Metazoa; phylum Chordata; class Mammalia; order Chiroptera; family Vespertilionidae; genus Myotis; species Myotis nattereri. Next base: position 200,798,820 of record NC_138075.1, on the reverse strand, counting down.
ACAATTGGTTCTTTTTCAGGGAAAAAAATTTTTTTTAAACATATTTTATTGATTTTTTTACAGAGAGGAAGGGAGAGGGATAGAGAGCTAGAAACATCAATGAGAGAGAAAGACATCAATCAGCTGCCTCCTGCACATTCCCTACTGGGGATGTGCCCGCAACCAAGGTACATGCCCTTGACCGGAATCGAACCCGGGACCTTTCAGTCCGCAGGCTGACCCTCCATCCACTGAGCCAAACTGGTCAGGGCTCAGGAAAAATTTTTATCTTTCCTGAACAATAAGACATCCCTATAGAATTCTTACATTCTTAAATAATATTTTCCCCTAAAGAATGATTTTTAAAAACCTGTATTTAGGACAAAAGGAATATATGCTGTGCAATTTTATAATAGTCCAAATGCTTTCGATTTTGGAATTACCAGGTTAAAATCGGATCCAAAAAGTCTCATAACAAATGCTTGTAAGAGAACTATTTCTGCCATACAAACAGCTGAAAAGGACAATATCTGTCCTAAGTGCTGCCTCATTTTAGATTCTATGCTTTCCAACGGCACAAACAGTAGACCCAGCGGTATCTGCATAATGAGAAAGCAGGTAATGGCAGAAAATTACTCGACAGCTTAAGTGAGAGACTAATTAAGAAATCAATTTATCCACATCCTGCAGGTTGCCAAAAGCATACAGATGGAACCTCTGTGTGATGCTCAACAGGAAGAAAACAGACTTAAAAAAACACACAATTTATGACTCATGGAAAGCCATATATTTTATTTCTTTAAAAAAAAAAAAAGTATTTGGAATTTCCTATTCTTTGTCTCAAATTATGACAGAGGAGGCTTGACACTTGAGGGGCGTCCACACCTTCCCGGTGGGGTAGCCGGGCTGAGCTGACCCCTGACCCCAGGAGTTTATTCAGCACATTTCGGCGGAGGCTCTTCAATGCTTCTGCTTCCTTTATTAGGGAATCTATGCTTTTTATTTTTTTGAAATCCCAAAGTAAGCCAATATACTTCTCCCCAATATTTTCTTTTTTACCCCTCATAAAGGAAAAAAAAAAGCCCTTGTTTACATTTTTCTGTGTCATTAGAGTATTAAAATGAAAATTATTTTAATGAATTATTTCATATAACTTTTAGACTTCATTCATGCAAATATATTTTGTTGGTTTTTTTTTTTTTAAGGCAAATAATCACCTTCAAAGCAGATGCGTCCATGAACTATAATAATGGCTCTTCTTTTAAAATACATGCTTTTCAAGTAATTACGTTAAGGATCTCTTCTTATTTAGAAATTTAATTTAAAAATGGAATCAACAGAAAAAAATGGGATCAACAGTATGATTTCATTCAGTTTTTTGTCACTAATTAAATATCATCTATCAAGATAATGAAAAGAGTCTTACCCTTATTACTGCTAATGTGGTTAGTTGGGCTGGTAGTACTTGTCACTGCACTGGCACCCAGAGATAAATCTGCACTCAGTGGTGTTGGCATCTGGGCCGCCCAGAGGTGGGTGTTGTATTTGGCTTTCTGCGTGCTTGCTCTGCCCATTTCCTGCCGTGCTGCTTGTTAACTAAATCTCAGCCTATTTTTTTTTTAATTGCTTATATAAAAAGTTCTTCCAGAGGATTTTACTTGCTTGGTTCCCTTCTGATCCCAACTTCTTTGATTTTTTCCCCCCAGTGTTGGTTATCTTACTGACACTGCTATTCACTCACCACCCCCCAGTTCACCTAATTCCTCTTGTATGTAATTCCTTGTAAATTTACATAACTATTTCTTACAACTGTTTTTATTTTTAGTCTGTAAAACTATTTCTAAGACTGAATGTGACCACCCCCCGCAAAAATAATTATTATTAATTAAGTATAAGCAGAAGGCAAAATATGAGAGTTCTTTATTGTTAAGAGAAGAAATTCTTACAAATATAAAATTTAATCACATTCTTTTAAAATTAAGGATTATAACACTTATAAAAAATACTAACAGATGATTTAAAAAGTTCCATTTCTATTTCAGAACTGTCCAATGGAAGGGGAGGAGCCAAATAAGGAAGAAAAGAAATGAAGGGGACAGAGAGAGAAGAGGAAAAGAGTATTAACAGGAGAAAGGCAAATATAAAGAGAGAACTTTCAGAACCTCCCAGTACATTCTGCCTTCTTCCTCCTCAGGGCCTTTGCACATCAACTTCTTCTCCTTAGAAAACGTCCACCCTCAGCCTGTTCTTTGTTTCCTACCCAGGGATCTTACTTGGTTATTCCTATTCAGTCTTCAAAGTCAGCCGACTTCCTAGTGGAAGATTTTGTTTTGTGCTCCTAAAGTACTCTGCCCTCTCGCTGTATTTATGACTCTACGGTGACTGTCTACTTCCTTGATTTCATCCTCTCTCTAAGGCCCGCAGGATAAGTACTCCATGTTCTTTATCACTGTATTTCCAGCACCTCACCCAGTGCTCAGTAAATATGCTAGTGAATAAATGAATGAATTAGAAACTGCCGGAAAGGTAGAGGATAAAGTAGGGAAACAAAGCAGAAAAAGACGGATTTAGAGGAGGTTTCTCTAATGAATTTTATTCACTGTCATTTCAGCAGTTGTAACTTGAGTCATAGAACACCTTTATATGCATAAAAAGAATACAAATTCAGAAAGAAGTGACAGTAAAAAGATCTCCCTTGAAGATAAACTCTAGAAAAACTTCCCTCTCATGTTACCTTTCAGCATAACATTTGCTTACCTTTGCTATCCGGCTGGCTGTTTCTTTGCAAAACTGAGTTGGGCTGTCAAAATGCTGGATTAAGTGAGGCAATAGGCAAAGGATGTTAAGAGGAAAGCCTATATAAAAAAAAAGAAAGCGAACAGTAACCCATGTTATTGCACATAACTTTAAAAGTTAAAAGTATTTTTTTTAAAAATATATTTTATTGATTTTTTACAGAGAGGAAGGGAGAGAGACAGAGAGTTAGAAACATCGATGGGAGAGAAACATCGATCAGCCGCCTCCTGCACATCTCCCACTGGGGATGTGCCCGCAACCCAGGTACATGCCCTTGACCGGAATCGAACCTGGAACCCCTCAGTCCGCAGGCTGACGCTCTATCCACCGAGCCAAACCGGTTTCGGCTAAAGTATTTTTTTAATGGTTCACAGAAACCATTTACTTTTTATTTCCTGGAATACTGGATCTTCTAAATATTTTTAGCTTTTACCAAAAATTTAAGCTATCTCACATATTTAAAAAACTGTAACTGTAGAAAGTCAGAAATTAGATTTCCAAGCAAACAGCAGTTTACATTTCACTACAGTAAAAAGCAAAGCGTAGGAGCGATCCTCTGAGCGGTACCTGACAACTGGGAGGGGTCCACCAGCGAGTGTTTGGAGACAGCAATGAGCTTACTGAGGAGGTGCACGGTCATTTCTTGTGTAGACACTGAGGTAAAACCTTTAAGGAAGAGCTGTTGAAGGCCTGGAAAATTATTCCATTTCAATTTGCTTTGCATGCTTTCGATCTTCTCTCGGCTCTCTGATTTATCCAGAGGCAAATGGATAAGCAGTTTGTTGAGAAGCCGGAGAGCCAGGAGGTATTCATATTCATAGTCGGATTCTAACAAGGAAGCTCCTATCCAAAAAATGGTGGCCATCAAGTTGGCAGGCTCAGTAGTGGACTGCACGTCATACAAGCCCCTCTCTCGCAGAGAGGACAGGCTTCTAGTCCTGGCTAGACTACTGCCATGGTTTATCCGTCCATCCATTATATCCAGTGTGTTGCTTCGCCGCCGGTCACCTCTTCGGTCACCAATTAAACTTAATCTCAAAGAGTTACTCCTTGCGTTACTGTTACATCCCAAGTAACTGCCACTATTGACGGGACTTGTGCTTAGATTTAGTTGTCCAGTGCTTTTCCTGTTAGCTGCATACTTGTTTCCCATTATAGGATCATGATATGAGGTTCTTTAAAAGAGAAAAGACAAATGCATGCACGGTCATTTCTTCCGCTACATTAATTTTATTCTTGAAAACACTGAAAAAACGATAACTGTTCCCAGGGAAAATCATTTTAAAGTCTATCTGACTTTGCTTAATCAAATTTGAGTTCTTCCCTCCACATTAAAACAGAATGTACAACAGCATCTTTTCTACCGTGGCCCACAGTTTGCTTTGAGTTGGATAAGGTCTGACATGCGGTGAAACTTCTGCTGCAGTAGTCATGGACAGCTCTGCTCTGGGACTTAGCGAATGTTACGTCCAAAGCAGACCTCATCTGTCTTATTCCCAGACTTGATGGTCCCACTGGCTCCATTTCTGTCAATGCACCCTCCTTCCAAAAGAACCAACTCAAAAGTTAAGTCTTTGATTTCTCCTCCCCCATATCCAATTATCATCGGCTGAAGAATAATTACAGAATGCTTTCTACCTGTGCCAGCAGTATGCAAACTGTGAAGAATACCTGATAAAATCTACGGGGGAGAGTGATGTCTAAATGGATCCATTTATAGCCTGTTAATTGCTGTTATTATAAAGAAAACACTGTAAGAACCCAAAGGATGAGGTAATTAGCACTTCCCTGGGGTTGGGGGACATCAGAAAAGCTTAGCCAGGATATTTGAGGTGGGACTTGAAGGATATGTCACTTCAGTTAATTTAGGGTTTGCAAGGAAGAGAAAGGGGGAGGGAGGCAGCTCCAGGGAGAAGGAAAGTGTGAGTCTGAGGGGCCTGGCCTGCTGGGGGGACCATGGGACACCAAGTGCCGCGGGAATGGAGCTTGTCAGGGAAGCCCATCTTTGACCAAGAGCAGCAGCATTGCCACGCATGGCTCTGTGACTTCCCACACATCCTCACGGTCTGAGGCTCATTCCCCACTGCTAGTCCGTCCCAATTCTTCGGAACCATTCTCACTACCAGTATTAGAATAAGACAGCGCCATAGCTATACATATTCAGCCACTGAAGTTCTATATACAAATCTACCAGTTGCCTGGTTTAAATTCTTACTGAGAAAGGGCAGAAAGAAGATCATAATGCTTCATGGTTTCAGCCAAAGTATCAATCGCAGATTCCAACGTGAGAAGAAGCTCAATCACAAATCCCTAGAAAAAGGGGCAGACTCTCATTAATTATGCTCTGGAAAACGGACTTCCCAAGGAGATTTAAAAATAGAACAAACTCCACAGTAACATTATAAATTGATTAAACTCTTAAGCAACATGATCTTGCTGATTGATGAAAACTCATCAAATTAATGGCATAAAATGATTATAATGGCACCACAAATTGCTTATGCTAGAGATCTAGGAGCCATCCTTGCTTCTTTCTCTCACATTTAAATCGAATCTATCAACAAGTCTTGAAAATACTACTTTTAATATATCTTAAATATGACCCATTTCCTCTATCTCCACAGGTTCCCTTAATCGAAGCTATCACCAGACTTCAGCTTGGACTCTTATCGTAGCCTCTTACCTGACCCTCCTCGATTTCACTCTTGCTCCGCTAAGGACACTACCTAGCCCCCAGGGCAAGTCTTTGAAAAGCTAATCATATCCATCACCCTCCTCTCAAACCCTTGAGTGGCTTCCCATCAATTCAGAGTAAAACCCTATCTCTCACCAGAGTCTACTAGGCCTCACATGATCCACCCCATCAATCTCCTGCCTTTAGGTAGCCCCATCCAACACTCTCCAGAGCAGCGGTCGCCAACCGGTGGTCTGCGGGGTCCGAAAGGTTGGCGACCGCTCCTCTAGAGACATTGGTTTGCTTGAAGGTCTTCAAAAAAAAGCCTATTGCTTCTGCCTCAGGGCCTTTGCACTTGTCTGCCTTACTTCCCTTGCCAGAAACGTTCTTCCCCAGATTATCACAGGGTTCACTTCTGATGTACGGGTTCAAAAGTCACCTTCTTAGATGATCACATAAAATATTACTCCCTCCTGCCCTGGCTGGTGGGACTCAGCGGTTACAGTGCTGGCCCATGGACCGAAGGGTCTCGGGTTTGATTCCCAGTCAGGGCATGTATGGAAGACAACCCATTGATATCTCTCTTACATCGATGTTTCTCTTTCTCCTTTCCTCTCTCTCTAGAATCAATGTAGAAAAACAAACATATCCTCAGGGGAGGATTAAAATAAAATTGCTCCCTCCTTCCCATCACTCTTTTACCCTCTACTCTACCTTATCATCATAGCATTGCTAAGTAAAATTATGTTGTACATTATTGGTGGATGAAAGGCTTACTTCCCCAATAGAATGTGAGCTCCAGAATGCCAGGCCCTCTGTCTTACTCACTGCCGTATCCCCAGTGTCCCGAACGGTGTAATAGAGACTTAAGTTCTCTACTGCAATACTTCACTCAATGTAGCTTAAGAAATGGAATTCAACACTCCATTTTAAATGTAACTTCTTCTCTCTTTTACCTTCTCATCTCTAATGTCCAGGGACGTGTGTGTGTGTGTAAAGGTAAAGCTTTCTCCGATAGGCACTAAGGTTATGAAAGATTAATCACAAACCCTTGTTAACATCCCACATGACTAATTCTGCATGACCATGATCTTGCCCTACCTGCAGCGACCTGTATTTGGCACTAAGTCCTTTGGCACTAGGTCAATGACTGCGGCACGACTTTAATGAAATACCTGTGCCTCTTCTCCTGGATCCCCCACCGTTTCTACGAGTCTGGAGAGAACGTCAGAAAGTGTAGCTGCAGAAAGAGGCTGCTTTAGGGCCCTGAAAATCTGAAAGGATCTCCCAGCGTAGTGTCGGGAAGAACAGGACAGTGCTGTCTGCAGAGCGACTTCACTAAGATGATGCTCCAAATGAACTGCTTCTGTGAAGAGAAAGGAGGCAAGTCGGTGGCTCTTGTTTTTCAGAACAGAATGCAGGGCGACAGCCAGAGGCTCGTGCCGGCACCGTGCCGGGCAGGCCGGACAGCGCCCCCACGCTATGAGCCAGTGCCTTTTCTCTCCTTCAACCCCATCTGCATGTCGGTGGCTCCTCTGTCTAATCTTCGGGGACATCCCCCTTGAGAACAGGGTTTCTCCTCTCAGCACTACTGACATGTCAGCCAGGTAAGTCTTTGCTGTGCAGTATTCATCGTGCAGCAGCCTCCCTGGCCTCCACCCAACCACACGCCGGGAGTAAGCACTTGCCCCTGCCCCGCATTGTGAGAAAAATGTCTGCAGACAGTGCCAGGTGTCCTGAGGGACAACAGGACCCCTAGGTGAGAAGCACTGCTTCAGACACCTACTTTAAAAAAATATTAATCCTTATTGTTGAAAATATTACAGAGGTTCCCCCTCTTTCCTTCATGGACCCCTCCGCCCTGCTCCTGGCCCCCCCCCCCACCCCCCCCTCCGGCCTTCACCACACTTTGACTATAACTTTCAGAATGTGTTACATTTTAGATCATAGAAGCCAATACCTGTATAAAAAAGAATTTTTAAGTTTGTCACCCCTATATATGTTCCTTAATGTAATTTTTTCTATGACACAATCTCTATATATAAAAGCCAAAGCAACCTTTACGACCGATGACCGGCCAGTAGCTATGAGACACGCTGACCATCAGGCGGCAGATGCTCAATGCAGAGCTGTCCCCTGGTGGTCAGTGCGCTCACACAGCCAACCTCCCGCGGTCCCTCCCCCCAGCCGGCTGGCACCGATCAGGACTGGGTAAGACGGCCCCTATCACCGGCCAGGCCAAGGAACCCCACCCATGCACGAATTCATGCACCGGGCCTCTAGTTGTATTATAATTTCATGATGCCATCATACAGGAAACTAAGCACCCCAGAATGTCCCAAATACCTCTATTTTAAAGGAGTAACTGAACTTTTCTTCAAAGAAAAACAAATCTGTTATCACTAATAAGTAAAAAAAGAAAACCTGCCTAAAACTTTATATTTTAAGCATATTGATATGTCTGCTTTTTGCTAAACATTATCAGAAGTTTTGACATCACATTAAAATACCTTGTGGAAGGGAAATATTATCTCAAACACGGAAAGATACCTGCACTGGACTGCTTGAAAACAGAAACCACGTGTTTCAGGAACGCGGCCAGCTGCTCAGCACTCTTTATGCTGGGGTTCTTGGCGGAAACGTCCTCATGGTTCCAAAGGGGCCCTCTTTTTCTGAAAACAGAACAGATGCAATTCCTTTGGTTTTTAACTCGTATTGACAGTTTTACTCACACTGGCCTAACACACACCATTGCAATTAGAAAGGGTCACACTTGAGTACATCCAATAGCGTGTCACGGTCACACCCTCCTATTACTGTTTATGTACATGGATGAGCAATGAGCCGTGCAGGTAGGGGAAGAGCCAGGTCGGGTAGCATTGCTGTCTTCCATCGTTACAGTCAAATTCTCTCACGGGTAGCAGGGAAAGATGACAAGTTTTGCCAAGCGAGAAGAGTACTGGTCACTGCGTCTGTGTTACAGGCCAATACATTATGTTTGTAGAGGCTGGACTGCATTTAGATTGTAATGCAAGACAATCATGAACTAGTGAAAGCCACAGGGAACGTTTAGGACGGGATAATGTCCTGTTGATTCTTCCTTTAAAACGTTTTTGTATTCTCAAGGCCACCAAGTTGATTAATAAGGGTTACACTCAAAGTGCCCTGAAAACCTTTTCTGTGGCCATGCTGCCTTCAGCCCCTGTCATCCAACACAATGCTAAGAGGCTGGCTGTCTCTCCCACCTTCCCCATTCAGCTCAAGTATCTATACTAATCTATACTAATAAAAGGGTGATATGCTAATTAGAATGGGAGACCTTCCGGGAGACCTTCTGGACGTCCTCCCAGACAAAGCTATGGTGGTGGAGCTGAGGCAGAGGTGGTTAGGGGCAATCAGGCCAGGAGGAGAGGGCAGTTGGGATGATCAGGCCAGCAGGGGGCAGTTGGGGGCAAGTAGGCTGAAAGGGGGTGTGAGTTGGGGGCAAGCAGGCCGGCAGGGGGGGCAGTTGGGGCAAGCAGGCTGGCAGTGGGGGGCAGTTGGGGGTAATCAGGCTGGCGGGGGAGGGGGGATAGTTGGGGGCAATCAGGGCAGTGGGAGGGGCAGTTGGGGGCGAGCAGGCTGACGGGGGGCAGTTGGGGGGGATCAGGCCAGCAAGGGGGGCAGATGGGGGCAAGAAGGCCAGCAGAGAGGGGCAGTTGGGGGTGAGCAGGCTGGCAGGCAGAGTGGTTAGGGGCAATCAGGCAGGTAGGCAGGTGAGCGGTTAGGAGCCAGTGGTCCTGGATTGTGAGAGGGATGTCTGACTGCCGGTTTGGGATCGGGCCTAAACCGGCAGTCGGACATCCCCCGAGGGGTCCCAGATTGGAGAGGGTGCAGGCCGGGCTGAGGGACACACCCCTGTGCACGAATTTCGTGCACTGGGCCACTAGTTTTCAATAATGTCTTCTTCCTTGAAAGAGAAAAGATCTGTAACCTATGGCTGAGGCTTCAGGGCCCTCCTGGTTGCCTTCTCCCGGGCTTTCTTGTCTAGAAACTCCCTTTCCTCAGCGTTACAGCCGGACTGGATTACAGCCCGTTTCCTCACGCCCCCCAGATTCTGCTCCTGCTGTGGAATACCAGCCGTCCCTCCCCTTCTCAGTTTCTTCTATACTTACAGTGCCTTGCAAAGAGTGCACCACAAATAAATACTTGATGGTTGACGGGGGAAGTAGCTGATGCAAGTGGCATATGTAAAACTTAGATACTACAGTATTCTCTTTGGGCACTTGGTCTCCAGGCACAACTGAGGCCCTCCTTGGATACAACAGTGTGAACGCAACAGAAGAATGCTTTGGTGCACCATGATCTTATTAGTAGTGGACAGTATAGACTGGTGTATTTCCAAGCAATGGCACCTCAGAAAAAATAGGGCTCTCTGCCACTGACAAATGAAGGAAGAATTTCGCACATGCATGCTGCCAGACAGTACGAGGTGTCACTGTTACCTTGAGGTAATGAATTCCATGAGGGTCTTGACTTTTCCATCCTGCTCCACAGAGATGTCAACCTCGTTGAGGACAGTGGTGTGCAGATGGGAAATGGCTGAGCTGTTGTTTCCTAAGCTGATACTAGAAGAGGTAGAACTTGAGCTAAGCCCTGAGTCAGTCATAGGGGAGGGCTGGTAATCAGGTATAAAATCACTAACACCTGCTGAAAGAGAAAGGCGGGCATGAACACCAAGCATAAGGAAACCTCACACAGTATTTACTGAATTGAACTATCATTCCTTACAGACTATCTGGCATGCGTGAGAGACTCGGCGCTCCTTCTGACGGAGTTTTTGGGCAAACATTATCTCAGCCTGTTATTCACGTAACCATTTGTATTTACTGTGCAGTCCTCTGCTGCCATCTGCTGCCAAAGGTGAAAGTGGCATTTCCCCAATATTTCAGTGTATTTCCTCAACATTTATTACTCGTCAGTCACATTTCTCTGATGTGAACTGATTTTTGTTATGGAAAGGACTCTATACTTTCTGATTCATTTTACCTAAAGAAAGACAATTTTAAAGTCTATTTGTAATATTTATATTATGTCAATTATTAAATAATTGATAATATTATTATCAATTAATAATAATAATTGACAAAAATAATATTATTAAATAATATTAAAGGATATTACTAGGGAGCATCTTTAGAAAATGGCAAAAGGAGCCTTAAAAACAAATAAGAGCAAACACCTTTAACATAAAAAGGCAGTAAACTTCATTCTATGCATCTTTTAATCATAGTTTTAAAAGGTGAATAAATTTCCTAATAATTGTTGTTTTACTAGGTACAGGGTTATAGAACACAGTTTTAACTTACAAAGTAATTTTATTTCAGTTTTTAAAAACAATTATTTTCTAGATCATCAATTATTAACCTAAGGACACTGATACTGATAAATGGAATAAATAAGTTATGGCTATTAGGAAAGAAGTATAACTTTCAAAGAAAAAAATAATTCACATCAACAGTGAAGTAAATTCTATATTAGATTTTCATTCATTCAAACCTCATTACTTTAAAATGTGTGATTTGAAACTTAATATACTTCAAAATGTGTAACATTGTATTTTATTTATTTACTTATCATTAGTTATGGTCATAAAGTTTTATAAAGATGTCTGACCAGGTGATACAATAAAAATGTATAACATTTTAAATGCAGTAAATATAATCAAGTGAATAAAAAAATTTTTTAATGTCTTCCTTTGTCAATATTTCAGATCTTGACATTAGGAGGGAATCTAATAAAGTTCAACATATTTTTGATGATCAGTGCTTAGTAAATTAAGCACTCTTTCATTGTATCTTCAACTTATATGTTCAGAACTTAAAATTTCTGACAGCCCAGCTGGTGTGGCTCATTGGTTAAGCATCGACCTATGAGTCAGGAGGTCCCGGCTCAATTACCAGTAGGGGATGTGCAAGAGGCAGCCTGTCAATGATTCTCTCTCATCACTGATATTTCTCGCCTTCTCCCATCCTCTCTGAAATCAATAACAATACCTTTAAAAAAAAATTTCTATGACAAAGATACTTAAAAGCAATACAGACTCAAATATTTCAAACTTAATTCCTTCTGTTACTTGTCAATACAAAATGACAATGGTATTAAAATAATAAAACTACATTTTAAAAAAATGTACTCCAGTATTTCAACTTTTATTTACTTGATTTTCTCTATTGCACAATTTTAAATTAATGAAGTACGAGATTCCACTTTCAAATGATACATTTAAAGCAAATACCTGTGAAGGTGTAATCTAAGTGTGCAATCTGTTTGACTGTGAGCACCCTGGGTTCATTAAACTCCTTGTTCCTGAGGAGGACAGAAGCAACAGTCCGGATGTTACTGTTGGGTCCCATCACTATTAGTAAGTGCAGAAGCAGACGTTTACAATGTTCATACACCTCAGGGTGGCAGTGGTCAAACCCTGCAAGGAAGAGCAGAAAATAATCATCAGTAAAGAGAAATAATGAGCACTCTTGCTGCCAAATTAGTATTTTAAAGAAATGCAGAAATTATATAAAATATTTTGTGGGCCCAGTCAGCATGCTCAGTGGCTGAGCGTCAACCTACGAACCAGGAGGTCATGGTTTGATTCCCAGTCAGGGCACAAGCCTGGGTTGCAGGCTCAATCCCCAGTGTGGGGTGTGCAGGAATCAGCCGATCAATGATTGTCTCTCATCATTGATGTTTCTATCTCTCTCTCCCTCTCCCTTCCTCTCTGAAAGCAATAAAAATATATTTTTTTAAAAATTAAAATATTTTATGGAAGATGGTACACTACATAAAGTTTTTTATTGGCCTAGAGCAGTAGTTCTCAACCTTCTGGCCCTTTAAATACAGTTCCTCATATTGTGACCCAACCATAAAATTATTTTCGTTGCTACTTCATAACTGCAATGTTGCTACTATTATGAATCGTAATGTAAATATCTGATATGCAGGATGGTCTTAGGCGACGCCTGTGAAAGGGTTGCTCGAAGGCCAAAGGGGTCGCGACCCACAGGTCGAGAACTGCTGGCCTAGAGTTTGTGCACCATAGCCTACTGTCCTATTGAAATGGGGAAAATCCAGGAGGTAAGTTTTCAATGAGTTTTATGTGTAATCTTAAAAATTAATTACTGTTACATAACACTAGATAAATGATTTTAAAAAGGCAAATATCTTCTGTGCCCAGCACACAACAGAAAATCAGTAGATGCTTGATTACCAAAGGAATGCAGTAATACATTTATGAATGTGCACATCTGGAACACTTGGAAGACGGCTATCTTGACACCAGTCTTACAAGCATGAAAGGCACTGTTTGGTGTGATGGAGCCCAGTGTTTGTTGCACAAGACGCAGTTTCACCTGTAATAATCAGACTAGACGAGGGGTGGGCAAACTTTTTGACTCGAGGGCCACAATGGGTTCTTAAACTGGACCGGAGGGCCGGAACAAAAGCATGGATGGAGTGTTTGTGTGAACTAATATAAATTCAAAGTAAACATCATTACATAAAAGGGTACGGTCTTTTTTTTTTTTTAGTTTTATTCATTTCAAACAGGCCGGATCCGGCCCGCGGGCCGTAGTTTGCCCACGGCTGGACTAGACTGTCTACAAGCCAAGTCTTTTGGGAAACACTTAGAACCCATTTTAATTTTCCATTTACTCTGAACGTTTCCAACCCCAGAGGTAGATTAATTTTACTTTTGCCACAGCTACAGAAGTATTCCTGCGAGAGGGCCTGTGTATTTGTGTGTGCAGTGGGAGGGGCCACAGGTTAGGAAAGGGGACAGACTTGTCTGTGGTTAAAAGAGAGGCTGAGAAGAACCCCACCAGACCATGAGAATCACAGGGAGAAGTGTCTTGGAAATGGCACAGAAAAAACACAGAAACAAACACGTTGAAACTTTGTTAAGTCATACTGCCTTTCAGTTATCACACAAACATAAAAACGAAGGAATTAGTGTCAGATATTTGTTACCTATAAAAATTGCATGAAGAAGAAGATGGAGGTAGCTTCCCCATTCAACCTTCACACTATGATCAATGATCAGATCAGTCAAAAGGATCACTGCTATGTTACACCTATGACAAATAAGAGTATCATTATAAGGTTTCACTGGAGTAAACCTAGAGAAAATTGTATGCAAATCACTTGAAGACTTTAACATTGTATTTTGTAAAAAAATACAAAAAAAAAAAAATACAACTTCTCAAGAAAAACAGAGGAAAAGGAATTAAGCCGAAGAAACTGTTAAGTGACAATTTTAGGGGAAAAAAAACATCTGCTAAAGGCTCCTTCAAGTCAAGGGCCATCTTTTCTTCATCTGCAGCCCTAAGACCTGGCACACTGCTTGCCACATAGTGGGTGTTCAATGCGAGTTTGGTGCATCAATACATTTTCAAAGAATGCAGTAACTGTTCGCCTGTGATTCTGTTAGGTAAAGTTCAGTTTAACTCAGTTCAAAATAACAGTGCCTACCACCATAAGAACCGTCCTTTACAGATGTAGTAACTGGGTCCCAGAAAGGTCAAGTAACTATGCCAGACACCCAGAAAAAGCAGCAGCACACTCAGATTTCATAACACTCATCGTATACAGTCAGGATTGTGAGTTTTCAGATTTCTCAAAACCTAAACACACTGAGCTCATTGGTCGCGGTATCTAAAGAAAGAAGATTTCTTGTCTCCTGTGCTGTCAGATGGCATCGAGAAAGCTGACAGTGTTAAGCAGAATTTGGCTCGTATGAAATAGGAATGACGCTGTAGTCCACCTGTGAAGAGGTAATCCAGGTGATGACGTTTCAGGCAAGTAATCCACCAGTGGTGACCAGCAGCCTCCAGCTGGTGGGAAGGGCAGTGGCTCTCCTTGATTATGCTCCATCACTTTCAGTCGCCAATTAGAATAAAGTGGCATTGAGTCACCTATCAAAATAAAATGATCTCATTTTCTACACCAGCTATTTTCTGCCAATATAAGCAAACTCTAGTAAGACACCAACTATTCATAGCATTGGAAAGTGATCAGAACAATTTCCCACTCTTTTGACATTTGTTTGCTAGGAAAGACCTGGGGTATAGGTATTCTCAAATAAAGCAAGTCAGAGAGAGAGAGGAGAGATACCAATCGAGATAGCGGCCTTTACGTCAAAGCGAAACCACAGTAGCAGTTTCTTATGGTTCCACAATGGATCTCCAAGCCATGGGACCACGTTACAGGTGAAGCTGCCATGTAACAGGGCCTTCTGGTAAGTTACTCATTCTAAATTTCCTGAGAGGGCCAACAAAACCCGTCTGAAAAGGAAATCCGCTCTGCACCAGGGGGGCTGCAGGGTGTGAGAGAACGTGCCACCAGGAAATGTGAGTTCTGTGTGACGTGGGTAAGTCACTTAACCTCTCTGGACCTCAGTTCCATCCTGTGCAAAATGAGGAGCTTGGACCCGGCCATCTTCAGGGCCCCTTCCCAGCCTGAAGGCTTGTGCTTCTATTCTACCCTACCCTAGAGTCACAGTGAACTTGGGTAGACTGTTCACTTTGCAACTGCAAGGGAGAACGCGAATAAAACAGGATTCCAGGGAGAAAGAGCACCTGATTTAAAAAGCAGCCTGTTGCCAGTGTCTGCTCCATGATGCTCTTTGAGAACTATTTTTTTAAGTTCCTTGATTTATCTACCGGGAACCTGGGCTTTTAAAACAAATATTCCCCACTTATACTGTCTCTTAAAATCAAGGCATTTCAGATTATGTTGGAACACCACTAGTGGCAGTTAAATACTCTTCTTAAAAACAAGTTACTGGAAAAAGAGGTTAACATTAATATAATTAATAGTACACCTCACCATTGTAATGATAAAAAAAGAACATTTGGAATGTATTACTTTTTTCTTCTTCATAAGATCCTCCAGAGCTGCTACTGTATCGGGATTCTAGTCTGTGATGTTGGCGATTTAAGTGACTGTTGAGTCCGCTGTAGATGTCCAGGTGCACATAGCTAGGGGAATGATCACTGCAGTTAGTCACGGCTCACGGAAAAACAGTATTTGTACTCTACGTTACACTCTCTATGCTTAAAAGAGAACACAGTACACAAAATATTAGTGAAAGTTTACCATGATAACATCTTAATTTTCACCTCACAAGCCAAAAGCTTAAGCTTATAAGTAAATTATTTCTACCTGAAGGTTTTTGTTAAATTGTTGTGCTAATATTATGTTCTGGTGAAACCTGTTTTATAGGAAACAGGCAGAGTAGACGCCCACTGAGAAAAGTTTAAAAATGTAAACACCAACAGTCACTGACCATCCTCCACCAGCTCATCCCTGAGAGAACATAAAAGGGAGCACATCAGCATCTTTAATGCTGAAACAGTCCACGTGGAAAATTTCCAAAATGGGAATGTTATTTTTTCACTAGAATTCTGGCCCAATGAATACACATCCCAACGCAGAGATGGCCGATTTCCCTGACGACACTCAGTCGCGGTCCGACTGAAAGGCTGAGGAAGGACAGACAAGTGCTTACCTCTCTTCAGCGTTCTCTTTCATGGGCTTGTTATCAAGATTGCCTTCTGAGGGAGCTACCATGGTATTGCTACTGGAAGTAGTTCCTGTAATCAGAAACAAAACAGTACCCGTGCATTTAAAACCTGTAATAACTCAATAGGAGAAAAACACATCAAATTATTGATGTCAAAACTCCAGTAAAATGAGAGCAAAGGCATTGTTAAAAAGGAATGTACTCATAGTGACCAAGAAGGAAAGAAGACAATAGCAACAGAAGTTTGGATGCTGAAAAACAAATGAACAAGAAGTAAATTAAGTGTTAAGAAGGCTGAGTCCTAATCTGGTCGTTAAGGAAACCAAGAAGCTTCCATACCTATATTGTTGAATCTCCAAAAAAGGCTCAGAAATTAGTGGCATCAAGTACCACTGGAAGTAAGGATTGAAGTTGGTGCTAAAAATGGCAGAATTTGGCCTGCCGGTGTGGCTCAGTGATTGAGCGTCAACCTATGAACCAGGGGGTCACGTTTTGATTCCTGGTCAGGGCACAAGCCTGGGTTGCAGGCTTGATCCCCAGTAGGGAGCATGCAGGAGGCAGCCGATCAATGATTCTCATCATTGATGTTTCTATCTATAACTCTCCCTTCATCTCTCTATAAAAAAAGAAAAAAAAAAAAGGGCAGAATAGGTTGAAAATCTATTGCAGAAGTAGTTGGTCCCCAAGATCTATCCCCCCTGCCTCTTATAACTGGGTGGCCATCTCTTTCCACATCCAGAAATCATTTCTGATGAGACTAAATCAGAAGATTTCTGGACTAGGACACCAGGTCCAATTGAGGGAGGAAGAATAGGGGCATTACATCAAAATATACATATTAAAATTTGCCACTGTACCCCCTGCAATCTTCTTACCCCATGGGCTTCCAGAAGGCTTGAAGACTATGTTGTGTGTATCTATGGATTCTATGTATTTGTGCACACCCATGTACGTGCGCGCGCGCGCGCGCGCACACACACACGCACGCACTCACGCACACATCCCTACACCCTCTACTGCAGGCATGTGAGTAGTAGAGTTTTGTCTAGGAAATTGGGTCCAAGAGAAAAGTCCTAGAGACACTTGCATCAGTGAGATCATCGTACAACAAATGACCAAGTCAACAAGTTCCATATATTCCTACAGAACATCCAGTCCACTCTTTTATACTCCACTCTTTATGAAAAGACCAACCTACAATCGGTAGGCTTTTGAGGAAAGCTTTTACTAAGACAAATCAAAACAAACAGTAATACAGAGAAAATAGGAAGTTATGCTGGGAGGAGAAAACTTTATCAGATATAGAAGTGGATAGTTCAACCATGAAACATGAACAGAGTGTTAGTAAAGAAATTCTAATTAAAAAAACCTCTTTGGAATTAAAAATATTCTAGCAGATATGGAAAATTCGACAGAAGCATTATTAGAAATCCTCTAAGAAAGTAGAACAAAAGGCTGAGATAAAAATAGGTGACAAAAAATAAATTTCAAAGATATGAAAGATTTCCAATTATACAGACAGTGTTATAATTAACAGGGAAAAACATTTAATACAAACTGAGTGTTTATAAACAAAGAGTTTCATAAAAATTTAATCTACAATATCCCAGATGTTATAACCAATTTTCACTGGAAGTTATTCCCTCAGGGACTTTGTTTCTTCAATTCAAAATATTATAATAACTATAATATATATATGTGTATATATATATATATATATATAGAGAGAGAGAGAGAGAGAGAGAGAGAGGGAGGGAGAGAGAGAGAGAGAGATACACTCACAAAATTGGACACTATGTACAATATACGCTCAAGTAATGAAAAATAAAATTACAGTGTAATTTCAATTAGTGTTTTCTATATTGAACATTAATTATATTCACTAAAATGAATATAAGGATATATAAATCTATATTCTGATTCTGAATAAGTATATAAATGTTTCCCTCTATAATATTAAGAATCCTTAGATTGCCAAATTTCTTCAGTCATATGAGGATTTACAAAATCCTGTCAAGCTAATTACCATACATGACTCATGTTTGCTCTTATTTTGATGATGTTTAAAGCAAACGCTTGCTAAAACGAACAATTAGGCAAAGCCTCTCTTTTGAGACAGAGTAACCAGTTGTAACTTCTCACCTGAGGTGACAGAAGGGACTTTGTAGCTGGACGTGATGCGGTAATACGGGGGGTTATCCATGTGCGTGACTCCTGCACTGACAGGGTCGGTCAGCTGCAGCTCACTCACCAGCTCTTCCAGCAACTGCATTGTCTTGTCTCTACCTAAATATACAACAACTTTCTTCACCTGTCACAGAGAGGTCATTCAGAAAAGAAAAAGCAAAATCTTTACTTCATAAATCTGTCTTGAGACAAATTTTGTAAGTTCCATTTTAAGGGGTACAATTAATAAGCACAATTAAAATTGAATATCACATCGATCAGCAATAAAACACCAATTAATCAGCTTTATAAATACTATCCTCCCTCTGACCCTCGACATTATATCTTATTAAAATTATCTCAATATATTGTTTAATGATTTCCACAACATTATCTACTTCCTTTACATGTTTGCTCGTTTTCTGTTTGGTTAAAGTAAAGCAAAAGATAATTGCTCTCCTATAACACAATTTATCTTTTTAATGGGAAAAAACTGAATTAATACATCCCAAGTATTCCTCTAATTTTTAGTCCTTTAAACCCGGGATTTATCCTTTATTCTGCGTTCCCATTTCCTACATTCAACCCAGCAGTACAGAGTAGAGAATAAGAAAGGACCTAGAACTAAACTGAACCCACATTACCCCGCCTGGATGGGAATGTACATCTAACACTTACTACCTACAGGAGCCGGAAAGTCACTCTGTTCTCCCTTCTGCAAAACGGGGGCTTCAGACAGCTGTCAGAGCTAAGCAGGTGAAGACGTACAAAGCGCTGTAACCAGTACGGTCTGAGTGAAGTGAAAACAATCCCAGTAGTGTGCCTTGTAGTATGTTCCTCCATGCTTTTCCCCTTACCACTCAGCCAGATGATTCGCATGCACACAGACGTGTGGGAAGCTCTGCTACATATGACCTCTGGAGAAATCCTAAAACAAGCTCTATTCTCTCATACCACAAGTCTTATCATGGTTACCCGCCGCTAACTGACTTCCTACCCAACCCGCTCTACGTGCTAATTCCCTGTTCTCAGGTCCAGTCACCTGGCCGCCGGGTGCACCGCTGCCTCGCTGTGCCTGTTCTGACCTGAGGGGACACTGCTGCCCCCCATCCTGTCAAGTCTTCGAGCCCCACCCTCACCCCAACTCTGCCACCTTCTCCATGACACGTTCACTCCTCCTCACAAACACATCTGGGTTGGAGCTCCAGCTCTACCTACCACGCGACGATGCTAAACGGATGTGTGACTTTAAGGAAATTACTCTTCTCTCTGCCTTGTTTTATTCATCTGTAAAACTGTGGCAATCTTACCAAAATCACAGACTTACTGTGAGGGTTAAATGAAATAATGTAGATGAAGTACCTGTATCGTTTAAAAAATAATTGAGGAATTATTATTATCATTAAAAATGGCTCCTTTTTAAAAATTTATTGGGGTGACATTGGTTAATAAAATTATATAGGTTTCAGGTGTACAATTCTATAATGAATCGTGTAATTGAACGGTGTGTTCACCATCACCACCATTTATCCCCCATTTACCTGCTCCTACCCCCCACCTTTTATATGCTTGAGGACGATAAATACTAGGAAAATCAACAAAGCAGGGAAAGGAAAAGACTCTTGTGTAGGGGGCAGGGCACTTATAGTTTTAGATGGAATGAGCCAGCAAAGGTGTCCATGAGAATGGACCTTTGGGGAAAGACCCAAAGTAGGTGAGGGAGTGTGTACACGTGTGTTTGCATGCATATGTGTATTCAGTTCAACACTCACGGTTGATAGTTTCATAGTCTCTTAACTTGAGCAGATTTAAGAACTGCTTTCCCCCTTACAAGGCAAAGACTGCCTTATTCCTCATGGTCTAGCTCTTACCAAGCTTTCCTTTGCTTCCACACGGGTTTAGGCACTGAACTCTGACTGACCACCCTGCCCCATCTGATATCCCAATGCCAGCACCTGCCCAGCAAAAACTATCACTGTGGTCTCTGCTTCAATAACACTTTCTCTTGAGCATCATCTCTAATCCTCCCAGACAGCCGTGGTGCCAAGTTATTCACTCTCAGTCCTCTGCAGCACTTCTCATGACTGGACTTTATTACATTACTGATTTATTCATTAAGTAAATAAAATCTGTACCAGCCATCAGATTATAATGCCCAGAACCCTGCAGAGCCTCTGGCCAGCAATAAGAGCACCTGGCTGATAATATTTGTTAAATAAATCAGTGAGCAAACCCACGTGCTATTTCCTGACTGTCCTTTGCCTGGCCCTGCTTTGCCTCTGCTGGTCTACTGATGCCTATACTCTGACTGGACACGACACCATGAACTTTTTTTTTTTTTTAAGTTAAATATCAACTTGAATACATACGTAAGGCAAGAGGCTTGGCTCACTATTCACTCCACAAATGCTGATCAAAAAGTGCAAAATTATTTTCAGGTTTTTTGGCCAGCCATCTGCAAGTGTGGTCCACACGTTCTCCATCTCCGACCAGGCCAGCTCGTCGCCATACTAGGTGCAGGAAACACAACATGTATTTCAGTAAAGGCTGTCTACCTTGTAGCAAACTTGTCACGTCATGAAATATCGGAAAACAATGGTTTTACAGGAAGCTTTCCCATACTTCAGAGGAATAATCATTTCTTTCAACAAATCTATACATAAATACCATGACAGTCATGAGCCACGTAACATTTCAGTCAACGACAGATTATACAAGCAATGGTAGTCCCAGAAGATTACATGGGAGCCAAAAATTCCTATTGTCTAGCAATGTCATGTCATAACATCATAGCACAACACATTACTCATGTGTTTGAGGTAATGCTGGTGTTTGCCAGTCGTACAGAAGTATCGCACATACAATTGTGTATCGTACATGATACTTGACAATGATGATAAACAGTTATGTTATTGGTTGAAAATACAGCATATTCTTTCTACTTATTAAAAAATAAAAAGTCCGGCACAAAACAATATGCTGTGTTATGCCAGCAACAGCCTCATATATCTAGTGTTTACCGCATCTCCTGACTGCATCACTTTCTTTTGAACTGGATTTAATCTTGTGGTGTTCTGTACAGTACATGCTGTTCAGGCTTGTAGCCTCGGAGCCAGGGACTACACTATACAGCTGTGTGTGTGGGGGGCTGTACCACCTGCACTCTATGACATTCATAAACGAAGAAACTGCCTAACAGTGAATTCCTCCGAACACATCCCTGCCATGAAGGGGCACCGGACTGTAATTACATGATTTTAGATGCACCCCGCCCCCCCCCCGCCCCCCCCTGCACAGAAGATATTTTATATCTAATGAGAAGTTTATTTTAGAGAAAGGAATTTATAATGCATATATGTTCGATTATCACAGGATTATCTAATCTCCTCATCTACTTCTAACCTCGTTTACTCCTCCTAATGAACACAGTAATTCTGTGCAGCAGTTCAAACCCATTGTACCTTCGCTGTCATGTACATCAGGTTGTTCAAAACCATGGCAGTGGCTTGTGGGGACCCCCAGCCTTCTCCTCGTAACCAGCGCCTGCTAGTCACCATGACTTCTCGGTCTTTTAAGGAGTCATCTTCGTCATCATCGTGTCGCCTCGCTGTGGGCAAAGGTTTTAAATCTACCAACTCGATGTTGTTCATCCACGGCAGCAGGTAGTGCAGCATGACTTGCCTTCCAGCAGGGTGAGCTGTCTGAATTCTCTGGCTTATCTCTATAGTTACAAACAAGCCAAAAGAAAGGGGACATTTGTAATACTTTCAACAATTAAGTAAAAAAAAAAAAAAAAAGGCAAACAAACAAAAACAAAGCCAAAAGAGGGAACACCTGGAATAACTTTACTTTTAAAGAATAGGAAGCCAAATTTTATTCACTGCATTTGAGAATTATGAAAACAGTAATTTGAGAATTACTGTTTCTCCTTTTCATAAATCTGACCTCGATGACATCATAAAGAAAATTAACAGCTAACAAATATCACATTCTTACTTTTTATATAAAATGCCATTGGTGGTCAAGATAAATATACATTTGCACACCATGGTGAGACTGTAAAATGGTGCAACCACCATGGAACAGTGTAAGGGCTCCTCAAAAAAGTGAAAAAAGAACTACCACATGATCTGGCAATCCTGCTTCTGGGTATATACCCAACACAGGGTCTCAAAAAGATATCTGCATATCCATGTTCACAGCTGCACTATTCACAAGATCGATTCGATTCCCAGTCAAGGCACATGCCTGGGTTGCGGGCTCGATCCTCAGTGTGGGGCATGCAGAAGGCAGCTGATCAATGATTTGCTCTCATCATTGATGTTTCTCTCTCTCTCTCTCTCTCTCTCTCTCTCTCTCTCTCTCTCTCTCATTATCTATCTCTTCTGCTCAGAAATCCATTAAAAACAAATTTAAAAAGAAGAGGCATGATCCCTGTCATTTACCCGTGTAAACCAAACAGGGAAATTGACGAAGAACTGAATGTTAGGAGAATGTAAGTTATTTCCCCACTCAGGTAATTAAGTGTGGGAAACAAACCATTTCCACTGCTGAAATAGGCACCGTGGAGGCCACTCAGCCTTGAGCCTGAATGAAAGAAAAGACCACAGCGGACCCTGCCACCCCCGGATACCAGGTATGGTGCATGTGCAGTACCCGGATGAGAACAAGATCTTGCTGCAGGTGGAACGCAGAAAACTAGCTGAGTGTCTTTTGTGTTATAATTTGAACTTTTCAGTTAAAGGGTAAAGTATTATGGGGGCATTTACAATAGTGCGTTCTTTAGGTAGAAGATTAAACCAGATGGACCTCAAATTTTCCTAAAGCTGAGTCCAGGGGGACCCAGATAGGTAGGACCCTGATGTTATAGAAACCTTGGCAGGATTATTTGTAAAGAAAGCTGGAACAGAGAGCAATGCAGGACCTTCCCCTATGACTAGGAGCTTTACCTAGAGCAGTGGTCGGCAAACTCATTAGTCAACAGAGCCAAATATCAACAGTACAACGATTGAAATTTCTTTTGAGAGCCAAATTTTTTAAACTTAAACTATATAGGTAGGTACATTGTTATTAAGTTAATTAGGGTACTCCTAAGGCTTAGGAAGAGCCACACTCAAGGGGCCAAAGAGCCGCATGTGGCTCATGAGCCACAGTTTGCCGACCACTGAGCTAGAGAAAGAAACCTGTATCGTTGCCTCTGCATTATTTTAGAATATGTGCTGCTGAAGCAAGCACAATCCCTGCATTATTTTAAAGACAGGCGAGTATACAGATAAAACACACACTAGAAGATTCAGTAAGTTCGAGGTCTATTAAAGAAATATGTATTTTTAAATTTAATCCTCACTTGAGGATATGCTTAGAGAGGAAGGGAGAGAGGGAAAAAGAGAAATGTCGATGTGAGAGAGAAATATTGAGGAGTTGCCTTCTGTACTTGTCCCAACAGGGGACTGAAACCACAACCCAAGTATGTGCAGAGATGGAGAATCGAACCGGCAACCTTTCAGTACACAGGATGACACTCATTATTTCTGGTCGGGCAAAAGGTATTTTTAAAACTACATGTGAAGACCCCTTTACATTTTTGTTTGTTTTTTCCTGCAGTGGAGTGAAGAAGGGAGGAAAAAGTGAGAAAAGTGAGAGGTCCTGTAATAAGATACCTAAATATCATGATAGATCAGTATTAAGAGTTCTTATAAGAGAAAAAAATTCTCTATGTAAATACATGTTTGGATTCAACCTCAACTTTCATATATTTAAAATCTCCTAAAACTAGTATTTCAGAAATGATTGCTAAAAAAGAAAAAACTACTAACCAGTTCAATGATCATACCTGAGAATATGGCGAGAGTCAGCTCAGGATATGCCCTTGCTAGTTCCTCAGACAGCTGATAATATGAGACAGAATACAGATGTGGCAGAGGAGACAGCTGGCTGAGCACTCCATCTGTTCTCTGAACCTCCAATTTGTGAGCATAGCGAAACATCTTCGGTTCCAGGATCTGCGGGGATGTAATGCCATCAATTTAAAATGTTATGGGTCTTCCACATTTCAACTATAATTAAAATATATATATATCCTCCCAAGAAATATTCCAGTTTAAAAATTACATAGTTACATAGATTGTAAAAATACTTCACATGTTAATTTCAAATACCAAGAAATGTTTGCAAAAGACGTGTAACTATGTACAAGGCATTGCACTCCTTGTGTTTAATGGCAATGCTTTGGGTTAGTAGCACAGTTTGAAAATAACTTCAGCAACTTAATATAAAATTACTTAAAAAAGACATACCACTTTCCAGGTCAAATATGTGACTATATAAAACAAGTGTAAGTGAAAATAAAATCTTCAAACAGAATTTGGTTAATCACACATTAAATATGGAATATAAACTAAAAATTCTTTTGATGTTACACTATGTAAAGAGCTACACTACTGAACTTTCTTCTTTTATTTTTTTATTTTAACAAGTGCAGTTTATTTATTTTTTATTGTTTAAAGAATTACAAATAGTAGTACATATGTCTCTTTTTTCCCCCATTGAACTTTCTTCTTTTAAATTTTATTTCTCACTTACAGTTTACAATAAACATTATTTTGCATTAGTTTCTGGTGTACAGCATAGTGGTCAGACCATCACACACTTTATAAAGTGGTCCCCCCGATATTTTAAGTATCCACCTGGCACCGTATATAGTTATGACAACACTGTTTACTATATTCCCTATGCTTTAGAACCCCGTGACTATTTTGTAACCACCAATTAGTACTTCTTACTCCCTTCACCTTTTTCACCCAGCCCCCTTGAACTTTCTTAATTAAAGACATTAGGGTGTAATTCAAGCCCTTTGGAAAAATCAACATCTCCTTGAACCCCATTCTGAACCCTTGATTGAGTAAAGAACCTCAATCTATTATCCATTAGTTGAGCACTGTATAATAATGATGCATCCATGCTTGGCAAGTTAATTTTCTAGGTTATATTTCTCAGCCCAATAAAGGAAAATTATACAAGGTTATCATAAAAGAGCTAATTACTTTTCACTTGGTTCTCAAAAAAAAAAAAATTCAACTCAGTTTTATCTGAACAGAAATAGTTACACACATACATAGGCCCTAACCACTCAATTTTTATCAGCACTGGCGCACACACAAGTGTGTGTGGGGTAACATATAATCCCTCTACAACTTAAACGACCCATATTATCTTTGCCTTCTATTTCAAATGATCCTCAGGAATTGATTCTAGAGTTTGCTATTAAAAATTAAGCGGGATATCAGTATACTTTCAAGGCAAGAAGAGACGGATGCGCTTTATTAGGTGCCGAGTAAAAAGATTTTCATTCACATTTGTTTACAAACCTGTAAGAGTTGCATAGCAACTTCATAGATACTTCGAGAAGAATCAGCTGCTTTAAACAGTATCAGATTTAGGAGCATCACTGTGTCACACTGATAATCCCTAGGGACAAATTCCACATGTTAGGAATGTAATATTTAGCAGCCTTCACACAAGCTAATACACATGGTATACCAGGGCCAGAAGGCAGGCACGCAGCAGCCAAACCCAAGAGGTGACTGGGTGGTTATTGTGTTTTTGTTTTGTTTTGTTTTTAAATATATTTTATTGATTTTTTACAGAGAGGAAGGGAGAGAGACAGAGAGCCAGAAACATCGATGAGAGAGAAAGATCGATCAGCTGCCTCCTGCACATCTCCTACTGGGGATGTGCCTGCAACCCAGGCACATGCCCCTGACTGGAATCGA
The DNA here is from genome assembly GCF_964212035.1 of Myotis nattereri. Classification (NCBI taxonomy): domain Eukaryota; kingdom Metazoa; phylum Chordata; class Mammalia; order Chiroptera; family Vespertilionidae; genus Myotis; species Myotis nattereri. The sequence continues at coordinate 200,772,875 of NC_138075.1, read as the reverse complement.
ACCCGGGACCCCTCTGTCCGCAAGCCGACGCTCTACCCACTGAGCCAAACCGGTTTCGGCTTTTTGTTGTTTTTTTAAGGTTAAAAGGTAAAACAACAAATGCATGATGATCATTATCCTTATTTTGGATAATTTCTGATAGAGCTTAAGAAAATACTGGTTTCTGAATTCAAATGGAAATATTTCTAAATTAGTATTTCTGAATTCAAATGGAAATATTTTCTTAAGAAAAACTAAATTGTAAAGAAACAGGCCTGGGAGTACCTGTTCTGGAAAACGTTAGCGATGGCCTTAAAGCAGCCGGCAGCCACCCGCCTGGAGCCCGTGTAACACCGATCCACTGCCCAGTACATCAGGTTGCTCTGGTCCGGGTTCAGCTCCAGCAGTAATGTCACTGCTTCACAGCCCAACTGATGAACCTACGGAAAGGTCACAAAATCGCCCAGGACAGAGAGAGTCGTATACGATTCAACGGTCTGCTTCTCTGCATTTTACTCAAACGTCACGCATGTACTTATTGCATTTAACACAACACTCAGTCTCTTTTCTTCCAACTCCTTCTCATTTTATCCAGCCCCTAGAAAAAGCGACCTGGATCCATGAACCGTGGGCCCCGGCATGTCCCCAAGATGCTGAGCAGGACAGCTCCCTCCTCCCACAGAGCCCACAGGCCGTGGGTGAACGTGGCAGTGACGCAGCGCTGTCAGCAAAGTGAGCTTTTACCCTCCCCAGTTATTTTTATCAAGCTTTATTCTTGTTTTTGGTAACCCAATAGAAAAATTACTCTGAGGGGAAAATACGTAAGTTCTGCCTTAAACTGTGACGCCTGTGCGCGTGTGCCACGAGAGTGCGAAGGGCACAGGGTCCAGAGGGCAAGAAAGAATGATTAATTGGAGGGTGGTCAAAAACAAGAAATTAAACACAGCAAATAACAGTTCCTCCGTGGAGTGCAATGTGTCCTACATTAATACTTTATTTGTAGACTTAGAACCCTATTGTGAGATGTATACACACTACTGTATTAATCCTGTAACATAAAAGGGAAATGACCACGAGCAAGGAGTGTGTAATAAATAAGAATTAGAAATTTTAGATGATGGCATCCTATTTAATGTACAGAGTATGTTTTCTGCATGTAATTCTAACCTATCTTATTTTAAAAACGACTTGTTTTTAGTGGGCCATACAATAATTCCAGATAATGCAATGACAATTATGAAATGCTAAGGGAATTACCGATAATTACCTTTTTGTCCAGAGAGTCCAAAATGTTATCCAACCATTTGTACAAATAGCCATCTGATGAGAGTCCTACATTATCTGCAACAGGGCCACAACATAGCACAGCAGACATAGCCTTCAAACAATAATATTAGAATTACATTTAAAACATTTCGCAGGTAACGTGGGGTTGTTTAATGAGAAGAGGCAGCCTATTTTCACTCATGCTTATGTAGCTACAACACCTTTCTGTCTTTACAAAGAAAAGCACAATAGCGATTTTTGAAACTAAGTAATTTATTATGAGTAGTAGGTATCATGGTACCAAATTAGACATGGAGTTTGAACAGTACCGGAAAAGAAGCAAAAAAACCCCAAAACAAAACAAACAAACAAAAAAAAAACAAGCAAGAGAAAGCACTTAAGTAAGGAAAAAAATAGGCATTTCTTTTAGGAGATCCTCAGCTCTTTAAGACAATGGAATTCAAAATTTGGGGTAGATTCTGAAGGTTCTTACATTGTACTGTATTTTATGCATTTAAATAAACTTACAGTACAAAAATACAGCAAGCAAATATATACATTCTAATACTCTCAGGTACTCAGGAGAAATCCCTACCCTTTTTATAACACTAGACATTGAGACAAAAATTTTAACTACACTCCTAACATAAGGAAAAAGCAATCAGATTTCTAAGTAAATACCTTTAGTGCACAGTACTGATGTCTGTTAATTTGCATATTTCTGTCACTGTATCTGTCCAGGGGAGTAAACATGATGCTAAAAGGGCCTGCCCAGTGACTGAACAGCATGAACAGACTGTGCCGAAGGCTCTGCTGAGGGAAAATGCTTCTTCTCTGGTGCACTGTAAAGGACACAGACGGAGAAAGTCATTTCCATTTCTTTCACTTTAAAGTGCATTTCAACTTGTTTGTTATTCAATACGTAACATTGTAAAACAGAAATGTTTTCATTTTGACGTAACGAAAACCTCTCTAGTGACAAATCGTTTACACAGAGGTGAGTGACAGCCCCGAGGTCGCAGCCTGTCACCGGGGCTTGCGTTACGGGGGGGATGGGAGGGGGGAGGGAAACGCCTGCCGCCCCTAGGCTGCTGCTGGCTCCATGGTGAGCTTGGCCAGGGCATTAGCAACACACACACACCTCTGACCTTGGTTGGTTGGTCTCGCTCATGAGAGAGCTTTGGACTACAGACGTTATTTTAAAACTGCATGTTTTCAGCGGTGCAGCTGTGTTTATGAAAGAATCCTCACGTCGCCGCTTTATATACAAAACAAATAAAAGGGGGGCTGATCTAAGCACAGCGCGCCGCCTGCTGCCTCTTGCTGTTGGCACCAGAGGGAAGACAACATAATCTGAAAACCACTGGTTGAGAGGCAGGCGCTCCCAGGATTCTTTCCATTTTAAAATCCCATTCGACCAGTTCTCGGCAGCGGTCTGTCTTGAGGAAATGCAACCGTGTCATCACGAATCAATGTGGAAGTTGCAGATAAGTGTTTAGCAATTGATTAAATTATACCTGTACATTAGTGAGCTTCAGGTCAGAAAATTTAGAGGGGGAAAAAGTGCTCCTTTCCTCTTAACAGCATCATTTGCCCCAAAAGTTCAAAGTAGGTTTCCTGCACTTGAAAATAATATACCTAAAGAAGTTCGTACAGGACCCTTTTACAAAAACACAACTGTGCTCTTACTTTAAAAGCCAACTGTTCGCATATACTTTTTAAGGAAACCTTAATTTTTTTCCAGAAACAAAAAGAAACATTTGTATTTACATTGTATGCTAAAGGCTATAGTTACATTTTTGTCTTTCACTTGTAAAATATTTATAACTTTTTGAAATGAAATTGCATGTATCCATATTCCTAGTGCCTCAACCAGTACCCGGCATATAATATGTGGTCAATTACAGGCACGTATGTGTTAAATGAATCATTCAGTTAACACTGTATCCTTGTACTTTATGTCTATGGCCCATATCCTCTCCATTATTCAAAAGTATCTTGTTAATTCTATCCTCAATTATCATTTAGGGCGGTATGCTCTTGGCTCTTGCATCTAGAACAAGTTTGTCCAAAGAGCTTATTTTATTGATTTTTTTTTCTTTCACATTTCTGCATTGCTGTCTTGATCGTTGAAAATCTATGCTGGGTTGCTTTTTTAAAATTTCTAATCACTGATAGTGATTCAAAAGCAAAACACTCTTGCCATTCATGGAATACTGACACAATTACCCAGTATACTCACAAGTTGCTTCATCAACTTAGATTACAGAACTTGAGGGGAAGAATAAATATGGTGGTCCCTTAATATTCAACAGTGGTCTAAGAAACTAAAATTCGTACCTGGAACATTCTGAATGATATTCGCCACTAAGGCACTAAAATGGCATCGTATATCCTTCAGTGTGTCAGAGTCTTTTTCATTTTCTGCTTCCAGGAGTTGTCTAGTTAAATCTACATACTCCAATAAAGTGTTGTTGAGGAAATGTGTTTCATTATCAAGGCCACCGCTTGCACTGAAAATATTCAAGAAAATAAGTGATAAAGAAAATGTGATTTCAAACTATAAATGTAAATCAAAACAAATTCCAAGTAATCAAAATTGGAACTCTGCATGCTCATGGTAGCATGCAACTCAATACACAAAAGTTAAATGAATGTGTGCTTGGCTTACTTAGATATAAAAATAAATGGCGCTTCTTGCAGTTGGCTCCATAGCTCAGAGGTTATGTAAAAATAAAAGGTGCTTCTTAATCAAGGAACTACTACTGCAATTTATATTACTCAGTCCCATATCTAACTTGAATCAACTATTCTGAGTGCTAAGTGTTATTCCCTCTCCATCAAAATATACAGCTTTCAAAGTAAGGAAATAAGGAGGCATACGGGATAGGGAGGACCAATTTAGAAAGGAAGGAAGAGGAAAGACTAGTTCTAACCAGTCTCATAGTTGCTATGCATATTCATATTATACCTTTAGCACAACTCTAGGACAAGTCTTATTTGGGATATAAAAATATAAGGGAATTCAAGTAACAGTGCTGGTTTTCAAATCTCCTGTCTAGCCCCATGGAGCTGCCTCGAGAATCTCTGCAATAAGATTCTCTTTGAGGCGAAGGCTCTGGTACTTAGAACCCATCGGTGGAAGAGGGTCATCTGGTTGGAGTCAGAAGTCTTGATTCCACTCTTGTTCCATCAGTTATTAAGCCTGAGATTAGTATCTGCTTCAGAGCAGTTGATTGGGAATATAACTGACATCATATATGAAAGGCCCAATGAACTATAAGTGCTACATAAATGATTAGCTATGACGTTTACATTTATTTTGGTCAGCTTTTCTGTGTTATACTTGAAAAGTACATCTGAGATATGTGATTTTAAAAATAATTTTTTACTAGTGAATAGCTTCTAATAAACATCTACATTACAGGGTAGGACAAAAGTAGGCTTACAGTTGTTCATATGAAAACAACACATTGATAAATAATAATACAAGAATAAATTCTATGTTCTGCATATTCACAACTGTTAACCTATTTTGCCCACCCTGTATATTGAATGAATTCATGATGAAAATCTTTCCTTTATTCTGTCAATGAGTGTTTAAACTCCAGGCCATGCCTTATTGGTGAATGAGAAACTAATTTAGCAGATTGCAACCTGGCCCAGAATCCAGTGATTTAAGAAATATTCACTGAGTTACCTACAATGTACATAGGATCAATTAGGTCAACAAAACAAGTATCCCTACCTTCTTGACATTGAGAATTCACCTTTTTGACTTAGTCAAGGAAATAAAAAGCCAGTCATACAATAGTGTTATATTCGTTTCTCTTTAAAAAAATAAAACAAAGCAAACAACTATGTTCAAAACCATTACTGCTCAACAATGAGTACAGCTTTCGCAGTTAAATTTTAAGTAAGCCAACATCTTGCAGTTCCCAAACAGTATCTATCATTCAAAGATTGTTCATTCATTAACACACATTAAAAGCAACCAAAGGAGAAGAAAGATGATTCAGATGTGTATTAGGTTAATTTTATGCATCAAGCCTAGCAAGTTTCAAGTTTACTTTTTTCTAACTTGGACTGCTTTATTTTTGAGGGGGGCAGAAAACAGAATGTTTCTTTTTTCTTTCTTTCCATTTTCTGTAAAAGAATGGTGAACCAAGGGTTTAAATTCTCATTGATTAAAGCTCTATTTTAAAAGCACTTGTCAAAAGCATACTCAGAAATAAGGAGGATAAATGCTGAAGTAACAATCCTACACCTGCTTGATTATTAAGACCTTCACCATCTCTTTTGAGTTACCTTTTTTGGGAAATGGTCAGATGCATATTTTTCTCTTTCAACGACCAGGCAACACCATTACCTCCTAAGAAATAGTTATTTCTCAACACTAAGCTGACGAAATTCTCCGCCAGGGGCTGCTCTTAGTGTCCAGATGCCTCTAGTCCAGCAACAACCCCAGGCTTTATGTTTTCATAGGTGAGGGGTGAAAACAGTTACAAATTATGTTTGTAGATTTCATATTTCCCCCCAGCAAGATAGATTAACAGTTGAATGGAATAAATATGCAAACTTTATTATGTGGCACCTTTAAATGCGTGATTTTTACAAATCTAGAAGAAAGAGATCTTAAAAATGAGGTAAGAAATAGTTAAATCAGTAATAATAAAAAAAAAGAGGCTACTGCCCACTTGCCTGGGTTACTACATTCCAACAAATATCAAGATCATAGGAACATGATATCCAATTTTTACCTCAAAGCAAACTAGCGCTAATGTTAGATTTCGAAATACATTTTTTAGCCATTAGCTAATTTCTTGGATGCAGCTTTGACTTTGCTAAGTAATGTTTACAAGTAATGCAGACAGGGTTTTTGGGTGCACAGGTGTTTTTCTGTTAGGTTTCATGAGAGAAAAAATATGTTCCCTAATTATTTCAAAGTTTAAAAGAGCAAAATCGGGCACTGACCTGTGACTAATGACACCAGCATCTGCCAGCAGCTCGAATATCCGCACCAGCTGTACTCGCAAAATGTCTCGACGCCTGCGCCGTTTCATATTCTATTCCAAGGATACAAAGATATCAATTAAAGATCCTTTGGGGAAATTTATCAAAAGCCTTGCAAAGGTGTGACTTGCAAAGAATACTGCGAATGCCTTAGAGCAGCGGTTCTCAACCTGTGGGTCGCGACCCCTTTGGGGGTCCAACGACCCTTTCATAGGGGTCGCCTAAGGCCATTGGAAAACACATATATAATTACATATTGTTTTTTGTGATTAATCACTATGCTTTAATTATGTTCAATTTGTAACAACGAAATTGGGAGTCACCACAACATGAGGAACTGTATTAAAGAGTCGCGGCATTAGGAAGGTTGAGAACCACTGCCTTAGAGCTTTGTGGCTTATTGAAGTTCTGTTGGTTGTGTTAATACAGATTTCAAACTCTCTGGTAGCTACTGCACCAAAGAGATATGTGTAGATAGTTTGAAATTAATGAGCAAATACAATCACATGACATTTTCCACGGTGATTGATACCCCTTGTATGGGGGAGGAAAATAAAAATTCTACTGTTACTTTTAGGTGATTTACCAACCTGACTGAAGGACTGAAGCTTTTATTAAACTGTTCTCTTTGACAAAGAATCCCTAAGATACTCCCCCAAATAGGACAGCAGGGCAGGGAAAACATCACAGGAGGGACAGAAGAGTCCTCTGATTTTGGTCATGCCTACGTTTTCCATTTTAACATTGAATTTTGACACACAAAAAATAAATACAAGAACAACAGAATAAAAATGTCTTTAATCATCCTGATATGAGTAAATGTTTTGTCTGATTAGGGTTGAAGTACTCATGCTGAGAGTAACAGGTGCAACACCTCAACCTGAGTCAGCTTCTAAGGGGAACAGGTACAGCACTAGGACGGAGCTATCTCACTCCTTTCCTTGGATTATTTGATTATAATGTAATCTGTATAATACAGAGCGATTAACAACATAGTTATTAGTCTTCCACTTTTGTGTCCACACACTAGTTTTTTGCCTTTCAGAATACAGAAATATTCAAGCCAGGTTAAAAAAAATAGTATTTTAGCTCTTTATGAAGTTTCCAGCAATTCACTCATATTGACCAGGATGGCTTCTTAACAGTCTTTGAAGATTTCTGCAAAGTTTTAGTTGATTGGTTTTTATTTTGTCTCCATAGAAAGACTGTCAACCTAAAGCTCTGAAAATGTATCTTACATTCAAGGTACACCAGTGTACATATCTATTCACTTGCGATGATGACTTCTCCCCCCCCCCCGCCCCGAAATGTAATATAAATACTGTTACTTAATTTTGTTTCTGATTTCACTTCCCCCTAGTAAGTCATTCTGAAACAAAAATCGAATTACAAAACGGGAATACTGTCACTATTCTCTACAGCAAGCATGTCAAACTCACGGCCCGCGGGCCCACAACAAATATTTTTGCAGCCCAGACAATATAACGGTATGTAAGAAACAGTCTCATAAAAATTTTGTAGCTTAATTTTTACAATATCCTGTTATACATAATTATTAATAATGAACTACAACCTTCGCTAATGAATGATTACTATAATCGTGTTGCATTCATTTTCCTTACGCACTTTATGCGCAGGTGCACCATTTCTCTCCACTAATACTAGCAGCGAATATTTTAGCAGCCAATTGCCACGTCATTAGTCTTGGACTGACTTGTTTGGTGTGCGCAACAGGAAATATTTCGCTTTCGGAGAACAAGAAAAATAGGTTTATTTGCATTACGCTTATTAATTTGTGCAGTTATTCAGTGTCTGGTAAGTTAAAGAAAAAATATTAATTTTTATTAAAATGTTCTATTATTTTGTTAACAATTACTCATTTATTTCAGCCCTTTGTATTCAGCATGTCTCTATCAAAATAAACCTCCATTTCTATGAAAATTGAAGCTTTCGTTTTTTGCGGCCCCCATAAACTTAAACCTTGTTTATTTGGCCTGTGTCAGCCTTTGAGTTTGACATGCTTGCTCTGCAGGGCTGGATGCTGTTTTAAAGTCTCTAACAGAGTAGCTCTTCTCACCATCTTCCTCTCTTGTTTAAATTCCTCTGTGACTCTCCAATGTTAATAACACGGATTCTCAGTGCTTTACAGCAGACTCAACTCAGATACTTAAGAAACAGTTTCTGGGCTCCACTCTAGAAACTCTCCTTTAATAGGCCCAGAAACCTGTACTTTTAGCAGGCTCTCCCGGCACTTCTCAGATGCCAGTGTCCTGTGGGGACCACTGGTCTGCCGGATACAGCTGAACCAGGAGTCCCCCGTCTTCCTCTCTAGCATAATCAGTTCCTTTCCCCCTTATATAATGACACAAAAGAACCTACAATGGCCAGATTCTTTTATGAAGTTTGGAAATGTTGTTCCTCTGCCTAGAATGTCTTTCCCTTGCTTGTCCACTGGGGAACATACTTCAAAATTCACCTCAAAGTCTCAGTGCTTCATCCATAATGCCTTCCCTTCCTCCACAGGCAGAGCGGAAGGCTTTCTTCTCCGTAGCTGTACGGCCCCTTACCTATGGCTTTATCCCAGTGTGCAACTCACTGTTCCAATTATGGTTCACACCTGTCTGTTCCACTGGACCTATGGTTTCTATAAGTGGCTCAGATCCTGACACACATCTTTATATTTGGGGATCCAGGCCAGGGATTGGCAAAATATGACACTCAGGCCAAATTTGGCCTGTTGCTGTAAATAAAGTTTTATTGGAATATGACCACACCCACTTGTTTAGTAGTCTAGGCAGCAAAACTGAGTAGTTGCAACAGTGACAGCGTGGCCAGAAAAGCTGAAAATATTTAATATCTGGCCTTTTACAACAAAGGTTTGCCGACCCCGCTCTAGACTCCAACTGTCCTCACTTCAGCTAGAACAATTTGTTTCTGCATAAGATCTCCTGTGTGGGAAGAAAGAGGTCTGTATATTTAAAAAAAAAAAAAAAAAAAAAAAAAGAGGTTGAAAACTACAGTAGCCAATCTTTTATTTATTTACTTCTGAATTTCTAACTTTGGTGTAATGTGTAAAATACAGAAGACAAATAAGTGTTTGCCAAACAAATATTTAATAATAGAAAAAACTACCCAGTTTACCTCTGGCCTTCTTTCGAGTGCTTCTTTAATTATGGGATGCAATTCCTCTATCAGTTCCCTAGAAGAAAAATGATATACATTCTTTCAATTAATAGCTGAACAGATATAACCTGATGTGCAAATATGTAAATATTAACATATTGAGGTAAATAGACCTCAGTTAACCCTAATCCTACTGTTTAAAACACAATTTTTATTGTTTTGGTTATAAAACAAATCTGTATATTGTAGAATGTTAGAAAAGCAGAAAAAATGGTATAGAGCACTTATCTGAATTTATAGAAATAAGTACTATCAACATTTCTGTCCAATCATTTTGCAGCCCACATACATTTCACATAGTTGAAACCCTATCATATATATGATGGTATCCTTTTTTTTTCTTTACTTAGTACTAGCATAAGGACTTTTATATGCAATTAATCAATTCACAGTATTCTATTATAGGGTGATAATCATACTTTTCCTTAACATTTCATATATTACTGATGCATTAAATTTGATGTAATTTCTGTTATTATAAATACTGCCTCAGTAAACATCTTTGTATGTTAACCTTTGCCTTTATTTCTGATTATTTCCTTAGAATTAATTCTTACAAATGGAATTAATGGGTCAAATGGTATAAACTTCATGAACATGATAATTTATCTTTGCTTATGTTCTGATTTAAAATGAAAAATGTGGTTATTATAGAAGATTGGGAAAACAGAAAAAGCAGCAGAAGAAAATAAAACCCATCCACAATTTTATCATCTATAGAAACTACCATAGATAAAGTATTTGCCTCAGAACTGTTTCAATTTATGGGATTTTGTTTTTTAAGAAGCTGAGGTAATTTTTGTATCCCATTTTTTGCTACTAGCACCACTTGTCATAAAATAATCTTCCAAAATTTCCTTTTTAATGAATGCTATTCCCGCACCTCACATATTACAATTTAGTCTCTATTGTGCATATCATCTTGGAGGCAAAACATCAAATACCATCTCATATCAATGGAGGATAATCTCAAAACAATAAATCCAAAGCCTAGAAGGCAATAACAAAGCAGAACTTTGGGCAAAAAGGAAGGATTTGCTTCATTTATATAAAAAAAACCCATCAAGAATTATGTAAAATATGTGTGTCAATATTACTTTTAAAAATAATTCAATTCTCTTAAGAGGGGGAAAAACTATAGTTTTAACCAATAGAATGAGATTATAAGTTAGTAGAATCACTGTGTAAATAAATTCGGTAGGAATTTTAAGATTTAAACAGCATTTTATTTCCGGAACATTTTATACATAGTAAATATTTGATTTTCATAATCATTCTGTGAAGAAAGTAAGGTAAAAGCTTATTAACTCAATCAAAATGGGGAAGTAAAGGCTCAAATAAATCAAGTGACTTGTTAAATGTTACATGGCCAGTTAACCAGTAAAAGGACTGATAAGTGGCTCTCCTGATAAGTACTCCACTGCCCCCTCTCTCCCTGCAGCCACATTTACATTTAGTGCATGGAGAAAACATATACAGATAATTACCTAAAAGCTCCTGGGTTGGTCCTGCCAAGACCTAGAACAAGGGACTCTGTGATTTCCATGCTCTCAGAGCGCATCATTGGAACTATGTGCTTAAACAAGGATGAAGGGGATGGGATTCCAATAATCTGGAAAAAAAAAAGTATTTATAGCACCTGCTAATGATAGTACATCCAACTAAATAATTTCACATTTCAACACTATTTGGCCAAGGACAATGGATAAGTGAAGTTTCAGAATGAATAGGGCTTCAAAATTCACCTGTGGTGCACATACCTAAACGTCTACACACTTTACGCAACGATTCACTGCAAGTTCATTAACACAACTGGGCTTTGTGGGTCTCTCAGGGTCTCACCACCAGATAACAGGCTGACTCCCTCCCTCACATAGCCTGTTTTTTGTCCCAAAAATGAGTGGAACAAAATTATTTCTAAAAGAGTCATTGGTGTTGAAGTGGACACCCAAGTGTTATGTTTTCTCAATTTCCTTCAGCCACCTCGTAATATTTTTTGTCATATCATGAAGACTAGATAACTGTTCTTGTCAAGTGTCATTTATATCACTACATAATTTAGGGAAATTAAAAATATATTTAATCATTTAAATCATTCCTTTTGGATACTAAGGAGTGTGAAAACTATAGAAAATGAAAGGGAAAACAGGGATGAAAACGACTTTAAAAATATCCATTCTGATGAATTTAATGAGCATGGCCCTTTTTCCGTGAAGAAAAACTACATTTAGTTTTTTATTCCAACTAGGACTCCATAAAAGCAGTATTGGGATTTCTTGAACTCTTTTTTTTTTTTTTTTTTTTTTAATTATCAGTGCAAGTAACAAATACACTTTTTCAACCAACTTAGTTTATGGTCCTGGAAAAGAAAGTTTGACACATGACTTCTGTGGCGCCTGGTGCACGGGCAGACCTGGCAAGCTTACTTTGGAGTCGATGCTATAGCCGCTGTCGGGGGTGGATGCCAGCGTCTCAGGAGGAGAGCACCTCACGGACCCTGCAGACGGAGACGCTGACATGGACGTGGCTGCGCTGCAGCACAGAAGCAGGTAATTTCTCCACAGGCCGACGTACGAGTCACTGCTTGTGGTCATATTCACTTTCTTAGCATTGATGGGGCTACTGAAGAAAAAAACAAAAAACAAACAAACAAAAATAAAACAGATAAATAACACAACATAATTTGAAATTTTTCAAGAAAACTAATGCTAGGGGCAATGAAGGTGAGTAAAGCACGGCTACAAGTTCATTCATTCATCCACACTGTCTTAGCGTGTTAGAGAATGTTCAGAGCACCTGTGACAGCAGCAAAACAAAAACCTGAAACACCCATTACCAACGTGTTTGCTGGAGGAGATACACAATAAAGAAACAAATAAAACGTCAGGCCCTAGTTGCTTTGGCTCAGTGGATAGAGCGTCGGCCTGCGGACCAATGGGTCCCGGGTTTGATTCTGGTCAAGAGCACGTACCTTGGTTGCAGGTCCCTCCCCACCTGGACCCTGGTCAGGGTGCATGCAGGAGGCAACCAATCGATGTGTTTCTCTCACATCAATGTTTCTCTGTCTTTCCCTCTTCCTCCCACTCTCTAAAAATCAATGGAAAAATATCCTCAGGTGAGATTTAAAAAACAAAACAAAACAAAAAACAATGTCAGACGGTGCTAAGTTTAATGTCGAAAAATAGAGCAAATGGTGAGATAGAAGTGGTGGTAGAAGAGGGACGAATACTTTAAAATATGGTAACTCGGGGAGACTTAAGTAAGGTAAGGTCATAAATGTTACACAAGGTGAAAAGAGTCCATCATCATTAAAACAAACAAAAAAACAAAACACCCAATACACAATACCTGAGAATCTACAGAGGTACATAATTAGTATAAATACACAGAAATACCAAAAACATATACACTTACTTTATATCAACCTGCGGGGACAACAACTGAAGTCTTGTGTATGCAAACATCCAAGCATAGCTCACAGCTGCAGGGCAGTGCTTGGGAAGGTTTTCTTGCTTCAAAAAACTGGAGAGGCTTATAATCCATGGGTCTTGGCCTTGGGTCACGTGTGCAAATATCCATATGTGTGACGGGCTAATCACGTCAAACTGGTGACTGATAGGAGAAGAATTCCATTCTGCTAATGTCTGTAAATCTATCGAGCTGGGGCAATACAGCAAAGTAGTCTAGGGAGACAGAAAACGTTGATTACTGTACACTTCATGACTGAAGTTCTGCCACAGGAACTGCTTTCAACTACAAGTGGCCTGCTGCGAGTTTCAAGAACAGAGGTCCTAATGCAGGTTAATATGAGCTCCAAGATGGGCGTAAGAGAGTAGTGAATTTCCGAAATTGGACTTAAGGGTTTGTGCGCATGTGCCTACATGTGTTTTTCTGGAGAGAGATTCCATAGATTTCATTATTCTCGAAAGAATCTATAAAACCAAAAGGCTGAGGACCACTACTTACGTAATTCATTTATGACTATGCAATTTTTGTGGGCGCACTGCAGCAGCTAGAGAGCCCCAAAACAAACTGTTAACTTTCATGTGGATGTGCTCTACAGATTAAGTGGAACAGACTGGAAAATGGGCTCCTTTCTAGAGGTGTATATCCTATCTAATAAAAGAGTAATATGCAAATTGACCATCACTCCAACACAAAGATGGCTGCCTCCATGTGAACACAAAATGGCGGCCACAAGATGGCTGGCAGGGGAGGGCAGTTGTGGGTGACCAGGCAGGCAGGAGAAGGGAGTTGAGGGGAACCAGGCCGGCAGGAGAGGGCAGTTGAGGGGAACCAGGCCGGCAGGAGAGGGCAGTTGAGGGGAACCAGGCCTGCAGGAGAGGGCAGTTGAGGGGAACCAGGCCTGCAGGTGAGGGCAGTTGAGGGGAACCAGGCCGGCAGGAGAGGGCAGTTGAGGGGAACCAGGCCGGCAGGAGAGGGCAGTTGAGGGGAACCAGGCCTGCAGGAGAGGGCAGTTGAGGGGAACCAGGCCTGCAGGGGAGGGCAGTTGAGGGGAACCAGGCCGGCAGGAGAGGGCAGTTGAGGGGAACCAGGCCTGCAGGGGAGGGAAGTTGGGGGGGACCAGGCCTGCAGGGGAGGGCAGTTGAGGGGAACCAGGCCTGCAGGGGAGGGCAGTTTGGGGGGACCAGGCCTGCAGGGGAGGGAAGTTGGGGGTGACTGGGCCGGCAAGGGAGGGCAGTTGGGGGGAACCAAGCCTGCAGGGGAGGGAAGTTGGGGGGGACCAGGCCTGCAGGGGAGGGAAGTTGGGAGGGGGGGGCCAGGCCTGCAGGGGAGGGCAGTTAGGGGTGACTGGGCCAGCAAGGGAGGGCAGTTGGGGGGAACCAGGCCTGCAGGGGAGGGCAGTTAGGGGGTGATCAGGCTGGCAGGCAGGCGAGCGTTTGGGAGCCAGCAGTCCCGGATTGTGAGAGGGATCTCCGACTGCCCGTTTAGGCCTGATCCCACCGGGGTCCCAGATTGGAGAGGGTGCAGGCTGGGCTGAGGGACAGCCCCCCCCGCCCCGACATGAATTTCGTGCACCGGGCCTCTAGTTCATAAATATTTGCTCAGTAATATTCTGGGATCTTATACTGAAGAGAAAGATTTACCTTCAGAACAAATTATACATCATTCAAACAAAAATGGAACCTTAAGCTGAACAGAGACTCAATTTACTCCATCATTCAACTGATATTTATAAAGCACCCACTAAGAGCCAGGCACTGCGTTAGGCACTAAAATAGAGCCATCCACTACTCTTTTTGTCAGCATAATTCAGGTTAATCATCTGAAACAGAATTCTTGAAACTGTACAGATTTATAACCATCTCTTATATTTATGAAGTTTTCTTATTATCTCCCTTGGTTACACATAATCTGTGAGTTGTAAAAACCAAGTGTTACGCAGAAAGCACATAAACCTCTGGTCGGTTCATGCATTCCAAAACAGGAATAAAAAGAATGTCAGCTAGTAAAGTCTGATACTCTTACATCAATCTTGAAATCTTAATATATGACTTTTTTTAAAAAATTCAAACTCAACTAAGCAAGTTTGCACATGTTTTCTTAGTAATGTAAAAAATACAGTTTTTTCTTCATTTTAATGAGTCAAATTACATTATGACTAGCATAAAATACTACATTGCATTTAAACTTATGTGCCAAAGTAAACAAATACATTTATTGAAGATAGAGTGCAA
The DNA here is from genome assembly GCF_964212035.1 of Myotis nattereri. Classification (NCBI taxonomy): domain Eukaryota; kingdom Metazoa; phylum Chordata; class Mammalia; order Chiroptera; family Vespertilionidae; genus Myotis; species Myotis nattereri. Next base: position 200,757,735 of record NC_138075.1, on the reverse strand, counting down.
TATTTTGCTACAAATTTCAACAAAATTTTCCATAGTAATTTAACCAGTATATATATAAAAAATATTATATACTATAATAAATAGCAAAAAAAAAAAAAATAGTTAACAGTAACATTAGATTTAAGAGGAACTTCTTAGATCAAAAAGACTGGAATTTTACAAAGATAAAATATTTTTATTGCCATGGGGAAGTATACTAACCATAGAAATAAACCGCTGCAACTTTTTTTTTTATTGTGTGCCACTTTTTAAAAAGTATTTTTAATTTTTAAAGTACAGTTTTCAAAAATACTTTCTAATGCAGCGGTTCTCAACCTGTGGGTCGCGACCCCTTTGGCGGTCGAACGACCCTTTCACAGGGGTTGCCTAAGACCATCCTGCATATCAGATATTTCCATTACGATTCATAACAGTAGCAACATTACAGTTATGAAGTAGCAACGAAAATAATTTTATGGTTGGGTCACAACATGAGGAACTGTATTTAACGGGTCAGAAGGTTGAGAACCACTGGTCTAATGCATTACATTTGTAAAGAAAATTCATGTATATATGTGACTTAGGTTCTAAAACAAGACTGAACGGCATTCATTCATTACAATCACTGCACTGCAGTACATTACAGTTACAGAAATCACTACAGTTACCTGATCGGCCCCCGTGAGATGTATGAAGCTCTCAAGAATGGATGGGCTCAGCCTGTCCATCACATCTATGGCTAATTCATCATCGCCCTATAAAAAAGACAACATATGTCTAAAACAATTTAAATAAGTTTTTATTGATTTCAGAGAGAGGAAGGGAGAGGGAGAGGGAGGTAGAAGCATCGATAAGAGAGAAACATCAATCAGCTGCCTCCTGCACGCCCCCTCCTGGGGATGGAACAGGAAACCTGGGCATGTGCCCTGATCAGAAATCGAACCATAACCTGCTGGTTCATGGGACGATGCTCAACCAACTGAGCCATACCGGCTGGGAGAAATTTAAGAATGTTTAAGAAAAGTAGCCAAATTTAAATAAATATTCACATTCACTTTAGCACTACTGGTTACAAATGGAACTGATGTGGGTTAGTTAAGACCCCGTCAAAAAGACTTTGTTATGGAGTAAGTTATACTTGCATGATAGCAACAGAAATGTAATAAAGATGGACAGCAGGATAGTTTTTTAGCATTTTCATTAGGGAAGTAAATGAAGTATCTAAATCTTACCTTGGGTATTTCCAAAAGTGCAAATAAAGCCCGTATTTCTCTAAGGACACTGACGGCCAATCTCCTCGTGGCAGGCCGGCTGCTACAGAGAATGACGAGAGCAAACCCTTCGACCACATGGAATACACTGGGATACGGGCTCCTTTCCAGAGGAGGGGGGTGGGAAGCGCCATTAGCTAGACCATGCTTCAAAAAGAGACAGAAGTTAAAAAATGAAGCTTCAAAATGCATTTATAGACATTCTAGTAAAACAACTAAGAGTAAAGTGCATCATAGAAATTAAGGCTACAAGCCTGTCTCAGCTCCAGCAATTTCAATAATCCTGAATTGATAAACATGTAATAGAGTACATGGTGGAGGAAGAAGCACTGACTGGTCACTGGCAGTCTAAACAAGCATTCTGTATCTCACCTCTATCATTCAGTGGCTACTCTGTCACCTTGGAGCTGACACTATTAGTCACTCTTGGGCTGACATTTCTACGTGGAGTGTGAGGGGACTGGATTGTATCCTTTGTACTCAGAGCCGAGGCGCAGCAGCGGTTATCACCTGGGAACTTGTTAGAAATGGATTCTCAGGCCCCTGGTGATTTATATGCTCATTAAAGGCTGGGAAGCTGGGTTGGCTTATGATCCAGTTCTAAAATTCCAAGGTTCTACGACTTACACATTATCATAAATCAGTAATTTGGGCACCTTTCATGGTTAAGAAGGACACAAACTGTATATGAGAAATAGGGACTGGTGCCAAGGACAAAACAATCAAATAACTCAAATGAAAGGCGACCCACGTTTTTTATTGTACCAGCTTTAAATATACTGGAAGCAACCTAAATCTGAACTAGAATCGCCTCTACTACCTACGTTCATACAAAACTCACTGTTATCAAAGGAAGAAGGTTAGACACGAAAGATGATATACTTAAGGTATGAACTACAGGAAAACTCAGTTTCATGGATCATAAACACTTTGAAAATGAATAAAATGAATAAAGCATTTAGGGTTTGATACATGAACGCCACTGATCACATTCCAAGGGACCACACAAAAGAACACGATACCTGTGAGTCCTGGTTTTTGTTATGCATTTGGGTTGCCTGTTTCCACTGGTTTATTAATTGTACCAACATCTTTACAGCATTATCAAGAAGTGTGGGATGGACGTCAGTCACTTCACGGACAACGAAATAGACAAATCCTGAAAGCACGTCCTCCCGCCAATCTGGAAAATCGAGCACGAGAGCCTGCAGGGTATTGAACGCCAGAGCGCGCAGCTCTTCATCCATGTGAACCGTGAGCCTGCGGGAACACAGGTCCGTCAGCAAACCCCCAACCTTCCAAGTAGTTTTATCACCTGCATCTTAAAACTAAGAGCTTGGTAAACGTGGCCTCTTTACTGGTTTGCACCAAGTATGAAGACAGAAACCAACGTTCACTTTTTGTGTTATATCCATTCCTATGCTAGTCTATAGTCACTTGTTTAAATTCACATATCAACCTACTAATACTAGTTGGTATTTTTACTGTAACTCAGAATAATGTTGATCATAATGCAAATGCCATACTTAGGAAAGTACAGATTGCCATATCAGCATTATATTTAAAAATCCTTTAATTCTTAAAATACAATGTTATCCTCTAATCAATCAATAATTAAATGCAATCATATAATGTCTTAGCGCCATCTCGCATTTATTCAGTCCTTTACTATCACTGGGAAGAACATGATTTACCTCTATCATTCCTTTCATGCTGCTGAGGTTATTGTTAAATATAAGATGGCTAGTTGTAAGAAAGGAAATAGAACAAAAAAAGACGGAATCAATTTAACAGAAATATTTCTTGAAGGTGAGAATGAGCATACATTTAGTAGTAACCTCATAAGTGTAGTATACCTGGAAAAATAAAACATTTTCAAACTAACACCTAAAGACAGTGTTAAGGCTAAAGAAATTAGAGGAGAGGCTATATAAAATTGCCTTTTAAAGACTCGAAACCATATGGGGACATGAACATGATGAAATTCAAGGGTTATAACAGAACATAAAGAGAATGATTAGAAAAACACACACAGAAAAGATGGCTGCAGTACATATCATCATATGAGTATGTTTCTGATTTGGGCCTGAGGAGGATTGTTTAGAGACTAACCATCAAGACAAAGGCATCAGAGTTAGAAACAGCTTGAATGAAAAAGAAAAGCAGGTGACATTTAAAAATATGCCCCAATGACATGCTTGGGAAGCGGGATGCTAGCGTTACCCTCAGTGACACAGGAGGAAAGCTGGGTGGTTTCGGTGAACGGAGGGAACAGCCTTCACCCTGCTGAACCAGGCCTGGCCTTCACTAAGCCAGCCCTCAGTGACAATGAGGCTGAAGAGGAAATGCACCATAGCGAGACCGACATGGGAGTCAGCCCAGGACAGCAGCAGTGGCGGCAGCTCATCAGAAGTGTCACACAGGGCCAACTTAAGGGTCTCGAGCCCGGAGTTGTGTCTGATAGTGGCACCCAGGGAGGTAACTGTGGGAGAGGAGAGTGACTGACTATATGATGCCGACTTTAAAGGTTATTTCAACATCCCTTAATCCACGAATGTGTACATGCCATCTGACACCTACCTCAGTGACTCAGGGTATAGATGCATGAGGAGAACAGCAATGCGGACTGGCTAATTTAAGGCAGGGGACGTCATGCACTTGCCTGGGAGCCAGCATACAGGCCTACACATTTACCATGCATCTTTGACTTGTTGGACTGCTTGCTTCATTTATAAGTACACAAGATCTGGACATCACAATTGCAAATAAGAGGAATAGGGGAGAAAATAGACCAGATCCTAGAAGCTTTCTTTCTGCTGAAGTAAATTAATAAGTAAGTAAACGTCATAGGGGAAAGAAGCAAAGGAAACAGAAAAGCAAACTGTCATTCATTGTTCAGACATTTGCTCCTGCACTAGATGCCGCATCGCTGCCGATTAGAGATGCACTTTCATTCCGGTGGGCGCCCACTGGGACACTCAGCTCTCTCTTTACAGACTGGCTTCAGCTGCTTCTGAACTACGAAGGCAGAGACAAGTGGTTGTGACAGAGATCACAAGATCTGCAAACCCTAAAAGATTCACGATCGAACCCCTCATCTAGGGAATTCTTAACTACATCAACAAAGCAGGTTTTCAACCGGCCACCACCTCAACTTAGAATTAGTTCTGAAAGCTAATATTTAAGTTTGGCTCACGTTATTTGCTTATTTTTTTGGATCTATGCCATGCTAACAGAGCAAAGGGAAAACAAAACTTCAACCCTGTGGGCAATGCAATAGAAGAAACCAGTGAAAATGAGACTCGGCCACCACCCTGGGTGCCAAAGAAATGGTGGTAGGAGTTAACAAAAAACTAATAGCCTAATCCGTATCATCATACACAGAAAACACCCATGTTAAGGGATAACGTGTTTTATAAATCCCAGGAAATACTGCCAGATAGAAAGTGAGGGAGTTGAAAAATGGGCTTTGTAAGGGAATATAAAAGAACTTTAAAAGTTAAACACGAATGGGGAGAACATGTTTAACAAAACATGAAAGACAAAATGGGAGTTTAGAAAGTAAATCAAACGAAGGATTAAATGTCTATATCATTAGCTTTTAGTGATAATAGTAACAGGGCTGGTTTGAGATTTAAAGGGATCAAAAGAGATACAAGTCAGCATAGCAAATAGTGACTCTCCTTTACCTTGCTAACAGCTCGATGAGGTCAGTTCTGCTCATACCGTCAGGAATCAATCTTGGAATAGCAGCAATACAAGTTCTAAACAAATCAATTTTGGGTTTTCTTTCCCCCCTGAAAAATATGTCACAACAGGACTTAAGTATATTACATATGCTGGGAAATGGAAGCAGAGTTGAAACAGGAGCCCACCCCAGAAAGTTTAATATAAAAAAGAGCACACACACATTCAGTAAATAATTATTAGTTTATAAATGAACAGAAGAATACAGAGATAATTCTATGAAAAACACAGTAAACAGAGAAGGTTTTCAGTAATTGTAAAACAAGCAAAGGAATGATTCAGTTTAAATAATGAATATACATTACACTGTTTTTAATATAATTATTTCAAATTAATAAATTTTAAATATAATTTAACTAATATTAAATCTTTAGTAAATAACTATCATACAATAATACTGATATTAAATAATCAGACATTGGTTATGTGGGAGCCTACGAAATTAACAAAAATTTTTTATTTAATATACTTTACTAACAAGGTTCTTAGAAAACAGACTTTCTCATATACCACTGTTGCTATGGTTTGTTCTTGTCTTTTTACTTCAGCGCGCGCGCGCACACACACACACACACACACACACACTTCAAATTTTTATGTAATAAAATGTGTTCATTTTTGAAATTCATCTGGTTCCTTCAGAGGCTTGATTAATTTAAATCTACTGTATTTACTTCTAGTTACTCAATGATTGTATTTATTTTAAATATCTAACATCTTAATATACTGGTTTTTATTTTGGTCTGTATTTCAAGGTGAGGCTTTTAGTTAACTTATCCAAATAGCTCTTCAGTTGGCCTAGAAAATAATTCTTATGTATAAAGGAATTTGGATGATTTAAATATTTTAGGCTCATATTTGTTATAGTGGCAATGGATTTGCTATCGGCTTTTAGAGTTTTTATATAGTCAGTTGTCTCTTTCCATGGTTCCAATATGCATGAGCTCTGGGAACCACAATTTAGTTAAATACCACCAGTCCCAGCATGGTTCAGTCTTCAGTTCCCACATGTTAACTGTAAGTAATTGCATAAAAAAGTTCCCCTGTTAGCTTTTCAGTCCACCGATCATGACGTACTTAACAGATGAGCACCTTAATCAGTGACAAATCACGTCACTTTTTTCAAATTCTATCATAATTAGTCACTGCCCGTCTGTTACTTGGTTCACACACAGACAGCAAAGTGTGTAGCTGTGCTGCTTACTTGTCTCCAGTGATAAATTCAGGTGGCATTTCACAACAATGAATACTCAAAAGAGGAAACTCGCCAACAAAGATTAAAGTGGAGCAAAGGAAGGAAAGGTACTGTTGTCAGAGGCGAACACTGGTGGAGTCACAGAAGGAACGGCTGACGGGGGGATGCTGCCATCATGGGGGGCTCGACATACGCAGCCAGAGGAGCTTGAGGAGGGCAAACGTATCGACAGAAATGAGGAGAGTGGTTGTGATGAAATAACGCAGGAAAAACTTCACGTCAGAGAAATTCTGAGATATTATTACACACTAGTGTATAACTATATATGAATTAAATTGAGAGACCCAACTTCCAATTTGGTCATCTAAGACCTGGAATGCAGATATTACTATCTGAAAAATGCTGTTCCTTATACAGAATATGTAGATATATCTTAGCCAATGAAGGAAGTTATTGCCATGAACTATATTCTCTTGAGGAGGAAATTCCTAATCAGGAAAAAAGATGCTGGGATGATAAGCAGTGGTGACAAGACTAGAGTGGGATGGGCAGGGATGAAGTACTGTCTCAAAAAAACTACTCATACATTCTTCCTCTCTGTACCCCTGGTTCCCAGGAGGTTTTCGGGTTTTCTTTTTTGTTTATCAGGGCCCTGGAAATAAGAGCATTGGTCTGACTTAATCCACCAATGAGTCCGCACACATCTGGGGCAACGAGGATTTACCTATCACTCACAGAATGAGAGCAGAGCTTTGTCACTGACAAGCTAGACCGAGAATCCAGGACACCTTCCGCTATCTATACTAAAGGACAGAACCTGGCACGTGGCAGGAACCGCCGTGTTAACAACCACAGCAGATGGCAATACAGAACTCCGGGAGAGAAAGGAACAAGACAAGTAAGCACGAATCAACCATCTATACTCCTTACAAAAACTGAAACAGCAATGAAAAGAATTAATTTACTACGTACGTAATCATCTCTTCAGGCTCCTTATTAGACATCTGCACACTAGTCATGCACATTGGCCTCCCAACTTCTTTGTCCAAATGCCTGAGAATGCTATCTAATGCTTTTCTCACTTGAGGATAGTAAATTGACATTCCTGGAGAGGAAAAAAACCCTCAGTTATAAAATGTTAGAAATTAAATAAGGAATAGTTACAATTCCTTTTCTGTAAAAATAAAAGTCCCTTAATTAGAGCAGACTGACAGCTGTCGGGAGGTGGGATTTGTGTGCAGGGATTGAGCAAAAAAGGAAATAAAAAGAGATAAAAAACTCACGGACACAGACAACAGTGTGGTGATTGCTGGGGGAAGGGAGGGTTTGGGAGGTGGAGGAGAATATAGGGGGATAAATGGTGATGGACGGAGACAAGACTTGGGGTGGTGAACACACAGTACAGTGTTCAGATGATGTGTTGTAGAATTGTGCACCTGAAACCTGTATAATTTTGTTAACCAGTGTCACCCCAACAAATTCAATTAAAAAAAAAAAGACATTAGCTTATCAATGTTGCAAAAGAAGGCATTTTGACTGTGATATACTCCTCTCCCTGATGATTGGCTTTAGTATATGTAAAAATTATGCACAGAACTAAAATTTGAAGGAAGAATGAAATGCAGTAAATAATGTCACGTAAGAAAATAAAGCTTTAAACAGAAGACTTTTAACCTAACAACTTATAGATATAAAAAATTTATTCATTTTTTTAAATCACTCCATGTATTGGAATAACCATAATAGGTAAACATATATGTTTTAGATTCGATCTAAACTTCTACAGAAGCACATTAAACTGTATCAACAAGCTGTTCTATTTATTTGAGGTAACACTAACCTATGACTTTCGCTTCTTCATCGGTCAAGGTTTTATTGAGAAAAATTTTCTTCACACGAAGCGTGTTTCCTGAAGGAAGAATAATTCCTGTTGTTGGCATTGGTGGCTCTCCATCCTTCTGCTGCAAGCTGTCCGCTATCACCAGGAAGACTCGGAGGCCTATGTTCATTCTCTGCGGAGAGAAAGTTTTCAAAAGTAAAGCAGACTTTCAGCCGATATTTTTCTCATATTAAAAATATCTCATCAAATAATACTGGGGTGCAGGAAAACTCAGCTTTCTGCTCAACATTTTTTAACCAATCCAGGCACTGAAGTGTGCTTTAATGTCAAATTCCAGATGCCACCCACTCACTTCAGAGGTCAACTGGCTCTCCTCTTTCACTATAAAGCTTATTTCAAACCTTTTCCATCTGTCCTCAACTCTCCTCCTCCTCTTCTCCCTCTCCCTCTCCTGCTTCACAGAAGGAAAAAACCAACCTTCTTTAAACTCTCACTACAACACACACCAGTGCACTTATATCTGCACTTCTTCCTCTCCTTTGCTCTTATTTGAGTTGAGGGGGGGCTGGTCTTTTTAGCTTTAGAATGCTATCTGATCTTAACATTTTTGGGAAATTATACTATTGATTATCTCTTTTCTTGCACATTCAACATTTCCCTTTCAACTGAATATACTGCATTTCTGTTAACCGTACTCAATTATCTTTTTTAAAAATATATATTTTATTGATTTTTTACAGAGAGGAAGGGAGAGGGATAGAGAGTTAGAAACATTGATGAGAGAGAAACATTGATCAGCTGCCTCCTGCACACCCCCCACTGGGGATGTGCCCACAACCAAGGTACATGCCCTTGACTGGAATCGAACCTGGGACCCTTCAGTCCACAGGCTGACGCTCTATCCACTGAGCCAAACCGGTTAGGGCTGTACTCAATTATCTTAATAAGCCCTCTGAGAATACTTCACTGAAGCAACTCGCAATGGTTAATGACCATATTGTTCACAACAGGGGGCACTTTGCCTGCATCCTGTGACTTTAGCAGCACGGGACAGTGTTCTTTCCTGAAACATTTCCGCCCTCGGTACACCTGTGCCACTGCTGGCTGTGTTCCCTGTGCTGCATTTCAGGCTGAGCCTCCTTTATCGGATATTAAATATTAGAACGCCTTCTCCTACCATCATGTTCTCTCTCCCAAAGCCATTGCATGTGTTTACAGGACTTTAATTACCTACCTGATGTCAAAAAGACGTCTCAGATTTAACATGTTCAAACCAAATGCACTTTCCCCCACAAATCGATCCTCCCAGTGTTTCTTGCCTCGGTAAATGACCTCCCTATCTGCACCTCGCTGTCTCAGCCCAAGCTGCCGTTATCTCTGACCTGCACCAGTGGTCTCTACAGCAGGCACGTGCATCCCAGTGGGCCTGCAAGACAGCTCACTGGAATCCAGGGAGGAAGGAAAACTTCTATTAAAACATCTTTTGTTATCTAAGTAAGATTTGAGTTTAAGCTATATGACAGCACTGGTGCCTTCCCTTAGGCTACTAGTAAACATCAGAGGTCAGGTCACATAGCCATACAAGACACCTGGAAGGAAGTGGGAACGTCCGCAATGCCCCGGGTCCACAGAACTGCCCTCATTTACCCATTCTTTCAGAGTACTGCAATTTGCAGGTATTTGATTAAATGAATAGATGGATACTTTTACCTGGTTTTACTTAAACTAGTTCTCACAAACTTAAAATGATTCCTGAAAGGAAAATGTGGATTGAAGATAATCCTAATAAAGTAAGCCTAAATGAACAACAACAATAAAACAGCAAACTGACACTTTTTCTACTCCTTTTTCCACACTGGGCTCAGTCTCATCGATGTTTCTATCTCTCAGTACCTCTCTCTTCCTCTCTCTCAAAGAACAAAAACAAAAATACACACAACACAAAATAAAAACAACAACAAAAAAACAAAAAACAACAACAGAACTGACACTTTTTCTACTCCTAGTGTTAGAACTTCAGTGAGGAGAAACTTATTTTTAGAAATAAATTTGTTCTATGGAGGAAATACTTTTGAAAATGGATGTTTAAGAGAATGCCTTTCATTATGTGATTTTTGTTGCTGGAAACCACATGGAGTATATAAAACACTCACATATGCTCACTTAAAAACCCCAGAAGTAAATATTACCCTATCTTAAAAATACCATAAGCTGAAAGCTTCAATAACTTTCTATCCTATTTGTTAATTACATAAATATATATCTCAGGATTTGATTATGAGGAGAACCAGCGCAGTAATTTAAAAGACATAATAGATAGCACCTATAGTCTTTTTACATTCTCAAATGTTATTAGATTCTGATAAGCAATACGTTCATAAAACATTTAAAAACAATCTGAAAATTGAATGTCTACAGAGTGAATTAGAATTTACTAGTAAAAAACAGGGCCACAGAAGTAGAATAACGTTGTTTTTTTTCTTTTAAAAAATTATGATTATAAGCTCCATCTGGGGAAAAGGATTTTTGTCTGTTTTGTCTCTTATATCTAAAATAGTCCCTGAGACACAATTTAGGTGCTCAATAAATGATGAATGAATGATATTTATTAAAGACCCTGTTGTTCATATTATTTATATTTATATTATTTCTACAAGAAACATGAGCTCACGTCACAACTTCTAGAATCCAGCTGAGCTGGCTAACCTGAAAAACTTCCTCTCTGGATTATTTTGCACCATGCTTAACACTAGTCTTAAATCGTTCAGTTAGCTATCGGAAAGGTTATACCACTTGTCCCAGATCACACCTGTAGTAAGAAGTAGAACTTCTAACTATGGGTTTGAGCCTAATAGTCGGATTCAGAAACAGTGTTCTAAAACAAAACAAACAAACAAAAAAACACTAAAAAAGAAAAAGTTGAGAATAATGTATTACTCTATAATTTATTTATTTTACCTCTGGATTAATGGTGAAAGTTTTAGTAGACTTTCCAACACTGAGAAGATCAAATATTATTTCTTTCATTGCAAAATCCAAACGTTCCTAGAAAAAAACACACACAACGAATAAATCCTTCTAACTTGCTACAACTATATGTTAGGTATAATGCTAAGAATTATATATATATAATGGCAATGACACAGATCTATGCTCACAAGAAATTCATAAATCTAGTTGTATACAGAAAAATACTTATGAATTATAGTTTAATGACTATAACACCTGGAACCAATGTAATGCTGAATGTCAACTGTAATTGAAAAAAATTTTTAAATAATAAAAAAATTATAGATATTTATCAAATGATTTAATACCCAAAGCAATGGGTAAAGTTTTAAGTATTCATTCACCAAAATCATATCCAAAATCTAAGTGAAGTTATTCTCTTAGATGAAAGTGTGTCCCGCATTATCCATGCAGCTGGCCTAGCGAGAGATCCGATGGGACAGAAGAACAGGGTTCCAGGAAGGAAATCTCCAAGGAAAAAGTTAACCAGGAAGATTAACTGATGTTTGAGAGAGTTTTATAGTTCTGGTGGAGTGTTGGTGTGAAGCGATTAATCCAAGGGAACTAGGGCGGGGAAAAGGAGGAGGAAAAGGATACAACCTAATGGCAATTTTTTCTGAATACTAGAGCTAAAGCACCATTTGCTTTCATTTACCTTATCGGCAGATTTATACTTATTTAATTACCATCAGTTCTGTGCTCTAGCAAATAGAAATGTACTCATTTTATTTAAATATTCCTTATTTATTTACTATCAAAATAACTACATTTTGGACCATCTAAATTGTAAGATTTTTAGTTCAAAGAGAATGCAATGAACATTCTGGAATCAAACGTTTTGCTACATTGAGGAGGTAAGCCTACCTATGCTTCTGCAGGGCTGATGTGATTGAAACCTTCAATGTGATCACTCAGCACCCAGTCAATCCCCTAAGAACAAACCTTCCTGTACGGCAGAGCCTGGAGAGCTAAAATGGTATTTGCCAGGATGCCTGGTAACAGTGGGCTTTAGAACATGGCTTAGACCCTGCCAAGCGGTGCCCTCATGCAAGCCTTTGGGAACTGGAGGTCGGGGGGGGGGGCGGGGGGGGAGGAACCCGCTTTACTGGTGGGAACATGGCAGCAGCATGGGTCTAAGACATCTGTGGTGATTTCCTAATTTGGCAACTTTTTGATTGTGGTGGAGGCAGCAGCCTCCTTGTTAGCAATTCTGTAGTTTCCTCTTAATCATTCAGACTATGAGTGTTTCTGTGAACTATTTATATTCCTTAAAAAATCCCTTTCGGTTCAACTAGCTACAGTGGATTCTAGTATCTATACCTAAGGACCTACGTTAACACAAATTACGAAAACAATTTTCAAGAAAAAAAAACAAAAAAACCCACACACAACCTTTCGAGCTACTCCAGAGGTAATTAGTAAAAGCACAAGGGTAGGATCATACACCTTCTTGAGCCCCCTCCCCCCCCCCCCCCCGAACTACAGTGCTTCTTCCACCTGTGGCTCTCCTTTCCTTCCCCAAGTGTGTAGATCCATGACAAACTTATTTTGTCACCAAAAAAAAAAACCCACAAAAAAACCAACCATTAACATTTTTTATATTTATAGCATACATTTATTATTTCCACTGTTCAATAGTAATAAATATTTTATCATACTTTTAGATTTTGTAACAAATTTTCATACTCCAAGTTACTGCAACAGATTACTCTTGTCCCTTACATGGGCACATGTATTAGGAGGTGAAATACTCACCTGAGCAATGAACTGAATAATCTTCACAAATATATTGAGAGGTGTGTCACGAGGAACCACACTACGTGAGCCTTTTGGGAAAAGTGCTGACACTATGCTCATAAGACGACTACAGGGAAAAAAAAAAATTAGTCATAATGAGATGATGAAATTAACAGAACAGTCACAAACTATTCTTCCTATTCTTCATAGTATGTCAGGAGAATTTGTATTCCCCCACAAGGTGTTTGTCATGTTAACTAAAATTCCCTTAGTGAGCCAAAACCGGTTTGGCTCAGTGGATAGAGCGTCGGCTTGCGGACTGAGGGGTCCCGGGTTCGATTCCGGTCAAGGGCATGTACCTGGGTTGTGGGCACATCCCCAGTAGGAGATGTGCAGGAGGCAGCTGATCGATGTTTCTTTCTCATCGATGTTTCTAACTCTCTCTCTCTCTCCTTCCTCTCTGTAAAAAATCAATAAAATATATTTAAAAATAAATAAATAAATAAAAAAATAAAATTCACTTAGTGAGATATGTTTTAGCAATATTTTATTTAAGATACACTTGGAAACAAAGGCACTCACCTTTGAGTTACAGTGTTGCTTTCACATTTTATTCTAATTACATAAACCCACAACAATCTGTACAAAGATTCCAGTGCAACTCGAGACATTTTAGGATCTTTATTCTGTTTAGAACAAAAGAGAATTAAAATAAGTTTATTTAAGTACTTGCAATCATTTAAGAACAGATACATTCTCTGTCAGCAACTAAAAGCCCTCACTCCTCTCTTTTTTATTCAATCTAAAACAGGTTTAAATATGTAAGCATATGTTTGTATATATATGGTAAGTATATGTTTGGTGTATGGTAAGTACAGATAGCTCAAAAGTAACCATAAGGAAATCCAGAGCCATTCCTTATACACTTAAAATAAAACAACTCAATATTAGAATTATAATAATACTTCTAAGAATTTCAAAATTATACACACACACATCAACTTACTTGGTAATAAACGGTTCATACAATACTGGCCTAATGATAGAAGGATTACTAATCTTGGCAATAATTCACTGCAACCCATATACAGTTAAAATCTAGAATACCAAATGCTGTTACAGATATTTGCATTTATGAAATAATGCAAAATATTACTGAGTGATTAGCCTAACAAGAGGAAATACATAGACTAGTGGGTTAAGAGCATGGTCTCTCAAATTAGGAGTGACCAGCCAAACCCCACCCTCGGCTGCTGCTACCTCACTTGGTGCCACAATTTCCTCAGCTTTAAAAACGAGGCAATATGGTACCTACCTCACAGACTCAGGAAATTATGTGAAAAGCACTTGAAACACTGCCTGGTACATGATAAATGCTCAACAAGGGTCTATACCTTCAACTATTTATTTAGAATCAGAACACTATTTAAATTATTACTATTTAGAAGCAGAAAAGTCTTCCATTTCAATCACAATTTGATCGACAAACCTTTTCTGCATACCAGCTATTATAAAAAGTAAAGTTCTCCAATGACCAGTCACGTAATGAGATTTCATTGTGAATATTGAAAATGCAGCTAATCATCAATTTTATTAGGAGAAACTGTATGCATGGTTGTAGGATGCATTTATTGCTATAAGTTAGCATTTATTTAATTTTATTTGGGGAATTTCTTACTACTGAACAATAATCTTATATATAGCAACAGACAAAAGGGAGTTCTTAAATACTAAGTAATTGGCCATTCTATTTTATGTTTTAAAATATAGAAAAATGAACATCTAACTACTTACGACTAAAAACTATGCAAAAGATGTAACAACTAAGGGTATTTTTATAAAAGACAACCACTAGAAAATATACTTTACCACATTTATCTATATGAATATTTGATATAATTAATAATGAAATTATTATATTCTATTACATTTTGAAAATGAAATGTATTTTGATAAACACTGCCTTTATAATTATTCAAAGAGTGCATACATTTTTGGGGACACCCTGCATATGTTACTAATAACCAAGATTTGGGCAGTATTTTCTTTACTATTATATTGATATTGTTTAAAACATAGATGTCAAATATCAAAATATGAATTCAATTAGTTTTATGTACACTCCAAATAATACTTTCACATTATTAAATTGTATTTTTAAAGTATAAATTGTACATTAAAAATATTTAAGCCCAATTCCACATAAAAATTATTCTCATATAAATGCTTAATAAAGTATTAGGTTTATCTTATTTTCTTATTTTAAGTTATAAAGTATCTAGCATAAAAAACAAAACAAAAAACCCACAAAAATACATGATTTTCAAACTTTCCAAGATTGACCACTATGTTAACAAAGCAGAATACTTTATAATGAACAATAGCACAAGATGAAGTGATAAAAATCGATTATTATTTATTTGACCACTACAATGCTGCGATCATGCCTAAATAATAAAAACACCCTAAACTGACCTGAGTCTTAAACAAAGATATTTAATTGCCTCATTACTATTTTGGTCTAATGTGAATACTCAGATTACATTAATAAAAATCCAATAGTATTAATATGTAATAAAATTTGGTATGTCAGTCAAATATGCTCTTTGGCAGCAATTATTTTATTCTTTTTTTCCTTTTTCTCTACTGTGAACCTCCCCCCAAATAATCTGTTTAAAACCCAAACCAATCAAATGAAGTTTAAAAAGTGTTGCAATAAAATCATATTCAAG
Source organism: Myotis nattereri (assembly GCF_964212035.1). NCBI lineage: Eukaryota > Metazoa > Chordata > Mammalia > Chiroptera > Vespertilionidae > Myotis > Myotis nattereri. The sequence goes on along the minus strand of NC_138075.1, from coordinate 200,742,225 downwards.
ATCTAAGCTACTGTCTCAACTTCATTTGCAAATCTTTAAAAAATTTCATTTTTAACAGCTAATGTAAATTAGACAGACTATCTTAAAATTGAGAATTCTGGTTAACAATCAACATTCATTATCAAATATCTTAAGTTCATTTTCTTGGGGCCTCTTTAATACGAAAACTAGAATGCTCCTGCTGTGTGCTACTCTTTTGCTACCATACAAGAAGCAGGCATGAATAAATATTATTAGACATGCAATGCAATAATGGGTAAAGGGGGGGGAAAAAAAAAAGCACACGTGAAGGAGATAAAGCAACGTCTTACATTGACACAACTCACCTGGAGTGTTTCTATTTGCTTTCTGATACTGTTGTTAGATGGCATCTAAATAAAGCAACGTGAGACAGCAAACATAAACATGAGATGCAGCACATGCATGTTAGATGAAAATAAGCACCAAACAAGACAGCTCCTCACCAAGGCCTCTATTTAGAAGAAATCTGAAATTTCCAAGACAGTGGCCAGAAATACTCAGAAAAAAAAAAAATCCTCTAATTTTTTGGGCATCTTGGGATACATCTACAATACTCAAACTGAGAGAAAACACTTAAATTTTTAACAACCTAATTTTTCCTCTCCAAAGCACTGCAATTGAACTTAAACATTAAAGTTTAATTTTTTAAAGGAAATTAAGCATACACTGTAGAAAAAAATTCTTCAAAATATTTCTGTATGATACGTACTCTTATTTCTCTCTTAATTGCTCTTTAGAAACTTAAAAGTCATTTTTCACAGAATGACCTCAGTTGATATAAAGATAGGGGTATTGGAAACTACCAAATTCTGTTTGGAACAAAATTAACAGATTTAACATTTTCAATGAAAATAAATAGGATGTTCTCTCGTGCTATTTCTGAACCTTTAGGACTAAAACCCATCTTTTATGATCACCAGCTTCAAAAACTGGTATAATAATTTTTTAAAAATTGGGCAATATCTTAAAGTGCCTCGAAAATATATTATTTTTATGACTTTGGATGTCTTTTAAATATTCTAAAATTATAGCCAAAATATTTTCTTAAAATATCTGTTACAGCATCATTCCTAATAGTACATTAAAAGGTAACAAGGTAGACCAGAAAGCGCAAATGTTATGGCACTGAATGTATCTAGATGCAAATCTCTATCACTTTTGGCTCCCTAAACATGGGTTATTTAGTTCTCTTCTTTCAGCCTGTCACAGTAAGAATTAAATGAGATACTGTATTCAGAGAATCTAGCATATAGCAAATATTAGTAAAAATCAATTTTAAGAAGTAGTAGGTCTAATAAATGAAAAACTGTTATAGACATTTTTTTTTTAAATTAAGAGGTTACTTGAATCTCAAAACAAAATCAATTTAGGTAAGGCCTTTACCTTGAGCCAGTATTTCCTACATATAAAAACAAATTATACCTGTCACAACAGGTAATTAATGTAGTTTTCACTTGAATGCTCAATTCCTTACCTAGACTATGCAGCTTAGCCCCAGAATCTAAACCTAGTAAACAGGAACCAAGTCATAAAATTTCTGCTGAATAGAGCCTTAATGTAAGTTAAGGGTTAATGGCCAAGACAACTATACTCCAAATATTCATGCTAAGTGGCTCTTATCTCCTTTAGCCTGGCAGATTGACATAGCCATTCATGAACATGGACAATATGCCAGAAGTATTTATCAGGAGGTAAGGATTCAAAGAAAATGGAGCATTTTAAATGAAAGCCTTAAGACAAAAATAAAAAGTTAAGGTACTGCGAAAGAATTGCAAATATGTTAGGTGGAAATGTAGATATATAAAAAAATTCCAACAAGCAACAGAAAAGTATGAATTGTCATGAAACAAAGCAATCTTCCAAGAACACTTAAATGCACATCTTAATATATTTTATTAAAAGTATTAAGAATCACATTACCCAGCAAATTATCAATCTCCTTTAAGTACCTCTATCTATATAAATCATCAAAATAAGGACAGAAAACAGTACGTAATATAACTAAGTAAATAAAAACTTATTTTCTGGTTACATGTCATAGCATTGAATCAGCTTGATTTGACTGTGGGAATTTTCATAAACAAAGCAGAATATATCACTTCTCATTCAAACATGAATAAAATCAATGTAGATCCAGGAAGAGAAAAAGTTAAAAATATTTTTCAAAGACCTATATTTCCTGTAAATCTTACAAAAAAAAAATCAAGACATTTTTTAAAATGATACATAAAATCAGGAAAAAGATATTTAGGATAATGTTGTCTAGTGGATCATTCCTGAAGTGTGAAAAGGAAAGGCAGTCTATTTCTCACAAGACCACAAGGAGCTGTGAGGCCAGAGACAAATAATTTAATCTCTCTGTGTCTTGTCATTGCCTTTAAAGTATTAGGTTTTCAATCTTAACCTGAACTTAGAGGGATGACAGGAAATGAAATCTCACATCTGCCTTTTATATATACTGTAAGCAAATCGTTGAATATTAATCTGTGTAGCAAAACGGTCTTCAAATCAAGCATTCCCGTGACATGCAGATGAGGATTATCTCTCTTCCACCCCCACCCCCCCGCGTCAATCATTAACAGTGCTCCTACCCGATAAAGAGTATCTCCCCCCCCAGACCCCCCCCTCCCCCGTGTGTCAGTCATTAACAGCACTCCTACCCGCAGAAGAATAGGAGATCCTGTTAGAGCTTGCTAGCAGAGCACCCTGGCAAGATTAGGATCCTTCTATCTCACAGTTTTGTTTTCAGTACTAAGACAGACTGGACACAGATGTGCCAAATGGTGTTGATTCAAGTCAGAATAATTTCTGGGGATGTTACATCTGTGTGGATCCAGTACCACACTTTAATTTGGCTGGGCATACTTACATGAAATGTGCTTTTAGTAATATTTTATTATCAAGGCTTTTAAATATTATTCAGACTTGAATTAACATTATTGAATTTTCTCAAACACAAAGTAAGTTTTATAAGATTAATACTCTACGGTTCTAAGGACTTTATTAACAAATATTGCTAGGTTGAAGATACTATTAATACATCAATCATTAAAAATGCACAATTTGGCGCTCAGTAAGACAAACCAAAATTTTAATCAAAAGTTTCTTCATGTTCATACATGACTGATTCCCTATAGAAGGTATAAAGTATGCATAAGAAATGGAATATGGTAAACTATTAATTATTCATATGTACCAATAGTAATGAAAGTTTATTACATGCTAGTCAATGTATATGCATAAGTGAACACACTACAGTCAGTAGTTACAGGTCAGAAATGAGATTATGTCTTACCTTTAAGTGCGACAAACAGTTCTGTAGGAAAATATGCCAGTTACTTAAAAAAAACTGTTTCTGACTGACACATAAAAGGCAGGTGATTAGTGGATATAGAGCCTATAGAAGACAGATAAAAGAGAGAGTTAACACTTTACACGACAAAGCACTGGACTTGTAAATTATATTTCATTTATTCTCATAAACAAGGAAACCAAAAGACTCCTTTATGCAGTTTACCCATTTATAGTAAGAAACATGATCTCCTAGAGTCATGTAACAAAGAATAATAAAGGGCAAATTTTCTATAAGGACTGTTCTCTGACCTATCATATATTCCCTGAGTTAGAGCATGCTATTATTTTCCCTAGAGCCATTCCTCTTTCAGTCGGTACAGTGGTTGTGAGCACGCGCCCTGGGATCAGAGGACAGACTGGCATTGAAGTGTCAGCTTTCCATCTGCCAGGTGTCTGACACCAGGGAGGATACATCACTAGCTCTAAGCCTCACTTTCCTAAAATGTAAAGTGGAAAATAATAATCATACACATCCTACAAGGTTGTGAGGCTTAAGGAAGACAAAGGAGGCAAAGCACTCAGTTCAGTGCCTGGAACGCATGTTCACTCTCTCTACCATAGGTGGCCAAGTATTTGTCCAAGTCTCCAAACTTTCCCCAAGTTGCATGAAAATTCAGAGGAATCCCTCAAAGTTACATGAAACGGGTGGTTATGTGTGTGTGGGGGGGAAACTTTGAATGCAAAAGATGCTATTTTATTATCATGTAAAATAAAGGAATTTGTAGTTTAATACAAGAGTACATTCAACCTTTCCCTTATTATAACACATACTGTAAAGCACCTGTCAGGCCAGGTGAAAACCTAGAATGAAGTCTGACTAACCTATCAAATACAGAGCTAGCAAAATCATGAACAGAATTTTTTTAAAAGAGGAGAAAATATATAAAATTTGCCTTATTTTACACTTTGGATACATGACAATTTCACTTTTTACAATTCTCTTAAATCTCCACTGACTTCATAAAACAATTACTAAGAGCCCCCTCATTAAATATGTAAATATTTGAAATGGTTCTTAATACCAATGAATGCTTCTTTCTGGAGCTCAGTTCAAAAGTAGTCTGATAAAGCATCTCCACAAAATTTTTCAAACAGGGAACATTCACTTCATTTTTAACAGCCTAGGTAAAAAGATAGAAAATGGCAAAAAGTAAGAAAATGGTTACAAACGTGGGTTCAAACTACAAGAACTTTCCGTAAGGTTTGGAATTGGTTAATACCTCACTGAGGAGCTCCTGCAAGTACAGTACCATAACGTGCCAACTGACCAAATGTTAAGTAAATAAGATAAACTTGGTCCCTGCCCTGAGAGCACAAGCAGAGAATGCAGGCCAGTGAACAGGTGGTCTACCAGATGCTGTAAGAGGAAACTGAAACTCTCTGTGGTTTTGAAGCAGTCAGAGGGGGCCCCTAGGGAAAAATTACACAAGATACACCTCAGCCGAATCCAACATCTCTTACCTGAAATACTGCAACAGCTTCCCCTGGAACCACTCTGGCCTTCTCTCCCGCTCTCCTGCCCCCAGCAGTGGGATCCAGCCGCACTAGCTGGCTTCCTGCTGTTGCTCAAACACATCATGCGTGCTCTGGCTTCAGGACGCCTGCCCTTGTTCCTTCTGCCTAGGCTCTTCCCCCCAGTACAGCATGGCTCACTCCCTCCTTCCTTTAGCCGCTGGTCAACCGCCACCTTTCAACTCCCTTCCCATCTTGGCGGTTCTCTGCCCTGCTTTCCATCCCTCCGGAGTCCTTTCCACCGTCTGCATACCACATATTTTACACGAGTTTGTTGTGTTTTCCTCGGAACTAGACTCTATAGGAGCAATGAGCCTTTCCTACCTTGGTCACTGTATCCCCTGCGCGTACACGAGGCCCCCACACGCAGAAAGCACTCAATACCCATAACAAATGAATGAGGAGAGTCCAGCCAGGTGAAGGGGGGCGAGGGGAGGAGGTATTTAGTGAGGCAAGAAAGTTCCAGGCAGAAGTGGCTCTATGTTCAGAGGCAGTTGTTATGGGTTAGAGTGACTGTGGTCATATCGGGGGGTCGCAGCTCATCTAACATGACCGGTGTCCTTAAAGTGGGGAAAATTTGGACACAGACGTGCACATCAGCAGAACAGCATGTGACCATGAAAGCAGAAATTGGGGTGAGGCTTCTAGAAGCCAGGGAATGCCACAGATTGTCAGTAAACACCAGAAGCTTGGCAAGGGGCACGGAACAGAGTCCCTGTGAGACAATACCTTTTTGTTGGTTAAGCCACCTAGTGTGTGTACTTTGTTAGGGCTGCCCTAGCAAACTAATAAACCACAGAAGGGAACATGGCATAAAAGAAGAATGAGGCAACTCAGTAATAACGGGGCATTGTCAAGCATCTTGCTTTGTACAACTGGCTCCGTTTGATGGATTGCGTTAAAAACTGTAACCTAACCCAAGTTAAACAGCTGGCAAAAAACCCCACACATTTTCAAACAAGGAGGGAGCACAAATGGCGTGGATAAGTAGCAATGGGAACCATTTCTGAGGAGAGAAATCAGAGTGCTTGTACTAATGATAACAGCCTCAAGCTGCCATGGTTTTATTAACTAGTCTGTTTTCTTTTTGATAAAATGAACCTAATCCACACGGCCAAAAACTGAGGTGGGGATGGGAAGCTATCTGACTCTAACTACTTTGCAAAGCTATAAATTATGTTTGTATGCATTTAAAAATCTTCACAATAGGGTTATTTCAAAATGATAAAGGTGCCCATTTAAGAGGATATCACAATTCTGAACAGGTATGTGCTGAATAACAGAGCTTAAACATATACAAAACAAAAACTGACAGAGCGCAAAGAGAAACTGACAAATCTACACTTAGTTACAGTCAGAGACGTCAGTGCTCCTCACTCAATAATTGCTAGAAGTAGTAGGCAGGACATCAGCAAGGTTATCATAGACAAATAATACTATCAACCATCTTGGACCTAATTAATATTTATAGAACGCTCCCATCCAACGACAGCAGTACGTACAGTCTTTGCAAGTGCACATGAACATTCATTAAGATAGATGATACCCTGGCCCCAAAACAAATGTCAGTGCATTTAATGCTAGTTGAGCCATACAAAGTATGTTCTCTAACCACACATTAAAAATGAATAACTTAAAGATCTCTGGAAAAATCCCCAAATGTTCAGAAACAAAATAATATGCCTCTAAATTACCTATGGATTTCACAAAGAGCATTAAAAAGTATTTTGACCTTTATGAAAACACAAGGTATCAAAATTTGTGATCTGCCACTTTAGAACTACTTAGAGGGAAATATATAGCATTAAAGTGCTTATATTAGAAAAAAAGGGAAAGATATGCAGGATCTCAGCTTCTACCGTAAGAAACAAAAAAACAAACAAAAAGTGCAAATTAAAACCAAAGTAGAAGAAAGGAAATAATAAAAATCCAAGCAGAAATCAATGAAATAGAAACTGAAAAATAGAGAACATCATCAATAAAGCCAAAAACTAGTTCTTTGGGAAGATCAAAAAAATTAATAAAGTACTAGCCAGAGAGACTAGGAAAAAAGAAGGAAAGTCAAAACTTAGCAATATTTGGAATGAAAGTGGTCACTACAGATACAATAATATAAAGTGTATAGTATATAGTATAAAGCTGACCAACCTGATACCAATAAATTTGATAATTCCCTTAGAAATGAATAAACACCTCAGAAAGATCTGAAAGCTCACTCAAGAAAACGTAGTCTGAGAAAACCTGTCTTTTGAAGAAAGTCATTTGGTAGTTAAAAAGGTTCCCACAAGGAAAATTCCAGATTAAGTGGATGTATTAATATATTCCATCCAATTCCAAAGAAAGACTGAAAGCCAATTCTGCACAAACTCTTCCTACATAAATTATCTTGATACTAAAAAAAGAAAACCACAGACCAAGAGCTCCAGGAACACAGATAGGTGCAAAAATTCTCAATAAAAAACCTTATCAAATAAAACCTAACAATATAAAAAAGTCTTATCATGATCAAGAGTTTCACCCCAAGAATGTAATGTTGACTCAACAATTAATATAGTTCAATATATTATCAAACAAAAAAGAAAAATCATCTGATTATTTCAACAGACGAGGATGGGGGATATTTAACAAAATCCAACATTTATTCCTTCCTGAAAAATAACCAACTCTTCATAAACTAGAAATGAAAATAAATTTCCTCAATATGATAAAAGGCATCTATGAAAAACCTGTAAGTCACATCATACCTATTGGTAAGACTGGCGACTTTACCCCTAAAATGTGAAAAGAGGTAAGGATGTCTGCTCTCATTTTTTTTTTTTAAATCATTGTACTGAAAAATGCTAGCCAGTGCAATAAGGCAAAAGTGAAATAAAATACAAGCACTGAAAAGTATTTTGAACACCTGGAAAATGAAATCTTAAAACAATGGCATTTACGATAGCACAAAAATAAGAAATGCCTAGGATAAATTTAACAAAATATACTCAAGATCTATACACTGAAAATTACAAAACATTGTTGAGAGAAAATAAAGACCTAAGTCAAAGAAGAAAGTTGCTATGCTCATGAATCACAAGAATCAATATTAAGATGTCTGTCCTACCATTTATTAATATAAAGAAATCCCAATTCAAATACCAGCATTATTTTTTTTTTAAATATATTTTATTGATCTTTCACAGAGAGGAAGGGAGAGAGACAGAGAGTTAGAAACATCGATGAGAGAGAATCATCGATCAGCTGCCTCCTGCACATCTCCCACTGGGGATATGCCCGCAACCCAGGCACATGCCCTTGACCGGAATCGAACCCAGGACCTCTCAGTCCGCAGGCCGACGCTCCATCCACTGAGCCAAACCGGTTTCGGCACCAGCATTATTTTTAATTGACTAAGTGACTCTAAATTTTTAAAAAATTTTAATTGCATTTATTGGGGTGACATTATTTGCAAAATTATACAGGTTTCAAGTGTATAACTCAATAAAACATTATCTGCACACTACTTCGTGCAGCCATTGCCCCAAGCAAAGTCTCCTTCCATCCCCATTTCTCCCCTCCTTTGCCCACCTCCACCTACTTCCACCCCTTTTCCTTTGTCTATGACCACACTGTTGTCTGTGTCCACGTGCTATGGATGTATGTTTTTTGGCTAATCCCTTCACCTTCTTTCATCCAGTCTCCCTCCTCCCCTCCTCTCCCCTCCCCTCTGACCTCTGGCAGTCTGTTCCATGTATCCATGCCTTAGTTTCTATTTTGTCAGCTTATTTTGTTCATTAGATTCCACATCTACAATGAACCTAAAATAGCCAAAATAACTTTGAAAAAGCATAAAGTTGGAAGATGGACACTGCCTGCCTCTAAGTTACTACAGGAATTAAGATAGTATACTATTATTATAAGAACATACACACAGGTCATTGGAACAGAGTCAGAAACACACTAAAGCACACAGAGTCAATTCATTTTTTAGACAAAGCACTTGACAAGAATTGTCTTGTCAACAAATGGACAAATTTTGTTGGAACAAAAACAAAACAAAAAAGTAAACAAAATAAAATTCAATCCTCTTACCATATAAAAATTAACTCAAAATGGATCACTAACCTAAAAGTAAATCTTAAATTTAAAATATAGGCGAAACTTTAGGGACTTTGTGTTATTCAAAGACTTGTTAGGTATAATACAAAAGTTTAATTTATAAAAGAACACACTGATAAATCAGATCTCATCAAAATAAAAAAAACTTCTTTTTCAAAGACATAGTTAAGAGAATGAAAGCACAAATCATGAACTAGAAGAAGATATTCACAGAGCATACATCTGATAAAATACTTACATCCACATTTTAAAAATATATGTCTCAAAGCTCAATCCGAAAACAATCCAATACAAAAATGTGAAAAAAGATTTCAACAGACATTTTGTCAAAGAAAATACATGAATGACAAATGAAGATAGGAAAAGATGCTCAAAAGCATTAGTCATTAGGTAGATGCAAATTAAAAACCAGAATGAGATACCATGATACACCTATTGTAATGGCGAAAATGAAAAAGACTGGCCAGAGTAAGTGTTGCTGAAGATGTGGAGGAACTGGAACTCTCACATACTGCTCATGGGAATGCAAAATGGTACAACCACTCTGTAACACAGTTTGGCAATTTCTTGAAGAGTTAAACCTATAACTATCACTTGGTCCAGCAATTCCACTCCGAGGTTTTTACCCAAAGGAAAGAAAAGCAAATGTTCATACAAAGACTGTATATGAGTGTTCATAGCAGCTTTGCTTGTAGCAGCTAAAAACCGGCGACAACCCAAAGGTCCAAAAACAGGTAAACACATAACCAAACTGTGGTATAGACATACCATGAAATACTGCTCAACAATGAAAAAGCAATAAACTACTGATATATTCTACAACATACTTGGACTGCAAAGTAATTATGCAGACTGAAAGAAGTCAGAAAAAGAGTTTGTACTGTGAGATTCCATTAATATAAAATTCTAGGAAATCCAAAACTTATGTACTGAAACTGAAAGAACATCACTGGTTACACTTGAGAACAAGTGGGGTGAGCGAGAGTGGGGATTAAAAAGGAACGCCAGAAAACTTCGAAGAGAGTGATAGATATGTACATCATCTTGAGTGTAAGATATGTACATCATCTTGAGTGTAGGGACAGTTTTTCAGGTACATATATATCCTAGTACATATATACATACATATATATGTGTGCATATATGTATATATGTCAAATTGTACACTTTAAATGTGTGTGGTTTATTTATTGTATGTCAATTTCACTTTCATAAATCTTTTAAAAATAAAATAATATATATGTGTATATATAAAAGTCAATTATACAACAATATGTAGTACATTGAAAATGAGTGGAATATTACATACTACACCGAAAAACTGAGTGGGGTAGGGATGGAGACCAGAAAACAAAAAAAATCTATTTATAGTATGCTATAAATTCCATTACTATTGATATTTCATTACCAGTAACTGCAAAATTAGTTTTGAATAACACTCTACATTTACACCAAGAAAAGTTTCTATCAATGTGCTTCCCTAGAAGTTACTGCGATCATTATTTTCTAAACAATTCAGAGTACAAATTTTGATAGGTATGATGAATGTCACAGCAATCTGTAGGACAGAACTTATAAAATCAAGACAGTCTGGTAAATTCCAGGATGTATGTCACAGTACTTTAAATTCTTCAGAGGCTACTGAAATGGCTGTGATTCTGTACGGAGCAAGGGCCATGATGAAATGCAGTGTGCTACACTGAGCGCCTTGAGGCCACACTCCTGCTAGGTTGCAAATGCTCTGCACTCCTAACAGTCTCTGGATCTTGAGGGCTGGTTCTTTTAATTAAAAGACTGATAGATGCTCTTCTGCTCTGTCTAATAATCCTTTTCCCTATGCCCATGTTATATTCCAAATTTCCACCTCATTGTCTATTAGGTTACCAGAAAGTAAGAATATTTCATGTAGCAACTTCTTTAGTAAAAAGGTACTTTTAAGATATAATATAAAAATAAAAAATACTTACAGCAGCTACAGGGATAAGAATCTCCACAAATAAACCGGCAAGTGCATGTTTTATATCTTTATCTTTTACTTCTAAGAAATACTGAGCACATTCCTGGAGGGTGGGGGGAACACATTAGGTTAACAAACGAGAAAGATGAAATAATTTTTAATATCACGATTATTTTGTAAACACTCTGCAATTATATCAAAAAGCTATGGTCAAAACATACTTAAATTAAAAAAGAAAATTAATTTATACTTGTGACAATTCAACAATTGGAATAAGAAATTAATAACGATGTCATTAATATATCTACATTGTTTCTTTTTAAAAGTCATGAAGAGCAAGAAAAGTCATTGTTAGGCTAAATCTCTGAAACTGATGAAGTAAATCACCTGCATAAACTGAAATGATGCTTCAAAATCTTCTACAGGATACATCTTCACTCGGAAAAATTTCATTCCCATTATTAAGCTGATGACACTCTGTACCACATGTGGACTTTGTTCCTTCAGTCGAAGTTCTTTTAATTCCGTCATAAACTTCTTCCTCACAGCCTGAAACCTTTAATACACACAGATACATAATTTCACTTGCTAAAAACACTAATTTCCAACATCATCTCCTTTCTCTGCCCTCATCAAAATTGCCAGAAAAGCATAGATAGGAAGACAAAAATTTTTGTTATTCTAAATTTCCTGTTCATTTATTTTAGTATCAGAAGTTTCTTAAAGAGGAATAATTGGATTTTTCAATTCCTATATCATCATTGACATAGCACCATTACCATTTAATAATTAATAACCATAATAAAAATAAGATCGAATAACCCACCCATAAAACTTCCCCATAAATATCAGAGAGCCAATTTTTATAAAGTCCTTCTTATAAAGTCTGCCATTTGAGTTGTATGGAGAGTGGACTGGAGATTACAAATTTATTCAAAGAGGTAAACCAATTGATTGTGACTATTAACTATCACTTAAAACGCCTATTTCACTACACTGCAGAAAAACTGAACAAGAGTGGGAGGACACAGAGCTCACAATCTGCATGAGCTAGAGAATCAAAACGTCTTCAAAATGTGAGCACCGTCCTGGCGTCACATGACCACAATTGTTAAGGCTACCAAATTTTTCTTTGCTTACACTGGAAAAAGATATCTAGCAGCTTATTAATCAATAATACTTCATTTTCCTCCTTCATATATTAGAAAACAATCAAAGATTTTACTATTAATGTTACTTGGGGGAAACCAGTTCCTGAAAAATGAAGTATATTTTTCCAATGGTCACTGACTACAGTGAGAAAAAAAAAAATACACACACACACACACACACACACACACACACACACTAATGAAATATGGACACATGATAGAAAGTACAGCATTTATTTCTATTTGATGCTTAGAAAATACAATATCATTTTCCATTCAAATATTCTTTTGTGTTTTATAAAAAATATATAGAAAGTGAATAAATACCTTAATATTGCAATAAGATGAGAATCCAAGGGTTGGGTGTTTTTTAAAATTAAATTTCTCAGAATAATTGTTAATCACTACAATCAAAGGAAATGCATAGGCAAGATTGTAATATACCTCCCAGCCCTTCCCTTTCTCCCCTCCCTTTCTCACTCTACTCGTCCCCCTCCCCCCCCCCCCGGGGCCCGCTCCTCCCCACCTCAACTGTCCGTAAGCCCAGCCTAACCTACTGTGGCTCCTTGCTCCCTTTCTTTCACGCTCATCACCTCACCACTGCTCTACGTGACCAATGAGGGTCAGCATCATTTCACTGGCCATTAGGATTTATAATCTTTACCATCCTGGAATTAACTTAGCGGTCATGCAAGTTCTTCTGGATTCAACTTGCTAATGTATTAGAATTTCTAACCTGTATTCCTGACAGAAATTCATTTAGATAAAAATTTAAAAATCATGAACTACCATGCCATAAAATAAATACACCATTGCTTGTGTCCATGTTTTTGTGCCTATAATTCCTGAGACATGGATTCGTTACTGATTAAATATAAGTGACATATTAAGATATTATTATCTATGTCCAAATGACATAAAACAGACTATGTTCTAAGTTCTATAGCACTGGTTATGCAAGTGTGACTGATGTGTTACAAAGGATAAAAAATATGCTAAATAAAATACATTACTTAATATTAAAATCTAAACTATTAAATATTAACAATACTTGCCTTCTTAGAATTTAGAAAAGGTTTTATATAATGATTTCAGAACCAAAGACTCTTTAAATGACATCCACAAAAATCTGAATTGATACTTTTTACTTAGAGCAAACACAAATACTAAAGACAAACAGCTTTTTAGTGTTTACTATAATGATGGTTCAAGACAGCTCAATGAGTATAACTCCTGACGAATAACACTTTTCATAAAATAATCTGGTATCTTTCACCTTTCCTTTTAGGTATCCCTTTTATCTATTCAAAACTCTGTTTAGTATTAAAACAAATAAGGTGATTAGAATAAAGGGATTGCATTGATATCTTGGAAATAAAAGCACTCAACTGGAAAGTATTAAAAGTAATTATTAGCTCTCTAAAGACTTTTAAAAGAAAGATTTTAAAAAAATGCTTCTTACAGAATTGTTAAAAGTAGGAAATAAGGTAATGTCCTGACTATTCCTGGCAATTTCTGACTTCCTCAATTCAGATAGTTATGGGGAAAAAACCTAAAATGAAAACACGTTGTGAAATTAAAGTATGGGTGATGCTTTTTTTTTTTAAAATTAAATCTTTATTGTTCAGATTATTACAGTTGTTCCTTCCCCCCCCCCCCCCATAGCTCCCCTGCACCCGGTTCCCACCCCACCCTCTGCCCTTACCCCCGCCACCCACTGTTCTCATCCATAGGTGTACAATTTTTGTCCAGTCTCTTCCCACACCCCCCATACCTCTCCCCCCCCCCCGAGAATAGTCAGTCCACTCCCTTTCTATGCCCCTGATTCTATTATGTTCACCAGTTTATTCTGTTCATCAGATTATTTATTCACTTGATTTTTAGATTCACTTGTTGATATATGTGTATTTGTTGTTCATAATTTGTATCTTTACCTTTTTCTTCTTCTTCCTCTTCTTAAAGGATACCTTTCAGCATTTCATATAATACTGGTTTGGTGGTGATGAACTCCTTTAGCTTTTTCTTATCTGTGAAGCTCTTTATCTGACCTTCAATTCTGAATGATAGATTTGCTGGATAAAGTAATCTTGGTTGTAGGTTCTTGCTATTCATTACTTTGAATATTTCTTGCCACTCCCTTCTGGCCTGCATAGTTTCTGTTGAGAAATCAGCTAGGTATTCCCTTGTAGGTAACTGATTTATTTCCTCTTGCTGCTTTTAAGATTCTCTCTTTGTCTTTTGCTCTTGGCATTTTAATTATGATGTGTCTTGGTGTGGTCCTCTTTGAATTCCTTTTGTTTGGGGTTCTCTGAGCTTCCTGGACTTGTAAGTCTATTTCTTTCACCAGGTAGGGGAAGTTTTCTGTCATTATTTCTTCAAATGGGTTTTCAATATCTTGCTCTCTCTCTTCTTCTGGCACCCCTATAATTCTGATGTTGGTACGCTTGAAGTTGTCCCAGAGGCTCCTTACACTATCTTCGTATTTTTGGATTCTTTTTTCTTTTTGTTTTTCCAGTTGGGTGATTTTCACTTCTTCGTATTTCAAATTTTTGACTTGATTCTTGCGATCCTCTAGTCTGCTGTTGGAACTCTGCATAATATCTTTTATTTCAGTCAGTGTATGCTTAATTTCTAGTTGGTCCTTTTTCATAACCTCGAGGGTCTCACTAGATTTTTTGAGGGTCTCACTAAATTTATCGGCGGTTTCTAGAAAACTCTTGAAGAACTTTAAAAGTGTGGTTTTGAACTCTATACCCAGTAGTTTGCTTTCCTCCATTTCTGTCATTTGTGACCTGTTTCTTTGTCTCCGCATTTTGGCTGCTTCCCTGTGTTGATAAGAGTGGCTTTCTGTTAGGTGTCCTATAGGGCCCGGTGGCTCAGTCTCCCCAATTACCTGAGGTGGACACTCTTAGTGCACCCCTTTGTGGGCTTGGTGCACAGTCTTGTTGTAGTTAAGCCTTAATTGTCGTAGGTATCACTGGGAGGAATTGACCTCTAGGCCAATTGACTGAGAATCAGCTGTGTCTGCAGTGCGAGAACTTCTGAGCTGGAGACACCCTTCTGGGGCAAGACTTGCTTCAGTGGGGCTTTGGTGCTCATTGAGTCTGCTCCCTGAGTGTGTCCCTTATGGATCTGAGGAGTTGTAATCTGGATGGTCCCACTCTGACCACTGGGTACACTGGCTCTTGGATCTCTAAGGAGGTGTTAATTTAGCCTCTGCCTGAGGCTACCCAGCAGGAGCTGTGGAGAGATTCCTCTTCTTTGTTTGGGGTTTGGAGGTGCCCAGATGAGGCCCAGCTGTGAAGCAATCAAGCTGCTGTGGGGCTTTAGACCTTCTTTTGGAAGTTCTGGGTCTCTCTGATTCAGCTGCAGTTTGTTAGGTAATTTTCAGGTTGCAAAGGGCCAGGCCTTTCATATGCAAAAGCCTCTGCACACAGCTTGGATGGGGCAGGGTCTCAGGGGATCAACAGGGCAGAGCAAGCAGCTATGGCTGCTCCCCAGTCCTATCCTAAGAAGCCCTGAGTTTCAGCGTCCCGGCAATCTGAGAGAAAGCCGCCCTCGAGTTCCGTTCGATGCCAGACAGTCCAGTTTCTCCCTGCACGAGTCTTGGTCCCCAGAGACTCACCAGGGACTGGAGTTCAGAGCAGTCGGGAGCTTGAGACTCCCTTCCGATTGAAAAAGACAACTGTGTCCTCAGTTTCCAGCCCTCTCCATTCGAGCTGCCAGCCATCTCCAAATGTGCCGCGTCCTCAGCTGTCAGCCCTTTCCACGTGCACCGCATCCTCAGTTGCCAGCCCTTTCGGCGTGCGCCTCTGTACCTCTGCACTTTACTTCTGCACCTCCTCTGAGTCTCAGTGTGCTTTTCTCTTTCCTTCTAGTTGTAGAATTTCCACTCAGCCAGCCTTCCTGTGGTTCTGGATGATGTCCGTTTTGTCTTTTAGTTGTATTTTTGAAGTGCTTGTGCGAGGCAGCAATTTCCGGTGTTTACCTATGCCGCCATCTTGGTTTCTCCCCTATGGGTGCTACTTTAAAATCCTCTGAGGAACAGAGCAGCTTAGTAATAAAAGGTGAAACTGAATTCTATGAAAAATACAGTAGGTTTAAAACTGTCAGTGTCAACTATATTAGTAATGAAGCATTCCAAAACAAAAAGCATATCAAAATCAGTGAAACTTACTTTGATTGGGTAAGAACCCCTATCACCTCTGCATATAAATCTGCAATAATATGCACATTCCCAGTGTTGGTTCCCGAATACCTGAAATAACAAGAGAACAAATGCATTATTTATTAAATTTTTTTCTACAAACTCTCTGAATATATCTTAAAATTTCTCGTTAGATATTGTAGAATTTTCTCTGAAAATTCATTTATAGGATAATAAAATCCACACAAATTTTTTCCTATCTCTAGATTTTAATTTGCTGTGACATTTAGCCTTCTAATTCTTATAAATCCAATTAGTTTTAGAATTATTTTTACAAAAATCATTTCTATATGTATGTTGTGTGGATTAAAAAAAATAATTGCTTTGAATGCTAAAAACAAATGATCGATGAGCGTTCAAAGTATATTTAAGCAGTATAAGCCCACAGAGAAAAGCAGCAGTCCCAAGTTAGTATTTTACTTACCCTTCCTTATGCTTAAAGTGCTTGAAAGCCAAGTTTAGAACTTCATGAACTAAGGGATCAGGCACAGGATGAACAGGAATCTAGAACAACAAAGATCAAGTGAGTAAGAGCTAAATAGGTTAGAAGTCTTTTATGAGTGGTCTTATTTCAACAAATTAAATCAATAGTCAATTTTAATTTTCATGATATGATCTATTACTAATCTGTCAATCTTCCTTTTTCCTAAAAAAATATTTTTTCTTTAATTTAGTTGAATATCTAATTTCACAAACTCTAAACTTACGACTATTAGCTTCTAAATCACGAATCACTGAACAATAGACTACGGAGGGGGAAAGCTATTGTTGTTGTTACTGCAATTGTTATTGTCAGAAAGTTACACATACATTTCCCGTGTGTAACTCTGCAACAGCTATAGATCAGCAACCTTTGACGGAGCCAGCACCGCACTTCAGATAGCCTGATTTCCTATCATAACAGTAACCAAGAAGGACAACTTTTCCAACAATTTTAACCTACTAGTATTTATGGCTTTATTAGTATTAGAAATTTGTCATTTAAATGTCTGTTTTGTTTAGTTCTTTAAAAACTACATGTTAGTTCCTAATCTGTAATATTTAAAATCTCTGCCCTTTCCCCCAGATATAATCACTATTAAAAACTTGGTATATAGCCTTGCACACTTTTTCTACACACACACACACACACACACACACACACACACACTTTATTTTTACTTAACAGAACAATGCATCTTTCCATGTCAGTACTTAGAGTTCTTCCTTGTTATTTTTTAATAGCCATAAAATATTCAGTATATGTCATTTATTGAATGAGCTCTCTATTAATGAACATTTCAGCCCAGAATGTCTATAGTCAATATGTATGTTTTACAATAAACATCTTGTGCAGTCAACATTATAGATTTGTATAGTCCCATGAGAAAGAGTCCAAAAAGAGGAACTGCCGGGTCAAAGATTATACAAGTCACCACTGACAGACTCTAGTTCTATTCATGTGTGGGTCTGTTTCTGAGCTCTCTATCAATTTAACGTGTCTGTCCTAAAATCAGGCTGTCTTATTATTAGGCTGTCTTACTTATTTAATAAGTTTGGATGTATTGTACTACAAGCCTCACCCTCCATCTTTTTCAGAGATGTTTTGACTATTCCTGGCCTACTGTTCTTCCACATTCAATTTACAGTCATCTTTTCAAGTTCCACAATAACTATAAGATTACTGGAATTGCAATGAGCCTTTCAATCAATTTGGGGATAACTGTATTCTTACGCATTTACACGGAATATCTTTCCATCTCTTTAAAGACTTTCAGCAAAGTTTTACAACTTCCTGTTTTGCCCTCTGTTATACTTGGTCCTATGAGAACAATCATATGAAGAGATGCTTGATTTCATTAGTAATAAGGAGGGGGGGAAATGCACAAGGTATCATTTTACACCAATTCGATGGGAAAAAAAATTGAGTCTGACAAAGCCAAATAGTAGAGATAATGTAAATCAATGAGGTTTCATGTACATTGCCGGTGGAAGTTTAAATCAATTATTTACGCAGCATGCAACCTACTGAAGAGGATCAATGTTTGCCACTAAGAAATACAGCAGGTTGGCATAAGGATTATTTTGAGCTGAAGGCAACTCAAAAAACTGTATCATGCTGAGCAGATGCAGGAAAAGCTCTCTATTCTCCCTCTTTCTGGCTAAAAGCAGTCTCCCTTCCCCTTTCCAATACCAAGGAGAGTAGAAGAACCATGGCCACTGGAAACAGAAAGTTGGCACTGAGATGGGTCTGCACAAACAAACCTTTCTAATAGCCCTTATCTACCACTGGTTTTCCCCATATATTTACCTTCCCACCATTTACCACCCCAACAGCCAAACCCTTTTCCTTTGTCCTGTCACTTCTCCACAATGTATTTTGCTCTTTGATAAAGTAATTTTTCATGTCTAACCCTTCTTTGGCTCTTGACTTCTTTTCTAGAAGGGCCTTTTTTCCTGTTAATCTGCCACTTATCAGCTGAATTTCCAGGGCCCCGGGTATTAAACCTAAGAGGATGGTGCTTTACCATGCTAGCAATTACACGGTTAAGGAAACAATGATGAGAGCCTCTGGCTGGAGAGGCCTTGCCAACACCTTGATTTCAGACTCTGGCCTCCAGAACCATGAGAGAATAAATTTCTGTTTTCTTAGCTACCAAACTTGTGATAACTTAATTCTACAACCTCAGGGAACCAATACATGACCTCACAGAGTACTACAAATGAGAATAATAGTACTGCCAACATTGTAGGTTTGCTATGAAGATTAAATGAATTCAATGAGTTAATATTCATAAAGCACCTGGCAGGGTGTTTGTTACCTAGTAGGCACTATTGCAGGCTTAGTGAATTTTTACAAAAAAGAACTGAGGTCAATGGGTGCTGATGACATTACTTTTCTGGTTCATGATTGGTGGGCTGGACACCATAATATTGGAGCCTCCTGTTAGATTACAGAATTGAAAACATACTCATGACGCCGTGAAAAGGTTGAGAAGAGTGAACTCGTACAAAGATTCTTTCAAGCCTAAATGTTCAATAAAAAGAACCCTTCAATTCTCTAAAAAAAAAAGGGGGGGAGGGAAAGAAAACAATGACGTATAACTACACACTTCATGGATGAATCTTAGTCACATAATGTGGAGTGGGGAAAAAAGTTCCAGAGGACAGTAAACAATGATACAATTTTTTAGAAAGTCCCAACACAGTAAAACTTTAATATATTATCCAAACATGTATCAAAACATTTTTAAAGTGAAGGGAATATATTAACATAAAAATCAGTTACTGAAAAGGGAATAGCCAGGGAGTGAATGAACTAGGAGAGTCACATAATTAGGCTTTAGATTGTAGATAACAGTCTAGTTCTCAGAGGGACCATTATATTGTAAACAAACAAACAGGAACAGCCACGCAGAGAGCAATGACAACAGCGTGTCTTTAACCAGAATTTATCCAATTCTGTGGGCCTGGGGTCCAATTAAAACAAAACACATAGGAATTCTACATTTGATTTGCTGATAATTTTTAACAATACAGATTCCAGAACACCTCAGTAATAGGATGAAATTGTAATCGAATATTAAATATAACCAAGAAAGCAAAAAAATAGACTGGGGAAAATATAGTAAAGAATTCTAATTCCTCAGAGATGGTCAGAATGCTTCTTGAGGGCTTGAAAGAAAGCTATTTAAAATGAAGACAGTGCATTCCTTACAAAGGTAAACCAGGAGTCTATTAGGAGGGGATTAAACTTAGTCCTGAATAATGACCAGGAACTAATTCTAAACTAGTAAATATGAGAGAGACATTAGATAAGAGTAATCACGCAAACAGTAATGAGGGACAAGAATTCTAACAAGTATTCACTTCCATTTATTCATCTCAATGAGACCGTGACTAAATTCTGACAACACTGAGAACACTGACACAACTTCTAAACTGCTGTCCCAAGCAGAGGGAGGCATGGCAACTGACACGGCTTTCCAAGGCTCCTGGGGAACCTTCAGTGCAGGCCGGACGGCTATCCTAGAGCCTCATCGTGGCTAAGGGGCTCAGGGCTTACTGTGGACCAGAGGAGGCCGAGAAAGCCCATTTATCTCATTTCCTAGAAACTGCGACTGTCCCAAGGGCCTGTACCTGGAATCCAACGGGAAGAAAATGCATGATGAAGGGGATTCTTATACTGCCCCATTCCAAAATCAAATAGGGATTAAGGGAGGAAGCAGCTGAAATCCGAACTCTACCTTTCTAGGGCTCAGAGAACATTTTAAAAGTAACCTGATGGCCTGGGGGGTGGGAGTGGGCAGGGAGGGGTTGATGGGGGAAAAGGAGACATATGTACTTAGTAATACTTTTAACAGGAAAGGGAAGGGGAGGGGAGGGGAGGGGAGGGGAGGGGAGGGGAGGGGAGGGGAAGGGAAGGGAGGGAAGGGAAGGGAAGGGAAGGGAAGGGAAGGGAAGGGAAGGGAAGGGAAGGGAGGGGAGGGGAGGAAGGAAGGAAGGAAGGAAGGAAGGAAGGAAGGAAGGAAGGAAGGAAGGAAGAAAGAAAGAAAGAAAGAAAGAAAGAAAGAAAGAAAGAAAGAAAGAAAGAAAGAAAGAAAGAAAGAAAGAAAAGAAGAAGGAAGGAAGGAAGGAAGGAAGGAAGGAAGGAAGAAAGAAAGGAAGGAAGGAAAGAAGGAAGGAAGGAAGGAAGGGAAAGAAAGAGTAACCTGATACAGGAATGACATGAACTTTTCATTCATTACTTCATGGAAGCTGGGATATTTAAATCCCATGTTAACAATGGGGCAGAATTTATTGTGAATTTATTCTGCATGACAAAGTTCAAGAACTCAGATACTTTGGAAGAAGAGTCTTATTGACCTTGGTCCCACATAGGTAAACTGAAATGTTAACCCAGGACTTCTCTAGCATTACGGATACTTAACTAGGATTCTATGATTGACTGGATAGTTACAAGAGGCTTTTCAACCTCTAACAGGCAAACATTATGAAAGTATAACAATCAAATCTTATTGATACAGGAATTTCCAGATATTGGCTGACCAACTATTAGAGGCACGGCAATCTTTTACTTGGTAGCCCAAGAACCCCTTTTTAGGACCACATAATCTATCTCAAATTAAGAACTAAAAACAGTATCCCCAAAGTGCTCCCTCAAAGCCACACTAAGCTGTTCAGTTTATTACAGATAAAGTATAACCAAACCATTACACAATAAATGAAAACGTTTTCTTCATTGGAATGATAAAAGCATAGAAAGACCATGGATATTGGGTTAGTCCCATGGTCGGCAAACGGCGGCTCGCGAGCCACATGCGGCTCTTTGGCCCCTTGAGTGTGGCTCTTCCTAAGCCTTAAGAGTACCCTAATCAAGTTAATAACAATGTACCTACCTATATTGTTTAAGTTTAAAAAATTTGGCTCTCAAAAGAAATTTCAATCCTTGTACTGTTGATATTTGGCTCTGTTGACTAATGAGTTTGCCGACCACTGGGTTAGTCTAATCAAACCAAGATTTCTCTTTTCACTAGTTATGTATCCTCGCAGAAGTTTCCACTCCCTCACCTGGAAATTGCAGATAACAGAGTAGAACCCTATACTTACTAGCCCTGAGGGAATGCAAAATCTGGTGTATCACACTGGAGACTGATTCTTGTCCTCTCACCTTTCCCACCCTTCTCTAAAAGGGACCAGACCAAAATTCTTACCTCCTGGGAATGTAGGGGAGATGAAGGAACTAGATATTGAGGACAAGGCCTAGTAGAGGAGACAAAATGGCAAGAAACCAGAGCCAACCAGGGAAGCAGGGAGACAGGTGTGTTCTCCAGCCTCATCTTCCCTGGAGTGGCCAACAAAAGAAGTTACAGGGCTCACGGCTGTGGTCCTCTGTGTAGCTCCCAGTCAGTCCTATGATGGCCCCATGGGCAGTGAGGACAGAGCAGACATCACCACTAGGTGATGGACTATGACTGGATCAAGTGCCTGACTCCCAGAACTTACTCCAGAATGGACAGTGCTAATCAACAGGCTGGCCCAAGACATTTCCCTGACCTTGCAATGATGCAACACCGCATTTCACATGACTCAACTTTTGTGCTCCACTTACTGCACTGTTATGGTTTTATACACTGATTTCTTCACAGTGGTG
The DNA here is from genome assembly GCF_964212035.1 of Myotis nattereri. Taxonomy (NCBI): domain Eukaryota; kingdom Metazoa; phylum Chordata; class Mammalia; order Chiroptera; family Vespertilionidae; genus Myotis; species Myotis nattereri. The sequence goes on along the minus strand of NC_138075.1, from coordinate 200,719,792 downwards.
TGTGGTGTGCTCTAGGCCAGAGATACAGAACACAAGGGGACTTAAACCTGTAATTCCTCCTGAACAGTCTTTATTTGCTCATTATGTGCTAAGTCTAACAATGGCAGCTGGGGACACTACTTAGTCACGTTGCATACTCTTTATTAGTGCCCTACTACTGCTGCCACCATCAATCCTCTGTATGTGTCTTTGTGAAAGGTTAGATTATTTACAATATTTACTACAATAGCCTTACAAGGTAGATATTTATCCCCTAGTTTACAGGTGAGGGAACTGAAGTTCTGAAGTTGGTATGTACTTCTCTAGAATATACTGTGGGCCCAGTCTGATATATTAAAAATGCTTTTAATAAATGAAAAAAAATGAGAAGAAAACTGCTATCGTTTTCATATTAGAAGAGAAACAGAAGTGAAAGAAGAAATATATCTTTAATTTAGTGGGGAGCACAATCTCTAAAAATCCTATATGAAGAATGAACATTATCAGACTGCACAGACATTTTTGAACTATCTATTTCTCCCCTTATTTTCAATAGTAAAAAAAAAAATAAAAAAAATCACCCCAAATGGAATAATATTCCCATCTTTAATGTCAAGAATTTTTCAAATCTTTGCCATTTGCATGACTTTAGAAGCAGCTCTAATTCTACCTGAGCATTCAAGAAGCATACATCCTAGAGAATGCCCATGTTTTAGTCCAAGGCTATTCCCACCACCACCTCCCAAAATTTAATGCTTTTATCACATCAGGAAAGTGAAAAACAACAAAACTAGGTTAAGATATGTATGCTGGGGCATCAACGAGACTCACTCATTACCTAAGAGACCAGTTCTCAGCATAAAGGAGAATAAATTCATGCTTCTGAAAAATTACAAATGAACCCATAACATCGAGAGCTGCTTATCAACATCTAAAATGGTACTGATAAATCTGAAAATACTGAAGGACTACTCCACCTTCTGATAATTCTCAACAGCACTGATAAAACTAAGCCAAGAGCTTGAAATGACTCACCAACCTGGTTTCCCAATCTTCTTGTTTGTTTCAATGAATAAATACATCTGACTAAAATTCAACATAAAAAGAAAATTGCTTCAAACTTGCTAAACACTACATTGCTGTTTAATCATACTTTCACTGTGGATTTTAAAGCCCCTGTACTAACAGTAACATCTGTAGTCAGCCCTGACCCCAAAAATATTCCTCTTTTTTAGAAAAATGTAATTACTTATCTATATCTTGAGTTCATTTTGTTCCCACAGTGAATTGAATCACACTAATTTCATCACATTTAGCTAACTTAATTCTTCATCTAACATGTTATGATTAAAACTTTAATTCTACAAGATGCTGGTCATTTCACCCAACCATGTCACATCTCTGATTTTACCAACAATTTATTTTTATTATTAAAGGGAGAAAACTTGGAGTAAAAAAGTGAACTAGGTTTATAATCTTCAGTAAGTCCCTACAACTAAGAACATTTCTTCACCTATAAAATGAAAATAGCAGATAACATTTATTGGGCACTTTCCATGTCCCAGAAATTATTGTATTTAATTCTCATGATTCTACAAAACATGGTAAATACCATCCCTCCTTCAAAGAGGAGAAAGAGTTTGTGGGTAATAACTTGTCAAGTTACACAGCAAGTAAATGACACAGCTGGGATGAAAACACCTGCCATGACTATCTCCCAGAATTTATTAGTGACCAGCTGATACGAAGGACATAGAGTCTTTATGCATTATGAAGAGTTCTAAATATGTGCGATTATCACTGAAGACATGACAGATTACTCAAGAAACAAATAATTTCTAATATTTACCCCTCCTTAAGACCGAACCATCCATGTATCAATACTTCAATGCTCTTGGGACTGTCTAAATCACATTTTAATATGTGTATATTATGTGGGACAAAGTAAAAGTCTTATTAAATTCAAGATCTAGTACATTGATTGCTCTCTGGATCTATTAAACCTTACATCAGTTTGACAGTGAAGAAAATTGGGTTAGTTTGTCATGAGATTTCAGAAAGTTGTATTGATTTTTACTTCATTTCCTGTAGTTTTTAAGAAGCTAAAAAGATGCCTTTTACTAGGAAAGGAAAGAAAAAACCCTCTATAAGATCTTAAATACAGTGTATCTATATTCTTAGTGATGTATTTTACCCTTTGATGGGTGCATTTGAATGAAAGTCTGAGGATAATGGTAAAAGAGAGACATGGGAAAGTGAAAAGGGAACAATAGGTTGAAAGACTGTAGTGACATACCAAAAGCAAAGATTAGCTGTCAGAGCCACTGCATTTCCCTTTCTCATATTTTGAGGCCATGTAAACCAAGGATCGGAAAGGATTTTGTGGAAGGAAGTGGAAAACTGAGCCCACTGAAAGAATGTCCTTACGTTTACAGACCCTAACTTTTCTTCTACCGGAAGAGCTATCTGGATTATTTTGGAGAAGTAGATGGAGGAGAAAGAGGATGAAGATGATGAGGAGGGAAAAAGACAAAGAAAGAAGAAGAGGAGAAAGACAACTCCAGGGGGTTGTCCTTGTGTTGTTCTGAAGCCAGTGCAATCAGGGAGAGCTTTTAGATGAGGCAAGGGACTGATTGCTGAGGAGGAGAATGTCATGGGAAACAAAGGAGAAAAGGCACAGAGGAGACAGATCAGTCCTGAAGGTCAGTGTAGGGAGTATGCGATTTCCACTGCTGGAAGGAGAAGCCCTATACAGTTTAACTAAGCAAAGAAGTGCAGATGCTGGTTACCAAACCACTTAAATGAGCTACATTAGCACACATGAGAGGCTAGGGATCAACCACAACGAGCCCCTGTAAAGCCCACTCATGCTGTGTGGCCAGGGCTCCTCTTATCCCTGGTTACCTCAGGGTCTTACGATCCCAGTTCAACTGGGAGGTCACAAAAAGGAAATCTGGCTTGTCAGCACAACTCCCAGGAGAAATTTCTATCCCACATTCACTAAAAACCTTTAGGATGGGTACAAATTAAAGTGATTTTATCTGTGACTAACTCATTTATTCATTTTACAGATTTTTAATTATTTTATTTGCAGATTTCAGATGTTCAGATTTATAATGTCTTTGCACAGACATTATAAAAAAAAACAAAGGCAAAGTATAAATGATTATACAATCCAATTATTTTTATATTGGCTATGTCAAAAAAATAGTCTATCAATTTTTATATCTTTCATTTCCTGTTCATCATCACATTTTATCTTCTATTTGATTTTACATAACATAGACAACTCCTTGTCCAAACATGTAATATGCAAAATATAATTTTTCTTTTAGAGTTCCTAAATTTTTCCCAAATACTACAATGTGCATGGCTGGAAATCTATGGATCATCTTTGCCAACTCAGTCTTACTCTTGTCAAATCATCCCCATCCCTCAACTATTACTGCACAATTATTACATGTTGAAATGCAGGCTTGAGGGCTTAGAGAAAGAAATTCTTTGAAAGTGGAAGTAAAAAAAGATTGAAGTAGGTGAATGACAGGCATACTATATTTGCAGCTAACGGCCCATTTGTAACACAAATTTCTATTCAGCTCCATTTTGCTAACATGACTTCATGTCTTGGATGGCATACAAACATAAAAGAAACGAAGTGACAGGTACAGGAAAGGAAGGCCTCAGGCAACTGAAACAGGTGTAATTAAATTATAGGAATGCAGTCTATGTGGGCCAGAATTTTAGACAATACATCCTAAATAAGGTAACTGAAACATCAAGGCAAAATAAGAAAAACAGACTTTTCAGAAATAACAACTTTACGGAAATAACAGCACTTACCTGCTTTAGAACTTCAACTAAAACTAAACAAAAAATGAAATCTACTGCTAAGTCTCTCCTTTCAAGAAGATAATCTCTTTCACGTTGCTGGTCATCCCTGAAACAAGAAGCCCAAGTTAGGACTGCATGAAGAATGTAAGTTTTAAAATAGGTATTGGCTACTAGTTCAAATTATTCACTGAGTTCCCAATATGGATGGTGTTCTACAGCATACAAGTTTTCCTAGTAACTCACGGTATATATTACATGTTCTTATTTCCTCTCTTTTGTGAATTAGGAATCTATACATACATTTTTCACTATTATATCTGTCAGAAATTAAACCTAATCTAAAAAATTAGAAAGAGGAAGAAAAGCATTTCAAATTTCATTTAGAAAATATAATGTTATTTCATATTTGATTAGTATATTTTTATTAAGAACTGAAACCAAAAAAATAACTCTTCTGAAGAAATTACTGTGCCAGGTAACTTTCTTACAAATCTAAGATGAAAAAACACAAGTGGCATCTACTCAAGTCCATTTCTAAACCATAGGCCATCACCTGAACACAGACAGATGTTTTACTAAAGCCCAGATCTCCCTAGGAAATCTGAAAAAGGAGAAGACGTGTTCTTGGACTTGAGCACCAAAAAGGGTGTCATGGTAAATAACACGGGGTTTTGACAGTCATCCTGTATCACCACCACTGCTTCCCTTCACACACCATGTGAACAGGACCTTCTTTGAATATTTTCTTAATTTCTTTCATGATTATTAAAGCTCCTCACAACTACTGAAATGGCACTCCCGAAATCTGGTTTAGCACGACTAGTCCCCGTGATGAGCACTGTATGGCTGTACCTGCTTTACTTGGTTGACAGGTTACGCTTGGACTATCCTCTCCCCTTACTACCATTTCAGAACAAAAAGAATCCATGTTATTGCTTAGAAGCCAAATAATAACAATCTTCAAGTGATAACACGATCACCCCCTTCACTGGAATTGCTGCGATCCCAGAACGGTGGAAAATGGGCCACTTACCCCTTAGATTTGGTGCTAGATCGAGGCCTATACTCGTAAGATTCATCTTCAGTTCCATTCTGGCGTCTGTACCAGTCAAACAAGGTGCGAAGTAAGGAAGGGAGACAGTGCTCTGCTACGGAGCTCATGGAGCTGATCAACTGAAAACACAAGACATAGCCGGAAGATAAAATGCCACACCGAAGAGCCGTACCCGTAACCATTAGCCATCACTTAAAAATAATAAGCACTTCTAGAGCAAACATAGAATACACAGAGCAACTGAAAGCAGCAAATCTGTCTTAAAATTAAAAAGAGAGAGAGAGAGAGAGAGAGAGAGAGCGAGCGCGCGAGCTGGGGATACAGTCAAGTAGTAAACGGGGCTAAGTTTCTCCCACTATCAAAATTCACCCAAATCTGTTTAGCTCAGAGGCTTTCTCCCTTCTCCTTGCCTCCACATGCTCCTCACATGGTCACCAATAACATCCCTGATTAAACACATGGGTACCTCTGGGAGACGATTATGCATAACATGTGAGGAAAATCAACACATCTACTTCCTTCCCCTGGCCAGTTCCTCTCTCCTCATGTGAACAAAAGGTTCTAAAATGTTGCCACTAGAATTGGTAAACAGATGGAGAAACAACGAAAACTACAATATATTGTTAGAAGTATGGAAAAGCTCAAATTTACTCTGTACTGCTATGATACAGAACAAAATTATAATTAAATAATCAATTTGTGATACAAATAAACATTAAAAATGTGTTGTACACAAGCTTTTATAGCTTAGAATATTCAGTGGTTCTCAACCTTCCTAATGCCGTGACCCTTTAATACAGTTCCTCATGTTGTGGTGACCCCCAACCATAACATTATTTTCATTGCTACTTCATAACTGTAATTTTGCTACTGTTATGAATCGGAATGTGAATATATGATATGCTATATGTGTTTTCCGATGGTCGCGACCCACAGGTTGAGAACCACTGATATTGATGGACAGCATAAAGATAATGTAGGAAGATGAACAACTGCTACCAATTTGAGGCACCTCTGAAACTACCTGTATTGTAGGTGAATATCAGATCCATTTCATGAATGATGGCAGCTTGCCTGTAGTGAGGTGAGAGGTGCACCAGCTACCCTCAGCAGTCCCTAAAGTCACCTCATCTTGAGCAGCCCAAGAAAAACACCCTCTCTTCATAAGAAATTCTGTATCTGACTCAACTCATTACTCATTAAATTAATATTCTTAAATCAGCATAGAGTACAACAATTTTCACTTGGCTTTTCTTAACTAAAAAACAGGAATACTCAAGGTCTCATTCAGTTCCAGGACTACAGGAAGTACAAGTAAATGAAGATAACATGATAACTCTTGTAATGAAGATTTAGATTCTCCTAATATTTTATATTTGTCATCTAACTTCAGAATGTACTTCATCCAGGAAAATAGAAAAAAAAAGCAATGGCTTATTTGATTGCATAGGCTGTTTTCTTTTTCATTATCTCTGCCTTCCTTTAATCGTGGTTCTATTTATAAATTACCATAATTTGACAGGTAAATAGTGTCTAATATAGGGAATTAAAGTAAAACATAATTCTAATTTTAATTAACTATTTTTTAATTTATATTTTATTCACAATGAACCGTCCCTGTTAAAAGGAGAATATGGTTCACTGTTAATAATGAAGGAACAATAAAACACCATCTACTATTGTAAATGTATATTAAAACAGTTTAAAGCACACATAGCTTTTTATTGTAAAAAAAATATCAAGCTATGATGCATGATCATGTATAGTTTTGTTAATCAATTACATAAGAAAACATGGAAATTTTCCTTAAAACCTTGTTTAATAGGATTTCTTATTCTGATTTTATATTCATTCATCATTAGTAATATGAATTTAAGCTATAAATAATCTAAATACTTTTAAAGTAATCTATTAATAATACATTAATAATTAAGTAGTTAATTACTAGTAGGAATACCTTCGTGGTGGCATTAAGATGTGAAAAGCATTATATGAGGTGATCTGGTTACTACTATAATAGAGGACTAGCTTCCTATTTATGGTCTCTTCTTAGATTTGCAGCTATTTACCCACTATATGTATGCATCAGAATTACCTAGGGAGCTGTAGTAAAATACAGGTGCTACTCAGACTCAGCAAAACTGCAGCAAGATGCAGAAACGGTATGTATCCACCAAGTAATTCTAACCAGCCATCGTTATCTAATCAAGTGTACTAATGAATATTAAAATCAATTTCCTAGATATATAATTATGAGAAAAGTACTCAGGAATACTAGATGGCAACAGGAAGCTAATCTAGGTTATTGGTTTTTGCAAACAATCAACATATAGTAAAACAATTATTAAGCACACATAATTATGACAAAAATAACACTCAAGCAACACAATCTCAGCAAGAGAAAAGAATTAACATTAGAGAAATACTACACTAATTTTTAGACATCAGCATTCTATATAAAGGGGGCTGGGGAATTTTTTGGTCACTGTATGTTTTCAAGCTTCTATTGCTTTCTGACACAGAGAGGATCCACTTGGCCTTTGTACAAGCACAGCTAGAAGCACAAGTGTGAGGGTGGGATGTAGTTGATGCCTCTTGGGGCAGCCCTCAACCACTGGGGATGGGAGCTGCAGACAGACAATTCTGGGGACATCTGTGTAAGGCTCAGAGGTAGGAGGAAGGCCCCAGAGCAGAGACCTCTCAAGTGCTCCCTTCCATCAGTTCTTCCTCCCTCTGCTTCACTTGCCCAAGCCTGCTCTCTGGGGTCGTCCCCAGGACCGAGGCCTCATCTCCAGCTCTGCTTCGAGGAGGTAAAGAGGGAGCGAAGTAGGCTGGATGCTTCTCTGTAAAGGTTCTGACAGCCCCAACAGGAAAAAATAAATGTTAAAAGGTAAAATGCTATTTATTATGCAGAAACTGTAGGAATTGATATACAAGAAAAGATTGGTGGATGTAATTGGAGACTTTCTGAGAAAATTTAAAAGGGCACAGCAAAGAGATTAACAGTGAAAAGTAAAACATTTAAAAATACTGAATGAGCAGAAATCAATAAAGTTCACAGGTCATTCTAAGAATTATAAAGTTCACAATTCATAGTTCATTCTATTTGTTTTGTTAAATAAACAAACTACCAATGACAGCTGAATCTAGATATACGGGAACTTCTTAATACTAGATATATTTGGATCAGACTGGTAGGACAAATATTTTTCTTTCAGAAAAAAATAAAACAGTCCCCTAAAATTGACATACCTGGTCAAACTGAAGATCTTCACCCCTCTGGAGAGATCTAGACAAAGGCTTCTCCTACAATTAAAAATATGTTTCAATAAACATGTGAGGAGAAGACAAAACGAACAGAAAAATGTAGTTTGGAGGAAAGGAGAGATCATACAGAGAGCAGAAAGTCTTTTAAAAGTGCATATATATTTAATATTCTCAAAACATAGTGGAAATTGCAGAGTTGTAAAAATCCTGGGCCTAAAGTCAAAATCAGCAGGTGACTGTTTAAAGCTTTTTCCTCTTTTCTTTTCTCGTCACTGGCAATCTAAAAGATTAACAGATGAGCTTGGATACGCCTGGATCATTACCCAGGATTGATCTACCACCTTTTAGGAAGAAAGGAGCCTCAGGTATTGGATTGCATAGTCTGCAAGCTGCTATCCTCAATCAATGATTGCCCTTCCTTCCTGAATCTTTCTTCCAAACTAAAAATGAAATTGTGGCTAAAAGTCAAGCTCAGCTAATCTTCCCATCTTTCGGCCTCTTTAACCTCCTTTTATTACGGTTTCTAATGAGAATCAAAAGGCCCGTTCTCTCATTTTAGTGATAGATTAAATTCTTTTAGCAAAAGCCATTTATAACTGTGCTACTTTTTTTTTCTGGTAACCTCCATGGGTGCTACTTTATTTAAAGTGACCCTAAAGAGTTTCATTTGAGAATTCAAGAGAGTCCTCTTGGATGGCTGTGTATTACCTAAGAGGATACAGAATAAATTTCAAAATAAATAAAATCACAATAAATGCACTTGAAGCTATAATAAAAATACTGTGACAATATGATATTAAATGTATTTTCATTATCTTATATAGATATACTCAGTTTACTCAGGCTTGGATGTACATGAAACAAAGCTGGCAAGAGATCTGATAAGAAGAAATGATGCTGGTATATATGAGTGCAAGGGGGTAAAATCTGTTAAAATATGATAGGGATTTTCTCAGCCTGTGTTTGTCCGTGGCTGCTGGAGACCACCACTTTGGGGGTTTTCCTGGTGTTTTTGAAAGAGTAAGCTCAGACAGCACTTCTCCCAAATTGTGATGATGGGGTAGAAACACCTTTTTTCTGATGGAATCCTCACCACTATTCACCGTAATTTTATAATCTCACCTTAGATTACCAAGTAGATGTCTCTGAAATTAGGTATTAAAGGAATGAATAAATATAGTCAGCATCAGACTAGTATTCTGAAAGAATTTATGAAAAGCTCCGTTAACGTTGTTTTATTAGAAAAACAAAGGGCACACATCACAGCAAAGTTCTTAAGGCTACAGGCAACTTAAAACACAAATCCTTACTAAGTACCTCCTGCCAATCATCTACCATGGGCAGTGCTGCAGATAAAAGGGAGGGTGAGACCTGGCTCTCTGTATCAAGTAGCTCACATCAGAGGAGATAAACATATGAACAACTAATATGGTAATGTCAGAATTTAGAAGTATGAACAAATTATTGTGGTCAAAGAAAGATTCATTTAGCTTGAGGAGAATCACTATGTTAAAGGGAATGTATGGGAAATTCAAAGGATGAGTAGAGCTTTAAAACACAGAGCACAGCCTAACTAAGCATGGCTCAGTGGTCAGTCGACCTATATGAGCCAGGAGGTCAAGGTTCGATTCCCAGTCGGGGCACATGCCCAGTTTGTGGGACGTGCAGGAGGCAGCCTATTGATGATTCTCTCTCATCATTGATGTTTCTATCTCACTCTCCCTCTCCCTTCCTCTCTAAAATCAATAAAAATACATATTTTTTAAAAAACAGAGCATACATCAGGATAAGAGAATCGTGAGACATTATACAAACTGTAACAAGAGTGTAAAGAGGCTGGAATGACCCAACAAGAACTTGAATTTATTCCAGAGCAATGAAAAGTGAGCAAGATTTTTAAAGCAGAATGGTGATAATTGTGTGTATTAGATAAAAAAAGTCTGGTTAAAATAAGAAAAATGGGAAGGAAATGGACCACTTTCTGACCAGTTAGAAGGTTCTTGCAATGGTCTAATATGACAGAACCTGACCCTAAGCTAGGACAGTACGAATGGTATTGGAAGTAAAAGAAAGGAGAAAGATAGAGAAATATCATTTAGAGACTCAAACAAATTAGGTAATTTCACTCATATTTCCTTTTAATATTTTAGCTCTCAAGATCTCCACATTTCAAAATTAAAATTCCTTTAAGAATATAGTATTTTGAGAGTTGATAGGACCACATTACATGGTGATATTTAGAAAACCTATACTAATAAAAGCCTAGGTGGTCCTCGTGCGTGATGTCATCACAAGATGGCCGCACACACAGCAGAGGCGGGGCGTGGCGGCTGCTCTGCACAGTGAGGCCTGGGGGTCCCGCGGCTCCACGCAGTGCAAAGGAGGCTGGTCCCAGCGTCTCTGCCACCTCGTGTGGAAGAGGCAGGTTGTGGCAGGGGAAGGCAGTTGTGGGCAATCAGGCCGGCAGGGGAGGGCAGTTGGGAGCGATGGAGCCGGCAGGGGAGGGCAGTTGGGGATGATCGGGCTGGCAGGGGAGGGCAGTTGGGGGTGATCAGGCCAGCAGGGGAGGGCAGTTGGGGGTGATCGGGCTGGCAGGGGAGGGAAGTTGGGGATGATTGGGCTGGCGGGGGAGAGAAGTTGGGGGTGATCGGGCTGGCAGGGGAGGGCAGTTGGGGGTGATGAGGCCAACAAGGGAGCAGTTGTGGGGCAATCAGGCAGAGGCAGTCGAGCAGTTAGGAGCCAGCGGTCCTGGATTGTGAGAGGGATGTCTGACAGTCGGACATCCCCCGAGGGGCCCCAGATTGGAGAGGGTGCAGGCTGGGCTGAGAGACCACCCCCACCCCCTGTGCACATATTTCATGCACCGGGCCTCTAGTATTATATAAAAGAGATAAAGTGTTTAAAAATGTGCTGTGCAAGTTGAAAATTGCTAAAGCCGGGTGTTAAGTTTCAGAATAGTCTAGATTTTCCTTTACTTTCTCTTAGGTTTTATCTGTCTCAACAATTGGCATTGGTAAAATTTAATTTTGTTCTTTTATGACCTGCAGCAACTTATCAAAGGGGATGCTGGGCTTTCACTCAAGGTGGTGGCATAGGTAAACACTGCACTTGCCTCCTCTCAAGACCACATCAAAATAACAACTATAGAACCATCATCATGTAGTCCTATAACTAAGGACATACAGGAAACACCACCTAGAGACCGTCAGGAGGAGTGGAGAGGCAGAACAGTTTGGTCCCACAGCCACTGTATGTGTAGGAAAAAGTATATACAGTATGGGGTTAGTACTATTCCCGGTTTCAGGCATTTAATAGGGGGTCTTGAAACTTATCCCCCCATGGGGAAAGGGGGACTACTGTACTAACCCATCCCTTATATTACTTTAAGACTATTTTTAGAGCAGTTTTAAGTTCACAGCAAAATTGAGCAGAAGGTAGAGACTTCCCATATACACTTTGCTCACACATGCACAGCCTCCTCCATTATCAATATTCTGCACCAAAGTGGTGTATTCGTTACCTCTGATGAGTCTACACTGACATATCTTAATCATCCAAAGTCCACTGATTACGTCACAGTTCACTTCACTCTTGGTGTTCTATATTCTATGTGCCTGGACAAATGTTTAATGCATGCACCCACTGCTATAGTAGCATAAAAGTATATTTTCACTGCCCTAAAAACCCTTTTGTTCTGCCTATTCATTCCTCCACCCACACCCAACCCCTGATCTTTTCCTGTCTTCGAGTTTGCTTTTTTCCAGAATGTCATATAGTTGGAATTATATAGTATGTAGCCTTTCAGATGGGCCTCCTTTAATATTTTTTTCAAGGTATATTATTTGCAAAGTTTGTATTGTATTGGTTAATACAAAAAATCCAGAAAATATTTCAGACTTTTAGGTCAGCTCTACTCACCAAGGGTTCAGCCATTACAACTTCAATTTTCTTTTCAGCTTGAACAGCAAATTCTGCAAAGAGGCTCTTGATGACATATTCACCGGGCTTGACATCTGGGTCAATTGTAATGTTTGACATGATGATATTCTTTTTCCCCAATGTGGAATGAAAGTTGGAAGAAGTACAGTACTTATTCACTTTGCTGACTGGTGCTGAAGCTAAAATTGAGAAAAAAAATAAAGAACTCTACTTTAGTAATCAACTAATTAGGCCTACCATAACCACCCTCCTTAGCAAGCGTGCTACCCCTGACCTGCTTCCAGATCTCCCAATCTGTATTACCATACTCTATTTTTCTCTATTATACTTGCTGCCTTCTAACACTGCCCAACATAACTATAATTTATAGTTATAAATTATACACGGTTGTTATGTGTTGTTTTTCTCTCTACCCTACTAATGTGAATTCCATAAGAGCAGGGATCCCCTTGTTTTTTATGTTCATTGATGAACCCCAAGAACAGTGCATGCATGGCATATACTAGGTATACAATAAACAGGCACTGAATAAATGAATTTTAAATAAAGTCACATGCAATTAAGGAAATAAAAGAGATGGGAGTAAATGAAACAGAGACGGGGTTAGGAGTTGAAATACGCTACTCTGCATGCCCAGCAAAGGCCTCATTTGAAGAGGCTGCATTTGAATTAAGATCTGAATGATGAAAAAGAGGCAACAAGACAAAGCATCAGGGTCAGAAAGCACAAGGCTGAGTGTGAATATTTGAGAAACAAAAGGAAGGCCCGTGTGGCCTGAACTCCAGGGATGAAGTCAGCGAGAGGCAATGGGAGATGAAGTCAGAATTATCCGTCAGGGATCAAAGTTTTAGACCTTGATAAGGAAATTAGATTTCATTCTAAATGCAATTGTAATTCTGTGTGAAATACTAACTTGCAGGGGGATAGAAGCTGGCCTCTCCTTAAAAGACCGCTCTGGATCCTCTGGATTGGAAGAGGGCAAATATAGAATCAGGGAAGCCACTGCAGAAACCCAGGGGAGAGCACAGCGTGGGCTAAGAGGCGGGCAGTGGCACAGGAGAGAAGGAAGAGGATTTGAGATTTGCCATGTGTTAGTGGGTGTGATATCAAGGTGAGGGAAAGGAATGAAAGATGACTCCGTATTTATACCTGAGTCGCTCAAAGGTCAGTGGTGCCATTTACTCAGTGAGGGACGACACTGGGCCTGGCGAATAGTTCGTTGCGCCAGATGTGGCACAAAAAGAATGCACACCACTGCATGTTGTTTATATTTACCTGTCCTGTTCGCTTGGCTGCCTGGGCAGCCTACCTTGGATTTCTATCTACAGTTTATCCTTCCCGCATTCTTCCAGCCTACTGCATAACACAGACCCTCCACATTCTCTAACTACAGCTTATGTCAGTGATGGCGAACCTTTTGAGCTCGGCGTGTCAGCATTTTGAAAAACCCTAACTTAACTCTGGTGCCGTGTCACATATAGAAGTTTTTTGATCTTTGCAACCATAGTAAAACAAAGATTTATATTTTTGATATTTATTTTATATATTTAAATGCCATTTAACATAGAAAAATCAAACAAAACAATGAGTTCGCGTGTCACCTCTGACACGCGTGTCATAGGTTTGCCATCACTGACCTAATCGCCCCCCAAAGGGCCTATCTTCTGGTCCCATTACACTGGGGGCTAGGCTTTCAGTATATGAATTTGACAAATATTTAGGCCATAGCATTTGCCAAAATCAAGGTGTGAGCAGAGCTGCATCCTTTCTGGAAGTCCTAGGCCAGCAGTTCTCAACCTGTGGGTCGCGACCCCTTTGGGGGTCGAACGACCCTTTCACAGGGTTCGCCTAAATACATCCTGCATATCAGATACTTACATTACTATTCATAACAGTAGCAAAATTACAGTTATGAAGTAGCAACGAAAATAGTTTTATGGTTGGGGGTCACCACAACATGAGGAACTGTACTAAAGGGTCGCGGCATTAGGAAGGTTGAGAATCGCTGCTCTAAATACATACATTCCAAACTCATAAGGAATTATTCTGTCAACTAAAACAACCTACTCTACCAAACACAGTACATATCAAGATACAAAAAGGTGACCTGTGATAACTTCAACAGAAAATTCCAGGAAGTAATACAAAGTCAGGTTACAGCAGACAGTTCAGAAAAAATAATTTATAAATTTTAAAAATCTTTTTGAAAGACATAAGTTCCAAACACCTGGCTTCCTTTCATGCCCTATTCATTATCTTTATTTACTACTATTTTCACAGAATAGAGTATTTCCCTCCAAACTTAAGATGAAAAATTTAGGCACACATGATTCTTATTAAAATAATAATAATCTAAAGAATATTACAAACTGTTAATATTACATCTCAAATATTTTTGCATCACATCAAATTAAAGTATAATATATTGTATTCTAGAACTAAAACTATATAAGAACAATTCAAAAATTCACAGTCCTTTGAACACAGTGTACACTATTTTAAACAATGAACTATTTGTTTACTCTGTTTCATGATCCAACATTGTGTATTATCAAGGAGAAAATCTATTAACAAATGTTATTGTGGAAAAAAGAGATCTGAAATTAAAAAAATATTTTGAAACATTAAGAATACGCTGTATTTTATATCATTATTATGTTGGACAATCGTAAGAAATCATTAAAAAAGGCTATTCAGTTTCCAGAATTTTAACATATTTTAGAAATAAAAATGAAGATGAACCATATTCAAGGCTGATATATGTAAGCAGTTACAAAATATATTTTTTCCTTTAATGAAGATGTATAAGTCTTTAATTAAGTTTCATGAGATCCTAACAGTTACAAAGGTTTCTTGGAATTTAACTTTACAATAAATGAAACTAACCAAGAAGTCACATGATAGACCTAAGTACTTAAATTTTAGACTCTGAAGAAGTATAAACTTTTAAATTGATATTTAGCCTTTGAACAGTATCTTCAAAATGGAAAAAAACAAACAAAAAACTTTAGTTAAACTGATCTCTCAAATAACTCACCATTACTATCTTCTACAGAAAAAGCATAAACATAAACAAAGCATAAACAAATAACTAACATTATTGCATACTAGAGGCCCAGAGCACGGATCCATGCACTGGTTGGGGTCCCTCAGCCTGGACTGTGCCCTCTTGAAATCCGGGGCCCCTCAAGGGATGTCAGACTGCCAGTTTCGGCCCGCTGTGGGAGCACATTGACCATCAGGAGACAGCTCCTGCGTTGAGCGTCTGCCCCTGGTGGTCAGTGCGTGTCACAGCGACCAGTTGTTCCAGTTGTTCTGTCGTAAAAGTTGCTTAGGCTTTTATATATATATATAGATTTTAAGAAATTTTCCAATAAAGCCAAAGTTTAAGGAAAACCTGTATTTCGCTTCCAAATAAAGATTTCCCTTCCAAATATCTGCATTAAAAAATCAAATTTCAAAAATTACTTTTAAAGGGTTAATCACTTTTGCCTCTATCTACAAAGCTCTAATGAAATGAGAAAAAGACCCACATCTCCAAACTGAAAACTGGACAAAAGACATGAATAAACAAGGTACAAAGCATAAAACAGGCCAATACCACAAAAATAATATTTAACCTCACAGATATTTTTAAAACAAACAAAAATTAGATAGACCCCAATGGAGTCTGTGAAAGCAGCCTGCTGCCATCTCAACCCCAAGAACTGGTCTTAAACAATAAAAATTAGTACTTTATAGTCACCACCTTATATACATACATGCATATATTTATGTATAGATTTATATGCAAAAATATAACGAAGTACCATACAATTCTAATTAATTATTTTCTTATAATGGCTAACAAAAATGTTGATGATCACCTAAAAAAGAAGAGGCCTTGGAATAGGAACAAATATAAAAATATCTCAATTTAAAAAGCAAAATTCTTAGTTTAAAAAGCAAGCCTATTACCAGCAAGTTATTTTGTGAATAATAACAAACTAATTTTAAAGTTTATATGAAGAGGCAAATGACCCAGAATAGCTAACACAATACTGAAGAAGAACAACAAAGTCGAAGTACTTAACACTAGCTGACTTCAAGACTTACTTTAAAGGGGCACTAATCAAGACAGAGTGGCATTGTTGAACAAATAGACAAACAGATCAGTGGGACAGAACAGAAAGTCCAGGAATAGACCCACACAAACATAGTCAACTGAACTTTGACAAAGGAGCAAAGGCAATCAATGAGAGAGACTTTCAACAGATGGCGCTGGCATAACTGGACCCCCACATGCAGATTTAAAAAAACAAAATCTAAACACAAACCTGACACTTTGCACAAAAATGTACTCAAAACGGATCATAGATCTAAACGGGAAATGCGAAATGAATTCTACATGTAAAATGCAAACCCCTCTGAATTCCTAGAATATTAGGTAGGAGAAAAGTCTGGATTTTCTTAGGTTTAGTGATGACTTTTTAAATATAACACCAAATACAACACCCATGAGAGAAAAGTTGGTAAGTTAAGCTTTATTAAAATGAACTTAAACTCTGCTAAAGATATTGTTAATAGAATGAAAAGACAAGGCACAGACTGGAAGAAAATATCGGCAAAACACATAATCAGCTTCCAAAATATATAAAGAATCCATTGTACATAAAAAAAAAATCCTTAAAACTCAACAATAATAAGCAACCCAATTTAAAAGTGGGCAAATCATCAGAACAGACCCTCCCCAAAGAAGACATGTAGATAGCGGTAGAAACACAAAACTGTATACCCATTTTGGAAGAAAATTTGGAGGTTTCTTTAAAAATGAAACATATTCATACCATACAGCTCAGCAACTAACTGCACTCCTTGGGACTTACTCAAAGCAGTTTAAAGTATGTCCACACAAAAACCTGCATACAGATGTTTATAGCAGCTTTATCCATAGTTGCCAAAACTCTGAAGCAACCAAGAAGTGCTTCGGTAGGTAACTGGATGCATTGTGGTGTATATATATCCAGACAATGGAATACTATTCAGCACTTAAAAGAAGAATTTTCAAGTCATGAAAAAACTTGGAGGAAACTTAAATGCCTATTTCTAAGCAAAAGAAGCCAGTCTGAAAAGGCTATATACTGTATGATTACAACAATATGACATTCTGGAAAAAGGCAAAACTATGGAGATAATAAAAGGATCAGTGGTGCCCTGGCCAGGTAGCTCAACTGGTTGGAGCATATTCCTGATATACCAAGGTTGCGGGTTCGATCCCTGGTTAGGGCACATACAAGAATCTACCAATAAATGCATGAATAAGTGGAACAACAAACCATTATTTTTCTCTCTCCTTTCCCCTTTCTCTCTCCCTTCCTTCACTCTCAAATCAATCAATACATTTTTTTTTTTAAAAAAAAGAGACCAGTGGTAATCAGGGGTTCAGGTTTTTGGATGGGGGTGGAGGGGAAGGGAGAAAAGGATGAATAGGAGAGTACAAGGGACTTTTTTTAGGGCCTTGAAACTGCTCTGCGTGATACTATAATTGTGGATACATGTCACTATATATTTGTCAAAACCCCATAGAATGTACAATACAAAGAGTGAATGTGATGTAAGCTATGTATGGGTGATTATGACATGTCAATGCAGGTTCATCAATTGTTTTAACAAATGTACCACACTAATGTAAAATGTTAATGGGGGAAACGGGAGAGGGGGGAATAAGAAGACGGTACATGGGAACTCTGCTTTCTGCTCAAATTTTCTGTGAACTTGAAACTCCTCTAAAAAAAAATATATAAAGTCTGTTAATTTTTAAAAACATAAAAATAAAGGAAAGAAAAGCCTATTCTATCCCTGTCAGCCAGAACCAAAGGTGCCTGGGAAGAGTCAAAATAAACAACAGCTCCAGTGAAAGCCTAAAACAATAATATACTTGGATCAAACTCAGGAAAAGGAAACAGTTTATAAGTCAATTAAAAATAAAATGTCAAAACATGAATCAGATCATATGGTAGACAGATTAAAAGTAAAAACAAAGAAAGCAAAATCAGGATTAGGGAATAATAGCAAATGTCAACTTCTGAGGAGGCCAGATGGATGGGTGTGCCTTCCAACTACCCATCCAGAGAAACACTGTACATTTGAGAGCAAGTACATCTGAAGAGGAACAGAGGGAATATAACAACGTGCGTGTTGTGGGTGTTAAGGGTACAATATGAAAGCATCATTTGATGACTTCATTGCACAAACACAATTTGCTATAAAGCAAGGCCTACCTCAAAATGCCTTCATGAAGGAAGGAAATGCATACCAGACACTTTTCATTTCTGATGGAAATGAAACATTTATTTTTTTAATACTTTAAGGTATTTTTCCCTAACAAACCTGTTCTTTTTTTTTTTTTTTAAATCCTCACCCAAGGTCACATTAAACGATTTTGAGCAAGGGGGGGGTGGGGGGGGGAAGGGGAGGGACAGTAGGGAGAGAGAGACAGAGATTAATTGGTTGCCTCCCACACACACCTAAACCAGCCCAAGGGATCAACAGACCCAAAACCTTTCCCTGTATGGGATGACACTCCAACCAATTGAGCAGCACCAGCCAGGGACTAACAAACTATTCTTATTTCAAGTGACATGCTGGTAAAGGGCTCAAAAACAAACAAAAACCAAGAGTCCTGATTTATTAGCATTTGCCAATTTCCCTTGTGCACTGACTCCCATCATGGCTGATTTCCAGCTATCAATGGCTTAACAACCAGCTGGTCAAATCCTTGGTGAGAATGAGATCTCGAATACCACATCAAGTTATCACCAATTTGTGACGAGAAAACTGACTCCTAATCAAAGTCACAGTCACATTAGGTCCTAAGTTTCTAAACTTTCAGGTCAGTGCCTTTATTTTCTCCAGAATTGCCAGATTCTGATAGACCTGTTCCCCCCTCCCCTTTTTAAAAAATATATTTTATTGATTTTTTTACAGAGAGGAAGGGAGAGGGATAGAGAGTTAGAAACATCGATGAGAGAGAAATATCGATCAGCTGCCTCCTGCACATTCCCTACTGGGTATGTGCTCACAACCAAGGTGCATGCCCCTGACTGGAATCGAACCTGGGACCCTTCAGTTCTCAGGCCGACGCTCTATCCACTGAGCCAAACCGGTTAGGGCTGTATTTCCCCTTTACAAGTCTAGTTTATTAGCATAATATTTGCTTAGACTAACTATTTCCCAGATGAAATATTTTGGTTGCATCTTCATATTCATTTACATAAAATGGGCTAAGAAGAAAAGGTTTTCCCACTCTGGTGAGGTAGATATTTACCCATACTTTCTTTAAACTCTTTTTTAGTTTTATTTTTTCCATTTAAATCTGTCATTCAGATTTAAGCAATGTCTTTATTGCATATACGGTAAAAACATTACTTTATCCCCGCCCCCCAATATTTAATCAAATTCTTCTGGCTTCCTTTACTGAAATTCTGTCACTAATTTTATATTCACTATCATAAACTAAAGCCAGACTCAGATATGCTTTCTATTTTGCTCCTTAGTAATCTTTTTGTATCAGTACCATACTTTTAATTATTGTAGCTTTATAATAGGTTTTGTTATCTATTGGTACAAATACTATTTACTCATCACCTTCATAATTTCTCAGACACTATTTCACTTATACGTTCATGTTTATGCGTATCTTCAGAAGTTAATTAGAAGAGAAATGTCTTAAGACTACTTGTCTAGAACCTGACATACCCTCACTAATTTATCTTCTTTCATGCAACGCCCCCCCACCCCAAATATGCATTTTCCCCTGTAGGATAGCTATCTAATTCTTATTAATTCTATTTGTAAATGCCTTGCTTCTGTTCTATGTGAATGAAATCATTTTCCTCACTCCTCAGTCTAATTTTTCTGTTTCTGGTTACATTTCAATGGATAAAAAATTAAGACTTTCGTTGTTCTTTGGGCAGCTGTTCCCAAAATGTTTATTTATCCTAGTCTCAACTATTCCCACTGAAAACAGTTTCTAAACATAGAAATCCTATGACATCTTGGGCACATTTCCAATTTTTTTACTTGAAGTCTACTACAGAAATATCACTTATTATAAAGCTCGAGAAAAATGACCTATCCTCTAAATAATCCATTATTCACTCAAGCTAGTCTCCCTGGGGGTCATTTTCTTGTACTCTTTTGAACCTTCAGAAGCTCAGCTAAGAAACTATTCAGAAAATCTAGAAATAATGTGCTATTTTCAAAAAGTGCACATTTTGCAAATAGCACATTAGGAGTCAGAAGACCAAGGGCCCTTGACTTGACTACTTAGAATCATTATAACCTTCATCAAATTATTTAACCTCTCTAAGTTTTTGCTTTCCCTCTACAAAATAAATGAGATGAATTATATCTCAACCATGGTATGTGTCAGAAGCATCACAAAAGTAGTTTTCATTTTTGTTCTCTTTCTCTCCCATAAAAATAATCACTGCCAGTAAAAAGCTATTCTCCTCTTGCAATCAAGAGCCCAGGGATCAGCAAAGAATAACCCTGATGTGAAAATCTGAACATCAAATCCTGTAGGACCTCCTCCAGCACACATACCTCGGTAGACTCAGGGCCGGGGGGAGGTAAACAACTGCATAGAGACCTGTAGCCATCTTCTTTGCTGTCTAAGAGGCTGAGCAGAAGCTGTAAGCAGGTCGCCTGAGTCCCCTATGCCCCTGAGGCTGAGATGATGGGGGCCGACAAGGAGCAAAAGGACTTGTTCCTAATATCTTATCTGGGAGGTAAGAGGTCCACAGAGGCAAAGACTGCTTCCCCTGTCCTCACTCTCAGGATTACTCTTTAAATGGGGATGAGCCACGCTTAATTAGCAGACAAAGAAATGTAACTGCCCACTAAGAGTATCCAGCAGCGAGTGACACATGAAATATTTACCAAACACCAGCAGCAAATTATCATAGGTTTCAAAACACGAAATCTCTTTCAATTAAAAGCAGGAACTAAACAGATAGATTGATTCTTGCCTTGTCATTCAACAACGTCCAGGAAGTTATGGGATTTATGTAAGTAAATGCAATAATACCAAAAAATTAAATCATTGTTATAAACATTGAAAAATAAGACATGAAACTTTCTATACTAGCTAGCAATAACTACCTAAAAATGCAAATGCAGAAAAATCTTCTATTCACAAATATAGGTGGGAATACATTTAATAAGAAAAGCTTACATGAAAGAAACTACAAGATCACCTTAAAGGGCACGAAAGAAGTTCTGAATAAATAGACATATTTATAGGTGGGAGCATTTATAATAAGTGTCAATTCTCACAAAATTAATATAATTACTACAGTTCCAATTAAAATCTCAATAGGTTGTGCTGTATAAAACTATCCTAGAGTACACACAGAAAAACGAAAACCCCAAAAAAGCTAAAAAAATTATTTAAAAAAATAGCCTGGCCAGTGTGGCTCAGTGGTAGAGCACTGACCCACGAAAAAGAGAACGTGGTTCGGTTCCCAGTCAGGGCACATGCCCAGGTTGTGGGCTCAATCCCGGTGAGTGGCGTACAGGAGGCAGCCAGTCGATTCTCTCTCATCACTGATGTTTCTATCTTCCTCTCCCTTCCTCTCTCTGAAATCAATAAAAACAAATTTTTTAAAAAGTACAAAAAATATTTGCTAAATCAGAAGATAATGTAACTGATCAGAACACATTATAAATACAATCAAAACATTATACCAAAATATAAAATTGACTATATCAGAATATAATGTAACAGTAATCAACTCAGTAAACAAAATGTCGATAAATCAGATTAATGTAGAAGATGAGAGACTTCTCAGAAATCCCAGATGCAAAGTAAAACGACAGTGAGGTACCACTTCACACCTACCAGAATGGCCACCATCAATAAATCAACAAACGACAAGTGCTGGCGAGGATGTGGAGAAAAGGGAACCCTGATACACTGCTGGTGGGAATATGGACTGGGCAGCCACTATGGAAAACAGTGTGGAGTTTCCTCAAAAAACTAAAAATGGAACTCCCATTTGACCTAGTGATACCACTTTTAGGACTATATCCTAAGAATCCCAAAACACCAATCAGAAAGAATATATGCACCCCTATGTTCATAGCAGCACAATTCACCATAGCTAAGATCTGGAAACAACCCAAGTGCCCATCAATAGATGAATGGATAAAAATACTGTAGTACATTTACATAACGGAATACTATGCAGCTATAAAAAATAAGGATCTCCTACCCTTTGAGGGAGCATGAAGGGACCTGGAGATGATTATGCTAAGTAAAACAAGCCAGTCAGAGAAAGAGAAGTATCACATGATCTCACTCATATGTTAAACTTAATGAACAAAATAAACTGATGAACAAAATAGGTCCAGAGACATGAAAGCATAAAACAGACTGACAAATCTCAGAGGGAAGGGGAAAGGATGGGTAACAGGAATAGATTAACCAAAGAACTTGTATGCATAAGTACATAAGCCATGGACATGGGCAATAGTGCGAAAGGCCTAAAAGGGGAGGGTGGGGTAGAGGAGGTCAAAGTGGGGGAAGAGGGACATATGCAATTCTTTGAACAATAAAGATAAATTTTAAAATAAATATAAATTAAATTAACAACAAAAAAAGAATTCAACATGGGCAAAATGAGAGGGATAGGGAATATCTGTTTAGTTATAATTTTGGAACAACTGGCTATTCATCTGAAAAAAATACTATATTCAAAACCAAAGTCCAGAAGGACGTGAAATTGAAAGTTAATTTTTAAAAGTCTAAAAAAAATATTAGGCATCAACGTGTTCAATCCAGGGGAGAAAAGACCTTTAGCCAAGATAGAAAACCCAAAATTATAAAAGAGATGAAATCATTCAACCAAATAAAAATTTTAAAATTTTATAAGGCAGATGATACCATAAATAAGAAAGTACAAAGTTGAACAAAAATATAATTTGGCAAAATATATACTCAGGTGTGGAGAAGCATGGGATTTGGTTGGAAGGTCTGTAAGGAGAAATCTCTGAAAGGTCAGGGACCTCTGAGGGACCTTGCTGAAGGTGGCAGCCCCTGCCTTGACTTTTCCAAACTAGTCCGAACCCCAGGGTATTTTGCTAAAATCTCTGTTCAGTCTTTTAGACCCGATCCTGTAGAAGCATGTGCTTTCTCAAGGATACGTACCCTGCTGATAGTATCTAGAGGTTAATTTTAGTTCAAGCTGTGGTGACAATAAAAGCCTAAGGAGGTAGGCGAACAGGGCTATTTGCTTCTAAAGCAAAAGAGCCCCTTAGCCTCTCTTTCACAGAAATGTGTGTCAGAGCAATCATTCACCCGTCACTCAGGATCTGCCAGTCAGTCCCGGCACTTAGGCAATTCACGTAAGAATAAACCTAAAAATACAATATATGAAAAAATATTCATCCAAAATTTGTAGTGCCCAGATAATGCAAATTAAAACAGCAATGAGCTTTCATATTATGCATATCCGACTGGCAAATATTAGAAAGAATAATAAGATCTATTGTTGGCAAGGTACAGGGAAACTTGACACTAAACACGTTGCTGATGGAAATGTTATGTCCACCTCAGTACAATCCTGTAGGCCAGACACAAGGATGGGTATTTTGGCCCTTAGAACAGAGCAGAGCAGACATTAATTTCTTTGAACTTCAGGCTCTCCATGCAACTGATATTAATTTAGCAGTATCTGACCTGCCCACAAGGAGCGCAAAGGATGGTATGCCAGCTCTAGCATTAATATCCGCTTGGCATATTTCTCACTATAAGTTAGTAAATTGGCAAACATAAAAATTTGTCTCTGTCAGACTGTTTATTACAATCCTACCCTCTGGAAAAGATTTCATACCCACTCTCAGTCTTAAGGTAAAGTCAGGTTTTCTAACCCAATCCCGGTCCTTGCTGGCTTCTCTGGCACTTCCTTAAATCAGAATCAGAATCTTTGGCGTGAGGCCCAGGCGTCTGTATGTTCTGGAAAACGCTCCAAAGTGACTCTAATGTGCAGAAAGGGCTGAGAACCACTGCCTTACACTCATCCTTCTAAAGTGGAACAGCTGGTTCTAGGCAATGATGTTATTTAAAACTTATTCTGATCATTAAAAAGCTTCAAAAACACCATAAATAAAGAAACCTGTGTATATAATACCATAAATTGCACTCCTCAAGCAACTCAGAGTGTTCAATAAAGGCATGTCAAGGGCAAAGCTCTAGGAAGCAACACGAAGGATCAAGAAAACATTTCAAAACATTTTTTTTTTTAAAGCCATACACGGTTCTCCCAGTTCACACTGGAAAGTTTTCTCTCAGGGTTTCAGCCACTTCAACCTACTCACTGTCCGTGCCCCAGACCCAATACCTTGGTGCTCTGTCAGTCCCCTGCCTTTCATTCATTATCAGTGATTTCAAAGGATGAGGTTTCAACGGTGTTACCTTTAAAACCATCACTGATTCCTGCCTGTGCCTTACATTTTGAATCTAGTCATCAGATTCCATCACTGCCGCACGAACCCTCCCTTCCTTTTTTTCTGCAGAGCTGAACTTTAAGTTCAGGTCCTAATAACAGTCCAGGAGACGCCTGAAAAATCTGCCTCTTAGCAGCTGAAGAGACTGTTTTCTATCTGAACCACAGTCGGCCTTACACATCAGACCACGGCAATACAATGCCCCGTGGTGCTCTGAATAAAATGCACTACAGGTCACCACCTGCGGGGGTGATGCTAGGGGTGCCGACCCCCAGGCAGGGGAAAATCCAAGTGTAACTGAAGTCCACCCTGTGCACATGGGGACTGAAAATACATACTAACCTTACTTTCAAGAATATTACTAAGGCTGGTTTATTGGCATAACATTTTATTCCCTTCCCGAGTCTCCCTATAGTAAGATCACTCATTCATACGTTGCTCCAAAATTTTATGTAACGCTTCCTTTTGCTTCATTTCTTCCTTTTCAAGACTTATTTTTAGAGCAGTTTTAGGTTCACAGCAAAAATGAGAGGACAGAAGAGCTATCCCATATACCTCTTGCCCCTACACATGCATAGCCTCCTCCTAGTACATCTGTTATAACTGATAAACCACATTGACACATCATTATCACCCAAAGTTCAGAGTTCACATTAGGGTTCACTCTTTGTGTTCTACATTTTGTGGATTTGAACAAATGTATCCGCTGTTCTAGTACCACCCAGAGTAGTTTCACTGCCCTAAAAATCCTCTGTGCTCCACCTGTTCACCCCCCGCCCCTATCCCTGACAACCACTCATCTTTTTACCATCTCTCCATAGCTTTGCCTTGTCTAGACTATCATAAAGTTGGAATCATGTAGTATGCAGCCTTTTCAGGCTGGCTTCCTTCACTCAGTAATAGGCATTTAAGTTTCCCGGAAGTCTTTTCACAGCTTAATAGCTCATCACTTCATTTGAGCACTGAATGATATTCCATTGATTCGATGTACCACAGTTTATCCATTTACCTACTGAAGAGCATCTTGGTTACTTCCAAGTTTTGGTAATTATGAATAAAGCAGCTATAAATATCAGTAAAGCTTATTTTAAATTAAAAGGATTTAATGTATCTAATGTAAATCTGTATTTATTATGTTATACTGCTAATATATCAGATGTTAATAAATATTAATTCATACTTCAATTTTTTACAAATGGCTT
This sequence comes from Myotis nattereri, assembly GCF_964212035.1. Taxonomy (NCBI): domain Eukaryota; kingdom Metazoa; phylum Chordata; class Mammalia; order Chiroptera; family Vespertilionidae; genus Myotis; species Myotis nattereri. Next base: position 200,694,031 of record NC_138075.1, on the reverse strand, counting down.
TGCTAACTACTTTCTGTATCACATGGATCAATAAATATTGCTGAAAATACAGCTTCTAAAACAATTCATATGTTTTTCTACTATGAACTATCATACATTTACGATTCATTATCTTCAGTACAAACATATCTGACTATTTGGAACTTGGCTTCTACCACCTTCCCCATTCAAATGAACTTCTCTTTAATTCTGTTTTTATAAAAGCCCTTAAAACTTTACTTATTTAGCAAATTTTTTAAAATTGGGAAATAGCATGCTTCATGAAAACCACTCAACCAAAAGTGAAATTGTCAGAAATTCCACGGAAGAGGCAGTGTTCTAGGATGTTGGATATTAACAGATTAGAAGGAAGAATAATCAAGAAGACACACCCATTCCATCCTGCAAAAGGCTAGCAAACTATGTCTCATCAACATGATCATGAAACTGTAAACATGGCTACTTTCAGGAAAGAAGTCTAAGAGTTTGACCAGAACCCAATGCTTTGAGGCCGAAATACTATAATGGGCCAGATACCTGCCAGGTGTCATCTATATAATAAAAGCCCACTAATGGAATCATTATATTACTAAGAGCAAAGGCTTTACAAACATCGTTAAGGCAGAATGACCAGAACAACTAGTCGCTATGATGCACACTGACCACCAGGGGGCAGACGCTCAATGCAGGAGCTGCCCCCTGGTGGTCAGTGCGCTCTCACAGGTGGAGCGCCACTCAGCCAGAAGCTGGGCTCATGGCTGGCGAGCGCAGTAGCGGAGGCGGGAGCCTCTCCTGCGGGAGCCTTTCCTGCCTCCGTGGCAGCACTAAGGAGCAGCGAGAGGGTGCAGGCCAGGTTGAGGGATACCCCTCCCCCCCACTGCAGGAATTTCATGCACCAGGCCTCTAGTATTTAAAATGTTTATCAATCAGTACAGAAGGACTAGTCAGAACAGCTTCTGGTTCTAAATACCAGGACAGCCAAAGAATGCACAATGGCTGAATATCAGTAATGTTGGAGGTAATGAGAAACCTACTAATGGTGGCAGAGTATGGTCTCTAAAGAGTATGACAACAGGTAAAGAGCACCAGAAGGTCCAAGAAAGAGCAACAGATATGCTAGCAAACAGATGTATAATGCAAAGTCTAAGAACAGGAAATATGTACCCATGTTTAATCCCTAGGTGGGTTTGATCATTAAAACGTTATGTCAGTAGAACTTAATTCTCAAATTTTATTTTTAGATGAAAACTTCCTTCTCACGAATGGCAAAGCAGGGTCCCATATTTGAAAAAAATGGAGCACCTAAAAGTTTAGCAAGGCAAGGCTCAGGAAGGAAGAAATACCAATTATCAGAGGTGAAGGCTTTGACACAAGAATGGGTGGCAGCCCAGCCAGTGTGGCTCAGTGGTTGAGCACCAACCTACGAACTAGGAGGTCATGGTTCAATTCCCAGTCAGGGCACATGCCTGTATTTCAAGCTCAATCCAAAGTTATTTTATAAAAATCTCCTTCACCTCCTATATCTAACCCCAAACCTATTATTCTTACTTCTTATCCATTAATCTATTTTTCTGTCTCTGTGGATTTGCCTATTCTGGACATTTCATATACATGGCATCACACTATAGGTGTTCTTTTGTGTCTTCCTTAAATATTTCCCACATCCATAATTAAATGAGTTAATATTTGTAAAGCACTTAAAAGAGTACCTACCCATCTGGTAGGCATTATATACATGTTTGCTAAGTAAAGAAATAACATTTCTTTATTTGTTCAACCTTCATCTCACATCTGGTCTACTTAAAAAGCATCTTAACTCATCTCCTTGCACACACTGTACCTCCCCCGCCCCTTCCCATGAAAAATGTAAGTCTGATGAAATCACCCCAACCCCTGCCATAAAGTACATCAATGGTTCTCCATTTGTTTTAGGTTTAAAAGCAAAATCTATAACAAGGTCTTCAAGATTCCATGTGGTCTGGCACCTGACTACCTTTGTAGCTCATTCCCATACCTGCTCCAGCCAAACTAGCCCCATTTCCTCCAGCCTCTAGCACATGCTATCCCTTCTGCCTGCCCACCTACCTTTCCCCCAAACTGTTAACTATTTCTTCCTTCACATTTTGCTAAGGATCACTAAATCAGGGGAACCTTCAAATTGAAATATGAAGGACTAATGGAAGTTCTATAGATAAAGAATGTGGGTGTGTGGTTGTTCTTCTTTTGTGAGAGGGTGTTCTTTGTGTATTTTTCAACTTATCTGAGCACCAATATACTCTTCTATAAGAACAGCAATTCTCAATGAATGGATTAACAAAATCTGGTATATCCATACAATGGAATATCATTCAACCTTAAAAAGTAATGAAGTACAAGTACATACTACAAAGGGACAAACCTTGGAAATATGCTGACAGAAGAAAGACACAAAAGAACACCTATAGTGTGACCCATTTATATGAAATGTCCAGAATAGGCAAATCCACAGAGACAGAAAAATAGATTAATGGGTATGGGGTCTCTTCTGGGGGTGATGAAAATGATCTACAATTATCAAGTGGCAATGATTATACAACTCTGCAAATACATTAAAAACTACTGAAATATACACTTTAAAAGGATATATTTTATGGCACCAATAATACTTTCCTCAGATTTTCATAATGATTACATGAGATTTAATAGATGTATGTACGTTATCTGATTGTACACACATGTATATACACATATAATTTGTACCAGAATACCAGATCCATAAGTACTTCAATATTATTAATTAATATTAATCAAATAACAAAGGTTTATTATTAATCAATAACAAATTTTAACTGAAATTTACATAAATGCATAATTGCACTTTTGGAGGCTGGCTTTTTACTATTCTTTGCAATACAGGAAAAACATCTCTGAGCATTAAAAATTATATTCATAAACTTTTCTCAGTGTTTAAAAATTCAAGTAATGTATGCACATTTAGTTTCTTAACATGCCATATCTTACTCACATTTTAATTTATAAAATTGTGGTTAGGTCAATTTATCTCTTCCATGTCTGTGATAAATATTAAATTCTTTGAAACATTTACTGTCATAAAATTATGGATGCAAATTCTATAAATTAATATGTTTACAAGAGGTATAATATTGATAAAGGATGTATCTGTGACCTTAACACTGCAGATACACAACTGAATAGTTCTCAGTATAAATCTGACCTCGTCTTATTAATTTTAGGGAACTAAGCCAATCGTTTAAGTGATAGCATCCTCACTATATAGCTGGTTTAACCCAACATTCCTGATTCCCTTTTTAGAAGAAGTAATGCCTAAAGCTGCTGGCACAAAGACAGAATCCCGAATTTAGGCCATAGTGAATGTCACCTCATTGTTGTTACTGAGAGAAATAGGCCCAACTATAATCAAACTTCAGCAGCACTGCAACAACGTTCTGCCAACTAAGCAGGGCTGGAACCAGAGGGCCTCGCAGCAATTAATGTAAAACGTGGCAGTTAACATAAGTACAAATCCTGGCAAGTGCATCTTATAAATATGAAACATTATATTTAATGATAAAGAATTATAATATATATTGCTATTAACTTATGTTCAATGACAAAAAAATCAGATTTTTTTTCTTGTTTTCTTTGGGAGGATGGGGGCAACATTTGAAATATACAATTTGTATAATGAAAGAATTGTTTTCATTTTTTTTTTAATTTACAGAAGCTATTAATAAATCAGGTTTTTCTCTGTTCTTCCTAAGAACTTCACCAATTAGAATTTAGTGAAATCACTAAGGTATCATTTCGTGCGCTCCTGCTTCAGGAATAGTTCCTGGGAGACATCAGTAGTATAATACTAATCACATAGCGTAAGAGGAGTCCCATGTTTTCCCTCCTACCTTCTTTCCTACTAATCCATCCCAACAAAGTGACTGTGGCCCCTAAGCCTGATCTTAGTTGCAAGCACATTTACCAGAAGTTAACTAAGCATGGAATGCACAAAGAACACAGTCAATTCTTGCCCACCAGGAAAAAGGCATGAACAGGGCGATAAGTGTAAAGATGCAATGATGTTTAAAGTAAAGAACACAACAGAGGAAGCATTAAGTATCTGGCTGACTCCAGAAAAGTTAAGTCCTTTGGTTGATCTCTTACCCTCCGCACCCCCTTCCCACTGAAGTTTGACAGTCTGCTCATGCTTCTCTGTCTCTGTACCTATTTTGGTCATCAGTTTATGTTGTTCATAATATTCCACAAATGAGTGAGATCCTGTGATAGCATATAAGCATAACCAATGGACACAGACACTAGGGGGGTGAGGACATGTGCTGGGTGGTGAGGGTGGCTGGGGGAGGTCAGTGGGGGGAAAAGGAAACATATGTAATACTTTCAACAATAAAGAAAAGTGAGAAAGAATTCACTGTGAAGCAGACAGAGGGGTGAGGTGCATTCTAGGCAAAAGGTAGCAGCAGATACAGACACAGCCTGCTCGAGAACATGCTAGGTATGTATGGCAAGAGAGAACTAGGTATGTACGGCAAGAGAGGAGGTTAACAAAATGAGCAAGGCCTGATGGGTGGTGAAAGGCTTCATCCCACAGGGGGAAACTACGAAGTAAGGAGGGAGAGACTGTGAGAGAATGCATGTGGAAGGAACTCTTGGCAGCAATGTGGAAGATGCAAACAGAACAAAAGGAAGCCATGGCAATAATCCAGGTGATAACTGAACTGAGGCAAGTGGCTGTGGGCAACAGAAGGCAGGCACTGAGATTAAGAACATTTTAGAAAGAAGAAAGGCAAGTCATGATAAATCACTGAAAGAGGAAGGGGGTAGGGGTGAGAAAGGGTTGTTTGGCTCACCCCCCATTTCTGTCACAGGGAGACTGTGGAAGGCACTGCGGCCGACCACCGTGGGGAACATCCTACCATTCAACACCAAACTCAGGTTCCTTTCCCTCGAAGTCTTCTCTGCCCTCTGTGGTTCAATATGATCCCTTCCATCTCCATACCCCCCTGCCCCCCGTCCTTTTCCTGTGTAACAGTCATCTGGCAAGTCATAATGCATATGCAATCTCTCTCATTTAACTTCCTTACTGCTAACTTTTCATGTATACTTAACCTCTGACTAGACTAGAAGCTCTTTAAGAGCAAAGATCACATCTTTTTCTTAATGAGTATATGCTCAATAAACGCTGACTGACTCAAATGTTGGCATTATGAAAACATCCCTAGGAAGAGACAGATAACTACTATCCTTCTCTAGGATATTTAACATATTTTAATCCTTTCTCTTTTTAAAATAAAGTAGGGCTAAGTGAAGACCAAAAAAAGGCATCTACAGCTGCTGGAGAAATAAAAACATTCTTCCATGTTCCATGGCTAAGGCAGCAGACATGCTTAGGGCTTTCATGAACAATGAGACTTGTAACTTATTTTCTATATCAACCTATTGCTTTACAACTGGGGGAAAAAAAAGCCTGCAAAGAGATTTGTACTATGAATGCCCAACGGAATCATTATATTATTAATAGCAAAGGCTTTACAAACATCTATTTTTTGTTTACTCCTGGATTTAAGGAACAAGATTACATGAGATTTGGCTGTGATGGTTTCAGGGTTCAGGCAATGACATACAGAAATGCTTAAATGGTCACAAAACAAAATAACCACAAAGTTCACAAGTATCTAAGCAAACTAAGTTTTTACAAGACAAGCTGCTGTGACATAATCTAACATACCTGTTCCTCTATAAGAACCCATTGACTATAGCTTCATTCTCACCATAAAACTCTTACTATTTTTAAAAAAATATATGACAAGGATGACGAAAAGAGAGAAGCCATGGTAAAGGGGAAAAAAAGAGATTAGGAACCATGCTTGAGTTTATTTGATTAAAAATGTATTCTACATTCTAATGTAGTAAAAGTAATTAAAATTAGTAATTATAATTCTCCCAATATTTTAACAATGTATATTCACTTAGAAACTTCCCTAGAACTAATATAATTTTCTGCCATCTGGCACAACAATATCTCCATATGGAAGAATTACTTACAGATCAAAAATAAAATACAGAGATTGTAAATACAGTATATTTGGCATAATACAAATCTCCTCTAATTATAATCTACAATATCTTAAGAGGCTGTTTTCTCCCCTCCATATATTATTTGCTTGCAAAACAAAACTACACTTAAATAAATATTTTGGTAAAGAGTTAACTGAAAAAAATTAAACTTAGTCTCTCATATTTTATTCATTCGTTTGCTCAGGCCCAGGCAGCACAGTTGGGAGCAAGAACAACCAGGTACTAACTCCAGTTCTTTGCCATCATATGACCTTGGAAAAGTCACATTTCAATTTTTGGGGGGCAAAACAGACATTATAACAGACTCTTTGCTTACCTCATTAGTTTGGTATCATATTATTAAGAAAACTTTGGCAAAAAAAAAAAAGTGACTATGGTAATAAATAATTTCTAGAAGTGCTTTGAGATCTTCAGAGAAAAGTACCCCTGGAAAATGCTGGAGATACTGAACAAAATCCATACGTCTGCCAGATCCACATATTAGGAAGAGGTTTATGCAAAAATAACAAACTCAGTGACATTAGTTTTATTGACTTACTTGAACTCTGAAATGTAAGTATATCATCCTGAATGTTCTTTCTCAGAAAATTTACCACATGTGAAAATTACTCATTGCCACTTCAATTATAGGAACACGGTAAAGTTATGATCATTATGCTAAATTGCCTGATGCCTTAAGACAGCTGATGCTGCCTCCACAAACATTCTGTGCTAACAGAACTGTGGAAGAGTACCGGCATCCGGCAACCCTGCGGAGATCAGCATCTATCTGTCATCCTTTCCCCCCATTTTTTGACCACTGAGAGAAAGTTTGCCAGAATGATACCATATTAACAAAAAAGCCAAGGCCGGTCAAAGAATATTTAACTACCAATATTACAACTGCCCCAAATTTTCATTCAAAAAAAACATTCCTCGGTATGGGCTGGTTTCAAGAATGAGCATGCAAGGAATGGCAGTGGTCATAGCTCAGCGTTTCCCCCGTGCAGGCAAACTGTACTTACAGCTGCTGCTCCAGGACTTCAACAAGGACTTTATGCTTATTTCAAAAAACACAGAATCCTGTAGACTCAACATTGTCTCCACGGGCTGCAGCGCAGCAGCGGCGGCAGAAGAAGGAGCAGCAGCAGCAGCCTCGGATCTGTTGATCTGTCCTCGGAGCCGGAGCCGGATCCGGAGCCGAGCTGCTGTCCCTCCTCAGCTCGCAGGCAGCCAGTTCTGACCCACAGTGCCTTGCCTTCATTACCATGCAGTCTCGCAGTGACGCACAACTATAGTGGAACGCCGCTGAATGCAGATGAGCCATCGCGTTGAATGAACGCTCACAAGTTTATTCTAAGAGCCCTGAAGGACACCCTCACCTCTTTGCATGCAGACATACACGTGGCCGCAATGATCCCTGTTTATGTTCCCGTTACCAGTTTTGATGAGCTGTGTCCCCAGCTGCTTTCAGGGGAGTCACTAGTGCGAGTAAACAGACAAGGGTAGAGCTCTGCCCTTGGATGCCAAGCTTCTCACCAGCTAAGGGCTTTAGAAATAAAAAGTGATTTCGAATCTGACGTATCTTTAAATCTCTCCCTGTAATAGCTGACCAGGACAAAAACCACAGTGGTATGTACCCCACTCCACTACCAGTTTTCTCTGAGAGGTCTCAGTAGTAAATTCCCTCCACCCCTCTACACACGCAGGCAGTAAGCAGGGACTCTCTCCGCTCGCTTGTGATGATGCAGGGTCCACCACCTCACTTAACCCACCAGAGAGAACGCTGGCTACTGGGCTGAAAAGATGATGTAATGGACACCGTGGCCGAGCCTCCATCAGCTCCAAAACTGCTCAGCTCAGGACAAAGTTTCCTCTGCTGCATGCAACTGATTCAACAGAGAGAACTCTCTGATAATAATGGGGTTATTTTAAAACAGGGTTTTCTATTACTAAAATAGCATCAAATTCCCCTGAACATCTTAGACTATCAATGAACAGCAAGAAATCCTCCAGTCAAATAAAATGCACATCTTTAAAACTCTATAGAAACTCTAAAACTCTATAGAAATTCTATAAAACTCTAAAACTCTATAGAAACTTTTAAAACTGAAAACTGGCCCTGGTAAAAGCTTAACTACTCTTCAAAATAGTAGAAAAATTTCCAAATCAAACCCGACAAAACTACTTTATATTGACAGCAGAAGGAAAATGCCTTGACCTCATAATCATTTTACTATGACTTTGAAGGTCATAAGACATGTGTTTTTCCATATGTGGCATTATTTTTGTATTGACTCATCTATACAATTGTATTCTTTACATACCATACAAAAATAATTAAATTCAGTGATCAAAGTTAGAACTGAATAAATTTAGGCACTGTATTAAAAGCTAAAAGAACATTCTTCCATGTACAAGTACCATACACTAAGGGAAAAGGAAAATCATATTCATTAAGACATATTCAGTGATAATAGTATTATTGGGAATGTCATTAAAAGCTTGCATTTCTTTAGCACAGCCCAAGAAATCTGGAATAAGTCTAGGCCATTCCTATTCCTGAACAGGCCCCAAACCTAAATTCAAACCAGGGCTGCAGGAGCTAACCACAGAGGATTCCCGTAACACAACACCATTGATTGAACACGATCGGAGACAGCTCAGGATCAGTTAAGGGCGAGGTTTCCCTGGTCTAGTGGAACACAAATGCTTCAAGGTGTTAACATGAATAAAGGGCATTCCACAGTCCAAAATCACCTCCTACTACATCTCATTCAACAACGATGTATGTCGACAAACCAAAGGCTCTAGTTGTACACAAAACAATATGATTTTTCTTTTTGTTAATCCTCATCCAATGATATTTTTCCATTGATTTTTAGAGAGAGTGAAAGGGAGGGGGAGAGACAGAGAAACATCAATTGTCTCCTGCACAGGGGCCATGGATCAAGCCTGCAACCAAGGTGTGTGCCCTCGACCAGAATCGACCCTGCAAACATTTAGTCCGCGGGTCGGCGCTTTATCCACTGAGAAAAACCGGTCAGGGGCATAATTTTTCTTTTTTAACTGAAGTATTCTCCAAAGTGATTTGAAAATACAATCTTTTCATCGAACAGCTGTTAGCAGGTTAGGAGAATAAGCTGATCTAGACCTATATCAGCTACACCATTAAATGCTAATACTCAGCACTGAACCATGTCAGCAAGTGAGGAGGCATACACTACATATGTTACCATATTTTTTTTCCCTACCCCTATGGAGCTAAGCCTACGAGCCTCCAACAAATTTTAAAAGCTACTTAATACCACTTGGCTATAATGTCATACCAAAGAAACTAACGTCCACTCCTAGTAAACCTTTATATAAACTCTAACAAGCAAAACTGTTTCACGGAATATCAGAGTATGATCACTTTGGGGTGGGGTGGTAAATAGTAAGTAATGTTCTCATCACCTTAAAAAAAGGATTTTCTTCTGCTTGAGTTTTGTTTACATGGATGGAAAAGAATAAACTTTAATGTTTCTGTTTTATCTAATCAGCCTGACACTATGTACACAAAGCCAAAGCCAGTAACGGTTTCTTTGGGACAGAGATGCATAAAATTAATTTCAGGGTTTATTTTTAAAGTTAGATTTTACAGGTTATTCTTACATTATTATTTTCCATATGAACAACTGTAAACCTATTTTTGCCCACTCTTTACATTTCCCACATTTTCTACAATGAATGTTTGAACATTTTTAAACTTCATTACAGAAAGGAAGCAGGAGTGCCTGGTCAGTGTGGCTCAGTGGTTGAACACTGTCCCACATACCAAGAGGTCAGGGCACATGCTCGGGTTCTGGGCTCGATCCCCAGTAGGGGCATGCAGGAGGCAGCTGATTGACATTTCTCTCTCATTGATGTTTCTGTCTCTCTCTGCCTCTCCCTTCCTCTCTCTGAAATCAATAAAAATATATTTTTAATAAAAAAGAAAAGAAAAAAAAAAAGCAGGATTCTTGGAGAAATGGCTGATTCTAGGACTTAAGCACATAAAATAACCTAGAGCTGTGGTCGGCAAACGGCGGCTCGTGAGCCACATGCGGCTCTTTGGCCTCTTGAGTGTGGCTCTTGCACATAATACCACGTGCAGGCGCGCACATACAGTGCGATTGAAACTTCGTGGCCCATGCGCAGAAGTCGGTATTTTGTGGAAGAGCCACACTCAAGGGGCCAAAGAGCCGCATGTGGCTCACGAGCCGCGGTTTGCCGAGCCGCAGTTTGTTGACCACTGACTAGGCCAGCCGTGGGCAAACTACGGCCTGCGGGCCGGATCCGGCCCGTTTGAAATGAATAAAACTAAAAAAAAAAAAAAAAAAAAAAAGACCGTACCCTTTTATGTAATGATGTTTACTTTCAATTTATATTAGTTCACACAAACACTCCATCCATGCTTTTGTTCCGGCCCTCCGGTCCAGTTTAAGAACCCATTGTGGCCCTCGAGTCAAAAAGTTTGCCCACCCCTGGACTAGAGCATCCTTTAGGGTCAAAAGTATGAAAGGGCTGCTATAACAATTTCAGCAACAAAATAAGTAACGTAGTTTTGGACTATAACCCAAACTATAAAATAAATATCCATGAATCTATACTGATATAAAGTAATGATTACATACAAAAATAAGAAGAGATCAATCCACATTGTGCAGAAAAAAAGTTAACCCAGCAGGCCTGACTGGTATCCTTTGAAAGTCCTGCTTACAAGACTGACCCTTGGCTAGCAGCTAAGAACTTAGATTTCAAGAAGGCCCCCACCATTCCCAGCACTGACATGAGTGGCTCACACTATGCCTAAACTGTTGGTACAAACAATACAGATTATGCTGAACATCTGCTTTCCTCTAGGCTAGGGAGTCTAAAATGTGGGTATGTGCCTGGCACTGGATACTCATGTGATCAGCCCTGGTAAAAATCCTGGGCACTGAGTCTCTACTGAGCTCCGTGGCCGGTCACATTTCACCCATGGTGTCGTAGCTCAATACTGGGCAATCAATTGCCTCCTCTATGGTGCTACCGGGAGACACTCTGAAGGCTTGTGCCTGGTTTCCCCTGGATTTCATCCAACGTGCCTTTTCACTTTGCTGATTTTGCTTACTGTCCTTTTGCTGTTCTTAATCATAGCTGTGAGTACAAGGACAAGCTGTGTCGTGCGAGTCCTTCTAGCAGATCATTAAATGTGAGGATGGTCTTGGGGATCCGTGATACACAGTCAGAAGAATTCTAAATAATTTATGTAGATACTTCACTCTCAAGGAGGAGCATTACTCCCGGATCCTTAAAAACATGAGCTATACTAGTGACCTTCTTTGGAAGGGTACAATATAGATAGCAGAGGGAAAGCGGAATTTTACTGTGATAAAAACCTAACAAATACTACTTGAGCCAGGAGATCAAGATTAAACTCATCAGTGATAAAGTAAGAGCACACATTCTTGATGATGAAAATGGCATTTTTCCTCTGTGTTCTTCCTAAAACCTAAAACCCCAGTCTACGTATGAAGAAAACATCATATAAACCCAAAATGAACAGTTAAAAAATACCCAGCCAATACTCGAGATCATCAAAAACAAGGACACTCGGAGAAACTATTATACCCAGGGCATTCTGCAGATACTTCAGAAGTGTCATGCCTTACTAATGGGCCAGTGGTTACTTTAAACCCTTCTTAACATAGCTTCAAAAGATCAAAAGCAAACCTCAAAAGATCAAGCTATCAGCAAGTAACAGCCTTCCAGAACAAAGAACAACACTTTAAAAGAATGTAACAAAGTCCAACATTTATGTCTAGCATCTAATTAAATATTATTAGATGTGTCAAGAAGTAGGAAAATGTGACCCATAAAATTAGTCAATTGAGCAGATCTAGAAATGACAGAGATGATGGGATTAAGCATATGGGCTCTTAAAAAACTATTATATATAGACTCAAAAACTTGAATGAAAAAGGAAACACAATGAGGAGAAAAGAGAATATATAAAAATAGACTGAAATAGAATTCTGAGAGATAAAATACAAAATATCTTAAACAATAAATTCACTGCATGGAACTAAAAAAGATTAGATTCCACAGAACAAAAGATTAGTAAACTTGGAGAAATGGAAATAGTAGCTCTCCAAAGTCAAGAACAGATAACAAAAACGGTGAAAAAAATGCATAAAGCCTCGCTGACCTTCACAAGAACATCCAATAGTCTAACATATGTGTTATTGGAATCTCAGGGAAGAGAAGAGAAAATACTACCTGAAGAAATAATGATCAGAATTCTAAAAAATTGATGAAGACCCACAAATCCAAAACAGTCAAACCTCAAGCAAGGATTCATGTACCAAAAGAACACATGCCAACGTATGCCATAATCAAACTCCTGAAAACCAAATGACAAGAAAAATCTTAAAATCGGGGGGGGAAATGACACATTGCATACAGAGGAACAAAGATAAAAATGAACACAATCATTTCATCTGAAACTATACAAGGCAGAAGTGGTAATGATATCACTGAAAAGCTTAAAGCATAAAAATTGGTGACTTACAATTCTATATCCAGTGAAAGTATCCTATCAAGAAACAAGCAAAAAACTTTTCCAAGATAGACAAAAGCTGAAAGAATTTATCACCAACAGGTCTACATACAAAAAATGTTACATAAAGTTGTTCAGGCAGGAAGAAAAGTATACAAGATGAAAACTTGAATCCATACAAATTATGAAGAGTGCCAGAAAAGGCAAATGTAAAGGTAAGAAAAGACCTTTTATTTCTCATTTTAAATTGTCTTTAAGTTAACTGGCTGCTTCAAGTAAAAGTTGTTAACAATGTACTGTCAGGTTTATAACATATGAAGAAATAAAACATCCTATATAATAAAAGGCTAATATGCAAATAGACCGAACAACTGAACAACTGGTTATTATGACATGTGCTGACCACCAGGGGCACACACAAAACATGGCGGGCATTGACCGCGGCAGGATGGTGGAATAGGTGAGCAGGGACTCCAGACCAAGGCAGGGCACTGGCTGCTGTCATCGGGGTGAGCCTCTGGTGGTTACTGAAAATTCTTTGCTCCCATGAGCCGTGGTCCCGCCCGGCACTCACACCTGCTGCCGGTGCCAGCCCTACCTACACCAGCTGCTGGAGCCAGAGCCGCCGCTTGCACCCGCTGCCAGCACCCAGTGCCGGCCCTGATTGCCCCTCAGGGCTTCTCCACCTCCCCGTGCTCCTGAGGGGCGATTGGGGCCGGCAGCTGCCTCTAACACCTGCTGCTGGTGACGGCCCCACTCTCACCCGCTGCTGGTGCAAGAGCCACCACTTGCACCCACTGCTGACGCTGGCCCCGCTCGCACCTGCAGCCAGCAGCAGAGCTGCCGCTCGCACCTGCTGCCAGCCCCCAGTGCCCAGCGCTGGTCCCGATCGCCCCTGAGGGCTTCTCCACCTCCCCCTGCTCCTAAGGGGTGATCAGGGCAGCAGACGCCGCTTGCACCTGCTTCTGGTGCTGGCCCTAATCACTCCCCGCCATCAGCGGGTGCGAGTTGGATTGGCATCGTCAGCCTGTGGGAGCGGCAGCAGCGCGAGTAAGGCTGCCAGCAGACAGGGGACAGGAGGGGCCAGGTGGGGACTCGGAGGATGGGCCAAGACCCACCCTGTGCCCACTGCAGCCTCGCAGATCACAGCTCCTTTCAAGGTGCACTAATTCGTGCACTGGGCCCCCAGTTTGACTATAATAGTCAAAAAAAAATGGAGGGGAGAAAGAAGTATAAAGTTTCAGGTTCTTATTATACATAAAATGTTATGCTATTATTTGAAAGTAAAGAATGATAAGTTCAAATTGATTTTGTAAACTCTAAAGCAGCGGTCCTCAAACGACAGCCCGCGGGCCACATGCAAATACAAATATTGTATCTGTTCCAGTTTTGTTTTTTTACTTCAAAATAAGATATGTGCAGTGTGCATAGGAATTTGTTCATAGTTTTTTTTTAAACTATAGTCCGGCCCTCCAACGGTCTGAGGGACAGTGAACTAGCCCCCTGTTTAAAAAGTTTGAGGACCCCTGCTCTAAAGCAAGTAGCTCAAAAAGAGAATTTAATAAAGCAATAGTCGAATAAATTAGAATACTAAAAATATATACAAGAAGACAGAGAAAGAATGGAAAAAAGAAAATATAACAGATGGGACAATAGGAAACAATAGCAATATAGATTTAAGCCCAATCATGTCACCAATTATATTAAGTATAAATGGTCTAAACACTGTGCAGAGCACCATAAGAGGTGCTAAAGGATAATTTAATAACTAAAATAGACCTTTGTGCCCTTGGGAGGGTTAGGACCCAAAGGTGGAGCTAGAGTGTGAGTGTGGCTATGTGTGTCTCCCTCTTCTGAAGAATGAATCTTTATGCTTAATCTTAAAAAGGAAAATAGATTGTGCTCACTTTGGCAGCACATATGGTAAAATTGAAACAACACAGAGAAGATTAGGATGGCCCCAGCGCAAGGATGACATGCAAATTTGTGAAGTGTTAAAAAATTCTTTTTTTTTTTCTAAATTAAAATCAAAGTAACTCTGGCTGACCAGGGTTAGAGCACCAGATTCCTATCCACTTGGTTCTTCCACTTGCCTGAGGAGATTCACAAAGAAGCCCTGAAATACCCATAAGGCTCTAGGAAATACTGAAGTTGATCATCAAGTGCTACAGAAGAGTTTTGAGCAGGAAACTGACTAATTAGGTAAGGAATGGACTGGAGGAAAACACAACAGAAGTCAATGGGCCATTTATTTATTTTAGTAAGTTTTGGGGATATGTTTTTATTGATTTTAGGGAGAGGGATAGAGAGATAGAAATAGAAACATCAATGAGAGAGAACCATGGATCGGCTGCCTCCCACCCACCTCTCACAGGGGATGGAGCCCACAACCCAGGCATATGCTCTGACCAGAAATAGAACCAGTGATCTCCTGATTCATGGGTCCACACGACACTTAACCACATAGGCGGGGTTCAATGGGCTATTTAAATTGCTAAGGTGAGAAATAATGACTTTAAAAATTAATAATATACTTAAAACAATTCAGGAAAAGGCAATAAGGAGGGGAAGAAGACAGATTCCAATTTTTTCATTAGACATACTTCTTGATGTATTTAGAATACATAGGGTAAAAAAATCAAAGCCGAACTACTCAAAAGTGACCCTTAGGCTTAGGTGACTGCATAGATGGTACTAAACATACATAGGTCACATCAAGAAGAGTTCTGGCTATATAGTACAAAAGGGATGTCAGGACTAGAGATGAGAGGAGAACGTAGGGACAGACAACCAACCCCACAAGCCTTCCAGCTCTCTTCTCCACTGATGAGGGGAGGAAATTGAATTTTTTATTTTCAAGTACTTGCTAGCCAAAAATAACCACGAATTAATGGCTTTCGGCTGAACTGCTAGTAAAAATAACAACAAGGTAACAATAATTCAAATCCAGCACTACAAAAGGACAAATGAAATAAACAGGTGAGTGATGAGGGGGATCTGCTCCTCAAACACTTGAACCAGAATTCCATCTAGATTTCTGGATAGGAAAGTTTCAGGTCATGTCCAAATTAAATGCTTATTTCAGAATTATATGTCAAGTCTCTGAACTAATGGTTATAGCTATAAAAGGGTAAGTTTTCTACAAATGTCACAGGTTGGACCAATGCAACAATGTATTCTCAAATTAGCAACATAAAGCAGTAAAGAAGCATTTTAACTAAGCTCTGTATTTCAGGAGTGGTTACCTATGCAGCAATTCCATTGCTTGCGTATGCCGTGAGGTACAATTACTGTTACCTTCCTGACACAGGGTATTTATTAATAGCCCAATTGTTCCTAGTTTTTGGTTGAAGTTCTTTTTATATATTTCACACATAAAAATTAAAAAAAAATGCTTCCTCTGCTTAAAATGAAGCAGTCCAGACCCCGTAATCATACTTTCTTCTTTGCCCTTAGCCATACCAATTTGATAGGACTTGGCCCAGTGGTAAGACACTTACTTCTTCAATGGAAAAAAAAAAAACACCTGTTTCTGAGTATACTTGAAATTCATTATTGAGATTCCAGAAATTTTGTGAAATAATTTTTGAAAATTCTGCTTTAAAAAATCCAGATTTAAAATTTTCTATTCAAAAGGCTGCTAGTTACTGGATTTATATTTTTACAATGCACACAATGTCTATTCATCACCTACAAAGAAACTAGATTGCTAATACTAAGGTACTTTCATTGTCGATATACGGTATACAGATGTATTGGGAAGAAAGGGGAACATGCATTATTGGGAATATATAAGAAAAATTCTAAGAAACATGAACAGGATGAAAATAAAATGTACTGTTCAAAGCAGGACATTTTTTGAGGGTGGAAATAGGCACTATTAACAACACGCCAGGACAGAGATGTAAACCGTCAACTCTCCAAGGCCTATGAGGACCTATGGTCACCTTAGCAGCCACCACAAGGTGAAGGCTCACTAATTCCCGCCAACACTTGCCTTTCTGAATTTTTCCTCCTTTGTCAGTAGCATGGGAAATTTACAATCAACTAGAGGTTTTTATTGTTTGAGCCACCTTTGAGAACACTCTTCACAACTTAAAACAAAGGAGTGAGTCACAAGGCTGTACTAAAGTATAAGAGGAAGAGTCTACATCAGAGAAGAAAAGTGTCCAACTGCAGAGGCGACTAAATGTAAAGACAAAAATCACACTTAGGAAGGAGAGTGCCAGCTGGGGTAGAAAGAAAAGATGAAGAGATTGCCCAGAGAATTAAACGGGCCAGACTGAAAACAGGAAAATATTTATGCGTGGTTAAACATAATCATAATGTACTATATTAAAAGTAATTTGAAAGAACCTACCTTCATAATCTTAATATTCGTTAAAGCACCTCCTAATCTAGTAAATCAGAGCCCACTTTTTAAAAGTAAGCTCTCTGAGATCATTGTTAAGCCCATTAAAGTTTAAGAAGAGCTCCTTTAAATTACATTTATAAAAATTTTATATTGCTTATGTTTTTTTTAGCACATATCTATACTTACTTAAAAATAGAGACTAGGAACTTTCAGAAGCCTAAAACATAATAAAGAGAAATTTTCTGTATTCCTTCTAAGAACTTTTTTAGTGTTTTCTGAAGTTTCTCCATTTTGTAGACTAGAAATATATTCCAGCTTATACTTCTTGAGAACAGTCTAAGAGATCATCAGACAACTTACCTAATCTTAAACAAATCACTCTTTAGAAACAGAAAAATCTATCAAAAGTTCAACTGAAAAAAAAATTTAGGTACGGTGGTAAAAATTTACATCTGTACTATTTACAATTATTTTGGACTAGAGGCCTGGTGCACAAAATTCGTGCACTGGGGGGTGGGGTTCCCTCAGCCCAGCCTGCCCTTCTCACAGTCCGGGAGCCCTCAGTGGATGTCCTACTGATGGCCACAGTCTGGCAGCAGAGGCTCAGAGCAGGCGTCCCGTGTGTGTGTGTGTGTGTGTGTGTGTGTGTGTGTGTGTGTGTCCCTGCTGGGGGCCTGCCCCAAGCTGCGTAGGAGGCTCAGAGCAGTCACTCCGTGTGTGTGTGTGTGTGTGTGTGTGTGTGTCTGCCTGCCGGGGGCCTGCCCCTAGCCACACCGTGGAGGCTTGGAGCAGGCGCCCCTCTGTGTCGATCTCTCAGGCTCCTGGCCTCCACTGCATGTTGTCCTCTCCCTTGAGCTGTGGCCAGGGTGGGGTGCTGCCTGCAGGCCGCGCTTTCCTGCTCACTGTTTGCCGGATCACCGCAGAGACCCAGGGGCAGGCCCTGCTGGGTGCTGCCTGGGCAGAACTTTCCTGCTCTGGGATCACCATGGCAATCCAGGAGCAGGCCCACCTGGGGGCTGCCTGCCCTCCACACTTTCCTGCTATGGGATCGCCATGGCGACCCAGGAGCAGGCCCTCCTGGATGCTGCCTGCAGGCCGCGCTTTCCTGCTATGGGATCGCCATGGCGACCCAGGAGAAGGCCCACCTGGGGGCTACCTGCTGGCTGCACTTTCCTGCTCTGGGATCGCCATGGCGACCCAGGAGCAGGCCCTGCTGGGTGCTGCCTGCAGGCCGCACTTTCCTGCTCTGGGATCACCGCAGAGACCTGGAGGCAGGCCCTGCTGGGTGCTGCCTGCGCGGAACTTTCCTGCTCTGGGATCGCCATGGCGACCCAGGAGCAGGCCCTGCTGGGTGCTGCCTGCAGGCCGCACTTTCCTGCTCTGGGATCGCCACGGTGACCGGGGAGCAGGCCCTGCTGGGTGCTGATTGCGGGCCGTACTTTCCTACTCTTGGATTGCCATGGCGAACCAGGAGCAGGCCCTTCTGGGTGCTGCCTGAGGGCCACACTTTCCTGCTCTCGGATCGCCATGGGGTCCTGGCTGGCAGCAGGGCTTAGGGAGCGGAGGGCTTAGGTGGCACACGGAGGTCCTGGCTGGGGGCGGGACTTAGGTGGCACGGGGCTTAGGCGGCACATGGGGGGCCCGGCTGGGGGTGGGGCTTAGGCAGCGCAGGGCTTAGGCGGCACACGGGGGGCCCCGCTGCCCAGGGCCGCACACAGGGCCCCGGATGGCAGCTCGCGCTGGCCAGCCCTGCCTGCAGTATGCAAATTAGCCATCTTTGTTGGCGGTTAATTTGCATATCACTCTGGTTGGCTGATGGGTGTAGTGAAGGTACAGTCAATTAGCATCTTTGTCTTTTATTAGATAGGATTACTGCTTATCTATAATGTTTAAATGAATAGGGCAATGATGGAATATTTGCTTTCCTGATACATAGTTTAGAAAAATGTAATTCTAAAAGACAAACAGACTGATCGGTCCTCACTTTGATTGCGATCTTCCTACAAAGAATCACCTGAGACTGTCTAGGTTACCTTTATTCTTTAGAGAGAGAGAGAGAGAGAGAGAGAGAGAGAGAGAGAGAGAGAGAGAGAGAGGGAGAGATATTGAGACTTAATAAAGTGGCAGGATGAGGTGATAGAGATGGGTGGAAGGTGCAGGTACAGCCTAGTGGACAATGAGTTCCCCACTGTGGAAAGGTCCACAAACAGGATTCATAAAAGCAACCATTTCCCAGAATTCCACATCAGGATTTTAAGGGCATAGAGAAAATGTGATAAGCCAACAATTATCTTTAAAGAATAAACCACCTGGCCTTCCAAAATCACAGATTTTTTTTTAAATGGAAAAACATGAAAGATCACACAACATAAACCCTTAAACTTCAGGTGAGATGACTGAAGCCCTAGAGGATAAGTAATATAGTTGGATCCCTAATCAAATCAGTAAGTACTTATTGAACGCCTACTACAGGCAAAACACTGTTCCAAGGGTTACAAAAAACACAAAGACGTATAATATTAGACCCCTTCTTCAAAACTCCCATTCCCCATTTCACAGGTGAGTTACATGCAGGTAGTTCTCTGATGTTAGCAATATTCTCCTCCATATTCTAGCTTAGTGGTTGGAACACTTTGGCCCTCGGGCCAAGTCTGGTTCATCGCCAGCTTTTGTAAATAGAGCTGTGCTGGACCGTGGCCATACATACATTCATGTATCATCTAGGCTCCCTTTGCTCTACGAAGCCAGAGCTGAGTAGCTGTGACAGAGACTTGTGGTGTGTAAAGCCTAAAATATTTACTATCTGGCCCTTTACAGAAAATGTTTGCCAAGCTCTGTTCTAGATCATCGTTTGCTCAACTTGAGGTTTTTGGTGTGGTTTGTTGTTGTTTTTTCTCTCTTCTTATTTGAAATGAATGGAAGGCTGGTTTGCCTGAGGAGCCACTGCCCACTGAGCAATGTGCTAGATGGTTTTGAAGGAACAGTCAGTGGGCTAAATATGGCAAGTGACAGCAGCTCCCGGTAACAAGAAAAAACTTGTTCTGGCATATAAAGGACAAGGGCCAAATGACACAGAATTCTAACATCCACCAAATATTTACTAACTGCTTACTAAGTGCAGGCCATTGGGCTAAGCTCTGGGGATAACCCCAATAAATAAGACCAACTCAGTTCACAAAGAACTGACTACCTGATGAAAGAAACACTTTTATGTTAAATGGAATAGTAGAAGCTAGTAGACAATGAGGTAGAGACCTGACCCAGGGAATAATGAACTGGGGTGAAGCTGGGGTGGGATAAACTATGCAAACCCAGGGACAGGCACACAGAGACTACGATTCCCCCTGCCGAGATCCAGTCCCAGGAAGTCATCAGGATTGGAAGCTTGTAACTATCTACTAGCAGAGCTGCCTCATTCCAAAGGCCACTGCTGGTACATGGGTGGAGGTAACTTGGATTGTAGGTTGCTTCCTGAATTTCTTTTATAGCACATTTTTGTTTAACCTTTCTAGTATATTCCTTTAGTGACATTTTTAAACTTACATTTAGCTTTAGTCATCTTAACCTATTTTACCGTGTGTTTTTCCAACCCCACCTCTTTTATTTTCTTTAGCATCTTCCAATATAGATATTATCACATGCTTCATCTTTTTACACTTTTATGACTTCAGTATGTTGTGACTAAAAATTTATTTAGTTGTATATTTTTCTTATCCCCCCACCTTTTTTTCCAACTACTTTATCTTAGATATAACTCTTTCTTTTTGCTTCTTAAGAGAGGGGCTAAGCAGGGGTAATCAACAAAATAGTCAGCTACCAGGAAGATATGGTAACTAAAAATTAAAACATGCCCAGTCTCAGAGTGGCAGTGGGTCCTGAAGGGCCCTAGTGTGCTTAGGATTCACCTTTTAGTTGATGAATCCAGGGGTGGGTTCAAGAGGGTCCGGGGGCGGAGACAGAAGGACTGGAGCAGCAGGAGCGCTTGGGGGAGGAGATGGCACAGTAGCTAAATATCAACTGATGGGAGGAACTGTAATCTTTCAACAGCCAGTATCAGGATACCACTGCACGCTGAATAAACATCAGTCCTGCGGTTAGGAAACAGCGGAGTAAGTGGGATAGAGAGGAGGCTTTTCCACGCTCCTTAAAAGAGAGACAGATGCATCTTTATTTCAATTAAGTTTCTTGCAAGTCCTTTCTAAATGTCAAAGAGCCTGACCCTAACTCTAGCCATACTGAACTGCTCCAATTTTTAAAAATATATATATATCCATGTAACGTGAGGAGACAGTCTAAAATGATTCTTCTTAAGAAGTGTTAGGCTAACTTTAAAAATAGCCCAGAGAAACTACTAAAGTAATACTGCCGCACTAACTTCTAAAAATCCTGGTAGCTGAATCTCACAGTCATTTGGCCACAGTGACTGGAAGAGCACACACTGTGGACAAAGAAGGAAGCACAGGAAAAGGTGGTACAACTCAAGTGCCCATGAACTCTGGCATAGCTCTAAGTCACGGGCTAAGCTTCTTTGAGTTATGCACAATGGAAGACCTAGACCCAGATTCCTAGAATATTTTCCATGATGGAATGCTCTAATGATAAATTCTAGTTACATTTGATTCATCTACCTCCAAGTCAAAATTCCAAAAGTTTTTGTAAACAATAGACACCAAGTATTAAACTATGTGTCAATTTCGCAGCCATATTCTTATAATCTTAAAAACAATACTACAAAGAAGAACCATTCATAGGCAAGGCCAACTGGCCTGGAGAGATTAAGTAGCCTATTCAAGGGCACACAGCCAGTCACTGGTAGAGCTCAGCTCAGTCTGGATCCAAGTCCCACAACACTCCTTCTTCAATACTCCACTGCCTCCCATCGCACCTATGTCTTCTAGTCTCTCTCCTCTGTCATGGGAATTCTCACAGATTCTGAGAAGGCATGTATATAACAACCCAATAGGGCTTCTGAAAAATACTCTAAAGGTCCTCTTACGTAAGAAAACCTCCTTGATTTCACGACACTACAAAAACCTAAAACTTCCAAGTCCCATTTGTATAAGCAAGAATTCCTAAAGCCCTTCATACATGGCAAGTACAAGGTATCATGTGGGTCAGGCCAGAAATTCCCCAGCAGGCTGATTATTACTGGGAGCTCTCAGGTTCTTCCAGGACGCCGCCCCACCCAAGGACCTTTTTATCACATTTGAGTCCCAAATGATTCTTCATCTCCTTTGGTCTGTTATCACTACATGCATTTGAAGTATCAGGAGAAAATCTACTTCACTTCAATGTTCTCCCAGGACCTTCTCTAAACTCTCTATTCATAATCTAGTCTTTGATAAAGACTTCAATCCATCTCATTCCCTTCTGAAAAGAAACTGGCCTGCCATGCTATTCCACTACCCAATACATAATGTATCAAAAAAACAAAAATCCGAGCTCTTCTGGAGGTGCAAAATCTAATCACTGAAGGCAATGGTTCTACAAAAAACAAAACTGAAAAGATCACTTATTTAAAATATCTTAGCTGACTGGCCAGTGTGGGTCAGTGGTTGAGCTTCAACCCATGAATCAAGAAGTCTCTGGTTCAACTTCTGGTCAGGGCTCATGCAGGGTTGCGGGCTCAATCCCCAGTAGGGGGCATGCAGGAGGCAGCTGATTAATGATTCTCTCTCATCATTGATGTTTCTATCTCTCCCTCTCTCTGAAATCAATAAAACATTTAAAAAATATATTTTAGTAACAATTACCATTCCCTTTTCTTTACTGGTCAAATGTAGACAGCAGCCTTTAAAGCTCAACCAAAAGGCTTTTGGAATTTTTTTTTAAAATATATTTTATTGATTTTTTACCGAGAGGAAGGGAGAGAGATAGTTAGAAACATCGATGAGAGAGAAACATCGTTCAGCTGCCTCCTGCAAATCTCCTACTGGGGATGTGCCCACAACCCAGGTACATGCCCTTGACCGGAATCGAACCCGGGACCCTTCAGTCCGCAGGCCGACGCTCTATCCACTGAGCCAAATCGGTTTTGGCGGCTTTTGGAATTTTTAACAAGTGCTACATTTTGGTTTGTCCTGGCTACTGAACTGTCCTGAATATCTCAGGGGAGGTATACCGGTATACTATTTAAATGTTTATAACCCATGAAGTCATTAACACTTTGTAATGAAATGGAAATGGTATCTCAGTGTGCACCTCTTAAATGTTTTTGAAAAAGTCATGTGAAATAGCTATTCCCTTAATCAGCTTATCTAACCAGTGTTATAAAAATAACTAGAGGCCCGGTGCACAAAAATTTGTGCACTCGGGGGGGGGGGGGTGTCCCTCAGCCTGGCCTGTGCCCTCTCGCAGTCTGGGACCCATCGGGAGATAACGACCTGCTGGCGTAGGCCTGCTCCCGGGTGGCAGAGGGCAGGCCAAATCCCTGGTGCAGCCCCTGGTCAGGCTCAGAGCAGGGCCGATTGGGGAGTTGGGGCGCCGCCCCCTGTCATGCACAGAGCAGGGCGGACTGGGAGGTTGCGATGTCACCCTCAGTCACGCTCAGGGTAGGGCTGATTGGGGGGTTGGGGCACCGCCCCCTGTCACACTCAAGGCAGAGTCGATGGGGAGGTTGCAGCGCCACCCCCTGTCACGCACAGAGCAGGGCCAATCAGGGGGTTGGGGCACTGCCCCCTGTCACTCACAGAGCAGGGCCCATCAGGGGGGTTGGGGCTCTGTACCCTGTCAAGCACAGAGCAGGGCCGATCAGGGGGTTGGGGCGCTGCCCCCTGTCACGCACAGAGCAAGGCCCATCAGGGGGTTGGGGAGCTCCCCCCTGTCACCCACAGAGCAGGGCCGATCAGGGGGTTGGGGCACTGCCACTGTTACACTCAGGGCAGGGCCAATGGGGAGGTTATGGCTCTACCCTTTCACACACAGAGCAGGGCCCGTGGGGGTGGGGGGGCGGGTTTGGGGCGCCCCACCCTGTCACACAGAGAGCAGTGCCGATCAGGGGTTTGGGGCACCGCACCCTGTCAGACACAGAGACACAGGGCAATCAGGGGGTTGGGGAGCTCCCCTGTATCAGGCACAGAGCAGGGCTGATCAGGGGGTTGGGACGCCTTCCCCTGTCATGAACAGAGCAGGGCCGATAGGGAGGTTGTGGCCCCGCCCCCTGTCACACACAGAGCCGCAGGGCAATCAGGGGGTTTGGGCGCTGCCCCCTGTCATGCTGATCCCGGTGCTGGGAGGCATATTACCCTTTTACTATATAGGATAGAGGCCTGGTGCACAGGTGGGCGCCGGCTGGTTTGCCCTGAAGGGTGTCCTGGATCAGGGTGGGGGTCCCCACTGGGGTGCCTGGCCAGCCTGGGTGAGGGGACGATGGCTGTTTGCAGCTGGTCACACATCCTTCAAGGTGGGGGTCCCCACTGGGGTGCCTGGCCAGTCTGGGTGAGGGGCTGAGGGCTGTTTTCAGGCTGGCGGGTGACTGAAGCTCCCAACTGCTCCTTTTTTTCTTTTTTCTTTTTTTTATTCTGGGCCAGCTTTAGCTTTGAGGCTTGGCTCCGGCTCTTAGGCCTCTGCTGCTGAAATCAGGTTTCTGGCCTTTGTTTACCTTCTGTATTTGAAACAATGTTGCGATCCTGCTGGCTGAAGCCCGGCGGACTAAACCAGGTTTCTGGGGTTTTGTTTAGCTTCTATATTTGTAACATAGTTGCTTAGAGTTGCAGCTCAGAGGCCGGCAGCGGCAGGCGGGGAACGTTGGAGTCCTCCGTCACTGAAGCAAGCAAGCCTCATGTTAGCTTCCAGCTGCCTGGCTGCCAGCCGCCATCTTTGCTGGCAGTTAATTTGCATATCGCCCTGATTAGCCAATGGGAAGGGTAGCAGTTGTACGCTAATTACCATGTTTCTCTTTTATTAGATAGGATTATCAACTGTTCATTAAAGTGAAACAGACTCTCAAATAGTAAAGCTCAATATATGCTGGAATTAAAGTTGTTGCCTATGAAAATATAGCTCTTATTAAAATAAAAGCACCCCCAAAGGTGTGTTTCCTTAATAGAACACCTAACCTTAGTAGATACAATTAGCCTTTAAAAATAAGTTTATACATAAAGATTCAAAACATCAACATTGCAATGAGATGGAGTAGAACAAAAGAACAAATGCCTGATTTTAAAATAATGGCATGACTAGCCCTACCTGGTTTGGTTCAGTGGATAGAGCGCCCGCCTATGGACTGAAGAGTCTGAGGTTCGATTCTGGTCAAGGGCACATACCTGGGTTGCTCGATCCTCAATAGGGGGCATGCAGGAGGCAGCCGATCAATGATTCTTTCTCATCATTGATGTTTCTATCTCTCTCTCCCTCTCCCTTCCTCTCTGAAATCAGTAAAAATATATATTTTTTAAATGGTATGACTAGACCATTTAGTAGTCAAAAAACTCAAGTAATTTGGCTCAAGCCTCTCTGAACTTTTAAAACTTTGCATAACAACCTATCTCATTCAGTTTTCAAGACAACTTAGACAGCATTTGCTCATTAAACCAATATTTACTAAGCAACTGTTCTGTTCCAAGCCCTGGAACACATCAGTAGACAGAGCAAAGTCCATGCTCACCTTATAGTCTATTGAGGGGGTTGGGGGGAGGAAAACTGAATGCACTAAATAGATAGACAAATTATACCATTTCAGTTATTGGGAAAACAAAACAAGAAAATAATGCCCAGAATACAGAGAGCGCTCAAAATTTCTTTCATCCTTAATGTTGGCATATACTTAGTTCTGTTCAATGTACCATTATCTCTGGTCTTGGTGAATTATAAAAATAAACCTTGCCCTGGCCGGTCTCAGAGGGAAGTGGGGAGGGGGGAGGGGCAGAGTGGGAAGAGATTAACAAAAGAACTTATCCATAACCCATCGACACAGACAACAGAGCAGTAGGCCTGGGGGGAGGAGGGGCAGGTGCAAGGTAGAGGGGTTCAATGGGGGGAAAAGGGAAGACATCTGTAATACTTTCAACAGTAAAGATAAATTTTAAAAAACAAAGAAAATAAATACATCTTATATTTACACTCACTTATTCTTGACTCCAAATAGAATGCACAACAACAAAATTAAGGTTGATTCATAAGAATAAAAATAACCCAATCCTAGAGATACAAGGACTTTGCAGCTGTCACGACAGAAGCCTGTGGAAACACACTGCCTGATCCTTAGGGTCTGACTCATGACCATGCCTAATGGTCATTGTTCCTCAATGGTCAGTGAAGGGCATTTTCTCCCCACCAACTTTTATGTGTGGGGCTAGATATTACTTATGCCAATTCTACTAATATTTATCAGTGAAATCAGTCTTTGATCACATGACTATGACTACACAAAAATTATATGAATATTTAAGCAGCTTATGAATAAAATTTTTAGCACAAATACATGAATCTTTGATTCCTTTTTCTTAAGGAATAGGGATAGCAAATAAGTGACTTACTTCTTTAACAAAAACTGCAACATCATTTGTTATAAATTATACTGTTAGTTAATCAAATAATCAAAAACCTTCATTAAAGTAGGAATTGTGGAGGAGAGATCTATAGGTCCACTGAAAGTTTTATTTTAACTTAAAAAATATAAAATCCAAGTTTATTCCCTAGACTTTTATATAGTGCCAAGTACTTGTCTCTTAGGGTGAATTTGCTAATTGTTTTCTTGCCTAAAATCTAACCCTTGTACATCATTTACGATTTCCAGTTTCAAAGAGGACGGGGAAGCTGAAGGTATCTGAAAGCAAAATCCGTCCAATCATATACACTTCTATGGCCTACTCACAATTCAAAAGCAAATTTTTTTTAGGAATTCACTTGTATGGAGTCTGATCAAAGTATTCACCTTTGTTTACACCACAATAGCTCTTTCTTTTCAGTCTCATACTTTACTGAATTACGTAATATTTAACTATATTATATGATCACAATTACAAGTATAAATGGCATGAACAGGTTTGGTTTAAAATCTCACCCAACTCTTGGTAAGCACACAACTCAACCCGGTGGGAGCAGAAATGTTGGCAGAGGAGTTGAACAGTTTTGTGTACAAGAGGCATTTGTTAATTAATATATTTTACAGAGAAAGGGGGGATTTCTGATAAATCCAGTGGGTTGCTTAAGAATTTCCATAAAATTTAAAAATATTAAGTTACTTAATATTTAGAGAGAGTTAAAAAGTAAAAAAAAAATTATCAAAAGCAAAGATAAATGTTCTTCAACGTATTAACCCCGGCAAATACCTCAAAATTTTACAAATATTTTTGTCAAAGAAAGCATTAGCATCTATAAATACTTTTGGAGTTAAAAGTAGCAAGTAAATGTCTATATACTGCCAACTAACCAAGTCTCTCTTACAGAAATTGCCAAAGAAGTCCTTTAAATTAATTTTAAGAGTCATTTCCTAAAGTTGAATTTTATTCTGGGGGAGAAAGTGGGCAAGATTATTCCATAAAGAACCTGTAGCCTCTGAAGTTTCAGACATCAGATTCTTCAGTATTCATGATTTTGCTTTGTTTGACTGTGACTAGAAAAAGATAGCTACTACGGAAAATTCTTAATCATTCAATTGAGTGCTTAAGTGAAAATTAATATAAATTACAAAATCTAATTATTATATTTTGTAACATGTGTGCTATGCTCAAAATGTCTTTTTTTAAAAAAAAATAAAAGGTGACATATTAGCCCTAACTGGTTTGGCTCAGTGGATAGAGCGTCAGCCTGCGGACTCAAGGGTCCCAGGTTCGATTCCGGTCAAGGGCATGTACCTTGGTTGCGGGCACATCCCCAGTAGGGAGTGTGCAGGAGGCACCTGATCGATGTTTCTCTCTCATCGATGTTTCTAACTCTCTATCTCCCTTCCTCTCTGTAAAAAATCAATAAAATATATATATTTTTTAAAAGGTGACATATTAAACTAATGGCCATAGTATGTTACATTTAAACACCAAGTCCAATCACACAGGCTGGGATAAAGAAAATGATTAAAGACTGAAAGTTAAAGAAACAGTAGTTTTTAATAACTTAACTGCATATATTAATATATTCACATTTTTCATTTATTTATACTAGCACTACTGAACACAAACTAAGTGCTGAAAGACATTCAATTTTAACTGAAATTAAGAGGTACTAACTCAGTGGCCTCACTTCCACTTCATTCATTCAAATGAGTGAATAGTATAAAAAAAAAGAGAAACTTCTAACACCAATACATTGTAGATATCAATATATATTTCTTTTTAAAGCTTAAAAGCTGTGTCCTTGGTTTTAAAAATATCCATTATGTAAAAGAAAGTGTGGCTTCTCACAAATACGACCCTAATTTTTAACCTGACAAGAAACAGATCGAGTGTGAATGCAAGGAAATGGAGGCACTCATCTTCAGCCCTGAGGAACCGAAATTGGGAAATTTTTTAAAGGTAACTTCACATTGCTGACCAAAATTTTTAATGCACATAGAAACTTCTATCAAGAAGCAATCATACAAAGGTATAACGTGATATATAAATGGATATTTATTTTTAATAACTAAAAATAGTCATACTAAATGTTCATTAATAAGGGACTGATTGAATAAATTATATCCTCACAATGATGTGCGTTTTAAATGATGCAGAAAGATGTTTATGATGTATTAAATGAAAAGGCACACATCAAGACAGCCTGGATAGTAAACCTCGTTTTTAAATTCTACAAATAAAAATGTATGTGTGCATATTAAAGTATGCATAGAAAACAGCTATAAGAATATATATATATATCAAACTTGTAGAGAAACTCTCCTCTTTCCATAAAGTATTATATTCATTTATATAAGCAGTTATTTATTCACACAAAAAAATCATAATCATACAGAACATTTTAGTCAAAAATTAAAAAACAGCATTTTTCCATTTTCTTCCTAAAGGATTTTCTTTCTTTTAATATTTGCTATTTACCAGTACTATATGCAAAACTGATTTTTCTTCTAACACAGACTGAGTATCATTTGCTCAAACTTTAAAAGACATTAAATTTAACTTTGCAGGATTATATTAAATAAAGGTACTGTGACTCAAAATAATCATGATTATATTCAAAGATGTGACTTTTTATGTTTCACCCCAAATATTTGCTATCTTCACAACAAAATAATGAAGTATATTTTTAAAATAAAATGGACATGGTTTCTATGGTGATAGGTAAAACTCAGTATCTTATTTTTCATTTACATATTCTATGGGTTACAAATAACATTTTTCCAATAAGTAGAACACATTTTCCAAAGATCATCAAACTGCAACCTTCTTTAAGAAATATTGATTTACAGCATCAATATTTCTCCATCGAAACTCACAGCAAAACTTTGGTACTAAAATAACTTTACACCAACTACATATTTACTGTATTAAAAACAGTTTATAATATTTAACCTTGACTTTCAATACAGATTTTTTTTTTTTGCTCACTAGAATTCAAACTTGTAAAATTAATTTCTTTCCTAAAATACTTTTTAAAGGACCGAAAATAATACATTTTATTCCCATTTTACTTTACCGAGCTGCTGATGGAGGTGTTTGTCATAATTACTGTGCCAGATAGGGATTCCATCCTCCTCCCCTACAGTCTTCTCTGATGAAAACAAACTGAGACGTCTCATCTTCAGTAATCGGGGGGAACCTTCCTGAAAACTACCTCTAGCTTCCAAACCCACGTCTCCCGAAAGAATGGGAGGCACAACTCTTTTTAAAAAGTCCATTATAAGGCTCTTCTACATTACTGGTCCTAGGAGCACACAGAAAAGGCGCCTGCACCAATTTCCTTGATGAGGAGATAAGGGCCACTATGTATGTCAAAGAGCAGACACGTCATGTGAGGTTAGGTGGTGCTCAACACCAGCAGGCCAAGTGCCAGCTGTTTGGAAGCTGATTTTCAGGACATCTGCTGTTCACACTGATAACAAACCAAACAGCTATCGACCATGAAACGGCACTTCACGTGTACAAGTCCTTGTACATCTACAATGGGTGTTAACAGTAATATTCAGACCATAAAAGGTTTAGCATCCGTCTAGTTTAACATTTAGACTTTGAAAACTTACACTGTAATAATGTTGGGACAAATTTACTTTGGCCTGAGGTGTGTCGTCCTTCTAAATAAACTTACAGCTGAAGTGTAGAACTAACTAGTAGTCAAAAGATGACTCTTATGCCCTTGGCTCAGTGGATAGAGCGTCAGCGTGTGGCTGAGGGTCTCGGGTTCTATTCCAGTCAAGGGCACATACCTCGATTGCAGGCTCCTGGCCTTGGTCAGAGGCATGTGGGAGGCAACCAATCGATGTGTCTCTTTCACATCCGTGTTTCTCTCTGTCTCTCCCTCTCCCTTCCACTCTCTCTAAAAAATCAATGGAATAAATATCCTCGGGTGAGGATTTAAAAATAAAAACAAAATGATTACTCTTATGATTCTAAAATTCACTAACAGACCTCAGGAACATCAAGCTTCATAGGACATGAAAGACGAATTATGAACTTGATTCATGAAAGCACTATTGTATTATGAACATTCCAATGTACTTTTAAAAATAAAAAAGAGTCCTCATCACAATCAATTGCAATTATCAACAGTAGCAATGGAGACATTAGCATGAATTGCCAAAAAAAAAAAAAGGTGATAATTTACAATACATGGATCTAAGAATATAGATTTTAAATATAATGATCTAATTAAATAAACCCAGTAATCACCCTTACCTAAGTAGTAACTGAGCACTCTACTAAATATTTTTAAATAGCTGAAGTGGCTGAGCCTATTGCTTAATGTACTCCAGAAGCATGACGAAATACTCCAGGGGACGTTGCCTACGTAAGACTTTGCGAACTGAAATTAATACCTTCTTTTTTCCCTTCCTTCGCCTGCCCTCTGGTGGGGATAAGTGAGCAAGAAGGAAATGAAAAACCAGAGAGAACAGATAGGCGTAAACTCCCTCTAAGTAATCAGATTATAACTTTGAGGATTTGTGTTTTAATAAGATAACAAATCTGATTCACTTAGTGAAACACAAGCACAATCTCATTCTTCTCAACACAAAGAAACTGATTTACATCTTTTAAAAGATGAAACATAAAACTACCTATATATACGTATCAGAAAAAGTTATAATGAAAAAAATTTCTGGTTCTGAATTAAATCCTCATTTTTCTACATTAATTATAAAGTCTACTATTCTTTATTTCATTATTTAAAAGATATGAATTGAAGGTCCTCTACATGTAAAGCATTACTATAGTATTTAGGTTCAGAGAAAAGTTAGAGGACTTATTAATGCAAATCCTGCCTCAGGGAATTCTACAGTGAAAAGGAGGTTAAAAAAACAAACAAGGAAGTCGAGTATAGGACTTAAAGCAGAAATATACCTACTAGGAAAACATACTGACTTTTAAAAAATGCTTCTAAGAGATAGAGTTTCTCTTAACCCTTGAACATGAAAGGACAACAACTCATCTGATCAGCCTATTCCCCACACACAGAAGGAACAACTGGTTAGAACCGTAATTCATATGCCTTAATAGAAGTTATCGTGTATTCTAGCGATTTTTCTTTCCTCTTTATGGGCGTGATCTCATGTTCTTTAACACTTATGTTTGTGGCTTTTCTCAGGCCTCTTTGCAGGCCTTCCTTATCTATAGAGCCCAGAAACACAATGGTATATAGCAAATGCCGACTGTAGAGGGCAAGTTACCTTCTTGTCTGTTCATGGTATACAAGAACCACCTGTGTCACTATTAACCTACCGCTCTAAACTGAATTTTCAACTGGGAAAATGAAGGGCAAGGATTGGGTGTCACTGAAGAAACTACAAAATTTTTCTCAGATTTCCTTCATTTGACAAATATTTACTGAGCAGCTCCTATCATGGCCTGTGCAAGATGCAAAGGCACTGACAATACGTCTCTCTACCCAAGAACCTTACTACTCATGAAGGGAAAGAAATTCTGACAACTACAAGACTCCCTATAGGGTTGGCCAAGGCTGTGCTGAGCCTGCCCTGCAGTTCAATGTCCTCTGCCCAACCTGCTTCTACACCACCTCTCTTAATAGAGGCTGAGCCCTAATAAAACCCTGGAAGCCAAACTCCTTTGCAGGGTCAGCTTCCAGAGGACCCATACAGCAAGCAGAAAGCATGGCGTTCCCATGACAAAACTGTACCCATTACTAGCTGAATCTATGAGGAGGAAATGCCCTAAAGCAGTGGTTCTCAACCTTCCTAATGCCACGACCCTTTAATACAGTTCCTCATGTTGTGGTAACCCCCAACCATAAAATTATTTTCGCTGCTTCATAACTATAATTTTGCTACTGTTATGAATCATAATATAAATATCTTATATGCTATATGTGTTTTCCGATGGTCTTAGGCGACCCCTGTGAAAGAGTCGTTCGACCCCCAAAGGGGTCGCGACCCACAGGTTGAGAACCGCTGCGCCTAAAGCCTTGTTGGCATGTTGATGTGTCTACTACGATCTTTGGTTGATTATCACAACTTTTAACTCCAGGTATAACAAATATAGGATTAAGAAATTATAATAGAAGGTAGTGGCTCAAATAAAGCATTTAAAAGGCTTTTTAGACCTCATACTCACTAATTAGCCTTTAGAATATGTAGTATACTCTTACCGTAGGACTCAAGACAGTAATTTCTTAGTGGTAACTTCGATCATCTAATCCTGACTGTGGGACTCTTGATCAGTTTTGAGAATTAAGCATTTAGGTGTTAATCATCCAAGATTCAAATAAATGGCTTCAGCTCTGAAGAAAAATAAAATACAAGATTTATACATTAGTTACGTTTATAATAGCACATTTGTGTGTTGCTCATATCCATCCTTACTTCTGAATGTATTATCCAGCAGTGTCACCTGGTACTGCAGTTATCTTCTTTCAATAGTGTTGCATTACACTGCTTCTGAATTTATTTTTCTTAAATTTTCAAAATAATGCAAAATCAAAACTAGTATAATAAACACACACCATTATTAACTCATGGCAAATCATGTTTCATTTATATCTCCACCTACCCCCAAACCCCTTCTCCCTCCACTCTGGATTATTATGAATCAAATTCAAGACATTTTACCACTTCATCTTTAGATAGTTCTGTATGCAAAGATCTGCTTTTTAAATATAATCCAATATCATTATAATATCTATAACAAATGAATAATAATATCTTTTTAACATCAGCTATCAGTCTGTGCTCAAAATCCTCTGTCTCATAAGTGGTTTTCATTTTTATTTTTACTATTTTTAAAATATATTTTTATTGATTTCAGAGAGAAAGGGAGAGGGAGAAAGACATAGAAACATCAATGATGAGAGAGAATCATTGATCGGCTGCCTCCTGCACACCCCCTACTGGGGATCGAGCCCACAACCTAGGCATGTGCCCTGACCAGGAATCGAACGGTAATCTCCTGGTTCATAGGTTGATGCTCAACCACTGATCCACACTAGCTGGCTCATAAGTGATTTTTAAACAGATTGTTCCAATCCAGATCTAAACAAAATCCATATAGACAACTGTTACTGTATCTTTTAAATCCCTTTTAATTTACAGTTCCTCTCCTTCCTTTCTTCTCTTTACAGTGACAAGTAATGCTTTTACTATCCAACGATTAAATCAATACATAAAAACCTTAATTATGCCAAAATACATTTAATATTTTAATTTTATTCAGTAAAATAAACAGGTTTGCAAAGTAGTTCATATAGCCTCTGGGCCTAATATTTATCCCAGCTACAGAAAACGTTTGGGATATATATTTTTCAAAGTCCAGTTATAATACTTGTGAGGGGGTCATGAATTATGGACTATTGTACCATACCTATAATAATCCTAACTGGTTTCTTACTATATTTTTCTGTTTAATGAATTTAATCCTCAATCCAACAGAAAGGACTAACTACTCTCTAAAATATTAATTTGTACTTAAACTTCTTAATTTGAAATTTCTTTAGCAGAATTGGAAAATATAATGATATTCCATTGATGCACAGGCATAATCAACTAAATCATGACTAAATCTTTTTGAAGCCAGAAAACTGGTGAGTTCGAACAAAAACCTAATTCATATGCACTTGTTTACAATCAATCTTATTCAGGCTTAGTGGAATTTTGGACAGCCCCACCAAATATTTCTGAATCTACTAACAACGTGATATCTAGAATTCTGCCATAATTCTTGATACTTTATCTTAGGTTCATGAAGTCATTTCTCCCTCAAAGCAAATAAAGCTATGTGACAAAGAGCATATCATTTCTGTAGATAGCGGCTGCAGTAGTCATGCACTGGTATATAATGAAATTTAAAATATTTTCACTTAATCTGCTAGGACAAATGACAAAACCAATTACTACTGGAGAACAAAGCAATTTTGTAAGTACAGCCAGCCACAAGTTCATCGAGGATTGATTTGTACCACCATGTCTAGGTCTTTTGTTTTGCTTCACTTTTGAATAACCTTCTGTTCAGACATAGCGAGAGCCATGTTTTTTATACGTGTTTCTGTAACCACACTGTCAGATCACTGTCATTTTAAGACTTCTCAATGTTTGTCTGAAATTTTCATTAAGTTCCTGAGTTGATATACAACCTTCCTATTTTCAACTTTCCCTTAACATGTCTTTGATTACCCTTCCAGGAAAATATTTGCTCTATACTTCTCTGACTTTATAGGTTATAATCATTTTTAGCAAGAATGAAGATTTTTGTTGTTGTTTTTGTCTTGGTTTTGGGTTGTTTTTTGCATGCCAATCACTTTTTTTATCTTGTTGCCATACCTATAATTGAGTATGGGACTCATTTTTACTTTTATTTCACTTAATTTGGAGAATATTCTATCCACAGGAAGAGTAGTTTTTATTAGTACTTTCATACCCATATTTTTGAGAGGTTAGGTAAATGTGGTGATGGTGTACACATGATCAATGCTGTTGTTTTTTATTTTAAAAGAAAAAAGTCATATAAACAAGAGTGACTTGAGGAGGTCAGTGGTATTTGACAACACTGAAGGCTGTAAGTAACACAAGCTTTGAAGGGGCAAGACTTTAAACCTGCAGTAAGAGTAAGGATCTAAAAGTTTCCATGAGCAATAAATAAGGAGAACAGTGGCCCAGCTCTGGAACTTGGGAGGATCTCAGGTCAAATGAGGTCCTTTAAGGCGAGTCTTGCTTCACTTCAGAGCAGAAAATAAAAGAGAAAGTTGAATGGGTGTTCAGTAACACATTAACCACGTTTCCTTTCTGAACAAAATTACTAGAATAATAAAGAACAGAAATGCACAAATTTTGTGTATTCATTGTAGTCAGACAAGATATATAAGTCTCTGATAATACAATAATACAGAAAAGAGTAATCACAAGCAAATAAAGAAAAAATTAAGGGTAAATGGAATTTTGGTGATGTTCATTATAGTAATTTCAATATTTGTATGTATACTTCACAATTTAAAAAGGAGAACTAGGAAGTTATGGTGCCTAACACAAAATAGATTTGAGTTCAATGAAAAAATAACTTAATTATTGCATAATTAATAAGAAGGTTGCTTCATAAAAAAGTAAAGTCCCTGCTCAGTGATTTATTAGGCAAAGATTGTTAGAAACTCTATAGAAAGGATCTGCTCCCTGGCTAAAAGATTAGGCTAAATTACTTCAAAGATACAACTACAAACCAATTTGAAGATCAAAACTCTAAATTCTACTTCAAACTATATTTTATACTAAAACATGAATGCTAAAATGTGTGGTGACCTAGAAATTGATCATAGTTTAACTAAAGAAAGAAACCACATACCAAGATATGGAATCTATTAAGGCAAATGTTTACCCTTCTCTTAATTATTCTGGGTATCTTGCAAGGGCTTTTAAAATGATGCAAACATTCTGACAGGTGTTTTGTTTTGTTTTTAAACTTTATTTTTATTGCTGGCACTATTACAGTTGTCTCCATTTTCCCCATTTGCCCACCCTTCCCTCTGGCCACCACCACATTGCGGGTTATGCATATATGTTCTTTGGCTAATCCCTTCACCATCTTACATCCAGACTCCCCCCCCCCGCCCCCCCCCCCACACACACCACCACCACAGACAGTATGGATGCAATTCTTTTTTGTTTTTAAATATATTTTATTGATTTTTTTTACAGAGAGGAAGGGAGAGGGATAGAGAGTTAGAAACATCGATGAGAGAGAAGCATCAATCAGCTGCCTCCTGCACACCCCCTACTGGGAATGTGTCTGCAATCAAGGTACATGCCCTTGACCAGAATCGAACCTGGGACCCTTTAGTCCCCAGGCCGACGCTCTATCCACTGAGCCAAACCGGTTAGGGCAAGGATGCAATTGTTTTTAAATAAATTTAAAATAATCATAGCTCCTATTTATAATAGCAATATAATTATGGAAAATGTAAGATTATATACAATGTAAAAAAAATCTACTCACAAATAATCAAGTGCAGGCAGCAAACAAGTACTCAAGTATTTTTTATGTCTGACTGGTAAAAATCATTCATATAAAGTATGTACCAAAAAAAAAAGAATTTACAATCATCTCTTTAATTAAGAAAAAAATTGATTCATAAAAATCAATACTGGTTCCAACACACTCTGACTTTTAGAAATTCACTTACTCTCTTATTTAGAAATGCTATAATTATACAATATTTAAGATGGACTTGCATTTTAACCTTCTCTCTGTTGTTCTTTAACCTTCTCCCAAATTTCAATTTTAAAGAGCACAGAAACTTATTATGCTGACTAATGTAATCACAGACTACACTAGACCACTTGCTGAAAACACTGTATAATGGTACTGATCTGGAATAACTGGGCTTCACTGCAAAAATCTAACTCT
Organism: Myotis nattereri; assembly: GCF_964212035.1. NCBI lineage: Eukaryota > Metazoa > Chordata > Mammalia > Chiroptera > Vespertilionidae > Myotis > Myotis nattereri. The sequence continues at coordinate 200,657,145 of NC_138075.1, read as the reverse complement.
CTTGCTGATAAAGCAATGTTCCCTGCAGGTCAATTTGTCAACATTTTGTTGATTTTACATTTTTAGCCAGAATAGCAGTTATTGTCATACTACTTGATCTAATAAGAACAAATTAGCAAAATTTTCCATTCACAAAATTAAGGGCAAGTTCTCTATTAAGGTTTCATTCATTGAATCAAATTAAAACAGCATCAGAGTACATTTTCTAATACAATGATGAATAAATATATCATTTAGAATAATTTTCCCTATTACATTCCCATGTTAAAAAAAAAAAAAAAAGGAAAGAAAGGAATTCAACCACAAACTTATTATACAAATACTCTACCTACTGATCTCAGCATAAACACAGGAGTAATTTTTTGGACAAATGTAGAAGCTGACATATATCCTAATACTAGCTTGAGCTTTTGGGAGTCATACCTTTAAAAATCTGAACACAGTGCTAGACACCTCACCTTCCAAAATGCACATACACCTAAATTTACAATACAATAATTAATTTACAATAAATAAATTTACAATACAATAATTAATTATGGATCAAGAGCCCCTGATAAGAATCCTCCTTGTGCTTACTTCCCATCTCTGCCATTTATAATAGTTTCATAATTGGTATTTTTCCATTCTAATATTTAAGGCTTTCAAATTTCAATAGAATATGTTCTATTTATCCCATTTGAACCTCTCACAAATTCTATACTGTCAAATTACACTTTGTCAATCTTGGTCTTCCCAGAAAACTTGACCCTAACCTCTATGGTAGCTTCATGGGAAAATTTTGGTATACTTAGAAGATAAATGTTATCCATCAATTTAAAAGCATTTTTATTAATGTCACAATATTCACCATATATTTTAAAATAAGAATTAGAATATAGTATCTTCCCAATGGTTGGAAATAAAACTACATATGGAAGCAAAGAATGAACTTAGAAGGAGAAACAAATTATCGAAGTGCTCAATCTCTCTATGCGTCCATTTCTTCATCTATAAAGTCGGGATAATAAAACCTCTTAAGGCTACTGTGAGAAGTGAAGAAGATGAAATATGCTAAAAAAGTGTCTAACACATAGTGAAGTACTCAATAATATTATACGGATAGACAAACTTGCAACACTACCCCCCCCCCCAAAATAATGAAGAAATAAATATCACTCAATTCAAAACCTAAAGACCCACTATTAATTCATGTTAATATCTGGGTTAATTTCTTTGGGGTACTTTAATATTATTTCATTTCTAGTGGTTACAAAATATTACATTTTACAAATATATTGCGTGTATTTAATCACTCCAATATTATTGAGCATTAGGTTTAATTCTTCACTGCTATAAATATTACAGTGAATACCTTGATTTGCAGTCTCTGTACTCATCTTTGATTTTTTTTTTCCCCTTCAAGAAAAAGTCTAGAAACAGAATTTCCATCTCAGATAGTATAAAGTACACTTAGTTTTACTCCTGTACAGACCTGTATGGAATGTGGACACATATGTTCAAAAATGCCAATTGCTCCCTTTTCTTCCCATGGACACTTAAAAGCTATTGATTGGCTTTTTCACTGTAACCTTTCTATTGTTTTTTGGTACACTGCTTATCAGGTATTTCTCCTTTTCCATTTATTCCATTTAAAGGATCCCTTTTCTTTTATATCACTCATACCTTAACATACCTTACCTATACCCAAACATACCTTAAGGATTCATAACTTCATACATTCCTCAAAAAGGTTAAGATTCTACTTCACATGTCTAGAAATGAAAGTCTTTGTTTTTCAGAAACACATCGTGAAATATTTACAGATGATGTTTTATGACAGAGGAACTGCATCAAAATAATTGGGAATTGAGGAAAGGGAGTTGGTAGAAGCTAACAAAGAGTCGATAAATGTTGGAGCTGTGGAATGGGCAAATGAACATTCAGTCCACTATTCCTTTCTTTAAATATGTTGTAAACTATCTTTAGTGAGAGGAAATTTTTTAATCTTTAAAAGAAGGTATAATTATCAAAATTCATAAAACAATTATGGCTTAGCTTCTACCACAGGTTTTAAGGAACAATTCAATGATCAGTAAAAAATAAGTAAATAAATAAATAACAAAACCAAAAATATTTTAGCCAAATTTAGAAGTGAAGTAAACAACTACAGTATTTAGAATCTCTCAAATTACACTTGCCAGTAATTCCCACAGATAAAAACATACTACAATGCCTTTTTCCAAACCATGGCTTCAGCATGCCATGCTGATTCTCCAAAACAATATTAGTATTTATATTGTGCACGACAAGAATACAATTATGCCTCTGTCTGTGCCCACATGAATATTGGATAAATAGTTTTATTATGTACTAGTATTAAATAATCCAGATTCTCTTGGTGCTTAAATCACATCTTGGTATCAAGTTAGGCACATCATAAACAACACTTGCAGATTAACAGTTAGATCCACCAAAGCGTTTATTTGTACCCAGAGACATGCAAGCAAAACCCACGTAATGAAAAAAACTACCTCGCTGCACATCTTTTATTAAGATGTACTGCGGGAAAATATCACCTGTATGTTTCTACCTGTGTGGAAACCACTTTATCTTGGAGTCAGGTCATGATAACAAGAGAGCAGGGCAAAATGAGTAACATATCTAGGCGCATGGGGATCAATGGCTGCCCCCAGGTTGAAAGCAAGGGTGGAATGAACAGATTAGAGACACGGTTTCCAAATTCTTTACACTGCAGTTAAAAAAATAACATTTCACATAAGTATACTTATAATACATTTTATATAACAATTCATTATATTTACACCCACCTGATACGTTTGAAATAATCTGCAATACACTTTTGTGTCCTCCAAACTATTTTTTGTTTTGTTTTATATTCCAGTCAGTAACCACTAAGATGATTTCTTGTCTTTATAGTTTTAAATCCCAGACTAAAAATTGACTTGGAAAAAATGGCCTGCCTCTCCTCCTGCTTGCCAAACAAAGGAGATGAAAGCAAGTACCAGTCCCTAAAAGCTACACATTTCTTGCCACCCAATCATGAGATGCTGGAATTCCTCTCTCCCTGCACAGAAAAGAGCATTAGCAATGTCTGGGAGCATGGGGATAAGGGGACAGGAGACACTGAACGGGTAGGAATCAGAGGACTGCTGTTTTAAAGACTCACCAAAGAAAAGATAATCTCTTAAATTTCTTCCCATTCTAAAAGTTTGTGGTTCTAAGAGTTGGCTCTAGGATTATGAGACCCTGAAGGGTATGAAATTCATTGTTACATCTCCCACAAAGCCTAGCAAAGCAGCTTTCATAAAAATAATAAAGCACTTATGTAAATATTAAATTAAACGAATAAGATGCAAACTAAGTATAAATGTAAAGGTTCTGTCATTTAAATATGTTTTCCACATACTATTAAATGTAAAAATCAATGCTGTTTATATTATTTGAAAATTCATAAGCATAAATATATTAGCATATATGTATTGTATGTGTATATATAAATATATATCATAACACAAGTTCTATTCTTGTTACTTTGTCCACAAATAGTATAAAAACAATTCATTGTAAAATTATTCACTGTAAAAGCTCATAATCAAATTAAATTACTAACTTTTAGTTTCAATAAAACCTTTTCCCCCTTTGCCTGCTTAATGATATTATTATCAAGGAGTAAGGAAATAAGCTAAACATAGGCCCAGTACAAAAGAAAAATAGCAGGGAGGACCAAACAATATAAAACTTTCATATCTCAACCATGATTTATGGTACTCTAAAGTCCACTGGTTCTTGGCTCAAAGTCTCTGCTATTGTCTTAGAAGGAAGTTTTCTCCAAAAAAATTCCAATAACATAGAAGTTTTTTCCTATATACATTAACTATTATGGTTTAATTGAAGTGGGGGGGGGGGGTGTGTGTGTGAAAAAGGAGTGCAAAGAAAAGATTTCTGGTTTTAAGTCATAACAAAACCATTTGTAAATAAAGTAAATCCTGGTACCTTTTATATGTTATCAAATGCCATATAATGCAATAAAAGACAACTTTCTCACGACAATCTGAAAATAACATAACTCTCACTTTCTTTCCATAAGCTTTACCAAAAATTCCCATTATTTTGAGGTTTTGAATTATTTGAAAAAAAATCTAGAATTTTACCAAAATTAATACAGGGTTGGGGCAAAGTAATTTACAGTTGTGAGTACACAAAACACAGCTTATTCTTATTTATTATTTTTCATACAAACAACTGTAAACCTACCCTGTATAATTTTTAATTTTTAAATGAGGATGATGTTTACAAATATGTTTTTGTTACTTAAGAATATGTTTTTTAATGCATCAATTTCAAATTTCCAGTTCTGGTTGATATTTCTGACCTTTTCTTAGATCTAAATTTTAATTCATACTAACTTAAATTTAAAGGTGCCTTAAAAGCTTCGGAGAAAAGGACTTGAACTGTTCCTTGAAAGAAATACAGGAAATAGAGAATCTGCGTTGCCAGAGGAGAAAGAGATGAGAATGGGAATGGTGGCGGTGGTACAGGATACAGGAAGGTTAGCCTCATAGAGGCTCTTCATTAAAGAACTGCGAAGGGAGAAAGTCAAACAATGGAACTGGGTCAGTTAATGTTGGGGAGTCTCCGCAAGCCCCAGGGAGATGTGCACTGAACAGTGACTGGGGGTCAACGGTGAACTCCCAGAATCTGCACTAAGTTGACTATTACACAGACAACACTGCCACCAGCCAGGAGTTTATAGATCAGCTTGAAGACAGACGTGTGATGACACATTTTAGATGCTTTGAGGGAACCTACCTAAATATGCTCAAGCTACTATCAGGAACAAGTCATCAATTTAAGTAGGGGGGGGGGGGACAGAAAAGATTTCGCTCACAGCCTCTGTTGCCAGAAGACTAACGGGGGCAACAATCTACAACTACATGAATGGCTTTCTGCTTCTCTCTGAGGAGCTGGTTAGATGTTGATTAAGAGAGTTTAAATAATATTATGGCTTCATAAACATGACTACTTCATAGTAGGCCAATGTGACAGGCTCCCAAGTTCGGTGTTATCACACACCCTCTTACGTTAAACAACAGCACCTGGCTTTACCCCCAAAATGGTAATCTGGGGATTGCCTCCTCCCCATGTTTATGAAAGAAACTATTGTCTGTAAGGTTTACACTGACTGACAGTTCCTCTCTTTCTATAAACTTATAAAGGGTAATAGGCAATTAATTCAGATCAACTTCCTCTGTACAGAAAATAACACATTTCGAAATGAGTAACAAAACAACATTCCAAATCAGTTGGTCACTATTGATGACCATACAGAACAGAGCACAAAGCTTACCATCCCATTCCAGGCCATCCAATAGCTCTAGGACTTGCATACACAAGTCAGTAAGTGCCACCCCACCAAAGGCGTTCTTCTCCACGCTGGCTAACTCAGTCTAAGTGAATTACAAATAGGAAGGTAGAATTCAGAATTGGCTCACTGTACCCTAAAAATTGTACCCTAGGAAGTCAAGTTAATTAATTACTAATTACTGAGGACCTACTATGTGTGAGAAACTAGGTTAAGTGCTTTATATACATTAACTTCATTTTAACCTACACAAACCCATTATTTCTATAAATGTTCAACACTGCAGCTGTGGAAACTGACAAAGCTAGTAAATGAGCTGAAAAAATACTGCACATCTGGATTCTTTTATATTTTAAAAGAATAGGCGGTTATATGGAGTTTTATGAGATAAAGTTCTCAAATTAAAATGCAATTATGTTTCCAACACGTTTTTATATTGATTCTGAACCTCAGAACAAAAGCTTGAGACCTCTCAAATAAGGACAATCAAACATAATTAGCACACGATTTATCTCAATATTTCATGAAGAATAAATTTGCATTATAGAAAGTAAAAAACAGGCAGGAAAGGAGAAATCATATTATGGCCAACAAATCACAGAGCTGCTTATTCAACCATTTTCTGTTAATGTCTTACCATTAATTAAAAAGTCTAAGATCAACTTGTTAAATGAAAATGACATTCCCATTTTAGCCAGAATACTTAAAATAATCTTTAACGTGTTTCTCAAAGATGGATGCTCAGTTTAAATGGCGATAATACAATCAGCTGCAAAATTCCATGTCACAGCTTCTGTTACCATCGTAACCAGCTAGCTCATATCAATAATAGGAAGTGAGCAAAGGGAGGCCAGACATTGTGAGCATGCTCTTCTGGGCAGCTTCACCAGGAAGCTGCAACTTCACACTCCCCACAGGGAACCACTGGTCCATTCCCTGCAAATCACTGGGGTAGGGATCCAACAAAGAGGAAAATGGGTTCCGTGCAGTGATGTAAGGAAGATGCTTGACTGTCAGTCTAACCTGGGAACAAAGATAATTGGCCAGAGGGGTGGAGTCACAGCGAGCATGTGCAATCCTGAAGGATTCGTTGGATAAACTCCTAGTATCAGTGATGGCGAACCTTTTGAGCTCGGCATGTCAGCATTTTGAAAAACCCTAACTTAACTCTGGTGCCGTGGCGCATATAGACATTTTTTGATCTTTGCAACCATAGTAAAACAAAGATGTATATTTTTGATATTAATTTTATACTAGAGGCCCGGTGCACAAAAATTTGTGCACTCGGGGGGGAGGGGGGTCCCTCAGCCCGGCCTGTGCCCTCTCGCAGTCTGGGACCCCTCGGGAGATAACGACCTGCTGGCTTAGGCCTGCTCCCGGGTGGCAGAGGGCAGGCCCAATCCCTAGGTGCAGCCCCTGGTCGGGCTCAGAGCAGGGCCGATTGGGGAGTTGGGGCGCCGCCCCATGTCATGCACAGAGCAGGGCGATCGGGAGGTTGTGATACCACCCTCAGTCACGCTCAGGGTAGGGCCAATTGGGGGGTTGGGGCACCGCCCCCTGTCACACTCAAGGCAGGGTCAATGGGGAGGTTGCGGCGCCACACCCTGTCACGCACAGAGCAGGGCCCATCAGAGGGGTTGGGGCTCTGTACCCTGTCAAGCACAGAGCAGGGCCGATCAGGGGGTTGGGGCGCCGCCACTCTCACACTCAGGGCAGGGCTGATGGGGAGGTTATGGCTCTACCCCGTCACACACAGAGCAGGGCCCGTGGAGGGGGTGGGGGGTGTTGGGGCGCCGCACCCTGTCACACACAGAGCAGGGCCGATCAGGGGGTTGGGGCGCCGCACCCTGTCACACACAGAGCCGCAGGGCGATCAGGGGGTTGGGGAGCTCCCCCCATCAGGCACAGAGCAGGGCCGATCAGGGGGTTGGGGCGCCTTCCCCTGTCACGAACAGAGCAGGGCGGATAGGGTGGTTGTGGCCCCGCCCCCTGTCACACACAGAGCCGCAGGGCGATCAGGGGGTTGGGGAGCTCCCCCCATCAGGCACAGAGCAGGGCCGATCAGGGGGTTGGGGCGCCTTCCCCTGTCACGAACAGAGCAGGGCGGATAGGGTGGTTGTGGCCCCGCCCCCTGTCACACACAGAGCCGCAGGGCGATCAGGGGGTTTGGGCGCTGCCCCCTGTCATGCTGATCCCGGTGCCGGGAGGCATACTACCCTTTTACTATATAGGTTAGAGGCCTGGTGCATGGGTGGGTGCCGGCTGGTTTGCCCTGAAGGGTGTCCTGGATCAGGGTGGGGGTCCCCAATGGGGTGCATGGCCAGCCTGGGTAAGGGGCTGAGGGCTGTTTGCAGCTGGTCACACGCCCTTCAGGATGGGGGTCCCCACTGGGGTGCCTGGCCAGTCTGGGTGAGGGGCTGAGGGCTGTTTTCAGGCTGGCGGGTGACTGAAACTCCCAACCGCTCCTTTTTTTCTTTTTTCTTTTTTTTTATTCTGGGCCAGCTTTAGCTTTGAGGCTTGGCTCCAGCACTTAGGCCTCCGCTGCTAAAATCAGGTTTCTGGCCTTTGTTTACCTTCTGTATTTGCAACAATGTTGCGATCCTGCTGGCTGAAGCCCGGGGGACTAAGCAGGTTTCTGGGGTTTTGTTTAGCTTCTATATTTGTTACATAGTTGCTTAGAGTCGCAGCTCAGAGGCCGGCAGCGGCAGGCGGGGAACGTTGGAGTCCTCCGTCACTGAAGCAAGCAAGCCTCATGTTAGTTTCAAGTTGCCTGGCTGCCAGCCGCCATCTTTGCTGGCAGTTAATTTGCATATCGCCCTGATTAGCCAATGGGAAGGGTAGCGGTCGTACACCAATTACCATGTTTCTCTTTTATTAGATAGGATATTTACATGCCATTTAACAAAGAAAATCAACCAAAAAAATGAGTTCACGTATCACCTCTGACGCGTGTGTCCTAGGTTCGCCATCACTGCACCTCGTTAAAATGCACAAAACAAAGAATTCTCTCTCTTGTTCCTCTCGCTTTGCTCCCGGCTCCCGCCTCCTTACACTCACTGACTCTGTGGCCCACACTCACCTGTGCCAGGCAGAGCCCACAGGCAATGGACTACATGCAGCTGGGAGCACAAGCTGGCCTAGCCGGGCGCTGGGCTGGACCGTGCAGACATGGGGCAGAAACTGGGCAGAGGCTTTGATCTTAGCCCGGCTGAAGACAAAGCGGACTTTTCCCATGGCAGGGCGGAGGGAGATGGGACCTTGAAGGGAACTCCCTTAGTGTTACATCGCCAATAAAGCTTTCTCTGATACCTCATCTTCCGTGGGGGCCTCAGGAAATTCTTGTTCCCGCAGCACTCCAAGAAGCCCACTTCCACCGGCAAAAGGTGGGGACATGGATAACATTTCTACATTATAGGGAAAAACCTGACACAGTATACAGGTTATCAATTGCTATAACTGTGGTTTAAAATGAAACTTCCCTCCACTCCACCTAAATCATCCTTTTTCTCCTGCATCCCTGCATGCCTTTTTTCTTTTATTTCCCCTCTAAGTTGAAAGAGTATTTGGTCCTTGGCTCAGTTTAGAGGAGTTCAGGGTCACTGGAATGATACCTTCTGAATGTTGTCTCTGGACCAGCTTTACAACGTAGGTTTTGCTCCTCTTCTTGTTAAGAAGTTTAACAAACATTCAAATCATAATAAGGCTAAATGTAAATACTAACTAGAAAATGTATCAAAAGAAAGCAAAAAGAAGTCCTGGTCAAGTAGCTCAGTTGGTTTGAATGTTATCCTGATACACTAAGGTTGTGGGTTTCACCCTCAGTCCAGGCATATAAGAATCAACCAATACCACAGCTCTGGGGACTGAGGCTACAGTTTCTCAGCTCCCCTCCGCATGCTGGGGGCTGGGCCTGGGGGAGCCTCCCACCTGGGAGGCCTGCAGGGAGGCCATGACCCTGCGAAGACCAGGATGAGAGGAAGTGGTAAAAAGGGGAAAAAAAGAACCAACCAATAAATGCATTAATAAGTGGAACAAATCAATGTTTCTCTCTCTCCCCGCCCCCACCTCAGTTCTCAAATCAACAAATAATAAAAAGAAAAAGAATAAAGAAACAAAAATTAAGCTTTCCAGAAACCTAACACCAGGTACAGTATAATAAACAGAAATGGACATAATTCTATTACCTTCACTGAGCCCAACTGCATATTAAGGTAGTGAAGGACACAATGAATAAGACAAAGGTTGTGACCTTATGGAATCTGTAGTGTGGTGTGACTCACCCAGTTCTAGGACCGCCCCTCCTAAACTGTCCTAAACAGAAAGTGCTATTGAAAAGTTCCAATGTGGTACAGATGGAATTATTACAAAACAACAAGTGCTTATCACAACATAGCAGGCTTTTGAATTAGTGTGATTATATTCACGATGTAATGATATACTCATGTAGGATTTGAAATGAGAGAGGAAAAAAGATATGTAAAGTGCAAAGTGAGGAACTTGGCGTCATTTCTCCCACTTCGGGTTTTTTCACCCTCACTGCTAGTTTACATAAATCCTATTTGGAATGCAATATTTCATTTATGACAATTTTAACTTTAAGGCTTTCATACACCTGTCAAACCAGAAGCCACATGAAACAATTTGTTTTATAGATACTCAGTATTAAAAAAAAAAAAAACACTTTCATCACTCCAAACTAAATACAGTTTGATTGAAGATCAGATTACCAAATGATAATTTTATTCTTACCTATCAGCACCTGCCCTAGTTACTGTTTCAAGCTAATTTTTTTAAAAAATCATATTTCAAAATCTAAAGGTCCTAATTTAATCTTAAGCAAACACATGTAAAATTTCAATTAAGATATTTCTACCTTGCCGAAACCGGTTTGGCTCAGCAGATAGAGCGTCGGCCTGCGGACTGAAGGGTCCCAGGTTCGATTCCGGTCAAGGGCATGTACCTGGGTTGCGGGCACATCCCCAGTGGGAGATGTGCAGGAGGCAGCTGATCGATGTTTCTCTCTCATTGATGTTTCTAACTCTCTATCTCTCTCCCTTCCTCTCTGTAAAAAATCAATAAAATATATATATATTAAAAAAAAGATATTTCTACCTTAAAATAATACAACCAAAATACTTCTCATTCGTTAATATTGCTGAAACACCAAAAATCTGAGAAGTGACTTTGGGAAATTTACTTTTGTAAATAGATTTAAAAGGTTTAATCCCTACTGCATTTTCAGTGACAAAAATAAATCCCATTCAGTATGGAACCAAAAGTATAATCTCCCAACCCCTTTATTGCATCAATATATATTAGAAGACAAAAATAGCTGATCCAAACAGACTAAGAGATTAATATCTGGAAAATCACATGTAAACCAAATCTGTATAAACCCCATTTCCATTATCATTTCAGAGAAATTTCCTCATAGGCAGCCTAATGTATGTAGTACAGTTACGCAATACTAAGCTATATTAACTTAGACAAAATGATTTAACCTCATCTACAAGAAGGAAGGGAGAGAGGGAGAGAAGGAAGGAGGAAGGAGAGAGGGAGACAAGGAAAATCTGTTAAGAATAAAAAAAGATGGAACACATAATACCATTTTGCAAGCTTACAGGCAGTAAATTATAGCACCCTGCTCCACACACACACACACACACACACACACACACACACACACACAACATGTTAGTGGGCCCTAATATACAAACATAACCACATATGAGAATCAAGCACAGTAATCTTTGACAACGTGCAGACTACATTTAACCTAGCAAGATAACTGATAACAAGTTAGCCAAGTGGACAATTAGTCCACAAGGCACCTCAGGTAAAAACAGGGATACATTTATATATGCTATATATTCATGATTAATTTGGCCATTCTCCACCACCATAAATCAAATATTTAATGCTCTAAGTGGGCCATTAGTCCCCTGAAAGTTGTAAGAAATCTCTGATATTGCCATATAAACATATTTTTTGTCAAACTACTATAGAGAACATAATTATTATTTGATGATCACTGAACTTTAAAAACTGTTTCAGAAGGCGAGTTAGATTTCCCTATCTGTACATGAGGTCTACTCCCTAACGGTTCAATACAAGGTATTTGTGAAATTGGACTCAAGAATTGTCTTTTTCACAAAAGGTTTCCGGGAGGAATTACCACATGAAATGCTCCCTAATTTCATACAATTCAACAAACATCTATTGAGTTATCAGTTTCAAAAATGAAAAACAAATACTTCAATATTTCTAATACAACACAGACTATGATGCCTCTTAGAACTGACATGTCAACAACAGAAAACTAGGGTGTGTGGGTTAGAAGTCAACCTGACTGAGGGGAAATAAAGAGGATTAGGGGAATAACTAGGATCTGAGCAGAGCTTTCAGGGAAGAAATAGAGGGGAGACAGGATTCTGGAGGCAGAGAGGTGACAGAAGATGAGCTCAAAAAAAAAAAAAGGTAGAAAGGGAAAGTAATCTCAGAGGAACAGAACTTGAGCTTAAAGAAAATGATACAAGACTTCAGTTTCAGGTGGGCTTTCGTTTTTCCACAATGAAGGAGTGTATTCGTCAGGGTTCAGAGACTACAGAGAAACAGAATCTATAGGAGAGAGAGAGAGAGGTAAGAGGGACTTACTGCAGGGATTGCTAACATGATTATGGAGCCAGTGGTTTAACTGTCAGTCTGAGGCCGAGGGGGGTAGAGTGGGGTTCAGGAGGAGGGGAGGTACTGCTGGTGCCAGTCCCAGAGTCCAAAGGCCCAAAACTAGAAGCTCCAATGTCTGAGGGCAGAAGAAGATGGAAGGCTCAGCTCAAGGAGGGAAGCAAATTGCCCTTCCTCTTCCTTTTTATTCTATTTGGATCCTCAAGGGATTGGATGATGTCCCACAATGGTGAGGGCGGGTCTTCTTTACTTAGCCTACTAATTTATTTTTTTTTAAATATATTTTATTGATGTTTTACAGAGAGGAAGGGAGAGAGATAGAGTTAGAAACATCGATGAGAGAGAAACACCGATCAGCTGCCTCCTGCACATCTCCCACTAGAGATATGCCCGCAACCCAGGCACATGCCCTTGACCGGAATCGAACCCGGGACCTTTCAGTCCGCAGGCCGACGCTCTATCCACTGAGCCAAACCGGTTTTGGCTTAGCCTACTAATTTAAATGCTAGTCTCTTCCGCAAACACCCTCACAGACATACCCGGAAATAATGTTTTACCAGCTCTCTGGGCAACCTGTAGCCCAGTCAGGTTGACACATAAAATCACCCATCCCAGGGAGCCTTTGAGAAAGGAGGTGACAGGAACAGACCTGGGATTACATCTTCTGAAGTAGATGAGACTGGAAACAGAGACAAACACAGAGTGGGGACCAATATGTAAAAACCTATCAGGGCAGTCAAGAGTTAACTTTCTGAGCTCAGGAAATAAAACTATGGGAGGAATGAGCAAAGCACTGAAGAAGAACTAAAGAATCTCACAGCAGAATCAACACTTTTCACAACTACAGCCTCCTGACCAGGCTTCAACCAATTTCCACTTGCGCCCCAGTGATCGGTTTACAAAGTAAATCAAGTCACATCTCAAGGCCCTCCACCCCTGCTCCCTGCACGCCAGCCAAACTGGTCTTATTGTTTCCTAGCAGTTCAACTTCTTTCCTGCCTCAGGATCCTTCCACACTGTTTCCTGTATCTGGAAACTGGCACCCTGGTTTTTTTCACCAGATAAGCCCCTAACAGGCCTTCAAATCTGTTTAAATGTCAGTTTCTCAAAGAGGCTATCCCCTAACCCAGCCGTGGGCAAACTACGGCCCGCGGGCCGGATCCGGCCCGTTTGAAATGAATACAACTATTGAAATAAAAGACCGTACCCTTTTATGTAATGCTGTTTACTTTGAGTTTATATTAGTTCACACAAACACTCCATCCATGCTTTTGTTCCGGCCCTCCGGTCCAGTTTAAGAACCCATTGTGGCCCTCGAGTCAAAAAGTTTGCCCACCCCTGCCCTAACCTCTCCAGTCTAACCTTGTCCCAACCCTTAAATTCTTCTGAAATACCACATAGTTAGTCTTGGGTTTGGGTATTAATTTAATACCTTTTCCTCCATCAGACTCTTCCCTGGAAGCTAGGACTAGGACTATTCGTTACTTAGTGCCCAGCCTAAGACCTGGCACTTGGTTGGTTCTCGACAAACACTTGCTGAATTAATAATAAATGAACCTCAAAAGATCACTTCGTGTTCTCAACTGGGAAAATGGTAATGCCATTTACCTGATAAATGAACACAGGAACATCAGATTTACAGATAAAGTCGCCTTCTACCTGGGGCATGTTGAGTTTGAAAAAATAGTAGAATAAGTCTGAGCTATAGATGTGGAGTCATCAAATATTAAATGATCACTGAGCCAGAAGAATAAATGTAACATTATCAGAAAAGGATGAGAAGCAAAATGAAGCAAGCTAAAATAAAGGCAGCTTAAAGAATACCTCTATTTAACTGGCAGGAAGAAAACACATAGACAAAAGGTTCCTATCACTAATATGTAAAGAGCTTATAAAATAGAAAATACCAACAAACATACTGAAAACAGGGCTAAAGAAATGGACAGCTAACAGAAAAAGAAATGTAAATGCCTCTTAACCCAATGTGCACCTCCAGGTAAATATGTATGTTATCTAAGAAAATCACTGTTGATTTATCTGTTGATTTAAATGGTTCTGAAATGTCTATAAAAAGGAAATTTTTAAATTTAAAAAATATATGTTCAAACTCACTTATAATGAGAGATGGAAATTAACAATACAATGAAATTCCCTTTGGCAAAACAAAACAAAAAACAAACAAACAAATAAAAAACACCCAAGATTGTCATGTTCTGTTGATGAGGTTCATGTATAGAAAAATAGGTACTTTCATATTTTACTGATGGGAACACAAAGAGATATAATTCTTAGGATAAATGTGGCAATACCTAGTAAAACTGTACACTCATTTACCCTTGACCCTGCAATTCCACAGCTAGAAATCTGTCCTAAATATATACTGACAAACATAAAAAAGACATTTATATGCACAGGGCTATCCATTGCAGTGAATAGAAACAACCCAATTTACAAAAATTTGAAACAACCCAAATGCCCATCAGTTTGGAACTGGTTAAATAAAATATGGTTTATTTATTCATTCAATGGGATATTATGCAGCTATAAAAAGGAATTGAGTAATTTACAACTAAGGAGTGACCGCCAGGATATATTAAGTAAAAAAAAGCAAGGTATATAGCATTTTATCATTTATAAAAGAGAGGAGGAATATGAATATATATGTGCTTACATTAAAACAATAATAGGATGGAAAAGTAAACCAAAGCTTTTAGAATCTAATTACTTAGGAGGGGAAGAGAAGGGTAGAGAAAACAGAGAACTTACACTCCCTTGACTAAACCCTCGTTTTGTGGATCTGACTTTGAAACTATGAAACTATGAAACTAGTATACATAATTATAAAACAAAATTATATTTAGAACAGGTAATAAATATCAAAAGTAAATAAATGAACTTAAATCCATATCCAGTTAGTACATAATTGTAGAGAAAATTTATTAAGACTAACCTAAACAGTGTGGTAGTCACTCTGAGAGGAGCCCACCACCTCCTGGTATTCACACCTCTAGGTAATTACCTCCTCTTAAGTATGGGGTAGATTCAGAGACTGGCTTCTAAGAATAGCATGCGAAACATCGATGTCCATAGCGGTGTTATTCACAATAGACAGAAAGAAGGAAGCAAATGTCCATCAATGGATAAATGGATACACAAAGTGTAGTATATACATGCAATAGAATATTATTCAGTCTTAAAAAGGAAAGAAATTCTGACACATGCCACAACATGGATGATCACGGAAGACGTTACGTCGAGTGAACCATGCCAGTCACAAAAGGACAAATATTCTGTGATTCCACTTATGAAGTACCTCAAGTAGTCAATTCACAGAAAGAGAAAGTACAATGGTGGTTGCCAGGGGCTGGGGGGAGGCAGGAACGGGGAGTTATAATTTAATAGGTACAGCGTTTCGGTTTGGAAAGATGAAAACAATTCTGGAGATGGATGGTAGTACTGATTGCACAAAAATGTGAATGTACTTTAACGCCAATGAACTGCACACTTAAAAATGGTGAAAATTGTAAATTTTGGTATGTACGTTGTACCACAATTTTTTTCAAAATAAGAATGCAGCCTATGTGATGGGTTGGCACGCTAGGAAAAGGTTATGAAAAGGCCATGGCTTCCATCGTGGACACCCTATCTGCCTTTCTCCAAACCATAAACCAGCTGCTGCGTTGTTAGTTGTCCCATAGAGGGGCCCAGGACCTGGTGCTCTGGCCAATGGCCAGAAAGGACCTGAGACCTGCCAATAATCACATGAGTGCGCTTGAAAGCACCCCAAAGGATCCTTTGTGTCCCTTCCAATTGAGCCTTGGGATGAATGTGGCCCCAGCTGACACGTAGGCCGCAGCTTTGGAGACACCCTGAGCTAGAGGCACTCAGGCAAGCTGCGCCCCTACAGAAACTGACCCACGCAACTGTGAGATGTTTGCTGAGTTAAGCCACTAAGTTTGGGGTGATTTCTTGCACAGCAGTAGATAATGAATACGCAGTACTATGACTAACCATTCCTAGGGACATGTACCCTTCGTCCAAAAGAGAGCTGCAACTTCCATTGCTGGGTAAACAGACGGCCCCTGAATGACAATGGTTCCATTTATGATATTTCAGCTCTACATTGGTGGGAAAGCGGTGCATATTTAGTAGAAACCGCATTTCAAAGTTGTAATTATGATCTTCTCCCAGGCTATGTACACTTCTCCCAATATGTACACTACTCTCCCATGATTCTGGGAAGCCACTGCAAGCCACAGCTCCCAGCCTTGCGCACGATCAGCGGGGTAAAAAAATGATACTCTAGTACACTAGAGTCTAGTGTACGGTGCTGCCAGTGCTTTTTGGATATTGGGTTCCTAGCATGTTGAAGGTAGGCTAGGCTAAGCTACGATGCTCATTAGGTTAGGTGTATGAAATGTACTTACAACTTACTACGGACTTAACTTATTATCAGGACATAAGCCAAGTCAAGGAGCATCTGTATATCCAAGAGAAAAAGTGCCTATGTCCACCAAAAGACATCGACAAGAATGTTCATAGCAACTTTACTCATAATTATCTCAAACCAGAAGCAACTCAAAAAATCATTAACTAGAGAACGGACAAAAAATTGTGATCTTTCCACACAATGGAATGCTACAAGACAATGAAATAAAAACCCAAACTATTATTAAATACAACATGGGTAAATCTCACAGATGTAATACTGAGCGAAAAAGGGCAGACAAAAAGCAAACCTTTAACATTGGTATTGCTATCTGGAGACTGACCAGTATACTAGTATAATGGGGTACTATAAATAATTATAGAATGTTCTAATTGTATTTATTCCTCGTCGCATTGAGAACCAGGATTCTCAGCTGAGAGAAAGATGAAAATATCAATTTAAAAAGAGTAAGTTAAAATCTTTTTGTGCTGTCATTGAATTAGATGTATTAGTATGAACTCATCAGGTTCTCTATCTTTAGATATATATTTTTTAGTTCTGACTACTGAAGAGGCCTAGAAACAGTGATCAATCCATTAACAATGAGAAGCCCTAGAGCCCGCCCAGACTGTAGTCCTGAAATCCCATTCCCCAATAAGAGAATCAGGACTCTCTAGAGAACTCGGTGATATTAGGTGTGTAGAGAATACGTGCACAGTGAGCCTGGAATTCCTTGTCACACCAGACAAAGAAGCTTTCCAAAATGACTAGCCATGTTAAAGTAACTCAGTAAGCAACTTGAAAAAGCTCCCACACCCCAAAGACGAAATGATTTAAGTACCAATAAAAATAATGAACATAATTTTTTAAAAATCCAAATCATAATTTTTGTTTAAATTAAAGAGTCCATAACAAGTTTGGGGGAGAAGGGAAGACCATAATTGGTCACTGTTGGAGAATGCTAATATAACCACCTTACTTTTTGAAATTGGCAAGCCAAGGGAAACTTTAACCTTTATCCAACTTTATCCTACTACACAGCCATGAGCCGCTTACTGACTGGGATTCATTCTGAGAAATATGTCTCCGGAGGAGTTCGCTGCTGTAGGAGCTTGGGAGGGCACTTACAAAGACCCAGATGGAACAGCCTGCTGCCCACCTCAGCTACATGGGATACAGCCTACTGCTCCTAGGCCACAGTCATGCTACTGTACAAAACAACAACAAACCCACAAGGTTAAATCAAGAGCAAGAGAACATGATGCAAACAAGAGACGCAGTAAACACGATGTATCAGGCATACTGTTTTACAGCAAACTTTTTTTAATAAGTAGAAAGAGTACACTAAAATAATGATAAAAAGTACAGTATAGTGAATACACAAACCAGTAACAGTCATCATTTGTTATAGTTATCAAAAAAGCATAGTACATAATTTATATACTATACTTTTATGCAACAGGTGGCACAGGTTTATTTCACCCGCATCACCACAAACACGTGAGTAATGTGCTACACTATGACATTATGACGGCTACGTCGTCACTAGGCAATACGAATTTTCTTACCTGCCCTGTAACCCTACACGACAACCGTCGTATATGTGGTCCCTTGCTGACTGAAACACTGTTAGGTCGTGTATGACTGTACAAACTGTACCTCTAAGGTAACAAACAACACATGAGGAATACTGTCTCTTTATAGAACATGCCATCTGATATATGAACAGTAAAGTTATAGCATTAAAATATCACTGTCTTGCAACCCCTAATGATTTAATAGACCTAGAGCAGGAAGTCCATCACCTGTTTCTGCAAGTAAAGTTTTCCTGGAACACAGCCATGGCCACTCACTTACTAGTACATTTTGTCTGTAGCAGCTTTCCCATTACAACAGCAGAGATTAGTAGTTGCTGCAGAGAAGACCAGATGGCCCATGGAGTCTAAAATCTACACTATCTGCTCCCTTACAGAGAGAGTTTGCCAACCTCTCATCCAAAGCGTTGCGCACAAATAGCAACTAACCACCAACAAGCAGACGTCTGCACCACAGTCACTTGTTACAGACACCGGCCAAAAGCAATCAAACCTGAATCTGAGCATGTCTCGAGATCTAACTACTAATTAACAAGAAATACGAAGGATAGATTAGTAGGTTAATCACTTCACAGAAATATAATCAGAAGCAGCCACATCTACAGGACAAGGACCCAATTTGTTCAATAAATCAATTTTCAGGACAAAAAGGGAAGGTGCAGGTGAGGAAGAAACCTTAAAAGGAAAATCAACCAATTTCAATGGAAGGAGGGCTTACTTAGATCCTAATTTAATCCAGTCAACTGCTTTAACTGGATAAGAGTTAGGATTGGCACCAACTAGGTAAGTGATTATACTAAAATTGTTGTTTATTTAAGGATGATAATGGTATCGTGGTTAATCTGTATATTTAATTTTATAAGCATTTATTGGAGCCAAACTAATAACATGCTGGAACCAAGATCTCAAGCACTCTCATGGGTGTGTGTGTGTGTGTGTGTGTGTGTGTACACACACACATATATTTTTTTTAAGAAGGTCTTATACTTTAAGAATACATATTGAAATCCAAATAAATGATCTGATATCCAAGATTTGCTTTAAAATAATACAGGAGAGGGAGAGAAGTCAGTGGGAGACAGATAATTTGGCCATGACTTGATAATTATTGAACTTTGATTAGCATAAGGGGGTTCATTATACCAGGGTTTATTTATTATACAAGTCTATTTACTTTTGTATATGGTTTAAATTTCCCATTAAAAGATTTCTTCTTCAGACAGCAAAAACAAATCTGAAGTGAAAAGAAGAGGTCAGGAAGTATGCTAGGTAGCCCCAAAAAGGCAAGCTGGCAGTGACAGGGGATATGTGGTCTTCTGAAGGAAGGCTAAGCAGCCAACTTTGAAAAGAACCAGTTTAGACAGACCTTTTCCAACCACATCAAGCAGCTGGAACTAGGAGAAAAGAATGTAGATGGCATTTTAACTTATATTTGAGATTTGGTAAAACAGGTTCCTCAGGATGTTAAAAAGGCAAGAGAATGCAAGATGCTGCTGCAAGGATGACCACGGGGTTGGGGTGAGTAGAAGGCGAATGAGGCTAGGAAAAAAACTAAAAATAAGAAAACTCCAGGAAACTACAAGTCATAACAAAGACAAAGAACAGATTCGAAAAGTGCGACATGATAGAGGGTTATGAACATGACAGGAAACTTCCCAAGACCTCAGAAATGGAAGTGGTCCAGGAGAGGATGAGGTCTGAGGAAGAGGTGATGGGGTCTGAGGAGCACACAGAGCTGTGGGGCTCCAGGCCTGGGGAACTAACGCTGGTTTACTACTTGGTTTCAGCTACCCGCCAAAGAATCAGACCCCTCTCCTAAGCTCAGTTCAGAAGGTTTTAAAAGGGCCCCAGGACTGGAACCACTGTTCTAAGACATAGTGTCCTGGAAATGATGGATGCCAACCAGGTCAAGGGCTATGCTGAGAGCCACGAATATGATACAAAAGACAGACAAGGAACATCTGAGTCAAATGAAGAAAATTTCTATAGAAGTTAACAGAAGAGAAGGATAAGAATGTGGAGAGAAAAGAATAAAAGAAAGAAGAAAGACATCAACTTCAAAAGAAAATGGTTAATTGAAAAATGTTCTGATAGTGAGGATCTTATTCTATTCCCACAGTTCAAAGAAAATAATCTGAAAATATCTCTGTGAGACAGGTTAGGGAAGAAATGGTATCCTCAAAAAAAAAAAAATCTATCAATTTGTTCATTATGGTCATAAAGTGTTAGGTATATGAAAACACCAAAAAAATCTTATATATCATTTAGCTTAATTCAGCCATTTCATAGATGAGAAAGCCGGGGTCTACTAAGGCAAATTAACCTGTACTCAAGAACACAATGCAATTAATGGTTAGAATTAGAGCTAAAACGGACCTCCCTGCCTTGCACCATGGTTTCCATTTGGTGACTTACTTCCTTACAAATGCTAAATGTCATTATACATTTTCATCCATAAAGAGCAGGCATTTGGTAAGTATTGAACCTACTTCAATCATTTTATTTTAAAGATCTCAAATTTCAGCAATTTGTTCTGCTCCATTTTATTCCTCTGTACCCCACCCCCAAAATGTGTTCTAAGTAAATCTCAGACGTTCAAAAACATGTTGGCTAACTATCTACAATTCCAAAAAAAATGTTAAGAATATGGAAAGACACACATAGTGCCTGCTATAAAAAGAAGAACTGGAATTACACACCTCTCTTATCATCTCCATAAATGTATACATAATTTACAATCGCTAGGAAGAGGCTGTTCTTGACCCAATGTATTCAAATACCTAAATAGATAGGAAATGATAATCCTGGGATAAACTACCTCAGCCTCATAACAAGGGATTATAGAGTACATAGAGTACACAAACATAAAGTTGTTCTCATATTTTTATTCTTTATAAATAACACATATTATACTGTAACCAGAATATAATATGAAAAGGATGATTTAAAGCTGCCAAAAACTTGATGTTACTGCTATTTCAAGTTGTGATTTTTTTTTTAATTAGCAAAAATAGTGCAGGTATTACTTATATGTAAAAAGAGAAGGTATAAAATAGGAGAAGGCAATCCAAATATTGTTTTACAAAGTTCTATTATTTTTTAAACACATATCCTTACCACTTAGAAAGGATTGTTGAGGCACACAGTTTGTAGAAAAGACACCAAATTTGGAAAGGATCCATCTAGAAGCCTTTTCAATCTTGTATTTTGTAGGCACACAAATGGGCACGCCAGTGCAAAGCAGCAGTGATTCACCATGTACAAAGCAGAATATGGAATGATAAAGGCTGGAAAAGAAAGAAATATGGTTGGTTATTAGTAAGAGCCATGTTTGTAACAAAGTTGTAACATTTTATCATTAGTGAAATTAGTTTTTATAATTGAGAATTTGGCCAACAAGAATTTACTTATAAAAAAATTTCAACTATATAGGGAAAATCTATCTGCAAAGAGAAAACAAGATTCTAATTTAAATATATTTTTCACCACCTGTAACATCTTTCTCAAGTACATGATGAACTTCTTCACCACCTGTTTCTTGACGACACAAGAGCCATCATCCTAAGAGTGCTTACATGGTACTTAAAGGCATATACTAGTACATTATGGGACTTGGAGTATTAACCCTAGAACTATCTATCTTTCAAAAAGTTCCCAAGGAGGTAAGCATTCTCCATTGCTCAACAATCCTTCTGGGACATTCTTCTAAAGGCATATTGTAACTGTACACTCACAAAATAAAGCAAGATTATTGTGGGATTACTTGTAAAAGTGAAAACAACCCAAGAGGGTTGGTAAAGTCACCTATGTTACATCCATAAGAAAGAATATCATGTAGCTGTAACAATGAATGAGGAAGCACTTAGTGTTTTTCTATGAAAAGATCACCAGAACAAGTAAGGTACAGAAGTATATATACAATAAGAAACTGGGATAGGAATTAACAGCACTCAATGTGTCATTTTGACTTCTGAAACATGTAAATGTTCAAACAAAATTAAATGTAAAATTAAATGTAAATTTTTCCAAATACGCTTGATTTTTGTTTTCATTCCTTTTTCATAAAAACATGAGCTTCAATATGATCGGTATAACAAGGCTACTTTTCCTGGAAAATCAAACGGCAGTTATTTTCTTGTCCTTCAGAACAAAATTTCTCTTTCCTACTGGAAGCAATTCAACATAGATTCAGTGCCTACTATGCCTACGTTGTACCAGCACCATATACATCAGAGAACAAAACTACAAAGTCCCTGCTAAGAGGCCTTAAAACTTGACTGCTATCCATTTACTCACTGCTAATGAAGGTGCAGTAAAAAAGGCATAAATATCCATTGCTAAAGGAAATGTAAATTTGACAACCATCATGAAAAGCAATTTGTCAACATAGAACAAGAATCTTTAAAACAGTCATAGCTACTGACCTAATTACACTTCTGGGAACTCAAAATGCACAGAATTTTACGTATAAAATTTTTACATTAGTTATAAAGAAAAACTGTAAGAAAGCTAAGTGTCCAAATTTGGAAGATAGTTAACTAAATTATGATTTACTCAGCAGATGCACTATCAGGTTCTAGTTAACCTAGAAGTAATTTCTAGTTAAACATGATACACTGGTTAATGTATTTATTCCCACTCCCTTCCCATACTCCTCTGAACTAATTGTAAATTTGAAAAACTAAAAAAAGAGAGAACACTAAAGAGAACAGAACAGATATTCTTTGATAAAATAAAAATACAATTTCAAAAATAACATGGGCAAATGCTGTCAACTAAAACAAAAAAGGCATGACTCAATTATATATCATTTCAGCCATATTTTTAATACATTAAAACATGAAAAAAACCTACTAAATATTATTTCTAAATAGTGATTTTAAAAAGTGATTTTTTTTCTTTTATGCTTCTCTATATTTTCCAAAATATCTCCAAAGGGAATTTGTTACTGTTATAGTCAGAAAAATAAAATCACTTTAAAAACATACGCATGCCACTTTGAAAAACAGTCTGGCAGTTCCTCAAAAGTTAAACATGACCGCAAGACAGTCTCTTCAATAAATGGTGCCGGGAAATTTGGTCACATACATGCAAAAAAATGAAACTAGATCACCAACTTACACCATACACAAAAACAAACTCAAAATGGCTAAAGGACTTAAGTGTAAGACAGGAAACCATTAAAATCCTACAAGATTCCATAGGCAGCAAAATAGCAGACATATGTCATAGCAATATCTTTACTGACACAGCTCCTAGGGCAAGAGAGACAAAGGAGAAAATAAACAAATGGGACTAAATCAAAATAAAAAGCTTCTGCACAGCAAAAGAAACCATCAACAAAACAACAAGAAAGCCCACTGCATGAGAGAACATATTTGCCAATGATATTTCAGATAAGGGTTTAATCTCCAAAATTTACAGAGAAGTCATACAACTTAACACAAGGAAGATAAACGATCCAATCAAAAAAATGGGCAAAGGACCTAAATGGACACTTTTAGAAAGAGAACATACAGAAGGCCGAGAGACATATGAAAACATGCTCAAAGTCACTAATCATCCGAGAGATGCAAATCAAAACAACGAGACACCATATCACACCTGTCAGAATGGCTATCATCAACAAATGACAAGTGCTGGAGAGGATGCGGAGAAAAAGGAACCCTCGTGCACTGCTGGTGGCAATGCAGACTGGTGCAGCCACTGTGGAAGACAGTATGGAGTTTCCTCAAAAAGTTAAAAATGGAACTCCCATTTGACCCACTAATTCCACTTCTAGAACTATATCCCAAGAAACCAGAAACACCAAAAAGAAAGGATATATGCACCCCTATGTTCATAGCAGCACAATTCACCATAGCTAAGATTTGGAAACAACCTAAGTGCCCATCAGTAGGTGAGTGGATTAAAAACCTGTGGCACATCTACACGATGGAATACTACGCTGCTATAAGAAAGAAAGAACTGCCCTAACCGGTTTGGCTCTGAGCATCGGCCTGCGAACTCAAGGGTCCCGGGTTCGATTCCAGTCAAGGGCATGTACCTTGGTTGCGGGCACATCCCCAGTAGGGAGTGTGCAGGAAGCAGCTGATCAATGTTTCTCTCTCATCGATGTTTCTAATTCTCTATCCCTCTCCCTTCCTCTCTGTAAAAAAAAATCAATAAAATATATTTAAAAAAATAAAAATAAAAATCATCATTCTCCCCTTTAAAAAAAAAAAAGAAAGAAAGAAAGAACTTTTACCATTTGCAACAGCATGGATGGAACTGGAGAGCATTATGCTAAGCGAAATAAGCCAGTCAGAGAAAGATAAATATCACATGATCACACTCATATGTGGGATATAATGATCAACATAATTTGATGAACAAGAATAGATTCAGAGACAAATGGCAGGGAAGGAGGGGGGTTAGAGAGCAACCAAAGGACTTGTATTCATGCATATTAGCATAAGCAATGGACACAGACACTGGGGCGGTGGGGGCTTGCCCAGGGTGGGAATGGCTGGGGGCGCGGCGGGTGAGGGGGTCAAGCAGGAAAAAAGAGACATATGTAAAACTTTAGACAACAAAATAAATTTTTTTTAAAAAGTTAAACATGACCCAAAAATTCTACTCCCAGATATATACCAAAAGAAGTGAAAGCATACAGCCATGCAAAAATAGGTACACAAATGTGTATAGTAGCACTTTTTGTAATAGCTAAAAAACAGAAACAACACAAATGTCATCAAC